>NC_141696.1:1067208295-1068488920 GCF_964263255.1 Lissotriton vulgaris | reverse complement strand
AGCTGCCCAGCCCTCCCCGACTCTTACTTAATGATGGCCGCCGTGTGGCTGCGTGCAGTGGGTGTGCTGTTGGCGGAGTGAGGGCGGGCCAAAGAGAAGCCCGTCTGCGCCTATCCGCGACCCAACTGCGACAAGTGCCAGGAACCCTGGACCTCCGGAACACCAATGCTATGACCCAGTGGCACTACACACACTCAACTCAGGCTGCAACAACAACTACAAGCTAGCCTCACCAGTCGACACCCATGGACCGTTCAGCAGTCACCGGTACACCTGCAGCACCACCAGGAACATGGACCCAGAACAACCCATTCGCAAGAACACACCCAAATCAAAGACCCTGCAATGCATCCTCCTCAAAGTCAGATCACTCCACAAACATGCCACCGAAATCTGGGACCTCTTCGACAGCACCACCCCAGATGTAGCATTCTTCACCGAAATCAGGACCGACACCACCTCGGGACCGGACACCACCATTGCCATTCCCCAAGGAAAACACGGTCTCCAGGAAGGACCGACCCACCCTCCCTGGAGGAGGATTCGATGTCGTACAAAAATCCACCCTCCGCCTAGGGACACTCGCCGACAAGCCACAGACCTGATGGAGCACCTTCACTTCAAGATTCTGGCCAGCCCTACCACCACCCTCCGGGGAACCCTCATCTATTAACCCCCTGGACCCCGCAGACCATTTACCAACTCCATCACGGACATCATCTCCCTGCATGCCATTGTATCAACCAACTACAACCTGCTGGGAGACCTCAACGCCCACCTCCACAACCAACTGGACCCCAACATCACATCCCTCCTGGACAACCTCCACAACATTAGACTCCACCAGATCATGACCAAACACACACACTCAGCAGGACACACCCTCGACCCCCTCTTCACAACAGGAAACTCATCACTTTCAGCCACACCACCGAACTCCCATTAACAGACCACTGATGCATCCATTTGACCTTCCGACCACCCACAATCCACAGACACTAGCACCTGCTCCCACGGAAAAACTGAAACAAAAACACGGACAACCAGCAAACTTCCTCACTCAGCAACTCCACCCCAACCATTGCGGAAGATGATGACACCAACACCGCAGCCTGAACTCTGCACAGAAGGATCTCCGACAGTGCCAACACCATAGACCCCTCAAGAAAAACAACAACACTCATGCCAAGAAAGTCAGATGGTTTACCACCGAACTTCGAGAGTCCAGATGCGTGTACCACTGCCTCAAAAAGGCATGGAGGAAATCCAAATCCACAGAGGCCCACAACGACCTCAGAGCCACCACCAACACACACCGCCAACTCATCAGAAAAACAAGAAAAAATGCAATTGAAGACAGAATCTCCAACAGCAAAGAACTCTTCAGAATCATTAAGGAGTCTGCCCAACCCACCAGCGAGTGTACTGACTTTCCCCTCACAAGACCTCATTGATAAAATCAGCACCTTCTTCTACCTCAAAATCAAGAACATTTACGTCAACTTCGAAGAAGACAACCAACACACTGAACCCTCACCAGCTACCCCCGACAACCTGAAGCCAACGATTGACAACTGGGCAGCCCTCACCACAGAAGACACACTTAAGACAATGAAGTCAATCCACTCCGAGGCCCTATTGACCCCTGCCCCAGCACATCTTCAACAGAGCCATTGACACTATCGCACCCATGTTCTGCAACACCATCAACTGCCCTCTGATGAACGCCTCGTACCCTGATGACTGGAAACACGTGGCGATCAACCCCTCCTGAAGAAGCCCTCAGGGACCCCACAAACCTTAAGAACTACAGACCCATCTTCCTTCTCCCATTCCCAGTGAAAGTCATTGAGAAAGCCATCAACAGCCAACTTGCCATCTTCATCGAAGAGCACAACATTCTCGACTCCTCCCAATCAGGCTTCAGAAAAAAACACAGTACACAAACCACCCTCCTCGTTGCAACAGACGACATCTGTTCCCTACTGGACAGAGGAGATACAGTAGCCCTCATCCTCCTCTACCTCTCAGCAGCATTCAATACAGTCTCTCACTGCACCCTAATTCGCAGGCTCCACGACACAGGGATCAGGGACAAGCCCCTCGACTGGATCCACTCCTACCTCTGCGGCGGAATGCAGCTGATCAGACACCCCCTTTCCTCTCCGACCCTACTCCTCCCACCTGCGGAGTACCCCAGGGGTCCTCCCTCAGCCCCATGCTCTTCAACATCTACATGGCTCCACTCACCCCCATCATAAGAACCTATGGATTCAACATTGTATCATTCACAGACGACACCCAACTCATCCTCTCCTTATTCAACGAACCCAACACCGCAAGACACAACTTTCAAGAAGGCATGGAAGCCATCGCCAAATGGATGAAAAACAGATGCCTCCAACTCAACACTGACAAAACAGAAGTACTCATCTTGGGCCCAAACCCTGCCACCTGTAATAATACCTGGTGGCCCTCCTCCCTCGGAAGCCCACCCACTCCCACGGACCATGAGTGCAACCTTGGAATCATCCTGGACGCCAAGCTCAAAATGGTCCGCCAGATCAACTCCGTCACATCCTCCTGCTTCCACACCCTCCACCTCCTTCGTAATACCTTCAAATGGATTCCCCTCAAGCACAAAAAGACCGTCCTCACACCCTTGTCACCAGCAGACTCGACTATGGCAATGCACTCTATGCCAGAATAAACAGAAACCTCACCCGCAAGCTACAAACCATCCAGAATGCCGTTGCAAGACTGGTCATCAACCTGCCAAGACACTGCCACATCTTCCAGCACCTGCGCACACTCCACTGGCTCCCCATCGAGGCTAGGATCACCTTCAAGACCATGAAAGGGACATCCCCTCCTAATTGGGATACTGAAAGATATGTATCAATGGTTTATGTTGGACTTAGCCCTAACTGAAGGGAAATCGTCAAACTTTCTGCCTTCACCGTCCTGTTTGTTGTGCCTGTTTTTGGCTTTTTCTCACTCTGCGCACTTCGGGCCTGATTTAGAACTCGGCGGATGGGTTACTCCGTCACAACAGTGACAGATATCCCGTTCACCGAATCCTATTATAACTTATGGCATTTAGATTTTGGCAGATGGTATATCCGTCAACATTGTGTTGGAGTAACCCGGACGCCGAGTTCTAAATCAAGCCCTTTACCCCTTCTAACCAGTGCTAAAGTGCTACTGATCTCGCCATACAATGTGCTGGAATCGGCTTATACCCAATTAACACATTTAATTTACTTGTACGTCTCTAGTAAAGTTGTACTGCATGCACCCAAGGGCCTGCAAATTAAATACTAGTAGTGGGCATGCAGCACATATTGTCCCCCCACATAAGCATTCCTTTTAACATGACTCAGCCCTGCCATTAGAGCCTGTGTTTGCAGTGTAAACTGCCATTTTAAGCAAAATAAACCTTTTGTGACTAGCTGGTGTCTTTGACAGTGCCCCAGACCCACGATGCACAACCTATGGGTATAGGCCAATATTATCAACAGCCTTTAGTCCAATTTAATCCATATTTTCTTGTTTAATCAATTGTTCTTCCTCTTGTTTCAAAATGTGCTTAAATACATACTCAAGGACATTGTGATTCTAATATTCAAATGCATAAGAAATGTGACTCCATCAACTAATTTCTAAAATACACAATCATAATATAAATGAATGATAGACGATTGTTTAAGGCATGATTTACGTTGTAAATGCCAATCATTGAATTACATGAATACATGTGTTTATTTAATAATTAGCAATGCAGTATTTTAAGAAAAAGTGCTCCATTGGTAATTGCTAGCTGTTCGAATAAACATGAAATAATTCCAGCTAATATACTGAGTAACCACTATGCTGAAAGTTGTTATCACGTGTCCCCCTGTCAATGTTTCCTTAACGCTGATATACTCTTATATAAATCCAGTATAAGGGTGAAAAAACTAACCATGGTGGAAAGAAATGCAAACATAAAAAATGAGCGGGAGAATGCTCTCGACAAATCATCAGAAATGTAACAATTGCTCACACGCAAAGCTTGGGTGTGCCACCCTGGTGTGTGGTCTGTCCCAAACACATGTATATGTTTGTGACTAGCTGGTGCACGAACGGAGCACCAGACCCATGATGAACAACCTACAGGCAAAGGCAAATACAATCATAAATCGTTAGTCCAATTTAATCCATACTTTCTTATTTAATACATTTTTCTTCCTCTTTTTTCCACATTTGCTTAAATACTTATTCAAGGACATTGTGATTCCAAAATTCAAATGTGGGAGAAATGCCAATCCAGGCTTATCCTTGCAACATGTAGAAATTCACGATTCATCATAAATAATGATGACGGTATAAACACAATGCATTTCCGGCTGGAGCCATTCATCAGGGGTAACTAAAATGTCTGTGGTGTGTAAGGCACGGCATTTGGTATTTTGTTTATTTTTATTCTTCTGGGTGGTCCTGGGTCACGTGATATGGTTTGACTTCCCGGCACATTCATAGGTATACAGTTTCAGTTTTTCAGTTTTTATTTATTTATGATTACGGAACTCACATGAGATCCACATAAAAGATATAGTATTACATTCCATAAAATTTAGAATAAAAGATATTACATTTACATAGAGTAAAATATTAAAGATATGCAGAGTAAACTGAACGACAAAACCACCACCTAATACAGATTCAAAAAACATTTTAAAAAGTTATACAATTTAAAACAAAACATTTCATTGGGGGGGTTGTTCATAGCCACAATGAAAGCAGGAGCAGACAGAATATTCAATTGGAGACAGAAGGGTCTTAGCCACTTTCGTCTATACGACATTAAAGCTGGGCAAACAAAAATAACATGGAGCAAATCCTGATCTTTCATATAGCAGAGATCCCATACAGCTGATGAACCATACCATCTAGATAAGAGAGATTTCAAAGGAAGTAGGTCCTGTCTTAATAAAAATAGTAGACGTCTGACACCATGAGGAATGTTCCAATGAACATAAGGTTGTGCATTTCTCACCAGACAGGAATCAATAACTGGAGTGGTGCCTTTTTTCAGAATACGAAACTCTCTATCCAGTCTAAACCCTAATTTCCAAGAAGCAGACTTCAAGAGGGTTTTTAGCTGATATGGCGATAAAGAAAATAAAACAGCTTTATCTAATTGTAGTTGGCTCACAGCATATCTAAAAAAAAAATAGAATTAAAGAATGATCATTAAGATTTCCCAGCAGCTCAGTTTTTATAAGACGTCTTAACGTGCCAGGCTCACCCATTGCCAGGTTAAAGACCCAGTGCACACTCCCCACTAGACCTTGAACCCAGCTACTACGTAAACCGAATTCCTGTCTAATAGCAGCTGTTGAACTAGCTGTGTTGACAGATAGTAGGCTACATAGGATTTTACCTTCAGAGGAGTTCAAGAAGCTCCAACTTTTTATATCGATTAACTCCATTCCGTAAAGTAAAGAAGCAGGAATTTTTGCTCGATATACATCCAGCAATATCAAAAAATGCCTTCTGCCTGTGGCCTTATATAAAGACACCAAACTCTTTCCCTGGACAATAGCTTTCTGGATGTTATTAGCTATGTGAGCTTTTTCACTTAAGTTGCTCGTAACAATTTTGCCAAGAAAAATATAAGATTTCACTGTTTCCAATTTTTGGCCCCCCACAGTCCAATGAAAGTTCGCATATTTAAAATTCTTCCTGCCCGACAAACACATCACTTTACTTTTTGCAATATTTATCAGTAAATGATGCTTTCCTGCGTACTTGTGAAAGGCATGCAGGCGATTATTCAACCCTTTAGGCGTTAGGTCAAGAATCAAAATGTCGTCAGCATACATAAGACATACGATTGGGGAGCCCCCCAAATTCGGAGCGATACCTGTGCTTGCAGAGAGAACCTGGGGTAAATCGGCTATATATAGGGAAAACAGCAAAGGAGCCAATAGGCAACCCTGCTTTAACCCATTGGCTGTGAAGATAATTCTAGATAGTCCTCTTTCCCCACCCAACAACACTCTGCACCAGGTATCTGAATGCAAGGCACGGACTAATCTGATGAGAAAGGATGGCATCCCCAAATCGAATAACTTTCCCCACAGCAATGTTCTATCCACTTTATCGAAGCTGTGGAGAAATCGATGAAGGTGCCATAAACTCGCCTTCCATGAACCTCAACATATTTCTCCGTTATAACCTGGAGAGCAGTCAGATTATCTAGGGTACCGTGCCTTTGCCTAAAACCAGTTTGTTCATAAGGTAAAATTTCGGCCATAGACACCCAATCGTTAATTAATTTAAGAAGACATTTTGCAAAGACCTTGACAATAGCATCTAATAGAGCGATTTGGCGATAATTTTGAGGTAAATCTCTAGCCCCTTTTTTAAAAATAGGGACTAGTATGCTCCCTTTCCAAGATGTGGGAACGATTCCACTAATAAAGCAACATTTAAACACTGGGTAAAGGATTTTACTCCATAATTCACTCTGTTGTTTTAGAACAGAAATAGGGATCTTGTCCGGACCCATCGCGCCAGAAGAGCGCATGCCCTTGATAGCTAATTCAATATCCTTTTCGGACGGTGAATCATATGGAAGAATGTCCTCATAAAGAAAATCCTTATCCCGTTGCAAGCCATTACTGCTATACAATTGCTCAATATATTGTACCCAAGTCTGCTCATCAATAGAAATTGGCGTGGGACAGGATCTAGAACCCCAACCCTCGCCAATTAATGACCAGAATGTCCTGGCTTGACCCTTATGAGAGGATTCCCGGAGTTTAATCCATAGAGAATCTTCCTTATCTCTTTTTAATCTAGCCATCAACCTTGATCTCCTTCTTTTTAACAGGACTAATTTATGGTGCCTTTCCTGGTTAAATAATAAATATTGACCCCTTATCAATTTATTTATTTCGATATTTAATTGCCAAAGTGGTTTGGGGAATACTGTAGGTTTTTTAATAGGAGGGACTTTCTTTGCTGTTGAGGTTACTAATTCCCAAAAAATCTGAAAAACCTAGGAGTTCCCTCCCATCCCATTGGGACAAATTCTCCACGGTAGATACCAAGGTACTCAGCAAACTCTCAAAAACCCCAGAATTCCAGTAACATTTCCCCGACTTGGCTCCAAAATTCACCAAATCAGTATCAATGTGCCAGGAATCCGAGGTATACATTTCACCTGCCTCTGTATTTGGAGGGTCGTCAATGAGATGCGGTCCGTTAGCTGGGAGATTTTGCCTGTTTCATCATAGGCACAAGGGTTGGGTGTGTCCCAAAACATGGTGTTGATGAATCTATTTTAATGTTATAGCAAAATCATATTATGATTAATCACAAGTTCACAGCGAGTTCACACAACGTGTTTTTTTATTGTGTTTCTTTTGTTTATTGGTGGTCACCATGTCTTGCACATATATCTAATAAGCCTATGGTATGCTTTTGACACAACACAATAGCGGTTTTTGGTATAACTATCTAGTACAAGGAATCCAATCCTATTTTCGTATTAGATGATAATTCATAGCACTGTTTAATTATATGTTTCCACGTACAGCATAAGTTTTGTGGTTACTTTGCTTAAAGGATGATCTGGTGAAGGGGTGATGTGCCAGCATTCAACAGTTGCACGTTATTCATGTGGTAGCAACACAACCAAGGGCTAAATTATTCATTAGTGATTATATGCATGCTGCTTTTTGATGGTTCTGATAAGATTTTTTTCACATATTGTTACCTCTGACAAAGGGCTACAGCTGAAATGCATTTGGTTTACACCATCATCTTTACATATGATGAATCGTGAAATACTACATGTTGCTGAAATAAACCTGGATTGACATTCTTCACGAATTTGAATATAGAAATCACGATGTCCTTGTATATGATTATGCATTAAAGCAAATTTTGAAAAAAGGAGAAAAATCGATGAATCAAGAAAGTATGGATTAAATTGAACTAAAAACTGTTGATTATATTGGCATATGTCCATAGGTTTTGTGTCGTGGGTCTGGTGCACACTTTAGGCATCAGCAAGTTACAAACATATACACATGCTTGGGATAGAGCACACACCAGGGAGGCACACCAAAACTCTGCCTTTGAGCATTTGTTACATTTCTGATTATTTGTTGGAGCATATTCTACTGCTCATGTTATTAAAGTAAGCCATTTTCCAGGCCCAAACCTTCCTTTTTGAAACATACATGTCTCCCATAGCGTAAGCCATGGACAGCCCGGAGGGCAAGGTGGAGTGCATCTAAAAAGTAGGACATATACATTAAAGATTTACATGTCTTGATAATTAAATACTCTGAAATTCGTTTTTTTCACTACTGCAAAACCAACCTAATACATAGGATAATACTAAGATAATATTCGAGTTACCTTATTACATTGAATAAGATGTAACTTCCACATAGGAGCAGGTATTGAGTTAATGTTTGGTACCTTTGGAATTGTAATGAAAAACCCTCTCCTATGTTAAAGTCAGATTTGAAATTAGAATTTTTAAAGTGTTACCTTAAAAACATTAGCAAATTGAACACATTATGAATGGAATGCTGAGCAATGCAGACCTTCACCCCGTCACAAAGCTCTGGGTTTAATCCATTGGTCTTTTGTTTACCACATCACCCCAGTTTGGACCCAGCCATATGCAAATCAGTCTTGGCCCTATTCCTAATGGGAACAGGCCAGCCCGAACTGCCAAGTCAGGTCCTCCCTGGACTGGAAGCAAGCCTCCTAAGACTGGTTTTGAAGCATCACCCCTCATCAGGTAGGCTAGCTTGTATCCAGGGGTGCAGTGAGCATGGGACCACCATCTGGTCATTCCCTTCCAACTTAGAGCAACAAAAGCAAAAGTAACAAATGCAAACATTCTCCCCAATCATAAAGATCTAGGTTTAATCCATTATTCTTTAACTCACCATGCCACTCCAGTTTGGGCCCAACCATATGCAAATGAGTCTTGACCCTATTCGTCATGGGAACAGTCCAGCCAGAACTGCAAAGCCAGGTCCTCCCTGGACCAGAAACAAGCATCATGGGACCAGTTTTAGGGCATCACCTCTCATCAGCCAGGCTAGCTTGAAACCAGTGGTGCAGTGAGCACAGGACCCATGTATGGGCATACCCTTACCATTTAGGGAAAAAAGCATCCTGGCACCAGTTATAAAAATAGGACCTTCAGACCCACTCTTCAGTTCCCTTTCTGGACCTCTCAGAGGACTGCCTGCTGCTGTGGCCTGCTGTATACTTCAGAAGACTGCTTTTCTCAGAAGACTGCTTTGCTCCACCTGGAAGAACTGCCTTGAACCGTCAGAGTCCTGCCCTGCAGTTTGAGTCTTGTTCTACTACTTGAACTCAGGACAACCACAGTGACTCCAAGGGCCAATTAGCTTGCCTCCTGATCCAAGCCGGCATAAATACCGTGCACACTACCTGTAAGGTAAACCTGACTGCTTTTCTGCCAAGCTACAGGAATGTTAAGCACAGGATAATTTAGTAAGTCCCTACATCAGTGATTGTGCCACCCACATAAGTAGACTTTCAAACCTATCTCAGGCCTTTCACTACAGGTTCTGTGTTTGCAGTTTACTACCACTTTGACTTGGCATTTACAAATACTTGCTGAGCCTTAACCCCGTCCTTTTATTACATATAAGTCACTACTGAAGTAGGCCACAAGTAACCCTAAGCCCAGGTTCCCATGTAAGTAAAAAATAGGACATGTGTGTTTAATCTTTTCATATCCTGGTAGTGACAACCACCCAAATTAATTTTCATTACTGCATTGGGAATTCGTTAACACATTTTTATGCTGTTATACCTAAGCAGATAGGAGTAACTTTTTCATGTTTCATATCTTTGGAATGGTAATGATAAATCCTCCTCACTGGTCAAGTTGGATTTAGCATTGCTGTTTTAACCGCTTTTAGAAAGAGGACATTTTTATCCAATTACTGCTCTGTGTGCCTGACAGCCTGTCTCCAATACACGTCTGGGGTAGGTAACAGCTACACTTTGTGCATTTCCTCTAGAAAGCCACAACACAGGAAGGATAGATGTGTCTGATAACCCTTCTACATACATCTGCATTCTGATGACCTTGCTTGGGCAGGATAGAAGGGAGGGACTAACACTTCACTTAAATAGGCAGTGTCCTGTCCCCACACAAAGGGCTGATTAATCCCCACAGATAGCCTGGCAGATAGGACTGGGCTGAAAGGGATACTTGTGCACTGCTGCTTTGAATTCACCCCCACATCAAAGGCCCTTTTGAACATAAGTACTGGATCTCCGACCCCCTAAAATGAAACACTACTTGACTTGTAACTAAAGCTCTGCCAGAAATACTACTGTGCAGCTTAAATGACTCAACTGGACCGCTGATCTGGAAGGCTTGCATTTTCAGTTTTTAGCCCCTCTGCCTGCTACTCTCTGACTCTGCTGAAGAAGAGCTGGATTCTGCTTTCACTCCAAGTAACCTCCAATGACTTTGCTGGCTTGCCTGCTGCTGCTTGAGATTCAGGGATATCAAAGTTTCGACCCCTGCTCCTGTGCCTGGCTCACTTGAAGTGACCCAGATACTTGCAACACTTATTTCGATGCATCTCCTGTCTGCGTGTAGCAGAACCAGTGCACAAACCTGGTTGCAGGAGTAAAATTGGTGCATTGCCTCGGAACCAGCACTTTGCCGCCAGAGAGCAATGCATCAGACAGCATACTTCCGACACTGCAACTTGGTGAGATCTATGCTTCCCCTTGACTGCTTGGCAGAATCCGGCACATCGCTTGATACCTCTCGACTCTGGCACCCATCTTCTGAACTGACACATCACCTTCACTGCATGGAGAAGATTGATGCATCCAACACCTACAGTCCTCGACATTGACACATCTCATGTATTGAGCTGAGGAAAGGTACTTTGTTCACCGGGACCTGCATGGGCCCTGTAGCCAGCCAGCACTCCCTCGTGGTCGGCCCAAACTTTGACTCTGTCCTGGTCCAGCATGACTTGCATCGGAGGGTTCCCTTCCTGCACATAAACAATCACCAGAGGTGATTTTCTCTTTATATGTGTGCTGCAGAATGCACTTTGAAGAACAAAAGAAATAGTTTTGTTGGCTTCACAGGTGACATCGATGTTTTCAATCATAAGAAAATGTAAATGTGGTTGAATACTGATATACCTGTTTTCGAAGTTAGATGATAAATATTGGTGCCTCTTGAAATTTGTACTTCATTTTTGCAGTGTGTTGAAAAGGAAGCAGCCTGATTTCACATATTATATTATCCAACGTTACAGCGTTTACTACCATTGAGGTAACACTATATAACGCTTAAAGTCTTATCAGAAATTGAATCGCTTCATCCAAAAACGAATACAATTTACAAACCAAAAACAGAAGAGAAAAGCAGTAGCAAAGAACCTTGTACTCCCAGACCCAAAGTAACATCTCTCCAGCTTAGTAGGGCTTATCAGTAAAAAGGAGGAGCGAGTCCCGAGAACCAGCTTTCCCTATGGAAATCAACATCGGATTTCTCATTTTGCCTAAGCAGTTTTCTAAAATATACGGTCTTGAATATCACAAGTTTAATATTATTAGAAGATTTGTGATTAAGGAGGTCTGCGTGTCAGAGTAGATCAACCACAAATTAGAATGGACAACATATGAAAGAGCAAATGGCCAATGTTTGAGCCAATCATCTTTGCAGCGATAAGCATCCAGGGCCCAAATCTCGAGGGAAAAAAATGAAAAAGTACAGGTGGGGATTTACTCCTACACTTGAGCGCAGTTTTCACTTTTTTTATGTTGCTATTCACAAACCTTTCTAGAAGTAAACCTGGAAAG
This sequence comes from Lissotriton vulgaris, assembly GCF_964263255.1. Classification (NCBI taxonomy): domain Eukaryota; kingdom Metazoa; phylum Chordata; class Amphibia; order Caudata; family Salamandridae; genus Lissotriton; species Lissotriton vulgaris. The sequence continues at coordinate 1,068,477,031 of NC_141696.1, read as the reverse complement.
CTGAAGAAGTAGCATGTTTTCAGGAATTCTTCTAGGAATGCGATGTGAGTTTTTCTCAAAATTGCTATACAAATGTTTAGAAAGCTCTTCTACTTCAGCCCCAACTAATGGGGGGGTCCATTCCCCTTCCTATCATGAAAGGGTATTTATTTGAGCCAAAACTATGACCATTTCTACAGGGGCGTAGCTTCAAAGGGGGTGTTTGGGGTGTTATAAATATATTGTGTCCTAACTAGTTAGGTACAGTACTCTATGTTGGTTACAGTTAAGTATTTGTCGAATTTCAGTTTGGATTTGTACATACACCTGCAGAAAAAAACACATTCTTGTCTCTGTTGCAAAGGTCTTAAAAAATTGAAATTTTACAAAACATTGAGTTACAAGTACCCCTCACAATCCACACTCCTCTCCCTACTGCTCCTTAAGACCCCTCATGCCCTGCTTCTCGTGTCCAGCGTGTTTGTTGGGGAATCTGAAGCCCCCCCCATCTCTCTGACCAAGCGACTCCCCCTGCATTTCAAAAATATGGAAGAGGTAGGAGAAGATTGTTGGAATACCAACAAACTGTGGACATTCCTAGGGCAGACCATGGCTTTCAATGCAAACGTCTCATCCCTAGAGTAGGATTTACTTATGCTGATTTCTCCGACCATGTCTGAGGCTTTTTGTTCGAAGTAATGCAATGCACAAATACTTTGCCATTACTATTACAGATAAACTTACTGCTGGTGGTAAGTTGTTCATGATGCCCCCTGAAATACAGCGTCTCTCACCTTCTGGGTTTTCAACATATACAGTGAGTCTGAAATTAAACACTTTGGGCCAGATGTAGGTGGCCAAATACCAGTCGGCAGGCATTTGGAGTTTTAGATGTAGGGGGCTCAAAAATTACCCTTTCTGTAAATTTACCGAATTGGTAAATTTACTGATTCTGTAAATTACTGCATCTGTAAATTTACCAAATCGGTAATTTGAGATGTAGGTGGCACTGAAAACAGTGCCACAGGGTCTTAAGGATTCGTTATTTACCACCAACTATTAGTTGGTGGTAAATAACGAATGGAAAGGGGCGACCACTCGGTCCCCCCGAACGTATGGTAGGGTGCCCTGACCCCCCCGGGAAACCATTTTGGGCGGGAGGCGTGTCTCGGCTGGTATGCCCGAAGCATCTACACCGTTGGCATCTACACCGTTGGCCACGCCCCGTAGGCGGATCGAAGGAGGGTACACGCCCTCCCGAGGAAGAATAAAAGAGCAACAATCTAAGGAAGCATCCTCTTGTTCCTGTGCTTGGAAGCTGCACCTCATCGTTGCACGTGAGCCCGAGACGGAACAAGGAGCCAATTTTGAGAACTTGTAATTTTTGTGTTTCTCCTTTCAGTGATTCCGAAGCTTTGGATCCAGGACCTCGAGTCGGATAGCCGTGAACGATGCCTGGCAAGAAGGTCGGAAAGAAGGTGGGGACCGAACAAATGCTTCGCATGCTGGTGAAAGACATGGCGAACATGAAGAAGCAGATGGCGGCAATGAATGGTACAGGTAGACCGAAGAAAGTCATCGGGCCAGCATTGCCGGGAGTAGTCCCTACCGGGAGTGGTAAAAGGGCCAGGAATAGGGTGGCAGGGGGGGAAGCCCCAGTTCCCGAGTCTCCTCCAGCGAGCCCGGTCAGTCCAGTGGAGGCCCCAGTTCCGAGCCCAAACGAGGGACAGCCGATCCCTGTAGTAGTTACACCCGTTAACGAGGGGGATATGCCTCCCGAGCTGGCCGCCCAGTTGGCGGCGTGGTTAGGCAAGAGCAACGAGGGTGCTGAGGCCAGGTTAATAATGAAGCAGTTGCGGCAATCGAGAGATGCTGCGAAGGCACCTTGTCCTCTTGTTTCCCCGCAGAATCCCTCGGAACAACCGTCGTCGATCGTGGGGAAGGCAGCAACAACAGATCCAGCTACTGGTTCGGGTAAGCAGCCGTTGCCAATGGTGGGGGAGAGATCGTTACCCTCAAGGAGGGAAAAGGTGGTTCAACATATCCTGATGGATGTGAAAGAAAGGATTTGGGCGGATAAATATGTGAACATGTTTTCGCTGTTGACCGATCACTATGAGATAGAGCACGTTAAAAATCAGAAGGAGTTGTTGCATCCGAGTGTATGGCGTGCAAAAATGGCGGGTTTCAGGGTAGATGAAACGATCGCTAATTGGGCCAGAGCGTTTGGAATGTTCACTGCAATCAAGGGGGAACGTAGGCCTGAAGTATTGTTGGAATTAGATTGTTACCAGACACGTATAATGGAATTTTATGAATCGTATGAAGGCAATCAATGGATGGGTTATGATAACAAATTTCGTAAGGCCAAGGAGCACGACTCATCCCTGACGTGGGATTGTTTCGAATCCATTTCTTGGCAGAAGCAGGTTATGCCGAACACGACGAAATCGTCTTCTTTCGGCGGGAACGGGCGGAGCCTTCCCGCCATTTTATGGTGGCGCCCTTTCGGGCGGGCACCAACAGTGATCAGCACACAAAGAATAACGGGAACTCGGGTAGAAAAGGGGTCTGTTGGAGCTTTAACAGGGGCAAGTGCACTAGGCCACAAGGGACATGCAAGTTCAGGCATGAGTGTGCAGGGTGCGGACAGTCTTCACACCCCGAGAGTTCGTGCAGAGCCAAGAATGGTGATACAGGAGGTAGAGGAGGGGCCAAACAGGTCTAACATCGACCGAGGGGCACCGTTACCTACTCCCGTTGATATCATGGAAATGATCCCTTGGCTGAACGAATACCCTGATCATGTCTCTGCCGGGGTGTTGCGAGACGGTTTCTCATATGGTTTCCGCATCCCGGTGGGGGATTTTCGGGGGGAGGCACAGTGTAAGAACCAACTATCGGTTCAACAAAATTCGGCAGTGGTACAGGCAAAGATTGCAAAGGAGGTGGCCCGAGGTCGGGTTGCGGGTCCATATGGAAACCCGCCGGTTGTTAACTTTGTTTGTTCACCATTGGGAGTAGTCCCCAAGAAGGACCCGGGTGAGTTCAGGTTAATCCACAATTTGTCCGCTCCTAAGGGTCTTTCGGTGAACGATGCAATTGACCCGGGAGTCTGTTCGGTGCGGTATGCATCGTTTGATGAGGCCGTCGCCATGTTGAATCGCCTGGGGCCCGGAGCGCTGATGGCAAAATCAGATATCGAGTCAGCGTTCCGGTTGCTCCCGGTACACCCACACGATCAGCGTCTCTTAGGTTTTGTGTTTCAAGGGCGCTACTACATGGATAAATGTATGCCGATGGGATGCTCCATCTCGTGTGCGTATTTTGAGAAGTTCAGTACTTTTTTGCAATGGGCGTTCACCAGAGCCACGGGCTTTACGCAAGTTATGCATTACCTTGATGATTTTCTGTTCCTGGGGGCAGCTGGGGACACGGAATGTGCACTGGCTTAGACGGAATTCTGTAATCTCATGAAACGTTTTGGCGTGCCACTGGCACCAGGCAAAACGGTAGGGCCATCTACTTCACTCGAGTTTCTGGGAATTGAGCTCGATTCGGTAGAGGGGTGCTTCCGTTTGCCCAAGGAGAAGGTACTGAAATTTATAGCCTCACTTAAAGTGTGCCTCAGCAAAAAAAAAAAAAGTAACTCTCCATCAGTTGCAGCAGGCTGTGGGTCAGCTTAACTTTGCCCTGAGAGTGATACCGATGGCTCGCCCCTTTTCCCGCTCTATCGCACAAGCCATGGTTGGCCTCAAAGAAGGTCACCACCGCACACGTCAGCAGAGGTTCGCCAGGATATGCGCATATGGCTGGCATTTCTGGCGGATTTCAACGGTCGCGTCGTGTGGAACAAACCGCCAGCTTCCTCCGAGGAGCTGGGGTTGTGGACCGACTCGGCGGGGAGTGTGGGCTTTGGCGCCATCTTTGGTAATCAATGGTCGGCACGAACATGGCCGACGTGGTGGCACGATAGTGGGCTCACAGGTAACATTGGGTTTCTTGAGCTGTTCCCCATTCTGGTGGCCTTGAAAACATGGCCAGAAGGGTTTCGTGATCGCACTGTGGTGTTCTGGTCTGATAATATGACAGTTGTTGAATGTATCAATAATCAGGCAGCACGCTGCAAATGGATTTTGAGATTACTGAAAGAAATTGTCCTGCTATGTATGAGACTAAACGTCCACTTTAGGGCAAGACACGTGCCTGGGGTACTGAACCAGGCGGCTGATGCACTCTCTCGTTCCCACATGCAGGCCTTCCGGGGTTTTCTGCCCTCAGCGGACTTGGTGGCGGCACCATTTCCCGAAGCTCTCTGGTCTCTCGGTGCCCCGGATTACAAAACCTTGTGGGAGAGAGTCTAGCACCCAGGACAAGGAAGGCATATGAAGGGGCGTTCCGTTCCTATTGGGAATTTTTGGGTTCAGCTAGGGGGGAGCATTGGGGGCAGGAGGAGTATGTCCTGAAATTTCTGGTATCACTACATCAGACAGGCCGAACACTGGCAACAGCCAATAGGCACAGGGCCGCCATTGCCTTCATGGCGCAGGCTCAGGGCATCCGGGACCCCACATCGTCCTTTCTCGTAAGAAAGGCTCTGCGTGGGTGGCAATGCCTTGAGGGTCGTAGAGTGGATGAGAGGCACCCGATAGGTCTAGAAAGGTTGTCCCTGTTAATGTCCGTACTCCCTGCGACATGTTCATCTCAATCAGAGACAGTGCTGTTCCGGGCCGCTTTTGCATTAGCATTCCATGGGGCTATGCGGGTGAGCGAACTGGTAGCGAGGAATAAGCAGGATACGGGGGGAGGTCTGTGTCGAGAACACATTCAAATTAAGGGTGAGACGATGGTAGTCTCAATAGCCAGGTCCAAGACCGATCAGGGAGCGATCCGGGACTGTGTGGTAGTCCAGCGGATTCCAGGGTCTCCCATGTGCCCGGTAAAATGCGTGGAGGAGTATTTAGCGCAGAGGGCGGCATCATGGGGGGGAAGCTTGCTGAGGCACACCGACGCCACCCCACTGACTAGGGTTCAGTTCCAGCGGGTGTTGACAATGGCAATCGCAGCAGCGGGCTTGAACCCGAGCGATTTTGGGACCCATTCCTTCCGGATAGGGGCTGCTACAGAGGCTACAGCCAGGGGTCTGAGTGTTGAAAAGGTGAAGCAGTTGGGGCGTTGGTCCTCGAATTGTTATAAAAGGTATGTGCGGTTGCACATGTTGTGAAGCCAATGTCATGCACTCACGCTTCTTGTTTTCTGTTTGGTTTACAGTTTCGCAAGCAGGCTTTGCGGGGCGGACTGTGCAGTTGACCCGACACCTGGGGACCAGCGGTCAAAGATCACCGGCTGAGGGAAGAGTGGTGTGGGTCGTTGGCCACTCATACGTGAGGCGAGCCGCGGACGTATTCAAAGCAGGTGACATGATTCACGTGGCTGGGGAATACGGGTGCAGGGTGACCTTCCACGGAAGGGGCGGACTCTGTATTGACCAGTTTCAAACTTTTATGGAGGGACTGCTAGGGCGGACGAGGTCACCGCCGTCTGTAATCATAGTACATCTTGGGGGCAATGATTTGGTTACCATTGGTCGACGAGTACTTCTCGAGTTAATTTTATCCACAGTGAGTTGGTTGGCGAGAAGGGTTCCAGGGTGCACGATTGCATGGTCACACATGATTCCTAGAAAGGTGTGGCGGGGGGCCCTCTCTGTGTCAGCTTTGAATCAGTCGGTAAAGAAAGTTAATAACAAACTTAGTAGGTTGTTTCGTTCAGGCCAGTTGCATTGCATTCCACATGGATGTATTCGGGGGGACCATATGTATCTTGAAGATGGGGTCCATTTGTCCCGGGATGGGAATGTCTTACTCATAGGAGACTTCATAGCTTGGTTAAAGAGTTTGTGTAGCCATGACCTTTAGTAGGAGTTTGTGGGGGGTCCGGATAGCCGGTCAACTATCCGGCCTGTGGCGGTAAGGTCATAATCGGTGAGCAGTAATTGGAAGATCCCTAGAGGTGGGGCGCCACCCATTATGGATGGGAGCGCCCGGGGGGAGGCGGCCATTGGCCCCTCACACGGGGAGACGGTACCCCTCTAAGGATGGGGCCGCCGAAAAGGGAAGGCGGTCATAGGCCCCTCCCAGGGGAGGAGGGGCTACGGGCCCCTCCTGGGAATTTCCCGGGGCCAGGACATCCGCGACGGTGGATGTGGTAAGCAGTGTGGGGTGGGAGGGGGGTCTACGCTACCTTCTAGACACCTCACACGAGTCCTCGGACGACCACTAAGATGGCGCCGAGTAAATATGGGGCCCCCGTTAAGACAAGGGAAATTGGAAGTTGGCACAGAGGTACAGTCCTCTGTGCGCCCGCCCCTCACAAGTAAGGGGGGGAGTTCTGGTATTAGGGATCTGACACCGGTTACGACCTTGCCGTTGGCCCGTAATGTTAGGATGTACAATTTAATTTTAAGTATATGCATTTGCAGGATGTTTAGAATCGGCTAGGAGAACCTTTGTATTAGAGCTGTGTTAAGGTTAGCCAATAAACATCGTAATGTGAAAATGAAATTGTACATGATATGAAACTGTTATTTTAATGCTTTAATTTTGTTTCATATTTTAATAAATACGGCCGGGAGGGTAACTCCCTCCCGCCTTCCAAAAAGTCAAGAACTGTGTCCGTCTTCCCATCCTTGGGGATTGTGTTGGGAGGGGGTGACGGGTATCCCGGCCATATGGAAAGGGGCGACCACTCGGTCCCCCCGAATGTATGGTAGGGTGCCCTGACCCCCGGGAAACCATTTTGGGCGGGAGGCGTGTCTCGGCTGGTATGCCCGAAGCGGTGTAGCCGGGGCGCGCCTTTTCCCGCCCAAGAGGGGTTGTCCTAGACACCTACACCGTTGGCCAGGCCCCGTAGGCGGATCGAAGGAGGGTACACGCCCTCCCGAGGAAGAATAAAAGAGCAACAATCTAAGGAAGCATCCTCTTGTTCCTGTGCTTGGAAGCTGCACCTCATCGTTGCACGTGAGCCCGAGACGGAACAAGGAGCCAATTTTGACCCACCCACCAGCCCCTTATGGCAACGATTAGTACTGCAATAAAGTCGATTAACGGTGATATGATCTCTTTTACAGGTTGTTTTAATAAAGTCTGGATTGTCTTTTTGAGGATAATAAAATGGTTGCTATTTAGCATGTTCTTAGGCGAAGTATCACAGCCTAGTTGAATGATGTATTGCTTGTGTAAATAAAGGTTATTGTGTAATATCCAGTCTAACCGTTTATTCCGTCCTCAGTAGGTTCAAAATGTCATATTTATTTTGGTCGGGCGGTAAGGTCATGATCGGTGAGCAGTAATTGGAAGATCCCTAGAGGTGGGGCGCCACCCATTATGGATGGGAGCGCCCGGGGGGAGGCGGCCATTGGCCCCTCACACGGGGAGGCGGTACCCCTCTAAGGATGGGGCCGCCGAAAAGGGAAGGCGGTCATAGGCCCCTCCCAGGGGAGGAGGGGCTACGGGCCCCTCCTGGGAATTTCCCGGGGCCAGGACATCCGCGACGGCGGATGTGGTAAGCAGTGTGGGATGGGAGGGGGGTCTACGCTACCTTCTAGACACCTCACATGAGTCCTCGGACGACCACTAAGATGGCGTCGAGTAAATATGGGGCCCCCGTTAAGACAAGGGAAATTGGAATTTGGCACAGAGGTACAGTCCTCTGTGCGCCCGCCCCTCACAAGTAAGGGGGGGAGATCTGGTATTAGGGATCTGACACCGGTTACGACCTTGCCGTTGGCCCGTAATGTTAGGATGCACAATTTAATTTTAAGTATATGCATTTGCAGGATGTTTAGAATCGGCTAGGAGAACCTTTGTATTAGAGCTGTGTTAAGGTTAGCCAATAAACATCGTAATGTGAAAATGAAATTGTACATGATATGAAACTGTTATTTTAATGTTTTAATTTTGTTTCATATTTTAATAAATACGGCCGGGGGGGTAACTACCTCCCGCCTTCCAAAAAGTCAAGAACTGTGTCCGTCTTCCCATCCTTGGGGATTGTGTTGGGAGGGGGTGACGGGTATCCCGGCCATATACCTGTGTACATGCAAATCTGTGCATGTACACCTGTGCCATGTGGCACACATACATGCCCTAATGGCATGTATGTGTGTCACATGGCACACAATCCTGAATCAGGGGTGTAACAGGGTGTCAAAGTGACACCCTACCACCCTTGACTATTCGGTAATTGCCATTAATTCCTATGGGCCTCAAGGCCCAAAGGATTCAATGGCAATTACCGAATCGGTAAATACTGATTCGGTAAAATTACCGAATCTTAACGATTCGGTAATTTTTACAGAATATTTACCTACATGGCATTTACCGATTTGTAAATACCGAATCGGTAAAATTCGGTATTTATGAATCGGCAAATGCCATTTACCTACATCTAGCCCCTAGTCCCTGTGCTCTACTGTTTACCCACATTGGTATTAACATGACATGTGTTCAGGGGACACTGTTCAAATGAATGCTGCCCAGGATTCTGATTTGCAAAAAAACGGAGTTTGGTCCTGGGACAGGGGGTCAACTGGACCGTAATATAGTAGAACAAAAACAATGTTGTCCCCCAGGATAATTTTCTCTCACAACTTTTGAGAATACAAACAAGGGAAAGAAACATATTGTTTGTATGGGTTATTTTATTTAAACCCTTTGAACAATTTTTTGTTAAATCATTTTGAAAGACATTTTAAGGTAGAGAAAAGACACTACTTACACACATTTACACTATTTACACTATCATACAGACAATTCTATACACAAGACAATATATACAAATGAATTCACAGTTATAGGCAAGCTTCTTTTACAATAAGAAAAACAACAATTCTATTCGCACAAATAATTAATCTTTGTGAAAAGTTCAACTTATTAGAAAGCCCAACCAGGGTCAAAACAACAGGAAAAGGCAACAGAGAAATCACTTTGTACTCAGCAATCAGTTAAAGTTAACAAATGACTGTTAGTTTTGTTTAATCAAAAATGCCTATTCGCCGTTATGCCAACGCGTTTCAAATCTGGAAGAAATCACAGATTCTCTTCAGGGCTCTGTCAGTGTGGATTTCTATAAAAATAAAGGAAGCTTGATTTAGCCACTATTTACAAGGATTGAAAACCTCCCCCTAAAACACAGGGGCAGAAGTCGCAGGATTTTACCTTTTCATATGGGTAACGCGGTCCCGCGGTCCAATAATTCAAATGAAGAGGGACCTTTTGTTATGCAGGGATTCTGTTAGAAAGATTACGAAAAGGGATTTAGTACCAAGCGTCTCAGAGACGAGCAGGTGGGTGGTCTCATAATTTCAAAGCACACAATCCGTACCTTAGATTGTTAAAACGGGGGCACCACTAGTTATTTTCTTCAGAAGTGGTTCATCCGCTGTATGCTTATTTACGCAGCCGCCTGAAAAGCAACAGACATTGTGCTTACTGGATTACCATTCACTATGCTAGATCGATCTAAAGCGGTTTGCCTAACTATTAGCGTACCTGAGTATCTTTGTAGAGGGCAGTGAGGGATTTCACTGTTATGTCTGACTCTCGCAGATGGGCGGGGAAGCCTCCGCGGTGTCACGCTGCGTGCTTCAATCTCGCTTGGATCTGAAATAGTTATATTTAAATTGTAAAGCGCGAAGGGGCTACTTGTCTACCATACTGTAGGAGACGCGCTGACACTCACCTCTCTTTCCAACCACGTACCAGGAAATGCGAACTCATTGGTGGAAAACCACCATGTGAGGCTGTTACTTCATAGCTGATCCGCCGCTAAGCATTGTGGACTTTGTAGTTAACCAGATACTTCAAGTTTAAAGGCGGGAAATCTCTGATAAAGAATTGAGCCCCGTTTGGGTACTATTGAATTTTAGTATCAAATACGCTTCTTTTTTCAAAAGCACTTGATCGCTGCTTCCACTCAAATTAGTTTGGTTCAAATTAAACAGCACAGTCCACTTGAACTCATTTTCCCCATGATTTTGATCGATAAAATGTTGGACAAGGGGCGCTGTGAGCACTCTGTTTTTAATGCGTGACCTATGTTGCGTCATGCGTGTGTTGGCCTGTTGGTTTGTTTTACCTATGTAAATTTTTGAACAAGGGCAAATGATCGCGTAAACCACGTTTTTGGTTCTACAGTTCGTGAAGTTCGAATGGGTCCACGTTGTGGTAGTGTGGCAGAAAGTTTTCCCTTCAATCGTTGTATCACAAGCGATACAATTCCCACATCTGTGGTGGCCCTCGATTGGTTTGAGTCCCCATTTGGACAATAAGTCGCTTTTTGGTTTTGGTATTCTAATGTCTGCGCGAACTAATTGTTGGCCAATGTTCTGGTTTTTTTTAAAAGCAAATATTGGACGGGGGAATGGCATTTCCAATTCTTCTAACAAATGCCAATGTTTCAAAACCATCTGTCGAATTTTGTGAGTTTCCGCACAAAACGTGGTAACGCAAACTAAGCTTTCAAGTTCACGCTTCTGTTTTGTCTCAAAGAGACATTCTCGTGGTGTGTAACGAGCCCTCTTAAACGAATGTTTAAGTAATTTACTTGGGTAGCCTCGTTTCACCAATTCATCGCAAAACTGTTGGCCATGTTCCTCAAATTGGTCAATTTCTGAACAATTTCGCCGAATTCTCAGGAGTTGTCCATAAGGCAAGTTCGCCCTCAAGTTTCTTGGATGCGAACTGCCATAATGAAGGATGATATTTTTATCCGTTTTCTTCCTGTATAGGGATGATTTCAAAAAGCCTCCCACATTACTCATTTCCACATCAAGAAAGGTCATTTTGACATTGCTTGAGTCTAGTGAGAATTGTATGTCACGATGTCTCGAATTTATCCATTGGTGAAAGTTACTCAAGTCGGCGGGGCTCCCCTGCCACAGGAGCCACACGTCGTCGATGTAACGATACCAATGCATTATATTTTGTGAGTAGGGGTTGTTTGTCTCTATGAATCTTTTTTCATATTCCGCCATGTAAAGAACGGCCATTTCAGGAGCATAAGGGCACCCCATCACGGTGCCCTTAACCTGCATGTAGAAATCGTCATTGAAACGAAAATAATTCTTTTTCAGAGTGATCTCTGCCAGTCGCAGTATGAAGGATGTAGGGACTTTATTTATTTATTTATTTATTTATTGGTCGTCCGGGGGGACCCCGGACGACCAATTGTTTCGGGGTGCGATTCGTGACTCGAGCCTTTATCCAAATTCGTGGACTTCTTTTTGAAGCCATTTGTGACTGAAGTGAAGGCATATCTACGGGACACAACGGATTTTCTGTCAAAAGTAGAGGGACCTGTGTTTAATGATACAGTACAATTAATGGTGACAATGGACGTTACGTCCCTTTACACTCAAATACCCCAAGAGGAGGCATTAGAAGTGATTGAACTCTATTTGGACTCCAGAGAGAGACCCCATAAAGTCCCTACATCCTTCATACTGCGACTGGCAGAGATCACTCTGAAAAAGAATTATTTTTGTTTCAATGACGATTTCTACATGCAGGTTAAGGGCACCGCGATGGGGTGCCCTTATGCTCTTGAAATGGCCGTTCTTTACATGGCGGAATATGAAAAAAGATTCATAGAGACAAACAACCCCTACTCACAAAATATAATGCATTGGTATCGTTACATCGACGACGTGTGGCTCCTGTGGCAGGGGAGCCCCGCCGACTTGAGTAACTTTCACCAATGGATAAATTCGAGACATCGTGACATACAATTCTCACTAGACTCAAGCAATGTCAAAATTACCTTTCTTGATGTGGAAATGAGTAATGTGGGAGGCTTTTTGAAATCATCCCTATACAGGAAGAAAACGGATAAAAATACCATCCTTCATTATGGCAGTTCGCATCCAAGAAACTTGAGGGCGAACTTGCCTTATGGACAACTCCTGAGAATTCGGCGAAATTGTTCAGAAATTGACCAATTTGAGGAACATGGCCAACAGTTTTGAGATGAATTGGTGAAACGAGGCTACCCAAGTAAATTACTTAAACATTCGTTTAAGAGGGCTCGTTACACACCACGAGAATGTCTCTTTGAGACAAAACAGAAGCGTGAACTTGAAAGCTTAGTTTGCGTTACCACGTTTTGTGCGGAAACTCACAAAATTCGACAGATGGTTTTGAAACATTGGCATTTGTTAGAAGAATTGGAAATGCCATTCCCCCGTCCAATATTTGCTTTTAAAAAAAACCAGAACATTGGCCAACAATTAGTTCGCGCAGACATTAGAATACCAAAACCAAAAAGCGACTTATTGTCCAAATGGGGACTCAAACCAATCGAGGGCCACCACAGATGTGGGAATTGTATCGCTTGTGATACAACGATTGAAGGGAAAACTTTCTGCCACACTACCACAACGTGGACCCATTCGAACTTCACGAACTGTAGAACCAAAAACGTGGTTTACGCGATCATTTGCCCTTGTTCAAAAATTTACATAGGTAAAACAAACCAACAGGCCAACACACGCATGACGCAACATAGGTCACGCATTAAAAACAGAGTGCTCACAGCGCCCCTTGTCCAACATTTTATCGATCAAAATCATGGGGAAAATGAGTTCAAGTGGACTGTGCTGTTTAATTTGAACCAAACTAATTTGAGTGGAAGCAGCGATTAAGTGCTTTTGAAAAAAGAAGCGTATTTGATACTAAAATTCAATAGTACCCAAACGGGGCTCAATTCTTTATCAGAGATTTCCCGCCTTTAAACTTGAAGTATCTGGTTAACTACAAAGTCCACAATGCTTAGCGGCGGATCAGCTATGAAGTAACAGCCTCACATGGTGGTTTTCCACCAATGAGTTCGCATTTCCTGGTACGTGGTTGGAAAGAGAGGTGAGTGTCAGCGCGTCTCCTACAGTATGGTAGACAAGTAGCCCCTTCGCGCTTTACAATTTAAATATAACTATTTCAGATCCAAGCGAGATTGAAGCACGCAGCGTGACACCGCGGAGGCTTCCCCGCCCATCTGCGAGAGTCAGACATAACAGTGAAATCCCTCACTGCCCTCTACAAAGATACTCAGGTACGCTAATAGTTAGGCAAACCGCTTTAGATCGATCTAGCATAGTGAATGGTAATCCAGTAAGCACAATGTCTGTTGCTTTTCAGGCGGCTGCGTAAATAAGCATACAGCGGATGAACCACTTCTGAAGAAAATAACTAGTGGTGCCCCCGTTTTAACAATCTAAGGTACGGATTGTGTGCTTTGAAATTATGAGACCACCCACCTGCTCGTCTCTGAGACGCTTGGTACTAAATCCCTTTTCGTAATCTTTCTAACAGAATCCCTGCATAACAAAAGGCCCCTCTTCATTTGAATTATTGGACCGCGGGACCGCGTTACCCATATGAAAAGGTAAAATCCTGCGACTTCTGCCCCTGTGTTTTAGGGGGAGGTTTTCAATCCTTGTAAATAGTGGCTAAATCAAGCTTCCTTTATTTTTATAGAAATCCACACTGACAGAGCCCTGAAGAGAATCTGTGATTTCTTCCAGATTTGAAACGCGTCGGCATAACGGCGAATAGGCATTTTTGATTAAACAAAACTAACAGTCATTTGTTAACTTTAACTGATTGCTGAGTACAAAGTGATTTCTCTGTTGCCTTTTCCTGTTGTTTTGACCCTGGTTGGGCTTTCTAATAAGTTGAACTTTTCACAAAGATTAATTATTTGTGCGAATAGAATTGTTGTTTTTCTTATTGTAAAAGAAGCTTGCCTATAACTGTGAATTCATTTTTATATATTGTCTTGTGTATAGAATTGTCGGTATGATAGTGTAAATAGTGTAAATGTGTGTAAGTAGTGTCTTTTCTCTACCTTAAAATGTCTTTCAAAATGATTTAACAAAAAATTGTTCAAAGGGTTTAAATAAAATAACCCATACAAACAATAGGTTTCTTTCCCTTGTTTGTATTCTCAAAAGTTGTGAGAGAAAATTATCCTGGGGGACAACATTGTTTTTGTTCTACTGCCCAGGATTCTGATGGCATTATAATTAAGGCTTCTGTTTTTCGTTTTTACTGATTTTGACAGATAAATACAGACATAAAACAATGTGTTTCCTGTCTGTATCTATTTTTAAAAGCGGAAAAATACTGAAAATGGTGCTTCTTTTGAGAGACTCTTTCATGCTGTTTTTCATGAATTCCAGACACCAGTAGAGCGGATAGACAGCATGGAGAGTTAAAAAAACAGGATGAGATTTCATAAAATACAGGCATTTGCTAACATATATTTGTAGTATAGCAATAGAAAGTGTAGTCTTTTGTTATACATGGCTTCTTAATTTGCTAAAACATGACAGTAATCCCTGTTTGAGTGCATGTCCAAAAGTTAAATAAACGTGAAAATATCACATTTTACAACTCCATTTATTCTCAAAACACAAAATAAATATGGATAAACACCTATGAGATGACAAAAAAATAAAAATGGATAAATACAGACGAAAAAAATTAATACCATAAAACCGGGGAACTCTAATTATTAATTATGTCTGTAATTCTAGTCCTTCGCCCAAAAGGAGGGAGAGGGGTGTCGGTTCATGTTTTAAGTGAATGTTGTTGATAGGGCAGACAAAAAAACTCTGGTGGATTTTCCATAGAGAAGCAGAGAAACTGAACTCCAAAAAAACAGACCTTCTCAATACCGGAATCCAAGTATTAAAGTCATTTTAGTCTTGCGAAAATGAAAAAGCATCAACAATCAATATGGCATATGGTAAGCTGTTCAATGTTATTGCTACTCCTTTATTGCAATCAGAGCATTTATGAAACAATAGCGCAGCGGCGTATTCTCAAGGTTAGAACACGGCGTGCGGTGTCTTGCTGCATTCTGAGCAATTGATAGCGATGGGATCTAATAACACATTCAGGCACGAGGACATGCCTCGCATTACTTCTGAAGTGCTGCGTCTCCTGAAGGAACAAACCCAGCATCCTTCTCGCCTGAGCCCTGCCAAAAACATGTTACCTTACAGCGCCTGTTCGGAGAGGGATTCGAGCTCATTTCTTCATCTTCAAGGCAGCACTTCTGCGCGCCCTTTTCTTGCAGATGTCAATGCTGCTCTGGAGAGGGAATGAGTTTTGGCGGGAAGGAATATGCACAATATGCTAAGAGCATTATGTGCAGTGTTACCGTAAACGCGTTTCCACTTATTATGTGTAGGTACCACATCCTCTTTAGCGTCCGACACTAATGAATATAGAAGAAATACCTCTGCGTGATTAAAGACCCCTCTGGAGATGAGTTTTCGAATGCCACCGTCTGCACTAAGTGTCATTTACTGATCGGATGTTCTCTTTACGGTGCTGCAGGATTTTATCTTTCTAGTTATTAAGAGAAAAGAATGATACACGTGAGCGTCAGGCAAGGACAAACTGATATTCACGGGGACTTCTGCATTGAGGTCGCTTTACTGAGTGCTCTTCTTGGAGGTACATTCACTTTAATGATGATGCAACTTTTCGCAAGACACTTTGTATGTGTAGGGCAGAGGCGCAACTAGAGTCAAATTTCGGGGGGGCTAAGAGAAAATTTTGGGGGGGGGCTGAATCTTTGTGCAATCGGCAAAGTCGAGCTGCAGGGGCTCTTAGAAGGGGTGCAACAACAAAGAAATCCCCAATAACATGCACAAGGTCTTTTAACCCCTTAAGTGCTGCTGTCGGCCGTTGGATGTCGCGAGCACTACCTTCGTAGTGCTGCGCACATCCGACGCGGCCCCGCCTGTTTTTTGAGGAAGTGCCGCACTGCCGCGAAACCACGGCTGCGGCCAACGGGTTAAAGACCCGTGAAATGCTTGGGTGCGGCTGTGAGCGGGCCCGGGAAGTGTCTCATCCCGGGCTGCCACACACGACGGGGGGGGGGGCTGATGCCCTTTGAGGCCAATGGGTGTTGCGCGCCTGGTGTAGGGTGACCAACTGGCATGGGTCCAAAGTCAGGAGGTTGAGTGTAAAAATTCGGGACAAGGGGACAAATTTCAGGACAAAAATTTAGGACAGAAGGTCCAAATTCAGGACGAAAATTTGAGACAAAAGGTACGTTTTACAGACACATCAGAGGAGGTCATGCAATAGTATATAGGTAAGTAAATAGACAAAGAACATAAGTACAAGTCAAAATAATGTTATATTAGGTTGAGACAATCGTGCACTTCACGGTTTTTCCTGTATGCTGGCAGCTTTGAGCAACTGTGCAGGTCTTTATGTGGTATTTCATATAATCATAATCTATTTGTATGGTTACTGCACTGGGTTGTCCAGTATGATATTTTGTTTACAGTTCATGGTCCTGAGCAGGCATGTTTGATGACAGAAATGGTCGGTAAGATCTGCAAGGATGAACTTTGTTATTATCATCTCATATCTGAGTGCTATTCTGAGATGTAAACCAGCAGGCTTAGAAGGTAGCTAATAGGGACCTGCAGTGCTGGGCTAGAGTGCAGGCCTTCAAGTGGCCAGCTTTATGTTAGATCGCTTCAGATATTCTATGTCTGTTGAGCTGGTGATGACTGGGTTAGGGGCTGTTACAGTACTGAGTGATGGATAAGATCCATAGAGCGGCCAGATCTCCTGTGAGGGTAGGAGCATTAAGCTGGAACAAGGAGATATTAACCAGCCTGCATGAGCTATATTTGGCTGTAGACTGCTGAGTGTTATGGTACTATTGTGGGCCAGAACTGTTAGATAGGAGTTGACATTACTGTACAATGCCATGGCTAGCCATATATCAGCCCTCCTTATTTTACCTGTAAATAGGAAATAGTATACTTCCTGAGCCGTTTCATTTCTGTGAGCTGTAAACTGCAGATTCTCATTGATGCACAGAAGTGCGCTACAGACCAGAAACTGTATGCATTGTTGAGGCATTTTCATAGGTCAGAAAGAGCACTGTTTTATACATACAGAACATTTTCGATTGAAAAGGCAGCAAAATGCCAACATGCACTTTGACTAAAAAAACTATATAGCGCACAACAATAACGTGGAAATGTGTTTTCAGCAAATATGTATCATTTGAAAATCACCAAGTAAAGTGTCTTGATTGTTTTGATAATATTAAAACTCTGTTTTCAGCACACTTCAGAATTACAAGCACATTGTCCATTTGTGGTTTCCTAACTGCTGATATGTTTTAAAACATTTGCACAGTTCATTTACAGGTATTTAAAAGTTATTCCGTGTTACAAAAAAACTGATAGCTTACAACCTTTGTTTTCACATGGTCTTTACCACCACAACAAGACTGTCAACTAGTCCACTTTACTATTCTGTCTTTGACCGCAAAGTTAGAGAATGTTCAGGTAGGCATTACATGGGTGGTGCATAGGCTTTCCATGAATCTCGATGTAAACCCATATTTATAAACAGTAGTAAACATGGGTTTGTGCCAAAATGGTGTGCCTATCTGAGGTAGGTGTAACGAGCAGAAATATCTTTATTCCTCTTCGTTACTTCCTCTTTGCATGTGTGCTGTATTCTGCAACACACATGCTTAGAGGAAATAGCTGCAGAGGATAGCTTTCCCTTCCTGCACAAAAAAATTACTTGACCACAATGTTTTGGCGCTAGTCAGCCACAAGGGCCCCGGTACTAGGAGAGAGCCAAACTGCACCATATATTTGTAAATACGGCGCTGTTATACTTTTGCCGTTTTAGGCAACACAGCGAAGTACTTCGCTTTCTGCAGTGTGTTGCATGAGTCCTGGGTGGGAGCCAGCCTCTGAACCCCTTGTGGACTCAGAATGTGGTCTGTGTGAACTACTCTTGCTTTGCTTAGGGGTTCTTCTCCAAAATCCTACTGGTGTACTATGTGTGTGCTACTTTTTGAGAGATTCTGTCATGAGGCATTGTACTTTTGCCATCTCCAGTACATTTGATTTTCCTTTGTGGACCGCACAGATAACGAATGACTAAATGAAAATATTTGTACAGAGTCACAGGTACCCGTCTAAGGTTTGGATGTTTGCTTGCATTCACCTGTTTTACAGCATAAGGTGCTGCAGCTCAAGACCCCCTAAGATTCTGGATACACTGGCACAGTGCTATTAACTGCTCTGAAATCTTGGTCCAGCGATTTGTCATTGCTTGGGTGGATCCCACCAGGCTATGAAATATCACACAAAAGGCAGAAATAAATAAAACAATCCCAGTGTGTTACAGTCTGTTGTGGAAACATAGCAATGTCCTGTGGTTGCATTTTGCAGCTTCTTTATTGTGTTCAGCAGGTTCCACAGGTTCAGTTTTGTCTCGAGTTTCTGTTAGGGTTTAAGCTCAAGCATTCACAACCCTCTCTGAACTCAAGCAAAATACATGAGCAGTTTGCAGGGCAGACTGGGGAAACTGATAGCAGCTTTGACGGTGTCCTAAATCAGCCTCTGGAATTTCTGGGATATCACTGACTGTACTTAGCTTAAAAGAGGTTCATCTCTCCTCCTTAAACATTGAGCAAGGGTAGCACTGCCATAGTACTCCATTACTTCTCCTGCCCAGTCACTGGTCCTGCCCGGTCACTGCTCCTGCCCTGTCACTGCTCCTGCCCGACACTGCTCTTACCCTCATCACTGCTCCTACCGCCAACACTGCTCCTGCCCCTGACACTGATCCTGCCCTGACACTGCTCTTGTCTGGTCACTTCTCCTGCCTGGTCACTTCTCCAGCCTGTCACTTATTCTGCCCACACTTCTCCTGCCCGACACTTCTCCTGCCTGGTCATTGCTCCTGCCTGGTCATTGCTTCTGCCCGGTCACCCCTCCGGCTCATACCTGGTCACCGCTCCTTCCACATCACTTCTCGTGCCCCGTCACTGTTCGTGCCCTGTCACTGATCCTGCCCTGTCACTGCACTTGTACGGTCACTGCTCTTGTATGGTCACTGCTCTTGTACAGTCAACGCTCCTGCCACATCAATGCTTCTTGCCCCCCCCCCCCCCCCGAGCTCATGGAACCTGCACCATCATAGTTCCATAATTTTTTATTAATACATTTTATATAGTGAAACATATGGTAGTTGAATAAGTTTCAAGGCACTCTTAGTAAAACATTATTATTAATCAGATAGGCGAGATCCAGTGGGATAAAGTCCACTTATGTCCTGAGGTCCTCAGGACACAAGAGGACCTCATCGCCCCACCAGCAGGGAGCCAAGAGGCTCATTTGTAGAGTGGTGTAAAAAGAGCCATGGCCTCGGACCACCTCTCTGCAATCTAGCTTTGTGGCGCTTACTGGAGGTACCTGGTGGGCTAATTGGCCCCCAGGGACCCTCAGTATTCAAGGGGATTTAATTCCCCAACTAGGGGATGTGTATGCAGAGTGGTGTGGGGCCTCTGGCGAGATGGTGACTTTAAAAAAAATGTATATGTTTTTAGGGGGTCTGTGTGGCCCCCCATCTTTCAATTTGTTTTTTGGCCCTGAGGACCCCATCCCCCAGGGCCTGGCACGTTATTTTATTTTTAAAAAAAGGGAAGGGCCCATCTTCCAGGGTAAGTTATATGGGAGGGGGGCAGTGTGGCCCCCATCCCTGGGCCACTTTTCCCCGGCCCAGCCCTCAACTTGGGGACCGCGGGCGGAGCCCCAATGCCCCCATGGTCCCTGCCGGCTCCCCGCCTCCTGTGGAAGCCGGCATTGCTTTTGAGGAGGGGAGCTGCTTTCATGCAGCTCCCCTTGCCCAAAAGCAATTTGCTTTGTTTTTTGGAAGCAAGTTCAAGTTTTTGTGCTCTCGCGTCCAAAAAGCAAAGCAGAATTTGCTATGGCAGGGCGGTAGCTGTGCTCCCGCCCTGCCATAGCAAACAGCAATATCCCAGGGTGGGCACCCCGGGGCATTGCAGGAGCTGGCCTGGGGGCGGTCCCCAGGCCCATCAAGGGATCCAGGACGGGGGACGTGTGGCCCCCATCCCTTCATTTGCATAGCCCCGGGGAGGTGGTGTTCCTCTGGGCCAAGAGTCCATCACGGTCCCCCATATTAGCATATTCAATGCCCAGGGGAGGTAGTGGTCCCCAGGGCAGTGTGGGTGGTTCGAAGCCCCCCACACTAATTAGTTATCAAAGCCCCGGGGAGGCTGCGGGGGCCTGCATGCCCTCCCTCACATAATGCATGAAGCCCCAGGGAGGCGGCAATCCCTGGGGCTCCCGCGGCCCCACAGACCCCTGCTATATAATTAAACATTGCCCTCGGGACCTGGCCAACCCGGGTGCTTCATAATAACGAAGCGTGTGAGCCTGAGCTTATTTTTTTGTTTGTTTTCACGCACCCAGTGCAAATTCAGCTGTTGTTTTAAAAACAAAAATGCTTTTTTTGGTCCTGGTGGTCCTTGTGGGATCCCCTGAGCAGGCCTAGGGGGTAAGGGTATTTCGACCCTGCTCCCTTTTCTTGTTTTTCACCTTTTTTTCAGTTACCGAGTCCCAAGATGGCTGCCAACACTTCCTGGTTTGGAGTACTGGCAGCCAATCAGAAGTCAGCTTGTGTTCAGGAGGAGTCGCGAATCCTCCTCGGTGCTCAGATATTGATATTTTTATTTCTTGAATGTCTCTGTAACTACTGAATGGATTTACACGATTTAAAAAAGGACGCTTTCTTAACTAAGAGCTACCTTTTTGCCAAATTTGGTGTAATTCCGTTCAGCAGTTCGGGCTGTAGCCTGTTCCAAAATTTCCTATGGAAATTAACATGGAGAAAAGGCTTTTTGGGATCCCCCTTTTTTCTCGGCCCCCGCTTGACGAATCACCCCCAAACTTTTGAAGACAGGAGCTGACTGGAGCAGGCCATTAGTTTTGAGAATTTCGCGACAATTCATCAATCGACGCCAAAGATATTGGCAAATCAAAAAATGCTTTCCCTATGGATAATAGGTCCTAACTATAACTACCTACTGACCACCGCCAATAGGTAATATATATATATATATATATATATATATATATATATATATATATATATATATATATATATATATATATATATATATATATATATATATATATATATATATATACATATATACACACATATATATATATATATATATATATTCGCTAGCAGTATCCACGTCCGGATAGTAGGTGCTTTTAATGATCAAAAGGAAGGTGCATTCTCCACATGTATATATATATGATGTGTTTGCAATTCTATCTAAAACTGGTCTAATGGCAGGACGGACCTTCAAATTAAGTCTTTCAGAAAAATGGATTATAACGCATCTCAGAAAGGATTGACCTGGAAATGAGTAGCAATTTACGAAAAACACACACTGAAAACTATTGAAGTTAAAGTGTAGTAACATCATTTAGACTAAGGGAATCAGTTAGTGTTTTGAAGAGGCAGCACTGCCAAATTTGACAGTTCTCCATCCTTTTCAAACTCGGGGCGCCTCCCTCCTCCTTTTTAGGTTGGGGAACTTTTTGGTTTCCCAGGGGCAGCTCCCCCATTAAGGCGGAGGAGTACCACCCCACTAAAAAATTGCTCCAGAGATAGAAAAATAAAATGGTAACAAAGTTAATAAATTCCCATTTTATTTTTTTAAAACCTGCGTCCCGAGCCTAGTGTCAGGGCGGGGTGCGTAGCTTTCTGATTTCCGCCAGGCAGCAGCAGAAAGCAGTAATGGGCAGCGCACGATAAGTTTAAAGAGTGCATGTCTTTTTGGCCGGCCTTCTTGTAACGGACAGCCAGACATGCACATTTTAAACCTCTCTAACCCAGATGTCTAAGACAGCATAGGGCACCAGTGTCCTCAGGAGCGCTGAAGGAAGCTGCTCCCTCTAATCCAGGCGCTTCTTTCACGCTGCACAAGAGCAACGCCAGGATTGGTTACTGCAGGTTCCTGTGCACATGAACATTACATGTTTGGTGTCCAAGAAATTGTAATTAAAAACCCTGTTTATGGTTAAAGTCAATCTTGAAAATGCCACTTTTGCAAAGTTGAAGATCACAAAGGAACGTGGATACGTTCCAAACTTCCGCACTGCTGAATTGGGACCTTTTCCCTTTCAAATGCTTGATTTTCTTCCATATTTCGACAACAGTGTAACCTTTTCACCAACATTTTCCCTTTAATCTCTTGCTTGTAAATACCACGGAGACAGCGAAATTCGGTTTGAATGTTTATTACACATTTTCATATGCAGCTGCATACCATTCCAGGCCTTTAAACAACAGCATGTGTAATTTCATAAACACCCACGTTGGCCCTGTGTTATATCACCCAATGCATTTCGAGCCATAGGCTCTTCGTCAGGGGTTCTTGTGAAACATAAGTTTTCGTTCTACTTCCAACTGACATTCTTCTCTTCAGCTCTCCCAAACTAACTCTCACCGCAAAGTTGGCATTTTCCTGCTCTAACTATTTTGCGCCTGCAACCTGTTCATGGGTCACACGACGGGGTGTTATTGACAGTTAGACTTTGTTTATTTCTCCCAGACAGCCAAAGAATAAGGGCATTAGGTATGCCCAGATGGGCGATCAATTGGCAGGATGGGGGCGGAGCTGGACACATGAATAGGATGTGCCATGTTTCCACATAAAATATGTATACCCACTGCATTGTTCATGTAATCAGCCTGCAGTTAGGGCATGGGAGGCATGAAACTTCAAGGATCTCAAAGGAAATTCTCTATAAATGTCCCCTACTTACTTAAGGCACCAGATATAAATAATGTAACCTCACACCCAACTCTTCAGGACAATCCTGGACCTCTGGATACTACGGGAGGAGGACTGGTGTTCTGCTTCGCTACCAGAGAGACAGCACTTCGCTACCCTGCTACTCTGCTGCCCCACTTGCTCAGAAGGAAGATTGTACTTGCACCCTTAATCCCAGGCTGAAGTGACTCCAAGGGTCAACTGGCTGACCTCTTGTTCTGAGAGGCAGGAACATAGGCTCCAGAGGCTCCCTGCAACTTCCCAGCAGACCTGCTGCCTGGACCTGCTGAAGTG
Organism: Lissotriton vulgaris; assembly: GCF_964263255.1. Taxonomy (NCBI): domain Eukaryota; kingdom Metazoa; phylum Chordata; class Amphibia; order Caudata; family Salamandridae; genus Lissotriton; species Lissotriton vulgaris. The sequence goes on along the minus strand of NC_141696.1, from coordinate 1,068,454,042 downwards.
AGTTCCTGACCCCCAAGAGGGGGCCCTCAGTTCCTTGGTTCGGCCTCAGTTGAGCTCCTCTACAAAAAAGGAGAAATCCTGAAGTTTTGGGCTGTTCATGAACACATCCGTTCATGCCAATACCTTGTCAACCACCAGCACAAAGCACAGGTGAAATTGACTCTTCGTGCCACAGCGACTGACAGACACCGAGCAAAGCGTGATCGGCACTTCGCCTTACAAAATTGACAGCTTACGGTGACAGAAAACATGAAGGTCCAGCAATGTCATTTGCCACGCCCCACAGAATCTTTGCGCTACAGCGATAACTGTCAGTGACACCAGCCGGCTCTTTGCACTACTTTGATGAACATCTGCAGCTCTCTCCCTGCTCAACGTGGCCCCTTCCTCTACTAATGGAACACTTCGCATTGGACTAGAAAGTATCTGGCCCCTGCTCCATCACTGTCAGCCTGAACTTGTGGCTTTCACCCAGTCTCACACGACCAGATAACCACGAGTGGAGCTTTGTATTTGTAGGTGCTTTACTTACCTGATACATTTATAATTGCATGTCTCCAGTTCTATTAACTTTATTTTTGTTGTTTTGGTGTCTAATCATTTATTACATTTTACTCTATTCTTCTAAATTGGTTTGGTATTTGTTTTGTGTTGTGCTTTCAATTTATTACTTTTCGAAGTGCTGCATAAGTACTTTACACACTGCCTCTAAGTTAAGTCTGACTGCTTTTGTGCCAAGCTGTCAAAGGTTTAATTTGGGGTTGCTTGTGACATCACCCTGACAGAAATTGTGGTTGCTGCTGGTGTAGAATTCCAATCCCCTCAAACAGTAACTCAATTTCCAACAAGCAAACAAGGATGAGGTAGAACTGTCTGGCCAGCTACTGAGTGGATTGATAAATCACTCTGCAATGGTATTTTTTTAACCATGGAAGACATTTGTCTACTATCCTATTATAAGTGATAAATTCATCATCCTTCCATATGGACAAATTGACATGGATTCCATGTAAAGAAGGGAGGGCGAGAACATCCACACTCGTTCTGACTCAACCAACATACTCATGTAGCTACCTCTCTATAATGCCATCTAGGCTGTGTTACTTGGTCTGCAATAAATGCTCAATATTTAAATATTTGTAAATTAACTGCAAAAAAAATTCAAAATATACCAGCACTTAGGAATGCATAGATGAATCACATTTGTGGTATTCTGAATTGTGATGAAAAGATATGATTTTCACATATTATTGTTTGTGCTCTATATTGTTGCATCAGAAAAACGATGTGCTAATGCTAATTCTGTAGTCATTTCAATGGAAAATATGATGTTGGTAAATGACAGTGTACTACCAACACTATGCTTATTGACAATTTTGCAAGCTTGTGCTCCAAAATGCACCGTCTGCTAAATACTTACTCTTACCACTTTTATGCTGAATGGGCGTGACACATTTGGCGTACTTGTTCGATATGCGAAGCTTGGATTCTTCACAATTCATATGGGTTCAGTGATGTAATTGATAGCAGCACCCCACTCTGAAAACTGATCCAGCACCACTTTTGTTTCTAGCCTGTTATCAGAAAGGCACCAGTCTCAATGATACATTCTTGGTGCTGGGCAAGGCCTGTTCTTCCCTGAAGCCCTTATCAGGAGAGACATTATACCCAACCTGGATGGTTTAATGCCAGTTTATTTTGATGAACTAGCATTGATTGGTAGAGGGCTGCTACCAAACTGACAAGGGCTCTGAATACAAACTGGATCTTCACTTCTTTTCAGGGAAGACCACCTTTCACAATAAACGGTGCTGACCACGCTCCTATGCTTCCTGACTATAGACCTGTGAGGTTCGCATTTTATGAATTCTAGGACTAAAGGTACAGCCCTCCTGAACTTTGCTGAAGGGACATCCTTGCTGGCCTTTAATGGCAAGGGAGCCTAAGCCAATGTTTTGAGAGAAATAAATACAGAATGCAGAGTAGTAACCCATGGTTTTAGCATAGAGCTATCACCTGTGTCAGTGGTCTGGGTGACAGAGGAAGGGTCCAGAGTCGCACTTGTGGGTCCCCTGGATTGCGGCGCCTAGGTTTTGCACCAGGTTGATCAGCATGCCACCTGCCTCCAGATAGCTTTAAAGGAGTCTGTTGTGTGTTGTGTTCTTGTGCCAGTGTCGTTGTGCTCACACTTCCTTCGACCTTTTGAGGCATATAATGAAATGTCCCTCATCAGTACAGAGATCTGCTCGTCACACCCTGTTTGTGGAGTCATGCCTGGACTCCCTGGCTGGAGTCACCAGGGCTTCTGGGTGATGAGATTTATGTTACAGGGGACTGACAGTCACTTTCTTAATATACAGCATGCACCTCTTATATTGTGGGATTTTTATGTTTTCCATGGTTCATTGTCAATTTTGTCACATATAGTGAAAGACATTTTTCTGTAGTTTTGCTAGTTCAGCACAGTCTGATTATTCCTGCTCATTCAGACTTATTCCTGATTGGCAAATTTAACTTGCCCATACAACCTTAATGTATGGTATAGAAAGTACACCCAGGACCTGCAAGTTAAATGTCACTCATGAACTGCAGCACCTACTGTGTGATCCACCACAGTGGCAGTGTAAACTTGACTACAGGCCTATCGTCTGTAGCCTCGCTGCTGCAGTGTGAATATCTCTTTTTGACATTTAATAATAATAATATACCCCTATTTGGGCCTTGTAGCCCAGAAGTCAGCTTGCATGAAAGTGGGACGGGTAAAAAATTTATATCAGCATGTCCCTACCGTGACAAGGCCCAAATAGCTAGTTTCTCTGTGGCAGAGTTAGCTGTCCTATGTAGAATACAGCAGTGCAGATTAAAATCCTAGCATAGCTAACACTGGAAAGGGACCAGCTAGGACAATATTTGAACAGATATTTTTAATAGTCATTAAAATCCTTTTGAATAGTTGAGGGGGATTTTTAGTAAATATCAAGGAAAGCTAACTTTTAGAAAGAAATCCTCTATCTGTCTGAGCTTTCAAAAGACTAATTGCCATTAGCCTCTCCCAACTCCTTTTCTGTGCTTAGCCTTGAACATGATGTGAAAATTCTCCCAGGAGCTACACAATAGGTTTACCTGAAGTGACAGGGATGACACTTCTGAACTCTGCAGAATCTTCAAGGCGGGGTTTGCGTGCATCCTGTTGATGCTACCATGTGGAATCTTGAAGGAAAAGTCTTTCTGAGTCGCATGTAACACTTTGGTTAATTCCTAAATTTACCTAATTACATGGTGCTGCTGCTGCTGTTGCAATTGCTTTGTGAGAAACCTGAAATGGAAGGATTAGATTATAACAATGTTAAAGTCCTGCGCCTGGAATCTTAGTTTGTTGGCATTGTTGTGGTTGTAAATAAAATAAACTAACTACAAGTTGCACTTGTCTTAAAATCTTGTATTCGTTGAAATTTGCATGGAAAGGTTAGCATGGTAAGACACTACTGAACATGTTTTGAAATTAATTGAACTTAAACAGATCTTAACACAGCCTCGTCTATATGTTTTGATCTGAACACTTTGAATATATCAAAGCAAAGCTTACACCCATGTTGAGAAATAGAAAGAATTAATTCCCTAATTTACTTATTCCATAAATAAATTATGTGTTGGTACAGTGAATTCCAAATGCCTACCCCATGCTGAGGGAACCCTTCTAATGCAAACAAGTTATCACTGTCCTTATGGATTCTCTGTTTCAGCAATTCTGTTAAGCAGCTGTCAAATATTTCAGTTGAAACAGATTTGTTTCATCATTCCATATTGATTTACTGGACTTTCACGCCTATCACTTCTCTGCTAACAGTTTCCTTAAAAATTGTCCTTTGAACTATTCTGCAGTCCTTGCTGTTTTCCTGCCATTCCTGTCATGCTCATCAGCCTATGCAGAAGCTAAACAAGGACGATATGTTCAAGTGTGCCATTTGCTTATTGGAAGATATAAGATTGTTGTCTAAGTAGACAAATGTGGCTCAACATGGGTGACTGGCTGCATGCAGATTTAAATCCTGATATGGGACTCCCAGTCTTTCCTACGTGGATACATTGAGTATGCATTTACTTGGTTAAAAAAACAGAATGTCAAGTTTCTGGAGGAGGTAGGAAAAGTTCAAAGACCTTGGGGATACTAGCAACAAGTCACTGTTGCCAGGAAGTAATCAACAGGAAGTCAAAGCCAAAAGCATGTAAGTGTTGACGCTCTGTCACTATTTCTTGGTGTATAACATGTTTTTACTAATCTGTATTACACACACACACACACACACATATATATATATATATATATATATATATATATATATATATATATATATATATATATATATATATATATATATATATATATATATATATATATATATATATATATATATATATATATATATATAGTGTGTGATTTTCCCTGTTAGGGTTCACCTTAGTTAATGTAGGTCTCAATTTAGAGGATTCACGCCCACATGACCTGTCTTTTGGTTGCTGTGTATTTTTCTCTTTCTCTCATTTTAGGAGCCAAGCTCTAACTGCAAACTTTCTTGTTTAAACTTTCTATGTGAATGTTTATCTATGTGCATGTCATGGGGAGCTGAATAATGAATCTTCACACTTGCACATTTTTTATTTTGTGCAATCACCAATAGTGAAAATGTGTGTAATATGTTATTCTAATACATATATATGATTTTATGTTATGCTTACAAATTGATTGCAGAAAATAAAAGTAGAAATATTTTATAGAAGATAGTGTTCAGTCTTTTAAGCAATATCTTCATAGGGCTACTTGATTACATGCTTCAGTGTTTAGTGCATCTTCATAGCCTCTTGACTAGCAAAGTCATATTCCATTTTAGCCAGCTGCATAAAAGGGAACCTTCTTTTTAGGTTTCAGCTGCAGAGCGCTTGCGCTGTGCTTGCGAAATCTATTGTTTTTAAAATAAACTTAGAAAGACTTGCATCCCGCTTTCTTTCTTTAATGGCTTCTCAATGGTTCCTGTGCTTGGCACTTAACTTTCCTCCATTTCAATTGGCTACAGCATATTTTCCTGCATTTACCAATGCTTGTTCCTCGTCTGCTTCTCTTATCAGTTTCCGCCACCGAAATACTGTTAAAATCCACTTTGGCAGAACTATATTTTCATAAAGTTTTGTCTTTCACTCTTGCAACATATTTATAGGCCCTAACATGGTGAACACTCACCTGCGCTGAACAGCCTTTTTAACTCATGATCAAGTGCCATCAAATACATTTGCCATAGTTCGATATCTCCTGTGTCCCTGTTACTTGATATGTGATCTACCATGAGATCAACAAGACACTAGCGGATTGATCCCCTAAGATCCGTTTGACTTTACGTCATGTGCCATTATATACTGGCATTATTTTGACATTTTCTGTGTGCCTGTGAATTGTTCTTTGATCAACCATGAGATCCCAACCCTGAAGCTATATGAGCATAATGGGTGTATAGTCCACTTGTAGTGTAGTTCCTATGTTCCCAATAGGCTCTGCGCATTGGAATAATATATCCTGTAGTTTAGACGTAGGAATGAAGTCTACTAGGTCTCTACCGAGAATATTAGACTTAATTGTGAGTGCCAGCTAGCTCAGAAGTCACTAGAAACTTTCTCGAGTAAACAAGAAGGGATTAGTTTCCGACAACCGCATAAAACATGACAACTTTGTTTCCAAAGAATAAGTAATCAAATCTCTAGAGTCGCGGAAACAATAGATAACTATTTCACTCAGTCAATCATGCATGCTTAGTTTCACCAGAGGTGCAAGAGGAATAGAGAGACAGGCGTTTTGAATAAAAAGGTATTTATTGAACAGTCTTCTTTCTCAAGCATTGAAAATGAACTGCTACAATAGTAAATCTTACTATGAAGTACAATGCATATGATACAAACAGTATTATAAAGTAGTACTGTAAAAGCGTGATATGGTTTCTAAGTCATAAAGTGCATAAAATTTATAAAATACATAAAATACCTACAGTGATAAACGATGACTAAAAGTACTCAACTAGTGCTTCTAAATCCGCCTACCCTGGTGTACCTAACCTATGTTTAGTACGAGGGAGGAAGTATAGGAGGAGTAGCTTAAGTTTTAGGAGTACTCTGCCAGGAATCTGATTCCAGTAATTCTCTAAGCGGTTTATTCAGCTCCGTACCTTTGGTTCTAGAATGAAGGAGGTCTTGTATCTCGTTCTCAGGACTTGATTTCCCAGATACCCACAAGGGTAGCCTGGAAACACTGAAGCTGGATTTCTCAGCAAGAGAAATGACAGAGTCTCGCAGTGCGTCTGCTGGAGGGTCGGCTTCCTTTGGCACTTGCTGCTGAAGGGTGTCGGGCAAGGAGGTAGTCGATCTGCTCCAAACCACTGTGTGTTTTTTTTGGCAAATCAAGGCATATTTATACTTTGAAGGTGCCGAGTTTGACGTATGTTTGGACTTAATAGCGTCAATCAAAGGTTACTTACTTGGAAAACGCCGGGAGTTCTAGGAGAACTTAATATTCTATCAGGGGGAAGCCCCAGGCTGCTGAAGGCGGGTTTTTCCAAGAAAACGTTGGTAATTCTTGGAGCTTAGTGGAAGTATCCATGCCGTATTTGGGCTGTATGGTTTAGGCCAAATATGGTAATGATTTCTATATCTATATAAGGAAATGATAAAGTATACCTATATAAGGGCATGAATCGGGAAATTTATACTAGGGTCCGAGATTCATTTACAACACACTCTGTAATGGCCGCCAGGGACATCTCACACAACTGGCATACAATACACGCCGAATTACTTCCCTAATAACCATTTGACTTAACATTATATGCCATTTGCACACACTGACATTTGTTTGACATTTTCTGTGTGCCTGTTACTTGTTAGTTGATTAACCATGAAATCCTAACCCCTAAGCTATATGAACAGAACGGATTTATCTCCACTCTGCAATGGCCGCTAGAGACACCTCACACTATCACTTGACCGGCACACAATACACGCTGGCGGTCACATGACAATTAAGATTACATTTAATGATGGCAGCCTGACACGCTGGCACATCCCGGACCCGGCAGTGTGGGTAGTTCACTGAGCGCCAAAACAGGACCTCTAAACGTGAGTAACTACGGGGAATGTATGTGTGACTGCAATCTTGAATACCGTTACTCTAGAAGGGGTGTAGCTAGTATGAAGAGTAGGGCTTAGATTACTCATGGCTGCCTAACAGCCTACATCCTTTTCCAACGGAGCTCGCTTACAAAGGTGCTCCTTTGTATCGGAATGACGCTCAACGAAACACACACGTTGCGGACAATAGCGGTTCAATCTTGCTACCCTCCACTTTTTTACAGGTCGCGCTACCGTCTGGTTCTTTACAGAACTGCAAACACACTTAGATTTGGGAAGGCTCTCAATTTACGATGGAAACCTTCATAGACTTTGAGCAGCTCTGGGACATCCCGTTGCATATGCTCATCTCGCAAGGGCGTAACTGAGGCAAAACGCGGTCCTTACTAGCTACAGCGGAACCGCAATGAGGATACAATAATATCCTTCGCAGCGAACAAAGATACTTGAGTCCTCTAATATTTGCATCGCATACATGCCAGGGTGGCTCCACAGAGACCCTAAGTCCCACCTTATAACACACTTCATATAGAGGGGTTGTTAACAGTAATAACGATTCTATGTGCTACATAGAATATCTCCCTTAACAGACATGCAGATAACCACCAGTTTTAACATAAGAAAGGTTCAATAGCGCAAGCCAAGAACATGCTATACCAGAGAGATCACACTAACAAGGAGTCTGATACAGCTGAATGCTATGTGTTTTTTTATCTGTTTTTTATTTGTTTTTTATCTGATTGCAACCGTCCCTCCATGATTAGCTCTACTTTCATGGGAGTGCAAGCCTGATGTGTAGATTGCCGGGTACTGTTGATGCCTGGATTCTCTAACCATTAGGTGAGTCCCAATGTATTGTCTGCTGTTTTTATGCACACTCCACAGGGTCTTGCATCACCACCATAGCTCACTATAGACACTCAACCATCACGGTCTCTAAGTACTTTGTTTATTGTGCCTTAAACAATAATTGCACATACCACTGAATGGTTTTTCAATTGAAAGTCACCACCAGTTTCTACAGGCATCACCTGACATTGGGTTCACTAATGTATGCAACGTTCTGTTTCCCTACAACAGGCAGATCCAGTCCATCAAAGATACATTGACAGCTTATAATGCTTTCATTATGTCTCAGATGAACCAATAAGGTAAAGCACATATGTAGTAAACTGAGTGTACATAGTGTTTGTCTTTTGGTCCTGAAGAATTGCGAGTCTATTGACGTGCACACGAGAAACATGTAGACCGTTATCAATAAGACAGTTTTCAACAAGTCTTAACAACGGACACATTAAGTGGCAGTTACACTGTTTTTAATGGAGGCAGGAGACCCCCAGAATAAAGTTTTTTCAGGTACTCCCAGCCCCATTTCTAACTCACTATCACATCTACACCTTCTGGCCCCATACCCGCACTTCACCTAATGGCTGTTGGATAAAATTTCTCCGATAAAGTGCCCTTATTAGAGGTGAGCCCGTCGGGTATTGCACCGCCGACCCAAGGAGGAGCAGCCCAGATGATGAAGCATGACACCTGAAAGGGTGTGTGAGGGCATTAAAATCCAACAAATGGATTCCCCCGTAGATCCCAGTGAGACACAGTGAGTCCTAGTTCTTGAGTGACTTTCACAACCCCCTCCAGATGAACAGCACTTCAATCCTTTTGACAACATATTTATATTACAATTTTTCAAACCGTAGAGATTACGTAATTTGCCTGGAATGACAGAATATTGCGCGGTACCTCTGAGACATGAACCGGGATCCCCAGCTCTCGAGTCAGCAGCTCTGGCCGCTACGCCACATCCTCTCCACTCCTGTCGTATCTGTCAGGGAGCTCTTTCCTCCTCCTGGACAATGGTTGAAGAAAACAGCTCTTTATTCATTACATCATCGAAACTGAAGCATTACCAATTGCTTCTTAGATTTGAATCTATCCTGTCCCTTTTAACGGTTAAGGGTGCCTCTCCCTCTTTTGTGTGGTCTAGAATGCAGCATTAGCAGAGCAGGACCCAGAACAGATTGCACGGAATGAAGAAATAATAAAAAGTGTCATGTTGGTAATGGGGGAGGAGGGCATCTCAATACAATTGCCACCCCACCCTCAGGATGGTGAACCTGATGATTTCAGTAAGATAAGGAAGGATGCAGATTAGAAAGTAGAATGTAGTGATGGGGGATGCAGGGTTTCCTCAGAACTACACAAATGCATTAATAGACAGGAGTGTTCACACTTTCACTGCATTTAGGTGATTTGTTTGGTAGTACAGTGGACTAGACTGAACTAGTTGGGGCTTCATTTGGCTAGATGATAACCTGATGCCAGCAGGTTGCAAAGCATGCAGTCAAATGGAATGCAATCAGGCCTGATTTTGTAGAAAATTGTGAGTGTGCAAAAGCCAGTTGGGACACATGAGAATGAGTCAGATGGATGAGCATAAAAAGAGAAATATTCTGGAATAAATGGGGGCTTTAGGAAGGGTAGCTGAGAGGCACATTGATGGAATCTTGTAAGTGAGTTGTTACACTTGTGACATACATGTATAACCGAAGGCTGAGAAATCATGAATTGCATGTGACTCAGCCTGCCTACTGTGCACAGATGTGTCTTATGACTGTGGACACCCATTCTAAATTTAAAGATAGAACCAGTTCATATTAATGCTTGGTCCCAATAATTTGTTTGGATAAAAAAATGACTGTACCTTTTGGCATAGATGTCTAGGTCTAATAATGGTTAAACTATATTTTGTAATTGACATACAGTGCAGAGGCCATGATTGAAACATTTGGGACCCTAGGGCCTCTGAAACTAGTTCTTACAAGGAGGAGTAAATATGACACACTTTATTAGGCAACAGAGAGAGCCCATAGAAACTCTTTCGTTATTGATTTGCACAGTTCAAGAATCTTCAGGAGGAAGGCTGGGACCTGACCAGTGAATCTACAGGTGACTTAAACCTGCAAGAGAATTCCCTCGTTGCAGATGGGAATTCCTAGGGGTTTGATACTGGAGAGTTTGATAACCCTTTCTGCCATGTTGTATGTTTACCAACTGCAGGAGAGGACTTACAATATATTTACTGACTCATTTTGGCACTTTGCTTAATGTTGTAACTCTGAATTTCTGTGTTTTTTTGGTTCAAAACATGAATGTTATCACTGAGAAATTCACCTGACTATAATGTTACTGTGACCATTGTTTTTTTTCAGTCAATTTCCCGTTTTTTTTTTTAAAGTAAATATGTTTTTTAATTGTATGTATGGTAGAATAATTGAATAATATATTCTGCGGATGGACATTATTGTGAAAGGGAGGTGCGTTTGTAATGTAACTTAAAAGGAAAGGGTGCACACTTTGAAAAATGTTTCTAAAAAATGATGTTTGCGTATTAAACAGAGTAATACAACAATATTTGTATTGAGATTGGGTATCTCCTCAGCTCTTATAACTCTCATGTTGAGACATTTTCCCAACAAGTTAATTAATATTGTAATAGTACACATAACCTTTTTATGTGTTTTTCCATTAAAGTCATAATTAAAATTCAAAAAGAGAGTAATCCGTTTTTTTATATTGTATAATATTAAGTTTCGTTATATAAATCTATTTTTTAAGTGTGTGATTACTCACTAGATTTCTATTTTGTTTTAATTGACTGTTTAGAGTTCTTTATCATGTGGTGAGTTATTTCCTATTATTAATCTGTAATAAGACAGCCATTCAAATATCATTATAAGATATTAATTTATTTTTAATTTTTTATAAAATGGTGATGAATCTCGCAAGACACTTGCCAGAGTCAAACGCACAATCCCCTGCTCATACCTTTTCCCCTGTTGTCAGATATGCCCAGTTGGCTGTTGGAAGGCACTTCCCTGTTTGCTGACAGATTGCTCCTGCATGATAAGTCTGCGTGTTACATTATGGAAAGAGACTGGCACCTTTCCTGTGAAATGTGTCTTGGATGATGGGTGTGCAAATCAGAGTGTGGAAAGGGACTTACCTCTTTTTTCACAGCTCTCCCCAAGATGATAGATGTACAAGTAAGGTGTGGGGATGAAATTAACTCTTTCCTGAGACATCTGCCTTCCAAAACAACTAACACACTGCCCTGTCAGATGAGACATCTTCCCAGAGTAACATACGTGCAAAATAGACTGTGGCTAGAGACTGTTCTCTCTTTGCATACCTCTTTTCATAATGATGAAAGTCCATGGTTGAGTACAAATTGGAGTATACTCTCGGTTGGAAACGGTGTCTTGCAAAACTGGTGTAACTATTTGATTGTGGGGACATACTCACCTCTCCTCCAGACATCACCCAATGGTGACAGTCATATGTCATACTGTGTGCACAGCAGCTGATAGGAATGTGTATCTGAATATAAAGATGCACTGCTCTCTATGCCAAAATCTCTCTCTTCTATCAGAGGTCCCTATACTATAGCGTGGACAAGGACTGATCTCTCTACTTCTACCTCACTGTTGAATGGCCAGTAGTTTTCCATGCTGCAACCACAATTGATGTCAGGGTGAAGTCACAAACAAACCACAAATTAACCTGTGCTCAACCCTCAGGTAGCTTGTCACAGAGCAGTCAGGCTTAACTTATAAAAATTTGTAAAGAAATTGTGCAACACCCCCCCAAACAGTAAGGAAGTGAAAACACAACTCAAATAGATCCCACACCAAATTAGAAAATAGAGTAGATGTTAATAAATAAAACAAGAACAGAATGACAAAAATCCAATCAGTAGACCAGAGATTTACAGGTTTAAAGATTTAAGTAAAATTAGCACCAACTAAATTTATCTGGTTGCGAAGGACCACAACAAAGTCAAAAGTTCAGGCGACCTTGATGGAGCCCTGATTGGCTACAGGGTCCCACTTGGACTCGTTGAACAAGAGTACCTTAAATCCTGCTTGTGTAGCATTGTGTGTTCAAGTGTCAAGGATGCATCGTGCAGCCAAAGCAATGCAAGGGCCAGGTCAGAGATGTGTCCTCCAGCATAAGCTCTTTAAGCTGCAAGGCTGTGATGCAATTTCCTGTGTCATCATCAAGGAGGCCTTCGACGAAGGGGCTTGGGCTATGAGGTCCTATATTGAGGATGCATTGAACAATTGCTGATTCAAAAGAAGTTGCAGGCTTGCAATTCAAAGTCCTGCTTTTTTGATGAAGCTGCAGTTAATGAGGGGCTTGTGATGCGAGGGCCTAAGTTAAGGATGCATCGCGGTCTGTGTGTCTGTTGAGACTGCGGGCTGCAATGTGAAGTCCTGGAGCTGGAAAAGTCTACTCAGCAGGGACACTGCGTAGGTTCAGGTCGGGGTTGCGCTGCATAGCAGAATAGATGCATTTTTTCTTCTGGATCCACAGATGGGCTGGCAGAGAACCTTTAGGCCCACCTCCAAGGGTCCAGGACTGGGTTGGCACCACTTGGAAGGGTAGGACTCACAGTTGTAGATTTGCAAGATACTAGTCCTTGGAGACACTCTGATGGTCCTGGGTATGGGTTGCAGGACCAGTCATTCTCACCCAGGCAGGATGGCAGCAGGGAGGCAGGTAAGCACGGCAGGCAGTAGTTCTTCAGGGCAGCATTCAAGCACAGTGGCAGTCCTTACAGCAGGGTTGGATTAACTGCAGGGGGAAGTATCCAATCTTTTCAGTGAAGGCAAGAATCAGCCTACTCACTTGTAAGTAGGGCTGTGCATAGCTTCACCCTCCCAACTTGCCAGTGATGGCCCATCAAGGCACATCTAAGCTCTTTATTTTGTGTGGCTGTCTAGGAGGACTACACAAATATGAACTGCCAACTACACTTAGTCATATGACTTAGAGGCAGGCTGCAAGCACTAAATTGCTAAGGCAAGAAAATACCAACTTTCCAGAAGCTGAAAATCTGAAGTTACCTTTACCAACGTTACCATTAAAAGACAGTTTCTCATTACAATTCCAAAGACTCCAAAGATGAACTGTTCATCTGCTCCTAATTGGAAGATAACCTTATTAAATGAAATAAAGGTAACTCCAACATAATACGTATCGGTTTTCACAAGCAGGACATGTAAAAGTTAAAACCACATGTCCTACGTTTTGAATATATCGCACCTTGCCCTTGTGGGCTGTTTGGGGTCTACCCTACAGGTGACATATGTATTAAAAAGGAAGTTTGGGCATTGCAAAAGGTTTATTTTGCAAGATCAAAATAAAAGTTTAAAACCACACACAGGCTACAATGGCAGGCCTGAGACATGTTTTACAGGACTATTTAAGTGGGTGACACAATCAGTTGCTGCTGACTCACAAGTAGCATTTAATTTACTGGTTATGTAAGCATGTTGTACCACTTTACAAGGTACTTAAAAGTAAATTAAATATGCCAATTGTGGATAAACCAAAGTTACACAGCACATGCACTTTTGCAGAGATTAACAGTGGTAAAGTGAACAGAGTCCTAAGGTCAACAAAACGAGGTAAGAATAACATGGAAGAGTAAGGCTAAAGGTTTGGGGCAAGACCCCCCTAAGGATGACAGGGCTAACAATACCCAGTGGTAGTTGGCCACTGGGTAGTTTGAGTTAAGTCTGTGTTTCCATAGGAAAGGCCTTTTTTTGGACTGCTAATAATGTTGGTGCCATTTGATGAAGCTTCACAAAACCTTCCAAAAAGTGTTCTTTTTTGCCCAGCTCTTTCGTGAAAAATCTCCATGTGTTTTCCTGAACAGAATTACACCAAATTTAGCAGAAAGCTAGATCTTCATCCTGAAAGCATGCTTTTTATCATCTAGTATAAATCTGTTTAGGAGAAATTTAGGAACAAAAATATTTTTATATGTGGATGGTTGGATTTGAGAGACTCTTGCAAGAGTCCCGTGAGCACAACTTAAAAATATAGCGCATTTTGATTGGGCGAGGGGGCCTTTTTTGCTGGGCCATCTTGCTTCTGTGAGAATGAACACTTTGATTAGTTTGCCAGAACATAAGAGAAATTGTTGTGCCGGCCATTACAGGACTCCGGGGACTTAGTCCCCTGCTGTGAAAATGAGTTAAAACAAGATAAAGTTCAGGGTAGAGTAAGGTAGGGATATCCTGCCTCCAAAGCCTTGTGGCCTTGTGGGGTCTTCTCCCTGGGGCCAAACATTTCTTTAATGTGTTTTGCTGTAATCCCATGGTGCTCCTACAAGATCATGACACTTTTTTTTTTAAATACAGCTGTAAAATGTGTTTTAATTAATATGAACACCCCCGGGGTAAGCCAGGTCCTGGGGGTCAATACATTTCAAAACGTAGGGCCCTCCTCCTTGAGCTGATTATGGCCACAGGGACCCCCTCTCTCTAGTCCTGGAATATTAGTCAAAGAGAATGGTGCATGCAGCCCCTGCCTGAGCTACTATAGGGCCCTAAGGACCCCATCCCCAGGGCCAATATTTATTTTTTTAAAGGTGAGGCGGAATTTCTTTAAAAAAGGGAGGGGGTCGCACCAACTCCCAATGCCGGTATCAGCCAGGGATTCCATTCCCTGGGCCAGATACTGTACAGTGTCCCAGAGAGCCCACCCTTGGGCACAGTGGTTGCATTAAAACACCGAAAGAGTCCCTAAACACGTCACGGTTTACGTTAGGATGTACTCATTCAAGGTTGAGCACAAGGACATTTATTATCTAACAAAGCAGCCAGCAACACAGTTTAAGACAGTCACAGTATGTCAGTAGAGCACAGTAAATAAATCCCAAAAGTTATTATAAAAAAATATATAGTTTTTTATTTTTGACAATAATAAAAAGAGGATTTAACATTCACTTGTTAAAAACAGTATACAATACATATTTAGAATACAGAAGGTTGACGCGGCGTTTCGGTGAGTAGTCAATCTATCACCTTCTTCAGGACAGTTTTCTATATAACAGAGAAATCAATTATTCACAGGCTCATTAATTACTGACGTACACAAAAAGAAGAATTTTACCGATCACACTCTTTTCACAATCTGTATAAACAATAGCACTGAAATACATTGGTTCAATTAGAGTAATAGTATACATAGATTCATTAAAACACATGTTAACCTTCCTCATATGAGGATTGCATGTTGAGAAGAAAATTTTTTCTATAAACAACAATACTTCAATAATAATGCTACATACCTATAAACTCAGCACGAGGTCTGGCGTTCTATCTTTTTGATTTAAAAAGGTGCATCAAATCAATTGGTGAATCTTGGTGTTATCCTGTATTAAAAACCTATCGAAAGAAATATACAGACAAATGTTTTTGTAGACATGGATCAGTTACTAAATACTTTCTGTTGATTCAGTCGAGATATTGTTAGTCACAGAGTGTCATAACATACCTTATATTAAAAACAGCTAAATGGAATATAGTGCACGTTGGAGACCACCGTTTAGGAATTTGTTCAAATGCATCGAACAACAGCTATCAAGGAAAGATAAAAAAGGACGTCATAATTCCTGTTTACTAGCTGGACCGAAAGTAAATTAATTTACAAAGCTTTCTTACTTCTAATTAAAATCTTAGGACCCGCCACATCATGTATCGTGACTGGTGTTCTGAAACAACTATTCTTTCAATTGGTGGGTTATACACACACTGTCTGGATCAATAAAAAGAAAAAGACATTAGCCAAGGCGTCTGTCCTTATTTTTGAGGAGTTATTTCCCTACAATAACTTTGTGTCTCATTAATAGATTTACCTGATAAACTCTATTGATGCGCATTGGCCAACGCTGTGTATAAGAGGGCCTGTGGATGTTAAATCCTCTTTTTATTATTGTCAAAAAGAAAAAATTATATATTTTTTTAATAATACTTTTTTGGGATTTAATTGCTGTGCTTAACTGATTTACTGTGACTGTCTTAAACTATGTTGCTGGCTGCTTTGTTAGATAATAGATGTCTTTGTGCTTAACCTTGAATGAGTACATCCTAACGTAAACCGTGACGTGTTTAGAGATTTTTTCTGTGTTTTTACTGATATCACCCTGTCCCTATTGTATCTTAGGGTACCTTCCTTTTTGTTATCACTGTGGTTGCATGCCAGTGGGAGTGTGGCACATCCTACATATACTCTCCTGGGCAAGGAACGTAACTTTGCCCCCATCCGGCAGGATCAATTGGAAATTACTACTCCTGCCCAGGTGGGAGCAAAGAAACAGTGTACTCTCACACAAGCACTTAGTATAGGGCTCCTCCACTAACCCCTAAACAAAATGTAAAATCTGAGGTCTGAGTTGGTGTACCGGGACACCCACAAAACTATTTAAAAATGTAACAACTGAATAATAAATGAAATACAGGAGCCACTCATGTATTAATCAATGCTCCTTGAAGGAATGCCCTACAAGGACAGTTTATATTTTGTATTCTGCAGTATTGTGCTGGTTGGGGAGCTAAATCAGGCTGCAGGGGGCCCCAGTGCTCCCTCGCGGACATCATGCTTTGTGGGTGCTCCGAGTGGACAATAGGCCACCCACCAGAGGCGACAGAGGAGGAGGCCCATGGGGCATGAACTACTGGGCTGACATGAGTGGACTTATCCCGCACTACAGGTTCCAGAAGGCCATCTGGTTGGCCACGCCCACTGGGGCAGGATCCTTTATTAAAGGTGCGGACAATTTATTAAGACGGATCCAGATGGTAAAAATGGAGAGAAAAAAAAGTGGGTCTCACTAAATTAAATGTCCCGCGGATGCACACCCCGGGACATTGTATGAGCTGCACCTGGGAAGTCCCGCTCCCTAGGACCATGATGCATTTGTTAGTATAAACGCATACTAGCAATACTTACAGAGGTGTAGTACAGCGACCAGAGTGTAGTGAAGAGACAGAGGAAGCGCAAAATCTAAAAATATAAATCCTACCAGAGGTCGGATGACATATTTCAATGAGCCAATGACCCTGGGATGAGTAGAAACAGCTACATGAAGAAAACAGGTCTTCAGCACAACGCAAGCAACTTTGAAGTATTGGTGAGTGCTGCCTTCTTTTTACCTTCTCCCATTCGTCTCCAAATGTATGTAGTGAAGAGGCAGACAGCAGTGGATCCGATAAGTAGATTTATTGCAATAAAACAAGACACCTTAAACACCTTAAACAGCCATCAACAGGAGCAGACAGCAAGGCAACCGTCTTCTCCAGCACCGTGTACAAACTCCCCAAGGTTTCCCTCATGGCAGCCCTACATTCTAACATTACATACTTACATTCTAGTAGAATTTCATACTAACATTCTACTATGACTTACATTGGAATACTACACAGAGCACATGACTTTACAGCAATGAGCTCATGGTTTCATCCAGGAGTCTTTAGACCGGTAGGGGTGAGTAGTTCGCTTTCCACTCCCTGTATTATATAAACAAAAACTAACACTACTTGCACAGGTATACTACAGCGCCCAGAGCATATCACTTTACAGCAATGAGCTCCCGATTTGGGCTCACGCTTTAATCCCCGAGTCTTCAGACCAGTAGGAGAAAGTAGCACCTCAGTGATGTCATTTGAGATGTCATCAGTGATGTCATCAGTGATGTCACTCACCATGTCATGAATGATGTAATAGTGTTGGTGCAACTTGCAGTAATATGTGACATCCTCACCAGTAAATTGCGGGCGCGAGAGTTATAGTTAGTACAACTAACTATAACAGGGGAATTTCAATGGTTTGTATGAGTGAAATGTCCAGCTAACTATAACACCCCTGAAACCTATGGTTTTTTCAGTGAATTTATAAGGTTTTTTAAATGATAATTCCTAACTATAACCTGCCTGAAACCTATGGTTTTTTCTGTGAATTTCAAAGGTTTTTTATATGACAGTTCCTAATTATAATGTTGACCACTTCCCCATATTTTCAACAAGAAATCAAATCTGCAATGCTACCTAAAAAAACAGACAATAGTTCCATTTGCCACTACCAAATTATCATCGACATTTAACTAGTGTAAGGACGTTAACTATGTACTGTGTGATTTACATCCAACTCACACCCATATTTAAAGAGCAATATGTGATAGAGGTACTAATTATACGCTTCCAACACCAAACAAAATCAGAATACCCAGTGCCACCACCACTACAACCACCCCTCCTAGCCCCTCCCCCTCTACTACTTCACAAGCAGCGCAAAATAGGACAACGGACCTTCCCAAAATAATATATCCCCTCAACAGCACACTAGCTCAGTGTTCAGAGATGTTGCAACCAACTATGTATAAGGGAAGGAACTCACATATCAACAATAATTTACACAACAGCAAAACTACAGGTGAAATGCTATACACAAATCACTATAGAAACCAAAAACTATTCCGTGTGTAGATATATTTTTGATACATGTAGTGTATTGCATGGTGGATGCAACCATATTATCTCACACACCGAGGAATATTTTGTTCATGTAGCTGTGCTTCCACCCCCACCCTCCCTTGAAACAGAAGCGGAGTGGGCTGGTCCAATGTACGTAACATCAGCGTAAGACTATAAATAATTAGGCTTCGCCTTGGGCGTGGTTCACTTCTGCAAAGAGAAGAGACTCCACCACAGCGAAGGTCTTCACCATGCCACATGGCTACTGCCATGACCACGTGCCTCCTCAAAACAGGCCCATTGCGAATTCAGCACTAAAGCAACGCAGACTTATGTTTGTATCGACTACTGCCTTCGATCTACACTGCGGACAGTGGGGTTCACAACTTGAATTCAGCTTTGGCTCTACACTACGGACAGCATTGAAGTTATCCTTGATTTATTTAAGGCAGAGACAATTCTATTCTATGTCCTCAGACTTTGTTAAAATAAGTGACAGTAGTTTTTCGTAAATATCTGTGCTGACTACTGCCTTAAATCTACAGTGTGGTCAGTAGAGTTTACAACTTGATAACAGTTGTGGATAAGCACTAAAGACAACAATGAATTCAGTCTTGATTTATTTAAGGCAGGGACAATTGTACTATGTCATCAGATTTTGTTAAAGTATGTGACAAAAAAGCATTCCTTGATATCTGTGTCAACTACTGCCTTCGATCTACACTGCGGACAGCAGGGTTCACAACTTGAAATCAGATTTCCATGTACACTACGGACAGCATTGAAGTTAGGCTTGATTTATGTAAGGCAGAGACAATTTTGTTAAATGATGCAACAATAAATATTCTTCAATGTCTGTACTGAGTACTGCCTTCAAATGTACACTACGATCAACATAGTTCACTACTACATACCAGAATCACATCAGCACTACAGGCAACATTAAATTAATTCCCAATTTATTTAAGGCAGAGACAATTGTACTGTGTCCTCAGATTTTGTTAACTGAGACAAAATAGCCTTCATCGATGTTTGTGTTGACTCCTGCCTTCAATCTACACTGTTTACAGCAGGGTTTACAACTTCAATTCAGCTTTCCATTCACACTACGGACAGCATTCAAGTTATCCTTCATTTACGTAAGGCAAAGACTATTTTGTTAAAGGATGGCTCAAAAAAGATTCCTCAATACCTGTAGTGAGTTGAGTTCTGTTTTCAAATGTACCATGCGATCAAAAGAGTTTACCACTTGATACCAGTGGCGCATAAGCACTAGAGACAACATAAAATGTAGTCTTGATTTATTTAAGGCAGAGACAATAGTACTGTGTCCTCAGATTTTGGTAAAGTATGTGACAAAAAAAAGCATTCCTCAAAGTCTGTGTCAACTACTGCCTTCGATGTACTCTGCGGACAGCAGAGTTCACAACTTGAAGTCAACTTTGCATGTATACCACGGACAGTAAGGAATTCAACCTTGATTAATTTAATACAGAGACAATTGTACTGTATGTGTTCTGATTTTGTTAAAATAAGTGACAAAAATCATTCGTCGGTATCTCTGCTGACTACTGCTTCAATTTACAGTGTGGACAGCAGGGTTTACATCTTGAATTCAGCTTTGAACCTATACTTTGAACAGCATGAAATTTAGCCTTGTTTTTTTTAAGGTAGAGTTAATTGTAGTTTATGTCCTTAGATTTTGTTAAAAGATACAACAAAAAGAATTTCTTGATGTCAGTGATGACTACTGCCTTCGATCTACATTGTGAGGGCTCACCATTCAGGTAGAATGACGATTGAACGTGACGCATTCCAGTAGACAAGAGACATTATACCCCTGCAACCCCCCGAACCACGAATATTAGCAGGGTATGCACACGCTGAGTTCTTTTGGTACCACTAACTCACTGCACCACAAGTCATTTCCCCGTAGTCTTAATAAAGCAGAATTCACTAGGCAAAAAACATTGCTCCTTTTACAGCCCCCCTGCATTAAGCATTATCGCAGGGTACGTACAAGCTCAGCGCCAAAGATACTACTAACTCAGTGCACCATAAATCATCGGAAAGAAGAGTGAACAGTTTTATGTCAGCAATGAGGCATACTATCACTTATAAGTGGAATTCATGCAGAATCCAATCGACAAAAGACATTACTCCAATTATTGTGAGCCCCTCCCCCCCAGACAACGCATCATCACAGGATACGTACACGCTAAGGAACTCAGTGCACCTAAAATCAATATCATGTGGCCTTTCTAAGGCAGCATTCACAACACACAAAACATTACTATCAGTACGGCCTGCACGGACCACGCATCATCGCAGGCTCCACAGAACCTTGTTGTTTCAGATACCACTAACTCAGTGCAAACTAATTATAACACCTATCAAACCTACACAAAATCCCTTTATTATGCTTCCTTCAAAAACTTATTTTATATCACTTATGGATTTAGTTGAATAATAAAATGTAAGCTACATACATCGTATATCTTTCATTTCAATCATGATTGCAGATAATGCAGTCCACCCTAAGATCTACTCTGCGGACAGCAAAGTTTACAACTTGAATTCAGGTATGGATCTACACTACAGACAGTAGAGAATTTAGACTTGATTTATTTAAGGCACAGACAAAAAATACTCCTGTGGCACTGCTAGTATGCACAAGCCCCTTTAATCTCTACATCCTGTGAACTATGTTTACAAAAAATTTAGAACACAGTGCCAACATGCACCTCCACTACCGGTAATACCAAGTACCTCTGGGGTATCACCTTCAACAACCCCACCAGACATACGTCCCCATTTTGAGAAAGTTAGAATGCACTGCGTGAAATGCAATCATTTAATTTGTTATGGGGAGCAATCAGTAGATCTAGTTTTAAGAGCAATTGATAACCTCATAGTTCATGCAGACCAGTATGCAACACTCAATGTTTTGAGTACAGACCGCTAGAACTACGCATCATTGCAGGGTGGGCACACGCTGAGCACCATACGTACTACTAACTCAGTGCACCATAAATAATCACCACATGGCCTTATTAAGACAAAATTCAGTTGCCAAAATGCATTCTTACCAGTGCATTCTGCTTGAACTACGCATCATCGCAGGCTCTAGACAAACCACCCCTACCTCAGAGTACCACAACTCATAAACCCTTTACAATAGAATCTTCTGTGTATTATTTCATATATAATGCTCCTACCTTTGTAGAGCAGAATTAATAAACTGTTTATGATTGAATATCTGTGTATGATATCATAAATTACTATTCTACTTCTTACCAACAGAAACATATTAAAATGGAGTCGAGCACACGTGCCCAAACCCAATTCAACTATCTATCTGTGTCAGTGTACTTATTATGTTTGTAAAATGCTGCTCCTGCACCCTACCACATTATATTGTGCTGTAAACAGCGTATGCAACCATTTTACCTTTGCCAAAAACAAAAACTTTGATTATATAACTTTCTCTCGATCATTCTACAAATATGAACATACAAAATGGATCATTACAATACTGAAAAGAAACTGTATAGTCAATTTATGAATGTGTTCTATTTTTCTTTTTTTTTAGCATATGTATATAGCACGAAGTCATCCCAAAACTATATCAACACTTTACATGGCCACTGTATTTACAGAACATTTTCAGGCATGCGTAGATTACATAATTTCTCTTCAATAACAGAATGTGGACGCGACTCAGAGGCTCCAACACTGATTTCCAGCACCAACTTCAACAGTATACCCGAATGACTACATACGCATATATATTAGCTGCACTTCATGTGCCCAAAACTGCATCCTAAAGCTTTCATAGCCCTGTATTACTACAGCTACAACACTCCACTGAATGTACAACAAACATTCATATATGCAGAAATGTGTCATGCCCACCATCTTTTATGTATGCAACTATGAATGAAAATAGAGTCAGTGATACCCCCTACCTTCCATGTTTGCCATGTTGTAGGACTTTACAGATATAATGACACATTTGCATTTAAGACCCGGGTGACATCAGCACTACAAGACAGACATCTGAATCACTTGATTTCTCATATAACTCAAAACTGAACCACAGCGGTAGCTCCGGAATTATGGTTCAGAGCCTTGCGCAGCACTAGCATATGTCAGTCCAGCCCACTCCACTTACGCTTCCAGGAAAAAACAAAAATGCAGCATTGCCCAGATTTCCATTGTAGTGATTTGTTAGTTCCAGGCCTAGTTGTCAGAACGGCACACACACACTCACTCCCTCATGCCTGGTATACACCCACACCACACCCATCCACCACAAGCGTCACTACACACGTGACCCTACCAATAAAAAAGACGGGGCGCACGTGCTCTACTGTTTAGGAAGCAAGGGAACCCTATCGCGTGTATACCAGTGTGAATAGTGGAGGCTGCTGCACGACAAGGAGAGAGATTATTATCCTCCCTGGTCTGACGGCTGATTATATTCTCGCTGTATTACTTTTTATCGCGTGGCCCTAGCAAAATTATCGACTCTTTCTAAGAATATACCTATGAGCCAAATTACTGGATGAAAATCCATTGGAAGTGCCACTTTTTGCAGCCTCAATACATAAATCATGGATAATATACTGAATATCAAGTGGATAGTCCGGTATCCATGTGCATAATACACTGCACTGCGCCAATCGAGTGTAATATAAGAAAATTAAAGAATCCTTTGGACCCATGCTGTATGCAAGCGTGTAATCACATATGTGCAATAGACGGCTACCTGATGAAGGCACGTATGCCGAAACGCGCGTAGTTTGACACCTGCCGCACTGCCTCCATCATCTTCACGTCTGTTATGTATATTGGATATACAATTATAAATGTATCTATGTGATGAATATTAAATATGAAAAACGAATAATTTATAAATGAAACAAGAAAAATAAAAAATATATGTTTTGATACTTACATCTGTGCATACCCATTTTTAGGGGTGATACTTTCATGGTCTTTGTCTTTTTCACTGTAACTTGATATAACATAAAATAGACAGAACTTCTGAATGAAATATCTAGCTAAAACTTTTCTAAATGTGCACGTGCTCTACGCCATTTTAGAGTTGCCCCCATCCCAAGCGCTGAGATGGCCCATCCTAGTGGTTCGGACGCCTCATGTAGGCCCAAACCACCGAGCAGGGGGGCCCACTACTATGTGCATGGCCTCTTTGGTCACTGAGTTAGTGGTACCGCAAGGACTGAGCAGTTGAGGAACCTGCGATGATGATGCAAGTACAAGTATGTCGTTAGCCATAGCGAGATCAAGACTTGGCACCATATGTGAGACTTTTTGGTGGAAGAGCGGGACTGCGTGATGTACAAGGTGCCCTGTCCGCAAAAAGGTGAGCATTGAGCCCTGGGTGCGCAGCGGAGGGAGTAGATGGGGTGCAGAAGACTGGATACAAAAAGGCAACACAGCGATTTAGGCCGACGCAATCCTATATACCGTATCTTATTGCATTTGTATTTTTTTTTTCCAATAGCAGAAAAGTTTTTATAATCGGTCAAACGTCCAATGCTCATAATGATCGAAACCATGTCTTCCATGGACCGGAATCAAGCATCCTAGGACCGGTTTCTGGCTATCAGCCTTCATCAGCCAGGATAGCTTGACTCCAGTGGCTTAGTGAGCATGGGACCCACGTCTGGGCATGCCCGTCCCAATATTTCTTACCCACCCCCTTTATACATTTTGAACACTTGTTCCACTAATTTCTAGATCCTTGCTTCTACCGAGGCACAAAATGGCTAACAACACTTCCTGGAGTCGAATGTTGACAGCCACTTGACAGCCAAATAGCATTCAGCGCGTGATCGGGATGGTGCGCTTAGTGTGCGCGCAGGATACGCGCATCCACCGAGGCCAGAGATATATATGTACTTTACTTATAATTTCATCAGAAACTACTGAACAAATTTACATAATTTAAGCAAAAGGCAGGAGTCTGAACCGAGGACTACCTCTTTGCCAAATTTGGTGTAATTCCGTTCAGCCTTTCTGGCTGTAGCCGCAATGAACGGTTCCTATGGAAAATTGCATGGAGAAAACATGTTTTGGGACCTCCCTTTTTTCTCTGACCCCGATTCAAATGCAATATTTTAGACCACAGGATTTGTCCTTCCCAGATAGCAAATTTTTAAACAATCACAGGAGGCCCCGCTTCGTTTTCATTTTTTTTACGGAGGATCTATGCACCCAGCGCACATTTATCAGATTTAAAAAAAGTATTTTGGGGCCCTAGGGGTCCTTGTGGGACTCCTCAGCATGTCTAGAGGGACAAAATATTTCTTACCTGCCCACGGTATATATTTTGAACACTTGTTCCACTAATTTCTACATCCTCGCTTCTACCGAGGCACAAAATGGTGCCAACACTTCCTGGTTTCGAATGTTGACAACCACTTGACAGCCAATTAGCATTCAGCGTGTGATCGGGATGGTGCGCTTAGTGTGCGCGCAGGATACGCGGATCCACCGAGGCCATAGATTTATATGTACTTTTACTTGTAATTTCCTCAGAAACTACTGAATGAATCTACACCATTTAAGCAAAAGGCACGAGTCTGAACCAAGGACTACCTCTTTGCCAAATTTGGTGTAATTCCGTTCAGTCGTTCTGGTTTTAGCCACAATGAACAGTTCCTTTGGAAAATTGCATGGGGAAAACATGTTTTGGGACACCCTTTTTTCTCTGCCCCCGCTTCACAAATCACTCCAAGATTTTCAGGATAGGACCGAACCGGAGCGCCCCACCAAGTTTGGACATTTTGCAAAGATAGGTCAACCGGCGCCAAAGGTATTCCAAATAGAATGTTGCGCATTTCCTATGGAAAATAGGTCCTAACCATAACTAACTACTGGTGACTGACAGCCTGTTGGTAATATATATATATATATATATATATATATATATATATATATTCCGCTCAGTGGGGTTGTCCAACTAGCGGGTAGCACCCGAGCCTGCGTGCGCCTTCCCCAAGGCGTTAGTTGGTATGGGCAGTTGCGTGCTTGTAATAGGCCCGACGCGTTTCAGAAATTTTTTTCCTCATCAGGGGCCAGCAGTAAAGTGCACGACGTCTACCATCTCCCTGTATAAAAACACGTATAGTGCTTATGGGAGATGTAGTCCTTATATCCTGGATGGATGCACTTACAAGTTACTGCTCGTTCCAAAGGCTCTAACATGAGCCCCCAAACATCACTCCTGTCCTCATCCGTCACGCAGCTCCACTTACGAGACTCCTTGGATAGCGGGTCTCGTGGCCCCCGTTTCTTCGGGGTGGTGCTACCCAGCGGCAGGACCGCCGCTAATGTATTCCGCTCAGTGGGGTTGTCCAACTAGCGGGTAGCACCCGAGCCTGCGTGCGCCTTCCCCAAGGCGTTAGTTGGTATGGGCAGTTGCGTGCTTGTAATAGGCCCGACGCGTTTCGGAAATTTTTTTCCTCATCAGGGGCCAGCAGTAAAGTGCACGACGTCTACCATCTCCCTGTATAAAAACACGTATAGTGCTTATGGGAGATGTAGTCCTTATATCCTGGATGGATGCACTTACAAGTTACTGCTCGTTCCAAAGGCTCTAACATGAGCCCCCAAACATCACTCCTGTCCTCATCCGTCACGCAGCTCCACTTATATATATATATATATATGCCACAAACTTCGCCAAGTCCCCTAAGTAGAACTCACAAGCAAATAACGAAACCGGACCCTCACGGATATTTTGCAAGTTTGTTAGATTTTATTCCATCCTTAGTGCACAGAACACGCCGCCATGACGCGTTTCGGGACCTCCGCCCCTTGATCACATGACATGGTCGGTTACACACCCATCATTCTTAAAGTGCTGATACACAGTCAGCTCACCCCACAGCCTGTGGAAATAAAAAACATACTTCAGCCTGGTTCAGTAGCGCTTGAATATACAAATATTTTTGTATAGGTACAAAAAAACTACATTCAATTGACCCAAAACGGATTTTACATTTGACCATGCTTTTAAGGTGGAAAACTAAACAGATTTAAAAGAGAATACCATACTTCTTTTGTTTGTTCAGCTCATTGTTCCCAATGATTCATCATGATTACTTCCCAATAAATAAATTGATTAAAATCTGCAATCAACTATGGAAAATAAACAGTTTGTATATACCACGTTAAAATCATGTACAAAAATATATATATATATATATACAATTTATATGTTCGGTGCAAAACCGCTATGTAATGTGCAAATTTCGCAAAAAGGGAAAACATCATTGGCTGAATGGGAACGCATGGTTTGGGTCAGGTTATATATATTCACTGAAAAAACCATAGGTTTTCACACCATTTATAGTTAGGAAATAGCATTTAAAAAACCTATTAAATTCACTGAAAAAACCATAGGTTTCACACCAGTTATAGTTAGCTAGAAATTTTACTGACATAAAACCATTGAAATTCCACGTTATAGTTAGTTGGACTCACTATAACTTGCACGTGTAATGCACTGCTTATGACGTCACATATTACATCACTCATGACATGGTCAGTGGCATCACTCATGACATCACTGATGACACCATCCAGTGAATGTGTGCCTTTCTGAAAAATAAATATGTTTTATATATGTATATGTAAAGGTCGATGGAAGAATAAATGTTATAATAAGTGGCTTAATGGATGTTTTTTAAAAAAGAAATTGATTGGTTAACTGGCTTATTAAGTGTATCTTAGTGAACACATATATTAGCGAATATTGTTTAAATATTTAAATGTTTGTATCAGTGTTTCATTTTGTTTATAAGTGGCTGCATGGGTTAATGAGTAGCTACATGTGTGTGTATATGGGTTATTAGATTTTTTTTAAGTGTCAGTATGAGTGTCTGTATGGTTTGGTGGGGGTATTACTTAGCACATAGATACAACAAGGCCTGACTCACTGTTTGTATGTGTTTGGAAGACGGCAAATGTGCTGGACTGTATGGATGGATGAGTGTGTATATGTGTGTGTTAGTGAGTGAATGACTGTCTCACTAGTGTCTTTATCAGTAACTACATATGTTTTAATCTAGTATATGTGAGTATTGATGTATATAAGTGAGTATATGTGAGAGTGAGAGATTGTAAGAGTTCCTGTTTAAATAAGTATGTGTTTCTATAAGTGATTGTTTAAGAGAGTAAGTATGTGTAAGTTTCCTTAGAAGTAAGGTGGTAGTGTGTGTATAGCTGTATATGCAAATAAATGGATGATCAATAGTTTATTTGCATGTGTGAGTATGTGTGTGAGCAACTTTTGGAAGACTGTCAATGTGTTACAGGATGTATAGGTGTATCACTACATATGATGAGTGAGTATATGTATGAGTGACTATATAGAACTGTTGGTGAATTAGTGGATGTGTATATAAATGGTGGAATTACTGAATTGGTTGTTGTAACCGGTATGGGTATCTCATTTCTTTTTTAAATTTTAGTTTCTATTTTTGAATATGTGTTTCAAGGGTTACAGTGAAAGGAGGTCTGTCACTCTGGACCAGGGTCAGCGGACTCGATAATTCTCTCGCCTCGGTGCCCACTCTGATCAGCGATCACACTCGGCAACTCTGGGCATTAGCTTGCCTCATCTTCACTAACGGCCCCACCAGACCGCCGGGGATGCCTGGTCTCACCCTGGAGATACCCATTAAGGGACCATCTCTCAGGGAAACCAGGAAGGGTTTCGCAGCGGTCGAAGCGCCTTGGGACCCTACGGGTAAGTAGTGCGCTATATAAATGCCTATACATTTACATTTACATTTACTCTGTCACAAAGATGGTGTCATCAGTGATGTCATGAGTGATGTCACTGACCATGTCATGAGTGATGTAATATGTGACGTCATCAGCAGTGCATTAAACGCGCAAGTTATAGTGAGTCCAACTAACTATAACGTGGAATTTCAATGGTTTTATGTCAGTAAAATTTCCAGCTAACTATAACTGGTGTGAAACCTATGGTTTTTTCAGTGAATTTCATAGGTTTTTTAAATGCTAATACCTAACTATAACTGGTGTGAAACCTATGTTTTTTCAGTGAATTTCAAAGGTTTTTTAAATGTTAATCCCTAACTAAAAGTCTCAGTTTATAAGTAAGACTGTTAGCGCTCTAGTTGTTCTTTAGAACACTCTGGGACATTCTGTCACTGGGCTATAGTTGGGCTACATCTGGCTGATATTTGGGCTACATTTGTTTTTTTTGTCTCTGGTGGCCATCTTTGGGCTACATTGGGCTACATTGGGCTACATTGGGCTACATTTGGGCTCTAACATATATATAGCCCAATGTAGCCCAATATATATTTTTCAAAGTTAATTTTCTTAAAAAACACTGGAGCATATATCTTGAGACATAGCAAAGGCACATCGGGCTACCAGTCCCTACAATTTTGCCAAGTTTTGTGGAAATCCATTCAGCCGTTCAAGCTAAAAGTGAGTCCAACCGCCCTATGGAAAACTCAATGTTAAAAACACGTTTTGGGACCCCCCTTGTTTCTCGGCCCCCGCTTGACGAAACCCCCCCAAACTTTCAGGGGATGCTCAGAAACATAATGTGCCATTTTCCTGAAAATTTCAGCCAATTCCGTCCATCAATGCCAAAGTTATTCAACATATAATTTTCAGAAATCCCTATTCAAAAAAATCCTAACTATATATACCTACTGGCGACTGCCAGTAGGTAATATATATATATATCTGTATATACATATATATATATATATATATATATATATATATATATATATATATATATAACCCAACGCAAGAGTTACCCCATTTAGAAGAGCCACATGCAGGTTGGTAAAATTTCCGTTTATTTTTGCAAGTTTTCCAGCGTAGTAAAGAGTGCACAGACTCCAATTTCATAACAAGCCTGACGCGTTTCCATGCGCTACGAGCATTTCATCAGAGGTGTTAGAACCGGCTGTCTCTAGTTGGCAGAGGTATACACTTCTGACAAATAGCGACACACCTTTTCTAGTCAGGGCAAGGGGTTCACACCCTTTGATAACCCCTGCTCACCCCCTCGGTAGCTTGGCAGAGCAGATAGGCTTATCTCGGAGGCTGTGCGTTAAGCATTTATGACCACATACAGTAATAAAGTGAATACACTACAAATGGACACGACTCAGTAGTATTATAAAAATAAGTATTTTTATATAAGGCTTAGCACAAGACCAAATAACGACAAAAATGTACACAATCTTAATAAATACTCTGGGAAGGGAAAAATAGTTCAAAGGTAGTTTCTTCTTTAGCACAAAGTCTTTAGTATCAAAGCAAATCTTCTTCTTGGAAACACAGTTCTTAGCAACATGGTAACCCACACGGGAGCTACACGACGTCGAGGCAAAGTTAATCCAAAGGTTCGGCGTCGACCGGGAGGAGCGCTACGTCGAGCCCGGAGTCACACGGACCCCCAACAACACAGTACCTTGGAAAATGAAGCACACGATGATCAGCGGCGTCGCGTCTTCGGTGTCGATCAGGCCTCAGCAGGCGTCGTCGTCGATGATGCTGTTGCAAAGAGTGAGCAGCGCTCACGGCGTCGAGAGGGCACGAGGGCGATGCGATCAGCAGCGGTGCAGACACGAGGTCCTTTGGAGCTGGAGCCAAACTCGCTACTCACTGGCATTGCTGCTGGCTTCGATCGGGCCCGGCGTCCGGCGTCGAGGAAGCGGGACACTGGAGCCGTTACTCACTATGTCGAGCTGGATTCGGCGACGTCCGTCGGCGTCGTGATTGCTGGTTCTTTCAGGGGTGCTGGATTCACAGGTTCCAGCAAATAGCACTTTCAGCAGATGAAGTCCTTTAGCCCTGTGACTTCAGCAGGAGACTGGCACTCTTCCAGTCCTTGGAGATTTTCTTAGCAAGCGTGAGAGTACACACACAGTTCCTCTCTCCTGGTTCCTTGGCAAAAATAAAGAAGCACTGCAGGATTCCCCCCAGCAAACAGCACACTGGCAGAAGGGGTAGGCAAGTCCTCAGATCAGCAGGCCTCTTGTCCTTGGTTACAGGGTTCCTTGTCAGAAGTGATCTAAATTCTTGGTTCAGGGGTCCTTCTCTTATACCCCTTTTCGGCTTTGATCCCTTTGTCCATGCAGGGGAATTTCCCAACATCCTGGGTCTGTTGTGGGTGGAGCCAGGCAGAAGCACCTGGCCTATTCATTGCGCAGGGCTGGGTCCTCAGACGCCCAGCAGGAGGTGGAGCCAGCATTGACACTGGCAGGAGCAGAGCTATCGGCCTCCTGGCAGGAGGTGGGGCTAGGATCGTCCATGGCAGGCACAGAGCCATCAGCCGCTTGGCAGGAGGTGGAGCCAGCATTGTATCAGGCAGGGCAGACTATCAGCAACTACTCTCCCCCTACTCTCAACGCAAATGTCCCACTCATCCCACACTGACTCATCCAGACCTGTGGAGCCACCCAGCTCCTGTCACACACACGCAAGACCAGCAGAAACCAGATATGGTTAGACAAGAAAATAGACACTTTCTAAAAGTGCTATTTTCAAACCCAGAGTCCAAAAACCATCCACACCAACGGATGCGTAATTAAACCCCGAGTTCAGGGATACCAAACTTGACATTGCACCATGCTCCCCGAGCCAGCTAGGATCATAGCAGTAATAATCCCGGCGGCCCATTCTAACTAATGGAGAGCAGGCTACCTCGCAATAGTGAAGAACGAAGATGGCTGTAATTCACTATTAGGACATGCCAACTTGGTCAGGCGTGTCCTACCTTATACTTACAATGCACCCTGCCCGTGGGCCTACCATAGGGGTGACTATCATGAAGTCAAGGGAAGGTTTGAGGGGCTGGCAAGTAGGTATACTTGCGCAGCCTGCGTGACAGCACTAGGCTGCACGTGGGTCTCGCAATGACCGACCCGTAGACATTTTTTTACGAGGCCGCTCCTGTGGGTGGCACAACACGTGCTGCAAGCCCACGAGCGGCATTTGTATTTACAAGCCCCGGCACTCCTGGTGCACTAGACTAGGGACTGACAGTAAACCAAATAGGCCAAACATGGATACAATAGATACATCAATTTAACATAGGGAGCACTTGCGCTATGGCACCGATCAGCAGTGGCACAGCGCCCAAAGCATATACCAGCAAAAACATCGTAAAACAGTGGAGGCAAACAGAAAAAATGGAGGAGAGACTCAAGCCAATGATGTCAGGTCTAACAAGAGGCTTCTCTAAAAACAGACTGTGAAGCATCAGAGTCATTGACCTTTAACACCTGCCTCAGTGGGCGTTGGCTCACCCAGAGCCTGCTGGTGTTTGTAGTCCCTTAAATCTTACTCCAGTGAGCTGCTCCACATATTGGAGTCTGTGCACTCTTTACTACGCTGGAATTACTTTTAATTACCCCACAGAAATACCATTTAAAGTTTCGGAAATTGTCTAATCAGTCCTACATGGATTTTGTGGATTACTCCAATAAGGCACGAACAAGATGGTTGAGCGAAGGACAACAAAATCAGGGACTATGATGGGTTGGACAATCTATTTACGAGAGAGCACATGCTCCGTAATTGCTTTTTAGAGCAGTGCCAAAATCTTAATGACTTCAAATTCACCGAATCTAGTAAGCTTGCAAAGTAGGCTTACCTCTGGATTAGTATCAAAGCATCAAAAAAGGTACCCTGGAGTGACCCCATAAAGGATGGTTCAGATCCGCTGCAGCAAATCGACAGGAAGGTAAGGGTAAAACAGACACAGTCCCAAAGGATCCCCAAACCAGTGTTGGGAGAAAGGATTTCCATGCCCCTTCTGACACTAAGAGGAAGGTTCTGATGGGCAAAGCCCATTTTCCCTTTTTCCAACCCAAGTAATTTGGCTTTGTCGGGTTAGGGCACAAGCAAGGGTACCCTGTGTGTTCTAGAAAGCCACACACAGGTGGGTACTCCGCAGGGTTGGCCAATGTGGCCTAAGGGGGTGGTAGTCTTCCCCAACAGTAGAGGGTAGAGCAGAGTGCGAGTCATCACTTTCACTAGATCGCTGTGAATGGGGTCCCTGTTACCGAACTAAGAGACATCTGTACCAGTCAGACCATGTTGATGGGAAGACTCAATCAAGAGTATTTGTAAAGCGCGCTACTCACCTGCTAGGGTCTCAAGGCGCTGGGGGGGGGGGGGCGTGCGCTGCTACTGCTCGAAAAGCTAGGTCTTGAGTTGCTTCCTGAAGGAGAGATGGTCCTGGGTGAGTCGTAGGTGGGTGGGGAGGGCGTTCCAGGTCTTGGCCGCCAGGTAGGTGAAGGATCTTCCTCCGGTGGTGGTTCTGCGGATCCGTGGGACGGTGGCGAGGGTGAGGCTGGCGGAGCAGAGCTGGTGGGTTGGCCTGTAGAACGTGAGACGGTTGTTGAGGTATTCGGGACCCAAGTTGTGGGGAGCCTTGTGTGCGTGGTTGAGGAGTCTGAATGTGATCCTTTTGCTGACAGGGAGCCATTGCAGGTCCCTCAGGTGGGCGGAGATGTGGCTGTGTCAGGGGATGTCCAAGACAAGTCGTGCTGAGTCGTTCTTTGATGCGCTGGAGTCTTTTCTGTAGTTTGGCGGAGGTCCGAGCGTAGAGGGCATTCCGGTAGTCCAGACGGCTGGTGATGAGGGCCTGGGTGACCGTTTTCCTGGTTCCAGTGGGGATCCAACGGAAGATCTTACGGAGCATGCGGAGTGTGTTGAAGGAGGTAACGGCGTTAACTTGCCTGGCCATCGTGAGGGAGGAGTCAAGGATGAAGCCCAGGTTGCATGCGTGGTCCGTGGGCTTGGGTGGGGGACCCAGAGCAGGGGGCCACCAGGAGTCATCCCAGGCAGAGATGGATGGGCCGAGGATGAGGACTTCCGTCTTGCCTGAGTTCAGTTTCAGGCGGCTGAGCTTCATCCAGTCTGCGATGTCTTTCATTTCGTCCTGTAAGCGGGCTCTGGTGGAGGTGGGGTCGTTGGTGAAGGAGAGGATCAGTTGGGTATCGTCGGCGTAGGAGATGATGTTGAGGTTGTGCTTGCGTGCGATGGCTGCGAGGGGGCTCATGTAAACGTTGAAGAGGGTGGGGCTGAGGGAGGAGCCTTGAGGTACGCGCCAGATGATCTTGGTGGCTTCTGCGAGGAAGGGCGGGAGATGGACTCTTTGGGTTTTGTCGGAGAGGAAGGAGGTGATCCCTTCCAGGGCCTTTCCTTGGATCCCGGCGTGGCGGAGGCGGGTTGTCAGGGTGCGGTGCCAGACCGTGTCGAACGCAGCCAAAAGGTCGAGCAGTATGAGGGCGGCAGTATCTCCGTTGTCCAGCAGGGTCCGGATGTCGTCGGTGGCCGCGATGAGGGCAGTCTTGGTGCTGTGGTTCGCTCGGAATCCGGACTGAGATGGGTCGAGGGAGGCGTTTGTCTCCAGGAAGGCTGTCAGCTGTTTGTTGACGGTTTTATCGATGACTTTTGCCGGGAAGGGGAGGAGCGAGATGGGGCGGAAGTTCTTGAGGTCTGAGGGGTCTGCGGTGGGTTTCTTCAGGAGGGCGCTGATCTCTGCCTGCTTCCAGCTCTCCGGGAAGGTGGCGGATATGAAGGAATTGTTGATGATGTCCCGAAGCATGGGTGCGATGATGGAGTCGGCTTTGTTGAAGATGTGGTGTGGGCAGGGATCAGCTGGGGAGCCTGAGTGGATGGTGTTCATCGTGTGGGTGGTATCTTCCGTGCTGACCTGAGTCAAGGCACACATGGTGGTGGTGGGGGGTGTAGGTTCGGTGGTGGGGTACGTGTTCTGAGCGCCGAAGCTGTCGTGTATGTCGACGATCTTACGGTGAAAAAAGGTGGCCAGAGAGTTGCAGAGGTCTTGAGAAGGTGTGATGTCGTTGTCGCTGGTGTTGGGGTTGGAGAGCTCTTTCACGACGTTGAAGAGTTCCTTGCTGTTGTGGGTGTTGTTGTCCAGTTGTTCTCTGAAGGATGACCTTTTGGTGGTGCGGATCAGCTGGTGGTGTTTGCGAGTGGTTTTCTTGAGGGCTGTCATGTTATCCAGTGACTGGTTGCGGTGCCAGGCTTTCTCGAGGTCATGGCAGGATTTCTTGGAGTCTTTGAGATCGTTGGTGAACCACGCGGCTTTCTTGCTGTTGAGGTTGCTGGAAGGGTTTTTGAGTGGATCAAGGGTGTCTGTGCAGTCGGTGATTCACTGTGTGAGGTTGCGGGCTCCTTCTTTGGGGTCCATGGTGTTGGTGGGAGGGTTTAGGCGCAAGGAGGTGGTGAGTTGGTTGGTGGTGATCTTGCTCCAGCATCTTTGGGGGGTTTGTCGAGGGCGTTGGTGGGTCATTGTTTTCGTGAAGTTGAAGTGTACGCAGCTGTGGTCAGTCCAGTGGAGCTCGGTGGTGTGGCTGAAGGAGATGTGGTTGCTGGAGGAGAAGACAGGGTCGAGCGTGTGGCTGGCGTAATGGGGTGGGGGTGTTGACCAGTTGCTTGAATCCGAGGTTGGCGAGGTTGTCTAGTAGGGCGGTGGTGTTGTTGTCCTGGTCGTTCTCCAGGTGGAAGTTGAGGTCTCCTAGGAGGATGTAGTCGGGGGAGGCGAGGGCGAGCGGGCTGATGAAGTCTGCGATGGCCTCGCTGAAGTGTGAGCGTGGTCCCAGGGGTCTGTATCTGTAGATGAGGGTTCCTCTGAGGGTGGTCTTGGGGTTGGTGTGAATCTGGAAGTGCAGGTGCTCTGCGGTGGCGAGGGTGTCGTCGGTGTTGGTCGTGATGTGGATAGTGTTTCTGTGGGCGATGGCGATGCCTCCTCCGGTCTGGTTGACGAGGTCCCTCCGGATGATCTTGTAGCCGTCCGGGATGGCAATGGCAATGTCGGGGGCTGAGGAGGCGTTCATCCAGGTTTCTGTGAAGAAGGCGACGTCTGGTGCCATTTTGTCCAGGAGGTCCCATAGTTCGACGGCGTGCCTGTGGATGGAGCAGGCGTTGAGCAGGATGCACTTGAGGTGGATGTTGTTGGCAGCTGTTTTGGCTGGCGCGGTGCAGGACCGAGTGCAGGTGAAGTAGCAGGCATGGCAGGTGAAGGCTCCGTGGGTGCGTTTCGGGGTGGCTTGGTAGCAGGCTGGATGTCGGTCGATGTTGAGTGCGTGGAGAGTGGCGGCGTTGTAGCTCAGTCGGGTTGGCTGGCTCTGGCGGGGTCAAGGAGTTCTGGTGCTGGGCACGGTCCAGGCGTGGACGGGCGTAGACGGGCTTGCCTTTTGCGCGCCTTCGGCGCGCAATTGGCTCGCCCGCTCCGCGTACGAGCGGTCCCCGCCATTTATGGCAAAGTGGGAGGGAGGAGCAGCTGGGAGGCAGGAGCAGGGCGTCGAATGATGAGCGGGAGAGAGGAGAGGGGGGGGGCCGCAGGAGAGCAGTGGCGGGAAGCAGGGGGGAAGGAGCAGGAAAGTGGAGCGGGGAGAGCGAGGGCAAGCCTGGGCAAGCCTGGAGATCGGGGCAAGCCTGGGCAAGCCTGGAGAGCGAGGGCAAGCCTGGAGAGCAGGGGCCCTAAGGAGAGGCGGCAGCAAGAGGGCCAAGCAGGCAGCGGCAGCAGAATCCGGGCACACGGGGGCTGTGCGGTAGTGGAGTGACCGGGTCAAGGGTCAAGACTGTTTTTTCCAGAGCGGTATCTGCCAGAGTAGGTATGCAGGTTGACTCAAGCACATGGAGAAGACTTTATCTGTCATATGATTGTGGTTTCCATGGAATTGGGGCAAAGGAGAGGGGAATGGCCCAGAGAAGGGTCATTGTCAGTCCCCAAAGGCCCATTGACTGTATCCTGGGAAATGAGCTACTAACCAGTGACCAAAGATCTAGGTAGTACAGCCATCTAGTGCATCCCAAACGCTCTGGGTTCTGGGGTAGTTCTCCCAGACTGTATGGAGGCCAGATGGAGATCAAGCGGTAGGAAGTGGAATACATCTGTAGAGGGAGGACCAGTGGATCAGGGAAGAGCACTCCAAGACTGACCCTGATAAGGTTTTTTCTGACCAGGAGGTGCCACCTGTGCTGACACAGAGAAAGAAGACAGGAGAACTGCACCAAGCAGACCCCTGGCAGGGTGTCATCCATGAGGGGGCTGGTGGTTTCCCCTTGATGTCTTGGCTTGCCAGGGACCTGTTCAGCCTCAGACTGGGCTGAGATGTCAATCTGAGGATACCACGACTGAGATGAAAGAATGGAAAGTGAAAGTAATGTGCCTCTCAGTTGGGGTTGTTTCCCCCCACTCTGAGCAACTTAAGAGGGAAGAAAGACTTCAAGAGCAAGTGGTGGACTTTTTGTCAGCCCCAAAGCTGGAACGGAGGCCTGCCCAATGTCATAGATTGGTGCATCCACCCGCAGTGGTTGGCCAGGAGCTTGGCCTTTGACACTGAAAACTGTCAGTGGCCTCACTTGCATGTAGTCCTTATGAGCAAAGTTTTCCTGGGTTTGAGATGGTGGCCTGACTTAGGGCGCAGTATGGCACTGTGTACTTCCTGATATTCATCTCTGGGCAACCTAAGTTTAGGTGCCTCACAGCATGAGTCTGCAGATGAACAAAAGGGTTCTCCCTGGGCCAGCCCATTGACCCGGGTGGATGGTGGCTGAGGGCACAGATAGCTTCATAGCGGAAAAGAACAGACAAGTGTCTTGTGCAGAGCAGCCAAATTGTCAATGTTCTA
Organism: Lissotriton vulgaris; assembly: GCF_964263255.1. Lineage (NCBI taxonomy): Eukaryota > Metazoa > Chordata > Amphibia > Caudata > Salamandridae > Lissotriton > Lissotriton vulgaris. Next base: position 1,068,416,841 of record NC_141696.1, on the reverse strand, counting down.
TACACTGAGCAGGGAAGCCCATCAAGGGATTGAATACTCTACCCTATCCTTTGGCTGAGGTTGCATTTGTTGGAATGTTGCAATTCCCGCAAGGTCATGGTTTTTTTTTTGCCTTTTTACTGATTTATTTGTGCTGGCTTTAGAACTCTGTACACTTTACTCCTGCTAACCAGTGGTAGAATACTTGTGCTCTCCCTGATAAACATGGTAAAATTACTATAGACCTACGTGGCACATATTATTTACTTATACGTCGATAGTATATGGTACTACCTGCACTCGGGGACTGCACATAAAATGCTACTAATGGGCTGCATTATGCCACCGACAAACAATCACTTTAAAACATGTCTCCAGACTGGCCCCTGTAGCCTCGGTATGTGGTTTAAACTGTCATTTTTACATGAAACCTTTTTTTAAATATTTATAGCTCAACTCTAAGGTAGACTTAGGAAAAACCAAACAGCAGGGTGCATGGTATTTAAAAATAGGACATATATATTTAATGTTTTACATTTGCTGGCAGTGAAAAATCTCCAAAGTAGTTTTTCACTGTTAGGGTTGGTGTCGCTATATAAATGCTACTCTATTGCAATGCAGTCCCCTGGACTGTACTATCTTGAAACTAGATTACAGTCCCCAGGATCTAAATATGTTGGCATATTATCGTGACAGTGGTGGACAATATAGTATACACTTTATACATCACTTATATTTAGACGATTACTAAAACGTACAATTCATTACACAGATTTACATATTAACGCACAGGAAGAAACAGTGTTTTTGTTAGAATTTCATAGTTTTACCAAAGTAAAAGTACTGTTATCTAAGATGCTAGGTATGGAACTGAAACCAGCTGACAACAGGAAGTCTAAATTGATGAACACATGTCTGGAATGAGTTATGGTGGTGGGATAATGCATTCATATTATATTAAGGGAACTCTCACATTAAATACGTTCTGTTTTTCTTTAAAAAAAATCTACAGTCCTGGACTGGAGATTGATATAGTATCCCTTTGCACATTTTGGATTTTCAGAAATCTAGAAATGTGTAGGAATACATAGCAAGTCTGTTATCAGAATCTATACATTATCTGGACCTCTTAAGATGTTCAGTCGCACATAAAGTGCAGGGAGAATGGCTGTTTTGAGAGATGTGAATCAACTTTTTAAATCACAATGTAATGCGTCCCAATGGTTAACAAACATCTCATCAAAGTGTCTAGACTACTGGTTTTATTTTGTAATATACCAGGTATCCTGCCCACTCGCTTTTGATTTCAAAACTGATAATGCATTTCTGCTTTATTAGTACCCACTGCTATTTCAGATGCACACAGAAAACCTTCCACAGCTTTACCTCACTAAATCGGATTTTGAAATGCAAAATCCCTTTTTCAAAGTCCTCCACTGAGGATCAAGCAATCTTGAAATTCCCAACTGAAAAGGTGCACCCGGCGGCTGGGAAAAAGCACTAGCTATGTGAAGAGAAAATTGTGGACAGAGAGCCCAATGTTGTAAGAGTCAGTTCGCATAAAGTGGTCGTAAACTGTGCTTTGACTTTTTGGCAACAGACTGATTTTGCGAAGCAACCTATATACTAATAAGTCGAGTCACAAAATCACCATTCACAGGGGGCTACAGATCGACCTGCCTAATGAAGGTTAATTAGGCAGGTCGCAAAGATACAGAGATTGCGTCCTAAAAATGAACAACAGCCCACCCCATGATTTCCATATTTGCATTTCCAAATGGAAAACTTTTAATTTATGTATATAACGCAAGTTTGACGCTCCGAGGAAGGCTCTAAGAAGTGGAGCAACTAAAAAAGCAGCCTCCGAAGTCGTGACATCAGAATCTGACGAAACCGATGTTGATCAATCTGGAGACGAAAGAGTTGAGATTCAAGCACCACTTTCCTCGCAAGACCATTTTCGCGAGGAGTTTCAACTCATGCACCAATCGCATCAGAGGGGCACCAGAGGCAAACCAGTAGAAGCAAGACAAAGACAAGACAGACAAGGCGAGGGGGCTTCCACAGCAGGCAATCAAGGCATGGCATCCCAGACAAGGATCAAGAGAGGCAACAGGAGATAAGCTCCGAGGATGATTTAACCATTGTCAACTTGACAACATACAAACTTTCGAAAACTGAGGAACAAGTTTTGAAGAAGGGATTAACATTTTTTCCTACCAATGCATTTGAATATACGCAAACAAAAATAGACCTATTCCTATTTATACGCAAATTGAAACTACAGAAATTCCATCAACTGAAAAGTACACCGAGTGGCCGCATTGGAATTCCGAGTGAAGACACAACTTCAAATTTAGGAGTTGAAGACTTGAACTTGTTGGAAATAATTGCCAGCCAAAGACATGACCCAGAACAACAGCTGAGTGTCCTAGCGGAAACGGCAGACGAATTTGGAATACCGCAAACTAAAGCAATAACCCAATTCAGACCACCATCGAGATTTATACCAACAATGCCACACGATGTGATCGATGTATTTGAGGAAGCGGTCAAAATAGATCTGGACAAAATGAGAATAAAAGGATCCATGAATCAGAATAACAAACAATTGAATCTATCACAGGCCCAACGAACAGTGTTGCACAAACTTAAAACCAATACTAACATTGTGTGCAAACCATCAGATAAAGGTGGAAACATTCTTCTAATGACAAGAGAATTCTATTGCACAGAAGCTTTGCAACAGCTAAAGGATACTGAGTGTTACACCAAAATCAGTAAAGATGAATAGAACATGAGTATCATCACGTATCAAAACTACTGGACAAATGGTGTCCGAAGGCATGATTGACACAAATGAACTTAAATTTCTCACGTGTCAACAACCCACCACTCCGACATTTTACCACCTGCCTAAAATACACAAACATGCAACACTGCCTCCGGGGAGACCCATAATTTTATCTAAAGGCAGTTTAACAGAAAAAATGTCACAGTATCTTGATTTTTTCTTGGTGGAACATGTCAAAACTTTAGCATCATATATCAGAGATACTTCGGACTTTATACGTATTATTTCAGATATTGTCTGGGAATCTGATATGTTAATGATCGTGTTGGATGTAACAGGACTGTATACCTGTATTGCGTATGACCATGGCATTCAAGCAGTCAAATATTTCTTAAAAACTTGTTCTTTATGAATGATGAAGCATAACAGTATGTTGATCGAATTTCTACATTTTTGTTTGCACAACAACATCTTTCTGTTCCAAAAACAATTTTTCAGACAGAAGAGGGGGACGGCGAGGGGCACATGCTTTGCCCCCAGCTACGCGAACTTGTTCGTTGGCTGTGGGAGAAGCAGGTGGCCTGGGCCGATGAGAACCAGAAATGGGTTGCGTCAATAATTGGGTGGCACCGATATATTGACGACCTCTTTATCTTCTGGAAAGGTCCTAAATCTGAGGCAGAACCTATATCAATTGTCTGAATAACAAAAATGTTAATCTGCATTTGAGTGGCACCATTAGCAACCAAGAGGTTGACTTCTTAGATTTAAAGTTATTCATAAAAGAGGGTAAAATCTGTACATCGCTCTTCCAGAAAGTTGCCGCAGGTAATTCCACCCCAGAAGCAAGCATCTGTCATCCCAAACCTCTCAAAAGCAGTATCCCCTATGGGGGATTACTGCGTTTAAAAAGAAACTGTAGACTAGAGACTGATTTTGAAAGAACTGCTCAAGAATCTATGATGAGGTTTAAAGCAAGAGGGTACTCCGCTGACACTTTAAAGAAGGCATATGATAAAGTGCATTGAATTCCGAGAGACAGCCTGTTCAGACAGTTAAAAGGAAATAGTAGTTCTGATGATAATACCCCTCGTTTCCTAACCACCTTTTCTAAGGATTCCCATCTGATCCATCGAATGATGGTGCGTCATTGGAATATCCTTAAGACAGATGGGATAATAGGGAAAAGTCTATCCAGCCACCCGAAAATTACTTACAGGAGAAACAGGTCATTAAAGGATGTTCTGATTCACTGTCACTTTGACTTTATACCAAGAACCCCAGGATTGGGAAACCTAACAGGGTTCTTCCCCTGTCAAAACTGCAAAGCATGTAAGTCTAGTTCCAAAGTGACGACTTATGAAATTCCAGGAACACATAGAGTCAGAAAAATTAACAAATTCCTAACCTGTACAAGTCCATTCTGTATATACTGTTTAGAGTATCCATGCAAATTACATTATATTGGCAGTTCGATACACCCGGTCAAAAAGAGAATCTTAGAACATGCTAGAGCAATTCAACACAGTGACCCGAATTGTCCAGTTGCCAGACACCTTGCCTCAGTCCACAACAGTGATCGTAACCTTCAGAAATTTTTCTGCTTGGACCAAGTCCCCCTAAAAGATCGGGGAGGGGACAGAGAGATGCAGATGGGGAGACTGGAGTCTAGGTTTATTTTAGATCTTCAAACTAAGTCTCCACGTGGGCTTAATACCGAAGAAGAATTAGCCAGTCTTCTTGGTCAGTAATCTGACATCACAATGGTTTTCTCTCAAAGGGACTTATCTTTATTAATCATTATGAGATTTCATATGGTGTTTTCTCTTAATGAATTGTTATCTGTAGCCATAGAATGTGCACATATTTTTGTTTGGTTATATTTAGGTTAAAACAATGTATTATATAGAATATCAACCTGAATGGATTACATGTATATACTTGCAAGTGATTACAGCAAAATGCTTGGCAAATCAACGCCCATCCAGGGCTTAATAACTTTCTGTTTAAACAGGCGCTCATTGTAAAAAGTGTATGAAACTGATTAATGTGAAACACACTGTAAGATGGCCGCCGTTACAACAAGAATGAATTGTTGTCCTTTTTTATGTTGATAATTTGAGAGGACGTGACATCATGATGCAACTGTATTTAAACTTGTGTGAAAATGACATACTAGTAACAGCTGACAAAGGCAAGATGCCAAAACGCGTCCTGTTTCTTAAGCCGACGATGAAATAAAATTGTGGATTATCAATTTCTGAAAACACAACTGAGTGCGGTCCGTTCTTTACTGCGTAAAGGATTTACGAGCTGGGATTTATATATATATATAAAAAAATTCTTCGCAAAACAACCATCAATGAGGGAGTCAAATCACTTGAACCCCATCAGTGAACAGGAATCACTCAATAAGGAAGACATAACGAATTTAAAAACTGTATATGATCGAGCATTAAATACTTAAGAAACAGAAGTAACTGAAACCCAATTATTGGAAGATCTAGAAATAATAACAGACAAACATCAAACATCAGGCCTGAAACCCAAATCAAAACTTTGCCCAAGCCTTAGCCCTGGAAACAAAATTGATCAATTCCACGAGCTTGTTATAACAGAATTGGATAAAATGGAGAACACCACATCGAGTAAAGAGGAAAACCTAACAAAAAATGAACGCTTGGCACTAACAAATCTGATGAAAAATGAAAAAATAACAATAAAGCCTGCTGACAAGGGAGGAAATGCAGTAATAATGAATACAACGGACTATATCCAAGAGGCCATGAAACAACTGAGCAATGAAGACAATTACATTCAATTGCACTCAAATCCAATTAATGATCTAACTTTGGATCTAGCCAAAAGAATTCGATCTTGGAAACAAGATGGCCTCCTAAATGATAATGAAGCTCTTTTTTTGCTCAATGAAAATCCCATAATCCCTACCATCTATTTCCTCCCTAAAGTAAATAAAATGCTTATCAATCCCCCGGGCAGGCCTATAGTATCAAGCTGTGAATCACTATATGAGAACATCTCCATATATGTAGACAAATACCTGGCACCAATAGTGATCTATCTCAGCTCCTATATCAAAGATACAGGGGACTTTTGAGAATATTGCCAAATACAGGTTGGCAGAAAGGTTTCCAACATATAACTATTGATGTTGTATACCTATATATATCTATAGATTACGAATTTGGTCTCAAAGCTGTAGAATACTTTCTTCGAAAACGGAGTATTCAGGAACTGAAACACGCCAAAATGCTGTTGGATATGGTAAATCTATGTTTGAAAAACAATATCTTTCTCTTCAACCGCAAAATCTACAACCAAAAACGCGGTACCGCAATGGGAATATCATTTTCCCCCAGCTATGCGAACATCACTATGGGCTCGTGGGAAAAATGTGTGGCATGGCATGAGGATAATGAAAGATACACAACCAAAATCGAACTGTGGTTGAGATACATCGACGATCTCTTTATAATTTGGAATGGAAGTCAAAGTGAGTTCAAGGAATACTTTGAAATTCTGAATACAAACGAAGTAGGACTGAAATGTACCTACAATATGAGTTCCAAACAAATACAATATCTAGACGTCGAGGTATACATAGAAGAAGGACAAATACAAACTAAGATCTATCGGAAACCAACTTCAACCAACAGCATTCTCCACGGAACAAGCTTTCATCCATCGAAACTGATCAAGAGCATTCCGTATGGAGAATTCATCAGAATGCGTAGAAACTGCTCCACTGATGAAATGGTAGAAAAAAGCTTTGAAGAAGCAAAAGGCATTTTCTTAAAAGATGATACAAACACAGTGATGTGGAAGCAGGACTGTTACGAGCAAAAAAAATCCCCAGAGAAGAAACTCTAATCAATAAAGTAAAACCAACAAATGAAGAGACCACAAGATTGATTCGCAAAGAGAGTTTTAAGATCAAAAATATTCTCATGAAGTATTGGAATGTCCTGAAAAAAGATCTGGATATTGGCAAAACACTTGGAAATTGTCCACAGATCACATATCGGAAAGTTCCCTCTCTAAAGGATAAACTGGTAAGAAGCCATTTTTCAATATCAAAAGCAACTACATGGCTAACATCCAAACAAATCGGATTCACGCATTGTGGAAAGTGCAAAGCCTGTAAAATTGGCAAATCAGTATCCAAAATAAAAGATTCGAGAGGAAAATTGTTCGAAATCACAGAAAGAATAACATGTGAAACATTTTATGTGATCTATATGATAGAATGTACATTTGGAATGCGCTACATTGGAAGCACAATTTGCCTGCTCAAAAAGCGCATACTGGAACATCTAAGAGCGATCCATAAGAAAGACATGACATACGCAATCTCAAAACATCTTCATCTACAACATTAAACTAACTGGGAAGATATTCGTTATTTTGGTATTGCCACTGTACCGGCAAATGAAAGAGGAGGAAACCGCACTTTGAAATTGCGAAAATTAGAATTGCGTCTCATTATTCAATTCAAAACGGACACCCCGTATGGGTTAAACAGGGATGAAGAAATGTATGTCCTTCTATAATTTCAAAGGACATTAAGTACAATACAGGTACTATATCCTGAACTGTAACATCTGGACATTAGTCATTGGCTGGGACTCTTAAAAAATATTGGAGGTACTATACCTGAAATATATTGACCAACTATCTATCTGTAAAGCGGCCAAACATATGCACACAAGGTTTTAAGGTACTATACCTAGAGTTTCCTATGTGCAGTGACAGCCATACAGAGTAATATAAATATGTATCTTCACTAAGAGAAACATATATAGTCAATAAGAAGTTATTAACTGATAGCCATAAATGAAATATGTCACAAGTACCAAGTTTTGATGAAGCTTGATTTGAATATGTATATAGCTGAAATACTTTGAAACTATAATTACCAGAATGCATCTCTCTAGCTGTTTGTAATTTACACTTTATAAGGGTGAAACAAAAAACGGACTCACAATACCGTGAAAAAGAACATTTATTGTTCGAAACGTTGGTGGGTGGTGAAGGTGAAGGATTTCACTATGCTTAAATAAATAAGCTTCAAGGAAAAGTTCCTGTGTTCGGGAGTGAGATTTTCTTTGGAAGTTGCTAGTTAATTAATCACAGGGCTTGGTCTGGCCTCGAAATCGGCACCCGCTAGGCAAGGAGAGCACCAGTTTCAGACTGTTTGTTTGGCATATATATATGTGTGGTGTACATTCAGTGCTTCGTCTGCATTCATCCCATTCGGGATTTTAGAATTGTATAAAATGATGTATCGCGACTCAAGCCTTCTAAGCGCAAGTAGCTTGTTGCCCCCTCTGTGATTTTTGGGGATTGTGTCTACCACATAGAATGACAGGTCCTGGACCTTCCCATTGTGCGCTGTGTTGATGTGGCGTGCAACAGGGTACGTGGGGTCGTTATTGGCAACTGCTCTTAAATGTTGCAAAATGCGTACATGGGCTTGATGGATGGTGCTACCCAAGTAGATTTTAACACAGGTACAAGACAGAACATAAACTGTGAAGTCAGTTTTACAAGTGTAGAACCCTCCGATGGTGTAGGGTGATTGTCTGAAGGGTAACCTGACCTCCTTGGTATTGATACCGTGTTTACAGGCTTTACATTTAGCGCATTTAAAGAAGCCTGTAGGAGATTTTAACCATGTGCCACTGGGTTTGGTTTTGCAGGGGGAATTATTCACTATCTCCTGTCTCATGGATTTAGCCCTCCTGAACATGATTTGGGGATTCCTTTTGGTGATGGTGCCAATGACTGGGTAATTTCTAACAGAGTTCCAGTGTCTGTACACTATTTTTCTGATTTGGGCATGGTAGGCATTGAAACCTGTTATTAGTCTGGGAGTCTGGATGCCGGTATGTGCCTCAACTGTGTCAATGTCATTGGTCCTGGGCTCCAATTTTAACAGCTCTCCACGTGCTGGCTGTTTTTTCTAGCTTTAGAGAGCATTTCCTCACTGTAGCCTCTACGTGGCAGTCTGTCACAGAGTTCCCCTGTTGCCTATTCTAGGCTTTGTGTGGTGCTGCAGTTGCGCTTCATGCGAAGGCATTCGGCATATGGTATGCTTTCTTTAAAGGATGTGGTGTGAAAGCTGTGCGCATGCAAAATGGCATTGCCAGCAGTTGGTTTCCTGAAAGTTTTTGATTGCAGTTTTCCCCTTTCAACATATACCTCTAGGTCTAGGAAGTGTATACCGGTACTATTGGTGTTACAGGTAAAACTAAGATTAAGTGAATTGTGATTGATTTCATTAGCAAAGTTTTTAGCGCTTTCCTCTGACACTTTCCACAGTATAAAAATGTTGTTGATATAGCGGACATACATTTTGACATTTTCAGTGAAAATTGCAGCGTGCCCTGCCATGAGCACTTGCTACTCCCACCAGCCCATATGCAGATTTGCATAGCTGGGGCAAAAGCAAGTACCCATGGCAGTGCCTTGCAACTGTTTGTAAGTCAGATTTTTAAAAACAAACACATTATTGTCTAGGCAAAATTCAGTCATTTGGACAATCATCAGAGAATGCTGAAACATTGGTATCGGTCTCTTCCCTAAGAAGTGGTGTAGTGCCTTTAGACCATCAGAGTGTTTTATGCTCTTATAGAGTGTGCTAACATCAAGAGTCATAAGCAAAACGTTTGTTTCCCAGTTAACATCTTAGATTTTTCTGAGGAAATCCCCTGTATCCTTTATAAATGCTGGGAGTGCCTGCACAAATGGCTGAAGGAAGTGGTTTATGTTTTTAGAGGTGTTCTCCAAGAGTCCACCAATAGCTGCAATGATGGGTCTTCCAGGTGGGCACACAGGATCCTTGGGGATTTTGGGGATGAGGTATAGTTGGGGTAGGACAGGGTAATCACATTTGATGTACTCAAATTCTTGCTTGGTGTGTATCCCTGCACTTCTCCAGTCGTAGAGAGCCTTGTGGAATCTTTCCTTGATTCCTACTATGATGTTAGGACTCACTCGGTTATAGCATTCTTTGTCAGACAATTGTTTGATGGCTTCCGTGCTATACTGGTCCAGCGGCCAGAGAACCACGTTTCCTCCTTTATCTGACCAGCGTACCACTACCTCCTGGTTTTGCTTGATCTTATTCATAAGTTCGTTGTACTTGGTCATTTTGTTCTGGTTATTAGTCACAAAGTCCCGACTACTCTTGTAGGCCAATTCTTTGAAATCATTTGTTACATTTTTAGCGAAAATGTCCTAGCCATCTTTTGGCATCATGGGCATAAAAGTGGATCTAGGTTTGAATGGTGTTTTGGTGGTACTGGCAGTATCAAGTCCTGAAGTGACGACAAACTTGCATAATGTGTCAGGATTGGTGGTGTCTTCCATATTTGCAAGGTCATGTAGAAGGGCCATGTCATTCACTGTGAGATAGTTTGAGTCAAATTCCAATTCACCATTATCATAATTGTTTTTAGCTGTGTGAAAGAAATGTTTTTGGAGTTTTAGTTTTCTCACGAAATGGAAAAGATCTATTCTAGCCTGAGCATAGTCAAAATTGTTTTTATTGCAAAACGTCAGGCCAAGAGAAAAGATGCGTTCTTCTTCAGGTGGAGTGCCATAGTGGTTAGATTAATCACTGTGTTCTCTGTGTCAGTGTGTTCATTCATCTGCGTCAGTAGTTTCTCTGTATACGAATGTTTTTCTTTTGTTTGTCCTTTGCCCCACCGTCTGTTTTTTGTTTCCTGTTTGTTGATTGTTTGCGCCATTGTTGTTTTCTGTTCTCGATGGCCGCGGTCTCAGGCTCATAAGTCTTTCTAGACATAAAAAGGCAAACTCCTGTGCCACTGTCGGTGCTTTGCGTTTGTCAGTGGTTACTGTTCCCACATCAGATTCAATTTCCGAGCTAAATTCTGATTCACTTGGCACGGTGGTTCTTTGGGGCACTGTTGATGTCTCTGACAGTTGTTGACGCCGGATGTTCTCATACTTCCTGGAAAAGGTGTATATTTTTCCACTCATGTAATCGTTCCTGTCCCTCTGGAATTTCACTGCTTTCCTTTCTTTGATTGATTGCTCATGTTTGTAGAGCCTTGTTTTCATATCCGTGAGGATTTTGCCAATTTCTTCTTGGCGTGGCGATTTTTCTAGCTCCTCAATAAGCTCCTCAATTTTCTTTAGTATTGCCTCTCTGTCACTGGTGGCATACTTTATTAAGATTTTGAGCATTCTGCATGATGAGTCTGTGCTGATTTCTGCCCACTCCTTCAGCATCTCCGGGTCCGGATTCTCATAGGTGGGGGTTAGCAGGATTCTCAGACCCCTCGGAATGCGTCCCACGTCTAGATATCTTTGGAGTGGCTTTCACTTCCACCATTTTGCTATTTCGATTTTTCTTAGCTTTTCCAGTTCGTGTGTCATCTTTAAAATGTCATTGGTCTTTTGTTGTACTGTGTCTCCCGTTGTCGCTTGTCTGGCAATGGCGCCGCTGTCATCATCGTAAAAGATATCTTTTGCAGCTTCTTCCCGCTCTCTTTCCCAATCTGCTGCCATTGCTGGATTTTTGTTGCTTTGTGCCATTCACTGCCCGCTTAAATATGGGCGAGGCTACCTCTCCCACTAGCTGTTCTGTAAATATATTCACTTGCAAACCCCTTCCCGATACACACGGGCTTACCTGTAACTTTTGATTGCCTTCCGACTCTCGCAAGCCGCAGGAAGCTGTGCCTCGGTCAGGACAGTATCAGTGATCAATCACAGGGTGTCGGCTGTGGGGGGCTCTGCGTCTTTTTTCTTCCAAAGAAAAACAACCAAAATGTTCCAGATGCGCAGTGCTCCAAACCAAGGAGGGTCTGTGGCAAGATCCCGGCATAAAAACAAAAGCACTACGTCTTATATATATATCTATTTTTTTTTTAAAGCAGCCAATGTCCCTTAAACAGACCTTGCGATCATAAAATCCGATCAAAAATCTGTCCAGAATCTTTTCTCCAGACCACACAAGTTATGGTAGAGAATTCTTTCAAACGGCATCATTAATTATCTAGTGTAACCATCTAACAGGAGAGAACAATGATTCTGGACGGAAAAGCCTCAACCAAAAAATCGTAGCATGCTTCATAATTGGCAAGTTTTCCCCACTCTCTCATAAGATATCACCACGACCTCAAAAAGAGGGAGATCTCAAAATAAATTGTGTTGAATGTATGGCGGGGTGCAGAAAAACACTGTAAACTACCTTTGTGCTACCTCTATTTGCGCTCACCGTGTGCTACCTCTACGTGCGCTCAATGTGTTCTCCCTGCACAGACATGCCGTAGAGATCTGGGACCTCCTCGACACCCTCTCGCCAAACATCGCCTTCTTCACGGAAACCTGGACAAATGCCTCCTCTGCCCCTGACATCGCAACCACCATTCCAGACGGCTAAAAGATCCGGAGGAAGGACGGCCCCAAACGTCCAGGAGTAAGACCCGCCATTGCAGACAAAGGCTCCTTCCGACTCTCCACCTCAAACACGAGTGGCTCCTTCGCCACCACCGAACACCTTTACTTCCGGATCCAGACCACCGCCAGAACCACTCTTCATGGCTCCCTCACATACAGACCACCCCGACCCCGCACTTTATTCACCACCACCATTGCTGACCTCATCGCACCCCACGCCATTGCCTCCATACTCATCAGAGACCTGAACTTCCACCTCGACAACCTCAGCGACTCCAACTCCACTGTCCTCCTGGACAACCTCTCCAACATCAGACTGAAACAGCTTGTCACCACCCCTACCAACAAGGCAGGACACACCCTCAACCCCATCTTCGCAGGTGGGTACAACATCTGCTTCAGCCACACCACACAGCCCCTCTGGACGGACCACCACTGTGTACACTTTTCCTTCCCTACCGCCACCGCTCTCAAACTACTCCTCGCCCTCCACGAAGGAATTGGAGCAAGGTCACAGAGGAGCACCTCAACTCCATCCTCAGCCAAAACCCCCCAGCCTTGATGCCAAATCTGCAGCCAAGGAACTACACCGCTGGATTGCCAACTGCACAGACAAGCTTGCACACCTCCTCACCACCGACAGACACCACCCCTTGAAGGCCACCTAGTTCACCACCGACCTCCAAGAAGCCAGACGCTCCTGCAGACACCTCGAAAAACGATGGAGAAACAGCAAAACCACGGGAGACCTGACCACGTAAAGAATGCCATGACAGAATACCACCAACGCATAAGATCCACAAAGAAGACCTCATACGGAACCAAATCCACACCAACTCCAGCAACTCAAAGGAACTCTTCAACATCATCCAGCAACTCATCAAATGCCCTAGCGAAGCCATGGACATCTCTCCCTCCCAAGACATCTGTAACAAGCTCGGCTCCTACTTCCACCTGAAAATCAATGACAACTTCAGCGAGCAGATTCCAGGAACCACCCTTCCCTCCAGCGATGACAGCCGGCCCACCATCACCGCCTGGACCCCAGTTACCACCAAAGATACCACCACGACCATGAAGAGCACTCACTCAGGAGCTCTCACGGACCCCTGCCCTCCGCTCATCTGCCACAGGGCCGCTGCCACTATAGCACGATGCACCATCAATGCCACATTCGAATCTGGCATGTTCCTCGACGACTGTTAGTTAGTTAATGATACTTTATTTGATTTAAAAAATCATAAAAGGGTGGACTTACCACCATGCAAGCGGAATTTACATCATAAAAACAACACAAAATCAAGTTAGGAATTAATATCATGCTATACAAAAATAGCGGGGAAAAGGTCTAAAAGGAAAAGAATAAAACGAATGATATGAGTTCTAGCTAGGGACACATTAATTTTGACTCATGATGAAAGGAAGAAAAATAAAAAGTATAAAATAATGATAGTTCAACAAGAGTCTCGTTATTTTTAACTCATGATACCAAAAGACAACCGTTTAGAGGGGAGGGGAAGAGAGTGGAAAAGTCTGTGGCCTGCCCAAGCCTGGCCTATTGTCCAGAGACCTCGATGGATGCTGCCCTTTTTTCCAGCTCTATGGCGGCGAGATTCAAAAATGTTATGGTTTTACATGAGAGTTCTATCCAGGATCCACTTAGGCATCTTATCACCGCCGCCCTGCAAGTTCTCACCAGGGCTTCTCTTAGAAGAGATCGAAGAAGAGTTTTTCTTAGATTTTGAAGTGCCGGGCATATGCATATAAGGTGCAGTTGCCACAGAGGCGGCAATCAGTAGTTGCCCACAACCGTAGCCATTTGGGAATGAGGTCTGTGGACAAGAAGCAACCCAGCCTTAATAGGCTTTATTTCCTTTTATAGTGGTCCCTGAAGCATTCTTTCAAATAATCCTGAGGTTTTAGGTAGGTATATGACGGCAAAACGATCCAGGCGTGGCTTTTGCCAGCCACTGCTGCTTTATCCATGAGTAGTGATGTTGTTTAACTGCTTTCTTGATTATCAGTTTGAAGGCGGAATAACTCATGGGCAGACGCCAAGATTCTTCTAGTTTTAGTGCCTCCAGAGCTTGCCTCAAGAACTTGTATGTTGAGTCTGGTAGCCCGGCCTGTTTTTCGACTTCTAACCAACAAAGTTGGGCCAGGGATTCGTCTTCTGCGTCCCTCATGCGCCAATAATATTTGGCGAGTGCTCCTTGTCTTGCTGGGAGCTGGTTAGTAAGACCAAACTCCAAACGAATTTGGGCTTGCGAAATATGTCTCGGGATTGAGAAAAGAGTTTTAAACAGCCTGGATTGGGCGAGATTTAACGCTGTGGCATCCCGGATTGCCAGTAGTTCAGAGCCGTATGTCAGTGATGGCAGAAATTTGGCGGCCACAATGTTGAGAATGTGGCCGGTGGAATGTCCGTTTAATTGCTTTTGAACAGTTTTGAAAGCAAATTGAAGCTGCTTAGCTTTGGATTCCCCTTGTTCTAGGTGCTGTTTAAACTTTAGTCGGTGGTCCAATAAGATTCCTAGGTATTTATAATGGTCTACCTGGATTAGAGGGGTAGAATTTATCTTCCAGACGAAAGGTTTTTTTTTTTCTGGAGCCACAGAAGCATATGATGTTAGTTTTCTTTAGGTTTATAGTCAATTGTGCGTTCGAGAGGTACTGCGACAGTTTGGAGATCAAGCGTTGTAGACCAAGGGGGTTTTTGAGAGGAGCACAATGTCGTCTGCGTATTGGAGACTTGTTATAGGTGAGTGGGCCAATTTTGGTGGGTCTCCCTGGATGGTGCTTAGGGCACTTACTAGGTCCGCGGTATAGAGTTAAAGAGGCTGGGGGCCAGGACGCAGCCTTGCTTTAAACCGTTGGTTGTATGGAATTTCCTTGTCAGGCGTCGACCATCTCCTTTTTTCACTTGGACCCAGGTGTCGGTATAGAGCTCAATATTTGCTCCCAGCAACTTTGGCGGCACGTCCCAGGCTTTCATTTTAGCCCAAAGATTAGATCTTGGCACATGGTCAAAGGCCGCTTTTAGGTCCAGGAAACAAGTGTACAGCGGGGTGGAGTTGTAGATAGCTTTGTTAACAAGGAGGGCTAGCGCAGATAGATTGGTCAAGGTGCCCAGTCCTGGCCGAAAGCCTGTTTGTGTCCGGGGAATTATCCCTGTACTGCTCACCCAGGATTCCAGTTCTACCAACAAGTTGGAAGCCTAGATCTTAGCCTCCACGTCTATTAAGGCTATGAGCCTATAGTTGTTAGGGTCTGAGCGGGACCCGGATTTATAGATTGGGTGCAGAATGCTGCCTCTCCATGATTCGGAAATGTTCCCGGTCTTTAGACTCTGACCAAATAAGGGTGTTAGTTGACTGGCCCAAAACGATGGTTCTTTCCTAAATAAGGCGTTGGGAAGCCCGTTTGGACCGGGCGCTCCGTCTGCTCTCAATGATTTTATGGTGTTTGAGACCTGCTTTAGTGAGAACAATTCCATGTCTCCTGTAGTCTTTGGTGTCGGTAAATTCCCAGTGGTTTTTGGAACTGGCATTTTACTCGGGCTGGACTGGGGAAGCTCCACAAGGTGCTCGGCCTTGTTGTCCGTGATTGAATTGTACGAGGAATTGTATAATAGGTTGATATGACTACTCCAGAGCTGGTCCGTCTTATCTGAGGTAAACTGGTGATGTTTGCCATTTAGCATAAAGTTTATTTTTGCCCAAAAATCCTTCGGATTCTGCAATTTGCTTGCATGGAGTATGGAGCACGCTAGTTTTTCTCTGTGCATTCGCTTGGCCAGATTTATCTCTCTTTTTAGTTCTTTTTTTTAGAGATTCGATTGTATTCAGTGTGGGTTGTGATAGCTGGGGATCTTTTTGCGTTCGGCCCTGAGGAAAGCGTTTATTTGCCTTTTTAATTGGCGCAGTTTCGGTGTGTACCATTCCGGAACCTACACGTTCCCGGGGTCTGTTACAGTTTCCTCTGTTGAAGCCCCAACAGACCCCGCGCTTGCCCCCGTTCCCACCAGTCTTGGGCTGTGACTCCCCACCGGCGCTTGCTCAAAAGGGCTGCGCTGGCCTTTGCTGAACTGTCCCAAGCCCGCTCCCGCCCGGCGAGGACGTACCTGCCGATCCAGGCAAGAGCTGCTTGTGCCATGATACCGTGTCGAGGCAGTCCCATGTCAAAGTTACATCAAACTCTTTAGACTTTCGGAATTGCATGTCATATCCTTTCCACTCATTCCCCCCGTACATGGTATAAAAATCCATGATCCTATTCTGGTAACAGGATAGCTCAGTCAACACTTCAGGCTTACGCTCCCCCATTACTGCCGTAAATATCGAGAAAGCCTTCACCCAGTTCGCTACGGTCTCGTCGACCCTAAATTCTGCTATCTTGGCCCGCCACACGCTGGGGTGCCATAGATCTTTCTGGGTCTTTGCGTATTCCATCTCGCGATGGTCGGTCAATAAGGAAAACATATTCACATACTTGTCCCCCCATATCATTTCCTTAGTGGCCGCTGGGATGTGCTGGGCCACCCTCTCACGCCGCGAAGGCACTGAACTTTCCCCCGCCATTGGCAATGGATTCTTACCAGGTTCAACCGCCGTGTCTGTTGTCTTTTCCCGGTCAACCGTGGTTGCTCCCGGCGCTACCTGTGGGGAAATAGAAGGAACATTCGCCGTCCCGGCTTCTCTCGATTACCGCAACTGCTCGATTATCAATCTTGCCTCCTCGGCCGGATCCCCCGCTGCCACCGTCCCCCCTGCTTTCTTTTTGAGCCAGGGCAATACTGCTGCTAACTGAAGAGCCAATTCTGGGGGCATCTGCTCATCATTAACAGGGGTAATTACAACCGGGATTGGTAGACCCATATCTGGACTTGGTACCGGGCTGTCCGCCGGTGTGATGGGGGCGGATGGGGGTACCTCAGGAACCGGATCCTCCCCGGAAACCGCCCTCCTCTTAATACGCTTCCTACCCTCAGGGACGACTCCCAGCAAGGCCGGGCCTATTACCTTCTTAAGGGGGCCTGAGGGGTTGTTCTGGGCCGCTAACTGCTTTTTAACTTCGGCCAAACCTCGACCGATCGAATCAACTTTACCGAGTTTTCGGTCCATGATTGCCATTCGTTTCGACAAGGTGCGCAGTACCTTCTCCAGCTCGGAGCTCTTTCCCACTTTTTTGCCGGCCATAGCTTCGTTTACTTCGCTCAAGTCCATCAACGAGGTCCCAGATCCTTCGAACTCTCGATAACTGAAAGAGAAAAAACAAGATTACAAGTTCTCAAAATTGCCGCTTGTTCCGTCGAGGGCTCACGAGCAACGAGTGGTGCAGCCTTCAGAGCACTGGAACAAGAGGACGCTTCTTTGGATTCCCGCTCTTTTATCCGTCTGCCGGAGGGCGGGGACCCTCCTCAGGTACGCCCACGGGGCGCGGTCTTCCGGGTGGGTGTCTAGGACAACCCCTTCTGGGCGGGAAGGGCGTGCTCCGGCTACGCCGCTTTGGGCATACCAGCCGAACCACGCCCCCCACCCAAAATGGCTTCCCGGGGGGATCGGGGCACCCATCCATACGTTCGGGGGGACCGAGTGGTCTTCCCTTTCCATTATTTGCCTTTTTAATTGGCGCAGTTTCGGTGTGTACCATTCCCCACCGCTTTTTCTTATGGGTTTGTGTCCTCTGTTGTTGAATTGGTGTTTCTTATTGATCTCCATTACAAAGTTTTCCCAGGTTTTGACTCTCGACGTTTCAGATAGTTGGAGCAATTCGTGGCATGATGCCATTAAGATAGAGAGATTTCCTTCGTTCCAGTTTAGCCGTTTTAAGTTAAAGATTTGTGTATTCAAGGACAAAGGCACGGCCTTCTCTGACTTAGTGGGTTGAATGGTCAGGATGAGGGTCTGTGGAAAATGGTCGCTTTCTTGCGTTCCTGGATCTGTAAGTCGCTAATGTAGTGGAATAGGTCTGGGTCAGGCAGGGTGTAATCTAAGGTAGAGCCTGAGTTCTTAGAGACCCTCGTTCGGGCGGCTGGTCTGTCCAGATGGCCTCTCCCATTTAGGGTGTACAGATGAAGAGCTTCCAGTTCAAAGGCACATTTCCTTCCCAATGCACTTTGTCTGCATTGGTTGCCCTGCCGTGGCTCGATGTGAGCGGGGAGGGTTCCTTCCTGTCCACGAGTTAGGTTCAGATTAAAGTCTCCCGTTATAATCATGTTTTCGCTTGGGTAGGTTGATTTCAGTGTCTTGATTGTGGTGACTAGTTCTTTTATCCTTTTCCCTTTGTGTTTTCTGCTGGGGTGCATGTAAAGATTCACGATCAGGAGGCCCAGGTTGGGGGAACTTCCACTTTAATACATTGCATCCATGTAGAGTCTAAGTCGATGCAAATTGGTGACCAGGTGAAGTCTGTTGATATGAAGATGGATAGGCCCCCTTTGGCCCTACCAGGACCCTCCCTCCTTCTGGGCTGGAACAAAGAATTCTTTATATCCCACTAAAGGCGAGTTTTTGGTCTGCCATGTTTCTTGAAACAGTAGTATTTTAAATTGGGTTATGAACTCAATAAAGTCGTCTTCCTCCAGCTTTGTATTTAAGCCGTTTATGTTCCATGAGCAGATCATGCAGCCCTGGTTTTCCCCCGTCGTTGGTCTACTATCAATTCAAGCTGTGCTCCTGTGGGATTGTACCCGAATAGCGTGTTGGGGCCTTTCGGGCATATCTGCTTCTTGGTGGGCGAAGGTGATTGTAATTTGTCTTAGTCGCTGCACTTCCACTTCGGTACTGCTTCTTAAATCTGGCGCTTTGGCATTTTTCAAGAGGCTTATTTTTGGGATTTGTTTCCGCAGCAGGCTGGGATATCGTGCAGGCTCCACTTTTTTTTAGTTCTATGCCCCATGCAGCGAAAACCTCCCTATGAGACAGGATTTGATCTGTGATGGTATAATTGGTCCAAGTTGTAATCGTCGAGTCTGAGCCTAATTGAAGAGGGTTTGGTTTGAACTCTATTGATTCAAGGTCGCTCGATTTTAAGTACCGTAGGCCTGGGAGTTCTTCTAGAAGTCTTAAAATGGCCCCTCTGTTCAGGATATCGTAGGACCCTCTTGAACAATATTGTGGAATAAACTCGATTTTGTTGCTTGACGTGGATCGCTTTAGGATTTTTGGTCGACTGCTCTCTTCATTAGATGGGGGGCCGTTCCTACCTGGTCAACCGCTAGCTCTGATGAGTGTGAGTTTACCATCTGTACGCTGTTGGCGAGGTCTTGTCCGTTGAGGACTGGAGCATGAAATTCGCCGCCCTGTGTGTCTCGTGAGTTGACTCCCTTCATTTTTGCGGCATTAACTAAGAAAGCTTGGCTGTTGTTGTCTGGGACTTGGCTAGATGAATTCTTGTTGCTTAATTCCGTCCTTTGATTGACTTTTATGTTGATTTCAGGCTCTTGAAGTGATACCTTACAATCTGGTTTTTGTCCCGCAGGTTTAAAGATACTGAACACTTTTAATGCGTACTGATTTATCGCAGTGTGACCTGCTGCTCCTTTTGAAATTGAGGGTGCCTTGGTGGGTGAAGAATCCTTCGGCGTGGTCCCTTGCTCTGACCTTGTTTTAGTTTGGAGTGGGATGCACTCGGAGTGCTGTTTAGCTTCCTTGATCACGGAATTGTTGATGGATTTTTCCGGAGAGGTTTGAGGGGCCCTTCGGTTGTGTACTTTTGCGTTTCTGGCTTTTCCTTAGTCGCTTCCGTTCTCTCTTTGTGAGCGTTGGAGCCTGTTTGATGTGATTAGCGGTTGGCGCGACGTTGGGAATTGGCTCCTGAATTAACTCGGCTGCCTCTATACGGTTAACCTGCTGGCGACCTGTTTTCCTTTGCTGGGGGGGAGTGTGGATAGTCTTGCGATTCCAGGCTCTGCCCCTGCTAGCAATGGTCATCCTTGTCAGCCTACCAGGATCCTCTTAAGAATGCTGATTGCCGGATGGATCACTTGATGTTGTGGTTGTTTCCATTTTTTCCATGGGGGAGTCTTTTGACGAATCCTTAACAGCCCCCAGTATTTGGGTCATCAGACTGGGTACTGAGACCAATTTGTCTATTATATTGGAGCAGTGACAAGTGTAGAACGTATGATCTTTATTCAATTGAACCTTGGTGATCATGGTATTTAAGTCTTGAAGGTTTGCTTCAATCCCCTGGATGTGGGACGCCAGGAGGTGGAGCAGGTCGACTTGAGTATCCAATTTGTCCACGTGATAGGACATGGCGGCTTCTATGGTTTCCATTGTCTTTAATAATTTCGGCCAAATGGAAGCCGTTTGACTGTTCTCTGGCAATTCCCCCCGAGAGTGTCTGTGAATGGAGATCGGTGATAAAGGCCTCTTTGCTAAAGCGCCGGGACACCCTTTCTGGGTAGCCGTGCGCTCAAAAAGTACGGCTATAACATAACATAACATATAGCAGAGTAGACTGAGTGGTGTGGTTGAATAAAATGCTCACGCATTTGGTCGCACCCTGGTCTTTTGTCAGTGCTCTCTTCCTTCCCAGGACCTTGATTGTGTTGAGCTGGTAACTTGCAAGAGCTTCGTTCGAGTTTTTCTGTCTCAATTGCTATTATATTTAGTTGCTGTCGCTTCGGTATCGGACTATCTTTGATAGCATCGGTGTCTTCCGTGACTCGTCCGGTGGAAAGAGAGCAGTGCTTTTTTTCCAAGCTCAGCGTAGGCTGACTGGACGTTGGACTGTAAGAGTTTGCCTGTGGCGTAGAGCACGGTTTTTCAACGCGAGGATACACCTGAAACTGCAGAGGGGATTCCTCAGTTGTAGTAGTGGACGTATTCTGGATTGGGTGTGCATTCTGCAAACTCGGCTCTTGAAAAACCGAGTCATCAGCTGCGTCCGGGGCCCAGTGTACTAGGGCACGCGCCGGCAATATGTTGGTCATTTGTGGTAGCTGAATGGATGGTTCCCCCTTAACTTGCTCTAAGTCTTTAGCTATTTGTTGGATCTTTAAAACGTTTGACCAGAGAGGGCCGGACCCCTTGCACCCAGAATTCCTTCTTGACTTTGTAGTCTGGGCTTTGCTGGGTTCGCTGTAACACCTTGACCGATATGGTGGTGGTACGGACCGTTGGGCTTTCTTATTTGTGCCCTCCATGTAAGCGTTATGATGTAAGCTGTTGCGTTTAGAGCCTGAATCTTGTACTGGGGTTACCTTCCCGCTCCCGCCCCCAGTGGAAAGTCATTGACAAACTTTGAGGAAGTCCGTGATCAGTGCCCTTTTGCTTGCTTTTAAATGCAGGGCCTGTTCGCTATGTGCCGGGAGTGATGTTACATCCCTCGAATTGTTTCCCTCATTATTCACTGCAGGGCTGCTGGTTGTGCTGTCCATGTTGTTGATCCTGTTGGCTCCTTCATCCGAGCTTAGTAAACCAGGAATATCAAATTGATGTTGCGTACCCCGGGGGGTTTTTGCGAGGTCTGCAGATCTGTTGTACTAAAGCCCTGAGCTTCCTGGCCTAGCTTTGTGGGATTCTTACCCCTGCCCATGGCTGTCCCTTCGACTTCCTCCCCCTTCTCTTCCGCCGCCTCGTTGGTGGTCATGCGTGGGGGACCCCCCTTAACTTTCTTTGTCTTCCCCTGTGATGTGGATACTATGGCGTCCTCGCCTCGTAGTCTTCCCGACCTCATGCTGCTGCGAGGAAGGCAGTGCGGATTGACCCTTTGATTGATGATGAGGTGGTGGGACGATATGCAGGCTGGATATGCAGGCTGCGTAGATGAAACGAAGATCGCCTTCTTTGTTGCTTTGTTACTTGTATCTCTGTTAGCCGTTAGCTGTTGTCTTTTTTTTTTTAACTCTGTTCACTTTTGTAGTAAGTTTGTGATGAGTTGTGGCGAATAGCGTTGTAGGTTTATTATCAGTTTATCCGGTTGTTGTCTAATTTGCTGCTGGTTTGGTTTTGCCGCTGATGAATTAGAATGGGAGAGAATGGCAAATGGCGAAAAGTAGCATCAAACTGCGAACTGCAAGTGGCGAATGGCAATCGGGCAAACAAGCGGAGCACACGGGGGGCCTCAGGCTGGGAGGACCTAGTCAACCCGCCTCCCTGGAACCACCCCCGGCTCTTTGCGGCGACCTCTGATGGCTGCCGCGCTTGCTTTCGTCTTTCTCTCCCACCAGCCTCCGCCTCTCACCTTGCAGGCACCTTGCAGGCACCTTGCAGGCACCTGTTCGCCTATTTTCCAAGGCGCAGTTGGCGGCTCCTCCTCTGCTGGCCAGCTGAATGCAAGACAGTTTGTCAGGTATTTTGGGGGGGGGGGGGTACGGCCCGACCTACCGGATGACCCAAGGGAAAGCTCACTGCGTCTCCTGGCGGCTCCCGGCTTCCAGCTCCCGGCTCCCACCTCCGTTGGGCCGCTCCCGCTACTTCCGCATTTTGAAACCCTCGAGGAGCTACTGAAAACAGCTCCTGGGCAACTCGCTGTGACTCCCACCTCTCTCGGGCCGCCCCCGCCGTTCCGGCCGGCGTTTCGGCAAAAGGACACTGCCTGCACCAGTACCTGGAAACCGCCGTAGCTGTCAGGGGTCTCTGAGAGACGATAGCGGTCGGTGGTCAACTCTGACCCTGGCGGACGGGCGGGCGACTTTGCCTGTGAATCTGCGGGGGTAGCGAGAAGGCGTCTGTCCTCTGCTCATGCGCAAATGAGTGTAGGGGACTGGAAACATGAAGAAGTCAAGCCCCTCCTCCAGAAATCCTCCACAGACCTGATGGACATGAAGAACTACTGACCTATCTCGCTCCTTCCCTTCGCAGCCAAAGTCACAGAAAAAATCATTAACCCCTTGCTGACAAACTTCATCAAAGAGAACTCCAGCCTCCATCCCTCCCAATCCGGATTACGCAGCAACCACAGCACTAAGACCACCCCCTTTGCAGCCACAGACGACATTTGCATGCTCCTCGACCAAGACCACACAGCAGGCCTCATCCTACTCGACTTCTCTGTAGCCTTTGACACTGTCTCCCACTGCACCCTCGCAGCCAGACTCTATGACGCCAGAATACAGGGAACCACCCTTGGGTGGATCTGCTCCTTCCTTGCCGGCAGATCCTAAAGGATCAGACTCCCGCCTTTCCTCTCTGACCCCATAGCGATCAACTGCAAAGTACCACAAGGATCATCGCTCAATCCCAAATCTTCAGCAAGTACATGGCCCCCCTCGCCGCCATAGTCAGACAACATGGACTCAACATTGTATCCTACACCAACGACGCCCAGCTCAGCCTCTCCCTCACGAAGGACCCGAAATCACCAGACTCAGCTTCCAAGAAGAAATGAAAGACGTCGCAGCTTGGACGAGTAGCAGCTGTCTGAAACTCAACTCAAAGAAGACAGAAGTCCTAGTCCTCTGAACCCCCCCCCCCTCTGCATGGGACAACTCCTGGTGGCTCTCCGCCCTTTGCGCCCTACCCACCCCCACGGACCATGGTGGGAACCTCAGCATCATACTCAACTCCATCCGTCACCATGACCAGACAGATCAACGCCGTCACCTCCACCTAATTCAATACCCTCCGCATCCTTCAAGTGTATCCCCCCGTAGCCAGAAAGACTGTCACCCACACACTCATGACTAGCAGACTCAACTACAGAAATGGCTTCTACACTGGAATCAACTAATCCCTGCTACACAACCTACAGACCATCCAGAACACCGTGGCCAGATTTGTCCTCGCATCCAACGACATGAGCACTTCACCCAACACCTGCAAGACCTCCACTGGCTCCCTGTTGAGAAGAGAGAAACCTTCAAGCTACTCACCCCGCCTACAAATCCCTCCACAACATCGGGCCCAAATACCTCAACGAATGTGTCTCCTTCCACGCGCCAAATTCACCCTGGCAGAAATGCTGCGCATCCGCAGAACCAGAGCAGGTGGGAGAGCCTTCTCCTACATCACGGCCAAAGCATGGACCAAGCTCCCAGTCAACATCAGACGCTCCCCTACTCTGCACACCTTCAAGAAGAGCCTCAAGACCTGGTTCTTCACTTGAACCGGAGCTGAACCCCCACCCCCTCACAGCACCTTGAGACCCTCACCGGTGATTAGTGCGCTTTAATCCCCCTGATTGATTGATTGATTGACCTCTGTGCATATCCAATTAATGTCCTTTATTTCAGGGTATGCAGAATGTTTTGAGAATCTTTCCTTGACACTTGCAAGTGTTTCCGTCCTTTTCAAAAAAGGTAACCATAAACAAGGAAACTTTCATATAAAGTTTGTAAAATGATAAACCACAGTGGGCTTGATGTGTTCAAACAAGGACAGCTTTGTGAACACATCATGAATCTGTGCACTTACACAGGACACAGCTGTGCACCTATTTTCACAACATTTTGAACAGTCTAAAACACCTACATTCTACACTGAATTTATCATACTTGGGGGCATATTTATGAGCCCCTTGTGCCTTTGGAGCTTCACTTTGTCTAGTTAATTGTCTAAATATCAGAATTAGTTCAAGAGCTGCAACAAGTGCAACAAAGAAAAATTCAGCAGCAAATCAAAACCTGCTCTGTTTCTTTTCAAGAGCCCTGCTACTTGAGAGGGGGTGGTATGCCCCCTTGAGAGTAGATGCAGTCAGACTTCCTCAGTGCTTAATTGGTCAAAATAATAATAATTTCAGGGTACCAACATTTTTCTTATGAGGATGTCTCCCACATTCCTCACTTGTAATGCCCACTGCCTGAATGAGGAGTACCTCAAGAAGAATTGCAGCAAGCAAATAAGGTAAGCTTGATTTTCTTATGAGGGTGGATAAAGTTAAAGCACTTACATGTTTAGTTTAGTTTAGAGGCCATGCATGCACGAGACTTCCACTGGACACATAGATGCCTCAGCATCCTCTGACCAATGATACTTCTGTGTCTGGTATTATTCATCTGCTAGGTCTGTGACCCTCAGTCTGTGAAGTCTCAGAATGTGTTCAATTACATAGCTTGAGTGGATAGGATAGGAGCCCTGGGGACTCCTTTAAAGCATCCAGATCACATGATTGTCTTGACTAAGGACAGGCCCAAGTATGAACTACCCTCCGGAGACAACGGCCCACCTCCTATCCAGTTATTTAATGATGCTCCCTTAACTTGCGGTCTTTTCTTGTCATGAGGGTTGATAGTGTAGCATGCCACTCACCTGAACTCCGTCACGAGCCTGTGAACAATATTCAATCTAAACCAGGTCAATAACCGTCTGGCAAAACTACCCGGTACAAATGCGAGGTAAAGTTCCATTTGCCCAATATCCTTCATAAAATCACAGATATATTTAATCCAGGGGATCTTCAATACCCCATCCAGTTTAAGGCATTCCTGTATAATTTCCCTATTTAGCTTCGGCTTATCCTTTGACCAGATCCTATGCCATAAGAGGGCTGGTTCTACTTTAATAAGGTCTGAGATGTAGGGAAGACCTTATTCTTCATGGCAGGCAAAATAGGGAGTACTAGATGGCATCGATAGTGAATATCTTAAGAAAGACTTTTCAGCAATTTGTATGGGAAGGGTATTAGCGACGCCCCATACTCCAGCCACTTGCATTGCGTTGGCAGCACACTTTGCCTTATAGATTTGAATAAGCTTGGCTGGGGGCTTACTACCTAACTTTCTTGAGAATGACACCACCGCAGCTGTAGTCTTGATGAATGACAGTTTTTTGCAAGATTAGTTTGCACCCACGAGTCCCTTTGGTTAAATAAAATACCTAGGTAGGAAAAGCTTTTGTCTGAACTAGTTTTTGACCGTCCATAGATATAGTTTTCATTCTTTGTACCCCATGGCCACAACTCATAGTAAAAGTCTTGGAGATATTAGTGCTTAGCCCCAAGTCTTTCATAAAAACATTAAAACTATCTAGAACCACATTCTGTAGACCTATTTGGGATCTAGACATTAACACTGTGTCATCCGCTTAAAGGAGCGCAGGAATGGGACGTCCATTCACGGTAGGGAAATCTTGGTTATTTATGAGAAGGGTTTGGCACATACCATTAGTGTACAGATTAAAAAGGAAGGGGGTCAGGACACAGCCTTGCTGCACCCCCTTCTTAACAGGGAAAACCGGAGTGAGCTCGCCTGCCGACCCAAAGCGCACCCTCGTCGATGCATCTTTGTACAGGCGCCTCAAAAAGAAAATAATATGAGGATCAACTCCGACTGCTCCAAGGACCTCCCAAAGCCTATCATGTCTTACTTAGTCAAAGGCCGCAGTGAGGTCAATGAACGCCAAATAAAAATGGCCTTTCTTGACATGCATACATTTACCAACCAGTAAGGACAGGTTTAGACTTTGCTCGATGGTCCCCAGGCCTTCTCTATAACCGTATTGGATGTCTGAAAGGACTGAATTTTCTTCTGCCCAGGCGAATAGACACTCCAGAATAACCCGTCCTATAACCTTAACCATCGAATCTATTAAAGACATCGACCTGTAGCACCTGGGGTAATCTCGGTCCCCTTTTTTAAAATTTGAACTATGATGGATTCCACCCAAGTTTTAGGTAATGGGGCCGTGCAGCTGGTGTTAATAACCTGAGTTATGAGGGGGCCCCAGAGTAAGGCATTCGACTTAAAAGTGATCAACTGGGACTCCGTCGGGGTCAGGCGCCTTACCGCTCTGACACATTGACAGAGCTCTATCCACTTCCTCCAGGGTGAACTGTAAATCTGCGTAGTGGGGATCCATCTTCCCATTATATATGTTGGTGAAGTGGTTAATCCATTGCTCTTTTGATATGGCAATTTCTATTGTGGGGCTGCCCGTGGATTCTAAAAAGGAGTTTTTACCGCTCTCCAGAAGGCAGCACTCTCTTTCAGTTCTGTTGCACTGTGAAGGGATTCCCATTCTTCCCTTTTCAGGGAGCGTCTTTTTTCATTGAGAGCCCATCTATACTCTTGTCTCGCCAGTCTGACCTTGATGAGGTTTCTAGGTTGCTTATGCAGTTCTAATTTTAAATTAGTGAGTGCACGTGTACATTGTATGTTAAACCATCCCTGTTTTTTTTTTACCATATTACTCATTTGCACAAATAATAATCCCCCACCCCGCCACAATTTGCTGAAAAGACAATAGAATACTATCTTTGGGGGCTAATTCACTCAGGCAGATTTCAATGGCTGTTTTGCATTTTGTTACCAGTTGTTTTATGGTGGCTTCAGGGTCGACCTTTGCCCACCGCAGTGTGTATCCATTTGTTCTATTGAGGGTTACTCCCCCCCCATTACTGCAACATTATCTGTTATGGCGAACCTATGTGATGACAAGTTAATCTCTAGGTTTAACAGGAAGTGTTCACTCATGGGGTTATCCTCCACCTTAAAGAATGCAGCCTGTGTGTGTGGTTAAGTGAGACCAAAATAAAATCTAAAGTGGAGGATAGACCTCTTCCATTGAATGTTGAAGGCATTGGAAAGGGTCTAGGAACTAGGTCATTCAAGTAGCCAAGCTCCAAGCTCACAATCAGCTCATTAAACAGCTCCCCCAACACTGTATGGCAGAAGTGTGTACTAGACGTGTTTTCCTCCTCAATGTTACCACAGATCCTACTATCATCATGGGGACATAGCGCACAATTAAAATCGCCATCACAAATTAACATGGTTTCTTTTCCGCTAGCATTAATAAATGATGTAAGTTCACTACCTAGTGTTTGCACAACATTACCTACATTATCTGGGAGGATGTTGTTGTAAAATGTGCCAATATGATACATAGAGTCAGATTTATATGTATTTTTACTAGTTGATAGTGTCTATTCCCCAGTATTACATTTACCTTTTCCACTGCAAGTTTATTTGAGATATACACACAAAGCCCACCCTTCTCTCTACCCCCTCGATCTTTCAGCCCTGGTGTATGGAGGGTTTTAAATGCATTTATATGAATTGGTTCTCTGACCCACATCTCCATTATCAATGTTGCATACCAATAATGAACATCAGGTCACCAAATATAATGGCTCTGCTAAAGATTGTCAGGATGTGAGCAATAGAAACGGAAAGTTCATGGAACAGTGGTAAATTATAGGTCCAATATCTCAAGGTTAAGTTTCTCACAATGTAGGCTAGACTAGATAATGGGAAGCACAATGTCTTCAACAGTACTGGCTGTTCTTAATGTTCAACAATAGCAGTACTACAGGCAAAGCCATCTACAGCTTTATTAGGCACAATTTCAATGTGCTGCTACTTCAAGAAATACGTCATTCTTGTGTTGTGCTGAATCTACTTTGGAGCATTGCGACTTCCAAAAGGAAGAAAGTCTTTACAGGGAAATTAAATCCGATGGGCCAAATAAGGTTTGTTCGTTGAGAGCAGGAGGAGCGAACTAATTCTCCTGCACTTTGTTTACAGGTACCGCAGTAGCAGAGGAAAGCGCAGCGGAAGCTACAGAAGAACAGTGGGGCACATGCATCAACCTATTTAGGAAGTGCAAACGGTGCGAATCGGTAAATTCGGCCGTTTGCACTCCCTAAATACGTTTTTGGGATGCATTATGCATTTTTGTAAAAATCGCTATTATAGCGATTTCCAAAAATGCGATTGCTTTTAAGGAATCGCAATTTTGCGATTCCTTAAAAGCAATGCATCATTGTTTTGAAATTTGCGAATTTCAAAATAGGGAGTGCAAATTACCACGAGGTTGAACCTCGTGGTAATTTGCGAAAATGTTTAAATATGCACAAAAATGCATTTTTTAAAGTGTAATGTTACAGACACACATGTCCTTAGGACATGTGTGTGTGAAACATGCACTTAAAAATACATTACAGGGGTGCAGGGGGGGGTCCTTTGGACCCCCCCCTGCACCCTTGGAATGCATCAACAAATTGCGAATTTGGAAATGCCTTCCCATTGACTCCTATGGGCCTTTTGGCCCATAGGAATCAATGGGAATTGCGAAAATGCACTTAGGAATTCGCTACTTATTTGGAATTTGGTAAAAATTGCGATTTTTACCGAATCCCAAATGAAAAGCCAAAAAAATGATGCATACCATTTTGCAATTCCTAATTTGCGATTCGGTATTTTTCGCAAATTAGGAAATGCAAAATGTATGAATGATGCATGTGCCCCAGTATCCAGAGCGCAGGCTGCAGGAAGGCAGCCGTAGAGCAGGGAGGAATGCTGCCTTTGAAAGTCCAGGAGCTGAATGGAGCCAGGTAAGTGAGCGTTCATCCACCAATTCTAAGCACTTAGCCTGCACGGCAGAGCTTTAGTACTCAGCGAGTGCAGGGCAACGTGCATGCGCCCTCCTGCTGAATGAAATTGGCCGTTTGTACGTTACGGTAGGTGCTCCATGAGAGATTATGTTAATGCAAGCAGGTTGCACATGTTCATGTGCAAACAGTCTTTACAAACAAGTCCTTTATGTATTTCCAACCTGCAAAAACACGTGCTCAGTACCTACCATTGCCACCAAGGTTAAAGGCGTACATGTACAGGGAATTAGAATAATAGTGCACTATGCCATAAAGTAATGCCCACCACTATCATCAAGGCTACAGCAATCATTACAATAGCTTGGCATGTAACAGCGGTTATGCTAATGGGATGTGATGGACATAAGATATAGCATCTGTTCAGAAATGCTCCCATTTTACATGTTCACATTTAAACTTGACATATTTTTCGACAGTGTCTTTTAGTACGTGTTGCTTGATTGTGATAATGTACTCAGAAAGTGTTTTGCTTACAAATGCATTTCTTCGTATGCATATATCACAACATTGTACATCCTGTCCAAGGGCCAAGTACACTGAGCACACTGCTCTTGCATTTGTTGACCATTAGAAGACAGCTCTGAGTTGGTAGAATAAACAATGACATAGGCATCAGAACTGAGGCACAGTGCAAATGAGTCCGGTTTTTATTGTATAAACAGCCCCCAAGTCATTGTTCAGGAGAGGAGCATTTCCATGGATTGTCCTAATCGTTCACCCATGTTTGACTTCCAGCCATGTTGATTCTCATCACTATTCTGGGAGAGACTGTGGCCTGTTCTATACCAGACTGGATTCCAGGTGAATCACACATACAGGTAAATTAGTGGGTATTCCACTCCAAGGTTTCTGGCAGAAACACATTCTCACTATGCTCTTTAGGATGGGTAGTGCTAGGTATGAGTGCAATTATATGTAGTCATATATTCACTGCAATAATTATGATTGAACTATTCTTCTTTTTTCCCATTCTTGTAATCCAATTGCTTCAATAAATGTTTGAAATGCCAATTTTTGTATTTCTTGTGCTTCCCTTTTGGCATGGCTGAGATGACATAGAAAGGTTATCACAATTTCCTTGAGGGAATTAGAGTTGTCATGTTCTCAGGTTGCAGACACCACCAGGCACCCAGTTAGATTTAGGGGTCCAGATGGCACCTGTTAGCCAGCCAGGAAGCAGGACAAGATATTCTGTTGATATGAATGGACTCAGTCCCCATAGTTTTGATGCATATGTTGTCCAAACGAACAGTCTTACTGAATTAGTAGGAACTGTACGATAGTCCCTCATTCTCACTGTAGGAACGAATCCACAAGCCTAGCTCACACACTGTGAGCAGTAGGTTTGATAACATTTCCTGCCTGGGATAGGTTTTCCTATTTTCCATTGTCATACCCTGAGACAGGGATCTTTCATGAATCACTAGCTGCCCTTGTACCAGCCTCGTTGGCATCTGCTTTGTGCATGAAACTCTGCATTTGGACATATGTTGAGGACTATTTCCCATGGAATTCCATTGGAACTATGTTAGCCTAATAGCAGATTTGGGCACTGAGATTAGTGAAGGATGCCTGCATCCTAAATAAGGTTCCTACATTGTATGCGTGTGACATTTTGCACTGCTTTTTTCATTAGTTGAACATGAAATTTTATTCTGTTTCTGACCCAATAGCTAGTCTTAGCCTACATCTGCTACCTAACATAATTTGGGGTTAAAGCTTATCTTTTTACAGATGGCACGAGACTGGACATGCTCCTTTGTTTAAGCTGTTTAAGTTGGTTACTCAATAACACTCAGTAACCTCACCCTGAGATCAGATGCATTACATTTGACACCTAGCACAGGGAAGCAGAACAGACCCAGACTGCCTGGCAGCATGACACCTGAGAACATACTCTTGAGGGGCATCCATCTTTTTCTTGTTACAGATAAAATTCTGACAAGTGTTACATCGAAAGCCATTCCAGAGATCAGGACCACGTTGCAGGAGCGATCACTATCCAATGCTGTGGAAGCATTACTGGTACAGAGAATCTCTCTGCAATCATCATTACTCCAAAACCATTATGTGTCTCAGAACCACAGCATCACGCCTTAAATAACCTTTCTCAAAAGCCACAGACTGTTTGCCAGAAACATAGTACCCTTCACAGGATGTTTCAAAATCCGGGCCTCTTTCTAGCCCTATCACCCCTAAACAGTTCCATACCACATCGCAAGAATATCTCCAGAGCACTTTTGTTTGGCCACATCCATTCAACAACTCTCTCCTGGCAAGGTATCTCCATACCCTGGGCAGGGGGCAGGGTACATTAGCCAAAGGGATTCTCAGCAGACATTATCAGGTCTCCAGGGCCGGTGTACGGCCCCCTCCCCCAAGGTACAAAGACAGATCCAGGAAGTTCCAGCTGGACTCTGTTGGTGGTATCTGTAAGGGTATCCAATGGGTGGTAGGATGGGTGAGACCCCCCCTTCCTGCACTTTCATTAGCTACAAACCTGTTTCAATAAGTGCATCCACTGCTTTCTTTCTGCTCTCTCACCTCCTCAGTTCCCTTCCAAAATAATAAGACCTTAATAGTATGAAACATCAAACTAGTGCATTAATGCTGTGCATGTATCAGACACACTGGCCTCTTCCAACCTCTCACTGAAATTGGTTCAGGACTCAGGATTCGGCAGCTCAACTGGCAGGCAGCAGAATCACCATCAGTAATCCATAGCAGCTTACTTGAGGAGGACCCTTGATGAGCAGGCACAGTTAGAATGGAAAGGGGCGACCTCTCGGTCCCCCCGAACGTATGGCTGGGTGCCCGATCCCCCCGGTAAACCATTTTGGGCGGGGGGCATGGCTCGGCTGGTATGCCCGAAGCGGCGTAGCCGGGGCGCGCCTTTTCCCGCCCAAGAGGGGTTGTCCTAGACACCTACACTGAAGACCACGCCCAGTAGGCGTACCGGAGGAGGGTACACGCCCTCCCGCAGAAGGATAAATAGAGCGGGAATCCGAAGAAGCGTCCTCTTGTTCCTGTGCTCTGAAGGCTGCACCCACTTGTTGCTCGTGAGCCCTCGACGGAACAAGCAGCAATTTTGAGAACTTGTAATCTGTTTTTCTTTCAGTTATTTGGAGTTCGAAGAGTCCAGGACCTCGTTGACCGACTGGGAGCAGAATACTCGAAACCATGGCTGGCAAGAAAGCGGGAAAGGGTTCCGAGACGGATAAGGTGTTACGCCTATTGTCGAACCGGATGGTTTGCATGGACCGAAAACTCGGACAAGTCCAATCGATCGGTAGAGGTTTGGCGGAGGTCAAAAAACAGCTGGCTGCACTGAGCAATCCGGGTCATCCTAAGAAGGTAATAGGCCCGGCCGGGAGTCGTCCCCGAGGGTAGAGGGAAACGGGTCAAGAAGAGGGTGGTTTCGGGGGAGGTCCCGGTTCCAGAGGTACCCCCAGTCGCCCCCTTCACGCCGGCAGACAACCCGGTACCAAACCCAGATGCGGGTCAGACGATCCCGGTTGTGATTACTCCCGCTAATGATGAGGAAATGCCTCCCGAATTGGCCATCCAGTTGGCAGCATGGCTCAAGAAAAAGGCAGGGGGCGCAGTGGCCCCTGGAGACCCGGCCGAAGAGGCCAGACTACTAATCGAGCAATTGCAGCAGTCGAGAGATGCCGCAAAGGCGAATGTTCCTCTTGTTTCCCCACAGGTGGCACTGGTAGGACCTGCAGTTGGTCACGAGAAGACGGCGGGAACAACGGCCGAACCGGGTAAGCTCGCTTTGCCAATGGCGGGGGAGGGTTCAATACCCTCGAGGCGGGAGAAGGTGGCACAGCACATCCCTATGGCCACGAAAGAGTTAATATGGGGAGACAAATATGTTAACATGTTTTCATTATTAACTGACCATCGCGAGATGGAATATGCTAAAACCCAGAAGGATTTGTGGCACCCGAGCGTCTGGCGCGCCAAGATGGCGGAATTCAGGGTGGATGAGGCAGTAACGAACTGGGTTAAGGCCTTTTCTATATTTACTGCAGTTATGGGGGAACGTAAACCCGAGGTGTTGACTGAATTGTCTTGCTATCAAAATCGTATTATGGATTTTTATGCAATGTATGAGGGGGAGGAAGGGAAAGGTTATGACATAAAATTCCAGAAAGCGAAAGAATATGATGCTACTCTGACTTGGGATTGCCTGGACTCAGTGTCATGGCACAAGCAGCTCCTGCCAGGGGCGGCAGGTACATCCTCGCCAGGCGGGAGTGGGTCAGGGGTCGTCCGCCAAAAGCCCGCGGTGCCCTTTCGAGCGGGCGCCGGTGGGGATTACCAGCCTAAGACCGGCAGGAATGGCGGCAAGCGTGGGGCCTGTTGGGGCTTCAATCGAGGCAACTGTAACAGACCGCAGGGAACATGTAGGTTCAAGCATGTGTGTGCGGGCTGTGGCAATTCCTCACACCCGGAGAGTTCATGCAGATCTAAAAATAGCGGGACGGGAGGAAAAGGAAGGTCCAAGCAGGAGTGAGGTAGAACGTTGTTACCGATTGCCTACACCCGTTGATCTCATGGCTATGACTGCTTGGTTGAACAAATACCCTGATCATGTATCCGCTGGGGTGTTGAGGAAGGGATTCTTACACGGCTTCCACATCCCGGCGGGGGATTTTCGGGGGGACTCCTTTTGTAAAAACCAGTTATCAGTACAGCACAACCCAAGCGTGGCAGAGAGGAAAATCGCAAAAGAAGTCAGCTTAGGGCGAGTGGCAGGGCCTTTTCATCGCCCGCCGGTGGCGGAGTTCATCTCTTCCCCATTAGGGGTTGTCCCGAAGAAACACCCAGGGGAGTTTAGACTTATTCATAACCTGTCTGCTCCAAGGGGTTCCTCGGTGAACGAGGCCATTGACCCGGAAGTTTGTTCAGTGCGTTACGCATCGTTCGATGATGCCGTGGCCATGTTAAATCGCCTGGGCCCCGGGGCGCTGATGGCGAAATCAGATATCGAATCGGCGTTCCGGTTGCTCCCGGTACACCCACAGGATCAGCGCTTGCTAGGTTTTGCATTTCAAGGGAGTTATTACATGGATAAATGCATGCCTATGGGTTGCTCCATTTCTTGTGCCTATTTTGAAATGTTCAGCTGTTTTTTAGAGTGGGCATTCACCGAGGCCACAGGGCATAGGCATGTGATGCACTATCTTGATGACTTCCTGTTCTTGGGAGCAGCCGGCGATACGAAATGTGCGCAGGCGCTGGATGACTTCTGCATCCTCATGAGGGAGTTTGGAATCCCATTGGCACCAGGTAGAACGGTTGGACCATCTACTTCACTGGAGTGTCTGGGAATTGAGCTCGATTCGGTGGAGGGATGTTTCCGTTTACCGATGGAAAAAGTGGCCAAGTTTAGGGCTTCCTTGACGCAATGCCTGGGCAAGGAGAAAGTGACCCTACACCAGTTACAACAAACAGTGGGTCAGCTTAACTTTGCCTTGAGGGTGATACCAATGGCCCGCCCCTTCTCACGCTCTATTGCACAAGTTATGGTTGGTCTCAAAGAGGGACACCACTGTACGAGACTGTCGGCAGAGGTTCGCCAGGATATGCGCATTTGGTTGGCATTTCTGGCGGACTTCAACGGTCGAGTTGTGTGGAACAAGCCGCCAGCGTCTTCAGATGAACTGGGTCTGTGGACTGACTCAGCGGGGAGCGTGAGATTTGGCGCCATCTTTGGTAATCGATGGTCGGCGCAAACATGGCCGACGTGGTGGCACTCCAGCGGTCTCACAGGTAACATTGGGTTCTTGGAGTTATTCCCCTTTTGGGTTGCTCTGATGGCATGGCCAGACGACTTCAGGGACCGCTCAGTGGTGTTTGGTCTGATAATATGACTGTTGTCGAATGCATTAACAAACAGGCAGCACGCTGCAAATTGATCTTGAGATTGTTGAAAGAAGTTGTGCTGCTTTGCATGAGACTGAATGTACAGTTCAGGGCGAAACATGTGCCGGGCGTACTGAATCATGCAGCTGATGCATTCTCTCGTTCACATATGCAGGCGTTCAGGGGTTATCTACCTACAGCGGACCTAGTGGCGGCACCATTCCCCGAAGCACTATGGCTAATCGGTGCCCCGGATTACAAGACCTCGTGGCAGCAAGCTTAGCCCCCAGGACAAGGAAGGCATACGAAGGAGGGTTTCGTTCCTATTGCACATTTTTGGGTCCGACAGGGAGTCAGAGCTGGGGTCAGGAGGAATCCTTCCTGGGGTTCCTGGTAGCGCTGCACAGAGAAGGCCGATCAGCGGCAACGGCCAGTAGGCATAGGGCGGCCATTTCATTCATGGCGCAGGTGCATGGCATAAAAGACCCAACGGGTTCCTTTTTGGTTAAGAAGTCCCTTCGCGGCTGGCAGCGCCTCGAGGGTCGCAAGCAAGATGCGAGGCGCCCGATTGGCTTAGACATGTTGTCTCTACTTGTAGCGAAACTAGATGAGACATGCTCCTCCCACTTCGAAGCAGTTCTGTTCCGGGCAGCTTTCGTATTAGCATTCCATGGGGCTATGCGGGTGAGCGTACTGGTCGCAAGGAATAAGAAAGACGTTGAGGGAGGTTTGTGCAGGGATCACGTCCAAATTAGGGGTGATTCGATGGTTGTCTCGATAGCCAGGTCCAAGACCGACCAGGGGGCTACGGGAAATAGTGTTATTGTGCAGCGCATGCGAGGGTCC
Organism: Lissotriton vulgaris; assembly: GCF_964263255.1. Taxonomy (NCBI): domain Eukaryota; kingdom Metazoa; phylum Chordata; class Amphibia; order Caudata; family Salamandridae; genus Lissotriton; species Lissotriton vulgaris. The sequence goes on along the minus strand of NC_141696.1, from coordinate 1,068,380,615 downwards.
CCCACCTGCCCGATAAAGTGTATAGAGGAATACTTGGCACTAAGGGCGGCTACATGGGGGGGGAGTTTGCTGAGGCACAAGGATGGCATCCCACTGACGAGGTTTCAGTTCCAGAGGGTGCTAGCACTGACAATCACTGCTGCGGGCATGGACCCGTGTGATTTTGGGACCCACTCCTTTAGGATAGGGGCTGCTACTGAAGCTACAGCCAGGGGTCAGAGTGCGGAGGAAGTGAAGCAGTTGGGACGATGGTCCTCGAATTGCTTCAAAAGGTATGTGCGATTGCACATGTTGTAAAGTCAATTGACATGCACTCACGCTTCTTGTCTTTTGTTTGAATTACAGTTTCGCGAGCCTGTCACGCGGGGCGGAATTTGCAGTCGACCCAGCACCAGGAGACCAGCGGTCAAGGACCACCGTCTGGAGTGAGAGTGGTATGGGTCATGGGCCACTCATATGTGAGGCGCGCCGGGGACGTATTCAAAGCAGGTGACGCGACTCACGCAGCTGGGGAATACAGGTACAGAGTGGCCTTCCATGGGAAGGGCGGGCTCAGTTTTGACCAATTTGAATCATTTTTTGAGGGTCTCTTAGGGCGGCAAAGGTCACCGCCATCTGTAGTCATAGTACACCTGGGGGGCAATGACTTGGTGACACTGGGTAGACGAGTGTTGTTTGAACAAATTTTGTCTGCTGTTAGCTAACTGGCTAAAAGAATCCCAGGGTGCACAATTGCCTGGTCCCACATGATTCCCAGGAAGGTATGGCGGGGGGGCCTTTCGGTGTCAGCACTGAACCATTCGGTGAAAAGGGTTAACAATAAAATTGGTAAATTGTTTCGCTCTTCGCAGTTGCATAGCATTCCTCACGGGTGTATTCGGGGTGATCTCATGTATCTGTATGATGGGGTTCACCTGTCCAGGGAGGGGAATGATTTACTCATAGGAGACTTCATAGCATGGCTAAGGGGTTTGAGGAAGCATGACCTTTAGGAGGAGTAGGGAGGGCCGGATAGTCGGTCAACTATCCGGCCTGTGGCGGTAAGGTCATGATCGGTGAGCAGTAATTTCAAGGTCCCTAGAGGGGGGCGCCACCCAGAATGGATGGGAGCGCCCGGGGGGAGGAGGCCATTGGCCCCTCCCACGGGGAGGCGGCACCCACTAAGGATGGGTCACCTAGGGGGAGACGGCCATAGGCCCCTCCCAGGGGGGGAGGCGGCTAGATGCCCCTCCTACTAATTTCCCGGGGGCCGGATATCCGTGACGGCGGATAGAGAGTGTGGGGATGGGGGGGAGTCCACGCTGTCCTTCCTACAGATACCTCACACGGGAACTCGGTCGACCTCTAAGATGGCATCGAGTGGAAAGGGGGCCCCCACCACGACAAGGGAAGTTACAGTTGGCAACGAGGGTAGAGTCCTCTGCGCATGCGCCACTCACACCGTGAGGGCGAGAGTTTTGGTAGTAGGGATCTGACACCGGTTAAGACCTTGCCGTTGGCCCTTAATGCTAGGATGTACAATTTTAATTTAGAATGTATGCATTTGCAGGATGTTAGACTCGGCTAGGAAACCTTTGTATTAGAGATCTGTTAAGGTTAGCCAAAGAACATGTCTTCATCGAAATGTAATAAATGTAAAATTGTACATGATTATGAAACTTTTATTTAATGTTTTAAAATTTGTTTCATATTTTAATAAATACGGCCGGGAGGGTGACTCCCTCCCGCCTTCCAAAAGTTCAACCTGTGTCCGACTTCTCCCATCCTTGGGGATTGTGTTGGGAGGGGGAGGCGGGCATCCCGGCCATATGGGATCAGGTCACGTGGCATGTGGGCGGGATTGATCCCAGAGCACTGGTCACACTCATGAGTCACACCATGGGTGTGAGCTGCAGCACCTTAGACCATAGGCAGGTGCAAATCATGGGCAGGTGTAAAAATGCTGTTCTTGGCAACTGGATAGGCAATACAGCCAGAGTCCACTGTGCATGATATGCCTGTGCATGGCACATACAGTTGGAGTGCACCCGTATATGCCCAGTCGCACCTGTGTTAAGATTATCCATGATGTAAACATGAACAGTGTGCCTGATACATAATATGGCCCCTAGAACCATTCATTGAGGCAGTCCTAATACCGCATTCGAAGCCCTAGTATGCTGTAAACATTTTATAATCAGGTGTTCAGAATTTTAAAGGAAAATAGACTCCCTCAGATAGCCATGATTCTAACCTTGACGGGCTACGTGCTACGATAGGGAAGAGTCTTGTCAGCAAATGAGGCATCTGCATTCATTTATGACAGAAAATAAAATCAGTGTTTGAAATACATAAATCACACATTTCATTTCCCTTTTCCTCACCCTAAGTAAATTTGCATGTACTGAACTTTTGAGGTAAGACAATATCGCATCTTAGTAACACTGCATTAAAATGTATTGTTTACAAGACAAACTGATATAATAAAAAGGAAAGTTGTGACACCGCAAATAGTAATCCACTAAAGAGTTCTCTTGGCACCTGTTTCGAAGTTTGTCTCAGTTTGAGGGGCCTTTAGTCTGAAGGACATTCCGAACTGCAAATCTCATGCTCGCAAGGGTCACCTGTCATGTGTCATGAAATGGGAGAGGCAAGAAATTGGTCTATAGCCAACATAGGTTGAAGGGAGTAATACCACTTTCCCATTGCCTGAGATTCCAGCTCCTGACTGAGATTATTTAGTTTTTGCATGTACCTGAGGTGGTGCCTCCTGTCCCCTGCCTCTGTACATTAGATCCTCTGACACCTAGTTCCAGAGATCATTTTTGTAAATCTTTGGTAATTGTCTCAATCATTGTTAGACTGTGGTCAAACAAATATTGGAACAAAGACAAATGGAGAGAGTATTCCCAATATTCTCTGACATACCTATTTTGAGGATTACCTACAGCTGATTGCAAATGTAGGTGTGTCCTAGATGCGAGATCGGTACAACGTAAAAAAACAAGAACAGATTATTTTCCCTTTTTGGCCCCAGGAGAAAAGGGAGAGAGAAACTATCTTTCCTGCCAGAGTCTACTGAGTAAAGCACTTTGCGTAGTGCCACTTAGCTACTGAAATGAATTCTGGGGGTGGGAGCAGTCCCCACCCCTTGGCCAGAAGCAGGCTAACGTAACACCCCCTGAATGATAGGCACGTCAATCTACTTGCAGATTGCTGTGGGGTTTCCTGAATCTGAATAGTAGTGCTGGTTCCCTAGGACGTCACTTAATGCCATTCTGAAGCACTGCTGGTCTGCCCTGCTATGGACCTTGCATGTATGAAAAGGCTCACCCAAAGATACTGATCCAGAGAACTCTAACGCCCTCTTTACTACCTCACTAGTTACTGGAGGCGGGGATGTGAACTCAGTGATGTATGTCCAGCGACTCCATTTTCACCTTTTGTGTGTGTTTGCACCTTTCATCTTTGGGAGATCTCCAACATTCCCATTTCCAGTACCTCTTAGTAGCCATCAGACATGGCAATAACTACAGGCCCATAAGCATCTATGTTATGGATGTATCCACAAGCTACCATTGGGGACCCAGTGCCCCTGACCAGCTGTGCAGAGGAGCAGCTCAGGCTAACTTGTTTGCAAGCTGAATATAGAGTTCAGGAAAGGTCTTCCATCCTTTTTATTTTAGTTCTTGACCTGGAGTGCTATTTAGCACCCGTATGTGCTATGATGTACAGTGTTTAATGTGCTAGGGAAATCCTAACCATAAATCAGAATGAAAAGCAGATTCTCTTGCCAAAACTCTTAAATAAGAACACTGAAAACGCTGATACTGGCATGTTAATATCTTGTCGAAGATCCACGCAGGTTGCAATCCTTACATTGCAATTTGTGGGAGTGGTACTTTTTGTAGGAATGCTCAATATTCTGCTCCCTTGAGATGTGGTAATATGGAGAAGAGGATTGCAATGCTTCTTTTCTGAACGCTTTAATAGAAATATGCAGCAATTATGAGCATTTTTGTCATGACAATGAGTATATTTTATTTGCGACCTGGCTCCACATTGTTGCGACTTTACATTCATAAATGTCATAAAGATTACATTTATTGAACTGCTAGACATTCGATTTATGTTATACTTTTTTGAGAGCTCTTATTTTAGGTGTTTTTGACATTTGGTTTGACAAGATATCTTTTTTTAAAATGCAACTTACGTTTTATGCTATATCTCAAACTTCACACCAACTCCTATCTGAGAGGCCTTGATGGCTTCTCGACTTTGGAAGTCAAGGAGGCGTGATAGGTTAACTTACCATCACCTACCATGTACCGTGTACAGCATCCTGGTCAGAAGGGCAAATATAACATCATACATGTGATATTGCTAAGAGGGATCTGCAATCTCTTGAAGCCAACAAAATGACTCACACAATTCTAATAGTTTAAACATGTTTTTCCAAAATAGCATAACTATTGCACTTCATTTATTAAATATAGCCAACTGCTCACATTTGTGGTAGTACAATCGAAGCTAAAGAGGAAAAGGAAATATTTGTACAGATAGCAAAGACAAATATTATAGAAATGAGTGCATTTTCAAACCTATATTCCTTTCTAAGACTCTCCAAAGTGTTGAAGGTATAGGTCTATCAGAAGAACCAACACATAGCTCTTTTTAGATTGGAAGTCAATATGTATGTGATATTTTTGATTATTTGAAATTCTGTTGGTTTGAAAGTTATACGAACAATACAAATGATTGTATTTGTAAACCAAATAAATGTTAGTGCATTTGAAAATATTTAGCGGGGAAAGATGGCGGCGTCAGGCTAGACGCCGGTAGCAGCTCCGAACAGGACAGTGTGAGCATGCCGTGAATAGCCTGGAAGCCTGGAAACTGACACTCTTAACAAGGAAAGAATCGATACCTGACGGAAAATATGTCAAAGCCCTGTTAGGAAACTCAGAATGCAACAAGAGCGGCTAAAAACTTTACCTGTCGAAGACCTGCCCTCCGCAGGGACACCACGGCTCACGCTTACACTCCTTGCCTCCGTAGTCGGGTTTGCCGCACTCAGGCTGCTGATCGGTAATCACCGATCTATGCGTGTACTGCGCTTCTTCTGCTGGCTCTGTCAGGCGAACCCGTCTGTGGCAGCAAACTTCGCAAACTCCGCAACGAGCTCCGGAGGTTCCGTGATCGAGATGGATCAACTGAAGCAACTGAAGCGACAGAAGCTATCACCGGATAGAAGCGGGACTACCCCACATCCACTGATGGCCCCGAAAAATGCAGCGGCAGTAGCCTCGGCAGCAGCGAAGACAAGAGCTGCACGCCAGGCGCTGCGAGAACAAGAAACAATTAAACAACAGCGTGGTGCTACCGGTGGGGGATCGCAAGGGCAAGGAGTGCCAGCGGAAACAACAGCAACGATGCCAGAGAAAACTGTGGATAAAACACCGGCCAGGAGAGGGGTCTCCTCTAGTAAAACTAGTAAAACACCATTAATGTCCCAATCAACTAAGAATGCCTCCGTAAATATCACAACAGTGGCAACCATGTTCCGGGCCGCTAACCAAAGAACGATGGTTAAAGACACACAACCAAATACTGAAAATATGGGAAAACAGCAAGTCGCTCCCCCCATTGAAGGTGGTAGTATATCAGCAGATACTGGGGGTAAAGGAAATGACAATGCAGTAACAGAGGTAATGGCTGTAGCAAAACCTGCAGCTCCAGTAATAATGGCAGACGACAACGAGCTACTGAATCAGATGGGAGCACAGGAGGCACAAGAGGTGCAACCGGAGCTAAATCGAGTGGCTGCCTCTGCAACCAATGGTGTATCTGAGAGAATCAGTCTAATCGCAGGGCAGGTAAGCCACCTTATCCCTACTATTTCTGCATCTACATCTGCTTCTGCATCACATAGTTCTGGGATCAATAGCCAGACGGACACAGATAATCCTAATGAGAACTTTGCGGATAAAATCAGTCTAGTAGATCAAGAGAAATACAATAATAATAATCACAATGTATCAAGTGTGTCTATAATTAGTCAACAACATATCGACCAGCAGGAGAATATAACCCCCTCAACTGACATTGAAAGTAGTTCGAGCAAGGAGATGTCTGGTCAGACCCCTTCTATGAATCCCCAAAACAACACGGAATTGCACACCGATTCCATTCCAGGGAATGAAGCAACTGATATACAACTAAAATCACCCTCTGACGCAACTAACACATCACAAGCTGGGGCCAGCATAGGACTGGAGGCAGTGGAAGGGAAGACATCAAAATCCACGGAGACATCTAAACCAGACCTAGAAGTACCACAAATCAGCTCTACAATAGACTTGCACCCTGTTGATGCTATAGAGGTATTAGAGATTGATAAAGACATAACTGACTTCTACTCTTTCTCTAAGGATATTAGCTGGTCAGGGGACACCGATGAAATAGATGAAGCTGAGGACCTAGAGAATGAGTCAGACTCTAACCTAAGTTCAGATTTCGAACCTAACCCACCAAAAGAACAACGCGACAAAAAAAGAACAATACTTAAAAAGAAAAAATCTGGGCACCATGGTGCCAATGAGCTATCGTGGGACTATACCCCAACAGTTCTTGCCTTGAACCAAAGCCACACTCCTGGTCCAAGATCCCAAAGGTCAATGCTAGACCACAATGTGAATAAAGAAACTCTGGAAGCCTCAGGAACTACTTTAACTCAAGTAATGGAGACAGTGCTACAGGCTATAGCATCACATCGGGAAGAAACTTCTAAGGACAGTCGCAAAGCTCGGGCTGGATTGCAAAAGAATTTTTTGACATGAACCAATATAGTGCTTCACGCTTTAGTGTTTGGGACAGCTATAAGGCGGCATTAAGGGGGGAAACTGCTACATTTGTTGCCACCCGAAGGAAAGAACGAATGAAAACTCATAACCAACTAATAAATGATTTAACACACCTAGAATATAAACATGCTAATCAAATACAACAGGGTGAACATGCAGAGGATACCCTAAGAAAAATTCTTGTGCTCAAGCCAGAGCTAAATAATGAGCTAGCTGTTAAAGCCGCTGAAATTTTCCAAGCCCATTGAAATAAAACCTATGAGGCAGGGGAAAGCATTGGGAAACACCTTGCCCTAAAAACACGACAGACTCAATCCTATAACACAATAAAAAACATTAAATATTGCGGTCAAGAATTTACTACTCAAAAAGAAATCGCCAATTGCTTTAAAGAATATTATCAAAAGCTATATCAAAACGAGGATGTACATACGGCTCAAGAGACTAATGATTTTATAATCAATTGGCTCAGTGAAAATAATATGTTACAAACTGTTGATGATGACGTAAGGAAAGAACTAGATAAAGAGGTTACTAAAATAGAGGTCGAGTTGGCAATAGCAGAACTAGCGGCAGGGAAGGCAGCAGGGCCTGACAAGATACCCCTAGACTTATATAAAATATTAGGGAAGACTATAATCCCATTTCTACACGACTTATTCTTAGGCATCCAGTGGCATGGAAAATCTCCAGAATCATGGCGACAAACAAACATAGCAGTTTTTGGGAAAAAGGACAAACCACCGGAATTAACCACATCATACAGACCTATATCGCTGATCAATTCAGATTCTAAAACCTATGCAAAAATTTTCGCTAACAGACTTGGCAGACACATTGAACAATTAGTGTCTCCCTGGCAATACGGGTTTATACCAGGTAAAAGCACCACCGATCATATACGCCGGGTAATAACACTCTTTGATATAATGAAGATAGAACAAGGTCAAATGTCTTTGATTTTATTAGACGCCGAAAAGGCTTTTGACCGGGTCTCATGGCAGTATCTATGGGAGCTTTTAGCCCTTAACAATATCGGCCCGGGGTTTATAAAATCAGTGAAAGCCTTATACGTAGAACCTAAAGCCAAAGTCCTGACGGGAGGTAGTGAGTCTGAAAGTATAAACATTCAGCGAGGGACCCGACAAGGGTGTCCGTGCTCACCGCTTTTATTTGCATTATATATTAATCCCTTAATTGTTAAATTATTAACATCACCAAGGATAACTCCAGTAAAAACCCGCATATATAATACTAAAATACTGGCCTATGCCGATGACGTAGCGATTCTAACAACTAATCTTACTGAGGCTATAGATGAAATAGGAGTAGTCACCAGAATATTTGGGCAGTATTCAGGGTATTCATTAAATCAAGACAAAACGATGGTTGTCTGTACCGACAACATGCCTTATATAAGTCAATCCAGAGTCAGAAATGCAAAATATTTAGGGGTCAATATCTCACCTAATACTAATGAAATGATCACACTTAACTACGACCCTGTAATTACAAAAATAAAAAAAGATCTTGTCAGAGTCAATAACCTTCAATTATCCATAATTGGTAGAGCTAACTATATTAAAATGACAATATTTCCAAAACTATTATACCTATTTCGAGCAATCCCTTTCCTTATTGACAACACCTATATAAAGAAAGTAGACCAAGTAATAACATAATTTATTTGGAATTATGGGAAGACAAGACGGGCCATAACCAAATTAGTGTTACCAACATCCCGAGGCGGATTAGCAGTCCCAAACTTAACCTATTACATGTGGGCCGCTATCTTGCAGCAGATGTCATTCTTAACCTCTCCCAAAATAACAGATCAAACAAGATCTCCTCACGACATTCCCTCTATTTATGAACTCACATTAGGAGATACAGCGCGAGGACTACTGTTGAGACAAATCGAGCCATCATATTATAAAAAGATTAAATTTAAAATAGTGACAGACGCATATAAAATATGGACTAGAGTTTCTAGAGTGCTGGCTATACCTAAGTATACCAAATATACACCTCTATGGCACAGCTTCATAATCCCGCAATATCTTAATTATAATATTACTAAACGCTGGGAAAAGTTAGGCATTGTTACTATTGGGGATTTCCTAAATTCAGACGGTAGAATTACTTTTGATGAGTTATCCCTTAAATATCAGATTTACCCTGCAGACTATTTTAAATGTATTCAAATCTCCACATCACTTAGACAATACGCCACAAATCTAAACTCACAGTCGTTATCACTACTAGACCTGATGCAAAAAATATCGATCAGAATCAGCGATATTTACAGGATCCTCATAAACAACCATCCAGACGACCTAGAAAAAATAGAGGAAAGTTGGGCTAATAAATTAAATAACTCCAATGTGGATATAGATATGGTACTGCAGTTATCCTCTAAAGTCATACTTGCAAGTAATCTAAAAGCTCAAATATATAAAACGGTATGTAACTTATACTATACACCGTATAAATTGTTCTCATGGGGTATGGCTAGTCACGACAAATGTCCTAGATGCGCGCTCGGCCCCGCAAATCTAATACATATGTTTTATGACTGCCCGAAACTAGAACAACTAAAAGAAAGTATAGGTAAATACTGGACTGAAATCTTTGGCCGGGAGATCCAAATATCATCAACCTTGTTTGTATTGGGTTTTGATAGTTCTCTAGAACTCAATAACTCAGAAATATATACAACTTATCTAAGTACAGCTATATACAGAATTATGTTAACAGCCCGCTGGAAGGATGCCGAGGCCCCTACATTTCAGGGTTGGATAAATAGACTACTGGCAATATATAAACTAGAGGGAAAAAATCCAGAGCTAAAGGGGAATTGATCTGGGCCCCCGTAGCTAGTTGGTATAATCAGCAAAGGGCCTGATTCTTAAACCATTTGAACTATGTAGAAATAATTATCAGCTCTATAAAGAAGCATGGAGCAGGATAATGAGGGTATATTTTATGTCGATTTGTCATTTGCAATATATTATTATTATATCTGTCACATAGAACAAGAAATAATTGGTACTATTAATTGTAATTTTTGTATTATGTATAGCCTTTTTTGCGTTCCTTGATAAATTGGGAAAAAACCTCATTATACTAGAATATTGATACTATATATGCTTATTTTTATGTACTGTTATGTATCTAAAGTTTGCTCAATAAAAATAAAAAATAAAAAATAAATGAAAATATTTAGCAAGTGGTGATGGGTCAGAGCTTTTCCATATTGTAATGTTGTTTCTCTATAGGATAGTGTAGGACTATGAAACCCCTTCAAAGAGAAGCAAACATAATCAAAAAATCGATTCGAAAATTGTGATGTCAGAGCTACCTTAATAAAATGAATTTAAGCTTAGGTCTCCCATTAAAGTGAGATGAATTGTATACTTCTTCAACCAGGTTGAAAAACCATTAGCCCTTGTGAAGGTTCACAAAGTCTCCTGACTTCCCTTGTTGTAAGATCTAACTTATCTGGTCACCGGCAGTGATGATTTGCTGTCCTATAGAACGCATATCTGCAGTCCTTTCGCTGTGACATGGTGCTAATGAATGACTAGCGCTTGGCTGTTGGGTCTTTAAGGTATGTGTATGGTTGTATCAGTATTAGCAGCCCTTCATGTCTGAGACACAATAATAGTAATGTAATTGTAGGAATGTTTATGGCTCTTGGGGCCTATGGAACTAACAGTTAGGCAAAGCTCTGGAAACTTCCAGATCTCTTGAGCTATATAAGAGTTCGAGTGAGGAGGCATATGTGCCTGGCAGCATTAGACATGTTGTATGGTTACCCGTTCACTGTGTTCTCTTGTTGCAATCTTTTGTTGTGTTTCTAAAGATAATTAATTATCTGCCACAGCTATCTGTTTTCTATCCATTATTCCTTGTTTAATGGTCCAAAACCGGTGTTCATGTTTTTACCCTAGTGGATGGAGTGATTACTAGTAGTCCTGAGGCTCATCATTAGGACATTATTGGTTGGGGTGATTAATTATTATACATGTGATTTGTGGTTTTATGATGATTGCTTATATATGGTATTTTCTCTATACAGTATTACCTTAATTTTGAGAACCTAAGAAGGACTGTCTATTCAAAGGATCATCACCAATTAGAAGCTCACCTGTAAATCCTACTTCTACCGACAATTGCATGTCTTCTGTTTGCCTCTTATGCAATGCAACTTTAGTGTTTGACCACTGACAGGCTGTGGGAAATCCACCTACTCTGCCTGGTAACCCCTGGGTATTAGCCTTTTTCTGGATCCTGTGTTTTTTGCTGGCATGAGCACTTTGTGCACTTTCCCTCTACTAAACAAGAGTTAAATGCCTCTGCTCCTATTTAAACATGGCTAAAGTGGCATATCCCTGATTGACATATTTAACTTGCCTTTAATTCCCTCATACATGGTGTAGAAAGTTAAATGCCACTATGAACTGGCGTATCTATTGTGCCATCCACAAGGTTGGCCTGTAAACCACGGCTTCAGGCCTACCATGTGTAGCCTGACTTCTGTGATTTAAATCTGCAAACTAACTTGTCAAAATAACCCTTTTTGACTGGTGGGTAACCCTGCTGAATATTAATAAACCACCCCTAAGTACACATTTTTACCCACAAGGTAGAGTGCCTGATATTTGAAAGTGGGACATGTGCAAAGATAAAGTTGGCATGTTCCTGGAGTATCTAGCACCCAAAAACTATTTCAGTTGTAGGACTGTATCTGGATCCTGGAGAATTGCAAAGGACTGATTTTAGACTTTAATATGTAACGTTTGACAGGAACCAGCTAAATTAGTCATTCAAAGTCTATTTTTCATATTTATTAAAAGTCTAAGTTATTGGTGAAGTCAGATGTTTAACAAATATTAAGGAAAGTAACTTTTAGAAAGTAACTTTACCCAGTCTGGAGTTCCTAAATGCTAACTTGCATTAGTCTAACTTTGCATGTACTTCTCCTTTATGCTTCCAGAGCAAGAACTCTGGCCAAGGTGTGGGAGGTGTTTTCCTTCCCCATGCAGAAAGACCAGTTTGAGGGGAACTTGGAACTTCATTATCCTGTAAATGGCCTGCCCTTTCACATGGTAAGGCCTGGACCCACCAGTCAGTCTGACTCTAAGCCTAGTGGGAGGAAAGCCATCCCAGAACTGGATTTATGTTCTACAGAGAAAGGAGCTGCTCTTTTGCCTTACCACACCTGAGGGTGGGCAGGAGCTCTGCACAAGAGAAGAAGGTTTTCCACATCATGGATTTTAGTCATGAGGGGCACTTTAGGCTGTTTTCTTAGGGCTGAAAAAGTTGGCAGAAATACTCCTGGGAACTGGTATCCATTGCTTAAGGAGGAGTAAGGAGTCCCCCCACTTACTAGCTGGTGCTAACAATACATTTGTTTTCCCAAGTTACCCTGCTCAGAACACTTTCTGGACCTGGGAAAGATCAGAAGAGTACTTGACCTGGTATCCATGACCTTAGAGGACACCTGAAGGACTGGACCTGCTCCCTCTTGTAATCAGTGCAAAGAAGTGAACTTCAGGGTCAGTTGGCTAACCTGTGTTGCTACACGGACATAACAAACTGCAAGTGGCCTTTTTACTGTAGTGGCTAACTGACGAGTAGCAAGAGTTTCAGGACTGGACCTTGCTGGGGCCTCTGCTACAGTAGATAAGAAGTGCCCACTTGCTGCCCCTGAGTCTGAAGGTAAAATCTTTACCCTTAATGATCTTAGTTGTTGTATCTGGCCTCTGCACAATTGTGGTCAGCCTGCAATCTAACCTTTGCCAGGAAGGAGATGTGGCCTGGTGGCTAGAGTTGCTGACTTTCGAACCTAGGTAACCAGATTTGAATCGAAGCCTCGGAGCTTGGATCTACATCATGTATTTCAGAGCAAATTTTGTAATCGCTCTGTTCCCAAATAAAATTGGAAATGTATTGTGTGAAACTTAATTCTGCAAACCCCACTTATTTTACACAACTTGTAGATCGTCTCCAACTCCCTTCCATGTAAAATATAGCACTCTCTTGCCTTCTAGTTTGGTTAGCACTATATAAATACCAAGGCATACATACATAAATCCCGATCTACTGCAACCAAAGACTATCAATATGACGTTTTGGTGCATTTCTCCTCCAAATCTTTAAAAACTAATATCCCTAGTTCCTCGTATTGAATTTTTAAAATTTTGGTATCTTGTTGTTTATTAAAACGTACTCTTCTTTTCCACTCCAGTTTGAGCTTTTTATTGTTTGGTGTTTTAACTTTATGACTGGTTTGGAACAGCATAATACATTACACCTTGCCCTAAATAAAGCCTGTTTACTCTGTGCAATAGCTACAGGGGTTGAGCTAAGCCTAATTTATTGACTTTGGCATGCACCCTGGCAAGTTAGTGTTATTAATCCTTGAGATGGGCAACTGGCCACCCAAAATAACGAACTTTCTTACAGTTGTCAGTGGTGGGAGATCAGGGATTAACATTTGGATTCCTCACAGTGTGACATTTCATTTTCTGGTTACTGACAACCACTATGTCAAGGACGCTCGGGCTACGAGAAAGAGGACGGGACAGGGAAGACCTCCAGGAAGGTGAATGTTGCGTGAGGGATCAAGGAAATGGGTGTTGGACTTTGCCCAGCGAGCTGGGCCTCCATAAACGCAATGGGGCAGATTTATGTTAACTGGCGCATCCCCAGGGATGCGCCAGTTAACGTGCGCCACAGTGCGCCACAGCTCCGCCACCCATGGTGCGCCGCATTTACAATGCGGCGCACCATGGTGCAAAAACGGCATAGATGCGTGACGCATTTGTACCGGAAAGGTGGCGCAGCTCCAGTAAGGCTCGAGGGTGCCCCATCTTCACAATGCTGCGTCAAGACCTACGCCTGCTTCAAGCAGGCGCAGGGTTTTGACGCAGCATTTGCCTGAAAGTGACTGAGTGAAATCTCATAGATTTCACTCAGCCACTTTCAAGAGGCGTTCCTGCGCAGGAACGCCCCCCCCCGCGCAGGAACGCCTCCTTATGGCGCAGGGCTTTACAACGTGACGCATCTCCTAGATGCGTCACGTTGTAAATAGGGCGCATTGTTTGCGCCGCCGTTGCGTCAAATAAAGTGACACAATTGCGGCGCAAAGAGGCGCAAGGGCATCATAAATCTGCCCCAATGTCTGTTAAGTAGCACCAAACTACCCGTTGCCTTTAGAATTCATTTGTGACAGTGGTGGCAGGTTTCTTGCTTAAGTCAAAAGCTGTCAGTTTTTTGCTTTTTAGTCACATTTTGCAAATTTCACTCACCACAACTGCAAGGTTTTACAAAGAAAGATGGAAATTTGAAAAACAAAGAACTTTGCAACTTCACAAATACTACCTACAATCAGCCACTACCACATCAACATCCTGTAGATATGAAAGCCAGGACTGGAGCCTGAGCCAGTTTTCCTACCTTCTGCAAGAGGAGTATGCATAACCTGGACCGCAAAAGTGAAGCAGAAACCATTTAAAAAGAGTAATAACTGAATTTTTCAGATCTGATGCAGGTTCATTGCATGCTAGCAATATACAATCTAATGTGGGGTCTTTCACCATAGCTATCAATGGAGGTATATCCTTTCACATTATAGTAGGTGATGTAATAGGCTACAAGTACCACAGCATTCGTCTCCTCCTATATATTGATCAACCTCAGAAGCCCCCCTGCTCGGGGGCCATGCTCAATGACTCAGAACAGTTATCATTCTTTCATGATCAAGAGAGAGGATCCAAACAAAGAGATTCCTTGGACGTGTATCTTGCCCAGATTGCAAAAGCCTAAAAAGATCTACTAGGTCCATTTTCTGCATCATTATGAGATGTGAACAATCATTACAAATGCAAGTGCAATGAAATGTAAATGCCCCGGGCCAAGATACATACCACATCTTATGTTGGGATCAGCCAAGAGGATACCCTTGGTGCTTTTGTGGCACACAAGATGTACAAGAGAATTCTGAAGCACAGAGCATCGAGAAGTTGGATATACTCCACTGCATATATGGAAATAATGTCTTCTGTTACTCCAGGGTACAAGCACCAATGAGGAAAAGCTAACCTAGACTGTTAATAGTTGAAGAGATTCGCTTTCGGACTCTAAATTAAACCTCAACCACATTTAGAAGCGAGCAGAGTTCAGTGATCCTGCCTGAACCTGCAGACCCATGTGCCTGCAGTAGAAAGACATGCAAAGGGACGAGAAGATCGTTAAAATTAAATCCAACATTTCTGTCACTCCTTTTACTCCACTTCATTTTGTCTCCTCTGTGTCTAAATCTTTCTTTTCCTTTTTCCCGCTCCTCTCCTTGGACTCTTTCTTAGCTCTGCTCACTAAAATCAAGTCTGGCTCCCCCACTGATTGTGCCCCTGCCCGCATTCTTAAAACTCTCTTCTCTTCCTGTCCTGCTACCCCCCTTTCCCTCCTCAATACTTCTCTTTCTACCGGATTTGTCCCTTCTTCATTTAAATCTGCTATTGTTTCCCCCATTCTTAAAAAACCTGGTCTTGATTCTTCTCTCCCTTCTAACTTCAGGCCCATCTCTCTTCTTCCCTATCTTGCCAAAATTCTGGAATCCTATGTCACCTCCTGTCTCTCTACTTATGTTGAACAGAACCAACTCCTTGCTTCTCACCAAGCAGGTTTCCGCTCGGGTCATTCGACCGAAACTGTGGTCCTAGCCGTTCTTGACCAGCTCAAAGCCAAGGCTGACACCAACTCTCCCCAAGCCCTGGTTCTCCTCGACCTGTCCGCTGCGTTTGACACGGTCGACCATAACATTCTTTTGGACCGTGTCAGCGCAGCGGGCATAAGAAGCCCCGCCCTTTCCTGGATCACGTCCTTTTTAACAGGACGTTCTCAAGCTGTTCACCTCCCCGGCTTTTCTGCTCTCCCCCTCCCGGTGCCCTGTGGGGTTCCCCAAGGTTCCTCCCTTTCTCCCCTTCTTTTCAATCTTTACATTCATCCACTTATTTCTTCTCTCCTTGAGCTGGGGGTCTCTGTGTATAACTACGCAGATGACCTCCAGCTCGTCTTTGATCTTTCTTCTTCTTCTCACTCCCTATCTTTCTTTCGCTCTACCATGGTCTTTATTTCTGGGTGGATGAGCGCCAATCACCTCAAGCTCAATCCAGATAAGACTGAGCTTGTCCTGACTGGCGGCTCATCCAGCCCTTGGTCCCCTGCCTTCTGGCCCCCTATTCTTGGCCCCCCTCCCACCCCGGTTCCCTCCGTTAAAACATTGGGCATTAAGGTCAGCCTGGCCAGGTCAGTGCCGTGGTGTCCTCCTGCTTCCTCTCCCTTCGGATGATCCGGAAAATCTCCCGCTTCTTTTCTTTTGACTCCCTTAAAATCATTATTTCTGCCCTTATCACTTCCCGCCTTGATTATGGTAATAGCTTGTTCGCAGGCATTCCTGCCTACGAAACCCGCCGCCTTCAAGCAATCCAAAATCAGGCTGCCCGTCTCATCTTTCACTTGCCCAAAACCCATCACATCACTCCTGTCCTCAAATCCCTCCACTGGTTACCCATCCTGCAGAGATCTTTGTTCAAACTAGGCTGCCTTGTTTATCGGGCCCTTGATCACTCTGCACCGGCTTTTATCAATTCTCTGATCTCTCTCCACACCCCTGCCCGCACTCTCCGTTCATCCTCCTCTGCCCTCCTCACTGTTCCCCGTTTCCACAAAACTTGCACTGGTGGAACTAGATTTTCTGTTCTTGCACCCCGTTTCCGGAACTCCCTTCCTCTCTCCATGCGCTCTATCCCTATCTTTTCACACTTCCTTAAAGCGCTCAAAACTTTTCTGTATGCCCTGGCCTACCCCCGCTAAACCTCCTGGCCCTGTCTGTTCTGTTCCTTAGAGCTCTCAGCGCCAGGAAGCCGTTTTGGCCATCGTGCGCTCTACAAATAATTTCATTCATTCATTCATTCATTCATTCATTCATTCATTCAATCCAAAAACATGCTGTAAAGTGCGATCCAGACGAGGAAGTAACATTAAGAGGTTTATTATAACATGACACATGCTCAATGTGTTTGAGGTTAATAGAGCTGAAAAAGTATTGGCATAGTTAGGAATTCGAGAACACCACTTCATGTGAGAGAATGAAATATTACTTTTAATGTAAACGACTGTATTTTAATGATTTCTTCAGGCAGATCGCTTAACACTCTAATCTCGTGACCTGGTCTGAGCTAGTTAGGCGCAGAAATAAGCAATGGAACGGAGCACAGCTCATGTAAGCCAGTCGTGCATTCTTTTTGCTATATATAACAATAAAGGCAGTTGTCGGGTCTACTTATCCAAATGTAGTCACAGCTTGCGAGCAACTGACAGAGAGTGATACATTTCAGCAGCTCTAAATGTACTGCAGAGGAGAGTTTAATTTGGGGAACGGCAAACAAAAAGAAAGCGGTTTGAACACATTCATCAATAAAATATCCCAGAGATGTGACCTGCGTTACACACTGAATGCCTGCTCAAACAACCGATCTTAAGTGATAATAATCACTCACCACCGTGAACTGGACAGAAGGAATTACCCACAAATGCCGATATATGACAGCAACATTATACTTCTCCCTAACAGACAGGTACAGTGAGGGTAGTTGAAAATGTGCAAGTTCCTGGTCTCCCAGCGCAACACCCTGCAGTTTCCTTGACAATTTCATTGTTGTAAAATAAAAGAAACTTTACATGTATACACGTAAATAACACCTCAAGGCTAATAAGGAAAGTAATGAGCGTGGGTACAGAAGGATTTTAGTCACTTTTTACTCTCATGAACAGCTAGAGGTGTAGCAGTGGCCCGCTTATTTGTTTTGTATATTTCCACATTTGGCACGAGTAATATAGTGATATCATAATTTTCTCTCCTGTGGGCCTTGTTTCGATTTCTGCAGCCAGCTTTGCTTCAGCTTCAAAGTCTTTGCTGTCCAAAGCCTTCCTCTCTTGTGTTGACTTCCTTTCATGTCACCCTTGTTTACTGCACATAATAGAGTCTGCCTGTGATTTCTGGCAAAACTTGCATTTTGTTGACTTCCCTTTTCCTTTCAACTATCTCGGTGAGGAACAGAATGCCTTTTTTGTTCGGTTCCAAGTTCTTTAGTAATTCTTCACTCACAGGGAAACAAAGGAACTGAATGTTTGCTGATCATCTTCCCTTTCTTTATCACCTTGTGAAGCTTGAATGTGTACACACCTCGCTCCTATCTGTTGTTTTACCTGCTTTCTATGTTGTGACTTAATGGCTCTGAAAAACGTTCATGTACTTTCATTTTTTTCCCTTTGTGAGCATCTGCTACTTTCCTGAAGCGCTTCGCAGCTATTCTCTGTAAATGTATGGCTACGTCGCTCTTCCCAATGGACGTGGATTCACCAAAATGCCGTGGCTCGTGGTTCTGACGTTATGCACCCTTTGAACACAGATGACATTTAGTTCACCTTTTGTTCCACTCCTGGATCTGCAAATAGCTGCGGGGGTGGGATAAAAGATACGGAGTGGAAAATACACAAAGTAACCATGACTCTTAAACCCTTGTTTACTTTATCCGCCAACCCCTGCCTTCATGAACCCTGAAATTAGGTTTACTAAATGGTAACCCTATGGTAGGACCTGCTACTCTCCCATCCACACCTACTTGAAATCCATGCGTATATAATGTAGTTTCACTTTTCTTGGGACTCTATTTAGTTCTCATGCATGCTAGGTTTACCGAGCATCCAGGTACTAAGTATGCCCTCATCAGCACTGCTGCATCTGTCAAGATCCCCCTCCATGCACAACATGGAGAATGGGCAACAAACTGTGAAATCTGATATGAAACAACAGGGATTTAAAGAGCAGGATATACACAATATTGCCATCTGAGCAGCTGATGACAAGCACACTACTCACTCAGTAGGGCCAGGATGTAGAAGTAGTGGTCAGGAATAAGATAGACCATTGGTACCGGAAACAAATGAACATGTCCCACATGTTGGTATATGGTTCATATGAATTTAGTAGGACTTTGTATTAGGCCCACAACACTTCAAAATATAGACAGTGGGTCTACTAATATCATCATTAAATGCTGGTTTTAGCTAGCTCATAGTACAACATCTAAACTCCTAACATGTCTGAGTTATAGATTTTATCAGTAACCTCAAACATGACCACTCCGATTCCCAAGGAATTCTTGAAAACAGATCTAACCCATTTGTTTGTCACTTCTGCTTGCCCAAGGTGTCACAAAGAGAAGATCGAGGATACATTTTTAAATGTTTATTGAACAGGTCTAATTGTTGTACATGAAATATGAGCAGCGATTATTAATCAGATGAAACAGATCATTGTTATGCGCAATATTAGAATGGTAAAAAATCACAATCAAATCAACCATGTTAATTGCACCTAATGTTACTTCTATCTATCACTAATACCTCCACACTAGCGAGAGCATATCAGGAGTACCCTTCTGCCAGACCTTTTAAAATGATCTAACCCAATACCTTGGTATAATGTGTCAGGAAGCTGGCCTCAGTGCATTCACGAATGTACTCAATCTGAGTTTGCAAGCTTGAACACTTCTTTTGCAGGGCTTCTCATGATGAAGGTTGGAGTCTGAAGAGCTGCATCTCAGTCACAACTCACAGTTACTTCCATGATAACTTTGGCGTGAAGTGCCTCTCACTGAATTTAGCATGGATGTTGCGTAAATAATAAAATACCATCCTTATTGTACTATGTCAATGGTGCAGAAAAGCATCTTTAGTTAGCCTGGAAAGAGGGTGTTGTCTCCTACGAGCACACAAATAAAACAAGGGCATTGTGTTCTAATATGTGTGATCTTGGAACTAATTGTGAAGACTGCATGGAGACAATATCAACCAGGAATTAATGTGTGCATGGCACTTACTCTTATTAGGGAAAACATATGCAATCCGCCATCAGAAAAAGAAGCCAAGTTAAAAAAAAAGATAAAACGGAGGCTAATTGTAGGCTCTAGCACAATCACCTGTGCTCAGAGCCACCTGAGATGGAATTGTGCAGAATTTTACATCAAAAGTCACACAACATTCAAATATAAATGTGCATGGGCGACTAGATCAGACAGGGAACACCACTGGGTTCTCATGGGAGGTTATGCTTGCACCAACATGCATGCAGAGACAGAAGTGGTGCATATCCCAAGTAATGCAAGCACAGCTAACAAACATTTGTCTTTCTTTGCATTGAAAGGGTGAACTCATATCAAGGTCTCAAAAGAGAAAATATAGTTTAATACATCAGAGGCACTTCATATCACAAATCAGAATGTAAACAAGTGCAAATCTTATCATAGGGGGTGGTGTAATGCTTCCTATGCCTCACTGTGTTGTATCTGTACGTTTAGCTATGCAAAAAATAAAGCCAGACAAAATGGCCCCAAAACATGTAATGAAAATATCTCACCAATTCGGACATGTTGTGGGGAGACTCTGAAGTGATCTGACTATTATGTTAAAGTCGCATAGCACAAGACTTTGATGGTTGAAGCCAAACTTCAAATTCCTCACTTTAAGAGGGGAGGTGGATAGGTCTAGGGCAGCGGTTGTTAACCTTTGGTACACAGACCCCAGGACGTTTGCAACATCTGCTCAGGGGTTTGGTGACTGTTTATCAATTTGTGAATAATATTCAGTTTTCTAAAGTATGTACTCATGAAGAAAGCAAAATATAAAAGTGACAATATTGAAAGCTGTGTAAATGTGAAATTATTTGATCATGGTAGTAGCGTTTTTAAGGTAAGCAACCTATGGATGACTGGTGACTGTCACAGAAGCACAAGAATGAAGAAGTAACATAAAGAAAGGATACATTAGATGCAAAATAGGACAGAACATATTGCCTATGTCTTTTAGAACTAAAAACGAACTTTGAAAAAATCCAACCTTCCATAAAAATTTCGATATGTGAATTGAAGAACATATTCCATAATGTATGTGTTTATTTATGTTATTTTGTGTATTTGTTTAAGGTTCAAATTGTACAAATATTTTAGATCAGGTTTTGTACATTCCAATAGTGATTCAGTGGAGGTTTACTGAAATCAAAAGGTTAAGAACCCCTGGTATAGAGCAAGCAGCATTGAATGCGTTGACAACTTGTCATGGTAGGTGAGAAAACAAGCCTGTCCATTTCAAAAAGATTCATGCCTCCATTATCATTGTTCACATTTCTCTGCATTTGTATTTCCTCGTTTAATATCATAGTAGCATACTTCCGTCCCATGTCCTCTTAAATATATATCATGTGAAGGACATATTGATTAAAAGCAGCAATTTGTATGTCGGTCCTTATGTTCTTGTCCTTATTGTGCAAATGTTTGATTGCTCAATGCGGATATTTTCGCTTGATCCTTGCAATGGTGTGCATGACATATATAATGGGCATGTGTCCTCTGTACTTAAAACATGCAATCAAGCACATTACAGTTTCTGACATATGCTGGAGTGCACCCGTCTAAGGCTGGTTTTGAAGACGTAGAGAGAGGCCAAAAGGAAATTAAAGAAGTTATTAAATACACCTTCTAAAATTAAATCATAATAGGCTGCTACTTTGAGTTCCCAAATTTGGTGAAAAATAAACATTAATACAATAAGTGTTCTTCTTTAGCTCCTGTACTTTCTTCATGGTTTTCCTAACGGATATCGGTGAAAGAGCAAAGATGTAATGGTCCATTCCTAAACTAGAGCTTTTCTGAAATGCTGAAGCTTTCTTACAAATTTGGTGACTATGAATCCAATATATGTGGGGATGAATCTGTGACTAGACCCTGGTCTCTTCTCTCAAACAAGTGTTCCTTGATATACCCGACCAAATTCTACTTCGTTACCAAAATCAAGTATTTTGTCAAAATGTATTAGACCTTCTTAAAGTGCATGACAAAGATATGCATCTGTATAATATTTTATGTATGTGGGAATACTGGAAGTGATTAATCAGTGTAGTCTTTATATTTCAGGTCAAGTGTGCATAGGGCCTTTTCATAATTTTTTTAAAGACTAATACACTATCCCTAAGAAAATAATGATTTGCTATTTAACCTAAAAACATATTCTTCAACAAATGGACTTTAAATTCAAACTCACAAACGCAGAATCTGCCTTAACTATTTATTTATTTTGCAATCATTTAACACTCTGCAGTAGAACATTGATCCTAAATGCAATTCTCGTTTGAAACTTTCCACATTAACTAATTTAATTTATCATTGAATAGGTACTGATTATTCCAAGGATTCTATTTTAATAGAAATCTGGAAGCAGGGCTGTCAATTTTTGTCTACAGCAAATCCAAAACAATGTTCTACCTTCTGCTTAATTAATTCATAATACTGATCACTTCTTGAAGTCCTAACATGATTAAATTCATAACAGACTATCTTTATCTGCATTTTGAGAATTCAAAAGAAAAATGCTAGCATGAACCATGAATTTACTCCTTTTTACCTGACAATGGTATATTTTTGGGTTATTCTGGAATACTTAGGCAAAAAAACTGAATGAGATGAAATGGAAAGGGAACTAGGACAGACTTGCCTTGTTCTCCCCATTGTTCTAAAGCATGTGGTTAAGTGGCATTAATTATCACACATTTGGCTGTATTCTGATTAACGAGACAAAGCCACTGTTGTTATCTATCAACTACATCAATGTTCAGACCCTCCAGGATTTTGAGATTTGCGGGTTGCCACGAAATCGGCACTTTTGTTAAAATGCCGCGATTTTTACAAAAGTTCAGCGAAATCGGCACTTTTGTAAAAATGCGCAGATTTTTACAAAAGTACCCCGCGAAATTGGCGCTTCTCCATTTCCGGTGAAAGTAAGATTGGAGGCATCCAATGGCTTCCTCAATGAGTGTGAGTCATAAGGTAGATAACAAGGTTTGTGTTTATGAGTCAGTACTAGCACTACTTCAGGAGTCCTCCCAATACCCATTAAAGGTCAACACAAATCACTTTCATATATACAGATGGAGAAAGAATTCCTCTAGAAATCCGCCGAATCAGATCAGATCTCTTGTGAAAGTGTGTGCCGAGCTTCTCTGTTTCAAGGCAGACCTGAAGAAGAAGGTGTTCGTATGAGACCAGTATGTGCACACAAGGTTCTGCCCTGAATATCCTATGTGGCTGTCACTGAGCGCAGACCTAATTATTTGATTTGGTTAGTCCTCTGGGCCAGAGGAAGCTGAGGACATATTGAAGTGACTTACCATTTATGCTGGTTGACTAAAAAGCAGGGGCTGGAGAGTGTGCGCAGCTGTGAGCAACATGATTCGATATTTTACCAGTTAGTGAAGTCTCTGTCTAATGACATGTTTTCTCATTTCCATGTAAGGCGACAAGTTCTAAGCCTGGCAAGAAATCTCATTGGCCAATGCCAGAAGTCCTAACCACTGTTTCTCCACTGCCATAATAATAGGAAATAATTCTTGATCTTCAGCTCCATTCATTTTATTTACATTCACGTTGGTCCCTCCTCTTTGGTACTTCTTTGGTCCTAACTGCTCAAGCAGACATTATTTAGGGTGCAGGAACTTGACCCCCAGAGGATGCAAACAAAAGTTATGTATGATGTGATGTAACCAGTCAAATGCAGAGTTAGATGAATAGGTAGTACATGTACTCCCTCTGGCTTTTCAGTGGTCTTGGCTTCCCTCCTGGATTGTGCTCTCATTGCCAAAGTTTGCCTGATCCTTCATTCACACACGTTTGCCTGACCCTCCTTCACTCAGATTACCGCCTATAAGTTTCCTTGCATCATGGATTCATGGGGCAGAACAACATGATATGGTTTGCAGGTCTAGTTGTCTGACCTGTCTGGTTGGGATCACTGCCTTTGTCTCTTTGGGGATGTCTTTCTCTTGATGGTGTACCAGTTAAAAAGGAAAGGCTCTACTGGCACTCTGCATCTTTCTGCAGCTCTTTCCCTTGCCTCTGTCAGAGGTCACAGGGAGCTATGATTCTGACATGTCTCTTCCTGTCATAAAACAGGCTGGTCATTATCTACTAAATGTGTACCTATCTTGGATTATCTGGCTCGCATCATTGTACTTGTAAATGAATCACTGAATGACAGAATGACAAGTTGATAGAAGTACACAGCCCAAATCCAAACATTCCTTACCAGATTTGGCCATTACCACATCGTTCATGAATTGGGTACTTTTTTAAATGCATGGATATGCAACATATGTGGGGAATACATTATCAAGCAGCCATTTTGTTCAGAATACCTCCCAGAAATCAAGTGCATAACAATTCAATCTTTCTGCTTTATATCTCCATAAACATATTTGTGTATTTTGGTGAGTCCTTTCCATTTTCAAACGATTCCTATGTTTTTATCAATCTTTTTCTTCAACATAACATTTTGTATAAAGAACCCCAAGGTGATCAGGCTTCTCCTGTAAGCTTTCAAAAAGAGATAACCATTAAATATTATTTCATTACTTATGAATCTTCCTATGTTGATTTCCAATTGAAAAAATATAGGTCTGCTAATGTTATCCCATTCCCTTTCCCGATTTTACTTAAACCATTTGATATATATCTGATGTTTCTTGTACTACTCCCTGAATATGATTATCTTTAGAATGGATTGTTTCCCAAGGCCCTTAGCAACTTTCGAAATTAATTCAATTGATGTACATTTTGGTTTTCTGTTCATTTATATTTTTAGCTTTTTTTTACTTAGTACATTTTTTTCTTTGTAGAGAAAATTTACACAGACACGTTTCTAATTACCACTTTCAGTATTTAACATAATGTAATCAAATGTTCCTTTGACTCTTTACTTTAAATATTTAATCAGACAGATCTGATTCATGCCTGGAGGACTTTTAACTCATATTCGTAAACACAGAATTGTGATTTTAAAACTGCATCTTTATTTAATCTTTAGTTAACAAATGCACATGTTTAAGAAGAGTAGTATACTCTCTAACAATGATGCACAAGTATATAAAATAATCCTCAGAATGATGGCAATGATATTGATGGAAAATAATCTTCGGTCAGATCAGCTAGTTCTTTCTATTACTAATTATTGTTCAAGTGGCATTACAAACTAAATGCTTCTCTCCATCGCATATCTCCTGGGAAATGCTAACATTGTTTTTAACACTAGCATCAGGCAAAGGTCTATCCACTTCATTTCCTTCCCTCCTCCAGAATAGAATCAATCAACGACATTGCAATCTCAACATCCTGGAATAGATGATCCTTCCTTCACCTTCTTTGACTGCAAAATTACAGC
The DNA here is from genome assembly GCF_964263255.1 of Lissotriton vulgaris. NCBI lineage: Eukaryota > Metazoa > Chordata > Amphibia > Caudata > Salamandridae > Lissotriton > Lissotriton vulgaris. Next base: position 1,068,355,437 of record NC_141696.1, on the reverse strand, counting down.
CTGCACTTATTTCTTGAAGAAATACTGATAACCTTGTTTAGGTTAACGTTTAAGGTAAGGCGTACTTTAGGAATCTCATATTACAGTGACTTGCCTGTGATATGGGACTCACCAGGAACGCGGCTGGTCTGCAGGATGCACTGTCATGGCCCTTAATGGATGCCGGGATAATAAGATGGGGTAAACAGATGTAGGGGGGTACACTGAGGCCTTGGGAAACATTACTTCATCTCTCGAATAATAGGCTCTCAATATTCAAGTTTTATCAACAGGGTAAAGAAGAGAATGACAGTATAGAGTGGGAAGAGAACCTGCAAATCACACCACTTCAGATGAAGGAGATATCCAAATGGTATTGCATGCTAGTGCAAAGCGAAGATGGAAACCTTACACTGCCAGAATATTTGGATGGCGGACCTGCCTTCGTTTGAACTATTAGACCTATGGCAAATATCAATGTCTACACTTTGGGCTGTTGTAATCTTGCACCTGTGAAGAGAAACCATGTATTTACATTACATACAGCGTACTGGTCTCTGAAGAAGTTTTCGAAGCTGGGAAAGCAAAATGTGAGGTGCAGCCCAAAATGCGGATTGGAAAAATAGATGATGTTCATTTATTCTGGCAGGCTGTAAAGTAAAGCTTGGGAAGTCACAGTCACAATAATTATTCATACTAATAATATTTGCATGGAGAGAAATCTGTCAGAAATGGGTGTCCAGTGGTCCACCAACATGCACTGAATGGGTGAGATCAGCACAACAAATTGCTAAGTTGGATTGTCTAACTGGGTTAGATAACCAGGTTAAGATATGGGAACCATTCCATATACGACTTAAGAACTAGCCTTGAAGTCCAAGGATTAAAGACAGAAATCAACATGGGAGTAATACTGAGATGGCTTGGGGAACTCCCACGATAGTTGAATTGAGGCCTGATTAGGTGCACATGGCCGTTAGCTGGTTGGGCCATGTTGGAAGGCCACAATGCACTCCACGCCTCTTGTCTTATATGAGGACAAACAAAAACCATAAATTACACACAAATTTGTATTTCTAAACGTATACATTCATTTTAAAATTTACACAACACCTTCAAATTGTGCACATCCATACACAGTGTAGTTAACTCGGAAGCCATACTACATTGACTATAACTACTGCCTTTTCCATGATCTGCTTATACCCTTTTATATTATGTCACTTATACCATCTAAGATAATATTATTTATAATAAGAGCTATGGCATTGCAGGTTGATGAGCCTCATTTAAGAGGTTTTGTTGTATGCCAGTGCTACAAGGAATCTTCCTGCTCTGTCCTATTACAAAACAAAATGGCAGGAATGCGCCGTATTTATGTTATGACACATTCTCTAAGTTTTCCCCTGTGCTGGCACACACTGGGCTGCCATGCGTCAATGCAGGCACCCTTGCACCATGGTGCAAGGATGCCTACATTGCAGGGCTAATTGATTTTGAGCAGGAAGGAGCACATTCCAGCACAAAATCAATCACAAGAGCCAATATAATCTTTCTATGTGTGGTGCAGAATGCAGAATGTGTGTGGAGGTGCACAAGTTATAATAATTTGAAAGTGTTGAGCATATTATAACTGAAGAATTTCTAATGTTCGTCTATTTTAAATTTGAGATTATAGGATGAATAAATAAAGCTTTCTTAACTATAATACAGGTTTAACCTTTTCTTTCATTCAATTTGAATGTTTTTTTATATTTATATATTTTTTTTAATTGAAATCGTACAGTTTAATGTTGTGGAGTGGGGTGTGCTACAGTACAGTAGAGGGTCGTGTCGTAAAATGTACAGTCATAGAATTGAGTGGAGTAGAGTGGAGTAGAGTAGACTGTGGTAGGGGGAGTGGAATAGCATAGAGAAGTGTTGTCAAGTGGAGTGGCATACAGGAGAATAGCATTCAGTGAAGTGGCAAAGAGTGGAGTGGCATAGAGTGTAATAGCATACAGTGGAGTAGCTTAGAGTGCAGTTGCGCAGAGTGGCAAGTAGTACAGTGAAGTAAGGTAGAGTGTAGTAGCATTCAGGACAATAACGTAGAGTTGAGTGCTGTGGAGTGGAATGGCGCAGAGTGGAATAGCGTAGAGTGGAGTTCCTGAAAGTGGAGAGGGGCAGAGTGGAGTGGTTTAGAGTGTCGTGACAGAGTGAAGCGGCATAGAGGAGAGTGGAGTACAGTACAGTGGTGTAGAGGGGAGTGTCAGAGTGGAGTTGCATACAGTGGAATCGTCTAACGTGTATTGGTGTACACTGTAGTGGTGTAGAGTGCAGTGGCATAGAGTAGAGTGGTTGCAGCCTGTATCCTGGGCCACATGACTAGGTGCAGTTGGGAAATAGTCTTTTGTACTTTGCTCACAGACAGTGAGACAAAGGGTGATAGGTGTTGGCATGATGAGCCATCTAACTTGATGAGGTGAAGGAGCCGTCACGTACCATACTTGCACATCACAAAGGCTCTGCCTGGGCACACTCACAAAGGATGAGCACTAGTCTTTTGTGACCCCAGATAAGCTGGGGACAGGGCAGGGAGGCAGGAAATTCCAACCACCTCTGGGGGGGAAACCTCCAGAAACATTTACTATTTCAAAGTGGGCAGCAAGTATAAATAATGAACCTTCAGTCCCAATCCTTCAGTACACCTCTGGACCTGTGGAAGACACAAAAGGACTGCTGTGCTGCTCTTCAAGGAGGACTGCTACTCTGCTGTCTGTGAGAAAGGACTCGGCCTGCATCTTGATGCCTGGACCAGCAGCGCGACACCAAGGGATAGTTGGCTGGCCTATTGATGAGAGACTCAGGACAGAAGAGGACCCATCTTGAACCTGCTGCGTGTCTGCCCCTGAAGTGGTGCTACCTCAGTCCTGGACACTTTGAAGTGGGCCTGTAGGTGCTCTGCCAGTTGAGCTGTTGTCCTGTGAGCAGAACCACCACAGCAAGACGCATCTCCTCGCAGTCGCTTCAGAACTGCTGCAGTTCGATGCTTCCCCAACAGTCGACTGCGCATCTCAGCCCGTAGCCTCATTGGTACTGCTACTGCACAATGCATCCTCGACGGAGGTCTTCTCATTGCAAGCCCCTCGTCGACAGCATCCTCGAAAACTGAACTGTACTTTTCATTGCAGCATCACAACTCCTTAGAACTGCCACTGTGCAAAGCATTTTCAACGCAGGATCTCGCAATACTTCGCAATCAGGATTTAAAGATCTATGTTCAGCGGGCCTTTGGTTCCTGGAGCTGGCCCATGCTCCATCGCAGTCAGACTTGTGACTTTTTCCTAGTCCGGTGCAACCAGATAACCATAGTTGGTGCTTTGTACTCATAGTCACTGTTTTCACTTAAAACATCAACATTGCATATCTCTGGTTTTACTGATGAAAGTTTGTGTCATTCAGATCATAAAATTATTAATAAAATTGTACTCTATTTTCCTAATTTGGAGTGGAATTTTTCTTGTGTTGTGTTTTCACTTTATTACTGTTTGTGTGCTGCATACATATATTACACATTGGTGCTAAATTAAGCCTGACTGCTTTGTGTCAAGCTACCAGAGAGTTAAGCACAGGTTAATTTGGGGTTTGCTTGTAACTTCATCTGGACAGAGATTGTGGCTGCTGCTTGAGTAGGGTTTCACCCCCACTTAAACTGTAATACAATTTCCAACAGAAACGTGTTCAATTATTGCTTCAAGTGTATATGTTTACTGATATGATAGATTAGCAAGGTAGTGTGATGAAGGCAAGGCACATATCGTGTTATTACCAAGGCCCTCCCTTTCAAAACCATTGGTAATGAGGAACATCTGTAAGTGAGCCACAATGTATCAGAATTAATGTCTTGGCAATGGTTATAGATTTGGCAATCTGGAGTCATTTAGAAAAGAGATTTAGAAGGACGCTGATTTAAGTAGGATTGCTTAGGTGAGCCAGAGATACAGCTCTTGTATACTCTAGTTTACGTTCTGAGAGTTATAACAAATAGTAAATTAAGTGAAAATGAAACGAAACTATGTATCTGTCTGTGGTCCTTCAAACACCCTTGTAAAGACATGGAGGTGTTTTGGTTGTATTAATGGGACATGACAGGTTAAATATTCTAGTAGAAAACCTTTAACTTGAACAGGGTTTCCTTTACCATTTACAGTCAGTGTGGTCTAAAAGACTGTGAGATTAGGAGGCATGTGTCCATTTCATAACACCACTCTGTGGCACCCTGATTCACCTGATGCGCTGCTCGCTGCCGCCACCACCACGCGCCATGGGAAGCCAGGTCATCAAGTGAATGAAGATGAAGCGCTTGTAGCATCCGTCAGCCACTCTACAGGAGATCTAAATGGAAGAATTACTCTGATTGTGGCTTTGCAAGTCCATACGCTCTTCCTTCTTCCTTCAAGTACAGCACATCTCTTAGCCACGGGAGCTCAAACTGAGTTTTCAAAGTTTCACTTCGAGTAAAAAGAAGTCGTGCTTTTAATTAGGGTTTAAATCCTACCATCAAATGAGCAAAGATCAGACAATCGCCACTGATGAACTTAGTAATTGCCAGCCACCAGGCCAAATAGAATTCATCAGTATGTGAAAAGGGAACGTTCTCATTACAATTTGTTGAAAGATGGCCCTAGCTGTGAAAATCACTTCCAAAGTCGATAGGGGACCAAAGTGAAGAATGAGAGATTCTCTTCCCAACATGAGACCAGAAGGGGGAAAAATAGGACGCAGCGTTTGTCATTAGCAGACAGGGCTCCTTTCATAGCTCTTCTGACAACATCAAACTTCTAATCAAGGGCTGTCATTGGTTCAAAAGGCAAAGACACGAACAGGCCGCAGGAAAGGCAAAAAAAACAGTGCTGAATTGCGACATTTCTACCGTTTTAATTGGTAGCAATTAAAATAACCCCTGTCGGCCCAGCCGCAGTCTGAATAAATATATTTGTTTTAATACTTCTTTTCTTTCAACTATTATACAAATTAACCTTTTACAATATTTGAATCTCATTAGTTTTGAAAATATAGGCGTCTTCATACAGTAAAACTGCATGGAAAATACACTATCAATTTCTGATTTACTGGTATTTTGTCAACCATATATAATAATCCGCGTCCTGCCGTCTGTGCGGGTGGAAACTACAGGATACCTACATACTGTTAACTAGTTGATTCAAACATTTTAACGCACTTTTATATAATTTATTAAAGCCCATTCTAATGGTATTTCAATTTTGAGTCCCAGCTCATAGGCAGCAAACGACGAGATGGAGTTAGCAGCGATATTTGCAGGCAACTGTTTCATTGATAAATTGTAAATAATATGGGGGCATATTACCAACAAGTAGCGATATTTATCTCTAAATAGGCTTAGCGACGATTTTTTTATCGCTGCCTATCGCTGGATATGTTAGCGGAGAAAACATGCTATTAGCAACGTTTTTCTCCATTGTACTAAAATATCCAGCGATAGGGGCGAAATGCGTGAATATCGCTGAGAATACAGCGATATTCATGCATTAGCGACGAAATGCTCTTTGCCATGTTATCCACCTCCCATTGGATAACATGGCTAAGAACTGGTCTGGGCAGGTTTTAGTATTTGGGGATATTCGCGCTTAGCGCAAATATTTCCAACGCTGCGCCTGCCTTGCTACTAGGCGATAGCAACGTTAGCGACTGCTTTCGGTCGCTAACTGGTTGGGTCCACCCACTTTGCATGTCATTCGCGATAAACATCGCTGACATGCAAAGCGGGCCGCAAACCGCTCGCTATCGCCTAAAAGCTGTCACTAACATCAGTTAGCGACAGGTTGCTAATAAGGCGATAGAATTATTGCCGCCTAGCGGCCGAAAACGGCCACTAAATTGGCGATAATTGCCTATCGTCCCCCTTGGTAATATGCCCCATAGTTTTACACTTGCCAGGCAGTGCACATTTTTAAAAACGGATTAGTTGGTGCTAATGCCAGGGTAAAATTGCATCTTCAACAAGTGCGATCTCAAATTAAAAGGGACAGATCTGTGATCAAGATAGCACTTGACTTTCACACTTTCAAGAAACAAACTATGAGCATTCTAATGCAGAAGGTTAACCTACTAAACGTAAACTCAGTATTTTGCAGTGTGTCTGAGAATTCAATAAACTTCCATTAATTAACCCTTTTGCTGTACCTGTTCTGTAACCGATGGAGAAGTGAATTCCAGATGCCGATTTAGGTCTTTTTTTATGAAAAAGGAAACCTGCACTGCTCTAGACCCACCACTACAGCATAATCGTTAAAGCAAGCCATGGTCAAAAGGTATCCAAACTAGAGATGTTTGCCTGAAAACTTGAGAACATCTTTTAGCTATGCAAAAGCCAAAATAATTGGAATCTGCAAAACTTGTTTTCAGAATAGACTAATGAAGCAATTGAAGCATGAAAAAATATACAATTACTAAATTTAAATCTTCATAACATTTAAGGCCAGATGTGTGTGTACTGGTGTAAAGTTGACTACACAAGATTAATGAAGAAAAGTGTAGTTTATTAAAAGAAACACAGGAGCAAGGTAGGTAACATCCTACACAGGACTTCTTCTTCAGCAACTACCATAGTTGCTAGGGAGGGGAAACTAGGATACAATAGAACATAGGATAATAATTCTAAAAGGATTTAAAGGGACAACATAACACATCTTCCCCTTTATAATCAAAGAAAACAAAAAGAAAAAAAACAAAAAAAATATTAACAAACAAAATCTTCTAACCACTTGGGTTTAGAGCAAATACGTTTCCGGTTCACAAATACATCACTATTACAATTAGGTTCGTTAACAGATGTCAAATTAGTATCTTGATTAGATGGAAAAGAGTCGAGTGAAGTGGAAACACTAGGAGAAGGATCTACTACATCCACATTCGGAGAAAGATCTACTACATCAGAAGTGGAAAGATTAGAGCTGGTGGAAAGGTTTTCAGATACACTGAAACCACCATGATCCTCCTAATGAATAGAATGAGGAGTAGGTGAGGTCTCAGGTAAATTAATAGAGTCCTTCGTTAAATTTTTTTTGCCTCTGTAGATTGCAATTCTTTTAAGATTCCACACTTTACCATCACTTAAAAGAACAGCATTGCGAAGAATCTTCTTAATCATTAGGGGTTCAGAAAATTGAGAATCCCCCTTACGAACTTTCCAGGGTTTCCTCACTTTAACCCACATACCAACGCTAACATTTGCAGTACTAGAGCAACATTTCTTATCAAAATTTCTCTTATACTCTAGATGTTTATCAATAACATTAGATCTAACTTTGCTCATATATATATCTAAACAAGATTTTTTATGCAACCATTTGGGATTGCACTTGGTTCTTGCAACACGACCTCTCATGATCTCGAAGGGTGACATTTTTAGGGCATCATGAATGTTGGTTCTGTAAGACCACACAGCTTTGAAAACTGAAGTTTCCCAATCCTCACCATTTTGCATAGCTATTTGTATGGCATTCTTCAGGACTCTGTTGAATCTTTCACAAAGTCCATTACCGCTGGGGTTATAAAGAGAGGTAGTTTTATGTACAATACCAACCATGTCAAAATAAGATTTAGTTAATTTGGAAGTAAATTGAACACCATTATCACTAATGACCTGATTGGGAAGACCTTCTTCAATAAAAACTTTATCAATAAAGTTTAAAACAGACGAAGAATCAACTTTGTCAACTATAGTGATACTGGGCCATCTTGAAAACACGCCAATAACAGAGATTTAAATTTATGATCTTCCCCAATTGGTCCCATAATATCGATGGCAACAGTATGCCAAGGACCTTCTGGAACCAAAGGGTCACAAATGTCAGGTTTGAGCGTGTTGAGTACTTTGTCTGAATTAGAACACGTGACGCATTCCCGAACAATTCTTTCTGTAAGAACATCAATTCCTGGCCACCAATACCACTGTTTGACATTTTGCTTGGTTTTCACAATGCCACAATGATCTTTGTGACACAGTTCAATAATGCCATTTCTCAAAAGTGAAGGAGGAACAGCTCTGTCACCTCTAAAAATAGTGTCATCACATACAGTTATCTCATTTCTAACCTCCCAATACAGTTTAAAATCAGGTAACAGTTCCTTTTTTCCTGTCCAGCCTTCACGAATGAAAGAAATAACAGAATTTAAAATTTTATCTTTCAAATATTCTTCCTTTCCCAAATTTTTTTCAATACAAAAAGGATTACTATCAAGAATATAAGCAACATGAAGGGACATCTGCACCAAACAAACAAGCACTTACTTAATATAGTTAAAAGGAAGCACCTCTGTTTAGTAGAGAGCCTCCTCTTTGTAGTCTTGTTGTGTTCTTTTGACGAGGATTCAAGTTATTATAGAGTTATAGATGAGGATGCTGCAGGAACAATTATATTGCCAAACTTACATGCACACAAGGTCACTAGAGAATTTACCTTGTGTTCCTTTATGCAGCTGTAGTGTACAATATGCTCTAAACCTTTTCCGAACAAGGTAGCTAATTAATCAGTAGAAATTAATCCAGTTCAGTTGGTATTCTTGGAAACGTTGTGGGCTATTCTTGGAAAAAATTAGGCTCCATTAATGCTCATTTCAAAGAAATTAATCCTCAATGGGAAGCACTTACAAAAATATAAAAACAGCAGGTGTCCCTGTTGAAGGTCCGCTTCTGGAAAGCACAAATGATCCTAACTTCTTGAGCTTCGTAAAGGCAAAGGAAGTGTGTTTCCTCTCACATTCCAAGTTGAACAAAGACATGAAATCCTTAATGGAGGTGAATTCTTCATGGATCTATTTGAGCACAATCTGATGTGTAGTGACTGTGAAAAGCATTTTTTTTCTTCTTGTCTCCTGGTGAGAGCAAAGTCCATGGTTCTCCCTTTTATATACCCTAAGTATGCAAATGTCTAGAACCCATAGTACCACTCACACACCTACCCACAGATATACACAGGCACCTACCCACTGACTCATAGACCCACATAGGTATTCACTGACCCATACAGGCACTCACACACCCATTCACAAACTCATACATGCACTCACTGACCCGCATAGACACTCACAGACCCAGATAAGCATTCATATACCTACACACACCCAGACAGGCATTCATAGACCCATTCATTGACCCACACAGGTACTCAAACACCCACTCACACAGACACTCACAGACCTTCTCACAGACCTCTACAGACCCACTCACAGACCCACACAGGCACTCACACACCCTCTCAAACACCAATACAAGAACATACACACCCACACAAAGACCCGCAGACATACTCACACTCCCACTCACACACCCATTTAGATACTCACCCACCTACTCACAGATTTATAAATCCACTCTCAAATCCAGTCACCAACCCATACAGCTACTCGCACACCTACTCACAGACCCATACATACACTCACACATTCACTCACACACCCATCCAGCTACTCACACACCCTCTCAAACACCAATACAAGAACATACACGCGCATACAAAGACCCGCAGACATACTCACACTCCCACTCAAACACCCATTTAGACACTCACCCACCTACTCACAGACTTATAAATCCACTCTCAAATCCAGTCACCAACCCATACAGCTACTCGCACACCTACTCACAGACCCATACATACACTCACACATTCACTCACAAACCCATCCAGCTACTCACACATCCACTCACTGACCCATACAGTCACTCATACAACCACTCAGACACCTACCAAAAAACTCACACACTCACTCACAGACCCATAGAGCTACTCACACATCCATTCACTGACCTATACAGCCAAACACACACACACACATGCACACATGCACACACACTCTCAAAAGTGACAGGATACAGTTAGAATTCTTTTTTAAAACAGACATTCACTGTGAAAATGAAGGTTACAGGGGATTTATAGTTAGAAAATAACATTAAAAAAGCATAGAAATCCCCTAAAAAACTAAAGGTTACATGGATGTTATAGTAAGGTAACAGTACTAAAAATTCCTTAGAAATTCACTGAAAAAACAAATGTTCTAGACATCTTATAGTTAAGCTTGGAATTCACTCATACAGAAGCAGTGAAATTCAGCAGTTGTTGTTAGTTTACTGAAGAAAGATAAGCCGTCCGAACAACCTGGGTCTTTTTAACGCCCGATAAGTCTTTTGAATTCTGATTATAAGCTATTTGTGAAAATAATCATGGTAAGAATAGCCCCTGCTGCTTCATCACTAGTACATCAAGAATAAAATGGCTTGTTGCCAGGTAGAACTTTATCAACTAATACCATTGTTTTAATTCAAGCAATAGATTATTATTCTAACAACAATGTTCCAGCAGCCATAAGGAACACAACTCCTGTTGAGAAAACTAGCGAGCCCGCCCATGAAGACGACCGGACTCAGTTCCAGGGCGCATTGGGATCCACCACCTCACCAAACTTTCCCTGCGTCGGCGGGTGACACAGGTAGCATGCAACAGAGACCACTGCTGACTTATTGGGTCCAAACATGTTTGATGGGACATGACTCTTAGGGCTCACCCCTCTCAGGTAGCTGTGGGACGTTGATCGATTTGGGAGAGATGGGGAGACGTAGCATCTACTTCACCCCCACGTTTCTACCTTTAGTTCTTCAGTTGGGCGACAGACACTCTGCATATTTTAGTTTATGGGCAGTTTAAGGCCCAGAGTGCAGGGAGGGGGGTTTTGGGATTGGGGTATTGATAGACATTCTGTTTTTGTTGAATCAGCACAAAAAGATTGTGTTCTATGGGAGGAACCGTTGACCTTCACACATTTCCATGAACATGCACGGGGACAACAACATTAAACTTTTGAGCTGGAATGTCAATAGGCTTGGGAACAAGGTTAAGCACTGTGAAGTTTTTACAATGTATTAGGAGGCATGCCACGGAAGTAATCCTTCTTCAGGTACACACTTGGTGGGAAATTCCTACAAAGCACTAAACAGGTGGGGTTACAAACTGGTGGCCAACTTAGGCTTCACTACTGGCTCACGGGGAGTGGAAATCTTGATACGAAACTCCTTCCCATTTATGGTCTAATCTACATGGTTGGATGACCTGGGGAGATATATTGGTATCACAGGGCAGTGGGAGGGATGCACGCTCACTTCCATGTCGGTCTACATCCCACCAGGCCTTCAGACCTGCACATTCAAAGACTTGGGAGCTTTACTACTCTTACTTCTGGAGGGCCTGCTGATGATGGGAGGGGCCTTCAAGAATGTGGTTTCAGGACCACTGGACCGTTATCCCCCGCGAGACACTGGGGCATCGGCCAGATGGTTGTCAGTCTTTCTAAAGGCCCTCAGTTTAATGGATGCATGGAGAACATACCATCCAGATAGTGTCCAACACATGTTTTACTCTGGGCACACAATAGCCTTTCCTGTATAGACTACTTTATCGTCCCAGCATCCCAAATAGCACATATCTGCAAAATCAGACACATATCAAGAGGCATCTCCGACCACTCTCCGGTATGGGCTCACCTGGAGCTAGGTCAGGGAGGAGTGGGTAGGATAGCTCCTATAAATCCAGGGTATCTTCGTGACCAAGGTGTGCGCAAGGCCCTACTGCAAGCCATTGACTAGTACTTCCAAGAAAATGAAGGCACAGTTGACTCCCCCAGACACTGTGGGAGGCTTTTAAGTCCGTAAAATTAGGGCAGGGACTCTCCCTGATAGCCGGAACATGCAAGGAGAAAATTAAGGTACTGGTGGCTGTAGAAAGTGCAGTCCCCAGACTAGAAGGAGAACTGGAAGAGGAGGTGACACAGGAAAAGCGCCATACCTTGCAACTTAAAAGGGATGAACATAAAGCGATAGCCACAGACAGGGCCAGATCCATGGGAGGGAGACGGCGGGCAGAGTGTACGACCGTAGGGACAAGGCGAGGAAACTCATAGCATGGGTAGACAGAAAAGAACTGGCATCCAGGTTGGTGCCAGAATTGATAGATAAAGATGGCCAATCCATCACAGATCCTCAGGCTATTGCCAATATGTTCGCTGCTAACTATAGTGACATCTATCACACTCACAAATCTTACACAGAAGAGGATTATCAGTCCCTCCTCAGGGACATTGCCCTTTTTACCCTACCGGTTGATGACAGGGAACCATTGGACAGTGACTTCACTAATGATGAAATCGCACTAGCAATTAGAAGTCTCAAGTCAGTTAAGGCTCTGGGTCCCAACGCCCTACCAATTGAACTCTACTAGAGCCGGACAAACTAGCTTCACACCTGCAGTCCATGTTTGCAGCCAAAAAGAGGCAGGGGATGCTCCAGCTAGATCAGAGGGTGGCCACGCTCATCACCATTCATGAAGAGGGAAAACCTAAGACAGATTGCGACCCGTATAGGCCTATCTCTCTTCTAAATGTGGAACCTAAAATCCTCACTAAGCCCCTGGCCAACCACCTCATTAAAGTGATCAGCGGATTGGTACAACCAGACCAGTCTGTGTTTATGCCCCAGAGCAATACTGCGCTGAATCTCCGTAGAGTGCATGGGGTGATGGGTCGACTAGACACGATACAATAACCAGCAATTATAGTCTCACTGGATGCATCTATTGTGTTTGATACCACTGAATGTCCATACCTCTTTGCCGTGTTAGCAAAGATGGGGTTTGGGATTGGGTTTATCCATTGGATTAAACTTCTCTGCTCAGAGCCCCTGGCACAGGTTATATTAAATAACAAAAAATCAGAAGTGTTTGCGCTGGGTTGGGGGACCCGCATGGGTTGTCCACTTTCCCCCCTCCTCTTTGTCCTTGCCCTGGAGCCACTCGCGGCATGGGTTTCGTAGAGACCCCGTTATACGTGGTCTATGACGGACAGAAACATGGAAAGACCGTATCTCGTTATATGCATACGACATTCTTGTGTTCCTAGCTTCTCCAAAAGTGTTGTTAATTGCGGTGTTTGACATCTTTGCAATCTTTGGCAGATTCTCTGGATACTTCATTAACTGGGGTAATTCTCTTAAATACGTCCTCCACAGGGACCTGCCTGCTGCGCCTAAGGGCTGCCCTATACAAATTACCATAGTGGGCTTTAAATACTTTGGGATTTATGTGATGTCAAATCCACAACTCCGTTATGATGGCAACCTACACCCGCCACTGCAAAGATTGAAGCGAGATATAACCGCATGGAAGGCACTTCCTCACTCACTGTTGGGCAGAGCAGCATTTTTAAGACGAGGTCCCTCCCTCGCTTCCTCAATGTGCTACAAAACTGCCATGACCCAGTGCCTACTCGTTGCTTTAGGGAAATTGAGGGCTTGCAGAGGGACTTGTTGTGGGAAGGGAATCCTCGGATAGCACTAACCAAGCTCACCCTTAAATGGTATGACAGTGGGATCAGCCTTCCAGACCTTAAGAAATACTATTGAGCGGACCACCTTGCAGCTATTATGGCACATATCCCTGCATGGATGACACGGGCTACCCCATGGACCGGTGGCTCCTCTCAAAAGGAGAATTACAAGAGAGCTCTTTATTCTAGGCCACAGGGGTTCCCCCTCACTGGGCCGACAAAACACTCTGTGCAGGTCTGGCACAAAGCAACCAAAAGTCTGGGATGGGAGCGGAAACTGATGCTACCAACATACCTCTGGGACTCAGAGAGGCTGGGTGATCTATGGAAGTTGAAAGGGTTTGATAAATGGAACCTTATAGGGACCATGAGTATTGGAGACATGCGGATAAAGGGTCACGTAGTGACATTTTCCTCCCCACAACAGAAATATGAGCTCACTAACCCAGAACACTTCTGTTACCTCCAATTCCGACATGCACTACAGTCCCATCTAACTAAAGGATCCTCCCCCCAGAATCCACACGTCTCGAGGACAGACTGCTTGATGGATACTTACCAGAGAAAACAATCTCACTAACATGTAAAAAGCTGATAAACAACACCGCGTACCCCCTCTGGGGCACCAGGGCAAAGTTGGAAAGGGATGGGCTCGAACTGGATGACGAGGAATGGCAAGAGGCACTGGCCTCCCCAAGGGAGTGGCTATTTCAGCCAGACTGAGGCTTGTCCAGCTCAAAATCATTACTGGACCTTGCCTGGTCTGCATGGGGAGGGCAGAAAGGGGGGAATGCAGAAGACAATGTGGTCATGAGGGAACGTTTATGCATATCCTCTGGGAATGTGATCTTATTCAGAGGTACTGGCGTCAAATACATGCAGCTCTTGGCAAAGTGTTGGATTAATTCATCCGCCCTGAAGCAAAGAGGTGAATGGGTAAGATCTAGGTACCACTAGGCCTCATGGTGGCAAAATGGAATATTGCTCAGTTATGGGGAGCCACAACCCCACCCACAATAACAGAATGGAAGAAACCCACTGACTGGTGTATGTTCTGGGAAAAAACAGTGTATATTGCGAGGGGCTGCCCCAAGAAGTGGTCTCAAATCTGGGGGGCATGGAACATGTACTGAGGGGAGATTTGTAGTCCCCCACGCAACTCCATTTCTGATGACCTGTCCTCACCATAAATGCTGTATCCCATGTTGTTACATTGCTCTGCTCTTGTAGACAACGTGATTATCACTGTTATTGAATGAATTCCTCCTGCCTGTAAACTATTCCCCTGATTCATGCAACAACACTGATTCATGTTGTTTAATAAAAATAATTATTTTAAAAAAGCAGCATCGGTATACAACGGCCGCATCACACAACCATTGCGCCACCGTGAGTCTGACGGTCAAAATCGGGCCCTAAATTGTGTTTGACGAGTCTTACATTTAGTGACTTTAGGGATTAGGGATGAACCTGTTACATTGTTTCCTATTGGCACTCATAACTGTATAGTAAATATACCAAATACAGACATTGGCCCAACCCCTTGCTGCCTTTGTTTTTTGGTTTTTCCAAATCTAGTCGATACTGATGTTCATCTAAGGTGCTCTTAACGATTTCAGGGTCTTCAGCTGCTTTTTTGAGCTCCACCTCCAATGAATTTGCTTTGTCTGTTAAAAAGGAAGAGCAATCTTCACTGTTTAAGATCATTTTTATAGTGGCTGGTGCAGATTTGTTAGATTTATTGGATTGAACTTTTAGTAGATCGACTTGTTTCCTCGGTCTAAGTCAGGGGTGGGGTTTTTAGTTAAGTCAGGAAGAAATGTGTGTATTAACCATGAACCTGTGGTGGTACGGTGCTGCCAGGTCGGGGGAATAACCCGATAACCCCTGGGAGTGTGTGACTCACGGGATCCACACTGTCAAGTAGGCACAGTCCTGGGCACACGTGGTGAGGATATTTACAAGGTTGACTTCAGTCTTAAAGTGTTATATAAATGCAGTGGTCGACACCAGTATGAGTTCTAAAAGTTTTTTATATTGCAGCAACGACTTTGCTGATCACAACCAAACCAGCCGACACATGTTTCTTCACTAGGAAAAGTCCTGTGACTCATCGGGGCTGTATAGTGAGTGGATAAGCAGTAAAGCAGGCCCCATATGACCGGTGATAATTCCAACCCATTTGAGGGCGTGTTGCGAACTGAAGATGCTGTGAATATCGGCACCGTGAAGCGTGCCGCATTGAGAATCAGTTTCTTGATGAGGGTTGTGGCTGCAGGCTAGATATGAGCCATGTGGTGCGACCAGAGAGACAGCCCGGGGCGGGTGCGCCAGAGCAGTTGAATATAAGAAATGCCTAAGTGTTCAAAGGGTAGAGATCCAGTGTCTGGCGCCGATGTGGTGTTCAAGTCGCCCGTTTGGTGGTGGATGGTGGGCGGAGTAGAGCCCAGGAGCGGGAGAATTATAACGTTCACGTCTAGTGCGTGTTCAGGAAAGCGAATGCGCCTGTCGTCTGTTGTGATCGAAGGCTGACCCTGGAGCCGTGCCTGAGCCTCTTCTGTAAATTTGCGAATTTCCATTAATTTTTGTCTTTGGTATATGTGTTGCGTTGGACGCAGGATTGTGTCCCACTTTATTCTTGTGTTTTCTATGATATGTTACATTATAGCAATGATGTCAGGCCTATATTCATTGTTTTCTGTTTGAATTTCCCCTGTCAACCATGTAGTCTAATTAACTTATTTTAAAATACACTCACAAAATCTCACCATGTGCCAGATCCATTTGTGCAGACATAAAATCATAGAGCTCCTTCTCACTACTGAAGGCCTTTATAATGCTACAGCTAGAATAGCTAGAATGTCCATGCGTTTACAGGATTTCATTATCAAAGTTGAATATTTACCTGGGAAAAGCAATGTTATTGCCGATTTTCTTTCCCGGATGCCTACTGACCTACAAGAATGCGAGGTGAATGAATGGGATTCCTTAGGAAAAGCATTTTTTGCTTTGCCAATAACTTTGGCACCGTTTGACGAATTAATGTGAAATTTTCTAAATTAGTATGCCACTCACTTCACCTGCTATGTTGAGAGTTTTGAGGCTATTCCTCAAGCAGGGAGCCAAGAAAAATGAGGGGTCTAAAATGTGTTTTGCCCATGCAATTTCCATAGGAATTGTGAGCAAGACTAGGGCCCAAAATGGCTGAAAAGAATGACACCACATTTGGCAGAAAGGTAGCTTTTGGTCCAAAAAGAATGATTTTTGCTATTTGATGTAAATCCATTCAGTAGTTTTTGAGATATTAAAAAAAATTGTATATCTAAGGATGTGGACCCTCCGCTGCTCCACCCATGGTGAATCCGTAGCTCCACACACCAAAATAAGGTCCTTATTAGCTGGCCACAATTTGACAGAAAAATTGCAGCTGCCTTTTTATATCTTGGGAAACGACTCTGGGGCTGAGAAGTAGGTTTGAGTGATGAACTCCACTCCAGTCCTGAGGTTTGTGGAGTTTGCTGAATTCTGATCATGGAGCAGAGTTTTTTCCTCACTCATGTTTGCCAATGTTAAGTTGGCGAGTGAGGAAAATTCAACCTTAGACCACCTCCCAGCGAGATTTTTCAAAGAGGGCTGTCGCAGATGGTCATGACGGCTCACATTGAGGAACCATCCGTTTGCATTGAGGAAACTGCTGCTCGAGTAGAAAATCTACTAGAGCAGCAGAAAGAAGCAGTGCCCTCCTATGCATGATGTGGTTCATGCTGAGTCTCCAGCGCAAGATGAACACCCGGGCTAAAATTCAGAGTGAACGGCGTAACTTAATGCACTCTGCCGCTTGCTGAACTCCGCGTAGTGCAGAGGAGATTTTTGGTCACTTTGTGGAGTTCTTAGTAGTCAAACTACTCTAAATCCACCCTTGTCTATTGAAAATCTGCATCTAAAATAAATGAAGGGGTCAGGTAAGAGCTGTCCTTACCCCATGTGCGTGATATAGATGTGGGAAAAGCATGTGCAATGGGCAGCAACATGTCAGAATTCTTTTTTTCTACATACAAGATCTGCATATTCATTGCGGGGCTCAGTGCAGCACCCCCATGTAAATATGCAACAGATTAATTGATCTCGTTGTGAATCAAAAAACATGTATATACTCACACACCCACTCTGAAACCCACACCCACTTCAACATCCAAACAGATACTCTCACATCCAGTCACACACCCAAACATACTCTTACACCCACTGTGACACCCAGACAGGCCCTCCAACATCTACTCTAACAACCATATATTCTCACAACCACTAACACACCCAGACAGCCACTATAACACTCACTCTGATGCCCATACAAACACTTTCACAACGAGTGATGCACACAGAGAGAAACTCTCACACCCCCTCTGAAGCCCATGCAAATACTCTTGTACCCACTCACACAAGCAGACACTCTCATACCTATTCACACACATATACAGACACTGTCACGCCAACTCACACACCCAGACAGACACTCTCATACCCACTCCGATGCCCATACAAACACTCTCACACTCACTGACCCAGACAGACACTCTCACAGCCAGTGTGACTCTGATGCAGACACTCTCATACCCACTCACAAAGATAGACAAATACTGTGACTCTCACACCCAGACAGGCACTCTCACATTCACTCTGACACCCATACATACACTTTGACTCCCACCGACACACCCTGTCACACCCACTTTAATGCCTAAACACTCTCACACCCTCACACCCATAAACAGACACACTCACACCTACTGACACACCCAGACAGATACTCTGATATATACTCTGATACCCATATAAACACTCTCACACCCAATAACACACGCAGACTCTGTCACACCCACTGTGACACTCATACACTCTCACACACACAGATACCCACTTTCACAGTCACTGTGATGCCCATGCATACTCTCTCACATCCACTCGCACATACACACAAACACTTTCATACCCACTCTGAAACCAATATAAACACTTTCACACTCAGTGAGAGAAACAGACAGACTCTCACACACACTCTGGTACCCATGCGACGCTCTCACACCCACTCACATACACATTCTCACACCTACTCCCACACACAGACAGACACTCACACCCAGGTGCTCTCACATCCACTCCTGTGCCATATAAATGCTCTCAGACTGTCTCACACACACAGACACTCTGACAACCTTTACACATACAGCAGACAGGTATACACCCTCTCGGAGACTGCTAGAAAGTCAGACACCACTCACAGCCCCACTTAGATTTTCACACACCCACTCACTAATCCAGATAGACATTTGCACACCTACTCACACACACACATATTCACTTGCACACTTACTGTTAGAGTGATGAACCCCTCACTTATCCAATAAGACATTCTGTAGTGTTATAAATGTGTATTAGATGAGAACTTTTGGTTTGTGAATTCACAATGGATCCACAAATCCACGAGATTTCAGAAACTGGAATTGAGAATAAAAAACCTTTCTTTAGTAAAAGTTGGCTCTGAAAAGAGACTTTGTGTTTATGATATGTGGATGATAACTACACATAATGCAGGATGTAGTCTTTAAAGTGCTTGTGGAGCACCTTGTTCCCTTTCCTTTTCAAGTGAACACCATCATTTATATATATACCCTCCATGTCAAAGCATACATTGTTGTTGTCGATGGAGTCCATGTTGTGGTCTCTGATGAATGCAAAAACAGTTTTATTTACATGTTTCCTGGCTTTGTATATCTGTGGACAGAATTTGATCACTTACATTCTACCTTTGGCAAATGTTAGAAAACACCAACCAATGCAGTGTGAGAGAAAAGTGCCATTAATTGACCAAAGGTATCCTTTGTTAGGATTTCCAGTCCAACCTCAATAAGTGTGCCTACGTTATTGTCACCACAATGCACAACCATGAGGGCTGGAAGTTGTCAATCCACAATGCTTTCAACCAAAGGCAGCACTTGATGCCACTTTAACCCTCTCTGGCCGACTCAAGTAATGTCCACATTAGGCAAACCCATCTCCCTGTCGATGCCACTCTTTCTAGCACACAATTTAGCCCAAAACACAAAGCTATGACCCACAATCCCCACTGTAACCATTTTGGAGACAAGGAGGAGTAGTTCACAGGAGGAGCCTGGAGCTGAATGAGATCGTTTTTATAATGAAAGGCAGTTAAAAAAAATGACAGCATCTGATTTAAAAAAAACAAATGTGATTGAGTGGTGTAAATATGCAGGTAGCTAAAATTAGGTAGTGATTTTGAGAAAAATGTAATAAGATCTGTGAAAAAATGTTATGGTACTTGGGATATGCTTATATTTCCAAAACAGTTACCCACACTTGCTTTACTTGAATTTGAAGCTAGTATGCTGCTCACAAGAAAGTGTTATGAACTTTTGACCTACTGGTGCAAGAGAGTTTTCCAAAGGTGGTTGCTATGGACACTGAGCTAAGGCAGTGTGGGGAGAAGGGTTCTGAAGAGACTGTATGTTCAGAGTTAAAAGTAGTGACATGTAGGTACATTCCTTATTATGGAGGAGTTATTTTCTAAATAAACATTATCTTATGAACGTAAATGTAGGTGCAAATGTATAGTAGAGCAATGTTGAATGGTTTAACGGACTCCCGCATAGATTCGTGAACCCACCACAAGGTTACACTGGGGACCACGATGAGCACCGCAGCAGATTCCATAATCTGCCCAATACCCCCAACCAAATTGGGATATGTTTGGAGGAGTGTTAGAAAGGGTTAACTATATTGACTATCCAGTAGTGGTATACCATAAGGGATGTTGTGATTTGTTTTCTGGCTGAGAAACCTTGAAAGGAAAGTTGAAAAGGTTGCCATTAATGTTTCCCTTATAAGAAAGAGGTGCACCATTTTTGTGCTAGGTTTTTGTGCATTTTGTGAGAAAAGAGATTCTAACTGATACTGTAAATCAAAATAGGGACACAAATACACATTTAACAGGTATGTGAATTAAGGTGTAGTTGGGAAAAATGTTAGAAAAGACTGGAGCGTCTCTTAGGTGGATGGAAGTGAGTTGGATGCTTACAAAATGTAAAATGGACTATAAATGGAGGGCACATGATGAACATAAGGAAAGTACAGTGATCACCAAAGGAGGATTACACATTTCCAAAGAGTAACAACAGTCAGACATACACCAATGTAGAGACTGACACAACCACTCATACACTAATACATCCATGATAACACCCATGTATTCCGGCATATATACACTGACACACTCAGGTTCCATCTGATGCATACACTGAGACACCTAGGCACACACTGATTGATATACTAACAGGTATGTGCCTAAAAGAGAACACACATTACATAACAAAGGGGTAACCCATTAGACTGTAGGACCTGGGTACAGTGCGATACAAAAAGAGATGGTCCTAACGGATAATCTTTAGATATGGTAATTAAACTAGCCTGTCCAGACTCTATACCAGTAGTCATACAACCCCAATTCCAAGGGAGAGGGGAAAGTAAAATGAATGAGTCAAGATAAGAGTATGTAACCATTACAGCACTCAAACAAAAAGATCACTTTAAGTTAATTCAAAATTGTATTGAATTTATATACATATATATACAATGTTATCATTTAGCGGTTGCTCCATTGTGCAGAATTCAAGTTCTTGAAAAAGTGCCCATGAGTAGGTAAAAAAGAAATCAAAAAGAATACAGCATACATTTAGCAAATTGAAACAACAATTATGTAGCATCTTCACCTGTTTACAACCTGTCTTTTTTTAATAAATCAAATTCCATCCATAATGTATGGGCACAATGTTTGAATCAGTACTGTCCTTCTGTGGATAGTTTAGTTAGTCCAGTCTATAAGAATGGAGTTTTCAACATTTCGACCCAAGATAGAAGAAGGCTAGTTATAGGACAGTTATACCCTTAATAGCGGGCCTTTATAAGGACAGTTGGGAGCAAGCTGGAATCATAATTATTCCTGTCAGGGGTTAAAACTTAATACACAATGAAAGCCCACCGTTCTTCATCTGTTCAGGAATTATTAAGCCCTTAGCCCAAATGTATCAGCCTTGAAATAGTTCAACAGTTGTTTACGTCTATCAAGGGGGTTGCATCTTTAAATAGTAAATTATTTATCAGAACGAGCCATCCAATTTAATCAGTCAACAGTCTCTTTGTGTCACAAAGTATCACTGAAAAATCTAACAAAATGTTGACGACTCCAAGTTTTTTCTTGGGACTCGGCTGACTCTGGAACCCAAGATGGCTGCAAATCGTTCCTGGTCGAAGTCTTGACTGCATTTTAGATCTCAGCATGAGATCTGTGGAACCCGTGGAGGATTCGTGTCCCCAAATATTTATAAATGTTCTTCCTTTAATAACTCCAAAACTACTGAATGAATTAACACCAAAGTACAGAAAGGTCGCAATCTGGAGCAAGATCTACCATTCAGCCAAATTTGGTTCCATCGCATTCAGCGGTCCGGGCTGTAGTCATGTCTTAAATCCCAATGGAAAAGTGCATGGGGAAAACACTTCTTGGAACCCCCTATTTTTCTCTGTTCCACTTTAAGACATCATCCTGAAACTTTCCAAACTGCAGCTGAAGTGATTCGTGCACTACAATTGAAAATTTTGTAAAGGTTTATCAAATGGCGCCAAAGTGAATGGCAAAACAAAAAAAACTGGGACATAGAGACATGTATTAACCCTGTGCCTTTAAATCCCAGGTCAACCGCAAATCCTCTGGTGCACTAAATAGCCAGACAGAAAGAAAGTATAAAGAGCTAACCTAGCACCCTAAAGAATGCATTCCCTATGATGTTGTGACCCAGTTTCATTGAAGATTATATCTATATAAATCCAATATTTCACACACACACACACACACACACATCTATGTAATCTATATATTTGTGTGTTCATATATATATATATAACGAGAAAGACCGCCTGGTCGAAACGCGTCGCCAATCAATACAATTTCATACCGTACACGGATCCTGGAGTGCGAGTCTTTGTTTTCCCTGTGAATGCTACTGGGATTCCTTTCATGGATTTTTATACTTGCCTCTAATGGTGATAGTGAGTGGCCCCTAGATCCATCTCGACCATATGAAGTGTATACAGAGGAGTCAAACTCAGGTTGTTGAGGGTTTCGGCAAAGTAAAGTATCTGTACATAGCAAGGTGGTTATGGATGAAATAACTGACCATACTTTTCCCAGGCACAAAACCTCGTACATGTATTCTGACATCTAGTCACAAGACATTTCTTAAAAAACAGTTAGTCATCACTTGATAGTTGACTATTTTATGTTTATACACTATTTGCTCTGTGCACTTTTGTTTTGCACTTTATGGGTTTTCAATACAGACTCACAAATGAACAATTGCAGCCCACTTGGGCAATATTTTCAGGCACTATAAGTATAGACATGTTGGACATGAATTTTTCAGAAACGCCAAAAATCGTTTTTCTGTGTCTAGGCACTGATTCGACATAACAACATTCAATGCTGCTATGAGTAGGATTCCTGTTTTTGCACTAGCACTTTATGATCTTAACCATATATGTTTTTACATTTGAGAAGACGTTTTTATATGTATATAATAACGAGCCTTGTTTTATCTGTGTAATACATATGGTAATTTTCTAATGATGTAAAAAAAAGTGAAAATGGGGGGAAAAAAAAACCCGTTATTTCATTGATACTGGCACCAGGAATCTAACAATTATTGCTGTTACTCATTATATTTAAGCGCATTGCTTACTTGTTTTTTAACATTGCCATTAACGTTGGTGGTTTTATATAAAAACAAGCACTTTAGGAATATGTCAGTTTGCATTTACGCAAGGATTGTGTCCACTTTTCATGTCTATTACCCTTGGGTGCTGTGATCCAATGTTAACCCATTTTTTATTTTGCACTGGCACTTTAAATAGTCCCCCCTCCCATTGTGGCGTCATGTGACCAAGGCCTCTGTGAAGGCCGAAACGTTATGCTGGCAGGGCGAGCTTCCACGAACTTAAAATAATCTGCTCACTGCATTTTGGGTCGGCTCCTCTTTCTTTTGCCTTGGTGTGCTCCGGTGGATGTGGAGTTCGAGGCGTATTGGATTAGGTGTGTCAACCATATATATATATATATATATATATATATATATATATATATATATATATTCACTGAAAAAATCATAGGTTTCTTCACAACAGTTATAGTTAGCTGGAAATTTTACTGACATAAAACCAATGAAGTTCCACGTTATAGTTAGTTGGACTCACTATAACTTGCGCGCCTGCAATGCACTGCTGATGACGTCACACATTACATCACTCATGACATGGTCAGTGACATCACTCATGATATCACTGATGACACCATCCAGTGAATGTGTGTCTTTCTGAAAAATAAATATGTTTTATATATGTATTTGAAAAGGACGATGGAAGAATAAATGGTTAAATAAGTGTGTAAATGGATGTTTTTTTTAAAAGAATTGATTGATAACTGCCTTATTAAGTGTATCTTAGTGAATACATATATTTGCGAGTAACTTTTAAATATTTTAATATATGTATTAGTGTTTCACTTTGTGTATAAGTGGCTGCATGTGTTGGTGACTGACTCACGGTTTGTATGTGTTTTGAGGACGGCATATGTGCAGCACTGTATGGGTGGATGAGTGTGTATATATGTGTGTGTTAGTAAGTGAATGACTGTCTCACTAGTGTTTTTATCAGTAACGACATATGTTTTAATCTAGTATATGTGAGTATTGATATATATAAGTGAGTATATGTGAGAGTGAGAGATTGTAAGAGTTCCTGTTTAAATAAGTATGTGTTTCTATAAGTGATTGTTTAAGAGAGTAAGTCTGTGTAAGTTTCTTTAGAAGTAAAGTGGTAGTGTGTGTATAGCTGTATATGCAAATAAATGGATGTTCAATAGTTTTGTTGCATGTGTTAATATGTGTGTGAGTAACTTTTGGATGGCTGTCGGAGTGTAACAGGATGTATAGGTCTATCACTACATATGATGAGTGAATATATGTATGAGTGACTATATTGAACTGTTGCTGAATGAGTGGATGTGTATTAGATGGTGGTATTACTGATTTGGTTGTTGTAACTGGTATGGGTATCTCCACTTTTTTGAAAATGTTAGTTACTATTTTTTAATATGTGTTTCAAGGGTTACTTTACAGTGAAAGGTGGTCTGTCACTCTGTCGCAAGGATGGTGTCATCAGTGATGTCATGAGTGATGTCACTGACCATGTCATGAGTGATGTAATATGAGACGTCATCAGCAGTGCATTGCAGGCGCGCAAGTTATAGTGAGTCCAACTAACTATAACGTGGAATTTCATTGGTTTTATGTCAGTAAAATTTCCAGCTAACTATAACTGGTGTGAAACCTATGGTTTTTTCAGTGAATTTAATAGGTTTTTTAAATGCTAATTCCTAACTATAACTGGTCTGAAACCTATGGTTTTTTCAGTGAATTTCAAAGGTTTTTTAAATGCTAATTCCTAACTATAACTGGTGTGAAACCTATGTTTTTTTCTGTGAATTTCATAGGTTTTTTGAATGCTAATTTCTAACTATAACTGGTGTGAAACCTATGGTTTTTTCAGTGAATTTCATAGGTTTTTTTAATGCTAATTCCTAACTATAAGTCTCACTTTATAAGTAAGACTGTTAGCGCTCTAGTTGTTCTTTAGAACACTCTGGTACATTCTGTCATTGGGCTACAGTTGGGCTACATCTGGCTGATATTTGGGCTACATTTGGTTTTCTTTGTCTATGGTGGCCATCTTTGGGCTACATTGGGCTACATTGGGCTACGTTTGGGCTACATTTGGGCTCTAACATATATATATAGCCCAATGTAGCAAAATATATATTTTTTTCAAAGTTAATTTTCGTAAAAACCACTTGAGAATAGGGCTACCAGTCCCTACAATTTTTCCCAATTTTTTATTTATTTTTAAAACATTTATTTATTTGCTTTGGAGCGCTCCCGGTGCACGCCCCGGGGAGCGCCCCGAAAAGCGTAGTTTTATGAAGTGCCCTGGGGCGCGCTCCGGGGAGCGTCCCGTAAGCGCCAATATCGCGAACGAAAACATGATCGTGACGTATCACGTAGCCGCGTCCACGTGATACGCACGGCGTAAGCGCACCCGGAAGCACTCGAGCGAATACGATCGCGCAACGTAAACATCTGGCGCGCTTACGCGACGCGACCCGGGGCGCGTAGCGTAAGCGCGTCGGATCATGTGACCTGAAAATACCAATTTTTATTGGTACATAACAGTTTTGGTTTCATAATGATGAAGCCCCTGGTCATGTGACCTGAAAATAACACTTTTCAATGGTTCAATACATTTTTTTTTCAAAAGATGAAAGACACCACCTTTTTTCCTTATTCCGACTTTGTCCTTTGACTTAGGAAGACCTGTTTGTAGCTCTCTCTACCTTTTTGCTCAATATAATGGCTTCAGTAGTAGCAGCAGCTGGTGCATCTGCACCACCACCACCGCCACAACCACCAAAAGGACCTCCTCAAGATATCATTGGCGGTCTTCAAGAAGAGGAAGAGGAGGAGGAGGGGAGTTCAAGATGGATGGAAGAACACAATACTCCATACCAGCCAAGACCACACATTATTTGGGAGTTTTTTTTATCTCCCAGAGGGGAAGAAAAAAGTAAATGCAGCCAAGGTCAGTTGCAAAATCTGTGGCATGGAACTTTCCAGGGGAAACCCAAAAAACAAACTAGCAGCATTCCTTTTCTGACACGTTTTATCTGTCCTACGCTGCCTTGTTCACAGATGAGCCACATCAAAATGCACGTAATTGGAAAGCTTAAAATCCATATTTACATATGCCTTTTCATGCAAGTATACAGACATACAGCTTCCACAGTGCACTCACCTTGCAAATACATTAGTCCAAACGTGTTGGCCTTTTGAATGCTGCTCCCCGACTCTGTTGAAGGAGAGCTGGACTCTGCCTTCTCTCCCATTGATCTTCAAGGGCTTGTTGGCTTGCCTACTGTTTTCTGAAGTCTCATATCACAAAACACTTTCTGCAAGTATGCTGGGGCTAATGGACTCTGCTTTCTGTGAGTCCAATCCTTGTCTGAGACTGGACTTCAGAAGCAGGTTCTGCAGCTGTTTCACTACAAAACCAACACATAGTCAGCTTTGCAGCAATCGTTACCAACACATTGCCCTTCAATGCCGACGCAGAGGCTGTTCGATGCCAGCGGTTCTACTTATTATCAAAAGACAACGGTCCTTAGAAAAGGAAGGGAATTGAGACAATAAATATAGACTAAATAGAGCTATATTGTTAAGAATGCCCAGCCGGACACTTTAATTTCATGATGAAAGTAATGTAAAACAAGGGAATAGGGCACAAAGTGCGATGGAAGTGGGACACCAGCCGATGTCCAACCAACACACTTGGGGAACAAACACAAAGGAGGGAATATTCAGGCAACAGTAGGTTATCAAACAATTAAAATTGCAAAATGATAATCCTCAGTATACACATATGCATGCTCAAAATATATGTTAATTATGCATTTAGTATACTTATTGTCGACGACGTTTCGAACCTCACACATTATTGGTTCATCCTCAAGACAAAAAATGATTGCCTAAAGAATTAGTAATTAAGCTTGAAACCCCTATACATACATAAATTTGATATACATTTACACAAGGAACGGACATAATACAAGAATAGGGAGGGAAAAAAAGGGGGAAGACAAAAGAATTGAACATATCAATTAATTACTCCCTTGTCTCAATTGCATAAGTAGTACCACATTCATCTCATGCCAAGGTGTTCAAAGTGGCGAGGTGCGGTACATGCCATTGACAAACAATGAACTTGCCTATAGTTGGAGCGGCAGAGTCGCATTTAATCAAACTGATGGAAATGACCATGTTAACTGTGATAGGAAAAGTGTGAGTGATGGAAGTGGTGCCATACTCGAAGTGCCCGCAAACTGTGAATTGCGTCAGTTTAAAGTGTGATCGACGCGTTAGTGGGACTTGTGAAGGAGTGAGACATTAAAGAGTGATTTGCCAGAAAGGTCATGATCATGCACAAAACATGCAATCTTGCGAGGGATGTGGAGCAGCTAAGGGTAACAGGCTTACCAGTCAGGATAAGCTGTCGTTCGCTTTGGTGAGAGTATTAATTCGGGTGACTCTCTATGGGCAAAAGAAGATGGTATAATTTGCTCTAGTTCAAAAAAAGGGGGACGCGACCATGCTGTTGCCCATGAAATAGTGGACTTACCTAGGGATAGAGTATACGCAATTACAATGAAATCTGTGGAGGATGAGAGGGAAAATTAATCTGTGGTGACTAAGGACACGGGGATTAATAAGAAGCCATTCGTTAGAAAATCGCTTACCAGGGATAACGTTGTCCTGGTCCAAGAGTCTGTGGGGGGAAAATAAATTGGAACCTTTCAGTTATGAAGTAAATGGTGCCGACCTGACAATACGCCAATCGGGCAGTGTGGGAGTCAGGCGGAGAAAGCACTTATTAAAATAGCCGAGTGATACCAGCCTACTGCAAGGGTATCGTCGGGCGCCGCAATTACAAAGCGCTTCCTGCCTAACGCAAAAATATCGTGGGGCGCCACAATAATGAAGCGCTTACCTGAAAACAGGGGTATGCAGGTCCACAATGGGGGTCCTTGCACAGCGTGAGAATGCCTTCACAGGGAACGGCCGTCCCGGGTGCCGGTGTTGTTGTGCTCGTGTATGGTCACGTGAAGAGATTAGCCAATCGGAGCACGACTCGGCGAAGCGGCCATTTTGGATAGGGCATTGAATCAAAGTAATAGAGGGTGAGGAAGGACTTCTTACACTCCGTCAATACCAATTGTTTGTGTTTCTCGGAAGCTCCGGATTTTGAAGATCAGCGGTTCTACAGCCTGCACAGCCCAATGACACCCTGCGCATTTGGAGGACGTGACATTGCCTTCACTTCAGTAAATCTCATCGACAATGCAGAGACACATCTGTGTGGAAAAGAGTGATGCATCGCATCGTCAGCATCGATGCTTTGCTCCATCCAAGGTACTTTCTCAGGGAGCCTGAATTGGTTCTTTAGCCGGCCAGCCCTCCATTGCAGCCTGCCTCAACTTTGGATTTGCATGGTCCCTCTTGACCTTAAGTAACCTTTAGACTGCTACTGACTTCTAAAAACTTTATTGAATTTAATATTTAAAAAAATCTTATCTCAATTTCTACTGATTGGATTTTTGATGCTTTGTTCTTATTTTGCTCAGATAAAGATTCACTATTTTTCTAAACCTGTGTGGTCTTTTTGTGGTGTATACATTGTGTTTCTGTTTGCGTTGCACAAATACTTTACATATTGCGTCTTTAGATAAGCCTGACTGCTCTGTGTCAAGCTACCAGAGATTGGACACAGGTTATCTTTTAGTGTGTATCTAGCTTATCCTGATGAGAGTGATGGTTGATGCCTGGCCTGGGTGCACACCTCAGCGAACCAGTAATCCCATTTCTAACAAAGGTCTACAATGACTTTAAAAACCCAACAAGATATTGCCAATCAGAAATTGAACTAGAATGTTGTATTTACATAAGTGTGCATCAATGGCTTTCAAATAAACATAGTCATTGTACATTGCTTTGAATTGCTCCACATGCTGCTCTTTTCTCTTCCCATCTTCAAACAATAAAGGGATTGGGGTCAATGCAGGCAAGTTCGGATTCTGTCACATATATGCATATTTCAATAACTACTTCCCCCAAAAAGTGTTGCTCTTGACAAGGATCCTAGGGACTTCATAATGATAGACATTTAATGTATAATTGATACACACATCAATATATAAAGGCATAGCAGAAGGATAATATGTACATTTTACCAACAAATTCGGAGAGGTAAACAAAAACGACAAAGTACATCTAAAAAAAACATTAAAAAAATATAGGGCCACATGTACGGTCAGTTCACAAAATACTTCTATCACATTTAATTCCCATCTATCAATCACACCCAATCACGGTATTATTAGACCTTTCCCCAATAAATAAATAGAAAAATTGTTTTAGGGATCAACAAAGTTGAGATCTACTAGGCATGTACAGACAATCATCAGATATCATTTATATTTTGCAATTGTTTACAACGTTTCAGATGCAGATTGGTAATGTTCGCAGCCTTCCAAATGACAGATATCTGAATTATGTATATTAACCAACGGGCCCTCTGGCTGTGTTAATAATACTGTATACACAATATCCGGTATAATACAATATTACTACATTAAATCCTAATAAATGCTATTTAACCAAAAAGTTTTCATTTTTGTTGTCACACCATTCCTAAATGGTAAATGTATTAAGTTAATTCATGATCGAAGAAAACACTTTTAGAAATAACTGTTTAGAATTGCACAAGGTAGTTCCTCATAGTCCGAGAAAGGTTTTACAGCAAATAATTATTTACAGGTCTAATCTTATCATTAAGGTCAGGGGTAAACTTACCTATCCACACTTGTCTGGATTAGTTATTTTGCCTGATAAGAAGTCATTTATATTAATTGTCAAAGTAGTAAAAACTCAATCACCTTTCTGAACTGTATGCGCTTTCTGCAGCTCATACCTAGTAGTGCTACCCACAGTACATTGTCTTGTTAGTAACCTGAAACAGAGTACTTTCTCCTGTTTATCACAGCTCAAATAGCACACCTCAGCTCTAAAATCCACAATGGTATCAATATTTTTTCTGTTCATTTTCTAATCAAACGCGAAGACTCACATTTTTCTCCACCTTAAAAATATACTTGCCTCATTCACTACTTCATAATATATCAACAAAAATGAAAACAGATTGTCAGAAAAGAAATGCGGAAACAATCCTGTGATCTGTACAGTATGATTTGTCATATTACTCCACCTCACTCTTAGATTACTTTATTCAGAACACTTTTTCTCGCACGCCCACGCAAACACACACACAAACTGCTAATCCAATGTTCCTACTCTCACTTTTTCTTTCCCCCGTCTTTATTTCTCTTTTGCTCCAAATAGCCCTCCCTCATTCTCTCCTCCACTCTCTCCTTTCTCTATTTCTACCTGCTCTGTCTTTCTCCCTCCCACTCGATTTCTCCTGCTCCTCCTCTCTCTATTTACTGACTGTCTCTGGCTTTGCTATCTTACCTTTTGTAGCATGTTTCCTTTTATCACCTCTTTTGTGACTCTGTTCCCCTTCTTTCTCTTCACCTTCTACTTGGGTTATCTCTAGCACGGTCGCACTCTCTCTCCCCTTTTCCCTTTTCTCGTATCAAAATTCCAAGATTTCAGTACACCCTCACGTTTAACAATTATAATGGAAAATGCCCTGGTCATTTCAGACAGGTCGTGTGTATGCAGAGATGTATTTCATCAACTGAGAGAATCCAGCAGTGGAACGGAGGGCAGTGCCTGTATCTACACAGTTAGGCCTCCCACCACATGCCGAATAAAGAAGAAAGAAAGAAAGAAAAGAGTCTTAACAGGAAGAGAAATATTTGTTTCCTTTCTCTTTGTATAAAGAAATGTTCTCTTGTTAAGGTAATTTCCAAGGACGGGTTGCATAATACTCTACTGAAAAAGGCTATCACACTACATAGCACATTTCACAATTCTTTAATCTCAAAAACAGAGCGTGCTCCAGGGAAAGAGCTACACGGTTTACTGACTGTCAAACTGTAGTGTGTTGCTGTTTCGACTTTAGGCAGTCTAGACTTTAATTCAACATGTGGATAGAATTATAATTTTAATTTTGATGGTTTCAAGCTGCTAATTTTAAGATCTCGAGGTTTGGTAATAGCTGCATGTATGTAATCAAAGTACTTATACACACGTGTCATTAGGAACAACTCATGTTTGGGGGGGGAGTTGCAAATTGCGCTCTACCCAGAACCATTTTTGCTCATGCCGACTAGCTGTCTTTCTCTTTAAATTCAACTGCTTCCCCTACATTGATGAGACTATTGAAAAACTTAAGCAATGCAAGTTCATAGCCTACAAAGATAAAATCGCTAAAAAGGTTCTCGTGATATAAAATACTCAAAATACTGCCCGAATTGTGAATCCAAAATGTTTTTAAATAAATCTTTTTTTACCTGGGAGCGCATATTGTATGCCGCTAACGACACAGTATTCTGAGCAATTGAGGACCCCGGATTGGTTTAATGGCTTTGTGGATATACTACACAGCAACTGAGATAGGGATACTGAGAGCCAAGTCCTGCAGGGCTAGAGGCATTGATGTCATTTAAGGGGTCACTGGTGGTGCAATGCAGTTGGGATCCCCTGTGGCTTGCGCCGTGCGACCCCTAGCACTGTGCTCAGAACCACTGGCCTCAGAGGAAAGAAGCAACTTGCATTGCAGTCATTTATTGTTCCAAGTTGTGTGGACTCAGTAAAAAAGAGGCTCTGTGTCTCCTGCTTCCCATAAGCACGTGGAGGGAGCCAGAAACAGAGGAGAGAAAAGAAGAGAGAGAGGGAGAAGATAAAAGGAAATAAGCATTGGCAAAGCCAATAGGTCTCGCCTTTCGGACCTTATGTGTTTAGCCAGAACTTTTGGCTATGTTGTAGAGCATTGTGGCTGCTGTGCATTATGTTGAAAACTTATAATAAAAAGTGTTAAGCATTTTTGCTACCTTTAGACAAACAAAGGCAACATTATATGCAACTGAAAAACCTGATTAAAAAATTATTTTAACATAAAAATTGTCTTCTACTTTTTTTGTGCTTGCACTGCAGGCAACTACTTCCTGCCTGTTCTCATGCTTGTTTATTATAATTTTTTTGTAATGGGGGAACGGGACATAAATAACAGGGGAGTGGATGTTTGAAAACAGTAATTTAATTAGAACACGAGCAGCGGACAGACACTAGGGGACAATCAACAGATGCCAGATTCCAAGCGCAGACTGAAGTGATGCTTAAGTGGTGCGCTGATGCAAAATGGTGGTGGTGAATGATGTTTGGTGCTCAGATGGTGACACTATATGGTGTAGATTAGAGGTACGTTGTGGATTGTAGAGTTTTGGAGTTGAAATATGTTGTTTGGTGTGTAAATATGTGGTGTGTATTGGAAATGTGTGGAGTTGAATTGTGTGGCCTGGAACTGTGGTGTTCTGTGAAATTATGCTTAGTAAAAATGTGTCATGGTGTGGAGTGCATTTTGCTATAAGTGCATTGCCATTGTGTAGCATATAATTATGTGGCACTAAGTGGTATTGTGTGGAGTGTATGTTGCATTCAGTACAGTGACATTATGTAGCATATAATTATGTGGCACTGTGTGGTATTATATGGAGTGTATTTATGTTGCATTGAGTAGAGCGTTAGTATGTGGTGTGTAATTATATGGCACTGAGTGGTATAATGTGGAGCGTATTTATGATGCATTGAGTAGAGTATAATTATGTGGCACTGAGTGGTATTTGGAGTGTATGTTGCATTGAGTGTAGTGTAATTATGTAGCATATAATTATGTGGCACTGAGAGGTATTGTGTGGAGTGTGTATTGCATTCAGTAGAGTTTAATTATGTGGTGTGTAATTATCTGGCACTGAGTGGTATTTGGAGTGTATGTTGCATTGAGTGCAGTGTAATTATGTAGCATATAAATATGTGGCACTGAGTGGTATTATGGGGAGGTTATGTTGTATTCAGTAGAGCGTACTTGTGTGGCATGTAATTATGTGGCCCTGAGCGGTATTATTTGGAGTGTATATTGCATTGAGTGCAGTGTAATTAGGTAGCATATCAGTATGTGTCACTTTGTGGTATTATGTGGAGTGTATTTATGTTGCATTCAGTAGAGTGTAATTATGTGGCGTGTAATATATTTCACTGAGTGGTACTTGGAGTGTCTGTTGCATTGAGTGCAGTGTGTGGTAATATGTGGAGTGTATTTATGTTGCATTGAGTAGAGTGTAAGTATGAGGTGTGTAATTATGTGGCACTGAGTGATATTATGTGAAGTGTATTTACGTTGCATTGAGAAGAGTGTAATTATGTGGAGTGTAATTATGTGGCACTGAGTGGTAATATGGGGAGTGAATGTTGTATTTAGTAGAGTGTGATTATGGAGCGTGTAATTATGTGGCACTGAGTGGTATTTGGAGTGTATGTTGCATTGAGTGCAGTGTGATTATGTTGCAAATAATTATGTGGCACTAAGTGGTATTTTGTGGAGTGTATGTTGCATTTAGTAGAGTGTAATTATGTGATGTGTAATTATGTGGTTCTGAGTGGTACTTGGAGTGTATCTTACATTGAGTGCAGTGGAATTTATGTACCATTTAAGTATGTGGCAGTGTGTGGTATTATGTGGAAGGTATTTATGTTGCATTGAGTAGAGTGTAAGTATGAGGCGTGTAATTATGTGGCACTGAGTGGTATTATGTGGAGTGTATGTTGCATTGAGTAGAGTATAATTATGTGGAGTGTAACTATGTGGCACTGAGTGGTACTTGGAGTGTATGTTGAATTTAGTGCAGTGTAATTATGGTGCATATAACTGTGTGGCACTGAGTGGTATTTGGAGTGTATGTTGCATTGAGTGCTGTGTAATTATGTGGCATGTAATTATGTGGCAGTGAGTGAGATTTGGAGCATTTGTTGCATTGAGTGCAGTGTAATTATGGGTGTGTAATTATGTGGCATGCAATTCAGTGTCACTGAGTGGTATTTGGAGTTTATGTTACACTGAGTGCAGTGTAATTATGTGGCACTGAGTGGTATTTGGAGTGTATGTTGCATTGAGTGCAGTGTCATTATGTGGCGTGTAATTATGCGGCACTGAGTGGTATTTGAAGTGTATGTTGCGTTGAGCGCAGTGTAATTATGTAGCATATAATTATGTGGCACTGGGTGGAGTGTATGATAGAGAAAGCTAGAGACAGAGATCATGGGAGGCTGCGAGTGTCAGTCGCTGGTAGGATTAAGGGGGTAGATTGGGACAGGGATAGATACTGATGAGCGGGGGAGAGAGACCATGGCATATCGAGGGTACCATACACTGGTAGGGTGAAAGAGGGAGATTGGGACAGGGATAGATATTGATGGGCAGAGATAGGCAGGAGGGGCATCGGAGGCCAGGAGTGGAGGACAGGGACATGATTTTTCTGGCTAAATCTCATGATTTAATGGGCACTGACTAGGAGCTCCTTACTTCGGACAGACCATGTACCAAAAGTGCAAACAGAGCTGATCACCGGAGAAGCCTCAGAACGGATCAATTTTTTTGAAAACCTTTATTCAAAACAAAAAGGAGATACATGCGCAGGCCCACAACCATCATGGCCGGCCGCAAAGACAATCAATGATAACAGGAGAGACTGAAGCCAATCAGTAAACAGGATATATCAAAGTATACCAGATGCGGTTGTGGGGCTCGCAAACAGGATGTGGGGTTTTCATTTTTAAATTTTAGAAAAAGAGTAGGGGCTGCAACAACAAGGACGTTGCACCTCACAGGATAGGAGCACAAAGGAAACGATTGGGACTTACCCCAATTACAGTCTGAGATAGGCTATAACTAAAGCAACTATGCAATCCAGGCAGCCACGGTGATAATACTGGACAGTAAACCACATTACAATAATCCACAGTTCTAAAATCACCCCAGAGAGCCTAACCTCCAAGAACAGAAAAACAGAGGCTTGTCGAGAAGCCGAAAAAGAGAAAAAAGAAAGGTGCAAGACCAAGAGACAGCCAACCCTACGAAAGAGGAAAGAACCCTCCCAAAGCCGGAAAAGAGCGATAGGGACCATAGAACAAAACAAACTAATATAACAAACCCCCCCGCACCCGCCACCCTGCACCCCTGTAATGGCTACGGCCTAACCCACTAACAGCGTGCCTGTCGCCCCGGAACTGCCCCACAGAAGGGAAAATATAAGAAGAAGCGGAGGAGGAGAAAATCAAACAAGCCCTCAGACACCTGATACCCCCTGCCGGCGGTGACCCCCCCATAGCACAATCATCAGCAATTAAAGCAAGAACAGTCAGCATTATCACGGGGAGGACAGTCACCAGGAAAAACCCCCCCACCTCCTACCCCCGGCCCGGTGAGGTATTCGGTGCAGTCCCGGCAAAAGTAAACGGAACAACCCCAGGGAAATAGAAGTCAACCTTGCAAGCCTCACGAGGAGATCTATCGCCAAAGTCATAGCAATTGCAAACCAAGGGAGCGTCTCAGATGGTCCAAAGCAGTGGCGAGAAGCAAGAAAACCTCAAAGTCAAAGTCAGCCCTGACCAGTGCGAATCCGTTCCGGAGCACATCCCGACCAAGTCACATCCGACCAGAGGCAGTCAAAGCGTCTATGGCGGACCAAGGCAGTGAAGGTGAAGCAAAGTCTGGTCTCAAAATGGCGACATCCGTTATGCAGACGAGCCGGAACAAACAAACAAAGGAAAATGGCGATCCCCTTCTAAGGGACCCTGAGACTCGGCAATGAGGAACAGGACATCCAGAGAAGACACACCATTGGATAGGAGACGTAGAGGGAAGACCATGGGCTGTAGCAGATGAAGGAGAGGTGATGCCGACTCTCAAAGGAGCAAAGTCGGGCTGCCGCTCGGGCCCCTGCAGATGGAGGGTCAAATCGCTCATCTGGATCGCAGATTTCTGTGCAGGCGCTGCAGCATCCGTGGCCGGTCGCAAGCAGACAGCATCCAGTTTCGCCGCCAGGGAGACACATGCGCCGGTGAATTGCGAGCGGAGCGCCCCAATCGCCGCCATTACGGATCTCAATGAATGTGCGCCATTCACCCCCACCATCCCAGGGTCCAGAGGATGGAGGGGGATACAATCTCCAGCCCACATCGCCGGGATCCGGGTACACATCTGGCGATCGCAACAACAAGGGCGCCCCGAACTGGCACACTCAGAACAGACACCGGCCGTGGGTGCAGCCCGTCAGCCCCCGGACCGGGAAACGAGGGTTAGGCACACGACCCACAGTCGCGGTGCAGGAGGATCGCAGTACGTCACAGTGTCTCGTCTCCGGAACCATCCATCAACAAGGACAAGAGTCAAGAGCGGAAAGAATTATTCAGACCTGGAAGACCGGCCACAGTCGCGGTCCCACAGCCGATGTTGATCAGGTCCCTCTTGGGTGTTTCAAAAATCGAGGTCCCGGGACACAACATAGTTTCGTCTCTGAATAAGGTAGGAAATCCGGGAAAGCACCGTTGGCATCAGGCAACCTTCATGCATCCAGGCACAGGGTGTGGGTGGAGGATAAACGACAGGATAGACGGGTCGCCGGCGGAGGTCGGCGGAGGTCGGCGGAGCCGGGAGCTTATGCAGCCATCTTGGTTCGCGGCGTAGCTCCTCACCCGAGCTCACAGTTCTTACACACTCCCCAAAACAAGGCAATGTTCGTGTGAAATTTAACAAAGGATCAAACAACACCTGAGCAATTGAAATTGTAATGAATTACTTTATTTTAAGTATGGGCGAATTTTGCGAATTCGCGATCCGCGAATTTGCGGATTTGCGAGTTCGCGATCCGCAAAATTCGCAAATTTGTGCGAATTTGCAGATTTTTTTATTTTTGCG
Source organism: Lissotriton vulgaris (assembly GCF_964263255.1). Lineage (NCBI taxonomy): Eukaryota > Metazoa > Chordata > Amphibia > Caudata > Salamandridae > Lissotriton > Lissotriton vulgaris. The sequence goes on along the minus strand of NC_141696.1, from coordinate 1,068,318,399 downwards.
TGTTCGCGGGGCGCTTGGCGTGTTCGCGGGGCACTTTGCGTGGTTTGTTTTGTGCGAGACCGCGATGTGCCCTCTGGTTCATCACTGCCACCCTCTCGTTTTTTGTGCCCTTCTGCCCTCTGCCCCACTCATTTTTGTGCCATTCTGCCCCCTGCCCCACTCGTTGTTGTGCCCTTCTACCCTCTGCCCCACTCGTTGTTGTGTCCTTCTGCCCTCTGCCCCACTCGTTGCTGTGCCCTTCTTCTACCCTCTGCCCCACTCTGTGACCTTCTGCCCTCTGCCCCACTCCTGTTTTATTTTAGAATGGCGCCAGCAAGCTGCCAGCGCCATTCTAAAATAGTTACTAAGTTAGCTTCATCAGGAAGCACTAATAGATAAAATAAAGCAGGTGCTCGAGCTTGCCGGCGCCGTTCTAAAATAGTTACAAGCTTGAACTTTTGCCCCCCGGATCCGTTCCGCTCGCGGATCCGCTGAATTTTGGCAAATTTGCGGGAATTCGCGGATCGTGAATTTGCCGAAAATCCGCAAAATCCGCGTTGAACAGCATTTGGAGTGTGTATCAGTTAAAGCGCTTTTTATATATACATCACAATTTTGTATAAAAGAAGTAACGAGGTCGTACCAAACTCCACCCCCAACGCCGGCACCTCCCCCATCACCACCACCCTGTAGTAAGCATTCCACAGCTCCGAGGTGCAACATATGGACCACAAATCACTGCAAATTCAGGCAAAGCATTTTTATATTGTAGTACATCCCGCAGTCTATGAAAAGCATAAGTAGAAAAAACGTACAGTGGGGTGCGGGCCATGGCAAAGAGCACCTTTCTATCTGAGCTCAAGGTACTTCCAACAAGTGACAGGCACATACTTTAATACCAGTTTAGGGACGGGGAGGGGTGAAGCGCGCCTTCCTGCTACACACCGTGGGCAGCATGCTTAGAGGGAGACCGGTGTGTGTACTCAGCTAATATTAGTTGTTCTCTGCTCTCGGAGAAGCAGTACTCTACTCGGGAGTGGAGGACACGCCGTAAATGCCCTGCAAGCTTCCAGTCAAGTGCAAAACTTCCAAAAGCACACACCATGGCTACAACGTCTCAAACAAAGGAGGTCTGAAAGGAAACCATGCCTCCCTGCCGGCCTTGTTGCAGCTTCAATCTAGTACAGGCAGAGATAAAAAAAAAAATTCAATGTACTTACCTAATTCAGTCCAGTGCACACTCTGGTGATTAAACAACTGACATTTCCTTTTCACCGATGACTGCAGCATGCACACACTTACGTTGTTTGTGCAGGTGCAGCTGTGTCTGAAGTCCTGCAGTTCCCCGGGGCCCAATCAGGCATCCACTTCTGTCATTACAGCTGATCGCAGCAAAAAGACAGAAGTGGATGTCTGCTTGTGCCCCGGGGGGATTGACATAAAAAACAAGCACGCTGGGCCTCGTGCTGGCAGCAGGGGGGAGGGAGAGAGGAGGCGGCTTGAGCCTGCTTTCCTTACAGGAACGAGCCCTGGCACCATATGTTTGCAAGTTAATTACATACATATGGTGTCAGCGCTCGAGCCTGCAAGGGAATAGCCACACGTGCACAAGTTGCCATTGAAGGCAATACAACACGTGCACTGTTGTGGCTTTAAAAAGGGGACTGATGGCTAAAGGTCTCCTCCTGTACAACGCATGTGCGCTTCATAGGCAAGACCTCAAAAGTATAAGGTGAAAAGAGGGTATAATGATGAAAGGAATGGCAGGAAGAGAACACGACAGAGAGATGGATGCAAGATCATGAGACAAAGGCTAGAGAGGGTGTCTCTGAGAGAGTCAAAGAGGGATCGAAGATATATCAGGGAGATGTAACAGGTGTGAAGGAGGGATCACTGACAAAATATCGACCTACAAAATATCGACCTACAGGAATATCGAGTCAAAAATATCGAGGGCAAGAATATCGACATCCTATCAACAACATTGTAAGTACAAAAATATCGAAAAAAAAATATTGATGTTAAAAATATCGATGTTAAAAATATTGTTTTTTTCTTTTAAATTATAAATGTAAAATAAAGAAAATAACACTAATAAATAAAATCTATATAGTTAAAAATATCTAATAATGTTTAAAATTTATAAATAATACATATATAATAATAATACATTAATTAAATATATACAGTAAATATATAATATATATGTACTGAACAATAAGTTGTAATAATTATTTTACTAATTTATAAATTAATAAAATATATTCTAAATTACTAATACATTTACAAACATAAAACAATAACATAAATAAAATGTAAAAAATATAAAAAATTAAATATACTTTTAATATTTTTTTAAATTAATTATATAAAACGTTGGATAGCGTAAGGGTAAAAGTTACTATTCCCACTCCAGAGAGTGCAACAGTAGGGAAAGCGTTGGATAGCGTAAGAGTAAAAATTACTATTCCCACTCCACAGAGTGCAACAGTAGGGAAAGCGTTGGATAGCGTAGGAGATAAAATTACTATTCCCACTCTAGAGAGTGCAACAGTAGGGAAAGCGTCGGATAGCGTAGGGGTAAAAATTACTATTCTCACTCCAGAGAGTGCAACAGTAGGTAAAGCGTTGGATAGCGTAGGAGTAAAAATGACTATTCCCACTCCAGAGAGTGCAACAGTAGGGAAAGCGTTGGATAGCGTAAGAGTAAAAATTACTATTCCGACTCCACAGAGTGCAACAGTAGGGAAAGCGTTGGATAGTGTAGGAGTAAAAATTACTATTCCCACTCCAGAGAGCGCAACAGTAGGGAAAGCGTTGGATAGCGTAGGGGTAAAAATTACTATTCCCACTCCAGAGAGTGCAACAGTAGGAAAAGCGTTGGATAGCGTAGGAATAAAAATTACTATTCCCACTCCAGAGAGTGCAACAGTAGGGAAAGCGTTGGATAGCGTAGGGGTAAAAATTACTATTCCCACTCCAGAGAGTGCAACAGTAGGGAAAGCTTTGGATAGCGTACGGGTAAAAATTACTATTCCCACTGCAGAGAGTGCAACAGTAGGGAAAGCATTGGATAGCGTAGGAGTATAAATTACTATTCCCACTCCAGAGAGTGCAACAGTAGGGAAAGCGTTGGATAGCGTAGGAGTAAAAATTATTATTCCCACTCCACAGAGTGCAACAGCAGGGAAAGCGTTGGATAGCGTAGGAGTAAAAATTACTATTCCCACTCCAGAGAGTGCAACAGTAGGGAAAGCGTTGGATAGTGTAGGGGTAAAAATTACTATTCCCACTCCGGAGAGTGCAACAGTAGGGAAAGCGTTGGATAGCGTAGGAGTAAAAATTACTATTCCCACTCCAGAGAGTGCAACAGTAGAGAAAGTGTTGGATAGCGTAGGAGTAAAAAGTACTATTCCCACTCCAGGGAGTGCAACAATAGGGAAAGCATTGGATAGCGTAGGAGTAAAAATTACTATTCCCACTCCAGAGAGTGCAACAGTAGGGAAAGCATTGGATAGCGTAGGGGTAAAAATTACTATTCCCACTCCAGAGAGTGCAACAGTAGGGAAAGCTTTGGATAGCGTATGAGTAAAAATTACTATTCCCACTCCAGAGAGTGCAACAGTAGGGGAAGCGTTGGATAGCGTAGGGGTAAAAATTACTATTCCCACTCCAGAGAGTGCAACAGTAGGGAAAGCATTGGATAGCGTAGGAGTAAAAATTACTATTCCCACTCCAGAGAGTGCAACATTAGGGAAAGCGTTGGATAGCGTAAGGGTAACAATAACTATTCCCACTTCAGAGAGTGCAACAGTAGGGAAAGTGTTGGATAGCGTAGGGGTAAAAATTACTATTCCCACTCCAGAGAGTGCAACAGTAGGGAAAGTGTTGGATAGCGTAGGGGTAACAATTTACTATTCCAACTCCAGAGAGTGCAACAGTAGGGAAAGTGTTGGATAGCGTAGGGGTTAAAATAACATACTTATAAATAAAAGCTTTTTTTAATAATAAAAATATAAACTATTAAATAAATATAAACCATATACAATACCTATACATAATTATAAAAAACATTAGCTAAATATATTTAACCAAAAATAAATATTAAAAAATACCATTTTATAATATTTAGTTACCAAATAATAATTAATTAACAATTATATTATTAACAAAACAATTAATTTAAAAACATTATTACTTAATTACTTTTAAATTACTTCCCACCATATTCCCCTATAAACCCACTACCCGCAACAGAACACATTTATCTATTTATGAAATAATTAAAATTATTTACCAATTAATTACAATTAATTACCAATTATTTAAAATTAATTTATAATTCCTACTAATTAATATTTAATTAAACATAATTAAATTACTTCCCACCCTATTTCCCTATAAACCCACAACCCGCTACAGAACATATATCAATTAATCAATTAAATAAAATGAAATACTAATAAATTAAATTTATTTACCAATTATGGAAAATATTTAATACTAACTACTAATTAATAATTAATTTAACATAATTAAATTACTTCCCACCCTATTCCCCTATAAACTCACAACCCACTACAGATCATATTTATGAATTAATCAATTAATTAAAATGAATTACCAATTAATTAAATGTAATTACCAATTATTTAAAATTAATTGATAATAACTACTAATTAATAATTTATTTAACATAATTAAATTACTTCCCACCCTATTTCCCTATAAACTCACAACCCGCTCCGGTACTAAAACATATGATTTGTTTATAAATACATTTATTAATATAGAAAATGAATACACATAAAATATTAATTATTTTAAATACTTGAGTAAAACATATAACACATGCATAATAAAAAACAAAAAAATAATACAAATATCGATATTAGTGTCATCGAAATTAGAGAGATCGATATATATGCTATCGATATTACTAACGTCTATATTACTTACATTGATATAAAGAATTTCGATATTACTTACCTTAGGCTCAATATTCTGTCCAACGATATTCTTGACATCGATATTCTGCACCTTCCAAATTTCAAACACAATATTTTGTTAGGTCGATATTTAATACTCGATATTTTGACTGTGTACCGTGAAGGAGATATAAAAGGTGTGAAAGAACCTAAGACAAGTGAGAGTCATAGGTGATAAACACATAGAGAAGAGAAAGAGAGAGCAGAAGATAATTTTGGTGAGAAAGGATTACAGTATGAGATATGTGAGAAAGAGACAGACGATAAAGATTGTTAAGAGTGAAAGAGAGGGATAGATAGGTGGGATAGCGTTTTTTTAAAATAATAGAAAAATAATATAGTTTGTGCAGAAATAATGAGCAAGCTTTGTTGAAAATGATGTATTTTAACATTCATAAAAAAGTAGTAGTCAATCACATTTACTCACTCTAGGCCTCAAACGGCTAAAGCAACATTGCATCATAAGCTGACTTGACTAGAAAAGCTAAATGTACACAAAATGTTTATTTCCCGATGTTTTCATATATTTCCAAAGAATGTTTCTACTACCACGAAGATCACTGTTAACAAGATGAAGACATTTTATAAAGAATCTGAGCGGATATTAAGTTAAATGTTACACTTTCTTTATATTAGTGTTTCAACTTCTACATAGATCATTGTTGGGAAACTTGATGAATTAGATGGTTAGAGATGTAGTCTTAACATGCGAAGGTAGACATGAATGATAGAATTACCCACATAATATAACTTAGTTGCAAAACTAAGATGGCTGTCTGTGGACTATTGTATTTCCTGTGAGAAGACGAGTAGTGATCCTGCTCCCAACGCTGATTGGCTGACTGGAGGAGGAAGAAGACTGAAGGCTGCAACAGGAAGGAACTATGTTGCCTAAATTATTGTGTGCTCCTAGAGTAGGCTCAGATGTTTTCCTTACCACTTCCCATGGAGACACTTTTCCACACTTTTTCCTTACTACTTTCCAGACCCATTTACCCAGATCCGAATGTTAAGCCACTTCCTTTGAGACTCTAAGTTTATTGAACCTCTCTTTATGGGAAGTTTTGCTTCAATACATTGTTGATCCACTAGACCTGACTTTTTTTCACTCTCTTGAACATGAACTCTTTGTGGGTTCTGACTGAATGACTTAATGTTTCCCCGATTTCCTATAATAGGGATTCTTTCCTTCATGGAACATGCTTTAATTTTGATATGATCTGATTAACCAATATATATTTTTGACTTCTCTACACTTATCGATGATTGAGATTATTATGAGTTAACTTGGTATTTGCAATAAAGATGAACTATTGATAAATTCAATTAATAAAAACACTTTAACTTATACAAAATCTCACTATTGACTGCAAATAAACAGTGGCAAAAAATCACTGCATTGGAGAAATATGAGTGGCGGATGGGTTTAGCCCAGAGGCTGGCACACCGTTACTTTAAATCCCTCAGTTTTCTGCTCAACTCACAAAAGTCAAAGAGACAGCTGGCGATAGACAAATGAGAGGCAGAAGGAGATAGGTGAGAACTTTGTGGAAAGATACAGCTAAGAAATGGACAAGTAAGAAAAGTAGTAAAAAGGCAGTTGAGAAGGAGGGGGCACATATTTCGGAGTATTCAGAAAAGGCGACGCAGGAGGAGGGGGAACAGTTTCAAGAGGTGATAGATACAATGATGTGAGAGACAGCTAAGACTGAAGGGAAGAACAATGTAAGAGAGAGGCATGATAAAGAGATATGTTAGAAAGACAGCTGAGTTAGTTGGATAGGTGGAAAGTGAAAGCTATTTTTAACACAAAGTTACATGCCCTTGAATGGTCAAAATGCCACACACTAGGCGTAGAAATGCACATCAGGGGTTTACTAAAAAGTAGAAATGTCACAACACTACATACAGAAAACATAACAGGTATGGATGGACTCATGGTCACCAGGCTCACCTGCAGTTAACCAGCTGTACAATGGCCATTCAAAGTACCATCTCCACCATGCTGTAGGGAAGAGCCAGGCATACTATATAATGAAGCACACTCTGCTTAGTGATGGTTCATATATTGAAGACTTTCATAGTTGTGCTGCTTACACGCTGGAAATACTTTATGTGTGTCAGTGTTTGATTCCTTATCGAGCCGACTGACATTGCTGGATTGAAACATTGCTTCTCCAAGTTTAGCAGTGCATGGGGAAGACTGCATTGTACTTTGGTATTTACAGACACCATCAGTTTCTTACCGGCACTCCGTTATGATGGACACACTGGAAGGAAGCAGCCAAACTGGAAGAGTAGGTTATCGAATCGATAGGACTTGGAAAACAAAGAAAGGACATCAGCCATGAATATCGTGGTGGCCATCTTGGGTTGGTATCTCTGATAGATCGAGTATGAGCCGCTGGCCCACCGCACTTAAGTTCTGAAGAGAATTTTACTGTGGCGTGGGTCTCCAATGCGATCGCGGAGAACTAATCATTTCCAAACCAAGTATTTGTAATGCAGAATGTATCGGACTGCGGGGGGGTGGAGTATTTGCAATGCATAAAGCATCGGACTTCGGCGGGGGCACGGGCAGAAACTGCACAAATGGGAGTTGCGGGTGGGAGGGGCCGAGAAGGACCGACTGCAGGAGGGGGGAGGTAGGGGAACAAAATAGTGCCTGAAGTAAAGGGGTCAGTAGACGTGGCAGGATACTAATGATGACATGGTCATCATGAGGCGGGATTAACAAGCATAAAACCTATTGAAAGGCTGCATTTAGGAAATAAGGTAAAAAGGAATATGGGCGGGCGGAGCTTCCACAAAGCTTCCCTGCTATAGTGTATTCTGCCTGCCTTGCAAAGCAAGCAGTGCATGCGCGCTGCAGCGCTAGCCGAGGCCTGAAAATAGCTGCGATAGAAACAGTGAGGAGAGATGAGAGATGAAGATGATATTGGGACAGAGACAGGAGCAATGAGACAGACATGGAAGTAAAAGAGGAGGGACAAAGGTGAACTAGCTGTAAGAAAAAGTCAGACAGAACAGGTGATAAAGTCAGATGAGGGAAGGAAACTCATTATAAGGAGATCAGTGGGAAAGACAATTAAGATAGACGTAGGCATGAGAAAGAGACAGAAACAGGTGATAAAGAAAGGTGAGAGGGATAGAAAAAAAGTTTGACAATTCACAAACAACTAAGAGGAGGATGATAGCAGGTCAAAGGTCATGTGGCATCAGTTCCTGTGATGTTATTGTGTGGTCAAAGGACATGTGATGATAATTTCTGCTACCCTTAGCCTTTTAGTAAATCAACTCCCATTGCTAGAGCTACTAAAATGCCTATTAAAGTGACACCTCAGAAATTACAAGTATCACATAAATAGCACAAATAAAGCATTGGTCAACTTTTTTACACAAGGGGCTTAATTCAAAAATTATTTCTGCCTGTAAGTGAAACGTACATGAGGAAAACGTGTCAGCTTTTCAGTTAAATTCTGAGTTAGATTCATAAAGTCAGGATCAACAATTTTTTTCTTGCTACCTATGTCACTTAATATTGGGGAAAAAGACCATGTGACTCAGTTATTGAAACCGATGGGGGAATAAGTTAGCAATGTGTGTGGAGTTAACACTTGCAAGATCATACATTTTGGGCAATTAAGAAACATTTTAAACATGATCCCTATACTTAGCTTCACTCCCAAAGTAAGGGCCTCATTTAGATTTTGGTGGACAGGTTACTCCCTCACAATGGTCGTGGATATCCCGCCTACTGAAATATAAATACAATAGGATATTTTGGGATTTATATTTCAGTGGATGGGATATCCTTCATCTAAATCAGGCCCTAAGACTTAAAGCACCCAAATTTAAGTGAGTCAATCAGTGTGGGACTTCCCTGCAACTCTACAGTTGTTTGAGGAGTTACAGGAAATTATGTTTTGGCTTGGAAAAATAATTCCATATGAACCAAAAAAATAATTCAAGTGAAATTTTAGTTACCCAAACTTTCTCCCTGACTTTTTGCGATGAGGGCAATCTGAATAGGTACAGTTGATACAAAAGTGCACAGCAGTTAAATTAAGATAATAAACACTTGTTTTCTATAGTACACTTTAGGAGTTTTGATACTATTGTAAAGTCTCTGTGTTGTGCTAGCACTTGGAGATATTTCTGACTCTTTAGTGAATCGGGTTCGAGACACATTCTCCAGAGCAGGCTTCTCCAATAAGCAGCTCGTGAGTTACTCATAGCTAACCAGCTACCTGAGACTAGTTCTCCTGTGGGTAATCCAGTCTACTAATTTAGAAGCATTTGCTTTGTTGAGCAAATATATGTACACCAAAATTGAAAAGCGTGTATTCAAGGCGAAAATGTGTGTATTTACTTTCAGAATGCATAAGCCGATGTTAGGAGAATAAAGGCTGAATTTTCACAGTATAAATTTAAAGCTAGTATTTGAGTGATATGTCATGTGGCATTAGAGAGCCAATACTAAAAATATTATTTTGCTGAATGGGGATTGCAGCTGTTTAGGTTTTATATTACCCATTATGGGGCTTTCTACATTGGCAAAGCAATCTTTTACATTATTGCTCGCAACCATGCCTAATGAACAGAAGGTATCAATGCTCGTATCTTGCATGTGCTGTGAAACGCAGGGGGGTACCATAGGTACCCCCCATGTGCACACCCCACTCCCTCCCTTCACCTTGGGGGCCCGCAACGGGCCCTAAAGCAAAGCCCGTATGCCTTTCCGTGGCGGCATTGCCGCCACGGAAAGGCATCTGCATCCGGTCATCCTAATATGGCTGGCGGTGTCTGATAGACACCGCCACCATATTAGACCTTTTCCGCCGCGGTCGCAAGGCGACCGCGGCGAAAAAGCGGCGGACAGTCTTCCCCACCGCCACGGTCCCCCGCCATTGTAATGTGGCGGGGGGTAAATAGGTGGCGGACAGGCAAGGATGGCAGCCGGATCACCACCGCCTGCATGGCGGTGGCGATCCATCCGCCATCCTAATTGACCCCATAATCTTGTCGGAATTCCACCAGAACATTAGCTACAGAATATTGTAGGTCCAAAATATTGTGAAGGTAAATTTATGTAGGTAGGTAACCATAGGTTTACTGTACCTAACTCTCGATGTACCTGCCTTGACGATGTATATATTTTCAAAGTACACGTGGTGTTAATTATAGTAAATCTATATTTATTTATATGTACCTACATTTTCGATATTTTGGATCTTCACAATTTTGTAACACTATATTGGTCCCACAATAGCTTTGTGCTCGATATTCAGATTTTTAACCGATCATGAGTGACGTGGTCAACGTTAAAAAACTAATAACATTAGTAGCCTGGAACAATATTCACTAACCTTAAGTAGCTCTTAATATACAGTAACATTTGGAGACCCCTGCCCCATGGTGTATCCAAATAAAGGAACTGTACTAAGCATAATGAGGTATCTAAAGTACTTTATAAAAAATCATCAGGCTTTAAGACTTGTGTTTACTTACAATAAACCAGACAACATAGTACCCCCAACCAAAGCAAGGTCAATAGCAGTACAAGGATAAATGCAGACATATCGTAATACACAATTCTATAGCTTGTGTGAGATGTACCTGTCATGTCAATGACTGCTGCTCTGGTACAAGTAAGGTTGCTTTTCCTTGCATGAAATATTTATTTCAGTTCCCAAGAGGTTTCATTTACATCTTCACACTCTTTTCCAATATCTACACTACATAAACTTTTTTGGGTCATTCTTGATAACAGTGTTAGTGTTTCATTGCAATGTAATAACACAAAAAAAATGATTTCACAAACCAAACAAACTCATATTATAGACCTTGGAAATATTAAAAAAGTAGAAGTCCCTCTTTCAGTATTTGGAAATCAATGGTTTAAACGCACGTTAGCTTTGTGTGTTAGTTTTCACCTTGTGGAAGATTGTGTTCCTAAAAGTCGTAAATATCAGGTGGCAATAATGTGTGCAGGTTTCACCCATACCTAACTAGGGTACCATTCTGAGGAGTTATTGAGCTCTGCCTTCTTAAACAAGCAGTGGTGTATGCATTAGATTTCGCCTATTTGATTAATAATAAGCATTTTATGTTGTAATCTGTAGCTTGCTGAGTAGTTGTACAATATATTATAAGTTCAGCGGGGATCTTACAATTACCAGGGCCCATAGAGTTCCTTTCCATCCATTACCAAATTTGAGCTGTCCGCATACCAGTTCAGTTCAGTTCATGAAGCTTTTATTCGGTACAAGTGAATGACCATGAAAGCACAAAATAAAACAGTAAATGTATCATGATTAAAAGAGATTAAAATACAGAAGTTTTTTAAAAAATCCATAAATATAGTACATTAAAAAATCATGTTTTTCCTGGAATAAATGCACTTATTTAAAAACGTTGCAGTATAAAATCATATATCTGGTGATTGTAAATTTAAAATCAGGCCCAGGGCTTCCTTAACTGTGCGTCCACCATGTTTGTTAAGCATAGGTTTCAAAAACATATTACGCTGTTCCCCGTACAGTTCACAGAACAAAAGAAAGTGCTGAGTGCTTTGGGTAGATGTAGAGTCACACATACATGGTCCTGTCGGATGTTTCTTAATCTGGGGTTGAGCCACTAAATAATGTGCCATCCCAAACCGCATCCTTGTAAGTACAAACTTGTGTGACTGTCTGGTTACCATCAGAAGATACAACGGAAACCCTTCACCTGTAACAAATGAGTTATAAAACAGTACAGTAGATAATGATCCAGAGACTAATTTACGCTTTCTACCTGCAAATCCATAAAAGGGCCCATAGAGTTCCTTTCCATCCATTACCAAATTTGAGCGGTCTGCATACCATCTTAGTAAACTTCACAGACTACCGCATAAAAGAGAAGATCCTGGCTAAAGCCACACAACAAAGGTAATTTCTGATCAATTAAACTTTGAACTGCAGAATCTTCCCATATGTCAGCAGCGGCAGCCCGTAGGCGCAAAGAGTTTGTTAAACTGCTTTTTCTTTTTAAAGCCCAAGGCGCGCAGGCTTCAATAGCCCAACAGTCGAAACTGCGTCTTCTTGTGAAGGGGGAAATTTCACATGTTTTGTAACTCAGAAGATGCTCAGGGTCTTCTTAAGGATATTTCTGTCTCAAAGTGAACTAATGAACTTAATAATGTTTTTTCTTTTTTCCTTTAGCCAGGTTGTTTAGAGTATACCATTGCTGGGGGGTGAGTCACCCAGGGTGCAGATCCATGGCACCCTTAAAAGTAGTGGGGGGGAGAGGTGGGCAGTGTGGTGGTTCACCTTTCCAGAGGGGTGTGATTGGGGGGGGGGTTCCCAAAAGAGTATAGCAGCAAAAAGAGTAGGAGCAGGGGCATTAATGTACAGGAATTTATATAGCGCAAATCACCTAGCGGTTTCTAAGCGCTTGCTTAGGGAACCCGTCCTGGTATTCGCCTGTGAGATAACCCCGGCAGGGTATCCGCAAGGTGAAAGCCAGGCATCCCGCCGCGAGGGGCGGTTGTGGAGATTAAGCAAGCTATTGCCCAGAGTCGCAGACTGTGAACCCGTGAATCCAGTAGGCACTGGAGCGAGAATTGTCAAGTCCATGGACATTTTAGGACTCAAGACCCTGCTGAGCCGGGAATTGAACCCTGGTAACGGGCTGACCTCTACTTCCAGGTCTGCCTTTTCTAACCAGTGAGCCACACTTCTCCTTAGGGTAAAGACCATTAAGATAATTGGAGTGTTTAAGTATTTTTCTTGGTGTGCTCTTCTTTTGAGTTTTATCCTATTGGAAATATGGTAAAAATGACTAGTAAGTACTGTATTATCTCAATCAATGTCAATGGGATAATAAACAAATCAACATATGGAGATTTAATTAGGTGGCTAATGTCCTTCTTTCCTAATATTAATAATAATAATAATAATAATAATAATAATAATAATAATGGAGTTTGTAAAGCGCCTGGTGACGCCATCCCGGCGTGTCCCCGCACTGTGGAGAGAGTAGCAGGACGGAGGGCAAAGTTATAGGGTGTACAGGTAGGTTTTTAAGAGTTTCCTGAAAATTGTTTCTGTTCCAGCTAGTCTGATGTTCATGGGAAGGACATTCCAGTTTTTTGCCGCCAGCACACGAAAGGAACATACGAGGAATTTTGAGGAGACCGGTTCCCATAGAGCGAAGTGCTCTATTTGGCTCATAGGGTATAGCTAAGGGTATAGCTAAGTCCTTGAGGTATTCAGGGGCTTTCATGGAGTTAATCCTGTAGCATATGAGCAACTACTCCTCAGGTAGTATTCCTTCAGGAAACTCATTTAAAGACTAACCTCCCTAAGATAATTCTTCCTAGATTCTTTTTCTCATGCAAGGATGTTGTTCTTGGAAAACCCTATGACAACTACTTTTAGAAAGTCTAAAAGATTTTTTTTATTAAAATATTTCTGAATTGACTAAAACAATAAAGACAACGTAAAAAGATACGTTTTTTCTTCTCGACAGAATTGCATAAATAAGTGAGAAACAAAGTTCCAATGTGCAAAATGAGTCAAGAGAATCTTTTACCAAAACCCCCCAAAAAATCAGGTATGTTGACTCTCTTATAAAAAAAACATCCTCAGGTGTGACTCACAAAGAAAGAGGAGGAGGGAATGGTAAATGAAAGCGGAGGGGTTGGAAATTGTTGTTTGAAGATATAACAATGTAAATCAATTCTAAAATAATCAAAAAAGTAAAACGAAATAATAAGTACCCATTTACAAATCCAAATAAACAGAAACATTTATTTTATACATTTTCACAGCAAACAGAATTACCGGAACACAGGAAAAACTTTTAATGGATATCAAAATGTAATACATGGTAAAGACATTTAAAGTTATGAAGAATAGAGTCAATAAAGGCAGAAGGAGTAGATATGTGTGTTACAAAGGTAGCATAAATATTTTCTAAGATCCAACATCTTGGAAATTATTTGAAAGCTAAATGTAGAAAATTGGAACGCTTAAAAATGATTGTTTTTCATTAATTGTACAAATAGTCTAGATAATATGTAGATTTGTAAAATTATTTTTTAAGACAAAAAGAAATACATAATAATATATCCTAGAGAATATTAATTTGTACAATGTACTCTACTGACATGCTGAGGAGAAACTAAACCACTTTTAACAACAACAAAAGCGGGAATACAATTTGTGCAAAAGAAAACTTCAATTACAAAAGGTAATTTCTAATAAAAAAATAAAACTATAAATAATGGTTCATGTAGAATAACGGAAGAGTTTAAATGAATATTCAAACTCAAAAAGGAGCAACAGTAGGTAAGGAGTGTTTTTTGGCCTAAGTATTGAAATTACTTTTCAAAACTCCAGCAGGTGCAAAATTAGGTAAAGAGTTGGATAGCCAGAAGGTATAATTTACAATTCCAACTCCAGCCGGTGCAACAGTAGATAAAGGTTTGGATAACGGGAACATTTAATCTACTATTCCAACTCCAGCAGGTGCAACATTAGGGAAAGTGTTGGATAGCTGGAGGGTTTAAATTACTATTCCAACTCCAGCCAGTGCAACAGTAGGGAAAGCGTTGGGTAGCGGAAGGGTTTAAATTACTATTCCAACTACAGCCATTGCAACAGTAGGGAAAGTGTTGGATAACGGGAGGGTTTAAATTACTATTCCAACTCAAGCCAGTGCAACAGTAGTAAAAGTGTTTGATAGCGGGAAGGTTTTAATTACTATTCCAACTCCAGCAGGTGCAACAGTAGTGAAAGTGTTGGATAGCGGGAGGGCTTAAATTACTATTCCAACTATAGCCGGAGCAACAGAAGGGAAATTGTTAGATAGTGGGAGAGTTTAATTTACTATTCCTACTCCAGCAGGTGCAACAGTAGTGAAAGTGTTGGATAGCAGGAGGGTTTAAATTCCTATTCCAACTCCAGCCGTTGCAACAGTAGGTAAAGTGATGGATAGCGGGAGGGTTTAACTTACTATTCCAACTCCATCAGGTGCAACAGTAGGGAAAGTGTTGGAGAGTGGGAGGGATCAAGTTTCTTTTCCAACTCCAGCCGGTGCAACAGTAGGAAAAGTGTTGCATAGCGAGAGGGTTTAAATTTCTATTCCAACTCCAGCCGGTGCAACAATAGGGAAAATGTTGGATAGCGGGAGGGTTTAAATTTCTTTTCCAACTCCAGCTGGTGCAACAGTAGGGAAAGGTTTGGATAGCGGGTAGGTATAATTTACTATTCCTACTCCAGCAGGTGCAACAGTAGGAAAAATGTTGGATAGCAGGAGCGTGTAATTAACTATTCCAACTCCAGCCGGTGCAACAGTAGGAAAAGTGTTGGATAGCGGGAGGGTTTAAATTTCTATTCCAACTCCAGCCGTGCAACAATAGGGAAAGTGTTGGATAGCGGGAGGGTTTACATTTCTTTTCCAACTCCAGCAGGTGCAACAGTAGGGAAAGGTTTGGATAGCAGGTGGGTATAATTTACTATTCCTACTCCAGCAGGTGCAAAAGTAGGAAACATGTTGGATAGCAGAAGGGTGTAATTAACTATTTCAACTCCAGCAGGTGAAACAGTAGGGAAAGTGTTGGATAGCGGGAGGGTTTAAATTTCTATTCCAACTCCAGCCGTGCAACAATAGGGAAAGTGTTGGATAGCGGGAGGGTTTACATTTCTTTTCCAACTCCAGCAGGTGCAACAGTAGGGAAAGGTTTGGATAGCAGGTGGGTATAATTTACTATTCCTACTCCAGCAGGTGCAAAAGTAGGAAAAATGTTGGATAGCAGAAGGGTGTAATTAACTATTTCAACTCAAGCAGGTGAAACAGTAGGGAAAGTGTTGGAGAGAGGGAAGGTTTAATTTTCTATTCCAACTCCAGACGGTGCAACAGTAGGGAAAGTTTTGCATAGAGGGAAGGTTTAAATTTCTATTCCAACTCCAGCCGGTGCAACAGTAGGGAAAGTGTTGGATAGCTGGAGGTTTTAAATTACTATTCCAACTCCAGCGGGTGCAACAGTAGGGAAAGTGATAGCGGGAGGGTTTAATTTACTATTCCTACTCCAGCAGGTGCAGCAGTAGGGAAAGTGTTGGATAACGAGAGGGTTTATTTACTATTCCAACTCCAGCAGGTGCAACAGTAGGGAGTAGTTTTGGATAGCGTGAGGGTTTAATTTACTATTCCAACTCCAGCCAGTGCAACAGTGGTGAAAGTGTTGGATAGTGGGAGGAATTCCATTTCTATTTCAACCCCAGCAGGTGCACATTTGGGAAAGTGTTGGATAGCGAGAGGGTTTCATTTACTATTCCAACTCCAACAGGTGCAACAGTAGTGAAAGTTTTGCATAGTGTGAGGGTTTACATTTCCAATCCAACTCCAGCAGGTGCAACAATAGGGAAAGTGTTGGATAGCGGGAGGGTTTAATTTACTATTCCAACTCCAGCAGGTGCAACTGTAGTGAAAGTGTTGGATAGTGAGAGGGTTTAAATTTCCATTCCAACTCGAGCAGATGGATGCAACAGTAGATAAAGTGTTGAATAGCGAGAGGGTTTAAATTACTATTCCAACTCCAGCTGGTGCAACAGTAGGGAACGTTTTGGATACCGGGAGGGTTTAATTTACTTTTCCAACTCCAAAAGATGCAATAGTAGGGAAAGTGATAGTAGGAGTGTTATACTTACTATTACAAAACAAGCGGAACAAAAATTTGTGAAATAATTTGATAACGTGAGATAGGAAATACTGTAAATCTCAAATCAGTTGTGAGCTCCAAATTGAATACTTTTTTCTTTTTTTAAATCTTTTTCAGATTATGGCACAAAGAAACATTGCAAAATACATCAAGTCACGAAGAGGCAACAGACTACTGCAACACCATGGATATGTTTACTGTAAGGAGAGACTTACTGAGCCCAGGTGTCATTGGAGGTGTGTTCAATTTCAATCATCCCTCTGCAGAGGCAGAGCAGTTACTCTGGGTGATAAGGTATTACGAACCAAGGAGCATAACCCCTCTGCCTCTGCAACGGAGATTGAAGTTAGACAAAAAATAAATGACATGAAAGAAATTGCAAGCACTTCCAATGGTACCTGTGGCTCAGTATTACAAGAGGTTTCCCAGCACATTCCTGCTCATGTAGCAAGTGCAATGCCTTCAATTCCCAATTTATGAAGAATAATTCAGAGAAAAAAACAGGAAAGTAACCCCCAACATGTTACACTGCACTCTTTTTCCGACGTCTCTTTTTCCTCCCGAACTTTCAATAACAGTCACTAACGAACCTTTTCTTTTACATTATAACAAAAAACCCTCTTAAAATGATCCTTATCTTTAGAACACCACATAATCTTACTAAATTGGAGAATAGTCATATTTGGAAGATGATGGGACTTTTAAAGCAACTACTCAAATATACACTATTCATGCATACATTAATAATACTGTAGTACCCTTAGTATGCAGTTTACTGCCAGATAAACATACTTCAACGTACACTGAATTTTTGTCAGTGGTTAAATCCAAAACTATGAACATAAGTCCTGGAAAAGTATTAATTGATTTTGAATTACCGACAATTAATACAATAACAAAATTGTGCATGGATACCCAAATTCAAGGATGTTTTTCCCGCTTTTTACAGGCATTTTGGCATAAAATCCGAAAAACATCCTTACTTGAAGAATTATTTTCTGACTGTAAAATGCAATTTGAACTTAAGAAGCTCACAGCCATTTGTTTTGATCCTCCTGACTGTGTAGATGAGTACTACACTTTTTTTTACTGATTCAGACTAATATTCTCAAAATGAATAAAAATTGGCACCACTTTTAAATTATTTTGAAGACACATGGATTGGCAATCTAAGCAAGTCTGGTTGCAGGAGGAATCCATGTTAAATGTGGAGTGGTGGAACTGCTATACTACCTGCTTAATGGGAGGAGCTAAAACAAATAATGCCATTGAGGGATGGCAGAACTCCTTCAACAAATCAGTTGGGAGACCACATCCTAACCTTTATAATTTTTGGAAAATTTTGAGGAAGGAGCAACGTTTCCAAGAGATGAGAATTGCTTAAGCATTAACAGGTAGCCTGAATCCACGAGTTTCAAAAAGAACAAAGGAAATGTCTCAGAGACTATTGGGTATTCTTCAACAATTTTCGTTGATGGTGGCTTCAGACTACCTTGATAATCTTGCTCTTATCCTCCATTATTAATACGTTCTTCCTTTAATAATATATTACTTCCCTGTTTTTTTCTACAAACTAGGGGGCATATTATCAAGGGATTTATCTCCACTTTTTTGGCTTTAAAAGCCAAGAAAGCAGAGATAAAATTATCTCCCTATCAGCAACAGGGTGCTAACACGCAAATTTGCATGTTAGCACCCTTTTTCTCTACGCTTCCCCTTGCATCTCTAATGAGATGCAAAGGTGGCGTTCCAGTGAAAAATAATAGGAGAAATCTTGTTAAGCGACATTTCTCCTACTATCAAGGATTTCGCTAACCCTGTTAGTGATAAAAAAGCAGCGCTAACCGCGGTTAGCACTGCTTTTTTTACACCTGGTATTTTTCTGACTAAACCATGATATCCTATGGAAGGTGGATATCATGGCTAAATTTGTGAGCCCCAATCATCAAGCTAACACCAAACTTCGAGAGATTATCGTTGGTTTTCCAGCGATAATCTCTCAATTGGCAGTTAGAGCAAGGATTTTTATCACTACTGAGATAAACCTTGCTAATAGCAAGTTATCTCTGCGATAATTTCCGGTGATGCTTAGTGTTAAAAAATTCGTTGCTAAGCATCGTTAGCGGTAAATATCGCTAAACGTTGGTAATATGCCCCTAGGTTTTTGGATTGACATATTTAATATTTTCTTAAATAAAATTATTTTAGAGGTCGGGTTACCTTACCTTTTGGAGTCTTCTTTCTTTCTTATTTCTTCACATTTTTGAATCATCCAATTTGTTAATCCACTTTTTGACCCATTCCATTTTCAGTTAATCCGTTTTTTCCATTCCCGTTCTAATGCTTAGATAAAAGAAAACATTTTTTATTGCAAAACCCCCAAAAATTGCCTGCAATCCTTTAATCTGGAAAGGTCCCTAATAAAACGCAACCCAAAAAATAAATCCAGAAAAATCTTTTTTTTTCAAAAAGCAACAAACAATCCAGCATTGCAATCCAGTCTTGAATCAATTGTCAAGGATATTCCTTCCATAAAATCCAGTGTTACAATCCAGTCTTTTAGCGAATCTCAAAGAAATACCTTCCATATTAATCAAAGTTTTGATAATTCATTGAGTAATGCATATACAATAATGATTACAATGACATACTATATTTTATAAGTCATTTTACATTTACTTTTGTAATTATAAATACATCCGAACTCTGCATTTTTCTTGCTACATGGGTAGGAATCTTTGAGGATAAACCTTTCCTAAAATATTTTTTATTGTTCTCTCCTTACAGTAAATTTTACTTACAAATAGACTTCCTATTTTGCTTTCATCTACTTGTATATCCAGCTTAGTTACAAAATATATACCAATCCACTTTGTATTTGTATACCTTTTGCAAAAATCTAAATGTAAATTATTATTACTTATGCTAGTTGTTCCTTTTAATCAAAATAAAAAATAAACAAGTCTTTAAGGAAATGTTTCTTCTTTTTCAAGATCTTGATGATTGTTTTTTCATAAATATGTTTTATTCACTGCATGCATGAGTCTCGTAATAAAATACAGCTTGTTCTCCATTTATAAATCCATCAAATTTATCATTAATTTTTTTAAAATACGTTTTTATCACGTACGTGAATCCACTAGCTATCATGGATTCCATGTCAAACAATAAAACACATATATTATTTCCTCTTTCTCTTTTTCTCACTATAATTGCATTTCTTTCCATTATGTTAATTTTCATGACTAGCACGCAGAGTTAAATGTTTTCTATACCTTCTTCTATTCAAGCCAAAAGAAGACGGGATCTCCAAACTCACT
Source organism: Lissotriton vulgaris (assembly GCF_964263255.1). Classification (NCBI taxonomy): domain Eukaryota; kingdom Metazoa; phylum Chordata; class Amphibia; order Caudata; family Salamandridae; genus Lissotriton; species Lissotriton vulgaris. Next base: position 1,068,298,405 of record NC_141696.1, on the reverse strand, counting down.
TACACCACATGAAATTAAACATATTTCTGGTTATTATTTATCTTTTTTTCAATTTTTCTCAAAGAGTTGTATTTTTGTTTCTCAGTAACACAGGGCCTTATTTATGAAGGCCTTGCCCCGCCGGTGCGTCACTTTTTCCCATTTTAAAAGTGGCGAACCAGCGGCGCAAGGCCTTCATAAATAAGGCCCACAGTATCTTAAAAACTCTCAAAAGAATCCCATAAAGCTATCTCTTTATATCACAAATATTTAATTATGAATCAATATTTAACTATTTTATGAATTTACATCACAAATTCCTATTTTTATAAACTATAATTTTATGCCGATATCACAAAATAACACAGTACGCACCCAAGTTGCACAGAATAAATCACTATCCATTTTTTTATTTTATTGCTCAAATTTTTTTTTAAAATACTAAATGATCGATCTACATATTGTTTTTTTCTACATATTACAATATATGATCCTTCTCCTAAATCATTATTCTTTAATTCTATACTTGTAATCATTACATTATTCTTAATTGTGTTCCCAAAAAAATTCATGTTAAACAGTTCGCTTGCTTTCCCCTTCGAACCTGCTTATGATTTAACTACTTTTTTTCGCTTTTTTGTAAACTAAAATAGTCGATATTCTCTTTCTCTAACTTTTTTACCTATCAATATTTTATTTTAAATTAAAATGTTTATAAAAAATGTTCTTACCTGGTTCGCGTGGTATCATTATTCTTTACCTCTCGTCTTCTAAACTCCGTATTACGTGTTAACGCAATTGAGCCACGTTTTCCTTCCACCGCTAAAATAGAAAAAAAGGACTATGTTAACCATAGAAATCAACAGTAAACCATTTGTAAATCAATTTTAGACAATATTAATAAAAAAATATTATTAATTTTAATCTACTTACTATGTTATCTATTTTATAAAAGTCATACATATTTGTACACACTTTTTTAAATTTGCGTTATTTTTTTTACAAATAAAACATATAAAATGATGTAATTAATTTATAATTTACTCAAACTCATACTTTAAAAGAATATTTTCCTGTTCCCCATTGTATCATGCTTCTTCTCCTCTCTCCTTCATTCATCCGGATGACGTTTTAATGCATTAACGTTGAGGATTTCCACAATCACTAAAATTAAAAAGGACTAACTTTACCATTGAAAGCTATTGTACACCTTGGGAACTCGATTCTGTCCAATTCATATATTACTTTTAAAGTTAATAATTTTTTTAAATAAATTTAGATACTTATTTAATTTATTTTTAAAAAGCATATTATTATTAATTAATCAAACATTCATTGCAAATACAAAATAGTAAACATTAAACAATTTTTAAATAAATACAAAGACACATAATTTAATTAGCATTGTAAAATAATGCAGACTAATAACATTTGCGAAGTAAAAACATGCTAAGTAAAAACAGGCAAAGTAATGGTAAATGCGGACTAAAAAGTGCATTGTAATAGCACTTCGTAGTAATGCCTTCGTAGTAACAGTGTACTAGGAACTGCACTTGTGGTTGCCTGTTTAGTAATAAAATACAGCAATATCAGGTTTTTAGTGGGGTGGCTGGAGCTTTTGGTCCTGCTGCACCATTCAAATCAATCCCCTTTTAACTGCAATTGTGGCTGACTGTTTAGTAGTTAAATATAGCAATATTATGTATTTAGATGAACTCTGACAAATTTTGGGCCCGATGCTCCCTCCCCCCCCCCCGCTGCACCATACAAATCATAACCCTGTAACCCCACTTGTGGTTGCCTGTTTAGGAATAAAATATAGCAATATTAGCTGTTTAGAGGGGTGCCTGGAGTTTTTGGTCCCAGGTCCTGCTGCACCTGCTGCACTATTGAAATCATGACCAAAGCGCTTGCTAGAAAACTGCACTTGCGACTGCCTGTTTAGTTGTAAAATATATCAATATTAGGTGTTTAGAGGAGTTCTGAAAATGTTTGGGCCCGGTGCCCCTCTATCAGCTACCCCATTGAAACCATGATCCTGTTGTCTGCAAGGAAAATGCACTCTTGACTGTCTGTTTAGTTTTACATTTTAGCAATAATATGGCTTTAGTAGGGTCTCTAGAGCTTTTAGCCCTGGTGTGGACCCAGTTCCATTGTATCTGCTCCCCCATTCAAATCATGTCCTAAGGTAACTGCAAGTATGACTTCTGTTTAGTAGTCAAATATAGCAATATTATGTGTGTAGAGGAGTTCTGACAACTTTTGGGCCTGGTGCTACTGCACGTGCTGTACTATTCATATCATGACCCTTTTTTCGGCAAGGTAACTGGACTTGTGGCTGCCGGTTTCGTAGTAAAATATAGCTTAGCTCTTGTAGAATACATTTTTTTTAATGTGCAATGTTTATTACAACATTTAGAATTTGATCATAATGACCAAATTAATTGATAATAATGCCTACAAAGTGCAAAAGTACTGAAGAATGAATAAGAAATACCAAAAATGTTATAAGGCTAAAGCATCTGCTTTACACAACTAAGGGGCCGATTCCAATCTTGGTAGGAAAGCACTCTGACCGAGCCGGATCCAGGGTGTTTTCCGACCGATCCAGACTCGTACAGTCAGACCGAGTGAGTACGATGCGGCCGTATGCTGTCGGACTCAGTTTGGTCGGAGTCCCATTGAAGTCAATAGGAGCCGGTTATACGATGAGTACATGGGCTCCTGTTGATTGAATGGGTACGTGCGGACAAGTGCGCCCCCTACAGTGGGTACGCGTTGGTGCCATCTGCACCATACATGCTTGTGTTGGAGAGATCCATGGGTCTCCACCTGTGTCCGAGCCGTAAGGCTGCGGGTAACAGGGGGTCCGACGCAGACCCCTGAAGTCCAACTCCGGGAGCTACTGCGAGCCGGAGGCTCCGACTCGGTCCAGCTGTCCGAATCGAGCATCATACTGACTTGCCTGTGAAACGTCCCCATTGTGCGCCACGGTTTGCTTTTGACCAAGTTGTACGTAGCGCTTTGGACCCGGAAACGTTTCAGACGGAGATGTCACGCTTCAAAGTCCGGACCCGTGTCCGACTCGGACGAAAATTCAGCCTCCGATTCGGATCCGCTAATGCCAAACCCGATTCGGTGCCCTACCGACCGTGCTCGGAATCGGCCTCTAAGTAATAAAAAAGCAAGTATTCCAGCATACTGTTAGAAGCTGCCTGCCTTTTCAGTGGGAAGAGATTGTCTTTTGACAGTGAATGGAGCTTAAACAGTGTGAACAGCTTTAGTAAGAATGTTGTAAATGTGTACACCCAGGGGCAGCTAGCAAAAAAAACTCCACACAAAAGCGAATGAACACAGCACTTCAGTGAGGGGAACTGATAAGAGCCCCCTTTTCAGATATATTGAATACAACAGATTTCACAAGCAATGTGCAATTGAAACCTAAATACAGGAGGGCCCAAATATCAGAGTGGATGTGATATAGTTATAAGTTAGATGAGTCCTTACCCCAATACAAACTCTGGAAGGCACCACAAAACAAGGCATTGCTTGTAGAATCAGAGAATATTTTCCATATTTAAAATGCCAATTTTTGTGAAAAGTATACGTTTTATGTCTATTTCATTTCATTTCATGAAGCTTTATTCGGTTCATATTGTACAATGACCATAAAAGCACATAAGCAAAATGCATAATACAATACAGTACAGTTAAAAGGTGCATTATAAAATTCAATACAGGTTAAAAGGAATAAATATTTAAAATAACATATATTTCTCATCTGATCTGATTTGGAAATAAAAGTGGCAATATAAAAACATTTGTCCGGAGAATTCATATTATAAATTAGCTTCATCGCATCCTCCACATTTCCTACACCATATTTTACAAAAATCGGTTTCAAGTAGGCCACCCTGACATTCAAAAAGAGAATGCAAATTAACATAAAGTGCAGGGTACTTTGCTTGGAATGCCCATCACATGGGCACGGCCCAACGGGTTGCTTCTTAGGTTGGGGAAAGGCCACCAGAACGTGAGCCGACCCGAATCTTAGTCTGGTTAAAACAAACCTATGTGCAGGTCTAGTTACCATACTCAGGTATAGCTGTGGAACATCACCTTCTATGTATTTATTATAAAGACAGACTGTAGTAAGGTGACAGTTGACTTCCAGACGTTTCTGTGCTCTGTACTGCATAAAGATGTTTTTCATGTCTGCTTTAGGGATATTCCCTACAGAACACGGTTCAGCCAGTACATTGAGCCCATAAATATCCCTAAAGCTGTCTAAAACATACTTAAGCCAGGGTATCTTGGTATAGTTGTGTATGTCAAGGCAATCCTTAATGACGTTTTGATTAAAGGCTGTTTCATCCTTCCCCCAAATCGCACGCCATATCATCAGTGGTCTCAACGAAATGAGGTCACCTAAATAGGCGACGCCTAGTTCTCTGTGGGACAATTCGTTTGGAGCTGAGGTAGGTAGGCAAAGAAGTTTTTTGTGGAAGTTATTTTCTTCTCTTTGCACAACATCTGCATTAGTATAACCCCATATCCCAGCACCATATAATGCAGTTGAGAGACACTCCTAGCCTTGTAAATTGACATCATATCCCTAGTCTGTCTATCGCCGATCTTAGAGGCGAATTTAAAGATACCATGGGCACTCTTTACCATTTTAGTCCTAACATTTGAAAGTTCTTGAGACCAGCGATTATTATGCGTAAAGGTAACACCCAAGTAGCAAAATGTTTCCACCTGCTGCACTTTTACCCCTTCAATAAAAAAGGTGTGCCTTTTATTACTTTTAGCCCCACAAGTCATAACAAGAGTTTTACTCTTGTTAATCAACAACTTTCTTTCACTAATAAAATCAGAAAACTTGTCCATCAGGCGCTGTAGACCCATAGGGGTCCTCAAGAGAAGCACAGCGTCATCTGCGTAAAACAGTAGTGGCACGCCTGATCCATTAACCCGTGGGACGTCTGCTTGGACTTTTTTCAGGACAGCATCCACGGCGTTAACAAAAAGGGTAAACAACAAGGGGGCAAGGACACAACCCTGCCGAATACCGCGTTTTACAATAAAATTTGGGGTGCAATCTCCGTTTACCCCATAGCGCACACACGTTTGCATCTTTTCGTAAAGTCTGGCTAAGAAAAAGATAATGGGTTCCGGTGCACCCATTTCTAATAAGACTGGCCATAGGATTGAATGGTCTACAAGGTCAAATGCACTACTCAAGTCGGCTAAGCAGAGGTACAAGGTACCCTGCTTTGCTGTAGTATACTTGCCAATTAGGAGTTCTAGATTCAGGCACTGATCCAGTGTCCCTTAACCCTTTCTGAAGCCATACTGTGAGCTTGCGAGGATCCCTTCATCCTCAGCCCAAGCTTCCAGCCTGGACAGCAGCACTCTACTCATAACTTTCACCGCCGAGTCTAACAGACTGATCGGGCAGTAGTTACTTGCTGCAGACCTGTCCCCCATTTTATATATTGGGGCAATAATAGAGTCTCCCCAGGTAGGCGGGATCATAGTTACCACAGCCACGTTAAGAACCAGAGTGAGAATAGGTCCCCACATTTGCGGAACTGCCCTATACACATCAATGGGTACTCCGTCAGGCCCTTGTGCCTTGCCCCCCTTGCTGGCCCCGATACTACTTTCAACTTCTCCCAATGAAATATCCAATGGGAGGATAGGCCAATGGCTTTGTTCTCCCAAAGTAGAACCGTTAGCATAAAATATAGCCGAAAAATGGGACACTCAAGCCTCACTACTGACATTAGATGCAAGGTGTGGGGCTTTATTGTCCTTTAGAAAGGGTGAATTAACCGTTGACCAAAACAGGCAACTATCAGAGGTTTCTGCAGCACGGGATAGATTATCCCATGCTTCCTGTTGCAGCTCTCTCTTCCATTTAGAAAGTGCCATTTTATAGTCCTTTCTCAGGAGTGAAACTTCATTTTGATCCGTCGGTCTTAATGTTAAGGCATGTTTAAGTTGTACATGGAGTGCTGTACACACATGGTCAAACCAGCCCTTATTGCGTGTGGTGTTATTTGTTCTGCGTCCTGTAAATATGGTATTAATAATTTTACTGCTATTAACAAAATTATTTATAATGGCAACAGGCGCACTACCTGCTGCCAAAATACCCTCAATGTCTGTCAAAGATTTAGAAATATTTACAGGTAATACTGCACTGGATTTTTCGCCTCTCCATCTCAACCTTATCCCATTTGATCTATGCGGCTCAATGCTAACCAGGGTTCTTTGAACATCCTGGCTTCTGCACTGAAAAGATTCAACTCTCAATACAATGCAATTATGGTCACTTAAACTAGAATCCTCAATTACCAGGGTACTACAATGTGGTATGAGTGGTGTGGCTCACTGGTTAGAGGCGGCAGACCCGGAAGCAGAGGACGGCCCGGGCCCAGGATTCAATTCCCAACACGGCAGGGTTGTGAACCAGGGTCAGCGGACTCGATAATTCTTGCCTCGGTGCCTACTCTAACCAGGGATCACACTCGGCAACTCTGGGCATTAGCTTGCCTTATCTCCACAACGGCCCCCCACAAACGCCTGGGAGATACCCAGGAGGGAGCATCTCACAGGGAAATCCAGGACGGGTTCCCCAGCGGTCTATAGCGCCAGGACGCCCCCGGGTAGCAGTGCGCTTTACAAGACACACACACACATTTATATTTACATTTACATGATATTTGAAGAGACCATGAGATGGTCTATATAAGAATTAGAATTCCTTCCGGTAAAGGTAGGTATGATGTGGCCACTATTGTTCAACACTGGCTCTAGTAGCTCTAAATCAAAGGTTGCCATAATATTGTTAATGGCCGCCCCATAGGTATTGTGTGGGAACTGATATGTATTTTCGCCACTATTATTTAGCATCCCACAAGCCCTAGTGGACGATAGTGGACAGGTCTGTGAATTAAAATCACCTAAACAGATGTAGGTAAAAATGCATTTGGCTTCATTTACAAGCTTCATGAGGGTATTACCCAGTTCCTCGATGACCTTGTGCCGTGAGTTATCAAAAATGTTGTTGTAAAAATTAATCAAAAGCAGATCTATGCCTTCTTTTTGGTGTACCCATAAAATTTGAGAATGGCTTCCTACGGTTATGTGTTTAACAACAGTCAACAATAAGTCCACAGATAATAGTAGGAGCAAACCACCCTTTGCCCGACCATATCGTGACTCCGAAGCCTCTAAGCTATACCACACATAGCCATCTAAGCTAGGTTTAGTGGTGCACCAGGTTTCTTGGAAGCATAATATATCGTATGACCTGATCAAGTCCAGCCAACCCAACCTTTCACCTTTAGTCTTTTACCTTTAGTCAGTATTCTGCATGAAAATTGTACACAGGGTAAAAGTTGCTAGCACCACACATGCGGCAATGCCACATCCATTTTCTCAGTTGACCCAATACTTATTCTGCTCAAAACAAGTCTACATTGACCGAAAATTACTGAGACAGCACACCTCCCTAAAAAACCCTAGAACCTATGCAAAATTCAGGTAACCCAATAACCATAATTTACTTGGGATTATGCTCACAAAAAAATATGCAGCTCTAATTTGTCGCCTCTCAGGAAGAAAACATTCTTTCTCTTGCTTTTGCGAGGAAGCTAAACAATGAAACATGGAAGAAGGCAGGTCTCAAGCAGCAGAAATCCTACAGAAGAAACTAAGCTAGCATCTTGAAACTGCACTTTATCCTAAATGTGGTACCTAGAGAAAGTGGTGTAACGAAACTTGAGTGGGCCCTCCTGCAAAGTACATGAAGGGTCCCCCCTCTGAACTCACTCAGAAGCTCTCAGGCCAGGTTACTGTGCTGAGGGTGCCCCCTGAAGCACGGGGGACCCACTGCACTGCGGTGGCTATGGGGCCTTTGTTACACCACTGCCCAGAGAAATTTTCAGGGCCAAGTGACATGCACAAACTTGATAGGATGGTGAAGGAGAGATTAGGTCGCTAAACATATGCTGCAAATTTTTTTCTAAGTAGAGCCTTCTCCTACATCGTGGCAAGACCTGGAAAGAGATCCCGATCAACATCAGACGTGCCCCTATTCTGCACAACTTCAGGAAGACCCTCATGACCTGGCTCTTCCACTGATCGGAGCTGCAAAGCCCCCCCCCCACCTTAGCACCTTGAGACCCTCATGGGTGAGTTAATTGCTTCACAAATCCCCGATTGATTGATTGAAAATAGCTATCATTGTAGTTCCTACCAATCAATTTTCCACACTTGTGGTCCCATTTTACTTGCCTTGCCAGAGACCAAGTTTATTGCTCAATGTCCACTTGTACCAACTTAACAATTACACATTCGAAATATGTAAAGCAAACCAGGTCTTGTTTGAAAGATCTGTCTTTCGTTGTTTGTTGCCAGCACCTATATGCACGAGTTGGTGGATATTTTCAGTGACTATTAATGTTAGCGGAAGCATGCCAGAGAGTACGCTCCTGCTGGAAGTGTCAGTGTAGTGGGGTGGCAGAGAGTTAGCCAAGTAGGGGGCTAGACTGGGAGTTCCATGAAGGGTCCAGAGTCTGAGTTTCCGAGATAGGCCCAGGCTTGTTGTGCCACAGAGCGATTTAACTGATGGTTTCAATGTGAGACCTTGGAATGGAGGTGCCAGTTCCTCCTCCAAGAATGCCCCTCTGTTCAAACCAGACAGTATCGAAGAGACGCCTTAACCTGAAAGCGGCATTGAAGGGCCCCCAGGTCGTACACAAATATTATGATGCTGTTGTTGGACCCAGTATAGGGGCACCTTGGCGCATGTGGGTATTTGGCGAGTCATTAAGCTGGTTCGGGCTCCATTCGCTTATGTTGTTATATTTGACTCTCCTCAGGTTCTGTGTACCTGCACACCTCGTCCCAGATTTTGTTTTTCAAAACACAGGCACATAATTGGATATTTAGTAAGAAACTCAAATCTTTTCTCCTAAGTGCTCCCTGGACAAAAGATGCAGGTAAGGGAGAAAGGATAAAATTACCCTAGTCTACGTAAAATAGTTCCCGAACTAGAGGAACATGTCAGGGATCCACACATACACTTCTTTCCTGAACAGGAGACATTCTGAAGATACAGTCTGCCAACACACAAGAAAAGACAAGTCATGCTTGAAGAACAAAACATGGCCTACTTAGTCCCTATTCTGAAGATACATTCTACTAACTCACAAGAAAAGAAAGATCACGCATGAAGAACAAAACATGTCCCACTCAGTCCCTCTTCTGAAGATGCATTCTGCTAACCAGGTCTGGTGGCTCACTGGACTAATACGTCCACTATCTGGGCCTGTGTTTGACCTCATGATCACAGCTTCAAATCCTGGCAGGTCCTGGCAGGTCCACTCAGCCGTTCATCCATCTGAGGTCAATAAAAAAGAGTACCATTGAGTTGGGTAACAATAAACATCTGTTATTCAGCACGAGCATGCTTGTGGGTGAACGTGCGCTTTACAAATACATGTGATATGTTATGTAACTCGCAAGTACAGACAGACCATTATCGAAGAACAACCTATGACCCACTTGGTCCATTAACATTTTGCTCAATGAGGAGGGCTTGGGCAAGAAAGGTTGGTGTACACAACTGAGCACCGCTTGCCCCGGTATTCTAGATTTGGCATCTCCTTTTCCACCTCTGTCTTGCATATCCAGGCTCAGAATCTGCACCTAAGTATTTACCCCCCAACCAGGATTCTGGACGGCAGTGCCTACCCATTAGTTATGAGGCATGAGATACTGGAGAGCCGGGAAGCAGGGCGCCATTGGACCCAGGTATGGTATGGTAAAGACCTTACTATTGGATGGGGTCACTTTACAGTAAGCAAAAACCCCAAGCCCTAAAAATGCACGGGATGGAACAGTGAAGGAGTCATTGGAAAGAAACGGTGGTGAGGGAACTTCCAGTTAAGGACCAAACCGCCACCCCGACGCAGGCAGAATTAGAATGCTTTCACTTCGCATCCAGTCATTGCTTTGTGAAGCCATACATTACAGCTTAAAGAAAAATGTGTGGAAAACGAACGGAAAGAAAAACTGCAATTTTGTTGCAAATTCTCCTGCACTTCCACTACAAAAACTCCATTATCTGAGCAGATTTTTTCACCAGCCATTCTCCACTGAAGCTAAAACTGTGGAAAAGTGTGAAAACCTATTGCACTTTTCCTAATATGTTCCGCATTTTCCTTGCGTGCAAATGAGGCTGTTTATAATTTCTCATGAATAAGGGCATTGCAAAAATAATCAAACAGCGTTGAGAGCACATATATGGCTAGAATGAATTCCACTGCGGTCAAAAAAAAGTAGAACACTGCCTTCCATCAGATACAAAGGGTATCAACTAGGTGTTTTACAATTTTGATGCACCAGCAAAATCGATTGTAGTTTTTTATTTCCGTATAAAATAGTAAAATCACAAACGGCAAAAGGAGAAGAGAAAGCACTCCGATTTCGCCTGTCAGAATCTTACAAAAATGCAAAACCTAGAAATTAGAAATAGGAGAGAAATTTACTCTATATATTTATAGCACCTAGTAAACGACCCAAATAAAAACAAAGATATCGTGCCTAAAATATTCTTCCAAAAACAACAGGTGATAAACCGAATGTGGATCAATGTCACACACTCAACCCAGTCCAAAGATCTGGGCCCAAATCCATCGTTTTTTTGCACTCCACACCACCCCAGGTTAGACAATGGCGATATGCAAATCAGCTCTGACCCTGTGCCCCATGGGAACAGTCCAGTCCGAACTACAAAAGCCATGTCCTTCCCAGAACGGAATCAAGCATCCGAGGACCGGACCGGTTTCGAGGTAACACCTCTCATCAGCCCGGCTAGCTTGACTCCAGTGGTGTGGAATGCCTGGGACCCACGTCTGGGCATCCCCAGCGCACTAAGGGCGGAATTTGCAAAAACAACAGGTGATGGACCGAATGTGGATCAATGTCACACACTCAACCCAGTCCAAAGATCTGGGCCCAAATCCATCGTTTTTTTGCACTCCACACCACCCCGGGTTAGACAATGGTGATATGCAAATCAGCTCTGACCCTGTGCCCCATGGGAACAGTGCAGTCCGAACTACAAAAGCCATGTCCTTCCCAGAACGGAATCAAGCATCCGAGGACCGGACCGGTTTCGAGGTAACACCTCTCATCAGCCCGGCTAGCTTGACTCCAGTGGTGTGGAGTGCCTGGGACCCACGTCTGGGCATCCCCAGCGCACTTAGGGCGGAATTTGCAAAAACAACAGGTGATGGACCGAATGTGGATCAATGTCACACACTCAACCCAGTCCAAAGATCTGGGCCCAAATCCATCGTTTTTTTGCACTCCACACCACCCCGGGTTAGACAATGGCGATATGCAAATCAGCTCTGACCCTGTGCCCCATGGGAACAGTCCATTCCGAACTACAAAAGCCATGTCCTTCCCAGAACGGAATCAAGCATCCGAGGACCGGACCGGTTTCGAGGTAACACCTCTCATCAGCCCGGCTAGCTTGACTCCAGTGGTGTGGAGTGCCTGGGACCCACGTCTGGGCATCCCCAGCGCACTTAGGGTGGAATTTGCAAAAACAACAGGTGATGGACCGAATGTGGATCAATGTCACACACTCAACCCAGTCCAAAGATCTGGGCCCAAATCCATCGTTTTTTTGCACTCCACACCACCCCGGGTTAGACAATGGTGATATGCAAATCAGCTCTGACCCTGTGCCCCATGGGAACAGTGCAGTCCGAACTACAAAAGCCATGTCCTTCCCAGAACGGAATCAAGCATCCGAGGACCGGACCGGTTTCGAGGTAACACCTCTCATCAGCCCGGCTAGCTTGACTCCAGTGGTGTGGAGTGCCTGGGACCCACGTCTGGGCATCCCCAGCGCACTTAGGGCGGAATTTGCAAAAACAACAGGTGATGGACCGAATGTGGATCAATGTCACACACTCAACCCAGTCCAAAGATCTGGGCCCAAATCCATCATTTTTCCATCGTTGCAAAACCTAGAAATTAGAAATAGGAGAGAAATTTACTCTATATATTTATAGCACCTAGTAAACGACTCAAATAAAAACAAAGATATCGTGCCTAAAATAATCTTCCGACATCATTTTCAATCCTACGTCAGGTTTACATATTTTTTATTTTGTTTATTCCCACTAGCGTAGTTAGGTTCCATCCATTCTGCAGTGTTGCATTGCATGTGAATCCAGAGTATATTTTATTTCTTGCTCGAAGTGGTAATCAATGTCATGAAACCTCTCTATGTTGAGTGCTCATCCTTCTTGAAAGAATGCTCCAAAAACGAATAAGTGCAAAAGAAATATTCTCCAGAGAGACCATGAAATTGTGTATAGAAAGAAAACCCAGGAGCATAGCTATCGTTAGTGCAGCAGGAGCAGTGGCTCTATGACCAAGGTTTCTGAGGGACCCACTGGATCCCTAGCATGAATGTCTTTTATTGATTTGTTCAGCGCAAAGCGTGGTAAACATGTTATGCATGCCATTACTCTTCTTACTACTCTTTACGTTTAGACAATTTACATTACTTTTATTTACCACTGAGGCAATGATCCGCTGATGAGTTTTTCTGCACTGATAGAAGGGGTGACAGTACTCCACGTTAGCCTTGCAATGAGGACCATTAATTGACAGCTAACTCACAAATTTGAAATCAGATTTAGATACACCACTCTTTTTTTTTTGTCCTCATGTCACCACCGATTTGCACCAATCGACGCACCCTTCGTGAGTGCCCAAGATTGGCTACAAATCAATCAGATTTACTAGGTAAAATTGAAGTTTGCACAGCTCTCCCAGTTTGCTGAATTTAAGAGGATGTACGTCATTACGACGCACACTTTTGCAACACGTTCCATTACAACGCGGTCGTAACAACGCAAGTCGTTACGACGACTTGCGTTGGGGGGGCGCAAATTAAAAAAATTTAATTTACTATTCCAACACCAGTCCCCGTGGATAGTAGGGAAGGTGTTGGGATAGTAAATTAAATGATTTTCTATCCTTGAGCGCCCCCCAGCGCATTCGTTGTAACAACTTTCGTTGTTATGACCACGTCGTAGTGGAACGGCTTTGTAATAGTTGCGTTGTAAACGTCGCATACCAATTTAAGAGGGTGTTATCATTGGACAGAAAGGTCTTCAAAACTTTGTCAAGTCCCATAGCCCGAGACTACTTCTATCCGGCTCCTTGAAAAACACCCACAGATCTCTTCCATCCCTGCCACGAATGAGCCTCAGTCTGAGTCCACAGTTTGCAGATTTCTCTCCTTGCTAGTAATATTATGTAGAAAATCAAATAGCAGCAGTTTACCTGCAGATCATGCATGTCTTACACCAGCGGGATATCCCAAACAATATTAAAACTGGGATTACCTCTATGTTGACACCCACGGAGAGAAAGATAGTGTTACCCAATGCTGACCGAAATTCTTGCAGTTTTGAGCACGTGGCAAACATATGCATCTCTGCTGCCACACTTTAGGTCAGCACTTCCCTTTATCTTTTCCAGCTTGTTTCGGGTCCAGTAGATTCGATGCAAGGTAAAATGGTGATTTTTCCCTAAAGCGGCAAGTCTAACCACCAAATAAAGTGTAGCAAAAGATACTTGCCATAAATCTGCCAGCTCCACTTCTGGCAAGCATCCAACCCATGCGCTATATGGTGTTTACTTCTTGGATAATTCTGCTGCCAGTAGGTATTTATATCAAAGTGCCCCTCTTTTTTCCTTGCCACTGTGTCCTGAAGATCCAACTCCATTTCGTCTGAGTCTGCATTCAGCCCATTTTGGCTCTTAAGGGAATGAACAAGTGTCAGTTTTTGAATTAAATAAATACATTTAAAATACACCTTCAAGTAGGGAGATCGGTAATGAAAAGTCTAAGGCATAACACTCCCTCATATGGCTCTGGAGTGGAACAGACCGGGTCAGCTGACAACAATAATTTAACAGCATGACATGGTCTTTTATGAGCTCTTTCAAAGATAAATAAGTTAATTCAGAGCACACGGTTGCCAGTGGAGCGTAAAAAAAGGAGCATATCGCCTCAAACACTTACTTTCTACCAGGCGACTACCCTCCAGGTGTATTTTAAATGTATTTATTTAATTCAAAAACGGACACTTGTTCAAATAATTTCTTAAGGAATCCCTCTTGGCCCTTGTATCATAAGAGATCATGAGTGCTGATAAGAGGTTGATATCCCAAAGGTGAGATTTTGCCAAAAAGCTGCATAGTTGTATGCACAGGAATTTCTGATTGTTATTGTGCAAAAACAGTTTATTACCATTAGTTGGGATATAGTGAGTACCACTATGTTACCAAAAATTCTTTTGACCTTTTCAGTGGGTTTTGCTTACAATATTTTCTTGGCAGTAATTGTGTTTTGAAAATTACAGTTAAAAATGGGGTAATGCTTTGCAGTTTACCCTTTGTTTTCTTTTTTGTGTCTATTGATATATTACAGAAACTTCATCTCTCACGCTTTGGGGAGGGCGCACGAGGAAGTACCTGTGCATTGGTTGCATTTAAGTTTGTAATCTGTGTGTTTTTTGTCACGCCACAGTTGGTATTGGTGCCTTAGAGTGCACCAGCCACTAAGCGAGGTTTCTTCTTTTTGGTCCTGATGAATGCTGAGCTTACTAGTAGCTCTTTATAGCAGAAACATGTCATGTCGACCTTCGTTGTTTTTCTATGTATAGGACTTCTTGGTTTAAATTAACATGACCAAATGTGTGTCCGCTCTCACTAACTTTTTTTAATGGAGTTAGAACTACCCCTTCATTAAAATAATCTTCTGATTTGGGGAGTAGCCCACACTCCTTTTAAATTCACTTTTTCAGCACTCGTGTATACTAAATCATGTTTTCCATAAGAACCCAATGAAGACAACTGGCATCCGACCTTCAGTTGGTTCCTGAGGGTTCTTCTTTTACCACTTTGCACTTGCAAAACTTACCAGTTCCTTGTTTTTCTTCGTTTTTCTTCTTTCTTCTTACTTTGGTGGTAGTAACTGAACTATTCTACTGCCTTTGTTTGCATTTGAATATTTGCGGTCACTCTTTTGTTGATTTGTATTTAGTAATTTAGAGGGGTACAAGAGTGGCTTTCTGACCCTTTCTCTCCTGTTGTTTATACAAACTATTAGATATACATTCTGGGGTTCCTGGGGAGTCCCACATGGGTCACAGCCTGCTGTAATAAGGTACGTCCAGGATCGACCTTCTCTCATACCAAGTCCTTGATGCTGTTTGGAGACATCTCAGTCTAAGTTAAAAAAATATTTTGGAGCTCCATATTTATAAGAGAAACCCTCCAAAGGTAGGCCCACCATCATAGTTAACCATTATAGAAATGGGGTGGCCCATAAGGTATGGACCTGGGTTAATATAATTATAAACAAACAATGATCCAAAACCTATAGATTATAGTATTAGATCAAATCAAGAATAGTATAAATGTTCAAAACAAGAGCAACAATAATTAGTCTGCTTTCTGTAACTCAAAGACCATATCTTTGAAAGGAACCTTACACCACGGTTTAAGAAAATATATTCCTGTTTAATTTTCTGTATTCATTTTTTCATAATTGTTGTCGATAAAAACACATAGGTTGCCCCAAGACGGGAGCGTGCAAGAGAAAAGATGTGATCCGAAAATTGAAAGCAAGTGAAAAGAAGGAAAGGAATTACACAGTGGTGATTAAGAGATGGTTTTCATAATTTTTACAATCAATACTGGACACAAAATTCACCGTATTGAACACCTGGCCAACAACGTAGTTCATATGTTCATGATCAACAACATTGTAGTACAAAAACATAAATGTCCTCAGTCCTGCACTGTCTACAATATTGGAAAAACAATGGTCCAAGGTACATGTATTGAAAATGTCGACGTTTCGACTCGACTTATTCCCAACCAGTGATTTGGACCTGGGGATTGCGAGTCTTCATCAGGACAAAGAGCAAAAAACGAGGCAACCAGGGGATAATGAATAACCCTAAAAAGAAAGGAATAGTGAAATTACTATCCGTGGTGTAAAGGTGAAGCCTATCCCCCACATGGGGTATGGTAGGTTCTCTTACCCTTCGTGATATAGAAAATGATATCACGTGATCCAAAGTTACCACACCTCCACAGGAGTCCTGTAGAGAACAAATTGGAATTGAATCCAGAATGTATCTAAGTCGGTTGATATGTAAATTCACAAGTGGTGACTATTGTTGTACGAGTATCATTTTACCTTAAATTCATATCTTGATCCATGTCAGGGCAGCGTTATTTCATATGTGACATGGAGGATGATGCCTAAAATTAATTGAGGTGACATCAGTATACCTTGCGTAAAACTAACTAATAGTTACTACTGTATGCCCCTACTGGGTGGCGTCCATTACCTTATTGCTGGAAAATCAATGCCCCCAAGTCGGTAGATTGCGAACTTCCACTTCGGAATTCAATGAACACTATAAAAATGACAGTGAATCGTCATTTTTCATATCACTAGTACCACTCTATCAGATTTTTCATTCATGTAAACTAAAATAACTTTAGACGCTTACCTGGTTTAAAATATACTGATTTCCAGATAAGTAATGTCAATGGTACTCCAATTCAATTAGGGAGGAGCTGTATTAAAGGAGACACAAAATCAATGATTCAGGTCTCACTCGGGGTAGTTGTGTGTAAAGTTAACCATTTTAAAGAAGGAGGTCCACACCTACCCGCTGTATTGGTAATATCAGCGTATACATCCGAGCCTCACGGTGCTTCCGATGTCCAATCGTTCTAATGTGGAGAGCGCTCCTACTCGATTATAAAAATCTGCATGAAAACACATACAAGGAGCTTGTTTTAGTTATCGCTCGGGAGCGTGGTGGTACAAAAGTAGAGCGATCGCTTTTAAATGGTCTCCACCTACCCGTTCTTCCATACGGAAAATCGTCTAACATCCGAGCCTCACGGTGCTGCAGGATGCCGTCGGTGACTACACTAGTCCTTCCGCGTTCGTAAATACCCAGACTGCATCACACAGTCTGCATACAAACAGGACTGCCTTAGTTTGTATTTACGCGGCTACGTTTTTCAAAACAAACAAATATGCACATGTAGTGTTGACTGCCCCGATCGCCTCGTATTTAACGAACCGGCGATGAGTATCAATTAAAACACTTATTCAGTAAATGTTCGAAAAAACGGGGGCAATGTAGGATAAAGATAAACAAGGGACAAGAAATGTATAATGGACCTCTGAAAATTCTATCGTCCTACGAAGGAGATGACACATGAGGTGGACACAGTGAACACATATATCAACAACGTCAGGTTAATACAATGGTCACATTAGTGAAAATACAATAAATACCTAGATTTCATGATGGATAACGTTGGTAACAAAGTGACAGAGCTGCAAACGTGGCTACGTCAACATTCATTATGCAACTGACATGAAGGAATTACAGGTATACCTCATAGTTACATCGTGTTATTATAGAAAAAACACATGAAACAGTCTATTGAAATAGACAACATAATGCAATCCAGTTCAAAAACATTCTACTGTTCAAGATATTGCAAAGCCTATTGCTACCTACTGGTATGAATTCATATTCCCAACAGTGCCACTTGTTTGTTCATCTCCTCTAATTCATTTAACCCCTTATTAACAGTATTAAGGGTATGTATCCATTTACACTCTCTTCTAGTAAGAATGTTGTGTAGGTCGCCTCCTCTAGGGTTAGCTGTTATTTTTTCTATCACCCACCACCGTAGGCTATTCTCATGATGTTCAAATCTGCTAAAGTGATCAACCAAAGGTGCACCCTGAACTTTACACCTTATGCGGCTCATGTGTTGCAGGATCCGACATTTTATTTTCTGTGTGGTCTGACCCACATACAGAAAACCGCACGGACATGACACCGCATACACTACCCAAGATGTGTTGCAATTTGTATGTTGTTTGAGTTTGTATGTTCGTTCATTATGGTCAAACTCATTACATTCTAGTGTGAGGGGACAGGCTTTACAACTCCCACACTTTTTGTGGCCTTCTACCGGTGGTGCACCCCAAATTGTAGGTTGACTTGACTGTGATTTTTGTGGTAGGAGTGCTTTTACCAGGTGGTCCCGGATGTTTTTACCCTTTCGGAATGCATGTAAAGGTGGGGGCATACCTCCCAGTTCACCGCTGATTAGATGCCAGTGGTGATTTATAAATTTTTTGATGTTATTGCTTTTTGTGTTGAATGTCGTGACACATACTAGCCTGTCTTCTTTGGGTTTTTGAGTAGTATGAAGTAAGTGCTCTCGATGGTTATGCCATGCCCGTTTTCGAGCTTTTTTGAGGAGCCTGATTGGATACCCGCGCTCACTCAGTCTCGACATCAGGGCGGCGGACTCCTCTAGATAATCATCCTTCCTGAAGCAATTTCGACGCACACTCAGGAATTGCCCAAAGGGCAAATTGTCCCTGAGGTTGCGTGGGTGGTGGCTCGTATACCTGAGGAAAGTATTTCACTCACTGCTTTTTCTATGCAGAGTGGTATACAGTTTACCATCTGCAGTTTTTATTTTTAAATCTAGAAAGTTGATGGACATTGAATCACATTCCAGGGTGAATTGGATATTGTTAGAGCAGGTGTTAATCTAATTATGGAAATTCCTAAGATCAGAGTCACCACCATGCCAGATCAACAGAACGTCATCAATATACCTTACCCACAATAAGATAATATTGAGGTAAGGATTATATTGATTTTGGACAAATCTGCTTTCATACTCACTCATATAAATGATGGCAAGATTCGGAGCAAAGCTAGCCCCCATTGCTACTCCACTAGTTTGAATGTAGTGTTCATTTTGGAAAACAAAGTCATTTTTAGTCATTGCGATTTCCAAAAGTTTAACAATGAAGTCGGTCGGTACTCTATGAGGTGCAGTTCTCAAATTAAGGGCACGCTCTATGCAGGACAGTGCTTCATTTTGAGGGATGTTCGTGTATAGGGATGCGATATCCATCGCAGCCAATATACATGTGTTGTGGTCATAATCGAAGCCTTCCACCAATTGAATGGTGTGTGAGGTGTCCCGTACATATGTTGGGGTAGCTATAGCTATGGGCTTCAGAAACACGTCAATATATTTACACAATGGCTCCAAAAGGGACCCACACCCTGATATTATAGGTCTTCCCGGGGGGTCGTCTAGCCTTTTGTGCACCTTCGGGAGCGTATATATGGTCGGTGTTCTGGGGTTCTTATTATTTAGAAAGTCATATTCATGTTTATTAATGATCCCCTGTTCCAATGCTCCCTTTGTTACTTTTTGAATGGAATCACTGATGGTTTTAGTGGGATCCTTCCTTAAGCGAACATAATTTCCTGGTATGCCCAATTGTGTATAGATTTCAGATTTGTAACTCTCCAAGTTCTGTACAACAATAGCTCCGCCTTTGTCGGCGGGCTTTATGACGATGTTACAGTTGTTTTTTAGGGATTGTAGTGCAGACTTTTCGTCCCTGCTTATATTATATGGAACGTACTGCCTAGTAGATAAGGTCTCATTGATATCCCTTAAGACTATTTGTTCGTAGGTCAATATCTTGTTGTCGATCAAATGAGTTGGGGGATTAAACCTCGATGGCGGTCGTAGTCCACTACCTGAAAATGTAGGGTTAAGTGGGATTTTTTGAAAATAATGCCTGAGGCGGATCTTTCGAAAAAATTGTTGCAATTCAACTCTAAGGTTGAAATCATTGGGCATATTAGTCGGGACGAAAGACAGTCCCTTGGATAGGACTTGTTGTTCAATAGGGGATAACTGATAATCCGATATGTTGATTATAGGATTGTCTGGTTCATTTCTCACCATTTGTACTGTTGCCTTCTCGTATTGATCTCCCCGTGGGAGTTCTGTTGAAAGTGAGTTTGTTTTCTCCCGCGTCCCGCTCCCCTGTTCCAAGGGCGGGATCTCGAGCCCCTGGGCTTCCCCCAGGGGCGGCCTCTCGTAGATGAACCCCACCATTGGTCTTCCTCTAAAAAAGGCTGTTGGTCTGGGTAGTTTTGATTGTGAGAGGGGTTGGTTGCTAAACCAGTGCTCGTACTCGGGCGTTCAGAATCACTGTCTGAACCGCTGCCTCCCTATGAACCAGAGAAAGTATTGTACCTCCTATAACCACCTCTACCCCTACTAGACCAACCTCCCCGTTGGCCTTTTTCAAAATATCCTTCCTGGAGGTAGGGGTTCGTAATCTTTTTATCGTAGGCTTTTATGTCTTTTGTGACTTTTTCAACTTGATGCCTTGTGTGTATATTTCGAAGTCCTTGATAGTTTTTTCTAGCCTTTCTAGCGCTTCTTTGGCATTCACTAGGGCTTTGTCATCGATAATCTCTTTCCGTAAGGCTGCAATTTCCCTTGTTAGTCTCTCGACTTCCTCCAAAGCAGTCTCTATGCCCAACACCATCCAATGTCTGGAGCACGTGTTGGACACAAAGGTGAAGTTCTCCTTGAATTTTGGATTTTCCAGGAAAATTGCAGGTTCGTTTTTCACTTGGAGGCCAATGGGAATTACGTTTGATTGTAGATATTTGGCCAATGTGTGACCATGCAGCCTAGTTCTTATCAACTTTTTTTCTAGTCTCTCTAACTTTGAGATTTTTTCATTGAGAGATAGGTCACCAGAGACTGCACTGCCAGCTATGAGAGTCCCCCCTCCCTCTTCTTCTAAGAGTTTATTAATATAGTCTTCACTATATGTGAGGGTTTCTTTTTCAGACATAGTCTGGTGAGTTATTGGGATGATTGGCAGATTCCCGGTGCCAAGTTGTGACACGTTTAACAAAAAACTTTAACAAAAACTTTTAACAAAAACTTTAAGACAAAACATAAAGACAAAAACAACCCTCGCAGTCATGCTGCACAAAGGTAACCATTATAGAAATGGGGTGGCCCATAAGGTATGGACCTGGGTTAATATAATTATAAACAAACAATGATCCAAAACCTATAGATTATAGTATTAGATCAAATCAAGAATAGTATAAATATTCAAAACAAGAGCAACAATAATTAGTCTGCTTTCTGTAACTCAAAGACCATATCTTTGAAAGGAACCTTACACCACGGTTTAAGAAAATATATTCCTGTTTAATTTTCTGTATTCATTTTTTCATTATTTTTGTCGATAAAAACACATAGGTTGCCCCAAGACGGGAGCGTGCAAGAGAAAAGATGTGATCCGAAAATTGAAAGCAAGTGAAAAGAAGGAAAGGAATTACACAGTGGTGATTAAGAGATGGTTTTCATAATTTTTCCAATCAATACTGGACACAAAATTCACCGTATTGAACACCTGGCCAACAACGTAGTTCATATGTTCATGATCAACAACATTGTAGTACAAAAACATAAATGTCCTCAGTTCTGCACTGTCTACAATATTGGAAAAACAATGGTCCAAGGTACATGTATTGAAAATGTCGACGGTTCGACTCAACTTATTCCCAACCGGTGATTTGGACCTGGGGATTGCGAGTCTTCATCAGGACAAAGAGCAAAAAACGAGGCAACCAGGGGATAATGAATAACCCTAAAAAGAAAGGAATAGTGAAATTACTATCCGTGGTGTAAAGGTGAAGCCTATCCCCCACATGGGGTATGGTAGGTTCTCTTACCCTACGTGATAGAGAAAATGATATCAGGTGATCCAAAGTTACCACACCTCCACAGGAGTCCTGTAGAGAACAAATTGGAATTGAATCCAGAATGTATCTAAGTCGGTTGATATGTAAATTCACAAATGGTGACTATTGTTGCACGAGTATCATTTTACCTTAAATTCATATCTTGATCCATGTCAGGGCAGCGTTATTTCATATGTGACACGGAGGATGATGCCTAAAATTAATTGAGGTGACATCAGTATACCTTGCGTAAAACTAACTAATAGTTACTACGGTATGCCCCTACTGGGTGGCGTCCATTACCTTATTGCTGGAAAATCAATGCCCCCAAGTCGGTAGATTGCGAACTTCCACTTCGGAATTCAATGAACACTATAAAAATGACAGTGAATCGTCATTTTTCATATCACTAGTACCACTCTATCAGATTTTTCATTCATGTAAACTAAAATAACTTTAGACGCTTACCTGGTTTAAAATATACTGATTTCCAGATAAGTAATGTCAATGGTACTCCAATTCAATTAGGGAGGAGCTGTATTAAAGGAGACACAAAATCAATGATTCAGGTCTCACTCGGAGTAATTGTGTGTAAAGTTAACCATTTTAAAGAAGGAGGTCCACACCTACCCGCTGTATTGGTAATATCAGCGTATACATCCGAGCCTCACGGTGGTTCCGGATGTCCAATCGTTCTAATGTGGAGAGCGCTCCTACTCGATTATAAAAATCTGCGTGAAAACACATACAAGGAGCTTGTTTTAGTTATCGCTCGGGAGCGTGGTGGTACAAAAGTAGAGCGATCGCTTTTAAATGGTCTCCACCTACCCGTTCTTCCATACGGAAAATCGTCTAACATCCGAGCCTCACGGTGCTGCAGGATGCCGTCGGTGACTACACTAGTCCTTCCGCGTTCGTAAATACCCAGACTGCATCACACAGTCTGCATAGAAACAGGACTGCCTTAGTTTGTATTTACTCGGCTACGTTTTTCAAAACAAACAAATATGCACATGTAGTGTTGACTGCCCCGATCGCCTCGTATTTAACGAACCGGCGATGAGTATTAATTAAAACACTTATTCAGTAAATGTACGAAAAAACGGGGGCAATGTAGGATAAAGATAAACAAGGGACAAGAAATGTATAATGGACCTCTGAAAATTCTATCGTCCTACGAAGGAGATGACACATGAGGTGGACACAGTGAACACATATATCAACAACGTCAGGTTAATTCAATGGTCACATTAGTGAAAATACAATAAATACCTAGATTTCATGATGGATAACGTTGGTAACAAAGTGACAGAGCTGCAAACGTGGCTACGTCAACATTCATTATGCAACTGACATGAAGGAATTACAGGTATATCTCATAGTTACATCGTGTTATTATAGAAAAAACACATGAAACAGTCTATTGAAATAGACAACATAATGCAATCCAATTCAAAAACATTCTACTGTTCAAGATATTGCAAAGCCTATTGCTACCTACTGGTATGAATTCATATTCCCAACAGTGCCACTTGTTTGTTCATCTCCTCTAATTCAGTTAACCCCTTATTAACAGTATTAAGGGTATGTATCCATTTACACTCTCTTCTATTTAGAATGTTGCGTAGGTCGCCTCCTCTAGGGTTAGCTGTTATTTTTTCTATCACCCACCACCGTAGGCTATTCTCATGATGTTCAAATCTGCTAAAGTGATCAACCAAAGGTGCACCCTGAACTTTACACCTTATGCGGCTCATGTGTTGCAGGATCCGACATTTTATTTTCTGTGTGGTCTGACCCACATACAGAAAACCGCACGGACATGACACCGCATACACTACCCAAGATGTGTTGCAATTTGTATGTTGTTTGAGTTTGTATGTTCGTTCATTATGGTCAAACTCATTACATTCTAGTGTGAGGGGACAGGCTTTACAACTCCCACACTTTTTGTGGCCTTCTACCGGTGGTGCACCCCAAATTGCAGGTTGACTTGACTGTGATTTTTGTGGTAGGAGTGCTTTTACCAGGTGGTCCCGGATGTTTTTACCCTTTCAGAATGCATGTAAAGGTGGGGGCATACCTCCCAGTTCACCGCTGATTAGATGCCAGTGGCGATTTATACATTTTTTGATGTTATTGCTTTTTGTGTTGAATGTCGTGACACATACTAGCCTGTCTTCTTTGGGTTTTTGAGTAGTATGAAGTAAGTGCTCTCGATGGTTATGCCATGCCCGTTTTTGAGCTTTTTTGAGGAGCCTGATTGGATACCCGCGCTCACTCAGTCTCGACATCAGGGCGGCGGACTCCTCTAGATAATCATCCTTCCTGAAGCAATTTCGACGCACCCTCAGGAATTGCCCAAAGGGCAAATTGTCCCTGAGGTTGTGTGGGTGGTGGCTCGTATACCTGAGGAGAGTATTTCGCTCACTGCTTTTTCTATGCAGAGTGGTATACAGTTTACCATTTGCAGTTTTTATTTTTAAATCTAGAAAGTTGATGGACATTGAATCACATTCCCGGGTGAATTGGATATTGTTAGAGCAGGTGTTAATCCAATTATGGAAATTCCTAAGATCAGAGTCACCACCATGCCAGATCAACAGAACGTCATCAATATACCTTACCCACAATAAGATATTATTGAGGTAAGGATTATATTGATTTTGGACAAATCTGCTTTCATACTCACTCATATAAATGATGGCAAGATTCGGAGCAAAGCTAGCCCCCATTGCTACTCCACTAGTTTGAATGTAGTGTTCATTTTGGAAAACAAAGAAATTTTTAGTCATTGCGATTTCCAAAAGTTTAACAATGAAGTCGGTCGGTACTCTATGAGGTGCAGTTCTCAAATTAAGGGCACGCTCTATGCAGGACAGTGCTTCATTTTGAGGGATGTTCGTGTATAGGGATGCTATATCCATCGCAGCCAATATACACGTGTTGTGGTCATAATCGAAGCCTTCCACCAATTGAATGGTGTGTGAGGTGTCCCGTACATATGTTGGGGTAGCTATAGCTATGGGCTTCAGAAACACGTCAATATATTTACACAATGGCTCCAAAAGGGTCCCACACCCTGATATTATAGGTCTTCCCGGGGGGTCGTCTAGCCTTTTGTGCACCTTGGGGAGGGTATATATGGTTGGTGTTCTGGGGTTCTTAATATTTAGAAAGTCATATTCATGTTTATTAATGATCCCCTGTTCCAATGCTCTCTTTGTTACTTTTTGAATGGAATCACTGATGGTTTTAGTGGGATCCTTCCTTAAGCGAACATAATTTCCTGGTATGCCCAATTGTGTATAGATTTCAGATTTGTAACTCTCCAAGTTCTGTACAACAATAGCTCCGCCTTTGTCGGCGGGCTTTATGACGATGTTACAGTTGTTTTTTAGGGATTGTAGTGCAGACTTTTCGTCCCTGCTTATATTATATGGAACGTACTGCCTAGTAGATAAGGTCTCATTGATATCCCTTAAGACTATTTGTTCGTAGGTCAATATCTTGTTGTCGATCAAATGAGTTGGGGGATTAAACCTCGATGGCGGTCGTAGTCCACTACCTGAAAATGTAGGGTTAAGTGGGATTTTTTGAAAATAATGCCTGAGGCGGATCTTTCGAAAAAATTGTTGCAATTCAACTCTAAGGTTGAAATCATTGGCATATTAGTCGGGACGAAAGACAGTCCCTTGGATAGGACTTGTTGTTCAATAGGGGATAACTGATAATCCGATATGTTGATTATAGGATTGTCTGGTTCATATCTCACCATTTGTACTGTTGCCTTCTCGTATTGATCTCCCCGTGGGAGTTCTGTTGAAAGTGAGTTTGTTTTCTCCCGCGTCCCGCTCCCCTGTTCCAAGGGCGGGATCTCGAGCCCCTGGGCTTCCCCCAGGGGCGGCCTCTCGTAGATGAACCCCACCATTGGTCTTCCTCTAAAAAAGGCTGTTGGTCTGGGTAGTTTTGATTGTGAGGGGGGTTGGTTGCTAAACCAGTGCTCGTACTCGGGCGTTCAGAATCACTGTCTGAACCGCTGCCTCCCGATGAACCAGAGAAAGTATTGTACCTCCTATAACCACCTCTACCCCTACTAGACCAACCTCCCTGTTGGTCTTTTTCAAAATATCCTTCCTGGAGGAAGGCGTACGTAATCTTTTTATCGTAGGCATTTATGTCTTTTGTGACTTTTTCCAACTTGATGCCTTGTGTATATATTTCGAAGTCCTTGATAGTTTTTTCTAGCCTTTCTAGCGCTTCTTTGGCATTCACTAGGGCTTTGTCATCGATAATCTCTTTCCGTAAGGCTGCAATTTCCCTTGTTAGTCTCTCGACTTCCTCCACAGCAGTCTCTATGCCCAACACCATCCAATGTCTGGAGCACGTGTTGGACACAAAGCTGAAGTTCTCCTTGAATTTTGGATTTTCCAGGAAAATTGCAGGTTCGTTTTTCACTTGGAGGCCAATGGGAATTACGTTTGATTGTAGATATTTGGCCAATGTGTGACCATGCAGCCTAGTTCTTATCAACTTTTTTTCTAGTCTCTCTAACTTTGAGATTTTTTCATTGAGAGATAGGTCACCAGAGACTGCACTGCCAGCTATGAGAGTCCCCCCTCCCTCTTCTTCTAAGAGTTTATTAATATAGTCTTCACTATATGTGAGGGTTTCTTTTTCAGATATGGATATCGCATCCCTATACACGAACATCCCTCAAAATGAAGCACTGTCCTGCATAGAGCGTGCCCTTAATTTGAGAAGTGCACCTCATAGAGTACCGACCGACTTCATTGTTAAACTTTTGGAAATCGCAATGACTAAAAATTTCTTTGTTTTCCAAAATGAACACTACATTCAAACTAGTGGAGTAGCAATGGGGGCTAGCTTTGCTCCGAATCTTGCCATCATTTATATGAGTGAGTATGAAACCAGATTTGTCCAAAAACAATATAATCCTTACCTCAATAATATCTTATTGTGGGTAAGGTATATTGATGACGTTCTGTTGATCTGGCATGGTGGTGACTCTGATCTTAGGAATTTCCATAATTGGATTAACAACTGCTCTAACAATATCCAATTCACCCTGGAATGTGATTCAATGTCCATCAACTTTCTAGATTTAAAAATAAAAACTGCAGATGGTAAACTGTATACCACTCTGCATAGAAAAAGCAGTGAGCGAAATACTCTCCTGAGGTATACGAGCCACCACCCACGCAACCTCAGGGACAATTTGCCCTTTGGGCAATTCCTGAGGGTGCATCGAAATTGCTTCAGGAAGGATGATTATCTAGAGGAGTCCGCCGCCCTGATGTCGAGACTGAGTGAGCGCGGGTATCCAATCAGGCTCCTCAAAAAAGCTCGAAAACGGGCATGGCATAACCATTGAGAGCACTTACTTCATACTACTCAAAAACCCAAAAAAGACAGGCTAGTATGTGTCACGACATTCAACACAAAAAGCAATAACATCAAAAAATGTATGAATCGCCACTGGCATCTAATCAGCGGTGAACTGGGAGGTATGCCCCCACCTTTACATGCATTCCAAAAGGGTAAAAACATCCGGGACCACCTGGTAAAAGCACTCCTACCACAAAAATCACCGTCAAGTCAACCTACAATTTGGGGTGCACCACCGGTAGAAGGCCACAAAAAGTGTGAGAGTTGTAAAGCCTGTCCCTTCACACTAGAATGTAATGAGTTTGACCATAATGAATGAACATACAAACTCAAACAACATACAAATTGCAACACATCTTGGGTAGTGTATGCGGTGTCATGTCCGTGCGGTTTTCTGTATGTGGGTCAGACCACACAGAAAATAAAATGTCGGATCCTGCAACACATGAGCCGCATAAGGTGTAAAGTTCAGGGTGCACCTTTGGTTGATCACTTTAGCAGATTTGAACATCATGAGAATAGCCTACGGTGGTGGGTGATAGAAAAAATAACAGCTAACCCTAGAGGAGGCGACCTACATAACATTCTAAATAGAAGAGAGTGTAAATGGATACATACCCTTAATACTGTTAATAAGGGGTTAAATGAATTAGAGGAGATGAACAAACAAGTGGCACTGTTGGGAATATGAATTCATACCAGTAGGTAGCAATAGGCTTTGCAATATCTTGAACAGTAGAATGTTTTTGAATTGGATTGCATTATGTTGTCTATTTCAATAGACTGTTTCATGTGTTTTTTCTATAATAACACGATGTAACTATGAGATATACCTGTAATTCCTTCATGTCAGTTGCATAATGAATGTTGACGTAGCCACGTTTGCAGCTCTGTCACTTTGTTACCAACGTTATCCATCATGAAATCTAGGTATTTATTGTATTTTCAGTAATGTGACCATTGTATTAACCTGACGTTGTTGATATATGTGTTCACTGTGTCCACCTCATGTGTCATCTCCTTCGTAGGACGATAGAATTTTCAGAGGTCCATTATACATTTCTTGTCCCTTGTTTATCTTTATCCTACATTGCCCCCGTTTTTTCGAACATTTACTGAATAAGTGTTTTAATTAATACTCATCACCGGTTCGTTAAATACGAGGCGATCGGGGCAGTCAACACTACATGTGCATATTTGTTTGTTTTGAAAAACGTAGCCGCGTAAATACAAACTAAGGCAGTCCTGTTTCTATGCAGACTGTGTGATGCAGTCTGGGTATTTACGAACGCGGAAGGACTAGTGTAGTCACCGACGGCATCCTGCAGCACCCTGAGGCTCGGATGTTAGACGATTTTCCGTATGGAAGAACGGGTAGGTGGAGACCATTTAAAAGCGATCGCTCTACTTTTGTACCACCACGCCCCCGAGCGATAACTAAAACAAGCTCCTTGTATGTGTTTTCACGCAGATTTTTATAATCGAGTAGGAGCGCTCTCCACATTAGAACGATTGGACATCCGGAAGCACCGTGAGGCTCGGATGTATACGCTGATATTACCAATACAGCGGGTAGGTGTGGACCTCCTTCTTTAAAATGGTTAACTTTACACACAACTACCCCGAGTGAGACCTGAATCATTGATTTTGTGTCTCCTTTAATACAGCTCCTCCCTAATTGAATTGGAGTACCATTGACATTACTTATCTGGAAATCAGTATATTTTAAACCAGGTAAGCGTCTAAAGTTATTTTAGTTTACATGAATGAAAAATCTGATAGAGTGGTACTAGTGATATGAAAAATGACGATTCACTGTCATTTTTATAGTGTTCATTGAATTCCGAAGTGGAAGTTCGCAATCTACCGACTTGGGGGCATTGATTTTCCAGCAATAAGGTAATGGACGCCACCCAGTAGGGGCATACAGTAGTAACTATTAGTTAGTTTTACGCAAGGTATACTGATGTCACCTCAATTAATTTTAGGCATCATCCTCCGTGTCACATATGAAATAACGCTGCCCTGACATGGATCAAGATATGAATTTAAGGTAAAATGATACTCGTGCAACAATAGTCACCACTTGTGAATTTACATATCAACCGACTTAGATACATTCTGGATTCAATTCCAATTTGTTCTCTACAGGGCTCCTGTGGAGGTGTGGTAACTTTGGATCACCTGATATCATTTTCTCTATCACGAAGGGTAAGAGAACCTACCATACCCCATGTGGGGGATAGGCTTCACCTTTACACCACGGATAGTAATTTCACTATTCCTTTCTTTTTAGGGTTATTCATTATCCCCTGGTTGCCTCGTTTTTTGCTCTTTGTCCTGATGAAGACTCGCAATCCCCAGGTCCAAATCACCGGTTGGGAATAAGTCGAGTCGAAACGTCGACATTTTCAATACATGTACCTTGGACCATTGTTTTTCCAATATTGTAGACAGTGCAGGACTGAGGACATTTATGTTTTTGTACTACAATGTTGTTGATCATGAACATATGAACTACGTTGTTGGCCAGGTGTTCAATACGGTGAATTTTGTGTCCAGTATTGATTGTAAAAATTATGAAAACCATCTCTTAATCACCACTGTGTAATTCCTTTCCTTCTTTTCACTTGCTTTCAATTTTCGGATCACATCTTTTCTCTTGCACGCTCCCGTCTTGGGGCAACCTATGTGTTTTTATCGACAAAAATAATGAAAAAATGAATACAGAAAATTAAACAGGAATATATTTTCTTAAACCGTGGTGTAAGGTTCCTTTCAAAGATATGGTCTTTGAGTTACAGAAAGCAGACTAATTATTGTTGCTCTTGTTTTGAACATTTATACTATTCTTGATTTGATCTAATACTATAATCTATAGGTTTTGGATCATTGTTTGTTTATAATTATATTAACCCAGGTCCATACCTTATGGGCCACCCCATTTCTATAATGGTTACCTTTGTGCAGCATGACTGCGAGGGTTATTTTTGTCTTAAAGTTTTTGTTAAAAGTTTTTGTTAAAGTTTTTTGTTAAACGTGTCACAACTTGGCACCGGGAATCTGCCAATCATCCCAATAACTCACCAGACTATGTCTGAAAAAGAAACCCTCACATATAGTGAAGACTATATTAATAAACTCTTAGAAGAAGAGGGAGGGGGGACTCTCATAGCTGGCAGTGCAGTCTCTGGTGACCTATCTCTCAATGAAAAAATCTCAAAGTTAGAGAGACTAGAAAAAATGTTGATAAGAACTAGGCTGCATGGTCACACATTGGCCAAATATCTACGATCAAACGTAATTCCCATTGGCCTCCAAGTGAAAAACGAACCTGCAATTTTCCTGGAAAATCCAAAATTCAAGGAGAACTTCAGCTTTGTGTCCAACACGTGCTCCAGACATTGGATGCTGTTGGGCATAGAGACTGCTGTGGAGGAAGTCGAGAGACTAACAAGGGTAATTGCAGCCTTACGGAAAGAGATTATCGATGACAAAGCCCTAGTGAATGCCAAAGAAGCGCTAGAAAGGCTAGAAAAAACTATCAAGGACTTCGAAATATACACACAAGGCATCAAGTTGGAAAAAGTCACAAAAGACATAAAAGCCTACGATAAAAAGATTACGTACCCCTACCTCCAGGAAGGATATTTTGAAAAAGACCAATGGGGAGGTTGGTCTAGTAGGGGTAGAGGAGGTTATAGGAGGTACAATACTTTCTCTGGTTCATCAGGAGGCAGCGGTTCAGACAGTGATTCTGAACGCCCGAGTACGAGCACTGGTTTAGCAACCAACCCCCCTCACAATCAAAACTACCCAGACCAACAGCCTTTTTTAGAGGAAGACCAATGGTGGGGTTCATCTACGAGAGCCGCCCCTGGGGGAAGCCCAGGGACTCGAGATCCCGCCCTTGGAACAGGGGAGCGGGACGCGGGAGAAAACAAACTCACTTTCAACAGAACTCCCATGGGGAGATCAATACGAGAAGGCAACAGTACAAATGGTGAGAAATGAACCAGACAATCCTATAATCAACATATCGGATTATCAGTTATCCCCTATTGAACAACAAGTCCTATCCAAGGGACTGTCTTTCGTCCCGACGAACATGCCCAATGATTTCAACCTTAGAGTTGAATTGCAACAATTTTTTCGAAAGATCCGCCTCAGGCATTATTTTCAAAAAATCTCACTCAACCCTACATTTTCAGGTAGTGGACTACGACCGCCATTGAGGTTTAATCCCCCAACTCATTTGATCGACAACAAGATATTGACCTACGAACAAATAGTCTTAAGGGATATCAATGAGACCTTATCTACTAGGCAGTACGTTCCATATAATATAAGCAGGGACGAAAAGTCTGCACTACAATCCCTAAAAAACAACTGTACCATCGTCATAAAGCCCGCCGACAAAGGCGGAGCTATTGTTGTACAGAACTTGGAGAGTTACAAATCTGAAATCTATACACAATTGGGCATACCAGGAAATTATGTTCGCTTAAGGAAGGATCCCACTAAAACCATCAGTGATTCCATTCAAAAAGTAACAAAGGGAGCATTGGAACAGGGGATCATTAATAAACATGAATATGACTGTCTAAATAATAAGAACCCCAGAACACCGACCATATATACGCTCCCCAAGGTGCACAAAAGGCTAGACGACCCCCCGGGAAGACCTATAATATCAGGGTGTGGGTCCCTTTTGGAGCCATTGTGTAAATATATTGACGTGTTTCTGAAGCCCATAGCTATAGCTACCCCAACATATGTACGGGACACCTCACACACCATTCAATTGGTGGAAGGCTTCGATTATGACCACAACACGTGTATATTGGCTGCGATGGATATCGCATCCCTGTACACGAACATCCCTCAAAATGAAGCACTGTCCTGCATAGAGCGTGCCCTTAATTTGAGAACTGCACCTCATAGAGTACCGACCGACTTCATTGTTAAACTTTTGGAAATCCCAATGACTAAAAATGTCTTTGTTTTTCCAAAATGAACACTACATTCAAACTAGTGGAGTAGCAATGGGGGCTAGCTTTGCTCCGAATCTTGCCATCATTTATATGAGTGAGTATGAAAGCAGATTTGTCCAAAATCAATATAATCCTTACCTCAATAATATCTTATTGTGGGTAAGGTATATTAATGACGTTCTGTTGATCTGGCATGGTGGTGACTCTGATCTTAGGAATTTCCATAATTGGATTAACACCTGCTCTAACAATATCCAATTCACCCTGGAATGTGATTCAATGTCCATCAACTTTCTAGATTTAAAAATAAAAACTGCAGATGGTAAACTGTATACCACTCTGCATAGAAAAAGCAGTGAGCGAAATACTCTCCTCAGGTATACGAGCCACCACCCACGCAACCTCAGAGACAATTTGCCCTTTGGGCAATTCCTGAGGGTGCGTCGAAATTGCTTCAGGAAGGATGATTATCTAGAGGAGTCCGCCGCCCTGATGTCGAGACTGAGTGAGCGCGGGTATCCAATCAGGCTCCTCAAAAAAGCTCGAAAACGGGCATGGCATAACCATCAAGAGCACTTACTTCATACTACTCAAAAACCCAAAGAAGACAGGCTAGTATGTGTCACGACATTCAACACAAAAAGCAATAACATCAAAAAATGTATAAATCGACACTGGCATCTAATCAGCGGTGAACTGGGAGGTATGCCCCCACCTTTACATGCATTCCGAAAGGGTAAAAACATCCGGGACCACCTGGTAAAAGCACTCCTACCACAAAAATCACCGTCAAGTCAACCTACAATTTGGGGTGCACCACCGGTAGAAGGCCACAAAAAGTGTGGGAGTTGTAAAGCCTGTCCCCTCACACTAGAATGTAATGAGTTTGACCATAATGAACGAACATACAAACTCAAACAACATACAAATTGCAACACATCTTGGGTAGTGTATGCGGTGTCATGTCCGTGCGGTTTTCTGTATGTGGGTCAGACCACACAGAAAATAAAATGTCGGATCCTGCAACACATGAGCCGCATAAGGTGTAAAGTTCAGGGTGCACCTTTGGTTGATCACTTTAGCAGATTTGAACATCATGAGAATAGCCTACGGTGGTGGGTGATAGACAAAATAACAGCTAACCCTAGAGGAGGCGACCTACACAACATTCTAAATAGAAGAGAGTGTAAATGGATACATACCCTTAATACTGTTAATAAGGGGTTAAATGAATTAGAGGAGATGAACAAACAAGTGGCACTGTTGGGAATATGAATTCATACCAGTAGGTAGCAATAGTCTTTGCAATATCTTGAACAGTAGAATGTTTTTGAATTGGATTGCATTATGTTGTCTATTTCAATAGACTGTTTCATGTGTTTTTTCTATAATAACACGATGTAACTATGAGATATACCTGTAATTCCTTCATGTCAATTGCATAATGAATGTTGACGTAGCCACGTTTGCAGCTCTGTCACTTTGTTACCAACGTTATCCATCATGAAATCTAGGTGTTTATTGTATTTTCACTAATGTGACCATTGTATTAACCTGACGTTGTTGATATATGTGTTCACTGTGAAAACCTCATGTGTCATCTCCTTCGTAGGACGATAGAATTTTCAGAGGTCCATTATATATTTCTTGTCCCTTGTTTATCTTTATCCTACATTGCCCCCGTTTTTTCGAACATTTACTGAATAAGTCTTTTAAATAATACTCATCGCCGGTTCGTTAAATACGAGGCGATCGGGACAGTCAACACTACATGTGCATATTTGTTTGTTTTGAAAAACGTAGCTGCGTAAATACAAACTAAGGCAGTCCTGTTTCTATGCAGACTGTGTGATGCAGTCTGGGTATTTACGAACGCGGAAGGACTAGTGTAGTCACCGACGGCATCCTGCAGCACCGTGAGGCTCGGATGTTAGACGATTTTACGTATGGAAGAACGGGTAGGTGGAGACCATTTAAAAGCGATCGCTCTACTTTTGTACCACCACGCTCCCGAGCGATAACTAAAACAAGCTCCTTGTATGTGTTTTCACGCAGATTTTTATAATCGAGTAGGAGCGCTCTCCACATTAGAACGATTGGACATCCGGAAGCACCGTGAGGCTCGGATGTATACGCTGATATTACCAATACAGCGGGTAGGTGTGGACCTCCTTCTTTAAAATGGTTAACTTTACACACAACTACCCCGAGTGTGACCTGAATCATTGATTTTGTGTCTCCTTTAATACAGCTCCTCCCTAATTGAATTGGAGTACCATTGACATTACTTATCTGGAAATCAGTATATTTTAAACCAGATAAGCGTCTAAAGTTATTTTAGTTTACATGAATGAAAAATCTGATAGAGTGGTACTAGTGATATGAAAAATGACGATTCACTGTCATTTTTATAGTGTTCATTGAATTCCGAAGTGGAAGTTCGCAATCTACCGACTTGGGGGCATTGATTTTCCAGCAATAAGGTAATGGACGCCACCCAGTAGGGGCATACAGTAGTAACTATTAGTTAGTTTTACGCAAGGTATACTGATGTCACCTCAATTAATTTTAGGCATCATCCTCCGTGTCACATATGAAATAACGCTGCCCTGACATGGATCAATATATGAATTTAAGGTAAAATGATACTCGTGCAACAATAGTCACCACTTGTGAATTTACATATCAACCGACTTAGATACATTCTGGATTCAATTCCAATTTGTTCTCTACAGGACTCCTGTGGAGGTGTGGTAACTTTGGATCACCTGATATCATTTTCTCTATCACGAAGGGTAAGAGAACCTACCATACCCCATGTGGGGGATAGGCTTCACCTTTACACCACGGATAGTAATTTCACTATTCCTTTCTTTTTAGGGTTATTCATTATCCCCTGGCTGCCTCGTTTTTTGCTCTTTGTCCTGATGAAGACTCGCAATCCCCAGGTCCAAATCACCGGTTGGGAATAAGTTGAGTCGAAACGTCGACATTTTCAATACATGTACCTTGGACCATTGTTTTTCCAATATTGTAGACAGTGCAGGACTGAGGACATTTATGTTTTTGTACTACAATGTTGTTGATCATGAACATATGAACTACGTTGTTGGCCAGGTGTTCAATACGGTGAATTTTGTGTCCAGTATTGATTGTAAAAATTATGAAAACCATCTCTTAATCACCACTGTGTAATTCCTTTCCTTCTTTTCACTTGCTTTCAATTTTCGGATCACATCTTTTCTCTTGCACGCTTCCGTCTTGGGGAAACCTATGTGTTTTTATCGACAAAAATAATGAAAAAATGAATACAGAAAATTAAACAGGAATATATTTTCTTAAACCGTGGTGTAAGGTTCCTTTCAAAGATATGGTCTTTGAGTTACAGAAAGCAGACTAATTATTGTTGCTCTTGTTTTGAACATTTATACTATTCTTGATTTGATCTAATACTATAATCTATAGGTTTTGCACCATCATAGTTAAACATACCTCCTATTAAAGACTCATCTGGTCGTTGAAGCATTCTATTGTTTTTAAGTTGGAACGCCTAACATTAGAGCTGTTGGTCTGGGAAACCCAAACTCCCCAATCCCGCTTTCTGTCTCAACTTTGTCCATGAGAGGTGTATTTTTCTGCTCGCCCAGATAAAAGATGCTATCTTCCCTTTCAGTTTCAGATGTGTTTTTTTTTCAAAGTGTAACAATATATTGGCAAAAAGAAAGGTAAGTTTTGGCATTATAGACATTTTCACCAGATTAATCCAGCCATAGATAGTAAGTGGAAGGTTCTGACATCTTTTTAGTATACATCTATCTCTTTTCCTACTCTTTCAAGATTTGCAGCTGCTATCTTCCAAAGGTATTTAGTTATTTTAATCCCCAGGTATCTCAATTCCTCAACACCGTTTATTTCCCCACCATCTTGATTCCAGATCATTAGCTCAGTTTTTTCCTTGTTTGCTGCATATCCTGCCAGTGTGCCAAATTCCCTCACTTCAGCCATGAAGGTGTACAAGGGTAGATACTACGTCCAAGGTATAAACCATAAGGTAGTTGCCATAAAGCAAATTCTTCCTTGCCTTTGCCCCGATTCTAAAAGGTTTAATCTCTTCATTTAACCTCAAACGTTGGGCAAAAGGCTCTATGTAGAGATCGAATAATACGGGGGACAGAGAGCAACCGTTTCTTGTCCCTCTCTCAACTCGTACTGGAGGAGACAGACTATCATTCACCAAGATCCTCGCTGTTGGAGCCCTATAGT
This sequence comes from Lissotriton vulgaris, assembly GCF_964263255.1. NCBI lineage: Eukaryota > Metazoa > Chordata > Amphibia > Caudata > Salamandridae > Lissotriton > Lissotriton vulgaris. The sequence goes on along the minus strand of NC_141696.1, from coordinate 1,068,261,999 downwards.
TTTAAAGACTGTTTCTATCATATTCTTACTTAGACCAAAATGTTCTAGTGTAATTTTTAAATACCTCAAATTAACAGGGTCAAATGCTTTTAGTGCATCCAACATAACAATCGCGAGGGGGCATCCTGCATTATAGCTAGACCTGTAGAGCCTATCAAGGTGTATTTAAGCTCATTCATATACCTCTCAGGAAGAAAGCCCTTCTGATCTTGATAAATCAACTGCCCCAACACCTTATTCAAACGGGCCACAAGAACAACGCTAAATATCTTATATTCGGTGTTGAGTAAAGTTATTGGGGGAAATGATTGGCAGTGTAACACATTTTTACCTGCCTTCAGAAATAGAGAGATTGCAGGCTCATTTCATGACAAGGGGATTGACCCACCAGTTATCAGAATAGAGTAAAATAGCTTAACCCATAAGGGAATGAAATCTTCCAGCAACAAAGAGTACAATTCGCTGGGGGTCTTGTCTGGACCAGTTGCTTTTCCTTTTTTTTTGCTTTTTCAGAATATCCAAAATCTCATTGCCATTAATTTCTTGTCCTAGATAAAGTGATTGGGTTTCTGTAAGTTTGGGGAGTTGCTTTTCTAGGAGCTGTTCTTGTATTTCTTACTCTGTCCCCTCTAGATCTTCTGCGTATAGCTCCTGAAAAAAGTTGGTAAACACTGCCCTGATTTTATCGCTTTCCTCCACTATCAACCCTGACTTTCCCTCTAGGATCTTCCCTGTAAAGTTTTCGTTACTATCCAGCCTTGATTTCCAAGCCAAAAGTATCCCACAACACTTCCCTTGTACGATATCTCTGGCTCTGCTCACCTCCCATTGCTGAGTCACTTTCTCTTCCATTATGGTTCTAAACATCAAACTTAGGCCTTCCAGCTTATCTACCCACTCATTTCTTTCTCCTTCCTGACCTCTATCATCTATTAATAGACTCTCTAATTGTCTACCTCCTCTAAACTATTGAGGTATTTCTTCTCTGACCCAATTTGCTGTTAGGATTTTAATGATTCACTTTAACCATGCTTTATATGCATCCCATACAAATGCAGGGAAGCTGATTCCAGATTCCAGGAGAAAAATTCCTCAGTATTACGGTGTAGCTGCTCCATTAACTTGGACTGCAGCATTATCCTTCTATTAATTGTCCACCTACCGATAGTATGGGTGTCTCTCCATCCCAACTTAGGGGAGGTGATCTGGGTCCTTATTGTAAACCTGTCAAGATCATCATTCAATAGGACATTACAATCTCCACCAAGAATAATAGGGGATTGAAATCTACAAGGTTAGAGAAGAGCTGAGTCAGAGGGGTTACATCATCTATGTTTGGACCGTAATAGTTTGCTAGTGTTTATCTTGAGGGAGCTATTTTGATTTCAACAATTATCCAGCACCCACCCTCATCTACTCTGTGCCTAAGTAGCTCTATCCCTGACGTCGCTTTTAATATTGTTACTATCCCTTTGGTGCAATGAGTTTGGTCTGTAGATACCCAATTTCCTATCCATCTTTGTTTTGAGAAGAGTTCCTTGCATTCTTGTCTCAGATGATGGGTCTCCTGAAGCATAATTATTTGGGCGTTCTGATTTTCTTAATATTGCGCTATTATGCTCTGGCTTCTTTTAACCTGTAACCCATTCACATTCCAACAAAGAATCGTCAATTCTTCCTTATTGAGACTCCTTCATCTTCCTCTTTGGCACCCAAGCTGACCTTCTTTGGTTGATTTCTGACAAGCTTTCCTTCTTTGACTTGAGGACAAAACTTTTTTGTTAATATCTTCCCCATACTTCCTACCACTAGCGCACCCTCCCATGGAAACCTTTCGAGAAATGTTATAGGCATTGCTGCTGCCTATTGAGCTCATGTTGGGGAAGAGCCTTTATTACCTGTATTACCTCACCCCACCCCACCGATTACCATCTATCTGTTGCTGGTATTCCCTTGTTTTGTTCCTAAATAAATGTATCCACCTCAACTGGGTCTGAGAAGTTATGCATCTTGTTCTGCCACATCACTTTAAAAAAAGTCAGGAATCTCATTTTGCCCCAGTCCCAGTTTCTTTAACTCATCCTTTTTTCTTCCCAGTTCTCACTGTGTATCAACTGTCCCTTTAGAGATATCTGATCTGACTCTTTAGGAGGCACCCAATGCTTGCAGTGACTTTTCTGTTAGAGCTAGCCCCAGAATTTTTTCTTTCACAGAGTAAGATAAAAAGTTGAGTAGGATCTTTTGTAGTTTTTTATGAGCAGGATGTAGCTTAAAAGGGTATCTATGTATTTCTACATTTAGATTTAACAGAGCTTCTGTCAGGGTCTGACTTGTGCGCCTGCTTCACAGGCCGTTAGTATGTCAGTTCTTCTGTAAAAAACTACAATTCTCAGAATGCCAGATTGGGCGTAGTCACCTGGCATAAGAGAAGGAATCACGCATCGCGTTACGTGCGTAATTCTGTGTTCTTGGGAAGAGCACGTCCTTCCTGTGTTGTGGAGCGGATTCCTCTTTCTCCTGTAGCTGCTGTTTCAAGGTTGCTGAGCTGTTCATTGTCCTGTAGCAGACTTGCGGTTCTTTTCTTCACCGGAGTCTGTTTTGTCCTGTGTTCTGCGCCGACGGTGGCGTTTCGGAGAAGAACTAATTCCAGGCTGCTGCAGCCCTTCCAGGTAAGGCTGTGTCTATGCTTGTGGGCTTTCTGAAGCAACAGCATTACCGAGGTGCGTGTAGACTGTTACTTCACGGATAATGCTCACGTTCTGAAAATTCATTTTTTGGATGCCTTGACAGTATTGACTTTGGTTATTTTTTCCCCACGACCAGATATCCTTAATTAAAGGAGTACATTTTCTGTTTTGTTGTGTTAGAGATGAGAAGGATATTCTGTACCTAAGCTAATGAGGCAATTGGCTTGCCTATTCATTCAGAGACTTCCTGAATAATTGGTCCCTTATAATTTGGAAGCAGCATATACCTGAGACCTGATTCCTTCTCCTTTCCTTGGATGCTAGTGGCAATTCTGATTTTGATGATTTATGTTATAATAGGAATGGAAAAACCAGGGGTTATCTTCCTTCTGTGCGAGACAAATCGTGCTTGAAGTAGTAAGATTTGAGGAACACCAAGAGTGGTGGAGATTGTATTACCGGTATCACTTCCCTTCTAGTGAGACCATATGAGAGTAGTTTTGATAAACAACCGTATTTTAATATATGTGTTTTTTGGTTACAGGTCTCCCTTTCCCAGCTGTTCCCTCCCTAATTCCTATCCCTCACTTGATCGCCTCAACACTCCGTAACTTTAATGTTGGAGTTGGGGATGTCGAGAGGTGGACTCCTTTGAGCAGTGTTTGGATCCTGAGGAGGGCCTGTGGTCTTGACAGCTTCCTCCTGCAGGAAGGTTTTTTTCAGCATGCTTCTCACAGATGATGTAATATCTGAACAACCCAACCCCTCAGGCACACCCAGGATTCTAATATTATACCTCCTGGTATTATTTTCCAACCTTTCAAGTCTTTCCGATAGTACCCTCTCTCTTTGCTTCAGCTGTTCCACTTCTTGTGTATTTGTTTGAGCTTTAGCATGTAGATCTTGTACACTACGCTTACATTCTTGCATTCACAAGGCAACACCTTCTATCTTTCCTTCCAGGTTCGAGCAGGTTTCCTGAATTTCCTTTTGATTTGCCTCAGAAATGTTGAAGTGTTGTGTAATTTCCTAACATAGGCGGCTCAGCATCTCCTGCACTGCATCCTTACTATTCAGGAGGCTAGCACTCATGCCTACTCCCTCAGGGCTTGGTATAGCGCACTACTCACCCGCAAGGGTCTCAAGGCGCTTGTACGAATACGGCTGTGGAACCCATCCTGGCTTTCCCTGTGAGGCGTCCACTCCTGGGCACCCCCAAGGTGGAGGCCAGGCATCCTTAGCGTTGTGGAGGCAGTTGTGTAGATTAAGCAAGCTATTGCCCAGAGTTGCAGAGTGGGACTCCATGATTGCAATAGGCACCGAGGCGAGAATTATCAGTTCTGTGGAATGTTTGAGCCCAAGACCCACCGAGGCGGGGAATTGAACCCTGGCCCCGGGCTAGACCTTTGAGTCAGGGTCTGCCGCTCTAATCATTGAGCCACACTTCTCCACTTTCACCACATTTTCCACATTTTCCACATTTATATAAGTGCATATTTTTCTAAACTCACTCTGCAAAATTCGTTTTTAATTTTGCAAAAACTACAGGTTCTCTAGTATCAGGTGTAAAATTTCAATGTTGTTCTTCACTTCTACATGTCTTTGCACTGACTTTTCTAAATGGTGCATTTACAACAAAAGGCATATGAATCACTTAGGGCCATATGTATGAAGAGCACGATTTGCGATTTGGAATTAGCGACTTTTACCGAATCGCTGATTCCGAATCGCAAATCGATATGTATGTACCAATTTTCAATTAAATAGAGATTCGGTAAACATCGCAATTTAATTGCGAGATTCCGAAAAGCGATTCCGTAAATTTAAAAAAACGCTATTTTGCGATTCCTTAACTGGAAAAATCGCAATTTAGCGAATTTCGGTAAACAGCCAATCGGAAACCTGGTGCAGTTTGATGACATCACTACCAGGAAGTGACTGACTACCCATGCTGCAACAGTGCTGCTGAGGGAGAGTCACAGAGAGGGAGAGTGGGAGATTTAAAACTGCTACAGGTACACCATGGCTGAAAGTGGCAACTTGGAAATGGCTGGAACACAGCAGGAGCAACAGCAGGAAGAGGAATGTTCCAGAAAGAGTAAAATGAAATTCTCAGAAGCAGAACTTGAGACCCTGATTCAGGAGATGGTGCCAAACCACGATTTGATGTTTGGGAGGAGTTCCCTGAAGGTGCCAGAGACCAAGAAGAGAAGCATTTGGGCAGCCACACAGGCTAAAGTGAATGCGGTGAGAGTGACACACCGGAGTGTGGACATACTACGCAAGTGCTGGTACGACCTGCGCCAGTGCTCCAAAGAAAAGGTCGCTTCCAGGCTGGAGCGGTCACGACTCACCGGTGGAGGGACTTCAACTGTGTCAGAATCCACACCTCTGGAGGAACTAGTGGAGGCTATGACCTAGACAGCTCGGACCAACCAACATCCAGACCAGGTAAGAAGCATGCCATCACACACCAAACCCCACCCCCCAGACCGCCTGCAGAAACCTAGAGGGTAGGGGAACCACATTTCATGCTAGAGCAGGTACAAAGGCAGTAACAGCAATGCATTATGGGAGATGTAGTTACATGTAAATCAAAATTGTGTAAACAACAAAGCTAGCCAATTTTGGCATGTGCAGGTCAAGTAAGGGGAAAGAAAAAGTAATGTTAACCCAAACTGTGAAATAATTTATTTTCACATTGCAAATGAGTAAAATACATAAATGTGTGCTGTTCTGTTCACAGCACCAGCAACTACACAGCCAACAGTCAGTGGAAGAGTGAGGGAACAACCAGACACCACAGACGCAGGGCATGAGCCAGAATCAGATGGGGAGGATAGCCCTGTCAATCCTCCGAAGAGACAGAGGCGACACATAGTTAGGCCACTGCCACCAATGGAGGACGAGGCAGAAGACAGAAGCAACAATCTGCAGTCTGAAGACACACGGCCACAGCAGGAGTCCAGGTTTCAAAACAGCCAAGGTCTACAGGGCACAGCCAGGTGCAGAAACCGCATGTCCAGCAGCTTTGGGGACCAGGCAGATGAATCTGTGTTTGCAGGCTTGGAACTGAACATGCTCCAGGTGCAGCGCCTGCAAGCTAAAAACATAAAGGAGTTACAGCGAGAGGTGAGGGCAGGGCTCAGGGGCATACAAGGAGAAGTGAGGGGTGCCATGCAAGCGCTTTGTGGAGAGCTGCAAGCAGAACGTGCAGCAAGGAGCAGGGAGCTTGAGCGCATGGACCGTAATACACAGGCAATCAATAGATTGGCCTCTGCTATCAACATCCAGAACAGGCACAGCATAATAATGCAGCGTGAGTTCTCACATGGCATGCGGGATATCGCCACTGCAGTTGTGCAGGCAACATCTGCACTGGACGAGCTGCGTGCCCTCCGCACTGCAGCCCTGGAGTTCTTACTCCCAGTGAGGAAGATGCACAATCAGTGCGGAGTAACAGCACCCCACCACCCGTCATGGAGAGGTGCCATAGTGGCAGGAGCAACAGGCCTGCTACGCACAATTAAACTCACACCGGTTAATTTGTTGCACTGTGACTTTAACATGTGCATGTCATAAGGATTGTGAGTAGTTGCAATGGAGGATATGTGGCTTTGTTTCTGCTGCCATTAAAACACAGTTACACACAATAGAGTTGTCAGTGTGTCATTATTACATACCTAGAAGTAGTTGCAAATGATCTCATCACGCCTCTGGCAGCCAGCTGCAGCACCAGCGACACCAGCTGCCATGCCTCCAGGTCCAGGCCCCTCCACGTCAAAAGATTCAGATTCGCTCAACTCCACTGATGTGCCTTTCCTGGTGGCGATATTGTGCAGCATGGCACATGCTACCACTATTTTGCAACATGTTTTGGGCTGTATTGGAGTGCTCCTCCGCTTTTGTGGATGCATCGAAATCGGCTCTTCAGTATGCCAAAAGTCCGTTCAATTGTGCCTCTTGTGAAAATGTGTGCGCGATTGAATCGCCGCTCCCCAGCAGTAGCAGGATTGAGGTAGGGTGTCATGATGAAGTCCCGGACTGCATAGGCACAGTCACCTGTGGTTTGAAATATAAATGGTTAGTCACTGAAGTGCACATGGGAGTCTGTAGAAATGTGCCCTATGTTTAAATGCATTTACCTAGTAAGTATACCTCGCCAAATTCACCTCTTGTCAGTCTACGGTATAGCCCACTGTGACGAAAGATGAACGAGTCATGTGTGCTGCCTGTATACTTTGCTACTATGTCAGTGATGATGTTTTTAGCACCACACACCACCTGTATGTTAAGTGAATGGTAGCATTTCCGGTTCCTGAATATGTACTCATTGTTTGAGGGTGGTGATATTGCGATATGTGTCTTATCGATACATCCTATGACGTGGGGGAATTGGGCAATATTGTAAAAGTCCAGCTTGGTCTGGGCTAGTTCCTGTGGGGTGCTGGGGAACTGTATGTGGTATTGCATCCTCTGTACCATGGCCTCGAGGAACGCATGGAAAAAGCGGGACAGGGCACTTTGTGACACGCCTCCTGCTGTGGCTATCACCCCCGGAAAACTACCTGAGGCCAGCAGGTGTAGCGAACACAGGACCTGGAATGTGAGTGGGGATGGCTTGTGTCCTGCATGTGGGGTGTTCAAGACAGGATCTGAGTTCTTCAATTAAATCTAGTATACTGTCTTCCTCTAGTCTGTAGTAGGTGTAGATGTCCTCCTCAGTGCGCTGGCAGATTGTGGTGCGTCTCCTCCTCTGCGCAGCAGCTCTCAGTCTTCGCCTCCTCGCAATGACGTACAGCCCAAACATTGTGGAAAAGAGTCTGTTGCATTGTGGGCTTCCTTATTTACGGATCACTGACATAATATCGAGGGACAGAATATCGACCATCAAAAATATCGTAGCAAAAATATCGACAGACAGAATATCGAGTTTCTATCTACAAACAGGTAAGTACTAAAATATCGAGTGAAAAATATCTCTTACTAAAATATAGTTTTAAAAAATATCGACTTTACTAAAAACAATGTTAAATTAAATTAATATTAAAAATGAATTACTAAAATATACTTAAAAATACTTAAATTAACTTATAATAATTAAATAATTAATGAAAGTTATAAAAAAAATTAATTCATATTTGATAAAACATATATATAGTAACAGAATATAATTAAATAATAGCCAATATTAATAAAGAACAATAGCAAAAGTGTAAAAATCGTAGGGAAAGCGTTGGATAGCGTAGGGGTTAAAATTACTATTCCCACTCCAGTGGCTGCAACAGTATGGAAAGCGTTGGATAGCGTAAGGGTTAAAATTACTATTCCCGCTCCAAAGAGTGCAACAGTAGGAAAAGCGTTGGATAGTGTAAGGGTAAAAATTACTATTCCCACTCCAAAGAGTGCAACAGTAGGGATAGAGTTCGATAGCATAGGGGTTAAATTTACTATTCCCAATCCAGTGGGTGCAACAGTAGGGAAAGCGTTAGATAGCGTAGAGGTAAAATTTACTATTCCCTCTCCAGTGGGTGCAACAGTAGGGAAAACGTTGGATAGCATAGGGGTAAAAATTACTATTCCCACTCCAAAGAGAGCAACAGTATGGAAAGCGTTGGATAGCGTAGGGGTTAAAGTTACTATTCCTACTCCAGTGGGTGCAACAGTAGGGAAAGCGTTAGATAGCGTAGAGGTAAAATTTACTATTCCCTCTCCAGTGGGTGCAACAGTAGGGAAAACGTTGGATAGCATAGGGGTAAAAATTACTATTCCCACTCCAAAGAGAGCAACAGTATGGAAAGCGTTGGATAGCGTAGGGGTTAAAGTTACTATTCCTACTCCAGTGGGTGCAACATTAGGGAAAGTAAATACTTCATATATTATTAAAAAAAATTAAAAATAATATCAATAAAAAATTATTTAAAAATGATTAACAATTTAATAGAATATAATAATTAATATATTCAAATCAACAATAATTATTTCAATTAGTTACCTATTATTACAAATTAATAACAAAATAACAATTAATTATTTAATAATTAAAAATTAATTAACAATTATTTCGAATTAAATACAATTAAATACATTTTATTATTTCATTAATTATTAATAAATTACTTCCCACCCTATTCCCGTAAAAGCACATAACCCACTACAGAAAATAAATTATTAAAATTAACATAATTAGCAATAATCAATTAAATTAAATTAATTACCAATTAAAATTTAATTAATTAACAAATATAAATTAATTAACAATTAATTAAATATTACTACCAATAAATAAATTTACATATTTAATTAATTATAATTAAATTACTTCCCACTCTATTCCCCTATAAACCCACAACCCGCTACAGAATTAAATTACGCAAGAATTATAAAAACAAAATTCATTAATTAAAATTAATTATAACATAAAAAGACACTTTTCACACATAATATAACATAAAAAAACACTATAAATACTTATATATTATTAAAAAAATTATATTTTTTACTATCTATATTATATACTTCGATATTTTAACTTTCTATATTTTAAACGATATTTTGGATATCTATATTCTGTCCTGTCGATATTTTGTTCAATCGATATTTACAACTCGATATTATGTCCAACGATATTTTGGACTCGATATTATGTCTGTGCACCCTTATATACTTTGCAAGTGGTTACCACCTGCACCCACTTGGTGGTAATTGCGATTTCTAAAAGTGAGATTTTTGTGTTTTTCGCAATTTGTGATTTTTGAACATACCATTGCGATTCCTTATTAACGATTTCTTATTTTGCGTTCATCGCAGAATTCTGACTCACGCAATTTAACCCCTTTGATGCTCATGACGAGCTCAGCTCGTCATGAGGTACACCTCTTGTGTGCTGATGACGAGCTGAGCTCGTCATGAAAAAGGGAGTTCAATAACTTTCAGCATAGGAGGGGAATCAGCTTAGCAGTCAAGGTGTTAAGGAATCGCTATTTTAGCGATTCCTTAAATTGCGATCTCATTTTTGCTTCATACATTGGAAATTGCTAATTTTTAATCGCAAAAGCTATTTTTAGCGATTCAAAGTGTTTGCAAGGAAAAATTAGCTTCATACATATGGCCCTAGTCACTTATCTCTAACATTAAAAATTCCATCAATATACGTTAATAAGCAACATATGCATTAGACATTATTTTATACTACCCATTTATATGTCTCAGTGTTTTTTTGTAGATATGTTTTTTCCATCACACATTTTGAAGCTCGCTTTTACAATGCTACTACTACACTTGACTCTGTTTCATGTGTCACTGTGTGCAACATGTGCAAAGTGTATTTTCAGTTCATAAGTGTGTTGTGATTTGTTTCCCAGGCACCATCTGCTTTTAGGTCTTTCAGGTCTTTATTTAAGTCAGTAATGTTTTTATGGTAACCTTGTACATCTTAGCTGCTTTCAGGTATGCACATGCAACAGTGTTCTCATTAATCAGCAGATTTCCCCCTCTTTGGCAAGTAGAATGTTATCGGCAAATCGAGTCTGAATCACCATCGATCTTATCAAGATCATTTATTTATTCTGAACAGAAAAAAAAACTGTTGTACTGGGGATAGTTTCTCAACAATAGTGGACAGTTTTTGACTTTCTGTGAGTTTAATACTACTCCTGCTGATGATATTTGAAATCCAAATATGTCTCTCAATATTTCACTTGCACTTACACTTCTCTTTGTTCTCTCATGTGTTTCCACTAACACTGTGTTAATTTGCTTAATAGACAAAAGGTTTGGAAAGACTATTCTCAAATTACAACTTTCATACCATTTTCTTGGCAATCTGTAATAAGCATTCTTCCTATAAACATAAACTATTCCATGCAAAATAGGATCTACTCCTTCTAAATATCTTCCACGGTTTTCATTCAGCCAGCTACGATCCACCAGCCTCGCCCTCGTCGCTGTTCCACGCATCCGCAGAGCCACCACCGGAGGAAGATCCTTCTCCTACCTGGCAGCCAAGACACGGAACTCCCTCCCCATCCACCTCTGACGGACCCAGGACCACCTTTCCTTCAGGAAGCAACTCAAGACTTGGCTCTTCGAGCAGTAGCAGACCCCCCCAGCGTCTTGAGACCCCTCCGGGTGAGTAGCGCACTATACAAATGCGATGATTGATTGATTGATTGAGATTTGTGGACCCACACAACTGCTAATAAAAGTATGTTCAAATACACACCTAGGTATGCATTTATTTACAAATGATTACGTTTGTACTGATATCATTACTAAAATCTAAGATATATATATATATATATATATATATATATATATATATATATATATATATATACGAAGTTCATTTTTACAGATTTTGATTAATCCATTAATTTGCATATGAGGATACGCTCCGATCACATGATTGGTTTTAGGAATCATAGTGTATCTGTATTTACGACTTTCTTCTCGGTGCCATAGAAGGACTATAAACCATTAAAAACATCTTGTCTAACTACATCTACAAAAACAGGAGAAGTGACTATTAAAGCATATTTGCAATTTTTTACTTTTAAAATGTTTGTGAGTATATGTAAAACGAAAGTAGAGTTAAAAAAATAATAATATGCAAAGAATACTGTATTACAATTTGCAGTAAAACAAAGCCAAACATTCACAGAAAAAAACAAACCTTACAGTGGCTTTACAGTTTTGAAATTCAAATTTAAACAACCTTTGAAAATTGCAAGAAAAACAAAGGTTATAGGGACAATAAAGTTAGGAAATGAAAGTCAAAACACCTGAAAAATTCACCAAACCAAAACCACCAAAGGTTACAGGGACATTATACTTACAAAAATGGAATAAAAAAAAAAACATGGACATTCCATGAAAAAAACAAAGGTTACAGGGACACTATAGTTAGGCTCAGATGTCACACTCACAAAACCATAGAAATTCAGCAGTTATAGTTACTTGAGCTGACTATAACTTATGCCTCACAATGCACTGCTTAGGGCCTCACATATTACATTACTCATAACATGGTAAGTGACATCACTGATTACATCACTGATGACATCTCAAATTACATCACAGATGACATCACTGATAATAACAAGTGAGTGTGAGTAATTTTTACACACTTACAGATAGACACTAACATATGGTATAAGTTAAAAGACTATTTGTTCTGTACTGATAATGAATTAAATTATAGCTAACATATGTCATCTGAGTAGCTGTGTGACTGTCTGTATCAGTGTGTCAGTTTGCATCTGAGTGACTGTATGGGTATGTATGTGACTGTGTGAGTGGTTGTATGGGCAAGTAAAAGGGTTTTTAAGTGACTATGAGAGTGTAGACGGGTTTGTAAGTGCCTCGGTGAGTGGCTGTGTGAGGGGTTGTATGGGTGTGTGAGTGGATAAGTGGGTTGCTGTATAGGTGGGTGAGTGGCTGTATAGGTATGTGAGAGGTTGTATGGGTGTGTGTGTTTACGTGTCTGAGCAGCTGTTTGGGTGTGTGAGTAGTAATATGGCTGTGGGAGTTGATGTGGGAGTTTTTTTATGGGTGTGTGAGTAGTTGTATGGGTGTGTAAGTGGGTGTGTGGGTGGTTGAATAGGCCTGTGAGTGAGTGTGTGACTAGTTTTATGGGTGTGTGAGTGGTTGTATGGGTTAGTAGGTAGGTGTGTGAGTGGTTGTATGGGTATGTGAGTGTGTGTTAGTGGTTGTTTGAGTTCATTTTTGGGTGTGTGAGTGGGTGTATATTGGTTGTCAATCAATCAATTGGCATTTCTAGGGTGCACAGTGTTGCCCCCGGGGTATCTGGGCTCTGGGGTGCAAGGTCTCAGTTGAAAAGCCAATTCTTGAGGAAGTGGTGAGGAAAGGGAAGAAACAGACAGAACAAGGCCAAACAGAGGGCAGAAAAACAAGCAGAAAGGGCAAAACAGAGCAGAAGAGGGCAAAGAGAGGACAGAAAACAAGAAGAAAAGGCCAAACAGAGGGGAAAAAACACAAGCAGAAAAAGGCAATACAGAGGGTAGAAAAACAAACAGAAAAGGCAAAACAGAGCAGAAGAGGGCAAAACAGAGAGCAGAAAAGTCAAAACGCAGGGCAGAAAAACAAGCAAAAAAGGCAAAACAGAGGGCAGGAAAACAAGCCGAAAAGGCAAAACAGAGCAAGAAATGAGCAGAGGCACAAACAGAGGTCAGCAGGTTGGCTGGCAGGAGAGGTTTGGAGACTATGTGCAAGCTGAATAGGAGAACAGTTGAAGGGGGAGCTAATACCTGTGGTGTGGGTGTGCGAGTGGATGTTTGAATGGTTATGTGGATGATGTCATCAGTGATGTCATTTGAGATGTCATCAGTTGTTGAAAAGTGCCTTGTTTGACATGGTTAGACCCCACTTTTTGCCTGATGTAATTTTGAACCATAAATACACTGCTAACCAGGTTTCCAGTGCCAGATTTCTTTCCCAAAAACTGTACCATGATTGGCACTCCTTCAGTTACTCCTATAAGGCCCTAGTAATTGGTGCCTCTGGTACCTAGGTCATGGGTACTGAAGATGGTCCTCTGGGGCTGCAGCGCCGATTGTGCCACCACAGGGATTCCTCACCAAGGCTATGCACACTACATTTCGAAATGCATTGAGTGAAGACAAAATATTGTAACTGGTGAATGTTTTGATATCAAGATATATTCGTGTATAGGCCTGGATGGGCAATGCATTGGATTTAATCAACTTAAAAAAACACTATGAATTTCACCTTTTGACGTGATGCTTCGTAAAAAATGACAAGATAAGATAAAAACGAAGGAAATAAAAAAGGATGAAAATTGGATTCTATGGTGGATGAGTATTAATTTGGAAATACCAAAGTGTATAAGCTGTGCAACCCGCGTGTGACCTGCTAACACAGCAGGCCACCACCTGTAGAACTATTATGCCCTGGTGTGCAAGGAACGGCGCACCATTCACGGGTGCCAATGTTGGTTTTATTAATAAAATCACACAGGAGACACTTTTAGATGGGCCCCTACCGAGCAGTGGTGTGGTACCTAACTTGTTGTTGCCAGCCTGCTACTACCAGACATGTTTCTGACCTGATCGGGGTAGAGCCAGACCCCTAAGAGAACAGATACAAAGCATTCACTGGGTGCTTGCCACCTCTTCCAGGACAGGATTGCCTTCCTGGGCGCGAAGCTTCAAAACCATGTCCACCTTTGAAATCCAACCCAGGAACCTCCAGATAATTGGGGGAGGCCAGGCACACTTACTTGCTCCACTTTTGGTAGGAAGAATGGTGGGGAAATTAGTTAGATTGGAGGAGGGTCCCCACTTAACCTACACCACCCATAGGGAGGGGCAGGTGAGGTGAACTCCTCTCCTGAAATTCCACCACTTTGGGATGGTGAGAAAATCTCCTATAAGGCCTGGGGTAGTGCCTCTTCCCACAGGAAGAGTTCACTAGTGGTTGCAGACACCCTAAGGGTAAGTAGCCCATTGGCTACTACCTGTATCCCCTTCTAATACCCCTAATGTCATTATTTAGTTGGCACCCGAGACTTAAATACCATCAGGAAAAAGAAGACCCTCTGCTCGAGAACTGAAACCCTGCTGCAGAAGAAAAAGGCTCCAAACCCTGACTGCTGCTCCAAGGGCTCGATAATCACTGCTGCTGTGTCATCCTGAAATCTGAAAGGACTCCAAGAACACCAGAGCACCTCCAGCCTTCAAGAAATCCCTGTGAAGCTCCCTTGGAGGGAAGGTAGCACTCCGTAGGCACCAATCCTGTGAAGTCCGGTTTGTCAACTTGATGCTCCCCGATGATCACCAACAGCACCAAAGCAAGAAAATGTACAACAGCTATGGAAGATCAGATATGTGTCTCCACCAAGTTTGGAGGCACTAGGACCTACAGGAGTTGGGGCTTACCAATCCCCAGGATACTAGACCCCTAACAGCAAACACCAAGAGGAGTCTATTCCAGACTCCAGAAGTACCAGAAGCAAGCACCTGTCTAGGGACATTGAGGCATCTGAGACCCTCTTCTCAAGTAGCCCATTGTCCTGAGATCACCTCTGCAAGTCATTTGCTCCTGATCACGAGGACCTTAAAACGCCCTGCTGACTTGTTCGCGCTGCACCCAGCCCCACTGGCTCAAGCACCAACCAACCAGCCCTGCTCCCATGGTCCCCAGGCCCTCACAAACTCCATCTCCAAGAAGACCCACCGGATTTATCCCATTATCCACTCTGTGCAATGATTTTCAAGTGGTCCCGTTTCTCTTTGTGCACCAGCTTTCAAGGCCTCAGCAGCTCTGCTCCCAGCCGATCTAGGATGCTACGAAGCTTCTCCTGCTTGAACTTTGGACCTGATCCCGACATCGACCTAAAACAAGAAGGTGAACTTCGTGAAAGTATTACCTGACTTTCTAAGCATTTTTCTATTTTTTCTCTCTTGGTTCCTATGGTGCATACTTGGCAGAAAAGTGATGTATTTTCCAAAGTTTGAAAAGTTGTAACCCCAAAATTACTTAGCTTAAAACTGTGTTTATGGTCTTAAAAATTATATAAAAACTGACCTTACTTGTACAAAATGGTGTTGGATTTATTCTTGAGTGTGTGTCTCATCTATTGCCTCTGTGAGTACAACAAAACAAACACCACCCTTTGATAAGCCAAACTGCTCTCCCACACTATCACAAAAAGTGAGTTAGTATTATCTACTTTGACCTCTACCTGCCTTTTGAGGATTTCTCAAATTTTTTACATAGTGTACTTAATATTAGTACACTGTACACAAAGGCGATTTCCTACATCAGTGATGTCCATTTCATCAGTGAGTAATGTAATATGTGAGGTCATAAGAAGTGCATTGTGGGGGCATAAGCTATATTTATCTCAGGTAATTATAATTGATATGGTGATTTATGTGTGAAGTGTGAGCCTAACTATAAAGTCCCTGTGACCTACATTATTATATATATATTTATATTTTTTATTCATATATAATACACTCACCTGCAAAATAAATGTTCGTGGTAAAGGTATTCGTTGTAGGGCATAGCTGTGGTAAAAATGTGCAAGGTAAAGGCATGTGGGTAAATGACTGCCCTGTAATGGTATGCATGATTCTGAACCCTATGTAAATGCTGTTTCCTGACAGAAAGGGAATAGACCCCAAAAATAGAAAGAAGTAAAAAAGAATTCAAAAAGTATGAATAATGTACATTTCTATTGGAAATACACTAATGTAGCAGTTAACATGCCAAATTTTATTACTGATGCCATTTAACTATTATATGCCCGTAACATAACCCTTACTCCAATCTTAACTCTAATGTAAAGTTTTACAAATG
Source organism: Lissotriton vulgaris (assembly GCF_964263255.1). Lineage (NCBI taxonomy): Eukaryota > Metazoa > Chordata > Amphibia > Caudata > Salamandridae > Lissotriton > Lissotriton vulgaris. The sequence goes on along the minus strand of NC_141696.1, from coordinate 1,068,245,968 downwards.
CTCCATTCCTGACCCATAAAATGGCGGTATGCAAGGTCCAGCACTCTCTCTTCCTATCATTGAGATACCTTGAATTTTGTGTGGGTGGAGCACTCCAACCAGATTTTGACTTTCCTATCCACAAATTTAGATATACTTGTAAAAGGATTAGGAGTGCCCTCCCGTTCAAAATAATTCAAGATGCCATCCTTTGGTTGTTTTACATGAGATCCTTTATTTTTGGATACACAGAGATCTGACAGAGATCAAAATGTGCCACTTGATATATAAACAGCCATGTACAATCAGCCGGCACGTGTTTCGCCTCATGTGGCAATTGAACCTGGGGCTTTTTCAAGGTTCAATGGAAACGGTTATTGTGGTGCAGATCTCTTCTTTAATGGTATAGTTGTGGTCCTAATCAATCTAGTCCTAGGTTAATCCCCATCTGTGATGAGTCCTCGGAATCCCACTTACCGATCTAGCAGATGGAGAGGGAGAGGAAGGACTCCACCTCCCAGACTCCCAGGTATCACGCTGCACCCGGAGGTGATTAAATCTACGTTGCGGGCCCCGCTGCTCGGGAAGCCCACTTACCAATCCAGCAGAGGGAGAGGACTCTACCTCCCAGACTCCCCGGTATCACGCGGGGCCTGGAGGCGCTTAAATCTATGTCATGGGTCCTGCTCCTCGGGAAGCCCACTTACCGATCCAGCAGAGGGTTGGTACTCCATCTCCCAGACTCCTTGGTATCGCACTTCGCCCGGAAGTGCTTAAATCTACGTCACAGGTTTTCCGCCATAGTGATCACAGCCGGCAGCTAGAGGTCTGTTGCATGCTAAGTTTTTTAAGACTCGCTGCTTTTATCATTGTCTTACTTTTCGTCGTCTTTGGATTTTGGCCCGGCATAGAGGACTGGCCTCAGTTGCTAACGTTTGAGACACTGACTCTCTCAACAAAGATCTATCTGGTTCTGTACAGACATCTTGGCTTGTAATCGGACTGTGTTTTCATTAGGCGTCTTTTAGCAGGGTACTGAATATGGTGAAAAGGAAACATCCAGGATCGACGGTGGTAAAATCCCCTTTTGAAACCCGATCCTCTTCTATTACGAAGTACATCACAGGCACAATGGGTGCAATTGAAAAGCAGATCATGAGTGTGGAGTAAACCCAAACCACTTGCATTGAGGAGACTCCCAGGCCTGTTTTACCTAGTGTAGTGGCAACATCAATTCTAAGTATGGGCGGAAAATCCGTTCCGCTCGCGGATTTTGCGGATTTTCTGTAAATTCGCAATCCGCGAGATTCGTGAATTTCCCGCAAAATCCGCAAATCCGCGAGCAGCTGATTTTATGGCTTGCTCTCACTGTTCGCGTGAGTTTGCGGCTTCCCAGTTCAACTTCGCGCCCCGCGAATAAGCGCTAAATTGCAGAAATACGATCTTAGCAAAACTGAAACTACTTACCAGGTTCAAAAGTTCAAGCTCATCATTAGTAGCCATTTCCTGTAGTGCTTCCTGAGGGGCCCCTCCAGAGTTCAGTTGCCTACTTGCAACTATTATGTGACCCTGCTCTGACCCTCAGAATAGTTACACATATGCCACTAAGGTCCTGAATTACAGCTAAGGGAGACAAGCAGGAGCCAGGCTGGAAGTTCAAATCCAGTGACACATTAATCAGCCCCTAATTCATTATTGTCAGTTGGGGCAGGGCAGGTGTTGTAACTAATTTTGCAACAATGAAAGCACTTAGCAAGTGCAAAAGATCACTAATCAGGAAGCACTAAGGAAGCAGGTGCCAGCTAAAAAAATATTCTGTGACACATTAATCAGCCCCAAATGAATTCAGGTCACTTGAGGCAGGAAAGGTGTGCTTTGCTTTGCCACAATAATGTACACTGGACAACTAGAGGGTGCTGTGATGAAACAGAGGGTGGCATGGGTGAGCCAGAGGGTGGCATGTGGTGACAGAGGGTGGCAGTGATGAAGAAGAGTGTCCCAAACAGGCTGGACACGTAGAAACAACAAGTTCGCAAAACTAGCGACCCGACAGGTAAGTTCGCGTTTGCGAAATTGTACAATAACCCTCGCGACCTGGCAGAAACCCGCGTGAACACCAAAAAAAAAAAAATCCGCAAATTCGCGAGAATTAGCGGATTTTGCGGATTGCGAGTTCGCAAATCCGCAAAATTCGCGAACGCGAGATTCGCAAAATTCGCCCATGCTTAATCAATTCCTGATCAAAGCAACTCCCCTAGTAGGGCGTCGAAAGACGCTAATGAAATTGTGAAGAGTGTTTCTAAACTTTCCTCACCATGCCTGCCCGTCATACAACCCCAAAGGCAATGCCTAACAACTCTGAGAACTAATGGGAGCCATTCCTTTTCAGAACCCTGGGGTTGGGGGTGAATGGTGCACGAGGAATACTATTACTCAGAACCCTGCAACCATAAAAAGTCAACTAGAGTACAAAATAATAATCCACCAGCAATAATCCAAGATTATTCCCCCTTGCCGACGTCCGAACAAGCATTAAGAGAAATGGTAAGTTGTTCCTTTGGCAAAATCACTGGCAGACTAAAACATATTGGAAACACTGTTGGGGAAGGCACACGCACCTCCTGTTAGTCGTCTTCCGTTGGGGGCTAACACAGCTTTATCTCAGCACCCTGAAGTGCCCAACAGACCTTGCCCAGGCAGTTGTGAGCTACCTCAATCACTCTCTGTTGTAGACGGACTGTCTCCCACACTATCACCCAATATCCTACTGGCTATCTGCTGGCCCAATCCTATTCCTCTGTCCCAACAGGCCTATGCCTCTCATGGTGACACAACTCCCATGAGCTGTGATCCCTTTGCAATTCCCTCTACAGCTAAAAACCTTAAAAACGAACCCATTAGTCATAATGTCACTAATGAATCTGACTGCTTGGACCTCCCCGGAGCAGCAACACCTTATATGGTTATTTAACAAATGTTCCCATTCTCTCCACATCAGCTCAAGAATCATGGGACTCATTCAGAAAAAATCTTTAAACTGGTTAAACGCTAGGTTGGGGCTGGGTGGGGCTGGGTGGAGCTCTTTTTGCAGACATCAATATTGTGAGGAGAGTCAAATGGGTTGGCAAGGGGCGCAAATAACTTCAGAGAGACTGTGTGGTGTTAACCTTTAAATGCCCAAAAGTGGTTGACACTATACTAGGCAGAGCTAGTACATCACTTTTCACTCCACAGCAAACTGCAGTGTTACCTCTTGGTATTTTTGACCAAACTCCTACCCCAAAGCAAGCTTATCTACAGTCAGCACACTTCAATCCAGTGCAGCCTTCTGCCCCGTTATATACCACCCCGACCTATAACAGGTTTAACGGACTGTCCACACCTAACAAAGTGGACTGACTGAAGGCCGCCAACCAGACTAATGAGGGCTCTGGCGTGAGCAGACATAAATCCCTTGATTATTGTCTGTGTGCTTGAACTAATACATCAGTTGACAGCGATTCCTTATTTTTTAAATCGAGTCTAAATCAGGACTCAATAGTCATCTCAGAGGTTCAAACCCAGGCTGGCATAACATTTTCAGCCACCACTGCTCTATTTTGGAACGTGATGGGTATACACCGCAAGTGTAACATGACTGAATGGCTCCATTTTGTGTCCAGATTTGACATTGTCTGTTTACAAGAAACTTGGGGGCATATTATCAAGAGGGTTTATCTCTGCTTTTTTGGCTTTAAAAGCCAAGAAAGCGGAGATAAAATTATCTCCCTATTACCTAGCTGTCGCTAACACCAGTTAGCGACAGCTAGTAGGAGATAGCGACCATCTTGGGCCCCACTTTGCATGTCAGTGATATTTATCACTAATGACATGCAAAGTGGGTGTGCCAAGATGTTAGCGACTGGAAACAGTCGCTAACATCGCTATCTCCTATTACCAACTTTTGGAGATATTCGCGCTAAGCGCAAATATCTCCAAAATCTAACACCTGCCCCTGAGCAGTTTTTAGCCATGTTATCCAATGGTAGGTGGATAACATGGCTAAGAGCATTAGCTCGGTAATGCATGAATATCGCTGACTTTTCAGCGATATTCATGCATTTCGGCCGATTTTTATCGCTTAGGAGATAAACCCTGATAATAGCAAGGTTCCTAAGCGATAAAAATTGCCGCAGCTCGGCGATAAAAATATCGCCGCTAACCCAACATAGCGATAATTATCGCTAGTTGTTGGTCATATGCCCCTTGGTCTGTTGAACCGATACATCTTCATGGTTTTAAAACGTTTCATACCCTAGCCCTCTCCTCGATCTACGGCAGGCTTAAAGGTGGCTTATGTACCTATGTGTTAAATAAGTTAGTGTTTCTAAATATTGCAGTGATTCCCATTCAAGCGTACTAACAAATTATTTCTATCCAGATTTCACTAGAAACAATTGTGGTGATAATACATTTTTACAATAATGCCTGTACGCAGGATATTATATATGTCTTACATTAACTAGATGCTGACCTTGAGTCATTACACTTAACCAACTCTGGAGAATTGATTACCCTATGGCGTAGTAATTTGAACCTTCAACTGTGTACCCTGCCATCAAATAAGGTTTGTGGTCTAAGCTGATCTGGACAAAGGTGATATCACTCACTTCTCACATGCAGGGTATGGGGACCTACTCAACGAGCTACTCTTCAAATATGATCTGAGTTTTTGTAACAAACAAAGTATTTTCAGCAGTCGACGTTAAGTGCACATTTAATGGGGTAGGATGAGAATAGTGTAATTGATTACTTATTGTTTCCCACTCATTACTCTGCGTTGGTTTCAAACTTTGGTATATAGGATATTGTAATTAGCAATCACTTCCCCCACAGCATCACACTAAATATCTTCCTCATTAGTGAATAGATGGTTAACCATTGTGTTTCAACAGTGGAGAACATTGTAATATCCCGCTTAAGTGGGTACACCCTAAGATGGTCTATGATAAATTCAAAACCAAACTTGGACAATTAATCATGAACCAAACATTTCGGCAATTAATCATGAACCAGAGTGAGGCCTTTGAGACTTGCTTAGATGACACTGCTGCAGCTGGGGGCGTGGCTTGGACGCCGATGGCGATGGTCGCCTGAGAGCTCGGCTCCGGGACTGAGCCCACTTTGATCCTGCAAATCGGAGTCTAAGGGGCGCCCTAACCCCTGCAATCCGGAGACCGGACCGGTGGGGACCCTCTGGGACACCTGGTAACACTCGAAAGTCGGCTGTTCCGACGGAAAACCGAAGTTGAGGTGACCCGCGGAGTGGGACCCAAGATGGCGCCCGGACCTTCTAGGCTTCTTGGCCGAGACCCTCGATCCGGAGGAGCACAATAGAACAACGCGCGCCCTCTCCACCCTGTCCCCCTGGAATGCTATACTTGGGGTGACGCTTGGGACGGGTCCGGACACGGTGGCCATCCCCTGAAGAGCCGCTGGCTGAACTCCTGTCGTTCTTGGAACGCGGACACCCGGTGTCCCGGGGTGTGAGGACGACCCCCGCGGACCGCACCGGATTGCCCCCCACCAAGTGACTGAACTCCATGGGCAGCACTGCACCCCGGCGCCACAGAGTCTCCGGCGGACCTGGTGACACTCACTCCAGATCCTCATCGGCCAGACGGGCCTGCCCAACCTGGCGCCACTCATCCCCGCCTCCTCCTCGTGGGCCGCCGACGACACGGTGGTGGCGCTGCCCGAGGTTGCGGAGGGACAGCGGATCCTGGAGGCAGCGATCGACGACTTGCACCACAGCGACAACGTGCCAGGAGAGGCATAACCGGCACCCGCACCTAGTGGCGACTCGGACGGACCTCCATCCGTGGGACGCAACCGCCATGGGGAAACCAAGGGGCCCCAAGGCGACCACCCCAGCCGCCTCGGATTCGGAGGCGCCGGACAAAGAGGATCGAGGGGACCCCGGGGGCTCCGGGGGTCCCCACTTGCAACAACAGTTTGACCGAGTCCTGGAGGCGATCGCGACCACGCGCTCAGCCCTGCAGCAGGATATTGCCCAGGTCGCGACGAGTTTGGGCCTCCTCAGGGCGGATCACGGAAAGCTCTCGGATAGAGTCAAGGAGGTGGAGAGCTCAGTGAAGACCTTGGAGCCGGCACAAAAAACCTTGGCCGCGACCGTGAAAGATGCCCTATCCCGGATTGATGTCCTGGAGAGACGGGCGGAGGACGCTGAAGGACGCAATAGGCGGAACAACATTCGGGTGGTGGGTCTGCCGGAGAAGATCGAAGATGGCGACATGGTGGCCTATCTGGAAGCGTGGCTCCGGGACACGGTAGCCCCTGACGGCCTATCCTCCTTTTACACCCTGGAACGGGCGCACAGAGTGCTGGCGAGGCCGCCGCAACAGGGCCGCTCCCCTCGGCCGGTGATTGCACGTCTGCTGCACTTTCGGGACAGAGACCTCATCCTTAACACCGCAAGACATAATGGCCCTTACACGGTTGAAAATAGCCAGGTGAACATTTTCCCGGATTACACATACGAGACTCAGCGCAGGCGGGCCTCTTTCCTGGCGGTCAAGCGCGAACTCCGGAGCGAGGGCATCCAATATTCGCTCCTCTTCCCTGCAAGGCTCCGCATCATCGTTGATGATAAGACTCAGTTCTTCGAATCCCCGGAGGAGGTCTGCGACTGGCTTGAACTTTATAGAGCGGGTAAAGATGGCTTCAGCTCGTCCTCACAGTTGACAGTGGAACCTGAACCTGGGCAACAACGTCGATCTAAAAGAATTCGAAGCCGCCGTGGTAGGGCGGGCAAGCCTTCGACAGTGGAGACAATGGCGGAGCAGAAAGGAGTGCTGGAGATGGTGTCTACTCTGTCGGGATCACTGGGTGGCCCCATTCTTGAGGAATCGAACCCTGGAGGCGAGGGAGCACCGTCAGAGACTGAGGACTCAGATACTGATAGCACCCACACGCCGGTGATAACTCCGAACTCGGCTGAGGACATTTTGGATGGTCAGGGATAACGGGGTGAGCTGTTTCAATTTGGGTGGGGGTGGCGCCCAGGACGGTCGGGAAGGCGGGTGTGTGTGAACTCCGGTGAGGGGGGGGGTGCCCCGATCGGGACGTGGCTTTTTGTTTTGGGCTCATTGTAGTCTCGGCAGCCTGGGCATCGAGGGCCCATTACCGGCGCCCAGCCCGCACCTAGCCCTTAAGGCCTTCCTGTGGTGGCGACCGCAGGATTAGTCGGGGATAGTTTGGGGTTTGGTTTGGATGGGAACTAGGTGTCACTATTTGGGTCCTGTTCTGGGGAGGGTGGGTAAGGGTTTGTTTCAATCGGGGGTAGTTGTTCTTTTGTTGGGGAAAATGGCCGCCATCAGTGTTGCATTGACTGTTGCTAGCTCGTCGTTGGAGCCTTGGAGGGGGGACCCGGAACAGACGGTGTGGGACAATGGCTGATGTTGCTAATGTGAAATGCATTACTTGGAATGTGCGGGGGCTCCACACTATGTCTCGACACCACAAAGTTCATGCTTATTTAGTGCGTAGAGGGGTACAGATAGCGCTGCTGCAGGAGACTCATCTCAACAAGGCGGAAGGGGCGGCGCTACAGCGTAGATGGAGAGGACAGGTCTTCTGCACCACGTACTCAGCGTATGTGAGGGGGGCGCTCATATGGATCAGGGCTGGGGTCCCCTTTCAGGTCACGAGGACGGTGGTGGATCCGGAGGGGCGCTACGTGGCTCTTACAGGCACTTTGGGGGGTAGAGACTTGAACATTTGCTGTATCTATACGCCTAATGTGGACCAGCTTGCCTTCCTCTCTAGGTTATCGGGTTCGTTGGCCCACTGCTTCTCAGGACCCCTCTTACTCGGGGGTGATTTTAATTCTGTGGTGGACGTGGAGGCCGACCGCTCGCACCCGCCCCTCCCGGACTCTCCAGTTCGCCGGGTAGCGAAAGGGAGGAAGGAATGGCAGGCGCAATGGGGGCTCACGGACGTCTGGAGGGTACAACATCCCGACACTAGAGACTACTCCTATTTTTCGGGCCTACATGAGTTGCACGTGCGTCTAGATGGGTTCTTGGGATCGGCGGAGCTGGTGTCCGCGGCGGTCCGGTCTGAATATTTGACCAGGACTTTCTCGGACCACAACCCTCTTCTGATGGACCTTCGATGGTTTCCCGGGGTCTCTGCTGTCCCCACCTGGAAACTGCGCCCGGAGATGCTAGAGGACATAGTCTTTAAGGCGGACCTGGAGGACAAAATCTCGGAGTACTTCGCCTCTAATGGGGGTACTGCGGGATCGCGAGCGTTGGAATGGGATGCCTTTAAGGTGGTGATCAGGGGCTACTGTATTACAAAAAAAGTAGGCATGCGGCGCGTCATCATTGATGACTTGGCAGCGGCTGATCGGAAGCTCCGCGAGATGGAGCTTCGTCGCCCTGGACGCCCCGAACTACAAGAGCGCACGGCGGCAGCGAGGGAGGCGGTGGCGGCGGAGGTCGAGCGGCTCCGCTGCTTCGACTACAAGGCCTACACCACCAGGTCACTCGTGGAGGGGGATAGGTCGGGCGCACTGTTGGCGTGGCTAGCCAACCCCATGCGCCGGACCTCCCCGACGACGTCCATGCATACGGCGGAGGGCGTTGAGGTGCACACCCAGCCTGAGATCTTGAGCTGCTACCTCCGATACTATGAGCGACTATACCGTAGTGGCTCTGCTAGGGACCCCGCTTTGATTGAGGACTACCTACAACCCCTGGAGTTGCCAACACTGGAAGCAGAGGTGGCGAAGGCGCTGGGCTCCGACATCGAACTAGGCGAAATTCGTGGCGCCATTAAAAGGATGGCAAGGAATAAGACCCCGGGCCTGGATGGCCTCCCAGTAGAATTTTACTCCGCTTACGCTGACCTCCTGGCGCCGCGGCTGCTGATAGTTTACAGAGAGGCGAAGCGGTTGGGACGCCTCCCCGGCTCGATGTGCGAGGCCCTAGTGGTTCCCCTCCTCAAGCCTGGCAGAGACTCGTCTGACCCGGCATCCTATCGGCCTCTGTCAATGCTGACGGTCGATTATAAGATCCTGAGCAGCATTTTGGCATCGAGGCTACTGGGGCACATGCGCTTCTTAGTTCATGAGGACCAGGCTGGATTCATTCCCAAGCGAAACACGACCATGAACATTCGCAGGCTGTTTCGCATACTGGGGGAACCGCACCTGGAAGCCCCGTGCCCGGTGATCCTTTCGGTGGATTTAGAGAAGGCCTTTGATAGCCTGGAATGGGACTACCTGTGCAGTCTACTGCGGCGGTTCGGTCTGGGTGAGGGCTTTGTCAGGTGGATCATGGTATTGTACGCCGCGGCATCGGCTAGGGTGAGGGCGGGCCCTCTGATCTCCTCGCAATATTCGGTGGAGAGAGGCACGAGGCAGGGTTGCTCGTTGTCCCCACTGCTCTTCGCGCTGGCGGTGGAACCCCTGGCGCTGCGGCTCCGGTCCGGTACCCACTTTAACGGCTTGCGGACGCAATCGGGCCCGCATCGAGTCTCGCTTTACGCTGACGATTTGTTGCTCTTCCTCGAGGACCCAGTGACCGCCCTGAATGGGGCCGCGGAGGCGCTCACGACTTTTGGGGAGGTCTCGGGCCTCCGAGTGAATTGGGCCAAGACTTGCCTGTTTCCGGTCCGTAGGGGCACGTCCAGCCCTGACATAGGTGGGGAGATCAGATGGGAGCCTGACTGTTTCAAGTACCTGGGGGTATACGTTTACCACGACCCAGCTGACCTCCTGGATGGGAACATAGCTCGCTGTACCCGCGCGTTACGCGGTAGCATGGACTTCTGGGCTACCCTGCCGCTGTCGGTGGCAGGGCGGATCGCCCTACTGAAAATGGTGGCTCTCCCCCGGCTGCTCTATTACTTCCGCGCGCTGCCGATTTGGATCCCACCGGCCACCTTTCGTCTACTACGATCTATGGTGGTGGGCTTCCTCTGGGGCTCGGGCCGCCGGAGAGTGGCCCTCAAGACCCTGATGAGGCCGAAAGCTGAGGGTGGCCTTGCTGTGCCGGACTTTGAGAAGTACTACCTGGCGGCGCAGCTGCAGACCTTTACCCAGGAGGTCGCTAGGGAGTTCCGGGGCCCGGAGGCCGGGAGGGGCACCGGGATGGCTAGGCACGTTATCTTCTTCGTCACATTGCGGCAGCGTATGGCATTGCAGGACCTGACGCTGGAAGAAAGGACCATCCGGTTATGTTGGAACCGTGCCCACGCCCGGGGTCAATTACGGTTACCATATGCACCCGAGATACCACTGGGTATGTTGACGGCCCTGCCCCACGGGGGAGATTGGTCACGCCTGGCGCACTGGGAGGAGGCGGGGCTGCAGCTAGTGGGGGACCTCTATGAGGATGGGGCGCTGTTGCCCTTCCAGGAGCTTATAGACCGCTTTGACGTCCCTCGTGGCGACTTCCTTTTACACGCGGCTCTGGTCCGAGCGATTCAAACACACTGGAAGAAAGGACTGGAAGAACCACCTACGTCCCCGGTGTGCCAGTATGTCATGATGTCCGCAGGGACGGTTAAGGCAGTCACGTGTCTCTATGGTAGGTTGATTACCGAGGAGTTGACCCCCCTCACCACTCTACGAACCCGCTGGGAGGCGGATATAGGGAAGGTGATCCCGGAGGCGACCTGGTCACAGCTTATGAGGCGGGCCTGGAAGGGCACACGCCACGCCCGCTTCCAGTTAGTCCACTTCTACGTGCTTCATAGGGCCTATCTGACCCCGGCGAAGATTCAACAGTACTTTGCCGTGGATTCGGCAGAATGCCCCAGGTGCCGAGCACCCGGGGCGGACTTCATTCACATGCTATGGTCCTGCCCGGCGCTGTCCTCCTATTGGCTTGGAGTGGGAGATACCTTGACTGGGGTGACGGGGAGGTCCTTGTCGGTTGACGCGGCAGTGGGGCTCCTGCACTGGTTCCCTCACACCCCCAAGAATAAAATCACAAGCAAATTTATTGACCTGGGGCTGCTCCTCGCAAAACGAGAGGTGACCAGAAATTGGAAGGCAAGGGTTGGTCCATCGGAGGCTAGGTGGCACGGCGAACTGTTGAAGTGGGCGGCAGGAGAGAGTACACTGCGTTACCAAGTGGCCAGGAGACAGCATAACGAGAAAGCGCAGGAGGCAGCGCTAGAATGGGAAACGTTAGTGCAGGCCCTCAGAGATTATTGCGCTCCCAGCGATTCCGAGAGTGAAGATGCGACACGGCCCACGTCCCGTTAGTCCACTATAGATCACCTATCCATTGCACTTTCCCGTAGGTCTCCCGTAGGCTTTCCTACACGCATTGCGACACACTGATGGTGGGGTTGGGGGGTTTCCATTAGACTTACTAGTTGTTGGGGGGGGGGTTTCCTTTTGTCCTGTTTGTAGGATGATTTAGAAAAGCAGATGACGTTCTTTGGATCATCCGGACCGGCTTCGACATTCCAGCGGATCCCCATTGGTGTTCGCCGCCCGACCTTCGGGTTGTGGGCTGAATGGCTGTGTACACTTCTGACTTGCGAGGGGGGATGTGTCTGGTACCGTTTTGATTGATTGGGTTTATATTGCTGGTATACTCTGTACTTTTAACTGATTCCTGCAATAAAAATATATTTAAAAAAAAAATTTAAAAAAAAATTACACTGCTGCAGCAAATAAAGTCATTGATGCATTTAAACAAATCACTAAGGGAATTAAAGAAGGGCTTACCGTCACTCGGAAAAACACTGCAAAGGCGAATTGTGGATGGTTCGATTCTGCCTGTACCAGGGCCCATAAGAGTCTAAAGGTAGCCCTATGTAAACAACCTAGTATCATCCAGGAAGTAGGGGAGTGTAGACATGCATACTAGCTTGCTATTACATTTTGTAAAAAAGGCTTGAAGGAGGAGGCTTGGAAAAATGTACTTGAAGCAAGCCTCAAGAATGATAATACGTCCTTTTGGCCTGTCATCAACTCCCTGATAGCCCTCGTATTGAGATTGCCATTACAGATGCCGAACGGCTAGCCCGTTTTTCCAATGTCTATTTAAAGCAGGAGGAGAGTGAAACTGCATGTATCTCGCTGGTGCCCATGACTGACCCTCCTGCGACAGCACTTTCTCTCATTCAGACCTATCCTAACTTCACCCTAGATGAGGTTATCCTGGCCTAAAGGCGAGTAAAGAAGGCAATTCACTGGGTCCAGATGATATCCCGATTGATTTGTTTAACCCTTTCGATGCTCATGACGAGCTCAGCTCGTCATGATGCACAGTTGAGCTGTGCTGATGACGAGCTGAGCTCGTCATGAATAAAGTAATAAAGCAATTTCCAGCACAGGGGGGGAAAACGCCTAGCAGCCAAGGTGTTAAATCCAACATCGACCTCTGGGGACCCCACCTGACACTTTTTTTTACAGCCTACCAGAGTGAAGGTTTTTTAAATACTTGGTCAGAATCCCATATAGTACCCATATACAAGGAAAGGTGACCGTAAAAACCAGATGCAATATAGACCAATTTCCATCTTGGACTCCTTAGTTAAGGTAGCTGGGCATATTTTTTAAAATAGACTACAGGTCTGGGCCGTTTCTAACAATATTATCTCAGATTTATAGTGTGGATGCCGCCCTGGTGTAGGTACAATTGAGCAGGGCATCAATTTGAATTTATTAATAGAGAAATATGTTTACATTAAACAAGTTTGCCTGTTTTTAGTTTTTGTTGATTTATCTTCTTTTTATCACGCTACGGCCTATAATGCTCACTATGGGTGTAGATAACACAATAGTGAACTTTCTCAGACACATGTATTCGTCAAGTAGGGCTAGAGTACGCTATGGACTAATTAGAGGATGTACACAGTCTTTTAGCATAGAGTGAGGAGTCCGGCATGGGTGTGTACTTGCTTCCTTTTCTTTTAACTTGTACATCAACATCTTTGGTAGTACCCTAGCCAGTAAATGTTCTGACCCTCCCCAAGTCCGGCATTCGACCCATCCCGGCCCTCCACTATGCAGATTATGCGGTGCTTATGGCCCACACACACTTGGCTTAAAGCGATTACTCATCAAATTTGATCAGTTTATGAAGAATCTATGATTGAAAAGTAATATAAGTAAAACTTTTTTGATGAAAAGAGATAAAAAATGCTGTGATATTTTTATTGAGAGTACCAAAATAATTCACACACCATTCTTCTCTTATTTAGGCATTTTATTTGACTAAAAGGGGAGCTGGAGAAGCGCGGTTAAGATCTGAAGGCTCCAATTTGTTAACAGCAGTGTGGCCTTGCTCAACTTCTCTAGGAAGCAGAGTATTAACAACCCAAGAGAAATGATGACCAAATACAAGGCCAAATTCCGGCCCACTGCCATGTATAGGTCAGAGATGTGGAGCCATGCTGATGACTCACTACAGTTGGTAGAAAATGCCTACTTAAGAGAATTTCTCACCCTCCCGAAAAGTTGTTCCACCTTTGCCTGTCATTCCGAACTGGGTGTTCCCTACTTAGCAGATTTGATTAAGGCTCAGCCTGTACTGCTTTGGCATAAGATCTGGTCATCCGAGCAAATGGAGCTCAATTGCACTATTGTAAAGGATTGCCTTAGATCTGTGTCCGCTCTTAAAATTCCTTGGCTTAAATTTGTCAGTCATTTCCTGTCGGACATCAGCCATGCTGAGTATTTGACCACCTGGCGATTTTGAATAGTATTTCTAGACAAGCACTAAAGGTGGAATGCAATTCATTACTTGAGGAACTGAGGTTTTCTTTTGAGTATTACCAACCTTCTGTTCTGAAGAACCAACTGATTCTGACTACACATGGTGTGCACCCTTATTTAGAAAATGTATATAATACACAGCATAGATTTGTTCTGACACGCTTCCGGTCGGACATTTTCCATTGCTTAACCAGCTTTCCAACCACAAATACCTGGTCACATTAACTAGGGAAATACCCTTGGGACAATGTGTCCTTGCAGAGTACCATGCACATCTTTTGTTTCTGTAATTACTACTTAGATTTGAGGAATTGTTTAATCAAGCCCCAGTTAAAGCCTCTAAGATTTGTGCAATATCGACCAGCTTTTATTTACTTGCAATCTCTTCCAAATCTAAATATATGTGTTGTTCTGTCTCGGTTTTTTTTGGGCTGTTATCAGACGGAGAAAGCTGCTATAGAAATCAGAAGGAATATGTATTTGTCTGTTTTTATCTATATGGCACCTATTTTTATTCCATCTTTTATTTTTTAACTTAATACTGCTATATATTTATGTACACTTTAATAATTCACATCACATATCAAAAAAGCTTATTTCGAGCCCTCGGAAAGTGTGCAGGCATGGTGTCAACATGTTCAATAACCCTTGAGAAAGTCACAAGCTCACTAGCCACAGGGGGCGAAACACGTGTCAGCTGTTTGTACATGGCTGTTTATATATCGAGTGACACATTTTGATCTCTGTCAGAACATTGAACTGTGTATTCAAAAATAAAGGAACTTTTGTAATTCTATCAAACGATGGCATATTGATTTATTTTGAAATGGGGGATACTCCTAGTTCTTATCCTTTTCCTGATCATAAGCATAACTCTTATGCCACCACTTCCAACATTCAGTACTCCAAATCTAATCGTAATTCCCCCAACCCTGAGCCATTGCTCAAACCTTAACCCAAACCCATCACGTTAACCCATTCTCCACCCTTACCCCAACTCATGACCCTTATAACATGACACCATGCCAAACCGTAACCATAATTTTCTCCCAACCACAAACCTTATCGCAAACTCTTATGCATGCACACATTTAATTCATTAAGCAATTTTTTCTGACTTTTTTAAAGAAATTGGGGGCTTATTTACAAGCCCTTTGCGCCACAAGTGTGTCACTTTTCTCATACTAAAAGTGACACACTTGTGGCGCAAGGGGCTTGTAAATAGTCCCCTTGGTTTTTATAATTTTTGGCGCAACTTTTTGGTGTCCCAACTTGTCGAAGTTTTTTTTTCTTCTGCGATCTTTCTTTTACTTCAGAACAAAGGGGCTGGTGGTAGGCCCATTATTATTGCTTGCATTATTGTTCATGGCAGCCTTGCAAAACTACTGAGAAAACGGAGACTGTTTTGAAAGATTAATGTATTTTTCAATCATTAAACCTGGCCCACTGAGGAGAGGCGAAAAACAATCTTTTTAATTAAACCAGCCGCGAGATTGTATGGAACACAGCAGCAGCCCACTTGAGACGCCATTTGTTCCAAGGATGCTCATGAACATAAGTGTACAGACAATCTCAATGCTTGGAGGAGACGGCTACTCTGCGAGTGCTCTTGTTTATCAATATCTTGTTTTAAGGATCTTGTGAACTCTTGAATTGTATTCTTAACAGTGTCAAGGTACACAGAAGTCCATACACCTCCGTGGCGGAATTGTTGCGCTCAGTGCTTTAAATGTAAAAAGGAAAGTGGCGGTACCCACCAAATTGATCAAGGGTCTGGTAGGACAGCAGAAGTTTTAGATGAAAACATATGTTTTTTTTCATTTTTTATGGCAAGGGGAGTTTGCCTAGAATAACAGGATTGGATTTCAACTCCCGTGCCATAGAAAGAGAATAGAGTATGCTTTCGTGTAGAACATGCACTTCTCATTTAAAGCGCTTTAATACCATCCTGCCAAGTGTGCGTTAGATATAATTGCAAAAAAAATTACCAATTGCGCACTATACATTTGAGCCAAACTTAGCCAAATGTGTTGGGTGCTCTGACAGACAATATGATGAGTGCATTCGAGCGCGGCAGCCGTACACTCTTACCGACAGCGCAAAAGTTCCAAAGTGAGCAGCTCTGTCCGTCACGCCACTTCTCCTTACTCCTGTCACACTGTCAGTTAAGAGTGAAAGGCAGCAGCAGCTACCTAGTACAGGAATGCACCCACTATTTACTGTCAGAGCACCTCACAGACACGCTCCCCCGAATGGATTTAGGCCCAGATCCTTGTACTGGGGTGAATGTATGACATTGTTCTACATTCTGTCCATCAACTGTGTTTTTTGCAATTTTCACCCCGAGTGTGCTGGGTATACTCAGACGTGAGTCCCAGGCTCTCCACACCAATGGAGTCCAGCTATCCAGGCTGATGAAGGCTGATAGCCAGAAACCGGTCCTTGGATGCTTGATTCCGGTCTGGGAAAGACATGGCTTGGTAGTTCAGACTGGACTGTTCCCATGAGTCACAGGGTCAGAGCTGATTTGCATATAGCCAGTGTCTAACCCAGGGTGGTGTGGAGTGCAAAAAAACGATGGATTTAGGCCCAGATCCTTGTTCTGGGGTGAATGTATGACATTGTTCTACATTCTGTCCATCAACTGTGTTTTTTGCAATTTTCACCCCGAGTGTGCTGGGTATACTCAGACGTGAGTCCCAGGCTCTCCACAACACTGGAGTCAAGCTATCCAGGCTGATGAAGGCTGATAGCCAGAAACCGGTCCTTGGATGCTTGATTCCGGTCTGGGAAAGACATGGCTTGGTAGTTCAGACTGGACTGTTCCCATGAGGCACAGGGTCAGAGCTGATTTGCATATAGCCAGTGTCTAACCCAGGGTGGTGTGGAGTGCAAAAAAACGATGGATTTAGGCCCAGATCCTTGTACTGGGGTGAATGTATGACATTGTTCTACATTCTGTCCATCAACTGTGTTTTTTGCAATTTTCACCCCGAGTGTGCTGGGTATACTCAGACTTGAGTCCCAGGCTCTCCACACCACTGGAGTCAAGCTATCCAGGCTGATGAAGGCTGATAGCCAGAAACCGGTCCTTGGATGCTTGATTCCGGTCTGGGAAAGACATGGCTTGGTAGTTCGGACTGGACTGTTCCCATGAGGCACAGGGTCAGAGCTGATTTGCATATAGCCAGTGTCTAACCCAGGGTGGTGTGGAGTGCAAAAAAACGATGGATTTAGGCCCAGATCCTTGTACTGGGGTGAATGTATGACATTGTTCTACATTCTGTCCATCAACTGTTTTTTTTGCAATTTTCACCCCGAGTGTGCTGGGTATACTCAGACGTGAGTTCCAGGCTCTCCACACCACTGGAGTCAAGCTATCCAGGCTGATGAAGGCTGATAGCCAGAAACCGGTCCTTGGATGCTAGATTCCGGTCTGGGAAAGACATGGCTTGGTAGTTCGGACTGGACTGTTCCCATGAGGCACAGGGTCAGAGCTGATTTGCATATAGCCAGTGTCTAACCCAGGGTGGTGTGGAGTGCAAGAAAACAATGGATTTAGGCCCAGATCCTTGTACTGAGGTGAATGCATGACATTGTTCTACATTCTGTCCATCAACTGTGTTTTTTGCAATTTTCACCCCGAGTGTGCTGGGTATACTCAGACGTGAGTCCCAGGCTCTCCACACCACTGGAGTCAAGCTATCCAGGCTGATGAAGGCTGATAGCCAGAAACCGGTCCTTGGATGCTTGATTCCGGTCTGGGAAAGACATGGCTTCGTAGTTCGGACTGGACTGTTCCCATGAGGCACAGGGTCAGAGCTGATTTGCATATAGCCAGTGTCTAACCCAGGGTGGTGTGGAGTGCAAAAAAACGATGGATTTAGGCCCAGATCCTTGTACTGAGGTGAATGTATGACATTGTTCTACATTCTGTCCATCAACTGTGTTTTTTGCAATTTTCACCCCGAGTGTGCTGGGTATACTCAGACGTGAGTCCCAGGCTCTCCACACAACTGGAGTCAAGCTATCCAGGCTGATGAAGGCTGATAGCCAGAAACCGGTCCTTGGATGCTTGATTCCGGTCTGGGAAAGACATGGCTTGGTAGTTCGGACTGGACTGTTCCCATGAGGCACAGGGTCGGAGCTGATTTGCATATAGCCAGTGTCTCACCCAGGGTGGTGTGGAGTGCAAAAAAACGATGGATTTAGGCCCAGATCCTTGTACTGGGGTGAATGTATGACATTGTTCTACATTCTGTCCATCAACTGTGTTTTTTGCAATTTTCACCCCGAGTGTGCTGGGTATACTCAGACGTGAGTCCCAGGCTCTCCACACCACTGGAGTCAAGCTATCCAGGCTGATGAAGGCTGATAGCCAGAAACCGGTCCTTGGATGCTTGATTCCGGTCTGGGAAAGACATGGCTTGGTAGTTCGGACTGGACTGTTCCCATGAGGCACAGGGTCAGAGCTGATTTGCATATAGCCAGTGTCTAACCCAGGGTGGTGTGGAGTGCAAAAAAACGATGGATTTAGGCCCAGATCCTTGTACTGGGGTGAATGTATGACATTGTTCTACATTCTGACCATCAACTGTGTTTTTTGCAATTTTCACCCCGAATGTATTCAGCAGCTGCATGTACCCATACCCCAAAGCCTGACCCCAACATGCCTCTCGGAGTACCGGTACTGTCTTGACACAAGGAGAAGTTCAGGTGGATGTACGTTGTTACAACGCATGCTTTTAGCACGCATGCTGTAACAGCGCGGTTTTTATAACGCATTCTTTTACAACGCATAATACAAAGGGGTGTTGGATAGTGAATATTTTAATTTACTATTCCAACACCAGTCCCCTTTGACACTAGGGAAGGTGTTGGATAGTAAATTAAAAGTATTCCCTATCCTTGAGCGCCCCCCCAGAGTCATGCGTTGTAATAGAATGCGATTTAAAAACCGCGCTGTAATAGCACTGCGTGCTAAAAGTTGCGTCGTAAACGACGTTCCCCAGTTCCGGTACTCTAGCGAAGAAAACTGAGAAGTGCCGGTACTCAGTACCGGTGGGTACCGGCCCATTTAAAGCACTGGTTGGCTACTATTAGACTTTTTTTTACGGCGCGGATCCACCCAAACTCCACTGTTTGAAAGGAAGACCGGCGAACATTGCAATGATGACCTCTGATTTTTTTTAAAGTACTTCCGTCGGCGCATTAGTACGTCATCTGGAGTAACAACTGTGACAGGAGGAATCACAATCCAGGCGAAAGCTTCTAGAACGGAGTAAAAGTTGAAAATGAACTGTAAGCGAAACGCTTTTACTTATCTTATTACACACACACATATAGAGGAATTAAAAGCAAGAGAAAAGTGGGCAATTGAATCCATGCTTCTACTTCTAATGGTATAATTCACATCAAATGTTCTTAGGTTCAGAATCAAAATGACAGCTCTTAATATGCATGACAAAAATTGACACGGTAAACACTATCTCCGATTGTTTTTTTTACGATTTAAAAGAATACTTGAAGTTTCCTGTCATTTGTGTCCTTAGGGACCTCTTTAAAGGTGAATACTAGAGTGTCCGTCTGCCCTTGTTGGTGTGTGTTAAAATACACATTTGTGGAAATTTGAGAAAGAATGAGTTGGTTGTTATTGTCCTAGGTATAGAACCTGATGACGTGATTAAGCACCTAGAGGTGTCATGTAAATGTTGCAGAGCATGGGGCTCAAAGAGCCCTTTGACACTCCTCAAAGAATGGGTGGGGGTTAGAAATAATAGATACTAAAAAAACGTGCCTGGCGCCGCCAGCCCCCACCCACATTGCGTTGCTCCTGCTGGCCTCTTCCTGGTCCCAGCAGCCCCTGGGACAGGCTCCCATCCAATCGGTTGTTCAATACAGCCGGACTGGAGAAACATAATTGTGAATTAGTGTTTTGGTTGGCCTGAAATGGTCGGCTAAACACACATGAGCACTTAGGGAGTGGAGTGCGTGTGGCACTCCTCCCCTGCCCTCACATGCCAAGAGTACCTGCGGGTAAATGCTGCACCCAGGGGACTACTGGTCACCAATTAACCTTTGATCTTTCTAGAGGATGAGGCCTTCAGGCGAGATTGGGTACTGGTGGCCTGGAAATGCACACAAGACTGGCTAGTCCTCATCATTAGCACAGCAAAAAGACTAGCAGACGCCCTGTTAATCCAAATCCAAACATCAGAGTCAGGTTTAGAACGGATGTTCCAGTGACTAGCTTTGACACCAAACTGGAAAAGGTTAACACTGACCTCATTGAGTATAGAGACTATTTGATGAACTCTAAAATAAATAAACTACAAAAGGATCTCAAGAACTTTTCCAGGGAAAAGGTGTATCCTTACACCACGGAAGAATACGCCCAACAAAAAATACGGGAAAATCTTAAAAGTAACCAACAAGGCAGACAGAGACATTACACCACTAGTAGCTCCAGCGAGGGTAGCGAAGAGGAATACCAACAGAAGAGGAGGGGACGAGGCCGGGGTAATTGGCAGGGATTCCGACCACCTACGTTTCAGCACCCAACCAACCAAAATCATAACCAGGGATACAACTGGCCTATGATGGGCTATCAACAACAGCCCCCCCCACATTTCCATAATCCCGGTTTTGAAGACCCTCATTTCCAAGTGTCCCAATTTGCAACGACCCAATTCCAGAATTTTCAGGGGCGTTTTTTATGAGGCGGCAGAGGCAAGGGCAAGGGCAAACAGAAAGGACAATAACGGGTGACCCTGGGGGGACCAAGACCCGGAAATCACTCAGAGAATAACCAGGAGTATGGCATCGGGAAACGTGCCTGGGACCAGCCGGTAGAATACCTGGTGGTGAACTTATCCTCCCACGCCTTGACCCCTATTCAGGAATAGCTCTTGAATAAAGGATTGGGTTTCGTCCCTACGAACCCTTTGGACCTTTTCAAACTTCGGCAGGATTTATCAGTGTTTTTTCGCAACTTACGCCTACTGGTCTTTTTTGAGAACAGAGAGTCGGAGGACTCTCAAAGGGGTGACACCCCCTTCCGACCTAAATCCACCTTCACTCCTCAACTGGCTATTTTACCCTCAGAAGTGGCTACTTTTGAACAAGCTGTGTTGTGTGATCTAGAAAATTTGCAGGAGTCTCAATCACGCCCCTTTTCCAATCTTTCCAATCGGGAGCAAGAGGCCCTGAAGGAATTAACCAGCTGCAGTGAAATAATTCTGAAACCGGCTGACAAGGGTGGTGCTACGGTACTACTAGATTTAAACACCTACAATGAAGAGTGCCGAAGGCTCCTGGCTGATGAGAGGAATTATCAGAAACTCAACATGGACCCTACTGAAGAAATCACCCGGGAGATCATGACAGTGGTGGAAGAGGCCCGTACTAACGATTGGATCTCTGAACAGGAGGCGGCCTTTTTGGTGAATAAACATCCAAAGACACCTTATCTATACATCCTCCCCAAGATCCACAAACCCACTCGACCCCCTCCCGGACGGCCTATTGTCTCCGGGATGGGGTCGTTGTTGGAACCACTGTCACAATTTTGTGATTTCTTCCTGAAGCCTTTGGTCCAGAAACTACCTGCCTATCTTAGGGACACTTTGGACATTTTAAATCTCTTGAAGGACATACCTTTTGATCCGGATTTGGAATATCTGATTGGGCTAGATATAGAAGCCCTATACACGAATATCCCCCGGATGGAAACTCTACGAGTATTGGAGGATATCCTGTTCCAGGAGGAGTGGCCATACCAGACTCCCAGAACTTTTATCCTGCACCTGACAGAGATAGCTTTGACCAGAAACTTCTTCGAATTTGAAAAAACTTTGTATCTCCAAACCCATGGTACCTCCATGGGCAATGTTTTTGCGCCTAGTCTGGTGGGGCTTTACGTAGGTGCCTTTGAGCAAACTACCATCTACCACGAAACCTGTCCATGGAGGTAAAACTTGCGCCTATGGGGCAGTTACATAGACGACGTCTTGGTAATATGGAGAGGGGATGCTGTGACCCTCTTCTTGGAATGGTTAAATCAGAGGAACCCCCTCCTTCATTTTACCTCCACAGTTACCAAGACAAGTCTCCCCTTTCTGGACTTGGTTATCGAACAAGGGGAAGAAATCCTTCAGACGAGGGTACATCACAAGACTACGGATAAGAACGCACGACTAGCATTTACCAGCTTTCACCCTCGGTCGTTGCGTGAAAACCTACCGGTGGGACAGTTCTTTCGAATTTGACGGAACTGTTCTAAATTGAATGACTTCATTGATGAAGCCACTCTGTTATCGGTTAAATTACGCAACAGAGGCTACCCCAAAAAGATTGTTAAACGAGCTAAGAAGAGGGCACTCAATGCCAATCGAGAGGCTTTCCTATCAAAAACAAACAGACCCCCAGTGGACAAACCGGTTTTTGTATCAACTTTCAATATCGCATCACAACATATCAAGCGAACCACTTTAAAAAACTGGAAGATCTTGAACTCTGGTCACTTGCATATAGAAAAACCTTTGTTCTCCTTTAAACAGAGCCAAAACCTAAAGGATTTGTTAGTTCACACCAAACCAAGAACAAGGACGGGACATGGAACCTTGAGCACCTTTATATCAAACTGTGAGATTTGATTCCCTCACTCCCATTACCCCCACCCTATTGTTCACCCCCCATGAGTTAGCATGTTGTTATAAATGGTACTGAGTGTACTTTTCGTTGGACATTAGTTGGAGTAATGATATACTGATATAGCAGTTGTTGTACACATTTCTTGCTAATAGTTACCTAATATTTTGTAAAGACGTTTAACACTTGCTGCAAGACACAACTAAGCATGATGAAGTACGCAATTTGATTTGTTAACAATCACTGTAATACATGGAAAATTAATAAAACTAATAAAGAAATTAAAAAAAATATGATGTATGTAGAGGTTTGGAATTTGTAATACTTAACTTGTGCAACAGCAATATGCTATGCATGTCCTTATTTATTGGAATACAGAAAGCAGCTGTGGGACCAAATGTCTAATGAAGCCGTTAATCAAGTATTTCTTCTATGTTTCATTTTTCTTTACCTTCAAGTGCTTTGCTTTTCTGTCAAGGACTATGGCCCATATGTATGAAAGGAAATTGCATTTCTTAACTGACCGAATCGCAATTTCGGACCATTAAGAGATGTAAATCTCCATTTTGTTATTTACAAAAAACAAATGCACTGTCACAAAATGTGATTTCTACCCAGTAGAATACATATTTCATGATTCCCAAAAGAGGAAATTGTAAATAGGTATTTCCTATTTGTGATTCCAAACCGCATGTACATATCATTTCCTAATTGCAAAATGTGCATTTAAGAAATGCTATTACCATCGATTTGAAACTGATGGTAACCAGGTGCAGATCATTCCCAATAGTGGCTATGAATATCCTGTCAAGGAGGATAATGATAAGCACTTCGCAGGTAAGTGTAATATATATTTATCGCAGTTGGTGGTAAGTATATTTAGGACCATGTTTCCATAGGAACCTTTTTTTTTGTTTTGCCAATAACATTGGTGCAGTTTGACGAATCCTCGTAACATTTTCAAAATTAGTACGACCCTCACTTCTTCTGCTGTCTTGAAAGTTTCAGGGAGATCCATCAAGTGGAGGCTGAGGAAAAAAAGGGGTGCCTAAACTTGTTTTCCTCAGCCAAATTCCCATAGGGATTTTAGACATGACTACAGCCCAAACTGCTAAGCACAATTACACCAAATTTGGCAGAAAGGTAGCTGTTGGTTCAGAAAGCGATCTTTTTGTAAATTGGTGTAAATTCATTCAGTAGTTTGGGAGACACAAAAAAAAAACTTAGATAACTAGCGACGTGATGGCTCCGCAAACCCTCCCAATGCTGTGCTGCGATCTTATTGGCTACCAACGCTTCAACCAGGACATGTTTGCAGCCATCTTGAGACTCAGCTTCAAAATGCTTTTTAAAAAAAAGAAAAGGGGGCAGGGTAGGAATACCCTGACTCCTTAACTGTAGTTCTGGGGTATCCCAGTCATCCCAACATGCCCAAAAATCACTTTTTTGTTTGTTTTTGCCTTGGGAACATGATGGAGCCACGAATCCATGCGGCCATGCGGTCTTCTTCCTGGAGCCATACATGGCCCTGGAGACCACAATCCCCAGGGCCGACTCCTGATATGTCTTGGGGTTTGCTTTTGGATGGGAGCTGTCAAAGTACTCCCACACATTGGAAGCAGAGATTTCATCTCTTTTCCTGCTTGCAGATATGCAGGCAGGGAAAGAGATTAAACAATTGTTCCTGCACAGAGGTAGCGTCCTTTCCAGCAGCTTGTCCTTGAGGCTCCCACCACAGTCCTAGGGAAAAGAGAAGAAAGAGGCAAGGCAAAGGTGAGAAATGAGCAGAAAGAGGCAGAATAACGATGAGAAACGAGTGGAAAGAGGTAGACTAAAGGTCAGAATTGAGCAGAAAGAGTCAGAATAAAGGTCAGCAATGAGTAGAAAAAGGCAAAACAAAGGTGAGAAACTAGCAGAAAGAGGCAGAATAATGGTCAGAAGTGAGCATGAAGAGGCAGAATAAAGGTCAGAAGGGAACTGAAAGAGGCAGAATAAAGGTCAGAAACTAGCAGCAGGATACAAAATAAAGGTGAAAAATGAGCAGAAAGATGCTAAATGAAGGTGAGAAACAAGCACAAAGAGGCAATATAAAGGTGAGAAACGAGGCGAAAGAGGCAAAATAAAGGTATAAAGACTCACAACTTTAGGGTAAGTGTTGGACTTAGCCCTTTTTGCAGGGTCATCCCTAAACTTTTTGCCTTTCTCCCCGCCTTATTTCTGACATGGTGTTGGTGGTTTTAGGCCTCTGGGCAATTTAGCACTGTGGCCCAGTGTAAAGTGCGTGCGCTCTCTGTGATACATTGGTGAGACTGGCCTGCTCTCCCATAGGAATACATTGGGGATTTCCTGATCAGTGTGTGTCAGTGGTAATTCCTGTTATGAGAGGAGCAGTGTGGTCAAGTCTGGTATGGTTTAAATTGTAAAAATAAATGCTGCACAATGGTGTGTGCTAATTTATTGTGACTATTTGGGAAATGCTACTTTTAGAAGTTGGCATTTCTGTCTGCTATGTATCTTGCTGCCTGATGAGAATTGCATGTCTCGCTTGTGAGTGACAGGGGCTGAGAGGTGTGTGTGGCTCCAGGAGGGGCAGGGTGAGTCAGCGCTGGGCTGAATAGGACAGCTGTGCTGGGAGTATTGGGAGGAGTAATCCCCTGACTCTGAATAGGAGTGTGCCCCCTTCAAGGTTGAGACCATTTCCTTGATGTTGGGAAGAGGATGCGGATCAGTCCAAATTTGGTGGTTGAGATTGCGCCAGTCCACACACATTAGCATTGCATGTTATGATGAAGGGAGCAACCCAATCAGAGCACTTCACAGGATCAATGGCTCCCTGCTCACATAGTTCACTTATTTATTCCTTTAACTCTGCTCGCAAGGCCAAAGGCACCCTCCCAACTTCATGAGCCACAGGACATGCATCATCCATTATCCTTATTTTGTGTGTGAAACCCTTCAGTGTGCTCAACTTCCCTTGAAAGACCTCAGGGTACTCTTTGTCCCACGCATTTTCTTCCCTTACTAGAAGAATGGGTAAATATTAATTCCTTAACTCAACTTGAATTGGGTTGTTTGGATCTAGCAATATTCCGAAGTTCTTCTGATCGTACAAACCCAATAAACATGCATCATCCTTGACTACATATACAACCCCACTCATGATATTTGTTTGGAAGCTGAAAACTGCCTTAAATTCTCCTACAATGTAAGTCGATTTTCCTCCATAACCCACTGGGCCAACTCTAGAATTGCTCAATTGATCTCCCTCAAAATTGCTGAGCCATACTTTCTTACTCAACATTGTGTAAGGGGATCCTGTGTCCACCGTAACTTTTACATCAACTCAAGTGATATTTAGAGCGTAGAAAGGTCTCACAAAGGTGTTTGTCTTTACCCCACACACAACTTCACAATTTTCATCTAAGGATGCCTCCTTGACTACGAGTACTTCTCCTTCATCACTGGTGGTACACTCATCCTCACCAACCTTGCAAGCACCCATCCCATGAATCTTGTTTTGTTGTACTCTGCCTGAAGATCTACAAACCCTGACAAAATGCCCTTTACGCATACACTTTTCACATGTGCGCCCCTTGGCAGGACACTCAATGGCACTGCAAAGGTGAGACGTGCTACTGATGGAGCGAGGTGGGAAAAACACAAAATTTTGTGTACCCCTCGCGATATTAATGCCCCATAACATAACATTTACTAATAGTGTGATGTGTTTAATTAATCGACTTTAGAGTAAAATGCATTCACAAACATATTGGGAGTATTAACCTTGCTTGCATGGAGTGAAATAATTAATTAATATATGTTGTCATTGTGATGTGAATTAATGCGCAGCTTAAGTTTAAATAAAACGCAATTTAAATGTGCTTATTGTAAACGTTTTGTGCTAATAGGGTCGATTATGTAAGTATAAAACGCATTTATGTGGCTTCCTCGCTAGGTAACAACCAATGGCAAATATTAGAATGGTGGGAGGTAAACAGAATGGGTTTTATCACTATAATTAACACGGATTTTTGTTTGTTTTCATGATAGTTCCAAATGTGGCCTGTGAAGCCTAGTGAGAAAATGGCCGCTCTGAGCTACTGGTACTGGTCTGCGCAGGAGCGTCAAAGATCTCTGCCAGCGAGAGTGAGCTGACTATGCTTGAGGGAGAGTTCAAGGCTACCTTACCCGGAACCTAGGATGGGTGCCAAGCATGAAAGATCAGATACCCAAACATGGGAAGAAAAAGCAATGTTGCTAAAGTGTGATGCGCCTAGGCCACGAACTGTCTTAACAAAAGACTTTTATATTGTTGCTGAGTCAAGTGAAAAACAAATGCGGTAATGGTGAGGAAGTGCTCATCTACCCCAAATTTTGTCCAATCAGAGTTCAGATTGAAGATGTTAGTTACTTTTTCAATAGATTAAGTTAGGGATTTAGTGTCTAAAAACCCCTGATTTTGGTTAGAAGGGGTCGCCTTTTCGATTTCCTCTGCAGATGCTGCCGGGCTGAATATCGATTGCTTGGAACGTAAGAACTTTAACTTTTGACTGTTTGTTTTCCTTTGCAGGTCTGTTAGGATAAGATGAGGGTGATAGCTAGGGATGATAGGAGAGAATGAACTTGGAACTATCTGTTATTTGCTAAATTCTTGCTAAACCTCTAAATAAATGTCTATTTTCTGAGCTTTAAAATAAATTATCATTTTGGAAATAAAGTTAAAGAATTCTTTTTGAATAAAGAAATAAATAAATGCTAAATGTCTGACATACTAAGGTTTGCCTTGAATAAAAATTAGATAAATGAAGAATATAAAAGCTGGTTTTTGATTCTTCCTACGCCTAATTTCCGTTCTAGCAGATCAATTGCCAATATGGTGGTGTGTCTGAATAAATAGGGGCATGTTACCAAGCAATAGCGATAATTATCGCTATGCATGGTTAGCGGCTAAAATTATATCGCTGCACTCCAACGATTTTTACCGCTGAGATACCTTGATATTATCAAGGTTTATCTCAAAAGTGGTTAAAATCCTGTGAAATGCATGAATATCGCTGAAAAATCAGTGATATTCATGCATTATCGTGACAATGCTTTTAGCCATGTTTTCCACCTTACATTGGATTACAGGGCTAAGAACTGCTCTAGCCAGGCGTTAACTTTTGGAGATATTTGCGCTTAGCGCGAATATTTCCAAAAGTAAGGCTTTGTTGATAATTGGAGATAGTGATATTAGCGACTGTTTCCAGTCGCTAACATCATGGCACGCCCACTTTGCATGTCATTAGCGATAAATATCGCTGACATGCAAAGTGGGCCCCAAGATGATCGCTATCTCCAACTAGCTATCGCTAACTGGTGTTAGCGACAGCTAGGTAATAGGACGATAAAATTATCGCCGCTTTAGCGGGAAAAAGTCCCGCTAAGGCGGCGATAATGGCCCTTGGTAATATGCCCCATAGTGTTTAAAATGAAATCATGGTAAAACGTTTAACATTGTAGGTGTAAATAATAAAATAGTTTAATAGGGTTAGACACTCCGCCAATGTTATAGTAGGACTCCTGAGTTGCTGGCCAGATCTTTGAAGCCGAATTATAAGAACCGAGTAAGTATGCAGTGCAATGGGCCCCACTGTTGAATGCTATGTGTGTTTCTGAGGTTTTAGAGAAATGGCCATGGCAAATTTGAATTTATTTCTGGAGTCCCGCTGTAGCAGTTATATCTTGGTAGCAGAGTAGTGGTTGCTAAGGAAATTAGCTAGGGTTATGTATAAAGTGCTATATAGAGTTTAATGTACAGAATTATGACTAACATCTGTTGAGTTTGTAGTTTTAAAAAGGCTTTCAAGTGTTGTGTGAAGCCAGTGCTTCTGTCTGCAGGCAGATGAAGTGTGGCAAGTAAAGTCACACAGTGCATTAGTCTGTTTCAAAGAAGTAGTATTGTCATATACTGCGGTGGTATCGTCGTATATCACTGTTTAGGGACTTTAGGTGTGAAAGGATAAATGTATAGCAAAGGCAGTCTATGAAATCTTGGCTTTCACGTTTAGGGATCATTGCATATCCTGACTAAAACTTATCGCTGGGAGAATAATAGGTCTTAACCCGAGCTTGATTGAAGGGTAAAAAGGAGTGGCGTCTCTTTTTGCTAACAATATAGGAATTCTGTGGTGGGTTAGATGGACGCACTGCCTACGGGTAAAACAGAGTTCATGTACATATGAATAGGGTTTTCCGTATGAATGTGTGTAAATGTAATTGCAATACGCGTTCAAGCGAACCTTTGGGATTGTTTCTAAGGAGGTGAAAAAAGATCTCTGTATGTGCTTTCCTAGAGAAGCGAGTTCGTTATTGCCTGACAGAAGGGTAAGGCCAGTAGTGTTGCTTTATCGGCGAGTCTAAAAATTCTGAGGAGATAAGCGTTGTCTACTCCGGTTACAGAACACTAGTGTGATTGAAAATTCTATCACTTTATTAGCGAAACAGATTAGTGGAATTGTTTTGTGTAAGTTACTAACTGATTTTGTAAAATATCTTGTAAAAATCTGGCTTTCTGAAAAATCCTTGTAAAGGAGGGGTCAGTCAGCGCTACAGAAGCCGGAGCGCTGGTGACGTCAAAAGAGCCGCGCTGGGATTGGTTCACGTGACCAAGTTAGAGTAGGAGCTGATAGGTTCATCTCGAAAAAGCAGCAAAGGGATTGGTTAAGCACTTAGAAAGGAGTACCGTGTTCTAATTGGTGCATTAGTGTGAACCGCGCTGCTATAGGTTGGTGTACGGAACAGCAAACAGGGAAGTACGCGATCTTTTGTAAGACAGAGAATTATCGGAGAAATGTCTTATTATTACGAAGAAGAGAAGAAGAAACCTTCATGGTTTAAGAAATTAAAGAATGCTTTTTCAAAAGACAAAGAAATTGTGACTGGAGAGGGAAAATTACTTCCTCCACCGAAAACACCAGCTTCTTACATGTTATCAAAGACTGGTTACCATACCTGTGTTTGGTTAGAAAACTGGGCAAGATATACTCAGGATGATGGGGTGTTAGCCTTTCCTGAGGAAGGATCACTTAATGCAGCAGTTTTGAGGAATTTGAGAGACAAAATGATGAAGCTTCAGCCGAGACCGAGACCGACTCAATTTGAGGCTTTAGTTGAATGGGAAGATGAGATGCATGAGCAAGAGAGTGAGAGGCTATGTAGACATATCAGACCGAGAGGTAGAGGTCGAAATTTATGGGGTGAGATTCTTGAAAGCAGAATGCGTAGATGGAGAGACAGTAATATGTGTGATGGTATGTATCCAGTTAGATTGGTGGATGAATATGAGGGTCGGAAATGTACAGAAAAGAAAAAGAATACAGAAACAGCAAATCAAAATTATGGTGACAGTGAATCAGAAGATATTGTTTTAGAAGAAATATTAAATAGGAGACCACCACCATATCAGCCAAGTTCTTTATGGACTACTCCGAATGCCCCAGTAATGAATGAAAATAATGATGAAACCCCAAGACCATATTCAAGCTTGAGAGATGTGCCAGACAGAGTAGAGGTTAGATATACTCAAAATACACCTGTTGCAGAAGCTAGAATTACTACTCCTGTATCAAGAAATGAACCACACGGAAGTGTGCAAAATAGTGAAAGTAGGAATAATGTGCAACCAAATATTTCTGATTATGAACGTTCTACACATGAATTGATTCAGCACCTCAATAAAAATATGGAAGCAGTGACTGTCCCTGTAACGATAGGACCGGTAATACCATTGTTTGAAAATCAGAAATTAAAAGAACCAAGCTTGACAATACCGTTACAACAGAGTTTGCAAACAGCAAGAGAGTACATTTATCCTGATTTGTCAGAAATAAAGCGAATAGTTAATGTGAATCCACCTGAGTTAACTTTTAATCAAAGCTCATTATTCAGATACCTGATGGGTGCGGAATCTGACTCCGCAACACCAGAGAGAAGCCTGGATAAAATAAGTTCAATACAAACTCCTGTAGGACCATCAGATAGAGAGTTGAGTGAGTGGATTAAAACCCTG
Organism: Lissotriton vulgaris; assembly: GCF_964263255.1. Taxonomy (NCBI): domain Eukaryota; kingdom Metazoa; phylum Chordata; class Amphibia; order Caudata; family Salamandridae; genus Lissotriton; species Lissotriton vulgaris. The sequence goes on along the minus strand of NC_141696.1, from coordinate 1,068,215,543 downwards.
AAATTTAAAGAGAATGAATTGAGAATATTGGATGTTGCAAAGTTAAAGGTAGATATGGAAGAATTGATAATTGGAACAATTGGTACAGAAAGACTAAAAACGTATCAGGATGATGAACTTATGTTTTTGTGCAAAAGCATTACATGGAGAGCTAAATCAGTGAATGATCAATTGGAGGAATTAGCAAATGAACTAGGAGTGGAATTTTCAAAATTCAAATCATTGCAGAAATCATACAGGTCGGATTTTGCAGAAAGAGACATTGAAAACATGAATACTGCAGGGAGGTTGTTGCAGATAAAAGAGCTAATTGTACTATTGCGAAGATGGGGAGATGTAAGTAAATGGAGACATAAGTGGGCAAAGAAGAAGGAAGAAAATAGCGAGAATCCACATTAGCTTTTCCGGTCAGGGAAAAAGAGGCAGTAACAGCTAAGTTTCCTATGAGAGAGATACCTGGAGGAGGATATGTGCATGTTCCTTGGAGTAGGCAGGATATATTGTCATTTACTAATGATTTTCCAAGATTAAGAGAAAAACCAGTAGAATGGTACCGCCAAGTAGACAGATTTGTGAAAATGTCAAAAGTTCGATGGATTGATTTAGATGGATTGTTTGACATAGTAGTGCCAGCAGATTTATGGTCAGAATGCAAAATAGCTATAGATTGGCCGAGAGAAGAATTTCCGAGAGATAAAGTTACAGGAGCTCCATCACCTGACGTGATGTGGAAATATGATCAGGTAATAGTATGGTTGAAAAATAAAACACCACCAAAAGAAACTGATTGGGTAAAAATAGACAGAACTACACAGGAACCAAAAGAATCAGTACATTTATTCTATGAAAGATTGTTGTTAGTCTTTACACAGTATAGTGGTTATGAGGAATTAAATGAAAAAGATATGAGTCACTTCATATACCGATTTGTGTATGGATTAAGACCGGAAATTATAGACATGATTCGTCACAACATGATAGGATGGCAGACAGGTATTGTGGATGAGGTTTTGAGAAAAGCGAAATATTGCAGTGAAGAAATTGATGCCAAACAGAAAAAGCTAAAAGAAAAAGCCATGTGGGCACAAGTAAAGGTAGCGGAGCAGCAAGTAGCGCAAATGGAAAATAAGAATGCAGGGAATCAAGGGAATTTTAAGGGCAAACCAAAATTGGTGGGAAATATAGATGATTTAAAGAAAAAGCATCCTTGTTTCAATTGCGGTAAGTTAGGGCACTGGAAGAACGAGTGTAAGTGTCCGCCAAGAGTAAATGCGGAAAATAATTCATTGAATTCGCAGGTGCAGTTTGAGATAAATCCACAACAGCAACAACAGCAGATAGCAAATCAGCAAAGTCAGGTGCTGCAACCGCCACTGCCAGACAGTGCAAACCAGCAGAGATACAGTGCAGAGACAGGATTCAGCAGAGGTGAACAGGTAAAAAGACCGCAAAGAGTGAATGCGTGTCCTCAGTATTGGTAAATAAAATTATTACCCTGTCGGAATTTCTATACTTAAGCAAAAAGGTCGTGCATATAATGAGAGGCAGAGTCCGTGGTGTCCGATTCAAAAGGGCTTTATTTCAGTAACTCGAGTTAAGGGAGAATCGGGTTCCATCACCACTAAGGTTCAGGAAGGGTCGTCATCTGGACTTTATTCACAGAGTACATTATTTATACGTAAAACATACATTAATTTGCATAGAGAAGGTGGAGCGCTCCAGGCGGAGCAAGAGAAAGAGAGAGAGATAAGAGCACATGGGCGTGCTTAAGGGCGTGTAAAAAGGCGTACACGTGGGCGTTCTCTTGAGGAGTCATAGGTGTGTCATAGGTGGGTGGATACATGGAGGGGGTCTGCGCGGTCAGCTGGAACCTTTACCCTACTTGTGTGCGCTACTTGGTCATGACGTGCAATTTGACGTGTAACTGGGGAAAGCTGGGGGGAGCTGACTTTCGTTCTAGTAGAGAAGCCTTGAGTGTCAGGACGACCTGCACGCCTGGCACTATCTGATATCTTAAGTTTGGAGGATGTATTATCTGAAGTAAAGGTCGCTCGAGCAAAGGTTGCTCATCACTAATAGCCAGTGTATGCATATATGTCTTCGTGCATTGCGTGGGGGCCATGGGCTTTCTATGGATGCGAGCTCTGTAAATCACTTAAACGGAGACAGAATGGCTGGGCTCTATCTCTGTGGACGGGTTCTGTTTACCTTTTTCGTTAGGCAGGAATGTGTTTCTGTGGAGCAGAGCAGATAACTGTGAGCAAAATACTGTCTTGACAGGCCGAACTGGGCTCCTCTCGGCTGAGCATGAAGTATGCGAGAGGTCAGGGATACATAGCTAAACTGCAGCATTCAGAGTGTCTGGGAGGCATGAAGCCTGAATTCGGGTCCTGGCTCGGCTGAGCCACAACACGGGTTCATCTCGACTTTTAAACGTGCACCATGCAAATACATTGGCAGCATGGGCAACATAGGCCTCAGTGCAGAATTAACGTTCCTTTCATGGAAGGCTTGGTAACAGACACTCTAACATGGGACGGAAATGCAGAGGCATTATTATTACAGGCATGAGAGAGAAAGTTCATGGGTGACATGAACATACACTAAACGTGGGGTACATGCAGGGGACACATTGTCCACGTAAAAATTTCTATTTCCTCATTCCCTCCTTGTCCCCTACTGTGCCCTTCAGGACACATCTATATTCATGAGACCGTATATCTGATCATACAGCATCATTTGTTCGTCTTTTTTCTTTTGTATACGTGGATGGGGAATACAGGCAGTGGCACACAAGCCGCAAATCGCCGGGCCACATTGCAGACAGAGACAGCAACTGAATATCATAAGCAGTATCATTCCTAGGAACGACAACACTTTCCATCCCCATGCTGATATAACACTCCAGAGCCAACCGGACCAAGTCCATGTGCCTGGGTCTTGATGTATTTCGTGAGCTATCTTGTGGAGTCTTGTTATTGCGGCATACACGGATGGTGCGTTATTAGGAATAAACACGCAACAACTGGAGCCGATCACTCTACAAGCCCCGCCCCTATCTGCCAGGATGACGTCAAGAACAAGACGATTCTGAAGAACAACAAGTCTCATCGCAGACTGCTCCTCGGTTAAGTTCGCCAGAGCAGATGCAGTCTCATTCACTACTGCTTCTAGAGTTCTTGTTAACCTGCGTATTAGTTTACTGTTTTGGACGGGACCTATGAAGAAAAAGAATCCTCTATTGAAATCTGTATATTGCTCCCAGGCTGTCTCAGTCTGATCAATCACTGGGGAATCGGTCTCCCTCCTGTGTCTGACATGTTCTAATCGTGAATCTCGATGGTAATGGGATGGAGCTAGAAAGACAGGTGGCAGCAGGAACGCTATATAACATGTCCCACCCCAGTCTAAGGGCAGACGTACGTAGGCTGTCTGACCGCAAATGAAATAGGAATGGCGGGAAGCTTTGAAAGTAGACTTTCCCTTATCAGTAAACTCGACTACAGTATTATAATCACTGTGTCCCAAATGTACTGATCCTTTCTTTCTAACGCACAATTAACCTTTTACTGGTAGGACTGATATAAACGGTGGACCTATATTTTTCTCGGATTGGACATTCAGAATCATAAAGTTAAGGGAAGCATTTCCTTGCTCATACACTTCATTTTCTAGATCGGTCCCTGTCTTTTGGGGAAGACCGTCTTCGTCTGGAAAACATGCCTCATTCATTACTTTATTCAAATCTCCCCATATCCAATCGCCCTGGGAAACTGTGTATCTTCTGTCTAGTGATGACATTAAAGCGAACCATGCTCCGCACGAACCATTGTGCGAGAACGGAAAAGGAAAAAGGGGCAGAACTCCCTTCGTTTTCTGGTAAGGTGGGAGCCGGCCACATACCCAGCAGTTTGTTACATTGCTGGTCTGATGAGAACGGTGCAACATTCGAATAAAAGTATTGTTGCGCAGGGCTAGTCGATATGACAGTTCATGAGGTGGCAAATCAATGAATTTGTGCTCTACAGTGTCATTAAAGGAAGAGTGTATACGTGAAGAAATAGGAGGAAAGAAAACATGTAGTGCCAAGCTGATACATATTATAGTGGTGCACAGAAGAGACATAAAAATCAGAGTTACTATACATCTACTGCGTAATATCTTGCAGCACTTTTCTTTCATTTCTCTCTTTCTACTATTCTGGTCTACGATCTTATACATGTCAGGAACCTGTCTAACCGATTCACCACCTAGTGGACTTAAACAATTAAACGCTGTCTGACTTACTAGATCGTAATTTGGACCTATATTCCTGTTGCGGAGTCTTTTCTAGCAAAGGAGGCTTAGAGTCTGTACTCTCTGTACTATCGGGACAGTCTTTAGTTTTGATCAAAGTTCCAGAGTCTCCCAAAAAAATTTTACAGTGCTGGGCGTGAATCCATCCCTTGCGTCCATCGACCTTGACGGCAGTCCTCGTGGTCTGCAGTACTAATTTCGGTGTTTTCCAGCGCGGCTCAAGGGGGCTTGAACGATCAAAGTTCCGAATGAAGACTAGGTCACCAGGGACGATGGTGTGTTCCTTGACTTGAGTATTGTCAGGGAAGGTGGCGGCAACCTGTGAACGACAAGAGAGTAGTGCAGACATCAAGGAAGCCAGGTAATCTGCCAGCATATTACTGTCAACATCAGTAATTTTCTTAGGCATAGGCGTACCCCACATATTCGGTGGTCTACCAAAAACCACTTCGTAAGGAGATAGGCCTGTTCTGGAATGAGCTACCATGCGCATGTAAAAGAGGGCAACCGGCAAGGCTACCATCCAATCCATGCCTTTTTCTGCACTGACTTTCGCTAATTTCGTCTTAAGTGTTTGATTATGGCGCTCGACAAGTCCAGCTGCTTCTACGTGTCGTACACAATGAAACTTCCATTGATATCCTAACAGAAGGGACACTTGTTTCATTAATTCAGAGGAAAAGGGCTGACCGTTGTCTGAGTACACGACACGGGGCAATCCGTATCTGGGGAAAAACTCACGTACCAATTGCCTGGCGGTGGTCTAAGCAGTATAATCTGGGACTGGGTACGCTTCTGTCCATCTAGATAGTGCACATACAACTACTAGGACATACTTGTAACCTCTACATCTGTCCATTTAGATATAATCCATCTGGAGGACTTCAAAAGTATGGTCAGGAGGATGAAATCCGCCTTTTTCCACCGGAATGCCTTTGCCTGGATTGAACTGGCAACAAATCATACAGGTACGTACTTTCTGTTTCGCTGCTGCACGCAGGTGCTTGTTAAACTAGATATTCTGTAAGCTATCTAGCATTGCCTTTTCCCCTAAGTGTGCTGGACTATGTGCTGTGTTTATGATGACTTGTACCATAGAGTCTGGGAGAAAACATGTAGCTTTGCCTTTAGTCATCCAACCTTGATCAGTCTGGACCCCTTCTTGTTCAGTCCATTTCTTTATTTCATCTGAAGTGGCATGTGTCTGTATGTCGAGTACATCTTGTGAAGGATCCCTGACCGTCATGCAATTGGTACGTGAGTTTTTCCCCAGATACGGATTGCCCCGTGTCGTGTACTCAGACTTCGTCAGCCCGCTTGCCCTCCCCTCCGCTGACTACATCCTCCTGGGGGACCTCAACTTCCACCTGGAGAACAACAACGACCGCAACACCAGCACCCTGCTCGACAATCTCGCCAATCTTGGACTCAAGCAGCTGGTGTCCACCCCCACCCACCTCGCCGGACACACACTCGACGCAGTCTTCTCATCCAGCACAGACATTGCCTTCAGCCACGCCACAGAGCTTCAATGGACGGACCACAGCTGTGTCCACTTCACCTTCAAAAGAACGACGACCCACCACCACCAGCAACAGGTTGCCCGCAGAAGCTGGAACAAGATCACAGCCGACCAGCTCGCCACCTCCTTGAGCCAGCACCCTCCTGCCAGCTCAGCGAACCCCAGCCAGGCCGCAGACAACCTCACAAAGTGGATCGCAACTGCGCGGACGAGCTCGCCCCACTGAGGACCCCGCCCAGCAGACCCGGCAGCAAGAAAGCCCCATGGTTCACCGACGAACTCAAAAGCTCCAAGAAGAACTGCCGAGCCCTCGAGAAAGTCTGGAGAAGGGAACCAACACCGGACAACAGGACCACCTTCAAGCTTGCCACCCAGAACCACCACCAGCTGATCCGCGCCGCCAAGAAAACTGCATTCAAGGACCGGCTGGACAACAACGCACACAACTGCAAAGAACTCTTCAACATCGTGAAAGAGCTCTCCAACCCCAGCGCAGGAAACAACGACATCACCCCATCGCAAGACCTCTGCAACTCCCTCGCCTCATACTTCCACAACAAGATCGCAGACATACACAACAGCTTCAACAACCAACCAACGCACACCACGACCGAACCACCACCCCCCACCACCACCCTCCGCGCCTGGACTCCGATCAGCACCGACGACACCGTCCGCACAATGAACTCCATCCACTCAGGATCTCCGACCGACCCCTGCCCCCACCACGTCTTCAACAAAGCCGACGCCGTCATCGCACCCCACCTGCGAGACATCATCAACACATCCTTCGACACCGCCATCTTCCCTGAGAGCTGGAAGCACGCCGAACTCAGCGCTCTACTCAAGAAACCCACAGCGGACCCCACCGAACTCAAGAACTACCGCCCCATCTCGCTCCTCCCGTTTCCAGCCAAAGTCATCGAGAAGACCGTCAACAAGCAGCTGGCCGCCTTCCTTGAGACGAATGGATCCCTCGACCCCTCACAGTCTGGCTTCCGAGCCAACCACAGCACCGAGACCGCCCTCATCGCCGCCACCGACGACATCCGAGCCCTGATGGACAACGGAGAAACAGCGGCCCTCATCCTCCTAGACCTCTCCGCGGCATTCGACACTGTCTGCCACCACACCCTAGTGCAGCGCCTCAGCAACGTCGGAATCCAGGAGAAGGCTCTGGAATGGATCACCTCCTTCCTCGACGGAAGAACACAGAGAGTCCGCCTACCACCGTACAAGTCAGAGGCCACCGAAGTCATCTGCGGCGTCCCTCAAGGATCCTCACTGAGCCCCACCCTCTTCAACGTCTACATGAGCCCCCTCGCGGCCATCGCACGCCAACACAACCTCAACATAATCTCCTACGCCGACGACACCCAGCTGATCCTCTCCCTGACCAACGACCCCGCCGCCGCCAGAGCCAATCTGCACGAAGGGATGAAAGAGGTAGCCGAGTGGATGACGACCAGCCGCCTGAAACTGAACTCAGACAAGACGGAGGTCCTCATCCTAGGCTCCTCGCCCTCCGCCTGGGACGACTCCTGGTGGCCTCCCGCCCTGCGCACCACACCCACACCAACAGACCACGCACGCAACCTGGGCTTCATCCTGGACTCCTCCCTCTCCATGACCAGGCAAGTCAACACCGTCTCCTTGGCGTGCTTCAACATCCTTCGCATGCTACGGAAGATCTTCTGGTGGATCCCCACCGAGACCAGGAAGACCGTCACCCAGGCCCTCGTCACCAGTCGACTGGACTACGGCAACGCCCTCTACGCCGGTACCACCGCCAAGCTCCAGAAGAGATTCCAGCGGATCCAGAACGCCTCAGCCAGACTCATCCTCGACATCCCACGAACCAGCCACATCTCCGGACACCTCAGAGACCTGCACTGGCTCCCCGTCAACAAAAGAATCACCTTCCGCCTCCTCACCCACGCACACAAAGCCATACACGACCAAGGCCCGAGCTACCTCAACAACCGAATCAACTTCTACGCTCCCAAACGCCACCTCCGCTCAGCCAACCACGCCCTCGCCGCCGTCCCCCGCATCCGAAGAGCGACAACAGGAGGAAGGTCCTTCTCCTACCTGGCCGCCAAGACCTGGAACTCCCTCCCGACCGACCTACGCCTGACCCAAGACCACCTCTCCTTCAGGAAGAAGCTGAAGACCTGGCTGTTCGAGCAGTAACGGCACCCCCTTCCCCCCAGCGCCTTGAGACCCTACGGGTAGGTAGTGCGCTCTATAAATGTCTTGATTGATTGATTGATTTGTCAGCAAAGGTACCTCTGTCTTTGTCGTGTCTGTTGGTGTCTGGGCTGTAAGTTTAGCTGTTCGGTCTGCCAGGCCATTACCCTGGGAAATGGTGTCTGTAACTTTCGTGTGTGCTTTGCATTTCAGGATTGCTATGGCTGCAGGTGAATGTATCACTTCTAACAGAGCCTGAATAAGGAGACCATGCTGAATTTTAGCACCATGAGAGGTCAGGTAACCTCTCTCCCTCCATAATACTCCGAAGTCATGAACAACCCCGAAGGCATACTGCAAATCTGTATATATGTTCACTTTCAAGTTCTTGGCTCTTATGCAGGCTTGTGTCAGAGCGATAAGCTCTGCTGCTTGTGCTGAGAGTGTGTCTATTCTTTGTGTCTCTATGACTTCAGTATCAGTGGTCACGGCATATGCGGCCACTAACTCTCCTGTGCTTGTTCTCATGCATGAACCATCTACATAAAGTGTCAGGTCAGGGTCTGGCAGTGCAATGTCTGTCAGGTCTTGTCTTGGTTTCGTCACTGTATTTATTACTTCCACACAGTCATGTGGTGCAGTGTCTACTGTGCTTGAGGGCAAGAGTGTAGCAGGGTTGAGAATATTGCATCGTCTGATCTCTATGTGTGGCTGAAATAACGTCAGTTCATATCCTGTTAGTCTCGCTACAGTCAGGTGCTGTGTCTGTGTCCTGTTCAAGAGAACTTCCACTGCATGTGGAACCTGAACTGTCAGGGGGTGTCCCAACACTATGGAGTCACTCTGTCTTATAGCTAGGGCTGTTGCTGCAACTGATTTCAGGCACGCAGGCAGAGCCTGGGCCACTGGATCCAGTGTACTAGAAAAATAAGCACAGGGCTTGTGTTTTCCTGCTTGATCTTGTGTGAGGACAGATAATGCTGTTCCATCTCGTTCAGTGACGAAAAGCGTAAAAGGCTTGCTGTAACAAGGAGTCGCTAAAACTGGTGCTTGACATAAGGCTCTTTTTAACTCTTCAAATGCCAGGGTATGTTCTTGTGTCCAAGGGAGGGCAGTTGAAGACGCTGCCTCCTGTGTTGTCAACTGTATGAGTGGTTTAGCTAAATAGGCATACTGGGGAATCCATTGTCTGCAGTATGAAGTGAGGCCAATGAAGGCCCGTACTTCCTTTTGTGTCTTGGGCTGTGAAAAGGTTAGCAATTAACTGAATACGTTCTTGTGTCAGCTGTCTGCCCCTCTTGGACAGCAAGTGTCCAAGGTACACCACTTGCTGTGCACAGAATTGCAACTTTGAAGGGGACGCTTTGTGCCCCTTGTCTGCCAGGAAGTGTAAAACTGTCAGTGATGCATTCTCGCAGTCTGGTTCTGATCGTGCTGTGATTAGGATGTCGTCTACATACTGGAGCAGTGCAGTGTTAGCAGGCATATGAATACTGTCTAGTTGTCTTTTTAATGCTTGGCTGTAAATGCTAGGACTCTCTGTGAAACCTTGGGGAGCTCTCGTAAATTTAAAGCTGCGTCCATTTAAACTGAATCCGAAGAGATACTGACTCTCTGGATGAATTGGGACACTGAAAAAGGCATTCTTCAGGTCAATTACAGTAAAGAACGTTGCCTCAGAATCAATAGCAGTCAGTAATGAAGAAATATCTGGGACCACTGGGTATTGAGGAACTACACATTTGTTCAATTCTCGAAGGTCAACAACTAGTCAGTAAACTGGTGGTGCATTAGGGTCTGTTCGTTTAAGAATAGGGATGACAGGTGAATTACATACATTCGAGTCAGTCTCTACTACCACTCCTTGTGCAATGAGTTTGTCAACAATTTTCAGTAAGGCTATTACGGCATCAGGTGGTAACTTGTATTGTCGTATTCGAGGTAATACTACTCCTGTTTTGAGAGTGACACGGTGTGGCGTAATGTGCATGTATCCTACGTCAGTCGGACCTTGTGCCCATAAGTGCTGTGGTGCATTCTGGAGTCTGTGGTCAAAATCTTTCAACACATAATGTCCCTTAAAATCACGTAAGAACAGTCGTACTCCTTCCGGAGAACAACATATAACTGCTCCTAGTTCTTTCAATGTCTTTATACCAAGCAAGTTTTCTGGACAGGACTTAGTAAGCAGCAAGTCTGTGGTACGTGACAATGGACCAACACCTAGGGAAACTGGTTTCGACACTTCGTTAACAATAGGCTTTCCTGAAAATCCCAGGGAAACATTCTGTGAGTCTGAAAGGGGTGCCCTGGAACCTCGTCGTGGCTGATTGTAGTTCTGCTCGCCCCTGTGTCAATCAGAAATTTTCTGTCTTTTCCCAATACATGACTATGTACATAGGGACCCTCTTGATCTACAGGAACCTCAATAAGGGGCAAGCCAACTTCCCTCTCTAGGCTGTTTCATGAGAACTGTTGGAATTCTGGATAGTCCGACTGTGTGTACTGGTAGATTTGTTGGGTGGCATTTTGTGTGGCAGGTGGTGGTGGGGGAAAATTCGCTACTGTCTGTTGCGTGTTCTGTGGGGTGCTATTCTGCCTAGGAGGATGCGGTCGTTCTTTTGTCTTGCCTGTAGCTATATTGTGTTTCAGGACAGCACAATCTTTTACAAAGTGACCTGGCTGTTTACAATAATTACAGTTCCCATTAACAAGTGTCGTGCCCTTTTTGTTCGCATTAGCTGGTACCGTTTGGGCAACCAGCACTTTCATTTTCGTATCTTTCATGCGTCTCTTTTCATGATCTTGTTCCTCTCTAATTCTGTTCTGGTGGTATTGTAACATTTGCAACATTTGCGAAGGGCTATTTGCTTGCCAAGTACTCTCAACCTTCTGTACTCTATTCTTGATCTGGGGTAAGGAATTCTCTACTAATTTGCTCACGAAAAGATGTGGATATGATTCACTACTGGGCTTAAGGCCACTATTAATAGTAAAACATTTTTCGAATCTAGAACAAAAATCACTTGTGTCCTCGTCTTGTTTCAGTTTACAGGCTGAAATAGCATCCCAATCTTCCTTTTTAGTAATCAATAATCTCGGCAAAACTTGTATCAGGAGTTCAGGTAGTGCTTTAGCTTTGTCCCCAAGACCAACACCAGGGTGCCGTCCTTTATCCTCTGCTTCCAATTCTGCCCAACTTAACTTTTTCTCTCCCACCTCCCAGTCCTTTTCCTTAAGCTTTTCGTAAATACCAACAGGCAACAGTACTTTCAATAACTTTATAATGTCAGCGTACGTGTAATCCCCTATGCGGAGAATGTCTTTTAATTCTCGGTGAAATCCCCCCGGGTCTTTATCATGGCAGGGCAACATCTTTTTCATTTCCAGTATTTCTAATTTCGTTAAGGGTGTGTAAACATACACTCATTGTAGCTCACCCGCTGCATTTTTGACGGGATGTACCTCTCGTAGGGGGTTCTGTCTATCTATGTGCAAGTTCTTTCTGTCGTGATGTGGGGCAGGAATCATGCATGTGGTCAGAGAAGTCAAGTACTTCTGTCGTTGGTCCAGAATGACATTAATTAATTCAGTACCTAGGTTTGTCCATCTTTCTAGGAGTATATCGTCCAGTAATTTATACAAGGGACCGGGATCAGAATATTGACTCTCATACAACATGATCAAATGTTGAACCATGTAAATACCAGCCAAACGCTGTTCGTTTGGCAGAAGGCTCAAAAAGGTCTGGGCTACTATGTCACCGCTATATATGTTAGAATTGGACACCCATTGGACGGCTGACCGGACCAATTCCTGTTCGTGTGGGGTGTGGGGTCTCTCGCTCTCTACCCATCGTTTCAGTGCGTTTTCAGTAGCTTGGAACAAATTTCCAAGGGAATATCTTTCTTTTATAGAATGTCCCTGTTTACGGTAATCGAGACACTTGGGCCTGTCAAACTGTCGCGCTTTGCCTACATAATTTATTTTGTCCTTTTCCTCCGTTTCTGGCTCAACCTCTTCCGATGATGACTCATGCTGTCCGTCAGAGTCTTCCTTGTGTATGTCTATGATCGCCTTTCGTATTTTTCTGTACATACTTTCTGTCTGTCCCTGTCTATCATGCCGACCGGCAGCTATGTTGTCACTCCAATCCGTCAGAACTTTCTTTACCTCTCTGTCTGGTTGGTCTTGTTCCCTGATCAGACAGTTAATCAAAAAACGTAAAATCATGTTTTTAACATCCACCTTTCTTTGTTCCATGGCCTCTTCTATACTCGCGGGTCCCTTTCCTGTTCTAATGAAATCGTATATTTTATCTAGGTGTTCCTTCATGCCTGGTAATGTAATCAAATAGTTGACGGCATGTCTTAATCTTAGTGAATACACAAGCATTGCACCCTCTCCTGTTACTGGATCGTATATACAACGTGGGATCGTTACACCTACATACTTAAATGGTGTTGATGTCATTTGTGGCGTTCGTGGTGGCCCTAGCCCTAGCGGGGTTCGTGTCAATGGCGGTGTTCGTGGCATTGTCGGTGGCCCCCCTCCCACTGCCCCGGCACCTTCGTCCTCTTTCACGGCCTGCTGGAGCTGTAGGAGCTGTAGGAGCTGAGCCTGTGACGGGGGGCGGAGGGAATTCTGCATTTACATAGTCCGGTGCGGGCTCTTCTAGGTAGGAGGAAATAAAAGCTTCAGAGGCTGTCGGCTTCTGTCTACGTACTCTAAAGGGTACTGGTGGTGGCGTATGCAACCTACGGGATTTTTCTGAAGGGGTCGCTTTAGCTAGTTCTTCTGAAAAGACGGGATAAATACCAGCAACGAGGGCATTTCTTTCTCTATCAGCTTGTTCTGCCTTGACCCGTTCCCCCTCCTCCCGCAGTTCTTTTTCTTTGGCTTTTTCCACTGCTTGTTTACTTCTCTCTGCTTGGTGGAATTATTTCTCTGCTCTCCTATGCGCTTCTTTACGCCATAACTCAATGGCATCTTTCTGGGACGGTCTTACTTTCCTTTTCCATAGCGCTTCCTCTACTTTCATAATGCATTCGGAATCCCATGTTCCTGAAGCAGGCCATCTGTACTTTTCCTCTAGATCTTTCGTGTAATCTACCCACAAGTCTAAAAATAATATGGCATCTAGCCCGTGTTTCTGGTACATAAAATGGCCAGGTGTATCTCTAGGCGGGATGGGTACTGACTCTTCGAGTATCCCTTTCCTGGTCCCTAACTGACGTAATTTTGAAAACAGTGGCATGTTGAAACGAACGTAATGAAAACACAATACACTAAAATAGACTGACTGAAACAACCATTCACAATACAACACTAAAACACTAAAACAGATACATTTTGACTGATACATGGGGCAAAACATGAACTTGAAAACCGTTAACTTTATGCACTGGAATACAGTACAACCATACCGGTCTCATAAAGAAACACGTCTTTACCGTGCCCACCGAAATGGACCCGTCTTTACCATGCCTGTGTGAACAGACACGTCTTTACCGAGCTCAAATAAATGAACCCGTCTTGAACATTATGCGTTCCCAATAACGGTACTCACCGGGAAGCAGAACTTGAAGGCCTCGGAAAACTCGATACTGCGTGACTGCGGTGCTGCGCATGCGCCTTAGAACAGGTGGGCCTCTGGATACCTCGGACCTTGCTCTCTCACGGCTTGGGCTCTGGTTGGGATGATCCGCAATCCTCACCGCCTCGTGTGGATGCCTGGTCGCAGTCCGTCTCCTCCGTGGGCCTGAGGGAGTAAGCAGGAAGTCCTGCTGGCGTGTACACTTTGAAGTCCGTCACGGCTGTAGAAGGGGGCAAGGGCTGGACCTTCATCGCCGGCGCGTGGGGAAGGGGACTAGTCCCTGTTCGGGTGCCAGATTATGTGGTAAATAAAATTATTACCCTGTCGGAATTTCTATACTTAAGCAAAAAGGTTTTGCATATAATGAGAGGCAGAGTCCGTGGTGTCCGATTCAAAAGGGCTTTATTTCAGTAACTCGAGTTAAGGGAGAATCGGGTTCCATCACCACTAAGGTTCAGGAAGGGTCGTCATCTGGACTTTATTCACAGAGTACATTATTTATACGTAAAACATACATTAACTTGCATAGAGAAGGTGGAGCGCTCCAGGCGGAGCAAGAGAAAGAGAGAGAGATAAGAGCACATGGGCGTGCTAAAGGGCGTGTAAAAAGGCGTACACGTGGGCGTTCCCTTAAGGAGTCATAGGTGTGTCATAGCTGGGTGGATACATGGAGGGGGTCTGCGCGGTCAGCTGGAACCTTTACCCTACTTGTGTGCGCTACTTGGTCATGACGTGCAATTTGACGTGTAACTGGGGAAAGCTGGGGGGAGCTGACTTTCGTTCTAGTAGAGAAGCCTTGAGTGTCAGGACGACCTGCACGCCTGGCACTATCTGATATCTTAAGTTTGGAGGATGTATTATCTGAAGTAAAGGTCGCTCGAGCAAAGGTTGCTCATCACTAATAGCCAGTGTATGCATATATGTCTTCGTGCATTGCGTGGGGGCCATGGGCTTTCTATGAATGCGAGCTCTGTAAATCACTTAAACGGAGACAGAATGGCTGGGCTCTATCTCTGTGGACGGGTTCTGTTTACCTTTTTCGTTAGGCAGGAATGTGTTTCTGTGGAGCAGAGCAGATAACTGTGAGCAAAATACTGTCTTGGCAGGCCGGACTGGGCTCCTCTCGGCTGAGCAGGAAGTATGCGAGAGGTCAGGGATACATAGCTAAACTGCAGCATTCAGAGTGTCTGGGAGGCATGAAGCCTGAATTCGGGTCCTGGCTCGGCTGAGCCACAAAACGGGTTCATCTCGACTTTTAAACGTGCACCATGCAAATACATTGGCAACATGGGCAACATAGGCCTCAGTGCAGAATTAACGTTTCTTTCATGGAAGGCTTGGTAACAGACACTCTAAGATGGGACGGAAATGCAGAGGCATTATTATTACAGGCATGAGAGGGAAAGTTCATAGGTGACATGAACATACACTAAACGTGGGGTACATGCAGGGGACACATTGTCCACGTAAAAATTTCTATTTCCTCAACAACATGATAGGATGGCAGACAGGTATTGTGGATGAGGTTTTGAGAAAAGCGAAATATTGCAGTGAAGAAATTGATGCCAAACAGAAAAAGCTAAAAGAAAAAGCCATGTGGGCACAAGTAAAGGAAGCGGAGCAGCAAGTAGCGCAAATGGAAAATAAGAATGCAGGGAATCAAGGGAATTTTAAGGGCAAACCAAAATTGGTGGGAAATATAGATGATTTAAAGAAAAAGCACCCTTGTTTCAATTGCGGTAAGTTAGGGCACTGGAAGAACAAGTGTAAGTGTCCGCCAAGAGTAAATGCGGAAAATAATTCATTGAATTCGCAGGTGCAGTTTGAGATAAATCCACAACAGCAACAACAGCAGATAGCAAATCAGAAAAGTCAGGTGCTGCAACCGCCACTGCCAGACAGTGTAAACCAGCAGAGATACAGTGCAGAGACAGGATTCAGCGGAGGTGAACAGGTAAAAAGACCGCAAAGAGTGAATGCGTGTCCTCAGTATTGGTTACAAGAAGAGGGTGGCAGTGAGTCGGATGAAAGTTTATGATGGTGCCTGAGAGAGGGAGAAGAGTGTGTGCTTGGAGCCACTCTTGAGGTAGATCAGTCTGGTCCATTTGTGAACGGAAAAGTGAATGATTTGGAAATAGCTTTCCTAGTGGACACTGGTGCTACCCATTCTACTGTAAGATCAGTGGAAATTCAAAATATTCCTCTCTCGGGAGAGTCCATCCAAGTTGTAGGTGTAGCAAATAGAGAAATACAAACCCCTTTGACAGAACCAGTTGAAGTAGAAATTGGAAATTACAAAGAGATGCATCGGTTTGTGGTGTGTGACAGTAGCCCTGTTAATCTGTTAGGTAGGGATATACTGTGTAAAATGAACTGTGCCATATATTGCTTGCCAGATGGCATAGAATTACAAACCCCCGATGAAGACAGTTTATACAAAATGACGATGCTTATGATTGAGGCAGAGCACAGCAAGCTATTTCCTGTTTTTGATCGAGAGAAAATTCCTGTTGAATTGAAAGAAGCAGTGAAAGAAATAGTATATGATTTTACTGGAAAAGATATAGGATTGATGAAAGGTGTTGATCCTGTAAAGGTTACAGTGAAAGAAGGAGCGAGTTACCCAAATATACCTCAGTATAAGATGACTGCAGAAATAATTGAGGGAATTACACCTGTAATTGACAAAATGATTGAGCAAGGAATCCTTAGAGAGATAGGAAGCAGTCCTTGTCATTCACCGGTAATGGGATTTAAAAAGCCAAACGGAACATTTAGAATTGTTCAAGACCTCGGAAAAGTTAATAAAATTGTTGTCTCATGTTGCCCGATTGTTCCTAATCCAGCAGTGATTTTGTACCAAATCCCTCATGATGCAGAATGGTACACAGTGATTGACCTGTGCAATGTGTTCTTTACTGTTCCATTGCATGTAGAAAGTCAGCCAATTTTTGAGTTCAGATTCCAAAATCGTATCCTAGCATGGTGTAGAATTCCACAAGGGTACACTGAGAGTCCATCAATTTTTAATCAGTTGTTAAGGAAATCATTGGAGAGTCTAAGTATGCCTGGAGAGTCTGTGCTAGTACAGTACATGGATGATCTTTTAATCGCATCTAAAACAAAAGATGCATGTGTAAGCGACACAGTGGCATTGCTAAATCATTTGGCAGAAGAGGGACATAAAGTGTCTCCGTCAAAATTGCAGTTTTGTCAAAAAGAAGTGCAATATTTAGGCCATAAAATTGCAAAAGGAATTAGACAAGTCACAGTAGAAAGAATAAGAATGATACAAGGAATGCAACCTCCTAGAACTCAGAGACAGGTAAGAATGTTCTTAGGAATGGAAGTTTATTGGAGACAGTGGATTAGTGGATTTTCATTGATTGCAAAACCATTGCAGAGACTGACAAAAGCAGACATCAGAGATCCAATAGTGTTGACCAAAAATGAAATGGAAGCATTTGAACAATTGAAAGCAAAATTGTGTGAAGCACCAGCATTGGGAATGCCTGATTATGAAAAAGAGTTTGAATGTACTGTAGTGAGAGAGAAGGATGTGCTTTGTCAGTATTGATTCAGAAACATGGAAGAATGAGAAAACCAATTGCATATTTCTCAGCTGTTTCGAACCCTGTTGCAAAGGCTTTGCCAGGATGTCTGAAAGCAGTTGCAGCAACCAGTGTAAGCCTGAAGCAGAGTGAAGGAATTGTTATGGGATTTCCTGTGAGAGTTTATGTACCTCATTCAGGGGAGATTCTCCTCACAAGAGCAAAGACCCAATATATGACCAACAGCAGAATGACTCGTTATGAAGAGGTAATTTTGGGAGCTGAAAATGTGACAATTGCCAGATGTGTGAATGTTAATCCTTCTACATTACTACCTGACACTATTGAAGCAGGAGAGAAAGGTGTAAATGTTTGGATGTTCTTGAGTACTGCACAAAACCTAGGCCAGACATTAGGGACGAGCCATTACCTGAATCAGATTATGTGATGTTTGTAGATGGATCGTGTCTGAGAACTGAAAGTGGTATTTTGAGTGCTGCTTATGCAAATTGCACAGTAGCAGAAGTGTTGGAAGCATCTTGTCTGAAAGGAAGTTGATTGCTTTGATACGAGCATGTGAACTAGGAAAAGAGGTGAAATTAACCATAGTGACTGATAGTCAGTATGGTTATGGAGTTGTTCATGATTATGGACAGCTTTGGTCTCAAAAAGGTTATTTAACTTCTGCGGGAACACCCATTCGAAATGCTGAATTTGTAAAAACACTGATTGATGTAATTCAGTTACCTGAAAAAAATGCTGTGGTAAAATGTGCAGCACATAAAAAGAATGAGGATTATATTTCTAAAGGAAATAATTATGTGGATGCCATTGCTAAGCATTGCGCGAAGAACCAAATTTCAATCAATCGAGACAAAACAAAAGAACATGTTCTGAGTCCTTTAATGCTAACCACTGTAGTTGAGACATGGCAGGAAGTGAAGCAGATGCAAGAAGAGGCAGACTCAGAAGAAAAAGATATTTGGTTAAAGACAGAATGTAGACAGCGAGAAGAAGATGAAATCTGGGTTTACAAAGATGAAAGACCAGTAAAGCCTATTAGCATGATTTCAGACATGGCACAAATGCCCATATTGGTGGAGTGGAGTGGCTCACTGGTTAGAGGCGGCAGACCCGTAAGCAAAGGACGGCCCGGGACCAGGGTTCAATGCCCGACGCGGCAGGGTCGTGGACCAGGGTCAAACGGACTCGATAATTCTCGCCTCGGTGCCTACTCTAACCAGGGAACACACTCGGCAACTCTGGGCATTAAGCTTGCCTCATCTCTACAACAGCCCCCGGCAGACGCCGGGGATGCCTGGTTTCACCTTGGAGATACCCAGAAAGGGACCATCTCACAGGGAAAACCAGGACGGGTTTCCCAGAGGTCTTCAGCGCCAGGATACTCCTTGGAGTCACAGTGCGCTTTACAAGTACACCCACATTTACATATTGGAAGAGATGCCATAATTCATCTTTTTAGACAAACTTAGTATAATCCTGAATTCAGAATGATTGCTGAAAGTTTGTGTCAAAGGTGCCTAGTGTGCCAACAATTCAATCCAAACAGAAGAACTGTTGTGAGTTTGGGAACCATAGGACGGGAGGGTGGTCCATTCACAAGAGTACGGATGGATTTTGTGGAATTGCCCCCAAGCAATAGGCTTAGATATGTGCTTGTGATAATCTGTTTGTTCTCCCGGTGGGTTGAAGCTTTCCCCACTAGAAGGAATGATGGAATAACTGTAGCCAAATTGTTCTTACAAGAAATCATGCCACGATTCGGTTCCCCGGTAACCATTGAATCGGACCGCGGACCACATTTTCAAAATGAGTTGATGCAGACGATTTGTGAGGCTCTGGATATTCGCCAGAAACAACATTGTGCTTACCGACCTGAGGCTTCAGGGGTAGTAGAGCAGGTAAATGGAACCATTAAAAACAGAATTGCAAAGATGTGTTTGGCAACAGGACTCAAGTGGCTAGATGCCTTGCCACTTGTTTTGATGACACTGAGAAGTATTCCTGACAGGAAAACTGGATTAAGTCCCCATGAAATTTTGATGGGCAGGGTTATGAGACAAGCTTATGTACCTGTTAACAAATTGCTAACAATAAATGATGATATCATATTAGACTACTGCAAAAGTCTGTCTGATGTAGCGACTTCTGTGCTCCACCAGGTGGGAACTGAATCAAACTTTAAAGAGAAAAATCAGGCGGCGTGGCCAAGATGGCGGAGTGAGCGGTCTACTCTCTGCGAGCTCCCGTAATCCCAAGCCCCTGTACCGCTTTTATTAGCAGATCTCCCCCAAACGGCCGGGGATCTGTAAGGAGATCGAGAGATCGCCCAGCGACGTCGACGGTGGTGCTGCTGGCTCCCTGAACCGCTGTCCCAGAGCCCAAGGAGTGTGACCGGAGGCAGAGGTGGCACGACGGGACGGCCACAGGCTGAGGCCAAGAGGCTCGGGCCAGCCCAGAGATGCCCTGTGGTGGAGCAGTCCGCTGGAGTATTAGACCGGGACTCACTTTGGCAGACTCCGGTACCGAGCGGAGGAGTGCGTGTGCCCGGTGCTCAGTGGCGACAGTCTAGTACCCGATGCTCCGGCGCGGATCATCACACG
Organism: Lissotriton vulgaris; assembly: GCF_964263255.1. Lineage (NCBI taxonomy): Eukaryota > Metazoa > Chordata > Amphibia > Caudata > Salamandridae > Lissotriton > Lissotriton vulgaris. Next base: position 1,068,195,764 of record NC_141696.1, on the reverse strand, counting down.
AGGTCGAGGATGAGGCCTAGCGGCAAGCTCCCCTGAAGCGAACTTCTTCCGGCAGCAGCGGCTCGCCAAGGGACCGGCACGGGAACCCCCTTGGCAGGCTACAGCGTCGAGCGGTGGAGTGCAAATGCCAGGCGCCCGAAGGTAAGAGGCTTGAACCCGGAGCACTGACGCAGATCGCTACGCGAGGCCGGGGATGAGGCCTAGCGGCAAGCTCCCTTGAAGCAAACTTCTTCCGAAGGCAGTGGCTCGCAGAGGGACCAGCACAGGAACCCCCGTGGCAGGCTACAGCGTCGAGCGGTGGAATGCAAATGCCAGGCGCCCGAAGGTGAGAGGCTTGAACCCGGAGCGCTGACGCAGATCGCTACGCGAGGCCGGGGATGAGGCCTAGCGGCAAACTCCTTTGAGGCAGACTTCCTCCGGCGGCGGCAGCTAGCCGAGGGTCCGGAGCGGGACCCCCGTGGCAGAATACAGCACCGAGCAGGGGAGTGCAAAAGCCCGGCGCCCGGAGGTGAGAGACTTGGACCCGGAACGCTGGTGCAGATCGCTACGCGAGGCCGGGGATGAGGCCTGGCGGGGAGATCCCCTGAAGCAACCCTACTCCTGCTGAGCCGGCCCACCTGAGGAACAGAGCGGGACTCACCGTAGCGGACTCTGGCGCAGAGCAGGGAGGAACGAGGGTCCGGTGCCCGGAGGCGAAGGACTTTGGTGCGGAGCGCCGGCGCAGTTCATTACGCGAGACCGGGGAGGCGGCCTGGTGGTGGGCCCCCCACAGCGACTCCCCTCCAGCCTGCCGCTGACTCGAACTGTGGAACTGGCCGTGGGCCTGCATGAGGCACCAGGCGCCCGGAGCAAGGATTACTACGGCAAGTGCTTAGGAAACTACAGTGTGCTCATCTGGGGTCCCCATCGGCAGCATGGCGGGCAACAGAGGGAACAAGAAAGGGGACCGGACACTACCAGAAATGCTGAATAGAGGCCCAGCGAGGCAAGACAGGGGGCAACAATCGCCAGGCCACTCGAGCAGCTCCCAAGGGGCCGCAGGAGGGGAACCTCCAGTGATTAGATCTTTCCTCGAATCCCTCTTTAGCTCGCTTAGAGAAGATTTCCAAGCACTGTAGCAGGAAGTTGCAGGGGAAGTCCGGGAGGTGCAGAGAGAGGTCGATGGCCTTGGGGAGAGAGTGTCTACTATGGAGGAAGCTGGTCACTCCCGGGATGAAGAGATTGTGCAGCTGCAGCAGGAGGTGCTGCGCCTGAGGGATCAACAACTTGACCTCCAATCGCACAGTGAGGACTTCGAGAACCGGTACCGTTGCAACAACATACGGGTCCGGGGAATTCCATCTGGAGAAGAGGGTGAGGACATTGCTGGGTATCTAAGAGACCTCTTTAGGGAGATACTGGGGGAGCCGGATGATTTCACCATCAGAATAGACAGAGCTCATAGGGTGAGCCCGGCACGCAGGGCCTCTGCACCAACCCTGATAACTTGGCTTTCTTGCCGGACTATCCCTTGAAGGAGCGGATTCTCCGTGAGGCGCGACAGCAGCAGTCCCTTCATTTCCAGGGGCACCAAGTCTCTCTCTTCCAAGATTTGTCGATAATCACACTCCAGAAGCGTAAGGCATTCAAAATTGCAACGGACTTCTTGAGGGATCACAACACGCAGTACTCTTGGGGCCATCCCTTCCGCCTTATTTTTAGGTGGAACTGGACTTTACACCAGCTTCGCTCCCTTCAGGACACCTGCAGGGTACTTGGAATTACTGCAACGGACGACGCGACCCCCACCCCTCGCCGACGATGTGCTTCCAGTGACGGCTGGCAGACGATCCCACTGCGGGAATCCTCTGCATCTTCGGCTTGGCCAGACTCACCCACTATCCGAGCGGACATGGCCAACGCAGTGCAAGAAGTAGCCAGAGACACAGCACCTACTGAAGTTGCTCTGACAGCCTGAATGTACTCCGGGGGAGATCGACATAGCCTTTAAGATGACGCAGGTTTGGGGGTTCGAGGGCGGGGGGCGGCGGGGGGGTGGGCAGTGGCTGGACGTCCACTTGAGTAACTTTCCGCAGGCTTGTCCGCTGAGGACCTGACTAGGATAATGGAATTTTGGGACTGGTTGGGGGGGCAGGGTGGGAGGGGAAGGGGTTGTTGGGGATGTTTTGGTTTTGGATTGGGGAGAGAGGGTTGGAGGGGGGGTCAGGGAGTTTTGGGTAGGGGTTTGGGGGTTAGTGGGGAAGGGGGGGAGCCGTCCAGTGTACCATGTAGGCCCTGGCAACCTCAGCTGCGCATGTCTACCTAGCCTTGCCCGGGCAGGAACACTTCGCTTTCACGTACACCCTTTTCCACGCCTCCCAGCATTTTGAAGGTGGTGACTCTTAATGTACGGGGCCTCAACAACCCGGTTAAGAGACGAGCGGTCCTGTCTCTCTTGGAGAGCACTCACGCTGACATATGTCTCCTTCAAGAGACGCATCTACTCCCGCAGGACACCCACAGGATGCGCTCACATACATTTCCTACACAGTTTCACTCTTCCAGGGCCAATAAGACAGCAGGGGTGGCAATCCTGGTAGCTAGACACTTTAAGGGGGAAATTCTTCACAAGCACACAGAACACAAAGGCCGGCTGCTGGCATACCGGTTTAGGATCGGGGGTATCACCTTTACCATCGGGTCCCTGTATAGCCCTAATGAACAACAGGAACGCTTCCTACAATCCGCGCTTGTGGATGTTACTGCCTCGCAAGATGGTCATATAATCATTGGAGGGGATTTTAATATGGTTTTTGATTCGGCCATGGACAGATATGCACACCGCACCCCGCAGGTCGGGGACTTCTCAGCCAGGTGTAAGGCACAGCTATCAGAAGTTGACCTGCACGACCTCTGGCGACACATGCATCCCACTGATAGGGGATATACGTATTATTCCCATGCCCATAAGACGTACGCGAGGCGGGACCATCTCCTGGTCACAACTCCGGTACGGGCATTGGTCTCTACGTCGGACCTAGGGGTACTGTCCTTGTCGGACCATGCCCCGGTCCCCCCCACCCTGGGTCTACCGCCGGTGACGAGTTCTCCTAGAATATGGCGCCTCCGGGACACCTAGCTGCACAGGAAGGCGGTGGTGGATTGTATTGAGGGAGCGATCCAGAAGTATCTATCCCACAACGATAACCCTGACACCACCCTGGCAACGCAATGGGCAGCCTTGAAGGCAGTTCTCAGGGGGAATTTTTAGCGATCTCTCGGCTGAGAATAAAGAACGACAAGCCAAAAGGGATTAGTGAGCTTGAACAGATACACCACAGGACGGGAGCCCCCAGAATATGGAGGCAACTTAAGGAGGCGAGGAAGCTTTTGGCGGCCCTGGATTTGGACCGCGCAGAATATGCTGCGGTTCGCCTGCGCCATAAATACTACTCAGGTGGGGACCGCTGTGTCAGACTGCTGGCCAATCGGCTCCGTGTGGAGCAACAGAGTCGAGTGGTGAAAGAAATCTTGGATCCCACGGGGGCGGTGGTGTCGGAAGACGCCCAAATAGCAGATACGTTCCGTAGATTCTATGCGGATCTATATGCCGGAGACCGGCCGGATGACGCTGCGGCATCTGCCTATTTGTACTCGGTGACCCTGCCCTCCCTGGACGCCTCTCAGGCAGAGCGTCTTGAAAAGGAAATCCGAATGGAGGAAGTCATTTCTGCCATCGCTAAGCTCAAGCATGGTAAGGCACCGGGCCCGGACGGGTACACATCGCTTTTTTACAAGACGTTCTGCTCGACACTGGCCCCGATTCTCACTCGCCTTTTTAATTAGTTTGCCACTCCAGGGGCCATCCCGCCTGACCTCCTACGGGCCTCACTCATGGTTATCCCCAAACCCGGGAAGGACCGGAAGCACTGCAGCTCCTACAGACCGATATCCCTTCTGAATGTGGATTTAAAATTGTACACAGGGATTCTGGTGGCCCGATTAGCCCCCCACCTACCGGGTCTTATAGATCCGGACCAGGCGGGATGTGTCCCAGGAGGCAGACGGTGGACAACACCAAGAGGATCGTTCACCTCTTGGAGAAGGCCTCTCGAATCCCGGGAGAGAGAATGATGCTGGCGGTGGACGCCGAGAAGGCGTTTGACCGAGTGCATTGGCCCTATCTCGAGCAGGTCCTGGTGAAGGCGGGTATGGGAGAGAAATTTCGCTCCATGATTCTTAACTGCTACCAATTTATGACTGCGGTGGTGCGGGTGAATGGTTGCAGTTCTGGAACTTTCAACATTGAGAGAGGCACCAGACAGGGCTGCCCGCTCTCACCATTACTCTTCGTCCTTTATATGGAACCGTTCGCCCAACGGGTGCGTGACAACCCGGTGGCAACAGGGGTGCGGTTTGGGGGCTTTACACACACCATTAGCCTCTATGCGGACGACATCAAACTGTCGCTGGATGAGCCCAAGACGGCCCTGCCGGCTTGCATCGAGGAGCTGGACTCCTTCGGTACAGTCGCAGGTTTTAAAATGAATATGGGAAAATCTGTGGCTCTGGATATCTCCCTTGCGCCGGCCACCAGAGCGCATTTACAAAGCCAATTCCCCATGCATTGGTCGTCGGACTCAGTGCCCTATCTGGGGATCCAGCTGGCCCCTACCCTACCGGCCATGGTAACGGCTAACTACACCGCACTGGGCAAAAAGATTCGGGAGGAACTTGGTCGGTGGAACCGAGGCACTCTTTCTTGGCTGGGCAGGATAGCTGCCATCAAAATGACGGTTCTCCCCCAGGTTCTTTACTTATTCCGGGCCTTGCCACTCGAACCACCGATTGGGTGGATACCTCAGCTGCAGGCAGACATCTCGCGCTTTATCTGGCACAGCAAGAAGCCTAGAATGCGCAGAGCTCTCTCCATGCTGGCCCCGAGGCAGGAGGGCTAGGAATACCAGATCTTCGTAGATACTTCTACGCAGCCCAATTACGCTATCTGGTGGAATGGAGACGATGGGAGTCGGATAAGCACTGGCTCTTCCAGGATCAGGCTGTGGCGGGCCGACCCCTGCAAGAAATTCCATTTCTTCACCGGCCTCACCGACCTTCGAATCTTTACGCCTCTTTGTCACCAGGGTACCCTGCGGGTCTGGGACGCCATCAACCTTGCACATAATCTCACCACGTTCCCGTCGCCACTTACACCGCTGGTGGACAACCCGGACTTTACTCCGGGGTTGGAAAAGGGAGCATTTACCCATTGGCGAGAGGCCGGATGCCGAGCCCTATGTCATTTGTATGGCCCTGAAGGAATTATCTCCTTCCTGCAGTTTAGACAGGAATTCTCATTCCCCGAATCAGAAAGACTCCGCTACATGCAGGCTCGCCACTGGGCACTACAGCCACAGGTGCGGGAATCGGCCGACAGACGACTCCTACCATACAAGAAATGGCTTCTGACGCGCACATTGGACTCCAAATTGATTACAGATCTCTATCGACTGCTGCAGCCTCTTTCCACACACCTCTATAACCCGGGAAGAGAACGTTGGGAGTGGGAGCTGGGTCGTACATTGAACCACAAGGAATAGGAACAGATATACTACAGGGCACGACACTCAGCATACCACATGGGCCTTACTGACACTCTGACAAAGGTTTCTACCTATTGGTATTACACACCGGAGCGGGTTCATGAAATGGACAGTAGCAGGGAGAACACCTGCTGGAGAGGGTGTGGAGGCCGAGGCACATTGACACACATTCTGTGGGAATGCCCGCTACTAGAGCCCTATTGGAAAGAGGTGTTGGACGAAATTGACTCCCACTTTGATACGGAGCTGCCACGTTTCCCCGCATACACCCTGTTGGGGCTCCCGAATAGGTTGATGTATCCTCTCCGATCCTGCAGGGGCAGACAAATAGCTATTGCATTGGGTTCAGCCGTTCAGAACATTTTACTACATTGGCGCACTACCACGATACCATCACTCACGGGCTGGCTACACAGACTGTGGCATGTATTGGGCATGGAGAAACTATCACTCACAGTGGCGGGGGATATAGAGCAATTTAATGAGCTTTGGCAACCATTCCACTCTCTACTACTCACTGAATTTAGTGAACTTACCTGTCCTAGATATCTTCGCCTCTTGAGGCTCACGGACCCAACTGTGCCGAACCCCTAAGTGACTGAGAGATTCACCCCTCCACTTGAAGGCGACCTTGATGGTTGTCTTGGGAAGATTTGTACACTGGACGGCGGGTGGGTGGGAGGGGGGGTAAGGGACTTGGGGAGTTGGGAGTTGGGGTTGGGGGGGAGTTTGTGAAGGGAATGTACCGCTATACTGCAACAATGCGTGTCCAGCAATGCCACTTTGGGCTGGCCCGTGGTCAACCTATCTTCTGCAGATGTTACGCTATGGGTGCGGCCGTGTCCGTCCCGCACTAATGCTTCATACCTTCTGTATGTTTTTGTTTTTCTATGTCTGTGGCACTGAATAAAATACTTTAAACCTAAAGAGAAAAATCCAGCTCATGATCTAGTCCCTGGAGACTGGGTTCGAGTGAAAGTACATCGTAGAAGAAACTGTTTGGTACCTCGGTGGCAAAAGCCATGACAGGTAATCCTGGTCAGTACTACTGCAGTGAAGTGTGCTGGATTAAAGAGGTGGGGACATGCTAGCCACACCATCCGTGTGCCTGCACCTGAATTCCCATACGACGGTGAAAGTACAACTGCCTCTGATTCTGAAGCTGAATCAGAAGAGAATCCAGATACTGAAGATCAACAGGAACGTCGACATCTGGAAGTATCAGAAGCCAGTTCTGCGTCTGAAGGTGAAGGTGAAAGGAGATTGTGGAGATACCAAATTCCGAAGATCAACTTGAAGGTCGAGAATCGGTAAAGACAGACACCAGTAAAGACGCAAGAGCAAGCAGAGATAAAGTCATTGAAGAAGAAGAAGCTGAGGAAAATTCTGAACACTCTAAAGGCAGGAACGAAAATCTTGAGACTGGGGAAGAGGAAGTGACTCACGAAAAGGATGAGATTCCGAGTACCAGTTATGGAGGTGTTCCTAACAAAGTAAAAGAAAAGAAGGTTGAATCAGATGAAGATAAAGACATTATGAAAATCATAATCAATGACACAGCTGAGGATACAGAAAGTGAGACTGATGACAGTTCAGATAAAATTGTGTTAAGAAGGAGTCCAAGGAAAAGAGCTTGGAGAGTGGAGCATAACACAATAGAGCCAAAGACCAAGAGAATCCGCAAAGGAGACAATTGGCCTAAAGAAACTGGTGGATTGAGATTCAAGCTTGTAAACAAAGCAAAAGAGATTGAAGAGCAGGTGAATGAGATTACCAGCCAGAAAGAAACATTGGGAAAGAAAATAGAGGTTGTTCAAAGGCCAAAGAGAGTAAGACGACCAAACCAAAAATACAAATCACCTGAGTGGACTTATATAGTTCTACCACCCATTGCTGAGGGTAATAGTAGTCAAGAAGATTTGTACTGCCCAAAAGCAAATGGGAAAAGTGAGTAAAAAGGTCAGCATAAAAGAAAATTGATTGTTATTTAAAGTATATGATATTAAGCAAAAGCCTGTAGTCCTGTGAGGCGGATATTGTAAATATAGAAGAGGTCGGAGTTGACATAAGGTCGAAGAAAACTTGTTAGAGAAATAACTTATAATATAGATTAGAATAGGTGACACAAGGTCGAAGAAACACTGTTAGTGAACTAATATTGTAAAATTATAGGTGACACAAGGTCGAAAAAACACTGTTAGAGAAAATGCCGACAAATAATCACAAAACAAAGTGTTCTATTTTTAGAAAATGGTGTAGATGTTGCTCGATTTGTATGGGATTACAGATAATATTATGGATAATTTTAGCTATTGTGATGCCTTTCCAGGATAATTTGCCAAAATCAAAATCGAATGCAAGTTTGAATAAACCAAGTGAGAAAGTGGAGGTTCATGAGACTCATGTGTATAAACCAGAGTTGCATCAGGATAGGTCTATTAGTGACTATTCACAGAATACGTTTTCAAGGTTATTGCTTGAATATATTCACACTATGAATGTTGATGACTGTTATGTTTGTGTAAAATTGCAGTGTCAGAAGCTGTGACGTATGATCATGTTCCTCTTACATATGAGTAACTTGTAGTGTAATTGAAAGCCTGTTTTATCATCTTGGAAGATTGGAATATCATTATTCCAACACAGATGTGATTTTTGCTAAGTTAAAGATTTATAATACATTGAACAAAAAGAGACCTGGAAAAGTTATGGGAGAATATTTTTGCAAATGGAAGAATTATGTCATGAGTTCGCTTTTAAACATAATTTGACATGTAAATTAAGAACAGAGGAAAGGACTTTCCTAGATATGGTTGAAGAGAGGAGAGTGGCTTATAAGCGAAGTGAAAAAGTTAAACATGAAAAATCAAAATATTGGACATTTAATGATGAAAACCTGGATGATAAAAATGTGAATGTAGCCATAAATATAGATACACCGATGTTAGGGAAATTATGTGTAAGGAGAGACAATACTGTGTATGACAATTATTTTGTGGGTGCAAGTCAATGTAAAGACACCTATAGAATTATAGGGGGTTGGGGATTTAAAGGGGTAAAAGATCCTGTTCTTTTGTGGGAATAGAGCTTACTATAAGCTGCCCACCCACTGGTATGGGACTTGTTATGTGGGCTTGGTCTTTCCTAAGATTTTTCATGTAGATAGAAGTACTAATGGTAAACATGAGATAGGTAAAGTACTTAGTTGAAAGAAAAGAGAGAGTGTATTAGAAATAATAGGTGATGTTTTTGGAGCACTGATACCAGCAGTGGGAATTTCATTCAATGCAAACAGAATTCGGAAATTGTCTACAATAGTTAATCGATTGTCAACAGATACAGCAGGAGGTTTCCTGATGGTTGATACTGAAATGGTTGCCATGAGAGCAATGGTAATGCAAAATCGACTTGCCCTTGATATACTTTTAGAAAAAGAGGGAGGAGTCTGTGGGATATTGAAAGTGCAACATTGTTGTACTTATATCCCAGATAAAAGTCAAAATTTAGAAAGGTATATTACAAATATTACAAATTTACATAAAGAGATTGAACCACTGGAGGTTGAAGGTGTTCTTGAGAAATTAGGTAGAAGTCTTACAGCAATTAAACATTGGTTTCAGGAAATAGGTAGTTCTATAGTAGGTAAAATACTAATACCAATAACAGTAATAGTTATAGTGATTTTTCTGATAAGGTTATGTTGTATATGCAAAAGTAGAAGAGACTTTAGAAAGTCAATAAAGAAGACGATTCAAGACAGAAAAGCCAGAGAAGAAAAAAGAATGAAATAGAAATGGAAGAAGTTAGAGAGAAAATTTTTAAAGAGATAAAGGAGAAATATACTAGAGTATAGGTCATACTAGTATGAAGAACTTGAAACATGCTCTGCTAAATTTTTCAAAATTTTGAAAGAGTATTTGGTGATTGGATCACCAGATGAGGGAATTGATGGAGCGAGGTGGGAAAAACAAAAAATGTTATGTACCCCTCGTGATATTAATGTCCCATAACATAACATTTACTAATAGTGTGATGTGTTTAATTAATTGACTTTAGAGTAAAATGCATTCACAAACATATGGGGAGTATTAACCTTGCTTGCATGGAGTGAAATATTTAATTAACATATGTTGTCATTGTGATGTGAATTAATGTGCAGCTTAAGTTTAAATAAAACGCAATTTAAATGTGCTTATTGTAAACGTTTTGTGCTGAAAGGGTCGATTATGTAAGTATAAAACGCATTTATGTGGCTTCCTCGCTAGGTAACAACTAATGGGAAATATTAGAATGGTGGGAGGTAAACAGAATGGGTTTCATTACTATAATTAACATGGATTTTTGTTTGTTTCTATGATAGTTCCAAATGTGGCCTGTGAGGCCTAGTGGGAAAATGGCCGCTCTGAGCTACTGCGAGTGGGTACTGGTCTGCGCAGGCGCATCAAAGATCTCTGCCAGCGCGAGTGAGCTGACTATGCTTGAGGGAGAGTTCAAGGCTACCTTACCCGGAACCTAGGATGGGTGTCAAGGATGAAAGATCGGATGCCCAAACCATTGGAAGAAAAAGCAATGTTGCTAAAGTGTGATGCGCCTAGGCCACGAACTGTCTTAACAAAAGACTTTTATATTGTTGCTGAGTCATGTGAAAAACAAATGCGGTAATGGTGAGGAAGTGCTCATCCACCCCAAATTTTGTCCAATCGGAGATCAGATTGAAGATGTTAGTTACTTTTTAAATAGATTAAGTTAGGGATTTAGTGTATAAAAACGCCTGATTTTGGCTAGAAGGGGTCGCCTTTTCGATTTCCTCTGGAGATGCTGCCGGACTGAATATCGATTGCTTGCAACGTAAGAACTTTAACTTTTGACTGTTTGTTTTCCTTGCAGGTCCGTTAGGATAAGATGAGGGTGATAGCTAGGGATGATAGGAGAGAATGAACTTGGAACTATCTGTTCTTTGCTAAATTCTTGCTAAACTTCTAAATAAATGAGCTTTAAAATAAATGATCATTTTGTAAATAAAGTTAAAGAATTCTTTTTGAATAAAGAAATAAATAAATGCTAAATGTGTGACATACTAAGGTTTGCCTTGAATAAAAATTAGATAAATGAAGAATATAAAAGCTGGTATTTGATTCTTTCTACGCCTAGTTTTCGTTCTAACAGATCCATTGCCATTATGGTGGTGTGTCTGAATAAATAGTGTTTAAAATAAAATCATGGTAAAACATTTTACATTGCAGGTGTAAATAATAAAATAGTTTAATAGGGTTAGACACTCCGCCAATGGTATAGTAGGACCCCTGAGTTGTTGGCCAGATCTTTGAAGCCGAATTATAAGAACCGAGTACGTATGCAGCGCAATGGGCCCCACTGTTGAATGCTATGTGTGTTTCTGAGGTTTTAGAGAAATAGCCATGGCAAATTAGAATTTATTTCTGGAGTCCCGCTGTAGCACTACCACATCTATAACACTCTAATTGTCTGAATAACTGTTTTTTGTTAGATTTGTCAAGATACATTTCCTATTTCCTCCTTGGCGTTTCCTTTCTTATATTTGGACCTCACTGCTAAAACATTCTGGCATTGGGGTTTCGCATCCATCTGACACTGTCATTTGATCCATGAAAGAAGTTGTACTCTCTATTCTTGATGGTATTTCAACAGCCTTCTCTAATGTCAGATTAGGCTTGGACAATAATGATTCTTAGTTCTTTCTATTGTTAGTTTTCTCAACTAACTGATCTTGTATCATTTCTTCCTCGAAATCTCTGTATTTGCAAGAAACCAATAGAATTCTTAGAGCTCCAACATAACTAGTGGGCGATTCACCTGAAATTTGAGCCCTCCTGTGAAACTTATGTATCTCCATAATAACATTTTTCTGTGCTTTGAATCTTGCATCCAGGGATTTTATGGCTGTTGCATATTCATCAATAACACCACCCACACTGCCTCACCACCCATAGTCATAACTGCCTCACTGGGAATATGTTTTAAAATGTTCAGCCCTTCAGAACCTAAATAGTGATGAAGGATGGTGAATTTCTTTTTGTGAGTACATTAATCTCCTTCTAAAGCACCCACATACACTTCAAAAGCTTCTTTCCATTGTTTGCAACCCAACTCTGGGGTTGTCAGGCTCAGAGAAAAGCCAGGAGGATGGACTAATGAGTGCTGCATTCTACTAAAACAGAGGTTTTAAATACCTTGGGAGTACAATCATTAACAATAAATAAAGTGCTATATTGAACACGACTCTCAAGGATTCTCTGGGAGCAAGTATTAGATTGTAACAGTAATTGTATGTCATAGAATTCTAAAAATACCTTAGAGTGGTGTGTTTGTTACCGTATGGCAGGCAGGGAATTGACAGTACAGTAACATTGGTTGAAATACACGGACATTGGCAACGACCCACCTCCAGCGTTTCTGCACCCTCAAACTGGTGAGGTCAACATTTTGGTAAAAGCATCTTTGGCACAACCTGTCCTGGTAATTTACAACTAAAGCTACCTCTGCCCCCGCAGTCACCAAGCAACGCAGAAGAAATCCAGCTGTTGACCCTGGCCCCTGGGACCCCAAAGACCTCTACTCTGCGACTTCAATCCTCAAGTGATCGATTGTCAAGTGCTGCATTTTGACAGCTCTTGTAGCTTCTGTTCAAAGTGATTGACAGCTCGAAGCTACCTCTGCACCCAAAATCACCTAGCAAGGTAAAAGTGAACTGGCTATTGAACCCTGGTCCTGGGACCCCTAAGACCTCTACCCTGCGAGGGTAGAAAGTAACTCTACCCCAATGTGACTGTTTGTCCCTATCAGCATTTTCAAATGACCGTAATGTTAAATATCTGAAGTATTTAATGCCTCTCTTTTCTAATGCTTTGAAAATTCATAACTCTGGTTATATACATGATAAAAGGTTTGGTGTCTAAATTTATATAAAAATAAGCTCTAGTTTTATAAATTGGTCTCAGGTTTCTTTCATGTTCCCTCAATTACTAATGCATCATAATGGTACTGTAAAATACTTTACACATGTTCCTCCAGTAATGCCACATAATATTCCAATATTAGCTTCCTTTCTATTCCATTTCAGACAAGCTGAAATGCAGGAGGGTGCACAAACCAAACAGGAAAACGACAGCCTGTCCATTGTCATAACCATGTACCTGCAGTGCCTCTGTGCTACTATGAAAAACAAGGGATGCTCACTGTGTCTTCCACCTTTCTTCCAGTACCTGTTCCACTACTTACTTCTTACCTACTTACTTACGTACTAAGTTGTCGCTACTTAATTCTGTGTACTGTATTATGTGGATTTAAAGCTGTTTAAAGACTTATTGGTTGAAGTGATTTGAAGTAAGTTACCTATATATGGAAGGTGTTGACAGTGGTAGAAGACACACCTAAATGTAGTTCAGTTTTGTATCATGTTCAGTTAGCATAACAAATAAATTTATTTTTGGAAGATTTTACTGAATCTGAAGAGTTCTGAAGCAAAAGTTAATCAACTGCACCAAAGTACATTTTGAAAGGGGAACACTGCATGAATGTGAAATGTGCTCCTCACCTCACGTCTTCAGAAAATACATTTTATTTTTATAGTACTATAAAATGCATTGAAGCTTACAATTTAACTTCTTTTGGTTAATAAAATGCTACATTTCTGTGGTCATGCACAATCACACTGACTTTAGAAAACTCAGGTCTAGGGTGCCCATAATTTTCAGTCCAAGGCCATATGTTTATTATGTGTGCTTTCCTATTAGGAAATCACAAATTAGCCATTTCCTAATTTGCGATTTCCTAAAAGCTATTGTAACTCCTTAGGCATTGCTATAAGGAAATTACACATTACATACATTCCATTTTGCGATTCACTATGTGGGAATCGCTAAATGGAAATTTCCTAGTTATGGACCTATACCTCTAGGTATGGATTTTAAGGGGAAATCACAGGGCTGATGTAATGATAAAGTATTGGCTTCATGGGGATTGACAATGTATTAATATTCCTTACATCTGATAGATGGTTTCTGGTTCAATAGCAATAGAGTGCAATTGGGCTCCTAATCCATGAAGAACAATCCTGATGTTGTATGTTCTTGAGTGTCTAGAGGTGCCGAAGAGTAGAAACATTTGCCATGGTATTGCTTAAGGAATTTGATTGTTTTCTCTTGCCAATCAAGAGTTGGATTGTGTTTCTGTAACTGTAGCATTCCCGGGATGAACCAAAATGAGGCGCATGAATAACAGCAAAAAAAACTAATAATACTGAGACCATCAGCATGATGTCTGGGACTTGAGTAGCTATTGGATTTAGAAAATAGGTTCCATTCGTGTTTCTTACAAGCAGATGAATTTTGTAAAGGCCCACCTGATCCAGGTACTCTTTTTACCAGGCAGTTGAGTTCCACTTGATTCTTTCTGCAGGGCCACCTGCAAACTTTTTGCCATCACCCTCTTTTTTTCTGAACCTGTTTTTGTTGGCTTTTAGGACCCAGCGAACTTTACCATTGCTAAATATTGCTAAAGTGCTTGTGCTCTTGTCTTTAAAATGGTAAAATTGTCTTACACCCAATTGGCACATTTAATTTACTTATAAGTCTCTAGTACGGTGGTACCCCATGCACCCGGGCACTGTAAATTAAATGCAACTAGTGACCCTTTAGCACTTTTTGTGCCACCCACTTTATTAGCCTTGTAACATGTCTCAGGCTTGCCACTACAACCTGTGTATGCAGTTTTCAAACTGTCACTTGATCCTGCAAAAATAAACCTCTTGCCAGGCCCAAACCATCCCTTTTAATACATATAAGTCACCCATATGGTAGGTCCTAAGTATTCCCTGGAGCAGGGTGAAGTATACTTAAAAAATATGACATGTACTTTAACTTTTACATGTCCTGGTAGGGAGAAATTCCCAAATTCGTTTTTCACTATTGGCAATTCCTACCTCTACCATAGAATAACATTGGGTTACCTTATTATATGTATTAAGTGGCACCTTTTCATTGGGAACAGGTCAGCATTTCATGTTTGGTGTCTGAGTAATAAAATTGTCTTTGATTGTAAAGTTGGGTTTTAAGTTAAGTGTTGAAAATGTCACTTTTAGGAAGTGGTCATGTTCCTGACTAAAGTATTTGCTGCCGGAAGCCTCTCCTGGGTCACATGACAGGGTGTAGTTGGTAGTTTGGCTTTGTATATTTCTCCTATAAAGACATACAATCCAAGGATTAGTTATGCCTGGATGTGCATTCAGCTGGTAGAATGAGGGGGTGGAGCTGGGCACGACCCACTTGCCACTGAGTAGGCTGTGCTATGTGTATGGGAATTAGGAAACTTTAAGCACATCAAAGGGGAAATCTGTAGAAACGTCTCCTACTTTAAAGAAGGCATCATGTATACAAAAGGGACCCTAAGACTCACTCTTCAGTACACCTCTTGACCTGTGGAAGACTCAGAAGGACTGCTACTCTGTTGCCCTGCTGCCTGAGTGAAGGACAAGACCTGCATCTTGAACCCAGGACCATTTGAGTGACTCCATCCTGATTCAGATGCCTCAGGAACAGAACATGCTCTAACCACCTTACGCCCACCACCTGGACCCACCCTTGCATGCAGAACCTCGCATAGTAGCCCACAGCCTCTGTGGAACCGCTGCTGCACAATGCATCCTCAATGCAGGCCTTCACATCGCAAGCCCTTTGTCGACAGCATCCTCAATAGGGACGCAGAACTCCGCATTGCAACCTTGCGCCTTCTTGAGACAGCTGCTGCACAACACATCCGCAACGTGGGATTTCGCAATGCTCCACAAACCAGGTTTTAAGGTACTTTGTTCAGCAGACTTAACTTGTAGTCATCTGGTGCTCCATCGTAGTTGGCCTGAACTAAAGATTTTTCCCGATTTGGCTCAACAAGATAGCCACGATGGCGCTAGTTGCTTTTAGGCACCCTTGACCCTGTTTTCAGGCAGGTCGCTCCCCACTCCACGCCCTGCTCCTGTGACCAGCCGCTGCTCCTGAGGGAGTTCGAGGCCCGCCTCCACCGCAGGCTACCACCTGCGCCTCATCCCTGGTGGCCAGTGGTAGGCCTTAGGTTTGCTTGTGCCCACTCGTTTTTCTGCCTGTGACCACTATCCTTGCACTGTGTGATATTGCTTTGTGGCCTTATTGTACTGTTGTTGGTTTGGATGTATGACGTTACAACGCATACTTTAACAACGCACACCATTACAACGCAATTTTTACAATGCAGGATCCTTTACAACGAATGCCATGCCTTTACAACGCATGACATTACATAGCAGATGCTATTACAACGCATGCCATTACAACGTAAGTTTTGGTAAGTATATTATTTTTTTAAAAAAATTAATTAATAAATATTTACTTAATTTTATTTATTAAATACATTTTTTATTATTATATTTGTAAATATATATATATATATATATATATATATATATATATATATATATATATATATATATATATATTACCTACTGGCGGTCGCCAGTAGGTAGTTATAGTTAGGATTTTTTTCAATGTTAAATCTCAAAATTCTATTTGGAATAACTTTGGCACCGGTTGACGAATCTGCCTGAAAATTTCATGAAAATGGCCTCGCGGCGTTCCGGTCCTTCCCTGAAAGTTTGGGGGGGATACGTCAAGCGGGGGGCGAGATAAAAGGGGGGTCCCAAAACGCGTTTTCCCCATGTTAATTTCCATAGGGCGGTCGATTTCACTTTTAGCCCGAACGGCTGAATGGATTTCCACCAAACTTGGCAAAATTGTAGGGACTGGTAGCCCGATGTGCCTTTGCTATGTCTCAAGATATGTGCTCCAGTGGATTTTGAGTAATTAAGGTTCAAAAAAATATATATATCTGTAGCCGCGCTCCGGTACGCGCACCGGGGAACGCACCGGGCGCGCCACGCGACTTGCGCGCAGAAAGCTGATTGGCTCTCAGTTGTCTGTAAACATTCTAAACAGTCCGGAGCGGCCGCCATCTTGTCTATCGGTAAAATCTAGTCATAAGAAGTGGCAAAAACAAAGGGTGGAATTGACCATAAGGGGGCAGGGTAGACCCCCCTTGACCCCCTAGGTTTGATATGGGGGCCATTAAAGGGCCCCGCGGGGCCTTCAAAAAAATTTTTTTTTTGCGTTTTTCGCGGGGGAAGCGCCCGGTACGCGCACCGGAGAGCGCACCGGGGAGCGCTCCAAGGAGGGTACTATGGAAAAATAATCACTTTAAAAAATTGTATGTTTATTAATTGTTTTTTTTTATTTTATGTAAGTACCTACATGTAGGTACCAATGCAGAGACTTTAATTTAATGTACACCATCTCCTCTGTAGATATCTTGCATGTTGTTATTGTATTTCTTGTGGAATATGGAAGTTATAACATAGTCTGTCTGGAAAGCAGAAACAGATCTTTTAAGCACTCCCTGAGAATTTCTAGGGGATCATGAGTAGTCTATCCTGCTCCCTTATGAAAAAGAGGTGTAAAATATACATAGGAGATAATATAGTGTGAGAAAGGTAGTAACTATGAGTAAACTTACTATGTAACAGAAAAATAGTTGAACAGTATACTATAAGTTTCACTTTATATTTTAAACATTTTTGGTAATACTTTATGAATTCC
This sequence comes from Lissotriton vulgaris, assembly GCF_964263255.1. Lineage (NCBI taxonomy): Eukaryota > Metazoa > Chordata > Amphibia > Caudata > Salamandridae > Lissotriton > Lissotriton vulgaris. Next base: position 1,068,178,525 of record NC_141696.1, on the reverse strand, counting down.
ATATAAAAATGATTATTGTCTCAAACAATTTGAAATTATTAAATATAAATTTATTCCTCTGATTCATTTTCATAATTTAATAAAATTTCTAACATGATATTGTCCGGAATTTCTTCATAATTATTAGTACATGATTCCATTTGTTCCAAACATTCAATAAACTGTTCATCTAAAGAGTCATCCATGAAATCAACTTCTTTTTTTTCATCTTCTGGTTTTTCCACCTTTACTTTGATTGAAGTATCATTTGCCTGATTTTCTCTTTCCATTTTCTTTCTGAAAATTGCATACAAATTAACTATATTAGTAGAGTTAGGGTACTGTATACCAGAGAAGCGTAACTCAATCCATAACTATTACAGAGAAGTCTATCTCTATCTCTAACTATTAAAGAGGGATAGCATATAACTAACAGAATATTTTTTCAGAAATTAACTTAAAGTGTACAATGTACTTCCATAATTAGAACTTACCTTAGAGAAATCAGTTGCAGTTGTCAGTGATATTTGTTTTCAAATGTACTTCTGGAAGCAGTAGTCAAAATGGCTGTGTTTCCCTCTCTTCTTTTATATATATTCTTGTACTCAACCAATCAAACGTCAGGAAATAATCGTAGAAAATGAAAGAAACTTTTTAATTGGTTGTAAATTCTAACATTACAAGTGTGTTTTTGTCATGTAATTTACCTCAGGATATTTAGACAGGCCTGTAGCCTAAATGTCTCAAAGGAATTTCACCAAATTTGGGCAAATGGTAGGGACTGCTATGTAGTAGGGCGTATTCTATATTTGATGAAAGTGTCTCCATTGGGTTTTCCGTAAATTACTTTCCCACCTTTTTTTATTTTGCGCTTACTGGTGCGCGCTCCGGTACGCGCACCGGCAGCGTAACGGGAGTCATCCATTTTGTGTTTCGGGACAATCGAGACACAAGATGGAGGGCAATCAATGTTCGGTATGGCTAGAAGGGGGCACAGTAGAGACTTCTTGACCCTCTAGGTTTTCTGAGGGGGGCTGAGGAGGCTCATAAACGTAAAAAAAAAAAATAATTCTTTAATTTTTCCACGGGGGGCGCACTCGGTACGCGCACCGGTAAGCGTACCGGAAAGCGTAATTTGGTGAAAAATAGTGAAAAAAGTTAGAAAAAGATAAACGTTTTGAATGATCAGAGGTAGGGTAGCTCTGAAAAGAGCTTTTGGGTTTTGTGGTTGATTTAGGTACCTACAAGTAGGTTCCAATGCACATTCTTAAATTCAGGAGAAATATTCTATTTCCCTCATCTGAGAAGTGCACACCATCTCCTCTGTAGATGTCTTGCATGTTGTAACGCAAGTTATTATTGTATATTGAACCCATTCCATAGTCTCTCATGTAAGCAGAAACAGATTTATTCACATGTTTCCGTGCTTTCTCAAATTGTGGACCAAATTGGTTGGACCAGTTCCATTTCTGTCTTTGGCATATATTGGAATATACCAAGGCAGTGTGGGGAAAAAGTATCATCAATTGATGAAAGGTGTCCTTTAAAAGCATTTCCAGACCTACTCCAGTTAATGTGCCCAAATCATTACCTCCACAGTGCACAATTAACAGGTCAGGTTCTGGCAGATGCAAAAAGGTTTTCACCAATGGTATCAATTGGTGACATTTTAATCCTCTGTGGCCAATCCACTTGATTTCCACATTTGATAAATCAAGGTTATGAAAATTTCTGCTAGCTGCATACCTTTGAGCCCAGTGGATGTAGCTATGTCCAATAATCCAAACAGAGTACATGATGTGAGAAGGTTCTGGTCCAGTCAGATGAAGTGTGGGAATGAAATGGCAGTTGGAACAGTAGGAGTTTACAAAAAAATAATTGTGGAGTTTCTCTGCTCTTGAATCACAAGCAATGATTGGTGGATTCAGATAGTTGAAAACTGAAAGTTAGGGTGCATGGTTATGTTGTGTGAAAGAAGCAATTTGAATGGTTTAAAAAAAGTCACCAAAAGCAAAAATACCCTGTATAGGCTGCTGTATTGAGAGGTCAAACATCCTTGCTGAGTTAATTTGCAACATTGTAAGATAAACTTTTGAACATTACAGTTCAGTTAGGAGGGAGTTGCTATGGTAACAGATAGAAAGGTTTGAGAGGGGGATGGGTGTTGGTTTGAAAATAGTGAGGGAAGAGTTTTCATTGGTTGAATTAAGGCATATGTGTACAAAGATAGAGATTTTCTATGCCAGTCTTGGTTTCAGTGTATTGAGAGCACACCTTTTCCTCTGCTAAAGAAAAATTGGTGTGTGTGTCTGACACTGTTTTCAATCTCCAAAAGCATTTGTAAAGGTAAGTAATGATTCATTTAATTTAGATAAAGATTTATTTGCTCTATGGAGAATATTTGGAAGCAGATAGTTATGTTTTAGAAGTGAAATTGTATGTTAGTATATAAGTCCTGCGCAGTGTTTCTTACATGTTATTCAAAAATCGATTTTGGGTGCAAATGAATTGTATTTTTATTTGGCTTTTTTTATGATTGCCATGTGCAGCTAGTGCATCACTTTAAACATGGGTAATAAGTGATGCACTGGTGGCGCAAGGCCTTTATAAATCAGACCCTGACTTTGTTTGATGATATTGAGTGGTTGTACTTAGGTTCTGCGCAGTGTTTCTTACATGTTATTCAAAAATCGAGTTTTGGGTGCAATTGATTGGTATATGCATTTGGCCCTTATTTATGAATGCCATGTGCAGCTGATGCATCACTTTAAACATGGGTAATAAGTGATGCACTGGTGGCGCAAGGCCTTTATAAATCAGACCCTGACTTTGTTTGATGATATTGAGTGGTTGTACATAGGTTCTGCGCAGTGTTTCTTACATGTTATTCAAAAATCGATTTTTGGGTGCAATTGATTGGTATATGCATTTGGCCCTTATTTATGAATGCCATGTGCAGCTGATGCATCAGTTTAAACATGGGTAATAAGTGATGCACTGGTGGTGCAAGGCCTTTATAAATCAGACCCTGACTTTGTTTGATGATATTGAGTGGTTGTACATAGGTTCTGCGAAGTGTTTCTTACATGTTATTCAAAAATCGATTTTTTGGTGCAATTGATTGGTATATGCATTTGGTCCTTATTTATGAATGCCATGTGCAGCTGATGCATCAGTTTAAACATGGGTAATAAGTGATGCACTGGTGGCGCAAGGCCTTTATAAATCAGACCCTGACTTTGTTTGATGATATTGAGTGGTTGTACTTAGGTTCTGCGCAGTGTTTCTTATATGTTATTCAAAAATCGATTTTTGGGTGCAATTGATTGGTATATGCATTTGGCCCTTATTTATGAATGCCATGTGTAGCTGATGCATCACTTTAAACATGGGTAATAAGTGATGCACTGGTGGCGCAAGGCCTTTATAAATCAGACCCTGACTTTGTTTGATGATATTGAGTGGTTGTACATAGGTTCTGTGCAGTGTTTCTTACATGTTATTCAAAAATCGATTTTTGGGTGCAATTGATTGGTATATGCATTTGGCTCTTTTTTATGATTGCCATGTGCAGCTGATGAATGACTTTAAACATGGGTAATAAGTGACGCACTGGTGGCGCAAGGCTTTCATAAATAAGGCCCTGACTTTCTTTGATGATATTGAGTGGTTGTACATAGGTTCTGCCCAGTGTTTCTTACATGTTATTCAAAAATCGATTTTTGGGTGCAATTGATTGGTATATGCATTTGGCCCTTATTTATGAATGCCATGTGCAGCTGATGCATCACTTTAAACATGGGTAATAAGTGATGCACTGGTGGCGCAAGGCCTTTATAAATCAGACCCTGACTTTGTTTGATGATATTGAGTGGTTGTACATAGGTTCTGCGCAGTGTTTCTTACATGTTATTCAAAAATCGATTTTTGGGTGCAATTGATTGGTATATGCATTTGGCCCTTATTTATGAATGCCATGTGCAGCTGATGCATCACTTTAAACATGGGTAATAAGTGATGCACTGGTGGTGCAAGGCCTTTATAAATCAGACCCTGACTTTGTTTGATGATATTGAGTGGTTGTACATAGGTTCTGCGAAGTGTTTCTTACATGTTATTCAAAAATCGATTTTTGGGTGAAATTGATTGGCATATGAATTTGGCCCTTATTTATGAATGCCATGTGCAGCTGATGCATCAGTTTAAACATGGGTAATAAGTGATGCACTGGTGGCGCAAGGCCTTTATAAATCCGACCCTGACTTTGTTTGATGATATTGAGTGGTTGTACTTAGGTTCTGCGCAGTGTTTCTTATATGTTATTCAAAAATCGATTTTTGGGTGCAATTGATTGGTATATGCATTTGGCCCTTATTTATGAATGCCATGTGCAGCTGATGCATCACTTTAAACATGGGTAATAAGTGATGCACTGGTGGCGCAAGGCCTTTATAAATCAGACCCTGACTTTGTTTGATGATATTGAGTGGTTGTACATAAGTTCTGTGCAGTGTTTCTTACATGTTATTCAAAAATCGATTTTTGGGTGCAATTGATTGGTATATGCATTTGGCTCTTTTTTATGATTGCCATGTGCAGCTGATGCATGACTTTAAACATGGGTAATAAGTGACGCACTGGTGGCGCAAGGCTTTCATAAATAAGGCCCTGACTTTGTTTGATGATATTGAGTGGTTGTACATAGGTTCTGCCCAGTGTTTCTTACATGTTATTCAAAAATCGATTTTTGGGTGCAATTGATTGGTATATGCATTTGGCCCTTATTTATGAATGCCATGTGCAGCTGATGCATCACTTTAAACATGGGTAATAAGTGATGCACTGGTGGCGCAAGGCCTTTATAAATCAGACCCTGACTTTGTTTGATGATATTGAGTGGTTGTACATAGGTTCTGCGCAGTGTTTTTTACATGTTATTCAAAAATCGATTTTTGGGTGCAATTGATTGGTATATGCATTTGGCCCTTATTTATGAATGCCATGTGCAGCTGATGCATCACTTTAAACATGGGTAATAAGTGATGCACTGGTGGTGCAAGGCCTTTATAAATCAGACCCTGACTTTGTTTGATGATATTGAGTGGTTGTACATAGGTTCTGCGCAGTGTTTCTTACATGTTATTCAAAAATCGATTTTTTGGTGCAATTGATTGGTATATGCATTTGGCCCTTATTTATGAATGCCATGTGCAGCTGATGCATCAGTTTAAACATGGGTAATAAGTGATGCACTGGTGGCGCAAGGCCTTTATAAATCAGACCCTGACTTTGTTTGATGATATTGAGTGGTTGTACTTAGGTTCTGCGCAGTGTTTCTTATATGTTATTCAAAAATCGATTTTTGGGTGCAATTGATTGGTATATGCATTTGGCCCTTATTTATGAATGCCATGTGCAGCTGATGTATCACTTTAAACATGGGTAATAAGTGATGCACTGGTGGCGCAAGGCCTTTATAAATTAGACCCTGACTTTGTTTGATGATATTGAGTGGTTGTACATAGGTTCTGCGCAGTGTTTCTTACATGTTATTCAAAAATCGATGTTTGGGTGCAATTGATTGGTATATGCATTTGGCTCTTTTTTATGATTGCCATGTGCAGCTGATGCATCACTTTAAACATGGGTAATAAGTGATGCACTGGTGGCGCAAGGCCTTTATAAATCAGACCCTGACTTTGTTTGATGATATTGAGTGGTTGTACATAGGTTCTGCGCAGTGTTTCTTACATGTTATTCAAAAATCGATTTTTGGGTGCAATTGATTGGTATTTGCATTTGGCCCTTATTTATGAATGCCATGTGCAGCTGATGCATCACTTTAAACATGGGTAATAAGTGGCGCACTGGTGGCGCAAGGCCTTTAAAAATAAAGCCATGAGTTGCTATTGTATAAACTTAAATATGTTGCAATTTATTGTTTATATTGTTTGCTTTTTAACATTACTTTGTTGTTTGCTAATAGTGGTCTTTAATGTGTGTTTTCAAATCAACTTCTGAAAAGGAAGCAAAAATGCCTTCAAGGCAAAGAAATATCAAAAATACCATACGGAAAAGGAGAACATCAACAACAGACTTTATGGAATCCTCTTCAACAAGTACTTCAAAAAACACCGGAAAAGCTTCTGGTAAGCCAATTAAGTCCTTTCTTCGCAACATATGTCGTAGGAAAAAAAATGAAATTGCTAATGTGAATATACAGAAAAAGTCAACAAATCTAAAAAGGAAAGAGAAGCCCACAAAAAATGTTTCCATTGGACCAGGAGAGAAGAAAATGGTTAGCAATAGAAGGGTAAATGTTTTTAGGGACATTCGTAGGCGAATGTTTCGCAATAGGGTAGTTTTAAATTTGCTAAAAAATGATAAGAAAAGTAAACTAAAAGCTGCTTTTTACAAGAAAAAGAAAAGTGTAGAAAAGATTGTTGATCAGGCTTTTGAAGTTAAGAAAAAATTATTTATTTTAATAATCAATAGAATTAGGATACTTAATAAGGCAATGGATGTTTTCAAATCGAACAGTAGATGGAAAAGAATTATTAATCGGAGTAATTTTTGTGAAGTATTTTCTGGTGAATGGATGCATAGTTCAAGTTCTGAGCCTTTTTTTAATGAGGAGAGTTACTTTCAGGAAAATGATTTGGTGCATGCAGTTGACACCAGTGGTCATGCATATGAGGTGAAAGATAGTTGTGTGATGGAAAAAGAGAAACTTGTATCTAGAGATGCAGAAGAGGTGTTAGCTGATGAAGTTTTAGGGAGACGTACTAAGGGTCCAGTGTACACATGGAAATGCAGTAGTATTTGTAGTGTGCGACAGGAATCAATTGATTTGCTTCGAAATTTCTTACGTACATATAGTAAAAAAAGTCTCAAACAAAAAATGAAGATCCTGCAAGAGTTAGATCCTTGCAGAGTGAGAGAAAGCACAGGTTTGCAAGGGCATTCACTAGCATGTCTTTCTAGAAAAGTTTGTCGGAGTGTTTTTCATCATTTTAGGATGTTAGCAGTGCATCATAATAACGTAAGGAAATTAGTGAGGAAGTTGTATTATGCAAAAAGTCCTGCACTTAAGCTTAAACAGTTAAATAGTGCTCTTTTGCATGGATCTGAAGTGGATGTGAAGACTATTTGTGAAGAAATTGAGTTTTGTTATTTTGGGAACAAAGAGGACAGTGTAGAAATAGATATAGTAATGGATGGTAAGGCAGAAGATAATGGACAAATTTCAAGTATTGAAAAGTTTGATGAGGAAATTATCAAGTTTAAGGTGAAATCAAGTGAGAGGCCTAATGTAACTTGTGTGTGTTGTCGACGGACTCATTATAAAATTCAGACTAGGTTAGTTGATTTATATGCAAAAAGTGAATTGGAAAATAATAGTGAATGGGAGGATTTTGTAAGTTATTTGTTGGTGGAGAATTCTTTTGATTTGAGTTTGGATCAGCGTATTTGCAATTATTGTTTGAAAAAATTAAATGAAAATAGAATGCCTGCAAGAGCAGTTTATAATAATCTTCAGTTGATAGATATTCCTTCTGAATTGATGGATCTAAATACTTATGAATCTATTTTGATTCAATGTGTCCATCCTTTTCAGGCTATTGTACGCATGGAGCCTAAGACAGGGAAATTGCCTCCATCAGATTTACTGAGAGGATTAAAGGGAAGAGTTGTTTATTTACCTCTAGATGTAAAGAAAAATATTAATACAATTGGTGTAGAAAGAGTAGAAGAAGATCCTTTAGTTATTCTAGTTAATGGGGTTCCAACAAAGAGTAAGAAAATTTGGCAAGATTTAGTGGATGTTAAAAAAGTCAAGAAGGCAACGTTGTATTTAGTCAGAAACAATGAGTACTACAAAAATGTAAGTGTTGGAGTAGAGGAAACAGCTACAGAAGAAGATAGTGATTCTTCAGTTGGTCAAATTGAAAAAGTTGATGTGTCTAGAACTGAAGAAATATATGAACATTATACTGTTCATCCTTTGCATTCCAAAGAAGTAATGGGAAATGCAATTGACTTGTTTCAAATGAAAGCAGCAAAAGGAAGTCCCATTAGTGTATGGGAAGAAAGTTTGGAAGCTCGTTGTTTTCCACAATTATTTCCAACAGGTTGTGGTGGACGATATGATGATCGACCAGTTCAAATTCCTGCAGCTGAATACCGGACTCTAAGATTATATGCAGAAGATCCAAGGTTTCGTCAATGCATTCCTTATTTATTTCATCTACTGTTTGAAAGTGATTTGTCTGGGCTTTCTTATGCAGTTAATCATATATTAAAAAGTGGACCTCATTTGCAGAATGTTTGTGCGAGGGACTTTATGGAGAAAGTTAATCTGCAAGACAGTATTTTGGAATCTCAGCTAATCAATCTCATGGCATGTCAACGTGGAACCAACGAGTATTGGTTTCGTCGTCATGGAGAATTGAAATGTATGCTAAGAAACTTAGGAACTCCTACATGGTTCCTCACTCTTAGCTGTGCTGAGTATGCATGGGACGATTTACTTCAATTTCTACGAGAGGCAAATGAAAACATACCAAATATAGAATTGAAAACACCAGGAGAACTGTGTTCTTTAGATCCAGTGAATGTTTGCAGATATTTTAATCATAGATTTGAAGCTATGATGTCTTTTATTACCAACAAAAAAAATCCTCCCCTTGGAGAGGTTTTGGATTTCTTTTGGAGGAAGGAATATCAAGCGAGAGGTGCTCCTCATATACATATGTTGTTGTGGATTAAAGATGCACCCAAATTTGGATCAGATTCAGATGAAACAGTGATGAGTTTCATTGAAGAGTATTCAACATGTGCTGTTCCAAAATCTACTGAAGAAAACAATTTAAGGCAACAAGTTTTACGTTTTCAATCTCATCGTTGTGGAAAGTACTGTCGTCGAAAATTTAAAAACAAGGAAAAGTACTACACGAAATGTCGTTTTGCATTTCCTCGACCAGTGATTTCTAAGGGAAGAGTAAATAATTTGATGTCATCTCTACGACATACTGTGACGAGAAAATCTCCCAAAAACACATATAATTTGAAAAGAAATGAAGAATCTAAGTACATCAACGATTACAACCCAGTGATTTTGTCCATGTGGAATGCTAACATGGATATTCAGTTCGTTGCTGACAACTCTATTGCTGTGGCTCGATATGTGACATCTTACATCACCAAAAAAGAAAAGACAGAACTGAAGGAAATGTGGGAGGACATTTCACATGAAAAGAGTCTAAGCAAGAAATTATACAGTTTCAGTCTGAAGATGTTGTCGCATCGAGAAATTGGAGCATATGAATGTTCTGATCGGTTATCATCAGCAAGTCTCTATGCCAAATCAAGAACAATCATTTGGGTGAGTCTTGGTCTTGCTGCAACACGAAACCGAGTTTTGAAATCTGTACAAGAAATTGAATATTTGGCGGAAAAAGAACCAAACAGTACAGATATTTTGAAGACAAATATGTTGGATACATACTATCCAAATAGAAGTACTCACCTTGAGAACAAATGTTTGTATGAAGTTCTTCAAAACTACAGTTATAAGAGGAACATCACAGAAGATATCAATAATGGAAAATATGCACTCATTGGCTATGAAGGATGTCTAGTGAAGCAGAAAAAAGGCCATTTGATTAATCATCGAAAATTGAGTTGTGAAGTTCCAGACAAAAGAGAATTTTACTATTTAGCTCTTTTGCAACTCTTTAAGCCATGGCGTACAGAAGAGGAACCTCTTGGAGATTTTCTCTGTTATGAAGACTCTTTTAATGCAACTAAGGATACCATAGAATGTCCTATTTTTCTAAATTATCTGCAAATGTTGAATGAAGAAATGGAGCAAGAAACCACAATTGCTGAAGAGATAGCTAGAAACAGTTCTCAAGATAGTCAGAGTTCTACTTTATTGAGCCAGGATCCACTAGGAGGACCAATTATCCAAAATGAAGCTGCCACTGCCATGGATGAGGTGGAAAGAGCTATGGAACAAGCTCAAGAGGATGGAGTTAACTTAGAAGATTTGGTAAAGCAACTAAACATTGAGCAGAAAAAGATATATGATGAAGTCACAGAGCAGATTGAACATGGATTCAGACATGAGAAAAAAGAGTGCTCATGTATATTATTTGACCCTGTCCGATTGTACGTAAGTGGAGAAGCGGGGACAGGAAAAAGTTTTCTAATTAAAGCCGTTGCAAGTTATCTGCAGAAAAGGACTGATTCACCACTGTCTTGTGTTGTAACTGCTCCAACTGGTCTGGCAGCACATAACATTAAAGGGATTACTCTACATCGTTTATTGATGCTGCCAGTTGAACATGATAATAAATTGCATTACAACAAGCTATCTGGAGATGCGTGTTCTGAAGTTTCAAGAGTCTTGAAGAAAATGAAACTTCTTATCATAGATGAAGTAAGCATGGTCTCAAATCTAATGCTTGCTTTTGTGCATTTGAGAATGCAAGAAATTCTTAAAACAGACTATGATGTGTTATTTGGAGGAAAACACATTATTGTTTTTGGAGATCTATTGCAGTTGACTCCAGTAAAAGGACAACCAGTCTTTAAAATGCTCACGCATGAAGATACCAGGAAGTCCCTTGGAAGCATTGGAAATGTTAATATATGGCTAAATTTTAAATATGCTGAACTGCTTCAAAATATGCGACAGGCCAAGGATGAAGATTATAAAAATATTCTACAAGATGTAAGAATTGGAAAAATGACTGAGAAAGGGAAAAAAGCTTTGCATAGTCGATTAATTTCAAATTTGTATCCAAATGAAAACATTCTTCCAGAGAATATTTTTAAAAAAATGACTGAGAAGAAATCTGGGATATGTTTGATGCCAACTCTGCAAGAATGTTCCATCTTCAACCAAAAAATGTTAGACTTAGAAAATGAAGAGATTGTGAAACTGGAAGCAATAGATAAAATAGAGCATATGGGTGCAACAATTGTTTTGTCAGAAAATTTGAAAACTAAATTGCATTCATTGGAGAAAAGTATTTCAAAAACAGCTGGTTTTGAAAAGACTCTGAATGTGTGTTTAAATTGTCGTATCATTTTGAGAAGGAATTTAAATGTTGAAAGCGGTCTGGTAAATGGAGCAATGGGTTATGTTGTTGATTTTGTGAATTACAGAAATAGAGATGGAATTGAATTTTTAAAAATAAAATTTGATGGCATTGAACAAGTACAACAAATAAGTCGTTGTTCTGCTAGATTTTTACTTGTAAAAGACTTATATGTTCGCCGAAAACAGTTTCCTGTTTGTTTGGCGTATGCAGTGACAATTCATAAATCTCAAGGTTTAAGTGTAGATAGTGCTTTGGTGAACATTGGAAGATCTGTGTTTAAAGAGGGTATGGCATATGTGGCATTATCTCGAGTCAGAACTTTATCAGGATTGTACTTGATTTCGTGTGATGAGACAAAGATTTGTGCAGATCTAGATTGTGTTAAAGAATACAATAGGTTAAGAAGAGAGTATGCTCCACATTTGCCTCAATATCCTCTGTTTGAAAAACGTGTGGTAGGTCGAAAAAGAAGAAATGAGGATAATTGTAGTGAGGTAGTTGCAAAAAGACAAAAAGTAGAGAAAACTGTAATTGAAAACCGGAAGAAAAAGAATTGTGGAGAAAATGTTGTTGGATTTCAGTTTGAAAATAGTTCTGGTGTCAACTGCTATGCTAATGTAGTGGTTAATGTTGTTTTTTTTCTTAAAAGTTTACAAGAACAGATTGTTGAAAATCGGGATCAAAGATTGTGTGGTTTATTGAATTCTGTGTTTCAGAAATGTAGCAGTGGTACACCACAAATAGAAAGTGTAACAGAAATTCGAAATATTTTAGATTTGTGTTCTGGTCAAGATAAATTTTCACAGAACATTCAGCAGGATTGTCAGGAATTTTTAATGTATATGTTTGGTGTTTTGGAAGATGAAGGTGTAGATGTAGATAATCTTTTCAGTCTTTCTTATCAATGGCAGCATGACTGCCACAATTGTAGTTTATCAAGTACTACTAGAATAGACACTGAAAGATTTATATATTTGACTTTACCAGACTGTAAATCAGTGTCTTTTAAAAATCTAGTTAAAGCAGCAGATCATAATATGGTGTGTACCCAATGTAACTGTACAATGCTGTCCACATTATTTATACAAAGGTATGGGCAGTATATCATTTTAGTTTTCCAACGATGTAGACCTGATGGAACTAAATTGACAACTTCTATCAAAAATTTTGTGGCTTCTCAGTTATCAATTTCTGGAAGGACCTTTACAACTGAAGCTATTATTTATCATGATGGACCTTCGACCACCTCAGGACATTATACATGCTACTTAAAATCTGAAAATGGATGGAGTTACTGCAATGATTCTCATTTAACTTATAAACAACGTTTGCCTTATGACTCTACAAATTCTTATCTAGTGTTTTTAAAACCAAAGTTTTAGTAAAGGGAATTGGCCTTTGAAGACGGGAATAGTTAATAAAAGTTAGTTAGTTAGTTAGTTAGTTAATATAATTTTATAAATTATTTATCTCATGTAGATACTTTAAGTGGATCTCAAAGTAAAAAATACTGATATATCAGACACAAATTGGCCGTGAGGATTGTGTATGGTATGATGTTTTTAGATCTTTTTTCATAGGAAGTCGATGAAATGGAACTTATAAGGAACAGCAGACTTTTTTTCCACCAAAAGGACCTTCACTATCTTCTATTTGGCCTCATGGAAAAGTAAGTGAATCAAAGATTAGTGTACATATATGAGATGTATGTTTGAATGGGTTTTTTTAAACACAATCTTTTAGATTGTGTTTTTTTTTCCCGCTGTTATATGATGAAGACTTTGAACTCACTAATTTAAGTGGAATTCAATATATTCTGAGAACAGCAAAAATAAATAATGTAACATATTGTAGAAGTTATTGTGTAGTTTGCATTGTGTAATTTATATTGTGTTCACATTGTTATGCACTCATTTTCTTTTTCACCCTTATTTACCTCTCTTTACTAATTTACACTCTTTTTTCATCGCTGTTTCTTTACTGCACTTCATTCACAACTTCTTAATCTAATAGGAACTATCTGCATTTCCTCAGTTCCTTCCACCACTTTTTATCTTTTTTATATTCTCTTAGTACCACTGCTTTACTTTCCTAACCCTCTTTCTCTTTCTCCATTTTTTTTTCTTTCACACTCATTGTACTGTAGTTCAGTTAGTTCTTCCTTTTGTCTTTCTTTTACTCTCTCTCTTCTTTCTCTCTATTACTCCCCATGTGTTGCCCTTATTCACTTATATGTACCCTCTTTCACCCCTCTTTACTTATATTCACTGATATTTACTTTCCCTCAATCACTGCTATTCTTTTCCTCTGATTTCGTCACTACCTGTCATTCTCATACTTAACTGTCCTTCTTTTTACTTTCAACATCCATTTACATTCTCCCTTAACCTCTGCTTTAGTCTTCTTCCTATTTCTTCTTTCTTTTGCTCCCTTATTCATTTTTCTTTTCTTAGTTACTTCCTTTTACACTTTTTATCTGTCTTACTATCTATTACACAGTCCCTCCTTCATTATTTTTTTTTTCTTTTTTTTTGTAAGTGCGCTGACGGTACGCGCACCGGTAAGCGCACCGGAAGCGCACCAAAGTGAAATATAAAAAAAAAATATTTTAAATTAAAAATATTATCTCAATATACATTATAGTGTTCATTTTTACAAAAACATACTTTAGCAATTCACTAAAAAACACATAGGTATGAGTCTGTATAAAAAGTTAGGAATTAGCATTAAAAAAACCTATGAAATTCACTGAAAAAACCACAGGTTTCACACCAGTTATAGTTAGGAATTAGCATTTTAAAAACCTATGAAATTCACTGAAAAAACCATAGGTTTCACACCAGTTATAGTTAGGAATTAGCATTTAAAAAACCTATGAAATTCACTGAAAAAACCATAGGTTTCACACCAGTTATAGTTAGGAATTAGCATTTAAAAAACCTATTAAATTCACTGAAAAAACTATAGGTTTCACACCAGTTATAGTTAGCTGGAAATTTTACTGATATAAAACCATTGAAATTCCCACGTTATAGTTAGTCGGACTCACTATAACTTGCGCGTGCAATGCACTGCTGATGACATCACATATTACATCACTCATGACATGGTCAGTGACATCACTCATGACATCACTGATCACTGATGACACCATCCAGTGAATATGTGTCTTTCTGAAAAATAAATATTAGTGAGTTATGTTTAAATATTTAAATACATATATTAGTGTTTCACTTTGTGTATAAGTGGCTACATGTGTTGATAAGTAGCTACATGCGTATGTATATGGGTTATTTGATATTTTTATTAGTATCAGTATGAGTGTCTATATGCTTTGGTGGGGGTATTACTTAGCACATAGATGCATGAGTGACTGACTCTTTGTTTGTATGTGTTTTGAAGACAGCATATGTACAGGACTGTATGGGTGGATGAGTGTCTATATGTGTTTATTAGTGAGTGAATGACTGTCTCACTAGTGTCTTTATCAGTAACTACATATGTTTTAATCTACTATATATGAATATTGATGTATATAAGTGAGTATATGTGAGAGTAAGAGATTGTAAGATTTCCTGTTTAAATAAGTATGTGTTTCTATAAGTGATTGTTTAAGGGAATAAATATGTGTAATTTTCAATAGAAGTAAGGTGGAAATGTGTGTATAACTCTATATTCAAATAAATGGTTGTTCAATAGTTTATTTGCATGTGTGAATATGTGTGTGAGTAACTTTTGGATGAATGTCGGTGTGTAACAGGATGTATAGGTGTATCTCTTCATATGATGAGTGAGTATATGTATGACTGACTATATAGAACTGTTGGTGAATGAGTGGATGTGTATATAGATAGTGGAAGTGCTTGTTGTAACTGATATAGGTATGACCAATTTTTAAAAATTTCAGTTTCTATTTTTGAATATGTGTCTCAAGGGTTACTTTACACTGAGAGGAGGTCTGTGACTGTGTCACAAGGATGGTGTCATCAGTGATGTCATGAGTGATGTCACTGACCATGTCATGAGTGATGTAATATGTGATGTCATCAGCAGTGCATTGCACGCGCAAGTTATAGTGAGTCCGACTAACTATAACGTGGGAATTTCAATGGTTTTATATCAGTAAAATTTCCAGCTAACTATAACTGGTGTGAAACCTATGGTTTTTTCAGTGAATTTAATAGGTTTTTTAAATGCTAATTCCTAACTATAACTGGTGTGAAACCTATGGTTTTTTCAGTGAATATATATATATATATATATATATATATATATATATATATATATATATATATATATATATATATATATGTATGTTTTAAAATAATATTCTTACTCCAGTTAGTGTAAAAATAGTGTAGGTGTTTTAAAATAATATTCTAACTCCAGGGGGAGTTACCTGTACCCCATAACCCAAACCTAGCCCTGAACCCTAAAAATACCCCTGTACCCCAAAACCCAAACCTAGCCCTGAACCCTAAAAATACCCCTGTACCCATAACCCAAACCTAGCCATGAACCCTAAAAATACTCCTTAACCCCATAACCCAAACCTAGCCCTGAACCCTAAAAATACCCCTGTACCCCATAACCCAAACCTAGCCCTGAACCCTAAAAATACCCCTGTACCCCAAAAACCATACCTATCCCTAAACCCTAAAACTGCCCCTGTACCCCATAACCCAAAACTATATCTGAACCCTTAAAATACCCAAACACCCCAAAAGATGTACCTCAGTACCCCAAAACATATACTCCTATACCCATACTTACTTTTTAAAATTACTTAAAATAATTTATTTAATTTATTTTTATTATTTATTAAATTAATTAAATAATTTTTTGGAATTAAATAAATGTTTAAATAAAATGATATACTTACCTATACCTACGTTGTAATGGCATGCGTTGTAATAGCATCTGCTATATAATGTCATGCGTTGTAAAGGCATTTGTTGTAAAGGATCCTGCGTTGTAGTAGTTGCGTTGTAAAAGTAGTCCGTTGTAATAGTTGCGTTGTAACAGTTGTATACCTGTTGGTTTTGCTGTATTTGCGTCTGCCTTGCCCCCTGCCTTTGCCTGTGCTCCTTTCCCCCTCTGTGCCCGCTCCTGCCGCGGCATCCCCTGCGGCCTCGCCCCCGACCCCATTGACCCTGTCCCCCCTTCCAGCTGCTCCTCCCTCCCACCTCCCCTTCTTATGGCGGCCGCTGCACGACCGCGCCGCTGGCGAGCCAAAGGCACGCCAAAGGCAAGCCCGTCTGCGCCCACCCACACCTGGACCACGCCCAGTGCCAGAACCCCTGGACCCAGGAGACCCCCCTGCACCCGTCTTCACTACGACGCCAGCATCCTCCACGCACTCAACCCCGGACGAGAACACGCCTGCTACCGGGCCACACCGAAGCGCACCCAAGGGCCTTTCTCCTGCCAGAACTGCAGTCTCACCAGCATTCAGCCCGCCAAACCGTCAAGCAAGGACTCCATCCACCTCCAATGCATCCTCCTCAACACCCGCTCCGCTCGCAAACACCACATCAAACTCTGGAACCTCCTCGACTCAACCGCCCCCGATGTCGCCTTCCTGAAGGAAACATTGCTGAACACCACCTCAGCACCAGACATCGCTATCGCAATCCCAGAAGGCTACAAGATCTCCTATAGAGACCGCACCAGCGAAGTGGGAGGGACAATCGCCATCATCCACAAGAACACCATCAGAGTCTCGACCAACACCGACGACAGCCTCAACACTGCCGAGTACCTGCACTTCCAGATACACACCGACCCCAAAACCACCATCAGAGGAACCCTCATCTACAGACCGCCTGGACCCCGACTACAGTTCAGCGACTCCATCACCGACCTCATCAGCACACACGCCGTCGCCTCTATGGACTACATCCTCCTCGGGGACCTGAACTTCCACCTCGAGAACAATAACGATGCCAACACCACCACCCTAATCGACAACTTGGCCAACCTCGGACTCAGACAGCTTGCAACATCATCTACCCTTGCCACGGGACACACGCTTGACCCCATCTTGTCCGCAAGTCCCCACGTCTCCTTCAACCACACCACGGAACCCCACTGGACCGACCACATATGCTACCACTTCATCATCAGGAAACCCACCACACACCACTGCACCCAACAGATGCTACGCCGCTGCTGGGGGAAGGTCAACGAAGACCAACTGACCACCACCCTCGCCCTGACACCACACCCTGACCCTACCGACCCCGACACCGCCGCCCTCAACTACAAACAATGGATCAACGACTGCACCGACACCCTCACTCCACTCAGGTCCCCGCCACCAATCACTCCAGCAAGAAAGCGACATGGTTCACCAAAGACCTCCAAGCCTTCAAGCATACCTGCTGAAAACTGGAAAAGAACTGGCTCTGCGAGCCAACACCAAAGAGCCACAGGCCCACAAGAACACCTCCCGCAGACACCACCAGCTCAACAGAACCGCCAAGAGGACCGGTTTCAAGGACCACCTAGACAACAACGCACACAACAGCAAAGAGCTCTTCAACATCGTGAAAGAACTCTCCAACCCCGGCTCCAACACTAACGACATCCCCCCCTCTCAAGACCTGTGCGACTCACTGGGCAACTTCTTCCACCGCAAGATTGCCGACATCCACAAGAGCTTCAATGCCACACCCCCACATCAACCGCCGAGCCCACCAACCCTGCGACCACCATGCGGCCTGATCGCCTGGTCCAACGTCAGCGACGAAGACACCATCAAGACTATGAGCTCCATTCACTCCGGATCCCCATCTGACCCATGCCCACATCACATTTTCAACAAAGCCAGTACAGTCATCGCCCCCCATCTCTGGAAGACGATCAACATCTCCTTCGAGACACCAACCTTCCCGGAAAGCTGGAAGCACGCCGAGATCAACCCCTTACTGAAGAAACCCAAGGCGGACCCCAAGGACCTCAATAATTTCCGTCTCATCTCCCTGCTCCCGTTCCCGGTGAAAGTCATAGAGAAAATTGTCAACCGACAACTGACCCGATACCTCGAAGACAACAACATCCTGGACCCATCCCAGTCAGGCTTCCGCAGCAATCACAGCACCGAAACCGCCCTCATCGCCGCCACCGACGACATCAGGACCCTTATGGACAAAGGAGAAACAGCCGCCCTCATCCTTCTGGACCTCTCAACCGCCTTCGACGCGGTCTGCCACCGCACTCTAACAATGCGCCTTCACGACGCCGGAGTCCAAGAGGAGGCCCTGACCTGGACTACATCCTTCCTCTCCAGCAGAACACAGAGTGCCGCCTCCCACCCTTCCGCTCCAAGACAACCGAGATCACCTGCGGCGTTCCGCAAGGATCCTCTCTCAGCCCAACGCTGTTCAATAACTACATTGTTCCACTCACCCACGTCGCCTGCCAGCACAGCCTCAACATCATCTCCTACGCCGTTGACACCCAACTGGTCATCTCCCTCACCAAAGACCCTCTCACCGCCAACGCCAACCTCCACAGGGAAATGAAGGCCGTCGCCGAATGTATGAAGGACAGCAGGCTGAAGCTGAACTCTGACAAGAAGGAGGTCCTCATCCTCGTTTCCACCCCCTCAGCCTGGGACGACTCCTGGTGGCCCACCTTGCTGGGAACAGGCCCAGCACCCACCGACCAGGCACGCAACCTGGTGGTCATCCTTGACTCCACCCTCTCCATGTCCAAGCAGGTCAACGCCGTTTCCGCATCCTGTTTCAACACCCTCCGAATGCTCCGCAGGATCTTTAAGTGGATCCCCTCCGAAATGGGAAAAACCGTCACCCAGGCCCTCATCACCAGCAGGCTGGACTATGGAAACGCCCTCTACGCAGGAACGACAACCAAGCTCCTGAGATGGCTGCAACGCATCCAGAATGCCTCAGCATGACTGGTCCTCGACATCCCCTGACACAGCCACATCACCCCCCACCTGAGAGACCTACACTGGCTCCCCATCAACAAGGGGATAACCTTCAAACTCCTCAACCACGCACACAAAGCCCTACACAATGCCGGACCAGCATATCTCAACGAACAACTCAGCTTCTACACCCCCACCCTCAGCCTCCGCTCAGCCAGCCTCGCCCTTGCCACGGTACCACACGTATGGAAAATGATGGCCTGTGGCAGATCCTTCTCCCACCTCACCGCCACAACCTGGAACACCCTCCCAACCAAGCTCCGACAAACCCAAGACCTGCTGACCTTCAGAAGACTTCTCAAGACCTGGCTCTTCGATCAGTAGTGCCGTCCCCCGCTCCCCAGTGCCTTGAGACCCTCACGGGTATGTAGTGGGCTCTACAAATTCATTGATTGATTGATTGATTAGGCACCATGTTCACTTAAATCTTTAAAGTTACATAGACAGAGTATTGCAATCTGTCAGATATTCGCCATGTTGCAGATGAGATTGCTCATTAGCAGTATTAGATGAGTGGGCCTTTCAGCCAGATGTCAGTCTTGAACCTACACAACCACCTTTGGATATGGGGTTTATGTAGGGGAACCCTTGAGAAAAAATAGGATACCTTCAGAGATATTACTAACAGCAGCATCGAACAAAGAACTGAAACGATAACAACATTCTGATTAAGCAGATGAGAGCCTCTCTAGAAACCCCATGAATAATCCTGAACTGTGCTGGATGGTTAACCACTGTAAATATTGTAGAATAAGTATGAGGGAGAGAAATTGAAAAGTTGTAACACATAGACAAAGCTTGGAAATTGAAAAGGTATCTTATACATGGGAAGGTAAAACATGCTCAAAGTCCAAAAAAGACTTTCATCCAAGTGACTATAATTTTGAGACTCCTCCTAGTTTCCTAGAATCTAATTTATCAGAATACATGAATTCCATTCCTTGTTTCAGAAAATTACACTGGCTTCCCATAAAAAAACGTATTAAATTTAAAATATGCTGCCTAGTCCACAAGACTATCAATGGCCAAGGACCTAAATATATGGAAAGAAAACTCCGATTACTGCCCGACTAGAACCCTCCACTCCTCAGATAATCACCTCCTAACAGTCCCAAAAGTTCGTACGGTCAGAAATGGGGACAGATGTTTCTCTTAAATAGCCCCAGAAACGTTGAACTCTCTACCCCTACCGATCAGAATAGATCTGAATCACAACACATTCTGCAAGAACCTGAAAACCTGGCTCTTTTAGACCCTTGGTCAACCCTTTTACCCTGCCCTCTCACTGAATTTCTGCAAGCGCTATGAGACCTACGGGTGATTTACGCGCTATATAAATTCAAATTCAAATTCAAATTCATACAACCCAACTATTTAGTGAATCTGAATATGTATGTGTCTTGAAATGGGCAATGCCTCTGATTTCCTAGTGGTACCGCAATCTTAGGAAAGGCCCCTAGGCCCTTAGGGATTCTTCCTAGTAGGCCATGCTGCTTTGGCATTTCCCCTGTGATACTGGCACAAGTCTTTGGGGCCTGTTGAAGCCACAGGGCAACCATGCTCCAGACATGCCCATTGGAGTATCCAATTGAAAACTTTGAGACTCTAGAAATGTGTCCTTTCATGTCTCAGGTCAGCTTTTATTTAGATTTTGGCAGATGCATGCTAGTCACCAAACATGGGCAGATGGCTTGGAGTTCATGACTATGTATACACTTCAAATGGGGTGGATGGGACAGCCACCCCATTGTGCACATTTATGATTTGTGTGAGATGCTCTACATCCATCAAACTCTTAATAACCCCTGTGGTGTTTGTCTGTGATTTTTCTTTAAAGATGTAAGCATTTAATATTTAACAATTGATCATGCCTATCCTGAGCTCCAGATGTAACACAATAGTGCAAAAATATTACTAACAATCTCACCTGTTTCTGCACCAAGCTTGTAGAAAGATTCTGATCTCAGGGTATATTAAGGAATAAACTGGTTCAGGGATTCTGGCCTTGATAAAGTTGTTCATTTCACATGCTAATGCTAAACATACAGTTGTGCTTTCACCTCAGTCTCCTGACAAAATACTTTTCTCACTATTGGGATGTTGATATCTGCCTAAAGCGTCCTTTTATGACCACCCTAGAAGATTAAATCAAGATTATTTAAAAACAACAAGTATTTCAAGTCATATTAGGAAGGCAAGAAGCCCCCACCTGGGCAAGGCACAAGAACTCATTAACAGTTAAAACTGAGGTTAACAGTCCTACAAAGAGGTAATTGAAAATATTGTTAATGCTTAGGTTAGGACTGATACTCTCAGCAACTCATAACAACCTTTGTTTGTATTATAATGCGTATTGCATTTTATTTATTATGTTGTTACAATGACGTAATACCTCTCCTGTCTGCAATAAATTACCGTTCCATTCCCCTAACACAAATTATGAGACCAAAAGTGTTCTTTTGTGTGAAAGTCTGATGTGTGAGCAGATGCATGTATCAATACAGGTTACCCATCATGGGCTATTGCCAAAGACCGTCTGGGACACAGTCAGGGACTTGGGCAAGAACTGGTGACTGGGTAGAAAACATAAGCAGAAAGGAGAGCACAGCACTGCCCAGGATCACCAAGGAAGTCAGAGAGGAGAAAAGGGATCCAAAGGGGAAGCCTGCGCAAAGGAACAAGGTAGCTAGAACTCAAAAAAGATAGGCACTCAGGAGGAGATTTAGCATTCAGAATAACTACACACAGGACAGATGTGCAAGACAAATATATAAAACAACATTAACAATAAGGGAAATGTGGGGTAAAGCACTCGGCAGCTCCACACGATAAGACTGATGCTCAGCAAGTTCCTCACCCACAATTGCTGTTACACATAATGACTGCAAATACCCACATATAGGATATGCTTGCAAAGGCAGGGTATTTGGAGCTGATACCTATGGTGATTTTATAAATGTAACTTAAAGACAATACTCACAATGAACAAGAAACACCACCTAGGTTTTCAGCTGCCCCCATACTTCTGGTGGTCAAACAGGAACATGCAAGGCAGTAACAGCAAGGGGGTAGAACTAAACACAAGCAGAATAGTCAAGGAGCAAGCAAGGAGGAGAGTTTAACAGGAAAGGAAGGAAATCACAGGGCACACTTGGCAAAAAGCAAGTAACAAACATACAAGGTAATAAAAGCAAGATAGCAGGAATAGAACAACAGCAAACTAGAACCAAGGAAATTAAAAGAAAGGCAGGGACTGGAAAAGGATATACAGAAGGGGCGGCTACAAGGGTATAGTAGAATAGTGCTGGATCAGGAGTCTAGAAAACAAAGTAGCACTGAAGGCTGTGCTGGAGGAGGAAAAAGAATTGAGCAAAAGCTCAAGAGCCAAGGTAGCACTGCAGGCAGTGCTAGTTCAAGAACAGAGAATTGCTAAAGCTCAGGAGTCTAGGTAGCACTGCAGGCTGTGCTGGCAGTGCTAGTTCAGGAGCAAAGAATTACAAAAGCTCGGGAGTCAAGGTAGCACTGCAGACAGTGCCCAGTCAGGAACAAGGAAAACTACAGCAGCTCAGGAACAAGGACTATCTATAGCTCAGGAAAGAATGGAAACAAGGATATCCAGATCTCAGGAAACACGGGTCGGTCTCAACCGTACACAGCTGCAATGACCAACCCTGGACTGAAACGTGCTGGGGGCTTAGAAGAGCTCTCAGTAATAACATGCATCAAGTGTGAGCAGGCTAGCAGCAGCCAGCCACAGGTGAGCTGAATTCCATCACCCATCCTTGGCCTGCGGGGGTGGAGATGAAGCAGTGAGCAGGGGATTCTAGGTAATAGAGTCTCAGGCATGAGCAGGCTAGCTTCACGCATGAGCAGGCTGGCTTCCACAAAACCCAGCAGTGATTGGAAAATGATGGGAATTTCAAAGTACAGTCTAAATGGCTGGAGCTCAGTATGTGCATGAAGGGGAGGGTCTAGAGGGTTAATATAAAAGTGGCAAGTCACACAGTTTGGCCCCCTGGTGGTGAACACTAGAGCACACGGAGCGAATCATGACTGATATGGATAAATACATTTATAAACTGGTATCAAGCATGTGCGAAAATGCCCTTTTCTGCATGCCCACCATTTTTTTGGGTTAATTTTAATGCTGGTTTGTAGACTCTGATCTGAACCCTAAAACATGTAGGAATTGGCTTACCCCTGATTCACATATATCACTTTCCTAGAAGCCATACTATATGGTGTAAAAACAGCACCCATGGCATGGAAAGCCTAATCGCCACCTGTGGATAGCAGCACCTACTTTGCGAAGCACTAGTATGACTAGGAAACATGGTGCCAGGCCTTCCATTGTAGCATGTCTGATGCAGTTTAAACCTGCAGTAAGGCCTGTTAAAATAAACCCTTTTAAGAGGTAAAAATTGCATTTTAAAATATTAGTCGGCCAGTCCTCTCTAAACCTTGCAGCCCTCAGGGTAGGATGCATAGTATTAAAAAAGAGGGAATTGTAGAAAATTACATTTTCTAAAATTAATATAATCATGTCTCTACAGTGATGAGGCCATAAAAAGGCTATTTCACTATGGCAGGTCTACATGTCCTATACAGAAAACCGGGACTACCAATTAACAAACCAATACTGCTATCTCAGCAATTGGAGAAGCTTAACATATTAATACCTGCCATCTCAGCAACGGGACAAGGGTAGCAATCAATAAAACACTATTTTTAATAGGTTTTAGAAATCCAATTTAGTGATGAAGTTCGAGTTTTAATCAATAAAAAAGTAACTTTTAAGAAGTTAACATTTACCTGTCTGAACTGATATAAGACTTATATTAATAAATATCTGCTTGCTTCCAGCCTGTGCTGAAGCCTTGGAATAGGTATAAATGAGGTGTGAAATTCCTCTTAGCTAAAACAATAGGCTGACCTGAATGGGCAGAGATGACTCTTCTGAACTCCACAGACTATTCAAACTGAGACTGTGGGCATCCTGTTGATACCACATTGTCAAATCCTGCTTGAAAGATCTGTTGAGACACATTTAATATTTAGGGTGTACCTGAAAGGGAGAGAACAGGATGCCCAAACATTTCTTGTGCATCCCTGCCTGATTGCTGAAAATCAATATTTTTTTCCAGACTTCTGTCTTTGGGTTTGTTGTGGGTAAAGAGTATAGTCTTATATATGGAGGACACTGGTGATTTTCCTATGATACTCCCAAACATAGCCCCAGCCCTCAGAGCCCATGTTTAGTGTGATTAACCCCTTGTATGCTGGTGACGAACCCCAGCCGTCACGCTCTGCGGTGCTCGTGTGCTGATGACGGCTGGGGTTCGTCACGGCCCCGCCCTGTTCGTTTGTTTACCGCACAGCGGCGGAAACGGGCCAGCAGCGAAGGGGTTAAATAATAAACTAATAATAATAACTACGTTTGTATAGCACATAGCTATCTCAACAGAGGTGTCAGGGGCTGAAATGCAGATTTGTGGTGAGGGGTAACTGAGGGATCAGTCTATGCCATGTTAAAGAGGCAGGTTTTTAGAGCCTTCCTAAAGGTAAGTTCTGATTCCATCATGCAGAGGTATAGGGGCAGAGTATTCCAGAGTTTTGCCGTTTTCACAGTGAACGCTTTGCCACCTATCCTGGCCTTTAGAAAGCGGAACACCCGGAGCAATCACGGGCGATATGATCTCAGGGCCTGGACTTGCTGTTGGATTTGCAGTCTCCATCTCATGTAACACAGGCCTTGATCTTCGGAATCTCTGTAGGCCAATGTGAGTGCCTTGAACTCAATCCTCATAGTGACAGGAAGTGTAGCGGTACTTTCTCAATTAGTCTGGTGGCGGCGTTTTTAATTATCTGTATTCTGCAGACCAGTTAGGCTGGAAGCAATTGATGTAGGCTATTAGAAAAGTCCTAATGAGAAGTTACCAGTGCATGGACCATAGTCTTCCTGCCGTACTCCAGTAGGAAGTGAATGAATTTTCTCAATGCTCTTAACTTCCAGAAGCATATGGAGGAGACGTGGCACACGTGGGTCTTAAAAGAGAGGCTAATGTCAAATTTAAACCCCAGATTCCTGCCTGAATCCAACCGGTTACGTGGCGGGTTCAACTCTGAGGGCTACCACATATTGGAGGGTGGTGGTGCTGCCTGACTAAAGAATAAGAACACTGTTTTCTCAGTATTAAGCTTAAAACAATTCTCCAGGCCGAGATGTTTTCCAAGCATTGCTTAAATTTAAGAAAGGCAGCCCCTGAGTGTCCTTTAAAGGAAAACATCAGCTAAGCAGCATCAGTGCAGGAGACTACTCTCACACCCCATGTCTTGACCAAGGTCTCCAGGGGGGCCAGGTATACAATAAAAAGAAGCAGGCTCAGCGCTGAGCCCTGGGTTACCCCACAGACAAGGGGTTTCTTAGGGGTGATGTAAGGATGTAAAATCCCTCGGGGAGAGGAGTTGGCCTAACGGCCAGGGCGGTCGACTTCGAATCTGGGGAACCGGGTTTGAGTCTCGGCAATGACCCTGAGCATCCTATGATTCGGGCAAATCAATTAATCTCCCTGTGCCTAACAAAAATGAATGTCCTCATGTAACGCAACTGGTGTTATGTAAAGCGCTCTGATACCCAATACCTTCAGACCAAGTTTGCGCTATATAAAACTCGGTCAAAAAAAATACCTGCTGTGAGCGCTTCTCGATGAATGATTGGAGCCAGGACAGTTCAGTGCCCTGCACTCCTACCTGTCTCAGTCTCTCCAATTGGATCGGGTGGACTACAGTGTCGAAAGCTGCGGACAGGTCAAGCAAAACCAGCATGGCTGGGGCACCCCAGTCCACAGCTTCTGGATTTGTTTCAAAGACTTCAAGAAGTGTATTCTCTGTGCTGTGCCCTGCTCTAAAACCCTATTGCGCATAATGGAAGCAGTTTTTCAGAATTTTTGCTGGAGCTGGCAGAAGCGAGATGAGCCTAAAATGATTGTGTTCCCCTGGATCCACATTTGTTTTCTTAAGCAGAGGCAGAAGAAAAGCTTGTTTCCAGGCTTCTAGGTAGATGCCAGATGACAAGGAGGAGTTCCAGATCTCTTTCAGAAGTAGATTGAGCCAGGGGGGCAGATGTTTGAAGAACCGAGCCGGGCAGGCGGCTCCCGGAGAGCCAGACTTACACTTGTACAGTTCCCTGAGTGACACCTCAGGTGACAACAAGTGAAATTCAGACCAGGTCTTGAGGGGGCCGGATTTAAGGCTTTGTACATGGGAAGGGGGTCACATTGGATGTGGGAAGGTGGAATAGATCATTTGGATCTTTTCCTCAAAGTATTGTATTGTATTGTATTGTATTTATTATTTGTAACGCGCAACTGTCACCCTACGGGTATCCTGGCGCCCAAACAGGAAGTAGTCAGATGGTACAACAATACACTAGCTGTCATGACATATAGAACAGCAGCCGGAACTATTAGATAGAGTCACGGGGATTAGATTTTGGCAAACAGCCATGTTTTCAGGCTCTTTCTGAAACCCAGTAGGTTGTCAATTTGCCTGATGTTCTGGGGAAGCTCGTTCCACAGCCTAGATGCAGAAGTACAGAAAGCTCTGCCTCCCATCCTCGATCTCCTGATCCTGGTAGTTGCTGCCAAACCCTAGCTAGAGGAGCGCAGGGACCTGGAGGGCTTATACCAGGAGAGCCGCCTTTCCTGTAGAGTGATAGGTCCCGTGTTGTGCAGGGGCTCTGTAGACGATGCATAGGGACTTAAAAGCGACTCTACTCCCAATTGACAGCCAATGTAGGTCTCTTAGTGCCAACGTAGTGGAGGAACTGCGAGGTCTTTTAAGTGCCAGCTTGGCCGCTATAAACTGGACCCTCTGGAGCCCCTGTAAGATGTATAAGGGGGGCCCTAGATATAAGGAATTACAGTAGTCCAGTCTGGCCAGGATCACACTCCTAACTACTAGCGGTCTAGACTCGTCAGGTAGAAGGGGCAATATCTGTCTGAGCGCCTTCAGCAGTCCAAAGCAGACACTGATGGTTTTATTGGTCTGAGAGGTCATTTGGAGATCCGTATCAAACAGTACCCCTAGATTGTGCACGGTCTTGACTGGGATGCAAGGATCAGCTCCCGGTGCAAACCTGATCTCATGGGAAGGCTGTTGACTCAGTTTGGCTGAGGAGCAGTAGACTACCTCTGTCTTCCCCTCGTTAAATTGAAGGGAGTTTATTGTCAGCCACCTGGAGACCCTGCTCATGCAGTTCTGAAAGGTCTCCATGGTCACCGCCTGTCTTCCTTCTAGGGAGAACACCAGTTGGGTGTTGTTGGCATAATTTATCAAATCTATACCAAAAGATTTAATCATGGGATCAGGGGCTGCAGATAAAGATTAAAAAGAATAGGGCTGATCGAGGAGCCCTGAGGTACTCCATGACTGACCAGGGACTTGGGAGATGAAAAGGGTGCTAGGGTCACCACCTGTTGTCTACCTGTCAGGTAGGATTGTATCCACCTCAGGGCCTTGCCCTTTACACCCAGTTTTTCCAGCCTACTTAGCAGAACTGCATGGCTAACCATATCGAATGCGGCTGACATGTCCAACAGCACCAAGACTGAGGAGTTCCCATTGTCGGCTCGCATTCGAAGGGTGTCCAACATGGTTGCCAATGCAGTTTCTGTTCCGTGGCCTGGGCGGAAGCCAAATTGGTCCTTGTCCAATAGGCAGTTGTCTTCCAGATATCCTGACAGGGATCTACTGACCACCTTTTCCACGATTTTTATCGGATAGGGCAGGAGGGATATGGGCCTAAAATGCGCCGGAAGAGTAGGGTCCAGCGAAGGCTTTTTAAGCAGGGGGGTAACCACTGCCTGCTTCCATGCTTCCGGCACTATGCCTTCCTCAAGAGATTGGCGACAGATCTGATGCATCCAGGGGAACAGCTCTGGCCCATATTCCTTCCAGATCCTGTGCAGGAGGGGGTCTAGAGGTGACCCAGATGACACATTATGGGCCAGACTGAAAAAGAGCTCCTCTGTAAGAGGAGTGAAGTTTTCCAGTGATGACAATATTAGTAGAGGTCCTCTTCTTCTATTTGTGCCACTGCAACTTTGCAGCTATCCCTTTCCTCCTTCAGCCCCTCCACAATTTTAGCAATCTTTTCCTCAAAATAGATCGCAATCTCATCACATAGTTCTTGAGTAGCAACCACCTTATTACTCGTACAGGTGGGGTGTGAGAGATCCCTTATGATATTAAAAAGGGTTTTAGTACTGTTAGGGGACCGAAGAATAGTAGCGGCATAGAAGAGAGCCTTAGCTTTGGCAATAGCTCCTTTATATTTTGCTTGTTCCACTTTCAGCAGTTTTTTATCCAACTCTGAATAGCATCTCCGCCATTTCTTTTCTGCCTGTCGGCGAACATTGCGTAGGGATTTCAGCTCCTCATTAAACCAGGGAGCAGATGGTTTCCTCTTATTCTTTATATTTTTCAGAGGGGCAAGTCTATCCAGGGTCTTTATGATGTGATTACAATACTTTTGATAGTTCAAATCTACCGATTCCTCAGGGTCATAGGAAACGTTGCTTATAAAAATAGGCTTTGTTTTGTCCTTAGGTAATTTAGACCAATTCCGTCCCTTCCTATAAGTCACCGAGCACTCACTTCCGATCCCCTTAGTGGGTATGGAGATCTGGAAGTGGATTAGGGAGTGGTCGGTCCAGTACTGAGGTAGGATATCAATCATCTTAGTCTCAGTCTGGTTGGCGAAAACCATATCTAGGATATGTCCCCCTGAGTGGGTTGGTTTCTGTACCAGCTGAACAAGACCCCAGTTACCACAGTTGTCCTTCAGATCCCTCAGGTGGCTCCCCAGGGACCCATTGTCCCATAGATTAAAATCGCCCAAGATCAACATTCTGGAGTGGGACAGGGCAAGGGCAGCAATGGTGTCGAACAGCGCCTGATATTGTGTATCAGCACCAGGTGGTCTATAACATATCAATCCAGTCAGGATCCTACCTTTTGGTTCTTGCAAGGAGAACCCCAGTAGCTCTACCCCCGCCACCCAATTGATCTGTAAAGGGGAAAAGTCCCACTTATCTTTATAGATCACTCCAAGTAATCTGACAGGTCAGCGCAGAGGGTAGGAGATGGCGCAACTATCCCGGACAGTTGGATTAGTGTAATTCTGGACAATCTTAAACAATTCTTTGGCCGAGTTGTTGGACTGTTTAATTTGGTTAGAGAAATAATCCTTTATAGTGTTGCGCTTAAGCCTATGAACATTGTTTAAATGCCTATTTGTAGAGGCCTTTAGCCACAGGATAATATGATTTTCACCAGGAACGTTCCAATTTCTTGCAGAAGCTTTTCTCTGTTCTTAATTCCGTGGAGAACCAGGGGTTCCTTCTTGAGGACGTTATCAGTCTGAGTGGTAAGCATGGGCGAATTTTGCAAATCTGGCGTTCGCGAATTTGCGTATTTGCGAACTCGCAATCCGCAAAATCCGCGAATTCTCGCGAATTTGCGGATTTTTTTTGTGTTCGCAAGGGTTTCTGCCAGTTCGCGAGGGTTTTGTACCAGTTCGCAATTGCGAACTTACTTGTCGGCTCGCAACGGTCGCGACTATGTTGTTTCTACGTCTGGTTCATAATCACAGGTTCCCAGCACCCTCTGTTTCACCTCTGCCACCCTCTGTTTCACCCATGCCACCCTCTGGTACATCAATGCCACCCTCTGGTTCATCATCACTGTAGATTATGGGGGGGAAAGCAAGCACACCTGCCCTGCTTTAACTGACATAAATTAATTTGGGGTTGATTTATTAATGTGTCACTGTTTTAACATTCCAGTCTGGCACCTGCTTCCTTATCTGTAATTTGCTTTCTGTTGCAGTGTAATTTTTTTTCCAGGACCTTTGTGGCCTACTTGTAGCTATTCTATGAGCCTGCTGTGAGGGTCAGAGCAGGGTCATACAATTGTTGCAACTAGCAACTGAACTCTGGAGGGGCCCCAGTCAGGAAGCACTACAGGGAATGGTTACTATTACTAATGATGAGTTTGAACTTTTGCACCTGCTGAGTGCTTTCAGTTTTGCAAAATTCGTTTTTCTGCAGATCAGCAACTGTAAAGCCCCAAACAAGCATAGGCAACTGAACTCTGGAGGGGCCCCTCAGGAAGTACTACAGGGAATGGTTACTAATGATGAGTGAACTTTTGCACCTGCTGAGTGCTTTCAGTTTTGCAAAACTCGTTTTTCTGCAGAACAACAACTGTAATGCCCCAAACAAACTTATTTGTGAAAGTTTATTTCTAATCCAAAAGTGATCGGAAGAAAGTCAAAAGGCCTCAAATCCAAAAAAGTGCAGGCAAATGTCAACCTGAGGAGTTATTCTGATAAAAATCATAATTTTCAGAAGGTCTATGCTGCTTGCTAGTGGATTTCTTGTGCAGAATTGCAAATTTTGTAAT
This sequence comes from Lissotriton vulgaris, assembly GCF_964263255.1. Lineage (NCBI taxonomy): Eukaryota > Metazoa > Chordata > Amphibia > Caudata > Salamandridae > Lissotriton > Lissotriton vulgaris. The sequence continues at coordinate 1,068,148,015 of NC_141696.1, read as the reverse complement.
TTCGCGAGTGCGAGATTGTTGCTGCCCGCCGCACCTACATGTTCGCAATTGCGAACTCTCGCGATGCGTCGCCAAACTCCAGCGGGATCCCGCAGCAAGATCCAAAATGGCTCAGCACTCGCAAAATATCGAGAAAAACAACTCGGCAAATGCTGAATGACGGTAAGTGAACGCCGCACGCCGCAAAATTGTATCACCAAGAAAAAAAAATCCGCTGCATGCGAATTTGCGGATTTTCTGTAAATTCGCAAGCGTTTGCGGATTGCGAATTTTCCCGAAAATCCGCAAAATCCGCGAGCGGAACGGATTTTCCGCCCATGCTTACTGAGTGGGGCAATCTTGTCTAAAGCGGGGTAACCCAGCAATTAACGCTGGATACATCACTATCGGGATCACCCGTCAGCTGGGGGAGCGTGTCTTGGAATGCCGGTCCCATAGCTTCTAAGATGACCCCCTTCCAGTTTCTCCTCCTGTTCGAAATTTACAGGAATTTAGATTGTTTGGAATCAAGCCAGAAGCTGAAAGGTACAAAGAAATGATCTATCCATGTCAGGTGAACAGGTGCCTCCACTTTTAAATTGGGATAGTTAGGAAAAGTGGGGTCAAGCATGTGGCCTGCCTTATGTGTACGGGCGGTCACCAATTGTGTGAAATGTTGACCCTCAAGCGTTTTAACCAGTAATGATGCCTGGGAGCATTTATCGTCATCCACATGAACGTTGAAGTCCCCTAACACATTAAAATTAGCGTACTTCAGAGAGAGTTGAGCGATGGTGTCACTGAGCTCTAATAGGTGGCAGGATGAACTGTCAGGCGGTCTATATTCTAACATGCTGGCTGCCGAGGAAGAGGGTGAGAATCTGACACAAAAGGTCAGAGCCTCAATGTTTCTAATGTTCTCCATTCTTCTAGTGAAGATCTGCCAACCATCTCTCAGGACAGCAGCCACAACCCCTACTCCCTTGTTACAACCACAGTTGGCACACGTAATCCAAATGCCATAGGGTACTGCCAGCATCGGATCAGGGTTACTGCCTTCCCTCAGCCAGGTCTTTGTTAGAAACATCAAATCGCAGGAATTTGATTCCAGGGTAAGCCAAATGTTCTCAGCATGTTTGGGAAGGGATCTACAGTTAATTAGACAGGCCCTGATATTTGTGCTGTTGGCAAAGGGGGACACCGAGGGGGGTGTATGGAAGATCATACTGCAACTTATCTCACCTCTGTTAACCCCCAGCTTAAAGAGGCCTGTGCTACAGCAGAAGTCAGAGGTGCCCCTACCCAGGTCTAACCTAGCCTTACCAAAACAGGCCATTTTGTCCATATTAAGCAGCTGATCTCTTGACCAGGAAATACGGGTCGGATTCAAAATTCGGGCAGCATGGCTGGCACTGGCCATGGTCCAGACGGGCGCAGAGAGGCTTGTCTTTGGTGTGCCTTCAGCATGGTAGCGGCACGCCCACAGCACGCGTCCGCTGCACGGCTCCCATTAAATAGGGGATTGGGCCTGCTGGTCGACGACTAGACCTCTGACCCACAAATCGGGGACCAAAATGTCTCAAAAGGGATGTTAGAAAGTGGCCTCACCCAACGCGGCAAGCAAGCATGCCAGAAGCCACTCTCTACTAGCACAAACCAGGTAAGAGGGCTGATTCAAATTAAATGAGAGGAATTTGAGGTCAGCGCTCCTGCACCCTGCAACACACAGCAGTGCAGGAGCCTCAACTACATCACAGCAGGAAGTGAAATCACAGAAATAAGAACAGCATAAAACACAGTTTAAAATGAGGCTTAAAAACATGGTAAAATCAATCTAAAAGATTAGAAGGAGCTTTTACTCTTATGCTTATGGGGTGCACCAGAGTCACAACCACACACTAACTGCTGACAAACATACACAGGACACCCCCAAACAACTTCATGAGAACACTGCTGAACTTGTGAAAGGACACCAAGTGGAGTGAACCGGTTGCACTTTGCGTATGGGACCTCCATGAAGCACCAGAGGACAATGGACCCTTTTCACATGATACAATGGACAGAAAGATTTACAAGGATCATAATCTGGATCACCGGGGTGCCTCTAGAACATAAGAAAGCTGAAAAGAACATCCCTGTGAAGGATCCCAGCTGACCAGTGGCAACTAGACCAGGACTGGACTTTGCTGTCGCCCTTTGCCAGGCTCCCTGGGCATCTACAAGTGCTCTACCAGAGGTCTCAGGGACCTTGGAGTGTATTCTGTGGTTGTTTGGGCACCAAGAAAAGTTAAGCAACTTTTTTGAACGTTTTGTTCTAGAGCTCCAAGGGGACCAACTACTAAAAGTATTAGACCAGCTGTTCAATGGTGTCACATTGAATTTTAGGCTAGTCCTCCTCAGGGAAGACTTTTACCTCAGAACAATAAAGTCCTTTTCAGATTGGGACTTTGAAACTTTTTGGAACTTTGGGCTAGAGGGGCCAATCTACTTGCTGTCCCCTACTCCATCACGGTCAGACTCCAATTGCACCTAGGTTCTGATCTACTGTGACCTTTATACTTCTTGGTGCTTTCTCGACTGAAACTTTTTTGAACTTTGGGCTGGTGGGGCCAATCTATTTGCTGTCCCCTACTCCATCACGGTCAGACTCCAATTGCACCTAGGTTCTGATCTACTGTGACCTTTATACTTCTTGGTGCTTTCTCGACTGAAAATCTTTAAAAATTCATGTTTCCAGTTCCCCTTATTGGATTTTTTTTTGTTTGTATGTCATTTTGCTTATTATATTTTCCTCTATTTTTATAAATTGCAGTGCAGTTGTTATTGTGTTGCGTTTTCAATTTTGTACCTGTTTTGATACTTCTAAACGCATTACACATTTTAAGTAGGTCTTCTCTGTGCCATAGCAAGCAAGGATGAGGCTCAGGTTTAAATTAATGAATCCTTTGACTGGACCTAACAAGACAGTGACTGTATGAATTGTGGTGGACACCAATCCACTCAAAAAAGTAAACAACTTTCTCACAGTGCAGACATAGGCTTTTCTGAAAGCCAAGGCAAGCACATTAGGCGTCTTAAAAAGATGCACGGGCATGTATTACAGAGTTATCAAATTAAGGTACATGTACTCAATAGTTACCTACATGCAGTGTAATTTTTCACAAAGGGACATGACAGAAGGCTTGGTTCCAATGTCTGCTTTTTTCCTCAAATTATGCATGCAGGCCGTAAGGATAATTTTATTTAAATTACAAATAATCTGGCAATAGATTGAATGATTGATTGATTAACCGATGGCGATCTCACATACCCCACTATACATTGTGAATGCGTTTTTAAAATCTAAAACACACGTACAAGCTTTTATAAAACAGGTCACTTCATTGGGCGAGGTTGACTATTTAAATTGTAAGCAAGACTTTGATATTTAAATATTCTAATTACATTTCAGTGAGGTAACAGTCAGCGCTCAGATGTCTGGCATTTGTCTTTAGCAGACCTATGTTTCCTCCTTTTAGACTTGAAAGTCAGGAGCCCTGTGTAGGTACGATTCATCACTTTTGTGTAGTGAAAAAAATATTTTTTTAAAGGAATATATTTTCCTAGTCTCCCATCATGGTTGGTAACAAATTCGGTCTAGGCATAGTTAATCTATTTACATCTTACTATCCTTTACATCTGCAAACACAAATGAACAATACTGAAGCAATATTTGCTTTGCAGGTATCCTGATATTTGGATTTACACAAAGTCAAATGCCACAGAGTTCGCCCTAAACGTAGCTTTAGTGCGAGTTGGGTTGATTGGGTTGGTGAACAGTTAGATAATTAAGAAACGTATATTCTTGCAAACCAGATTTAGGACTTAACCTATGTATCATCCATTATTTACCATCCTACTGATGACCATTGCAGTCAATCTCCCTTGCTTGCAGAGACATACTGCAAGAATAAGGCTAGTTCCAGGGCAGTACTACCAGGACTAATCTAATTAAGTACTTCAGCACTATGGTTGATGGCAGTCTGACCTAAATGCTTGGAGGCTGCGGACGCCATCCTCACTATACAGGACCGAAGGGAGAAGTCACCAGCTCAGAGCGGGATCTCTTTTGCTGAAGCCTCAAGAAGTGGTCTTCAAATCTCTGAAGCATTTCATTGATGGGATGTGCCAAAAACATAGTGGGAGATCTAATTGGCATCAAGTGCATTGTTCTACTGTGAGAAAAGTGGTACATTATATGGTGTGGTTTTGCAATATCGCCGTGTACTACACTCACACTACAGTCTTTCTTTCGTATCCTTTCCTGGGAGTCATTTACACCTCTCCCCAGGAGGGTAGAAGGCTGTCTTGTGGCCAGCATCTGCTAAGTCATTAGAAACCTGGACAAAAGAGTGCCAATGTTCTGAAGTTGCCTTTTACTTTTATAGTTAAATTAAATTCAACTTGGGCATCAAGTTACGCTTAATGTAATGATTATTTTGATACCGTGAAGTACCTACTTTAGTTGTCAAGTCAAGTCAAGTAGTCTTTATTCGAATACAAATTCATAAAAGACATTTATACATCTAAAACACTAATCCTAAAGCCATGATTAAAAAACAGTTTCATATTTAACAAATCACAATGCTCGTAGGTCCCACCAAATTTCCATGAGGCTCGGTTCATAAATACTAGAAATACATACATTCATAATGAGAACAGTAATTAATAGGATAAAATGAGATAAAATACTGTTTTAAAAGTATTGATTGTGCATCAATTTTAACTTTTTAGTTTATAAAGTAAAGACCAGGACCATTAAAAAATCAATGGGGATATTCCTGTCACATTGCACCTTATTCAGACGCCCGCTGGATCCACATACCATGTAGAAATTTAGATATGGCAATAATACAGAAGTCATTACCATCTGTTTTGAGGATCCTAATGGCTTCTGTGCCTGATGTAATACCCAACAAAAGACATGTTGGCTTGATCCATTTATGTCTCAAGTTCCTGTATGTTCGGCAAATGAAAAAAACATGGACAATGGATTCCACTTGGTCCGGGCAAAATGGACATTCCTTAGATTTTCCTGAGCCCCATTTACTTGTACAATATTTTAGAGGGAGGGTACCTATCTGGTATTGATGATACCATTTCCTATCACTTAGGATTGTAATAAGATTTCAATATTTTTCAAATACCGGTACATGTTTGGTCTCCATAAAAACTTTGGACAAGAAGTTGCTCGTTAGAGACGAAAATCTGTTAGCCATCACCATATTCCAGTACAGTCCCATAAGATCCTTGTGAGATGGAAATGGAGAACTGATAGAATTAAGCCACAGATGATTAAGACCCATCTCCATCAGAACCAGCCTAACTTGCCTTAGCCAGGGGATTTTACCTGATCCATAAGTGTCCCCGACCTCCAAAAGGGAATGGGCATACTCCATGAGTTCCTCAGTTACCCAAATCCTCCTCCAATATGCCACTGGTTGAAATCGGGCTATATCCTAAGAGCGGTCTGAGAGGAGTAGATTGTGGCAAGCCCGTCATAGACCACACACATTTATTTTGGGCATTTGAGAGGATGGATATGTTACTGAATCCCCATAATTCTGCCCCATATTGGACAGATGCAGAGATTTTAGCATTATAGATCTTAAGTAAAGGGGCTATAGGCTTTTAGTGGGATAAGCTTAATTCTTTGGCCAAACCCCTGTCATTTGAGCATGTCTGAGTGAGATCATGTCCACGTGCGGGGACCAATTTAATCTAGAGCTGAGTGTGATGCCCAAGTATGTGAATACATTGGCCTGTTCGAGCGGGACATTATCCATGGCGGCCTGCCCTACAACTGTTTTGTGATTGTGGAGAACCATAACCTTAGTTTTGGTTACATTAATTACAAGGCCAAAGTCTTTACAAAAGGTCTCAAACCTGTTAATGGCTATCTGGAGGCCTTTTGGGGTTTTTGACAGCAACAGGGTGTCCTCTGCAAACATTAACAGGGGTATTTTCCTTCCATTTAGGGATGGGGCATCAGTAGGGAAATGTTCTAAATAATTAGTCACCCTGTTAATGTATAAAGAAAATAGCGGTGGTGCCAGTACGCACCCCTGTCTTACACCCCTTTCTATATTGAATCTGTCTGTCACTTGGCCGAACCTATCCCAGCGGACTTGGGCAAAATTTCCTTCGTGTAATTTAATCACAAATGCCAGCAAGTCTGTTGGCATCCCCAGGTCGGCCAAGGTTTCCCACAACCTAGATCTAGGCACCAGATCAAAAGCCATTTTGAGATCCACAAAAGCAGCATATATTCGCCCTCGTTTTAACCCCTTAAGTGCTGCTGACGGCCAATGGTCGTCAGCAGCGCTACCTCCCCAGTGCTGCGCACGACCATTGAACGTCCATTCAGCACTAGTTCTAATGGACAGCGCAGCACTGGGGAGGAATGTGTAATAGCAGCTATGAGGTTAAAAACACCACATTCCAATATATTAAGACAAATCTAAAAACCTGGTCAATGGTTCTTTGGTGGGCACGGAACCCTGCCTGTAGGGGAGATAAAATACTACACTCATCAAACCACGTTTGAATACGGCCCAAGACAAGCCTAGCGATTACCTTTTGTAGGCAATCTATTAGGCTTATGGGCCTGTAATGACCTGGGTCCGATTTATCGCCTTTTTTGTAGATGGGTAGTATTTCTGCTCCTTTCCAGGAGTCCGGGATCGGGCTTCTCTTGGCAATAATTTTTGCCAGGATTTGAATGTAAGCTACCCAGATCTCCTTGTTGTGCAAAAACAAGTCGCCAGGAACGCAATCAATCCCCGGGGCTCTGCCACTACTTACACTATTAAGGGCAGCTTCTACTTCCTTTCTAGTGAAACTTAAGTCAGGTGTTCCTATCTGATTGACCACATGCCCTAGGGGAATGTGGAATCATCTTCTCCCCTAACAAATTGGTTTATATAGTATGAAACCCATTTCTCAGGGGGGACGTGATTGTCTGATTATTTTGATACCGTGAAGTACCTACTTTAGTTGTCTCATTTAGAAGTAAGCATATAGCCTTGTACTTGACAATAGAGCAACTAACCTTTTGACAGAAAAATGACAGCTAAGAGTTTTTACAGTTTACATATGAGAATATATGTCTTAAGTTTTAATATACAGCACCCTGTCAATATTCTCAGCTAGCACTAATACGATCTGGGGCCCTGCCTGACCCATATCACTTCATAACACCCAGCTATGTCAGTCCATTGGATAGGGTCATGCATGGTATAGGTGTCCTAGGGACATGAAAGTCAATGTATGAAGAAGATGCCATCACTGTGGGGCAGTAAGTTGGTGGCCAGGACCTACATCGCTACAGCCAGAGAAGGAATGTGCACATACAAGTGCATGGATCTGATGAAAATGATGTGTGACACCCTGCAGATAAACTACTCTGATCCCGATGAAATGTGTTGAACGTCAGAGATCTTAATCTAACTAATATGACAGGGCCCATCCACTCAGAGTAGGCACACAGTGAAGTCCTGCTTTATGGGTGGCTTATATATATGTTAAAAATGGAGTGCTGGGCTTTGTCATTAGTTTAAATAGGAAGTTGAGTTAACTGTTTAAAACTGAACCGCCAGGCTGCAGTGGCAGGCCGGGAGATGTGTTTTACATTGTCACATTCAGGGTGGCACAATAAGCCCTGCTTCCATGAGGGATAACTTAACTTACAGAATCTGGGCACCCCTGGTACCTTATACTAAGGGCTTATAAGTAAGTTAGTGTATGTCAATTCCTTATAAGCTAATCAAACATAAACTTTTAAGGGTCAGAGCACTGGTACTGAGGTTTGGGTAGCAGTCCTCAGTTGACTCTCAGAGTAAAATAAAACAGCAGCATTAGTCCAAAACTTTGGTGGTGATCATGCAAAAGGGGCATTTTATTACAGCTACATTCTGCTATTTGGTGGTATAATCCAAGGAAAATACTAGGCTACAAAGTTTAAACCCACCTCAGCCCAAATGTAAAATACTCTCTCTCACACAGAACAGAAGATTCAAAATTGTCATCTTCTTCCACAGCAGCCTGTTTTGTCCATGTCTGTGATCACTCAAAAGAACGTTGGCAAAGATTCATAACCACAAAGATATAAAAATTAATGATAGTTCAATATGTTTATAGCTTAGAATGCAAAATGACTGCATTAGTCCCAGGCCATGTCTACTTGCACACTTCCTTCAGGGCCGGCAATGCTTCCAATGTCGATTCCTTTATTACACTGAATTTTCTGGGAAACATCCTTTACAACAAAACTTTTTCCACGCAGTACCTTTACAACGCAAGTCGTTAACATCGACTTGCGCTGGAGGGCTCTGTAGGATAAGGAATCGTTTACTTTACTATCCAAAACCTTCCCTACTATCCACGGGTACTGGAGTTGGAATAGTAAATTAAACTATATCACTATCCAGCGCCCCCCAACGCAAGTCGTTTTAACGACTTGCGTTGTAAAACCTGCGTTGTAAAGGCATGTGTGGAAAAAGCATGCGTTGTAACGACATACATCCAATTTTTTTAGAAAAGAAGTGGCAGGAAATTTCCAGCCACTAAATTATTATCTTTTGACATTACTGCTTCTTTCCTGCGGATGGGCGCGTCCCACAGCACATCTGACAGGTTTGCACTATAACCTTGCACAGGTCACCTAAAGGAAGCGCAAAGGATATATTAAGGTGTGATTGACCCATCACCATATCTCTGAATAGATGAATTCAAGAGACTGTAAAAAGTCCGATAGTTAGCCTTAAACCTCAGGCACTTCTTCCATGTGTACTCTGCTAGCAATTTCCTCTTGTATTTAAATGTCATATTTGCACCTTCAGTGTTGGGATTGTGATTTTTAGACCTCTCCTACCATACAGTTCAAGCTGTCTGGTGGTGAAAAGACAGATTGTCAGCTTACAGTGGGCTTAGAGCCTGCCCATTGCTTACCATTGGTTGTTTTTACTGTCGCTCATTTGATTGGTTTGATTTATCATCATGTATGGGCTTTCCTCCCTCTTCTTGTGGTTGCCCCTCCCCAGAGAATGTATGCATTACATGTGTCTACATGTGTCCTTACACTGCTTGCTTTTCAAGCACGAGCTTTTGCTGTTGGGTTAAACACTCAATTCGAGATCATATGTTTTCCAGCACTCTGTGTTGCTCTTTGTCACCCATATGCTTCTCCCTATCACTGTGAACTGCTCCACTTTGCATTGCTTTCTCGTCTGTGGTACAGTAGTAGTAGTAGTAAACTTTATTGCGTGATTAATTAAAATCTTTGCAAAAAAAGCACATTAAATTGAAATGAGGCCACATATATAAATACATTCAATAAAGAAACCTCGACGGATATTACAATAGGTGTTATTTAAGTACGTTGGTAAAAAATCTTATTTATTATTAAAACAAATTAATGGGACAAAAAACTGAGAAAGCTCCGGATTTAACTGTTTATGATCTTAGTCTGTGTCTAGTGTACAATGCCCTGCATTCTATTCAGGTTTAACAGTGGGGGGGGGGGGATATCGGATTATGATATCTAATTAAAAGCAGAATGTGCTTATCCCCTGCATCTCCATACTGCTCTCTTGCCCACTGCTTCTCTATGCAACCCTGACTGCCTTGTTGTCTCTTTCCACTTGCGTGTGGTTCATCTGCTGGTTTCTTTTTGTTGTCCTTCCATAAAACACCTGTCCTCCGGATTGCTTTTCTTCAGCTGCACCTAATAAAATGTAAAAAAAAGAGTACTGCAAACTTTTTTTACCCAATATAACTCAATAGATAAAAAGGCACTTGTGTAATTTTTTTGGTGTGCCCATGTGTGGTGCCAACATAGTGACTCTGCCACAGCATCACAGCACCTATTTTGTATGTTTTCTTTAGCCATGCTGCACAGCAATAATGATGCTGTACAGCACGGCTGAAAATCATTGGCAATACCAATAGTCCCAAAGACAAGACCTATTGGCTTTGCTAAGGATTATATTATTTGTTATTACAAGGTTCGCTGATTCTACTGTTAATTTATTGTTTCCCCTTAACTAAGAAACAAAATCGCACCACAGTCTGGTTAAATAGTCGCTAATTGGATTCTGCTGTTCTCATTCAACGAATGTGGGGCAATAGGTGTATTGTATACATCCAGTAGTATTTAATTTACAATAAATATTTTACTGACAATAAACTAAAACATCATAATTTTTTATAATGGGCTGACATTTACTTTCATAGAACAAATTACCTCTAGAATAAAACATGCACTGGCAAAATCAATAAAAACTCACCTCTATGACCTATTGGCTTTCATAAAGGTTTTTAGCTGCACTGGACAGCATCCGCTATGCAGTGCAACGTGGCTAAAAAAACACCAACAAAAGTCTTTAACGCAGCTACATGCATACTTTTCTAGGCGCTCACGCCATGCATATCAACACCTACAAAAGAACACAGGCACATTCTATTTTCTTTTTAGTTTCCAATCCAACTCAGATTGGCAACTCAAGAAATGAAAACGTGCAATAGCTTTTTTTTAAAGCAGATGGGGTTGCAGCAGCAACATGGTGAGGGAGTCGGCAAATGGTGAAGAAAAATGGGGAAGATGGGGAGAGACAGCAAATCAAAAAGGAGGCAGGGAGAAGCAGTCTGAAAACAGAGAGCAACACAGAGTGAAGTGGGAGTGACTTACATGAGGGAGACCACACAAAAACATACACACACTGATGGAGTGATTTTCACAAAAGAAAAAAGTAGTGCTTGAAAAACAAGCATTGAAAGCAGTAATGGCAGCCATTCCAAGAGATTGCAAACAGGCAATGCTCCATGGGAGCGATAAACAAAAGGTTGACAAGATGGGACACCAATAAGAATAAGGCAAATGAGAATGAAAAGGAAAGCCCTCCAATAGTAAGCAATAGGGGTCTCCTAGCCCCCTAATGTTCTTGGTAAGCCACAACATGCCTGACAACCGACAGCTCAAATGCAATCCAGTAGGCTCGACCTAAAGACGGGCAGCGAGCTAAACAACCACTGCAGATATAAGCTGCAATATGCAGATCATGAATTGGAATCCAACAAACAATAACTCAGCTCTCCATCCTTCAAAAATTGGTAATTTAAAGACAAATATAGTGTGCAATATTTTTTGATATTAATGCCCGATATTTACATCAATTAGCAAAGGCATAAATGAAGCATGACGTACTTTAATTTTAAAAAAATCAATTATTAACTAAATTATGACACCAATCCCCAGCAATACAGATTAACAGACAAAGAAAAGAATAGCATTGCGGTAGTCTACCACACTAGTGCACTTCTCCCATCAGTAACTAAAAGTGAAATGAAAAGACTGAAGGCTGGTGCTTGTTAAGCACAGCTTTTGCACTCATGTTCACCAGAGATTGGAAAATAGTTTTTTTATACTAAACCAAATATCTAATGTAAAAGGAAGCACATTGGGCCTTATTACAATGGCAGTCTGATGAGTGTCTGACCACCATCACTGCAGAATTGGGACCGCCCGGCAATTATTCAGCAGTCCCACTATCATATTATGATGTGACCGCCATGTAGGATGTTGAAAGTATACCTTTTGCTATTGGGGCGTACTCTGTGGCCCGTAAAGGGTGGCAGCACAAGATGCAGTAAAAAAAGCATCCATGCACCATGTGCCCGGGATGTTTTTGGGGGCTCCACATGTGCCCCCGAGTTTCAGAGATACGATCTGGCCTCCAGGGTTCCCCCTACATCATCTAATGGGAAATCCGCTAAGAACCTGGGAGTGTGGTTCGAGGACCATTAATCCTTCTCTACGGAGGTAAAGAAGCTCTCAGGAAGCTGCTTTAGTTTCCTTAAAACCTTAGGGAGATTTCTCCCGCTCCTCCCTAGGCCTGCTAAAGAGATGGTTATCCGTGCTCTGATTCTCTCCCGCTTGAATTAGGCCAATGATTTGTATGTGGGCATCTGGGAAATTCATTGAATAAACTCCAGGTTGTCCAAAATGCGGCAGCCAGGCTTCTCCTTGAAATTCCCACTAGGAGTAGCGTGCACAAACATCTACGCTCACTTCACCTGCTTCCTGCGGCCGAAAGGGTTACGTTTAAATCTCTTGTTATTGACCATCGTGCCCTCCATGGTCATGATCCCACCTATCTGTGGAAGCGGTTTTCCTTCTATGTCCCGCGGAGACAATAACGCTTATCAGCACTTCTTTTAGCTCAAGTGTCCCACTTCATTCGCCACAGACTGGTCGGCTGTTCCCTGGCCGTGAAAACCGCTCAGGCATGAAATGCCCTGCCTTTTACACGTTGCAATACTCAAGACCCTTTGGCCTTTAAGAAACATCTAAAAACTTACCTCTTTGCCTAGTGTTAGCCTGCTGACTCCTCTTGGTTTGCCCGGGACACTCCTCGGAGTAGCTGCGCGCATTATAAAACTATACTTGACCTGACCTTGTCAGAGCCGGTCGCTCCTCCCGCCGCGTGGCTCCTCCTGAGTGCGCCGGTTCCCCCTGCTGTTGCCGCCTGTTCGCCACTGCCCCCAGGGCTTAGGTGCCTCTTGGTTGTGTTCTATTCTGCTCTGTACCTTTTTGTGTGATAGTTGTCCCCCTGTACTTTGCCGATTTTGTGCTTGTCTGCCGCCTGGTTCCCACGGTTTTTCCCTGCTCCCTGCCACTGCACCCCCGTGGCCCCACCCCCTTTTCTCTTGTGTACCCTCTCCCCCTCCTATTTGCCACCCCGCTCCCTCCTCCCAGCTGCTCCTCCCTCCCTCCTCCCTCCCACTGCGCCATTTATGGCGGAGTCCGCGCGCACGTGCAGCGGCCACGCCCAGCGGGCACGCCGATTGCGTGCCAAAGGCAAGCCTGTCTGCACCCATCTGCACCCGTCCGCACCTGGACCGCGCCCAGCACCAGGAACCTTGGATCTCGACAATGCCAACGTACCCAACGAACCTACGCTGCCGCCACCCTCCGCACACTCAACACCGGCCGAAACCCTGCCTGCTACCTGGCCACCCCGAAAGGCACCCACGGTCCCTTCACGTGCCAAGAGTGCAAATTCACTTGCATCCGCCCCGGACCAGCACCCGCCAAGCCTACCACCAGCAAGAATCACCTCAAGTGCATCCTGCTCAACACCGCTCCGTCACAGGCACGCTGACGAACTCTGGAACCTCCTAGACACAACAGCACCAGACGTCGCCTTCCTCACGGAAACCTGGATGAACGCCTCCTCAGCCCCCAACATCGCCATAGCCATCCCGGATGGCTACAAGATCACCCGGAAGGACCGCACCAACTAAACTGGAGGAGGCATCGCCATCGTCCACAGAAACACCATCCGCATCACGACCAACTCGGAAGACAACATCACAGCCGCCGAACACCTGCACTTCCAGATACACACCGACTCCAGGACCACCTTCAGTGGCACCCTTATCTACAGACCCCCGGGACCACGCACTCAATTCAGTGAAGCCATCGTAGACTTCATGAGCCCGCACGCCCTCACCTCCCCAGACTACATCCTCCTAGGAGACCTCAACTTCCACCTGGAGAACAACAACGACAGCAACACCACCACCCTGCTGGACAACCTCGCCAACCTTGGACTCAAGCAACTTGTGAACACCCCCACCCACTACGCCGGCCACACGCTCCACCCAGTCTTCTCCTCCAGCAAACATATCTCCTTCAGCCACTCCACCGGACTCCACTGGACAGACCACAGCTGCGTCCACTTCTCCTTCAAGAAAACCCCGACCCACCACCACTCGCAACAGGCCCCCCGCAGAAGCTGGAGCAAGATCACCACCGACCAGCTCACCACCTCCCTCACCCAGAACCCTCCCACCATCACAACGGACCCCAACGAAGCAGCCCGCAACCTTGCACAATGGATCACCGACTGTGCCGACGAACTTGCACCACTGAAGAAACCACCCAGCAGACCCCACAGCAAGAATGCCTTGTGGTTCACGGACGACCTCATGAACTCAAAGAAAACCTGACGCTCCCTGAAGAAGACCTGGCACCAGGACCAGACATCAAAGAACCTGACAGCCCTTAAGAACGCCACCTGCAAGCACCACCAACTGATCCGTACCACCAAGAGAACTACTTACAAACAGGGCCTGGACAACAACACCCACAACAGCAAGGAACTCTTCAGCATCGTTAAAGAGCTCTCCAACCCCAGCGCCTGCAACAACGACATCACCCCCTCGCAAGACCTCTGTGACTCCCTCGCCTTGTTCTTTTACCGCAAGATCGCCGACATACACGACAGCTTCGGCGCACAGACCAACAACCCTACCCCCGATCCATCGCACCCAACTGCCACCCTCTGCACCTGGAACCCGATCAGCACCGAAGACACTGCCCGCACTATGAGCACCATCCACTCCGGCTCCCCCACCAACCCATGCCCACACCACATCTTTAACAAAGCAGACTCCATCATCGCACGCCAACTCCGCGATGTCATCAACAGCTCCATCGCATCAGCCACCTTCCCAGAGAGCTGGAAGCACGCCAAATTCAGCACCCTCCTGAAAAAACCCACCGCGGACCCAACGGACCTCAAGAACTTTCGACCCATCTCGCTCCTCCCGTTTCCTGCCAAACTCATCGAAAAGACGGTCAACCAACAACTCTCTGCCTTCCTCGAGAAAAACGGATCCCTCGACCCATCATAGTCCAGTTTCTGAGCTAACCACAGCACTGAGACCGCCCTCATCGCAGCCACCGACGACATCAGGTCTATGCTTGACAACGGGGAAACCACCGCACTCATCCTCCTGGATCTCTCAGCAGCCTTTGACATGGTATGCCACCGCACCCTGATACAACGCCTCAACGACACCGGAATCCAAGGCGCAGCCTTAGAATGGATCATCTTGTTCCTCGCCAGTAGAACCCAGAGATTTCGCCTCCCCCCGTTCCGGTCCGCGGCTACCGAAGTCATCTGCGGCGTCCCACAAGGATCTCCGCTCAGCCCCACCCTCTTCAACGTCTACATGAGCCCCCTCGCGGCCATCGCACGCAAACACAACCTCAACATCATCTCCTACGCCGACGACACACAGCTGATCCTCTCCCTCACCAACGACCCCGCCACCGCCAGAGCCAACCTCCAGGAAGGAATGAAGGACGTCACGGATTGGATGAAGCTCAGCCGCCTGAAGCTGAACTCAGACAAGATGGAAGTCCTAGTCCTCAGACCTTCCCCCTCGGCCTGGGACGACTCCTGGTGGCCACCTGCCCTGGGCACCGCTACCCAAACCCTCAGACCACGCACACAACCTGGGCTTCATCCTGGACTCCTCCCTCACGATGACCAAATAAGTAAAGGCCGTCTCATCGTCCTGCTTCAACACCCTGCGCATGCTCCGGAAAATCTTCAGATGGATCCCCACCGCGACCAGGAAAATGGTCACCCAGGCCCTCTTCACCAGCCGCCTAGACTACAGAAACACCCTCTACGCCGGAACCACAGCCAAATCCAGAAAAGACTGCAGCGCATTCAGAACACCTCGGCAAGACTCATCCTGGACATCCCCCGCCACAGCCACATCTCTGCCCACCTGAAGAATCTGCACTGGCTCCCCGTCAGCAAGAGAATCACATTCCGACTCCTCACCCACGCACACAAAGCTCTCCACGACGCGGGCCCCAAGTACCTCAACAACCGCCTCGCATTCTACACGCCAACCCGCCAGTTCCGATCCGCCAGCTCCGATCCGCCAGCCTCGCCCTTGCGACCATCCAACGCATTTGCAAAGCCACCGCCGGAGGAAGATCCTTCTCCTACCTGGCAGCCAAGACATGGAACTCCCTCCCCACCTACCTCCGGCTGACACAGGACCATCTCGGCTTCAGGAAGCAACTCAAGACCGGGCTGTTCAAGCAGTAGTGACCCCCCCCAGCGCTTCGAGACCCTGACGGGTGAGTATCGCGCTATACAAATTACTTGATTGATTGATTGATATAACATAACATAGCAGTAGTCCACGAGGATGGGGTCCCTTTATGACTGCCTTTCCATGGTGGTGGGACCACCATGAAAAGGCTGTTGGAAATGGACATTGTAATCCCTATGGGGGGTATCGCCTTCGTTGTAGGGATTACAGTCCGACTTCCACCACAACGAGCTCCTTGAGCCTGTCGGAGGTGGCAGTATTTCCCCCCGCTCTCTGCACTCTGATCCCCGGTATTGTAATCCAGGTGCTCGGAAAGCTGCACTAGATGTTGGGCGGACTGTCACTGACAGTCTGTGGGTGGCTGTCCACTCAACATCATAATGAGGGCCATTGTGTTAACATTAAAGTTCAACTCTGAAGTTACACCATATTGGATGAAGGAAATTCCTGAGCAAACCTGCACATCATTACCAGTTGCCCTGACTGTCTCAATTTGTTTGTTAAAAGTGTTTGCTGCATTGGACATCTGTGGAATGTAAGTCATACATAATTCTACAACACATTACAATGTGAACTATAGAACTATCTTCTACCAACAGAGCTTGGGGGCACATCCCCTCCTAGTTCTCAGCTAGTCGCCATAGAAAAGGAATGGCTACTCTTTAGTAAAAGCACATTAATTGGTGGCCATTATTACATTATCACTTAACTTAGATTGATCCAGTGCCACGATTTCAACCCAGGAGTATTGTAATTACGCAATCAGTGGCATGGAAATTAACGAGAGGTACATATAGCATTGGATAATTTCAGGGTATGGAAGCAAAATATCATTATCAGAATATAGACTGGCATAAATATTGTATGCTTAAAACCTGGATATTCGATAAGTAAACCTCCCCCCCTTCCTCAAGCGCCTTGAGACCCTCTGGGTATGTAGTGCGCTATATAAATTCTGACTTGACTTGACTTGACTTGCTCATTTTCTTTTTTTTAACAAAAATATCATACCATTGGAGTTAATAATTATAAATCTAGATCCATTGGGAGGATACTTTCATAAACTACATTTAGGACACCATGTGTATGTCAGATGATATTGCTGCATATGATATTGTGATATGCAACCAGTTTCAGACAGTGGAAAAAGTATAGCCAGTAGAATGCGTATACACATATTGCAATGTACACCGCGGCTAATTAATGACGAGAATACAACTTACCACTGGAACCAACACCCAATTAGAGTAGATTTGTTAAATGTCCATTTTCAATAAAGAATGAGGGGGCATATTACCAAGCAATAGCGATAATTATCGCTATTGCTTGGTTAGCGGGAAAAAAATTATCGCCGAGCACCGAGGATTTTTACCGCTGAGATACCTTGATATTATCAAGGTTTATCTCAAAAGCGGTAAAAATCCTGCGAAATGCATGAATATCGCTGAAAAATCAGCGATATTCATGCATTATCGTGACAATGCTCTTAGCCATGTTATCCACCTTCCATTGGATAACATGGCTAAGAACTGCTTTTAGCAGGCGTCAGCTTTTGGAGATATTCGCGCTTAGCGTGAATATTTCCAAAAGTTGTTAATAGGAGTTAGAGATGTTAGCAACTGTTTTCAGTTGCTAACATCTTGGCACGCCCACTTTGCATGTAATTAGCGATAATTATCGCTGACATGCAAAGTGGGCCCCTAAATGCCCGCTATGGCCTACCAGCTGTCGCTAACTGGTGTTAGCAACAGCTTGGTAATAGGGCGATAAAATTATCGCCGCATTCGCGGGAAAAAGTCCCGCTACTGGGGCGATAATGCTCTTGGTAATATGCCCCGAGAATCCTCTAAATTTCTAAATCAGCACAGAAGAGCTACATATGTTATGCTTAATGATGCCAGAAATCTGAGCAAATAGGGGTAACATTGTATTTAGAGTCTGATGGGTCAGCATATTGAACATTTACATACACAATTGTGTACATATGGCTGTGTCTATATGTGTAGAATATAAGGTATCAGTTTGCTAAGTCATGGGAGAGAGAAGCTACTGTCATGCAGTAAGCAGTTACCCCACAAAGCCCAAACAGACAATTTAAAACCTGTAGGGTTAAATTTCGTTCTGGCTCATCTTTGGTAGCATGGCACAAGCAGCAACTATTTTTAGTTTCAAAAGAGAACTTTATTTAAAAGAAAATAGGTGTCAGTATACAATACATGTAATTAATTATCAAACAATACAATACAAGTGTATTCCAGCATAAATATCTGAATGAAAATAAAGTGTAACAATAACTACAATGAGTAAGCAAGGAATAGTATGATTTATATATTTACACAGTAGTTAGAAGAAAAGTTAGAAGAGCTATGGAGGTTTGAGTACTTCTTGTTGGGAGGGGTTCAGTAAGGAGTTTTGTTTAGCGCAAGTGTCAAAGAATGCTGTGACAGGTATCCATAACTGAGGGGCATATTACCAAGCAATAGCGATAATTATCGCTATTGCTTGGTTAGAGACAAAAATTTACCGCAGAGCTGCGGCGATTTTTATCGCAGATAATCCTTGGTATTACCAAGGTTTATCACAAATGCGATAAAAATCGGCCGCAATGCATGAATATCGCTGAAAAGTCCGCGATATTCATGCATTACCGAGCTAATGCTCTTAGCCATGTTATCCACCTCCCATTGGATAACATGGCTAAGAACTGCTCAGGGCAGGTGTTAGCTTTTGGAGATATTCGCGCTTATCGCAAATATCTCCAAAAGTTTGTAAAAGGAGATAGCGATGTTAGCGACTGCTTCCAGTCGCTAACATCTTGGCACGCCCACTTTGCATGTCATTAGTGATAAATTTCACTGACATGCAAAGTGGGGCCCAAGATGGTCGCTATCTCCTACTAGCTTTCGCTAACTGGTGTTAGCGACAGCTAGGTAATAGGGAGATAACTTTATCTCCGCTTTCTTGGCTTTTAAAGCCAAAAAAGCGGGGATAAACCCCCTTGATAATATGCCCCTGAACTCTTTTATCAGCCAAAAGTGTAGGTGGGTTAGAGAATGTATCTAGTCTATGGTTATGACAGATATCATACCACCAAGCCTTAAAAAAAATGTTTGTGAAGTCTTTCCAATTTCTAGTTATTTGTTGAAAAGCAACTGCTATTAGTAAACCAATTATTTTAAAATTAGTTGCCATATTATCCCAAAAAGATGAAAGGCTGCCTGAGAAGATCTTTTTTATAGAAAATGGGACATTTGTACCAAAAATTGAATTAATTTGAGACCAGACACGTTTCCAAAAGTTATGTACTGGTAGGCATGAGAATAACATGTGGAAGAGATCGGCATTTGGAGATGTAAATGACCAGCAGGTATCTGGTGTCGCAGGAAATCTTTTGTTCAGAATGTGTGGAGATAACAAAAGTATATTATAAACATAAAATAATATAATGCTTGCGTCAACCTAGCTGATCTTGAGGATTTGCGTATCTTAGTCCAAGTATTATTCCATAATGTGAAGGGCCACACTATATTAAAATCCTACTCCCATGCTTGGTTTCTTTCTCAGTGTGCCAGTGGATTGAAAGAAAGTATACAAGGTTGATGATTTGGTTTGAGTATGTAGAAGAGTGGATAAATCCTTAAGCATGTGGGTAGTATGGGTGTTAGAAGCTTTGTTCGATAGCTGCATGTATGTATCAGTTACAGTTTTATGAAGAGTATGATATTTGGAAATGAATGAGGCGGGTAAAGTGTACAACTGTTTAAGCGCGGCAAAAATTCTGTGTTTGAAAATAATTGATGGATCCATATTAAGCCACGTTGTCTCTAGGTTTTCCAGTAAAAGGGTTTGTTACGTATTAATAAAGTTTTGTTATGCAATATGGGTGAGGTCAAAAAGGAGTCGAGAGAATCGAGCAACCAGTATGAAGCTTGTTGTAAAAGAAAAGCTTTTTGATAAGCAGAGAAATTGGCATAATTGACTCCACCTTTAGCTTTAGGACGTGATAACTTGGAGATAGATAGACATACGTGGTTTTTTATTGTTCCATAAGAAAGAAGATAATATTGAATTGACAGATTTAAATAGTTTAGTAGAAATGGGGACTGGAATGTTAGAGATAGTATATAAATCTATGGGTGAGAGCATCATCTTGAAAGTATCCAGGCGGCCTCACCAGGGTAGATAAATAGGGTACAATTTATTTGTGAGCTCCGAGAGTTTTTGGATGCAAGTATTCATGCATAACGTGACTGTGCCTTTGATTGTCAGTGTGAAGTTTAACATAATCAACAGAAAAAAACAGGGGTCTAGATGCCAATACTATGGCAGGGCTAACCTCAACTCTTCACAGAGTAAGTCGAAACCCACGTCACATGAAAGCCCAAAAGAACAAAACAAACATACAAAGAGAACGAAAAGGTAAGTGTTTAGTGGTGAGATCCAAAATCATTTAAATGGATTCCCATCAATATATCAAAATTATCAATCATATCATTTGGTCATCCATATATCGGGATGGTTTGTCTCTTGAGCATTGAGACTTATTACCATTCCAACGGTCATGGGCTAGATCAGACCCACAAACACTTTGAATAGAAATGATTGACTCTATTGTTGATCATAAGGGAATATAGTGCAGTGCAAAACACAAAAAAGATGTGATGAGTTAAAATAGGGTGATGAGGGATTTGGTTTCCTGAGAATGCCCTTATTGTAGTCTGACACAATATGCCTTCATATTGTTCTTTTTTTAGCTTGGCCCCTTGTACATAAAGTGATGGAGATATCGCCCCCTTTTTTCTTCTTTTTTTCTTCTTTTTTTATTGAAAGAATTGGTTGAATATCGCTTTACAAAGAAGCATAATAATTGGAGGATTCTCGATAGAGGGTCTGTCACTGTCACATGAAGATATATGGCGAGTGTCTAAAGTTGATAGTTGATAAAGTTACCTTACTGCCATTGAAAAAACTACCAACGACACATCCATCACGTCATTTGGTAGTTTTGCGTATCCTCGCGAGATCTCGATCGCAATCAACACAGTAAGGCATTCCCCCAGTTTGGCGTAATATGTCGACAGCGGATAAGGTCATGAATTTCAATTTTTCATGTTGTACATTTATCTTAAGAGGTCAAATCAGTCTTGTCACAGTGACTTATGGTAATGCAAATGATCACCGGGTGTGAGAGGGCGGAAGGACCATGTCCGTGACAAGTCTCGTCTGAGGATTATTTAAACGCTTTTCCTGTTCCTATCATTGCCTCCCCCAATACTCGGGATTTGACTGAGGCAACGACGGACAGGTAGGCCATTTGGTTTGATCTATAGCTAACGTTTCGTGGCGAGCAAGCGGAGTCGAGCTGTAAACAACGTTTGTTGATTGAGAAGCTTTGGAGTTTCAAATATGTTGGTTGGAGTGCTGTGTAAGAGTTTGGACTAGCTGTTATACGGTCCTACATATCTAGTGGCACTCAAGATAGAGGGCACAGTTATTTTTAAGTGTGCCCCAGATTTGGGTATAAAATCCTTTAAGGAATCTGTACCAGTAGACATGCACCCCTGTAGGGCAGTGCTATAGAAAGATTCTTTTGAATGAGGTACAGACTTTGGTTTTCACTTTTTAATTGCGAGTATAGCTGGGGGGAGGAGGATGGAGGATGCAGCCATGTGGCTGTTGTGAATTGACATCATTCTGAGGAGGATTAGATGTTAAAGGGGGCACAGAGTATGAATATGTAATGGACTGACAAGGTGTAGTTCATTGTTTCACTACTCTTGAGTCTCCTTTTGCTTTTCCTTCATAGAGCCGGGCCTCTTTTGCCTGAGCTTGGTCCAGGTGAGGTGAGGTCCAGTCCCCGGTCAAGCAGGGTGAGCATATGGAATAGTTTGTAAACAAGCATTTACCTATATAAATAAGCATATTAGAGAACGTCTGTGATTAACATGTTATTTTATTTTAATGAATTCTCTTTAGATGCCATCTGCATTTGCTGATGCAGAGGATCAGTACACATCAGGTTGTATTCATTCCAACCTGTATTATTATTATCATTTTTTGTATGATTTTTTTGCATATATTTCCAATAAAAAATAATTTTTGCACTGAGTGTTAGCAACACTTTGTTTTGCAGTAGCAAAGTTTGAGAGCAGAGGCCCTGAAGAAAGCCTTGGAATTGTTTCCTGCCTGGCTGAAACATGTTGGCCTTTTGTTTGCAGTTATTTGTTTATAGTCTGCCCCTTGCACTGTTCTGCTTTTAATTAGGGGATGAGTCTGTATTTCAATAAAATAGTTCTTCTTTTCTTCGGCCTCATCACCCTATTTTAACTCACCACATCTTTTGTGTGTTTTGCACTGCACTATATTCCCTTATGATCAACAATAGAGTCATTCATTTTCTATTCCAAGGGTTTGTGGGTCTGATCCAGCCCATTACCATTGGAATGGTAATAAGTGTCAATGATCAAGAGTCACACCATCCCGATGTATGGATTACCAAATAATAAGATTGATCATTTTGATATATTGATGGGAATCCTTTTAAATGATTTTGGATCTCACCACTAAACACTTACCTTTTCGATCTCTTTGTATGTTTGTTCTGTTCTTTTGGGCTTTCATGTGACTTGGGTTTCAACTTACTCTGCGAGGAGTTGAGGTTAGCCCTGCCATAGTATTGGCATCTAGACCCCCGTTTTTTTCTGTTGATAATATTAGAAGATTAGGGGATGTGAACCAGGGCAGGTCTTTAAACTTCCCTATGACCCTTCTCTCTGTGTTGTTAGTGTTAGTGTGAAGTTTAAACCTAAATATTTGATGGAGGATGATTTCCAAGTTAAATTAGTTGAGGTGAAATCAACTTTAAAGGTATATTTAGTCAAAGGCAAGATTTCACATTTATCACTATTTAGTTTGTAACCTGAGATTAATGAAAAGGATTGGACTTCCTCTAAAAAGGCAGGATTCAACTCAAATATCGTCAGCATACGCTGCAAGTTTAGCATTGGTTGTAGAAGTTTGAAAATCTTTATAATGTGCATATTTAAAAAAAATTGAGATGAAGGGTTCAAGGGATAAATTTAAAAGAAAGGGGGATAAGGGACATCCCTGACGCACCTCTCTACTAAGGTCAAAGAATGGTGATATTAGACCGTTATCACATACAGCAGAACGAGGATTGGAATATAATAGTGAAATTAGAGAAATTAACTGAACAATTTGAGGGTTTAAAATAGGTAGCACCATTCAACTCTATTAAATGCTTACTCAGCGTCTAATGCTGTAGCTGCAAGGGAATGATTCAAGTGTGCAGCCTTTGAAAGAATGTTGAAAAAAGTCTGGTATTGTCTTGTATAACTCGTCCTTTCACAAAACAGGATTGTTCCTTACCTAATATTTTTGCAAGGTACGGATCTAAGGGAAAGGCAAGAGCTTTAGAAAAAAATCTTATAATCTATGTTGACAAGCGAGATGGGTCTAAAGTTTAGACAATATTTCGGATCCTTTCCTTCTTTGGATATTAAACATATGTGAGTCTGAGAATGAACCACGAGACTTTCGCAGAGATTGAAAGGAGTCAATTAAATGGTGTAGTTTGGGTATTAATACATTTGAAAAATAGAGAACTCAACAGTGAATCCATCTAGTCCAGGAGCCTTGTCTTTTTTAGGTGTTTGAGTGCATCCAAGAGTTCTTGTTTTGTAATCCTAGTTTCCAAGAGTGATAAGTCATCAGAAAGCTGTTGGGGTTTTTGTATGGATGAGAAATGTGAGTGTGTGTGATCTGTAGGGTCTGTTTCGAAGGAGTACAGTTTTTTGTAGAATAAAGCAAATTCATTTAAAATGTCCGTATCCTTGAACTTTAAAGTAGAACTATCATCATAAACAGAATCAATATTCATTTTGTTATATTTAGTTTTTTTAAATAATTAGCCAAAAGCTTTCCTGCCTTATTTCTACCACCTTAAAACTTTGCACTCAATTTCAATAGATATAACGAGGCATTATCTGTTGATTCCTTATTAAACTGTAACTTTACTTTTATAAGGGCATTAAGAACATCTTTTGAGTTTGATGTATATAAAGAATGCTCCAGTCTCTTGATATTTTGGAATAAAGAGCGTGTACGATTGCGAGCAATACTACGCTTTTTTGTTACATAAGTGATAATAAAATCCCTTGCTGAGGCTTTAAAGGCATCCCAGATAGTTGACGCTGGTTGGGATACAGTGTGATTGAGAAGGAAGTATTCGACAAGAAAGGTTTTGAATGAGGAGAAAAACTCTGGATCTAGAAGGAGAGATGTATTAAATGGCCACCTTCTAGGAGCATTGGTTTTGAGTAAAATTTCTAAATCAATTGAAATAGGAGCGTGGTCTGATAATAATATAGGGCCTATTTCTGCACATGTAAGTGCTTGCGAAATGTTATGCAATACAAAAATATAATCAAGTCGTTATTGAGAATGATGCATCGGGGAATGAAAGGTATATTCTCTTGTAATTGGATTACATAATCTCAAAGCATCAAGAAGTTTATGTTGCGTAATCATATGAGTAAAAGTTTTATATGTTTTGTTAGGGGTAAATGGCACTTTAGAATTTCGATCTAGAAAAGGATTGAAAAACTGGTTACTATCACCCGCCAGTATAAAATTGTCTTCCATGTGAAGAGTGATCTGCTTGGCTACTGAAAGCCAGAAAGGGGCATCACCGCCAGTAGGGGCATAAACATTAAAGAGACTGGAACATCCTGTAGCATCAATTTAACATTAAGCCAATGGCCATCTGCATCTGATTCCTGTGAAATTAGTTTAAAATGAAGAGACTTCCAACACAACATCATAACTCCATTACGTTTACCATCACCGCTGGAATAAAATAATTCTCCCACCCAACCATTTTTTAGTTTTAATGACTCATTTTCTGTAAGATGAGTCTCTTGCAGAAAGACTATATCTGCATTTAATTTAGCCAAACGAGATAAGACTCTTTGTCGTTTTATGGGAGAGTTAAGCCCTCTAACATTCCATGAAACTAAATTTAGGAGAAGCATAAGGAACATAAAATTGCTTACAAATAATAATCATGGCTGGAAAGAGGAGAAAAAAGTTCATAAAAATAATACAAGAAATTGAAGTATTTGAGAGAAAAAATCAGTAAATAGAAGACGGTATAGCAAAAGATATAATTTGAATTAAAAGGAAAACAAATAGTTGTGCATTGACAGAGCTGATTAAACAATAGGGGTTAAAAGATAGCAAGCCGAATGGCAGATTCAAATCGAGAATACACGATATAGTGATAAAAAATATCACAGAGGAAAAAGATATCAATGACACCTAGAAAGAGAAAAAGCAGAGTAGTTAGAAGGAAAAATAAAGAAAAGGTTAGGGATAGGGGTAGAGTGGAAATGTTGGAGGGTGACGTGCCTACATGGGGAGATAACAAGTGGACATGGAGGGGGGTTGGAACCACATGAGATGGACGACACATCCAAGGTCAGCTGAATGGGGAACCAGGAGACATCATGAATCAAGGACAAGGAACCTGTGTAGGTGAAGGAAATTAATAAAAAGTTAGGATAGTGAACTAGAACACACAATAACAACAACAATAACATTGAGCAATGATGACAGTTAACAATTAACAGTTATCTAGAAGCATAAACTGTGGGCGGCATATATTAAGAATGGTATTAAAAGAAAATTCCATTCCTTCAATCAAAAAATTATAGTGAGGAGAACAAAAATTCGGTTTACACTTTTAGAAAAAAGCATCATTAAAGTTCAACTTGTAAATGAAGAAGAAGGACCAGAGGGATCCATGGTAGATGTTTTGCAAGAGTTTATAAAACTTTGCAGGCGCAGCAGATCTTCATATGTAGTTGTCCTGTTGTTGTATCTAACTTTGAATAAACAGGGGTGGAAAAGACCATATCTAGTTCCCAATGAGCGAAGCTCAGCTCTCATATTTAGAAAAGCCTTACGTTGATTAGCAGTGGCTTTAGCATAATCCTGAGCAAAAAACAGAGAGGAACCTGACCATCTCATTTTTGGAGAAGATTTAACTGCTGCCAGTACTTTCAGTAGATCCGTATATCTTAGGAAATACAAGATGACTCATCTCGGCCTTTGTGAAGAATATGCAAGAGATGGTAAACAACCTAGCCAGTGCACTCATTGAATATTGAGAACTGTACCTTCTGGTATGTAAAGTATTTTAGGGAGGATCGATTTGAAGAAAGTGAGCGAGTCAGATCACTTGAGTCCTTCTACTAATCCATAGATACGTAAATTGTTTTGCATGTTGTGATTCTCCAAGTCCTCAACCTGTTTTTGCAGCGTAGAAACGTGAGAGTGAAGGTGAGAGACATTGACACAAGTTTCTTTTAAAGAAGAAACCGTTGGCTCAACTGAATAGACCCTTGTTTCAAGGTGTGACCAATTTTCTGTCAAGACATGGAGTTTAGTATTGGTCTCGTCCATGAAAGGGCGAAGAGCCCGGATTTCCTCCAGAAGTAACTCCATGGAAACAAGCGACATTTGTTTAGGAGGCGAGGGAGGATCCTTTTTCAATCACTTGGTATTAGATTTCCCTGAAAAATTTGGAGAAGATTCCATTGTTGTATCTGAGCTTTGCGAAGATGATGTTAAAGAGTCTGCTAATTTGGAGAATTCAGAGAAGATCCTTGAATTCTTTAAAAAAGTGCGCTTTGGTGTAGATGACGAAGGATATAATTTCTTGGTTCTGCCCATAAATATTACACCACACACTCTTTCTTGGTGCGCACTTAATGGGAATATATCACTGTGCAATGAGAATCATAGCATATTAGAAGGAGGTTTTATGGAAGAGAAACATAGTGTAATTGGTGGTGAGTATGCATATCAGATTGGAGCACAGAGGTCTCTTTTTTAATTGAATAAAATGCTCACAGACATGTGAAATACCTCCTTGAAAAGCATGGTGTAAGTTCAAAAGATAGTGCACACTAAATGTATGTAGAAATACAGCTTAAATGTAGCTAAATTGGCTCCGTGAAATGCAAGGAGTGGAGCGCGTTGTCAATATGAGGCCCATCAGCATCTTGCATTAATATGAGGGAGACTTCCAGAGAGTAACAGTGCTCCTAAAATGGCTGTTCCTCATGTTACAGTGAGAGCATGAAGTATGCGCTCATAGCCTAGTGCTCAAAGTCTCATTAGCTGCATAAAAAAAATTCATTTGAAATTTACCTCCTTTTGCAAACATGGCAAAGCAACTCTGCCAACAAGGAAACAATTGGGGGATTCTTGTGAAAAAATACAGAGCCGCGCAAGCGATTCAAAATGGCGGCCATAATTAAAACGGGACCGCAATAACTCACTGCGTCGAGTTAAAGTCTTTGTTTTTGTTGTTCACCAAACTGGTCTTCATGCATCGTAAAATATTCTCTGCATCGTCCGAAACAAGCACATATCCTCGGCACAAGAAAAGTCACTTGATTGCCGCTATATCCCTCAGGCACCAAACCACGCCCCCCAAGCAGCAAATATTTATTCAGAGAAATTTGTTTGGAATATATGCGCAACAACTAACCAAAACGATGACAAAAGTATCAGATCCAAACCAAGTTGGTTGAAAAGATACAGTAAATGCCACTATGTTAAGGAATTTTATGAAGGGATTGCAGTTGCTATTTCATACTTCCAAGGTGAGTGCTGGAATTATAAATAAAATAGTGGTTTTAGGTGCCAAATATTATCTTATATACCTCCAAGATGGCCACCACATTGATTCTACTTTCAACATGACACCAAATGTTGGCAGTATAGAAAATATAATTCACTGAGGCTTTGCCAATGCTAGTGCAATTTTACAAGCCCAGACAAAGCTAATAACAGCAAGCAACAAGGATGGGCAAAAGGAGATTGATTGGCTTTGCAAACGATTATATACAGGTTACCCTGAATATTGCTTACAGGACCAGGAAAACTGCTGATCATTGCAGCTTTTGATGGGTAAAGAGCAGAAACTGGATACAACCATGACACTGACTTTAAAACTAATAATATACGGTGAGAGGACACTGGCGTAACCAGGGGCTCCCACGTAAACTGCCCCCACTCAACCCAGTCTCAATCATTTTAGGCCATTTTTATGTGACACTCTTTGACAGTCATTGGCCAAGCCACTCTCTGTTTTATTTTTTATACGAATAAACAAAAATAATAATAAGAAGAAGAAGAGTATAAATTGAAACCAAAGTCCAGGATTCAATGACAAGTCTTCCGCCATTAGGGTTCGCTGACGTCATTTACTCATATATTCCAAACTTGTCTGTGCCATCCATGTCTGAACACCACCAGCCACCAGGGACTCGGCCACTTACTTAAAGGGTAAATAAATGCTTTACGTATTGTATGCTAGTGTGGATCATAAAAATATAAGAGAACAAATCACTAACTCTTGTCTTTCCAGCTTATCATGAACTGCAATATCACTTTAGAATAAGAAGGTCCTCACATTTGCAAATGTAATTTTGTATGCCTTCCTTCTACATTTCAGGAAAGGTGCAAGCCTCCAAACAATATTAACTATAATAAGGGCCCATCTAAAACAGATAATGTGGTACAACTAAAAACACTGTCAAAGACAACCTGGAAGGGCGCATTAGTTTATCACCCACCTGGCTCAAAGAAAGAGCTTAGTACGAAGCTGATGGAATTCCTGGCACCACATATTGATAATATGCTAATCTTTTTATGTTGATAGGCGATTTAAATCATCATGCAGAAGTGACCTTTGATCTAGACACCGTATGCTTGCTTTCAGATTTGTAATCTTTAGGTCTCTATCAAAAAGTGACAGGCCCCACTCATATTGCCAGAAATACTTTGAATCTTGTAATTACTAACTCATCCAACTTACGGTTAGATTGCCCCCTTTTGTAGGTCTGAACAGACCACTTTACTATCGACTTTTATTTTAGTGGGGAGAAACCCTTGGACACTAAGGTAACAGCACCAAGGCTGGTCAGACCTTGAAGAAAGGTAGCACTCTCATCATTTAATTCAGCTCCACCTTTTTTGAGGGGCCATACTGATATATTTATGGCATTGAATGATTTTTGAGGGAGCCTTCACTCACGGATTAGATACTATTCCCCCCCTTAAACTAAACAAATCCATATCGAAGAGACTAATTTCACCACGGTACTCAGATTCCCTAAAAAAAGAAGAAGACAGCTTGTAGAAACTGCAAAGTAATTGGAGGACTACACAGTACCTTGAGGTCAAAATTACCAATAAAACTGCATTAGGAATTTATCACAAAACATTAAAGAAGTAAGGAAGAGTCACATTTTAAATAGGATTAACAACTCTGGAAACTCGACCAAAGAACTATACAAGATTCCCTAATCCCTTAACTTGTACCTCACCAATTCCTGCTTCCCAGACTCTTTGGAATAATCTCGCAAACTATTTTGAATAAAAAAATTCCAAAATGTATAATTGTTTTTTAAATGATTGGGAACTGGAAGGGCTGTTGTTACCCATCTCCTCTGTCATCACCAATCTTATGCACTTTGAGGCTTTTGATCCTGTTGCCCCTGATCAAGTGTTGGCCTTGATTAACAGGATCAAATGTGGATCATCAGTGGATCCTGCCCAGTCAAATAGTATGGCCACTCTGGCCCCGGCCCTTCTCCCCACATTTACAGACCTGCTAAATATTTTTCTGAGCAAAGAAACTATTTTAGTAAACTGGACAGCAGACCAATTAAAAAAACGACATGACAGATCCCCTTGAGTTGGCAAAGTACAGGCCAATATCGCTGCCCCCCTTCCTCAGAAAAGTTATGGAGACCCTAGTAAATCAACAACTTGTATCTTTCCTGAAGAAATATTCTGTGCAAGACCCCTTCCAGTCATGTTTCTAGGCTTCGAGTAGCACAGAAACAGAGCTAGTGGAGATGCTCTGAATGAGGAGCATCTACCTATGCTGGTACTTCTAAACTTGTCTGCTGAGTTCAACACCATCTCACATGCAACACAGTCCAAAGATATGGGAAGATTGCTGTCAGAGGTAAAACTCTAGGCTAGATGAAAAGCATTTTTTTGAGTGATCTCATTCACTTGGTACCGTTAAACCATTTCAATTCCAGAACTATGGCCCTTCATTGGAGGGCTGACAGCCCGAAACCGGTCCAAGGAAGCTTGTTTCCAGTCCAGGGAGGACCTTACCTGGCAGTTCGGGCTGGACCGATCCCATTGGGTGCAGGGTCAAGACTGATTTGCATATGGCTGGGTGCAAACTGGAATAGCATGGTTAGCAAAAAACGATGGATTTAGGCCCATATCTCTGTACTGGGGTGAATGTATGACATTGCTCTGCATTCTGTCAATCAATTGGTCTTTTCTCAGGGGTACCACAGAGCTCATCTATTAGCCTCACCTTTTTAACATCTATATGGCACTTCTAGCTTAAGTGATAAGATAATGCGAATTCAATGTCATTTTATAAGCAGAAGACATGCAACTTTTCATCACTATAGGGCCAAACCCAGAATCAGTTAAGATTCAGGGAATGTATGCAAATGATTGCTTCCTGGATGTCAGGCAACCATCTCCGATTGAGTTCCAGCAAGACGCATATCCACTTTTTGGGAAAGCTCATTCCTTTTGGTCCAGTGATTGGTGACTCATGGAACTGGGGTCTGTCCGTACCCCAAAAAAAGGTAGTCCGAAATCTGGGCGTTTTAATCGATCAGACTCTGTCTAAGAAAGAAAATGTTAACTTGATCAATACCTGTTTTGTGCAGATGCGCCATCTTAGGAAAGCCTTTCAATGGCTACCTTTGCAGGTCAGGAAATCGTTCACCCAGGCACTCATTGTTAGTTGCTTGGATTATGGTAATTAAGTCTTAATGGTAGCAATGAATGATAACTTTTTAGCAAAACTCCAGGCTGCCCATTTGGTCTGTAACCTGCCACCCCGAGCCCCTGTGGAACCCACGTTCAAATCTCTACACTGGCTACCCATAAAAAACACATCCACTTTAAGTTCCTTTGCCTGGTACACAAAGCTGTACATAGAAGTGGCCCAAAGTATCTGCAAAACAAGCTGCAGCCTTACATTCCTACATGCGACCTTAGGTCTATTGAGCAACTTTTATTGCGCCTGCGGCGTATACGCATGGGGCCATTACTTCTCATTCCTGCCCCCCCCCCCCCAATACTGGAACCAGCTACACTTGCATCTACACTTGTGTTCATATCTAGTTCTACAAAAAAAATCTTTGAAAACCTGGCTCTTCTAAATGTTAAACTCTGTTAATGTTATTTCTAACCTGTGTGGGTGCAACAGTGCCAAGAGACCCTCTCGAGCCTGATTCGTTACATTTAACACACTCAATAATAATAATAATACATACTAATATAATCCCCAGCCCTAAAGAAAATTCATTAATTGTTCAAAGGTACTTATTTGACATGGACCTAATCGCAAGTGCAATTTGAAACTTTAAATCCCTGACCCAACCCCTTGTTAGTGCAGAGACTGGAATTACGAGTACAATGGTAAACTCTGCATCTCCTGCAATTTCTCTCCCTGGTAAATTCCGACCGGTCACACGTGGCAAAATATATTAGGGGAAAACGTGTGGTAAATTGTGCGGCATGCAGAATTTGGCTTGTAAACACCAGTATCGCATGTAACTTCATTTTCCACAGGGAAGTTAGAACAAGAGGTATTTACTGCACCTGGTTGATACTGCACCCCATAGTGTCAGTATTTACTGGGAGAAGTAAACAACTCACCTGTTAGCAGCCCACCTGGCATCTGGGCATGACGTAAAGGAAGCTCTCTTATAAATCCGCATAGTTCCCACTCTACCAATGTTGTGGATTGGCCAATGATCATTCGATTTCCCTACAACGACCACAGGACAGTAGTAGCACTTAAAATCGGATATTTGGGAGCAAACACAATCATGAAAAACACCCTAAAGAAAAGAAACTGCCTGAAAATATGTATTAAAAAGCAACCAAATATGAAATACACATGAAATTTAAGTTGTTGCTGTAATTGCATTATTTATGTGGGTCGATGGTTGTTAATGTTATGGAGAGAGGTGCTCACGGAAAGGCCTTTCTTGTTCGATCATTTCACCCACTTTAAGCCATGAAAAGAATAGCTGTAAGGACAATAACACGGTTTTAATAGAATTTTGAAGCACACATTTCTTCTCCTCCAGCTCCTACTTCACCTCCCACCAACCGCAGTCTAATTAATGTGACTTCAGTTAAAATGCCCTTAAAAGATATTGGTTGTACATTTTCTTGTGTTGTGCTCTTTTGCCTTAGCGAGCTGCTGCAGAGCAATAACCATTTAAAATGCAAGCGCAAATGTGCTGTTGCCTTATAAACTTGAATTAGTAAGTTGATCTCCTTCACCTAGTGTGTTTTTAATGAACTGAAAAATGCAATTTGATAAGTTCATGAAAACAATTAAATTAGGCAGCACCAGGAGTTTAGTGGACCATTGCTTCTTTGTTGCAAAGATGTGAGAACTAATAAGAAAAACACATACTCACACATAAAAGCTTGCGCATTTTCCTGTCAGTGTTTTAGAAGTATTTTAGATTTTGAATAGTGTGATTGCCAATATTACATGTTATGTTATGCTCCGACTGCCAAATTCACAGTATGCATTCAAACTCTGAAGTCCTCGATGAAATGTCCATTAGTGCATAACAAATACTAAAATATTTTGTGAAATTGGGATCAGAAACTGTTCTTTATTTAATTTATTTATTTTCATTTTAATATAGGGCTGTCTAGACCCGAAGGTATCAATCACAGTGCTTTACATGTTATGGGGCTTATTTATGAGCCCATTGCAACGTTTTTGCCCCGCGGTTGCATCACTTTTCGCGATGCAGCAGTGGGGTAAATAATGCACCACGTTGTGCCATATTTACATAGTGACACATCTAGGCAGATGGTCACTTTGCAAACCCCTCCACCATATTATACCTGCAACAGGTATAATGTATGCAGGGTGGGTATTCACCTACAAGAAAGCCTCATAGAAGTTGCAGAGTGATATCTATCAGATTGCACTGCGCCACTTTTAGGACGCCGCTGCGTTAAAACCTTATGCCTGCCTCATAGCAGGTGTAAGGGTGATGCAGTGCAAAAGGATTAGGCCTCCCCCATGCATTGCTAGAGTTTTACCATGCTTACAACACAACTCCAGCAATGCATGAGTTTTCCATTGACAGATGCATCGGATCTCAGTGAGGTAGTGTGGCTCACTGGTTAGAGGCGGCAGACCCGAGAGCAGAGGACGGCCTGGGACCAGGGTTCGATTCCTGGCGCGGCAGGTTTCTGGACCAGGGTCAGCGGACTCGATAATTCTCTCGCCTCGGTGCCCACTCTGATCAGCGATCACACTCGGCAACTCTGGGCTTGCCTCATCTTCACTAACGGCCCCACCAGACCGCCGGGGATGCCTGGTCTCACCCTGGAGATACCCATTAAGGGACCATCTCTCAGGGAAGCCAGGAAGGGTTTTGCAGCGGTCGAAGCGCCTTGGGACCCTCCGGGTAAGTAGTGCGCTATATATTTACATTTACATCTCTGACGCATCTGTCAATCCTTGAAACATGGAGCGCCGTACAGTAAATACAGCGGATCCATGGTGCCGCAAGGAGGGAGCTGTGAAAATAGTTGTATCGCTGTTTTACTGCAGCTATGCAACACTTTTAATAAATGAGGCACTAAGTGTATATGATTTTAATAGAGGTCCATATGAGGATTTGCACAAGCCACAAACAGTTAGAGAGTCCTGAAAAGTATGAAACAATACAGCCTTGGTTACAAAATAGAGACTGAGGGAGTTAGGCGACTGTTTTGAAGGATCCTGTCGATGTGGTTTGGATCTTTAGGAAAAGTAGTTCAGCCTGCTTGTGAGTTGAAGTAGTTGTTAAGCAGTAGAGATTTGTTGATCTGTCCGAACAATAAATGCAATATTAGAAAAGGGACTACAAAATCATTTAGTTTCAGGTTTGTTCTTTATGGACTGTTTAATATCTGATATCTTTTATTTAATTTTTTTTATTTATCTTGGTCAGCAAAAAGAAAAAGTTACACAGAATGACAACAGTTGGTGTATATACAATTTCGGATCCTAAAAAACGCACACTTGTCCGCATATATGTTGTGCAGTAAAGCATTTATACATCCTTCAGCCTAACTTTTAATTATTGCTTGTTGCCGTCATACATTTCTCAAACTGTCCTCCCTCTCCACGCTAAGCTATCTCTGTACTATAAGATTTTTACTCTGCATTGTAGCCTTAATTTAGTCTGTTTCTTTTGTGGACCTGAGATATTGCACCAATGGTTCCCAGAAATCCATAGGTCTAGATGCCTGTAATAATTCTGCTGCATATGTCTCCAGTGTCTCTTTACAGTAAGTCATATCAGATATTCAGTCTTTATATCGTGGCCGTCGCTGGGTAATTTTACTGGTGTGTAGTATATCTGGTGTAGGAATTTAAAATGTATAATTTGCAAATTGCAATTTGACGTCAGCAGCTGCATCTGAGTGCAACCATACTCCCAGTCTTTCTGATTGATTGGGTTCCCAACTGTTTCCTCCCACCTCTGGAACTATCTGTTCCGAGCTAAACTCCTTTCCTCTTGTGAGGCATTCTAGAGGCGTGTTACTAGGCTTTGACGTGTGGGTGCTGTTAGTAAAAGTTGTAATGCATTAGGCTTTGGGGGTTCATCCGGGAACAATGAGTAAAGTTCCATAAATGCCATACTTACCCGCAGGTACGCAGAAAGTCTTCAGCGGTATGTGGTGCACACCGAGTGATGGATAATGTTGCGGGAAATAGTTTATATCTAGAGTTTAAAAATAATGCACTTTATACAATTGCTATTGGATTCCTTTGGGTGGCTATCTCCACCTCTTGGTAAGTTAGCAGGAGATGTTGAATAGTTTCCATGAATGGTTCGACGACTCCATTGATCTGATTTCAGTAGTAAGAACTTTTAACTGTTTAATGAGCCTTGTACGTATAATTTTTTATCATATTTTAACATTTCAGTTTAGGAATATCTCATTCTTTTTCAAATTTCCTACCCAACTTTTTTAAGACAGATGGTTTCCAGGCTGTCCTTGAGGCTTGTCCCATCTCTCGATGGGCATACTACTTAATTCATGTTAAGTGTAGACATATCAGTGAATAATCTGCCTATCATCAATGCATTTTCTTGGAGTTTGATGTCTCAATATTGTGATTGAATATTAGTTCATGTGTGTTCCGATCAGTTTCAGTTGAGCTGTTTACTTTCTGATGCATTCTAGTTCTGCTGCCGACATATCAAAAGGTTAAAGTCTCCAATTATAATTATTTCCAAGATCAGGATCAGGATGTGAAAGTGTAAGCCAGCTTGATGAATTCATTAAAAATTGCATTATATATATCAAAACTGGGGACATAAAGAACTTTAGAGGGACACAGAAACGTTTATGCTGTAGAATGAGAAGAAAGGCATTTTATAGACCAGGAAAAATATAAAGCTGGAACTACCTACGGCTGAAAGTGATGGGTAAGGAGGAACAAACCTCTGCTGCAGTGGGATGGGATTTGCACCATGCAGATCATTGGTGCAAACTCAAGTATAAGCTGCACTCAAGCAGATGGACGTTTAGCCACCAGCTGAGGATTCACATCAACAAATCAACAATACATCAATGACAGTGAAGCCCATTAGGTCCCACAAGAATGGCGGAGAACATCAGATTTTTAAACCATGAAGGTTTATTAATAGATTAGTAAAGTTACAAACGCAAATCATTCAAATTAGTTATAAATCAATGATCATGATATAAATGCTTTACATTCAACAGATTAAAGAAACTGCCTACCTCACAGTGTCAAAGCTTCATGTAACCAACAGCAAGATATAACTGATTATCTGATAGGTAATATAAAGTCCTTGAAACATTTCATGAATAATCACTTCTGCAGGCTCAAAAATTCAATTCTGAAAAAATGAGTCACTCTGCTCAATAATATTATCTTCAAATTGAAGCAGTCTCACTTATGAATACAAATAGAACTATATTGCATTCCTTGCTTAAACATCTTTATCCCCCTTCATAAGGGTATCTCACTCATCAAAATTATATGTCATGATTTGATCGCAATAGTAGTGAGCCCTGAAAGAATGATTATTCGCAAAACACGCATTTGCGGTTATTAATTACGCTGTGTCATGCATTAGTTTGTATGTAGAATCATGTCAACTTTGACATTCTGTGACAATTAAAATAAATGTCTATGAAATATTCTCAGTTCAACGATTTTATATTGTCTCACAGATCATCAGTTATATCATGTTAGAGGTTATATAAATGCGTTGATCAGTATAATCCAAAGCAATTCAAAATGGCAAATACAGAGACCAAATGTTTTAAAGATGTGAGAAGCAAGTCGAGGGAATTCAGTTTCTCATGAAGGGAAGATTCCCTAATTTGAGTAGCTAAAAGAAATCAGGGAATCCATGAGAAAAGTCCAGCAGGAGGTGTCAGCATGTAAAGCCCCTGAAGGGCAGAATCAATAAAGATTCAGCCGGGTAAGAGATGAATGGATTTGCTCAGGAGTGTGGGAGAAGAACGGTGTCTAATCTCAAAAGAGTGGAAAGAGACATCCAAATCTAATTAGTTCAGCAATGCGCAATTAAAACACATTTCTCAATAGTATGCAACACTCCCCACAGTTCTCATGAAGAGGGGAACAATCAGGATCAAACATTTTACATAAAGCACTGTAAGCCTTATTCCCATCCCTCGCACAATCAAAGTCTTCTCTGCTTGACCTTCAAGAGATATCTCATAGCTGGATGATACATTGTCCTCAGCACATGTGTAGACATTCATTATTCCCTCTCTATAGAACACATACAGATAGCCACTTTTCATAGAACCAAAAATGTTTAGAATTATTCTAATTACGTGACCCACTGCAGCTTGGCTCCTTAAACAAGAGAAAGGAAAAACACACAGCAAACACAGAATATTGAAGTTTAACATGAGTTACTCGAACTGGGGCCGACATTAAGTATGGCTAAGAAAGTAGAAATCACATAGTATATGTATGCATATGTAGTGTAGATTAGTGTAAATGTTATGTAAAGCATAAAACAATGACAGAGCGTCACTACCTCTGTTAAACATCTGCTGTACAAATGAGCATGTTTAAATCACATTTCAACGAAAAGGTACCCCTTTGGACACATTAATACTCATATTAAGTTCCCAAAATAGTAGAACTCAATAACATGTAGAATCCTACCAAGCTCCAATTTCGTACCCTTTAAACTACTTTCAAGGCCCCTAGCCAGTTCCATCTGCTCATACATCTGTGAAGAACATGCTCCTTCACAGTATATAATCCATTAAGCATGTAGGAAATCTGCTTCTGGGTTACTGAGGCAAAGTATGCCTCCTAATTACTGAATACTGTATAATGGATGGAACAACAAAAGATACTGAAATAAACAAGCACTGAAAAATGTAAAAAGACTCATGTTTGTTGTCTCTCTGTTCATTATCATTAAAATATATGTGTTTGCTTTCTGTCAGGTCATCAAGAAATGTTCAGATGTGGGACTGTATATGTTCCATACAGACTGAAAATACTCGGTACTTCGCCTCAGATAGAAAACCGGGCTTCAACGCTCACTTGGAGTTCTGCAACAACATGGATGAGCAGTTATGGACTTGCTGAAATGAGAAGGTGTAAAGATTGAGACTAGAAGCAGTATCTTGGAGTTATCTCCATGACAGTTGTTACTTAGATAAAAGAAAAACACTTTAACAGCAAACAAAATAAAGATCCGCCGTTAATCTAGAGCAAAGCAATGGAAACAATGTAACACACACGTTACCAACAATTAATACAAAGTTGTAACATTGGCACCTATGTGCAAATCAAAACATACTGCTCAGCAGCAAGTCAAAAGCCTGATTATCCCACCAAAACATATGACTGCCTTGGTATAGTTCCAAATCACTATCCCCATTAAAAGTAAACCTAATACAAGTAGTACAATCTGTGGGTAATTTCAACAAGGCACTGAGACTTTTATATCAACCTATTCATTGTTCACGTTGCAGAGGTTTTGCTTGTGATACCTGCTTTGTTCCCATGTTAGGGTTAGGATATTGACAGTATCTTAACTTTAAAATATGACTCTCATGTGAACTCCAAGTGCTTACAATGCTGGGTCAATCACTACACATCCTGGGAGGACAGATCTTTGTAGTGAAATCTTCAAGAGAAAGGCACACACAAACAACATGCAAGAAAATGCAGGGCTTTCTTTGTGCTCTGTGTGCAACTAGCAAGCAAGACTTCTGAGCCATAGCCCTCTGCTGTAGCTCTAGGACAATTCTTTAGCACCCACGCCACTGACTGGGGAAATGAGCATGTGCCAAATGCCACACTGGATGAAGGTTAATAGTTCAATGAGTAGGACAAGAATGGATGGGGCGATCCACAAAGGTCAAATACAGAGAAGTGGTTACAGGAAGAGTATATTCTCAAAAGGCTGAGTCACCACTCAGTTTAGTGGTTGTGGAGATAAATCATTTTTTTTTACTTCACTATATATGCACTTATATTGATGGTATGGCTGTAGTAGACATTGTGGAGTCAAAATATGTGTACGTTGATATTTCTGTCTTCAATATTGTGACATAGAACACTTGAAGACTGACCTTATGTATTCTTCCTCCAGTCCCTGATGCAGGGTACAAAGAATAATTTTCTGTCATTGTACAGCATCTCTAAAGGCAAAATTATCAAGGACGGGCGATACATTATCGCCGCTTTTATCGGCAGGAAACTGCCGATAAAGCGGCGATAATGGGCTTGATAATTTGCTCTATGGAATTTCAATCAAAGCCCATGTTAGATGTGAAGACATCTAACATGGGCTTCGATTGGAATTCCATAGAGCATATTATCAAGCCCATTATCGCTGCTTTATCGGCAGTTTCCTGCCGATAAAAGTGGCGATAATGTATCGCCCGTCGTTGATAATATGCCCCTAGATTCTATGAAATGTCTTTGGACTTTAACCCAGGTAACTGTCAGGAGCACAGTAAGCCCTCACAATTTCAAAAAAGCCATTAATATATTCAGATCGTTGAGGAAATTGGCAACGCTCAGCAGAGTCCATGTTTGTCAGTGCTGATGTTCTTCTTCAATGTGATGGAGTGGAACTCTATTTTATATTAATGGTCGTAGGAAGTTTGGCAGCAGTGCACTGCCAATCAGTTAAAATGAATCTTTACTGTTTAGAAATACAGCCGGTCATGCAAGAGCAGGTTTTTACTCCTTAGAGAGCAGAGCAGATTAGGGTAGAAAGACCGTGCGAACGCGCAGCGGTCACACGCAGCGGGTGCGCCGATTGTGCGCCGAAGGCGCGCCAAAGGTAAGCCCGTCTACGCCCGTCCGCGCCTGGACCGCGCCCAGTGCCAGGACCCCTGGCCCACGAGGACCCCGACCGACCCGCCTGACGTACTCCGCCGCCACCCTCACCGCTCTCAACACCGGCCGACTCCCAGAATGCCATCTAGCCACTCCACGACGTACCCACGGACCTTTCAGCTGCCACGCCTGCAAGTTCACCTGCATCCGGACCAGCCTCGCACCAGCACCCGCCAAGTCGAACACCAGCAGCACCCACCTCAAGTGCATCCTGCTCAACACCCGCTCCGTCCACAGACACGCCATCGAACTCTGGAACCTTCTAGATGCCACAGCCCCTGACGTTGCCTTCCTCACGGAGACCTGGATAAACGCCTCTTCAGCTCCCGACATCACCATCGCTATCCCAGAGGGCTACAAGATCGTCCGGAGGGACCGAAACGCCAATCAGATGGGAGGAGGCATCGCCATCATCCACAGGAACACCATCCGTCTCACGACCAGCACCGACAACACCCTGACCAGCGCCGAACACCTGCATTTCCAGATCCACACCAACCCGAACACCACCCTCAGAGGCACCCTGACCACGCACACAATTCAGCGAGGACATCGCCGACTTCGTCAGCCCGCATGCCCTCCCCTCCGCTGACTACATCCTCCTGGGAGACCTCAACTTCCATCTGGAGAACAACAACGACCGCAACACCAGCACCCTGCTCAACAACCTCGCCAACCTTGGACTCAAGCAACTGGTGTCCACCCCCACCCACCTCGCCGGACACACACTCGACGCAGTCTTCTCTTCCAGCACAGACATCGACTTCAGCCACGCCACAGAGCTTCAATGGACGGACCACAGCTGCGTCCACTTCACCTTCAAGAGAACGACGACCCACCAACACCAGCAACAGGCCGCCCGCAGAAGCTGGAACAAGATCACAGCAGACCAGCTCACCACCTCCCTGAGCCAGCACCCTCCTGCCAACTCAGCGAACCCCAGCCAGGCCGCCTACAACCTCACGAAGTGGATCAGCAACTGCGCGGACGAACTCGCCCCACTGAGGACCCCGCCTAGCAGACCCGGCAGCAAGAAGGCCCCATGGTTCACCGACGAACTCAAGAGCTCCAAGAAGAACTGCCGAGCCCTCGAGAAAGTCTGGAGAAGGGAACCGACACCGGACAACAGGACCTCCTTCAAACTTGCCACCCGGAAACACCACCAGCTGATCCGCGCCGCCAAGAAAACAGCATTCAAGGACCGGTTGGACAACAACGCACACAACTGCAAAGAACTCTTCAACATCGTGAAAGAGCTTTCCAACCCCAGCGCAGGAAACAACGACATCACCCCATCGCAAGACCTCTGCAACTCCCTCGCTTCATACTTCCACAACAAGATCGCGGACATACACAACAGCTTCAACAACCAACCAACGCACACCAACGCACACCATGACCGAACAACCACCCCCCACCACCACCCTCCACGCCTGGACCCCGATCAGCACCGAAGACACCATCCGCACGATGAAATCCATCCACTCCGGATCACCGACCGACCCCTGCCCTCACCACGTCTTCAACAAGGCCGCTGTCATCGCACCCCACCTGCGAGACATCATCAACACATCCTTCGACACCACCATCTTCCCTGAGAGCTGGAAACACGCCGAACTCAGCGCTCTACTCAAGAAACCAACAGCGGACCCCACCGACCTCAAGAATTACCGCCCCATCTTGCTCCTCCCGTTTCCAGCCAAAGTCATCGAGAAGACCGTCAACAAGCAGATGGCCGCCTTCCTCGAGACGAACGGATCCCTCGACCCCTCACAGTCCAGCTTCCGAGCCAAGCACAGCACCGAGACCGCCCTCATCGCCGCAGCCGATGACATCCGAGCCCTGATGGACAATGGAGAAACAGCGGCCCTCATCCTCCTAGACCTCTCCGCGGCATTCGACACGGTCTGCCACCGCACCCTAGTACGGCGCCTCAGCAACATCGGAATCCAGGACAAAGCGCTGGAATGGATCATCTCCTTCCTCGACGGAAGAACACAGAGAGTCTGCCTACCACCGTACAAGTCAGAGGCCTCCGAAGTCATCTGCGGCGTCCCTCAAGGATCATCTCTGAGCCCCACCCTCTTCAACGTCTACATGAGCCCCCTCGCGGCCATCGTACGCAAACACAACCTCAGCATAATCTCCTACGCCGACGACACCCAGCTGATCCTCTCCCTGACCAACGACCCCGCCGCCGCCAGAGCCAACCTGCACGAAGGGATGAAAGAGGTAGCCGAGTGGATGACGACCAGCCGCCTAAAACTGAACTCGGACAAGACGGAGGTCCTCATCCTGGGCTCCTCACCCTCCGCCTGGGACGACTCCTGGTGGCCTCCCGCCCTGGGCACCGCACCCAAACCGACAGACCATGCACGCAACCTGGGCTTCATCCTGGACTCCTCCCTCTCCATGACCAGGCAAGTTAACAACGTCTCCTCGGCGTGCTTCAACATCCTACGCATGCTACGGAAGATCTTCTGGTGGATCCCCACCGAGACTAGGAAGACCGTCACCCAGGCCCTCGTCACCAGCCGACTGGACTACGGCAACGCCCTCTACGCCGGTACCACCGCCAAGCTCCAGAAGAGA
Organism: Lissotriton vulgaris; assembly: GCF_964263255.1. Lineage (NCBI taxonomy): Eukaryota > Metazoa > Chordata > Amphibia > Caudata > Salamandridae > Lissotriton > Lissotriton vulgaris. The sequence continues at coordinate 1,068,105,927 of NC_141696.1, read as the reverse complement.
CTCCAGCGGATCCAGAACGCCTCAGCCAGACTCATCCTCGACATCCCACGAACCAGCCACATCTCCGGACATCTGAGAGACCTTCACTGGCTCCCCGTCAACAAAAGAATCACCTTCCGCCTCCTCACCCACGCACACAAAGCCCTACACGACCAAGGCCCAGCTACCTCAACAGCCGAGTCAACTTCTACGCTCCCAAACGCCACCTCCGATCAGCCAACCACGGCCTTGCCGCCGTCCCCCGCATCCGAAGAGCGACTACAGGAGGAAGGTCCTTCTCCTACCTGGCCGCCAAGACCTGGAACTCCCTCCCGACCGACCTGCGCCTGACCCAAGACCACCTCTCCTTCAGGAAGAAGCTGAAGACCTGGCTGTTCGAGCAGTAGCGGCACCCCCCCCCCCCACCCCCCAGCGCCTTGAGACCCTACGGGTATGTAGCGCGCTTTATAAGTGTCACTGATTGATTGATTGAAAAAGCATACCTTGTTTTGAGGATTCATTCCTGAAGCTGGGGACTAAATAACAGCACAGAAAGGGGTAGCTCTAGGGGGCTGCTCTGGTGGGAAATCCTGCTTCTCTCAGCAGAACAGGCTCTGGGAATAGAAAGAAGGTGGCTAATAATAATAATAACTACTATTTGTAAAGCGCAAACATATCACCCCCTAAGGTTTCATGGCACCTGAGGGCCGTCGGGGAAATTTTGTGAGCTATTACCCGGAGTCACATGGTGCTGAGCTGAGCTGTTGCCAGCGCCGGGGATCAAACCGTTAGCCTGTGCTCTGGAGGCAGATGCTCTAGCCTCTCCTCACCCCTTCGTCATTGATGGTTCTTTCTGTGTGCAGGAAACATGCTCCATCTTACATGCACCATGTGCACAAAGAGTTATATAATCAGTTACTTCAGTTACTGGCAACCACAAAGACAGGAGAAGATCATATTTGGCCTCTCCATTTGTATGCATTCTATTGTGTGTGATCAATGGTGTGCATGCCAACTAATTGCTGCCACCATGTGGGACATATATAAAGAGTAAAGGGCATTACTCTCTCAAGACCAAGGAATGGAAATGCTAATTTATAGACTTTCCTATTTAAAAGTGCACCAAGGGGGTTCATGATTAGTACTAGATTTGTAGCTTTGTTGGATTGCTTGGAATAAGGGGCCACTCAAATTGAGCTAAAAGGAAAAATAAAGGAATCTGCAGGGGAAAATTAACACATTGCTGCATGAAAGAACTGGTAAGTCAACTGGGAATGTCATCCCTGTACTTCCCCGACTTATACATTGTGAAAGGCTTTGGGTTCAAAACTCATTTATTCCTGCATACCCTTATGATTTCCTGAAGATACGTAGAGATAATTGCCTGTGTACCCACTATGCAAATATTCTGGCCAATGTAATTAAAGACCTGGTAGTTTGATTGGCCAGTCTGTCAATCAGAGGGGTCAATATTTTTTTGGTAGAAGACCCTAAGACCACAGTCCCCAACAGCATTCCAACAGCATTCCAATAAATTCTGAGTACTCAGACCAATTCAATGAGCCGTGGGTCCCACACACACATACACACCTGAATCAATTTTTGTTTTTTAAGTCTCCATTGAGGATCACCATTTCTTCCCATTGCCTTAAGCATGGACCTGGCCATCCCTTTCACCTTCTGTGACCAGGGAGCTTAACAAGATTCATACAAGGAAGAACTAGCACATTGGTGAGTAACTTACTGAGAAATGCTTTCCTAAATCTATTGCCACAGTACGGAATATATAACATAATTCAGGTGCTTTCAAACTTTCCGTCAGAAATTAATAGGTTCTAGAGGATAATATACCTATTAAGGATCCACATGTTTCTTCACTCTTCTCTCAGCTGTCAAGATGTGAAAGAAACAACTCGGGCACAAATGTAGATCATTTTACTCCCATGCCAAATAAAATAGTTGGAAAAATTCCTGCTCTCCTATTTTTTTTAAATAGCGCTCTTTCTGCCATATTGGTATGAGGTTAGGGCACATTACAGAGAATGATGATATATATGTGTATAGAAAGAAGGAGAAATGCACAATTAAATATCATAGACATAAGAGTAGCTGCTATCTAGTATTACATGCATTTATTGCTGCAGATGGCCGAGAGTACGTTCCGCCCATCCGCCCTTGAACCGTCCACTGAGGGTCCACCCAACTATTAGATCAATAGCCATTGGGCTAGATTGCACCGGGTTGTAATTACACCACAGTTGATTTGATACCAATTTATAGGCCAATTGTGCCCCCAGCCATTAGCTTCTACTCATCCAGCCACCCAGGTGGACCCAAAACCAATGGGCTATACTGCACCGGGCTGGAATTAGATGACAGCTCTTTCATAATTGATCTATAGGCCATTGGGCCACCCAGCCATACGCTTTGAATTGTCCAGCCTACCAGGACTGTGTACATACCTATCCTATCTCTCTGTCTTGAAAAAGACCCGCCCTAACCACCAACAGGGGCACAGAAGGGTCGAAACGTCGACGCATTCCTTAGGTCCATAATGACCGGGTTTCTACACTAGGGAGGAAACTTCTGGATTCAAATCAATATCTGGCCTTTTAAAAAGAAATAATTGTATATAGGACCCTGTTGACACTGTACATACTATTCACTTTTGTCACTATTTTCACAATTCACAATTGTCCCTCAAAATTCTTTGTATATAATTGAATTTCACGGTCTTTTTTGTAATATCTATATAGCTCATAATGAAATGAACTAATTCAGATAAACGCCTGAGCACAGAACTAATTATTTGAGTACTGCTGTTGTTTTTATGTGTGTTAAGAGAGCATACCTCGTATTACATTTATTGTACCCAGAATCAATGCTAGTTCTACCCGACAGAACCATTTTCTCTTAATCTGCTATCTAGTATTAGATCTGTGAAATACTCATCTTTAGAACAATTCCTGGGTCGAATTGTGGACTATTAACAATGCCTATAATAGAAATTGGGAAGCAGGCATTTGGGGGTTGGACCGTCAATGTAGAATCTAAATAAGTTTGTTTTTCGTCCTTTTCAGTAATTCAAGAATTTCTGTGATTTTTGCAATTTCTTACATAACCTAAATTCAAACAGCAAAGAAGGTTTATTAAAATATTTTTAACAATGTAGATTCTTAGGCTTAAAAATTGCCTTTTCTGTATAGCTGAGGATTTAGCAACTCCAAGGATCTCAGACTCATACCAATCCCTCAAATCACATTGAAACAAGCTGTGAGCTTACAACTCAGAGAAGACTAAACCGGATCTCTAAAGAAATCAATAACTGCTTCATTACAGGGCCTAAGATTGGCACAAAGTCCAGTCTTCTCATGCAGTTGGAGGATCACACACTCTCCTACTTAGCTGGTGGCATGTCTCTTGAACCCTGTTCCTCTGTTCTTGAGATCCATGAATAACATGCTTTTCCCGTTTAACTTGCCCAGCGAGCTGCTGGATCCTGTGAGCAGTTATGGCTTCATGCTGCCTAGTCTTGAGTGCCCAAAAATTAGGCTTAGTGTACATACACTCACAACAATAACAATATTATAACCTATTGGGTGATATTTGGCTTATTACCCACTTCTTCCTGTAATTATTTTACTTCTTCCCTATTCATTTTCATTTCCCTTCCATACGTTTTTTACTTTCTTGTGACTTTTTTTGTCTCTAACTGTAACATTAATCAAAATAGAGGTGCTGGCTGCAAGATCCGCTGTGGAACTTTTTTCTTTGGCATTAATCAAATGTTGTTTGTATTCAATTTCTATATTTATATCAGTTCTTTCTTTTCTATGCGATTGCCACTTGGATGAATATTATTCTTGAAGATTTAATAAAGTGTGATGAACTGAAGGCACAGTATGCAGCGAGCAAATCACATTGGGATATAAACAAGTAACTAAAAACTTGAGTTACAGAATGAAGACAGAATAAGTATTAAAAAAAGAATAAAGAATTAGAGAGTAAAAGGTGAAATATTCAATGTATGTTTTAACAGTGGACAACTGACTTATTGAATGGAAACAATGGTTTAAATGTACTTGGATACTGTATTAACCCCTTGCATGCTTCTGTTGACCTACGACCGTCGTGCACACTACCTTCGCAGTGCTGCGCAAGTCCGTTGGGCGACGCAGCACCGCCCACTCCGCTGAACCGCCGTACCGCGGAGTAGTAGTAAAGTTAGGGGTCCTAACTTTACTACTACTAAACTGAGAACAATCCTAATTTTAAGACTTTAGGTATTCATAGAAGACATTTAGGAGTCCTAAAGTTAGGAGTCCTAACTTTTCTGCTCCTAAACTGAGAAAAATCCTAACTTTAAGACTTTCAGTATTCACAGAAGGCATTTAGGAGTCCTAAAGTTAGGAGTCCTAACTTTACTACTACTAAATTGAGAAAAATCCTATTTATAAGACTTTCGGTATTCACAGAAGGCATTTAGGAGTCCTAAAGTTAGGAGTCCTAACTTTACTACTACTAAACTGAGAACAATCCTAATTTTAAGACTTTCGGTATTCACAGAAGGCATTTAGGAGTCCTACTAACTTCTGTGAATGCCGAAATGAGTAAGTGCCTTCTGTGAATGCCGAAATGAGTAAGTGCATTCTGTGAATACCAAATTAATAGTAAGTTTAGTATTGAGTCTTAAGTTCATTCTGTGAATCGGGCCCATGATGTTTACCCACTGTGAAGATAAAGAGAGACTTGTAGGCTACCCAGCAAATGGCATGACACAGAGAAATTAATGAAAAGATTGCAATAGGCAATTTGAATGCAGCAACTGACAGAGACCATGGGCCACAGGTATCAAGCATTTTTATGTTCGCAAACGGGCCGGTTCACCCTATTTTGTGATTTAGTTACCTGTTACTGAAAAGCAAAATGGGTTTGTCATTCTATTTTTGCAAGGGCCTTGTTTAGGGCGTCACTTCCAAATTGAAAATCTTAATGGTATGTCTGAATGTTTTATGACTGTGAATGCAGTTGCAAAATATTTGTTTTTTACCACTTACTTCAAGTAGTCGGTAATCCATTCACAAATGGTAAGGGGTTCCCAAGGGACCCCTGGGAATGCAGGGAAAATGTTTTTTCAGAGCAGGCAGTGGCCCCAAGGACCACTGCTTGCTCTTAGAACTTGTTTTCCTTTAACCCGTTCCATGCTGGTGACGGAACCACTCCATCACCAGCCTCGGACGCGCTGTGCTGACGACGGAGCGGTTCCGTCACGGCCCGCCCGGCACGCCTGTGCGGTAGCGATTTCGCACCTGCGCGACGCGTTCTATTGAGCGGGCGGGGCCGTGACGGAACCGCTCCGTCACAAGCACAGCGCGCCTGAGGCTCGTGATGGAGCAGTTCCGTCACGAGCATGGGAGCGCCGCGTGTCCCTCCCTCCCCCCTAGCGCTGCGGCGGAATTACCGCTGCAGCCAAGGGGTTAAGGAAAATGGGCTGCATTTAAATAAAATGTTTGCTTTATTTAAAAGCAATCACAGGTAGTTTGCTGATCCGGGCAGGCCACCATCCCGGTGATTTTAGCGATTTCTAGAGGGTCACAAACTGCAACCCAACTCATTAATATTCATGAGGCAGGTCATATGCGAACCCCTAGAAATCTCAGAAAGTGTTCAACACACTTTCATACATGCCATTTTGCGATTTCCTTATTGTAAATCGCAATGATTCGCACTTGTGAAATCGCAAAACTGTTCCCACATACATCTGACCCTATGTCTTGTTGCTATACTTCTTTTTTTAAAACACTGATTAAATGACCAAAAGTTCCAGATTATGTAACAGATCTTGATAAGGCAATGAAGTGAAGCTTCTAAGAGTCTTTTTGCGTGACTCAGATGACATCATCGGTTGGGGAGGTGACGAGTACATGTCATCTTTGGCTGAGGCAGCCAGCTACATTATCAAGTAATTAATCAAAAACTGTGGTTTCATAATAAATCAATTTTAGGATCACTTACTGAAACATCTGAGCTTTGGTACATAACCACCAGTGGCCATATCACAACAATGTACTGCAACAGCTCATAGACAGAGACCACAACTTTAAACCACTTTACATGAAATTAAAAACATTTGTAATTAGAAGGTAAACTGCATAGAGCTCAGTTCACGGCCAAGTGTGGTTATTTTCTTACCTGTGATCATACCAGAACATGTGGCTTATATTTAGTTTGAAATAAAAGGAAAATATTGCTGATAGCCCGGGGTACTTTCTTAAGGTGTCTACCAAACAGTGTTGACAGACATGAGGTCCACAGAAAACATTGTAATTAAGGACATGCTACTCCTCTGATGCATCACGTGTATGCTTATTTATATTGTATTATATGTTTGCCTCCTTTTTAACTGGCTAATTGTCACCTAAACCAAGCTGCTACGTAAAACAAGCATTGGGAAAGTTAACGGGTCAGGTCTCCACAAGACCTATTGGATTTGCCAAGGTCTGTTAGCCATGTTGTGCATAGGATTATTCTCTGCCTTCGCAAAAAAAAGGTTTTCAGAAGCAAATGACAAGAACACTTTGTCTGTAAAAGTAAACCTACCAGAAATTAAATTATACATTTATGAATGAACCATTTTTAATAGAAAAAAGCTGAGGGTGCTTGGAAAAACACCATTTATACAATAAAAAAATAAATGATAACTGCCATCTATAAACTAGTGCGAGGGCTGCAATCTACTTAACCGCATCGCTGCGGCGGTTATTTTTCCGCTGTGCGGCTTTTTTCGAAAAGCCGCGTTAGATGAAGAGCTAAGCTTGTCATCCGCACACGACCATCGTGGCTGATGACGAGCTGAGCTCGTCATCAGCAGCGAAGGGGCGAAAGCAGTCTGAAGTTGACAAAAGCAAAAAGAATCATGCCATGGGTCAGATTTTTTGAACTTGCAAATACATGAAAGAGATTCAAGACAAAAACTCACTTGTTTAATTATCTATGTCTGAGCTAAAATGTCCTGTCTTCGACCCAAATGAAGACAGCACCAAAAAGACCATGCAGAGCAGGGAGTGCAGAGAAGTCTGCATTTTTGTATCATATTGAAACCCATTGGGCATGACTTTTGGGCACTTTCTTTTCTGGTGGGTCGGAGGGGGGAAAGCAACGACTAGGGATGGGGTTGAGGTGGGAGGCAGACAGGCAAGCAACAATGGGGAAAAGGTGGGGCAGACTGGACATGCAACAACACTGGAGGGAGATGGGTGAGGCAAGCAACAATGGGGATGGGGAGGGAGTGCAAGTAAATGGGTAAAAAGTAACTCCAAAAGCAGCTAGCAGCTAGCCCTACACTGGGTAAGGGAAGCAGTACTTGGGCCATACTCCAGTGTAGAGACAAACACAAGAAGAGGTAGTGAAGATGGCACTCGCTGACTAAAGAGAAAAAAAATTTGAGTTAGACGATGAAGCCAACCAATGGCAAGTGGTAATCTGGCTCTAAACCCCTGTAAGTAAGTAAAATGGCCCATAAGCAACAGTGCATAAGCTGTCTCAGGAAGGACATAAAGTATTGGGCATGGGGTAAGAATGGGGAGAGCTGTCAAAGAGATGAAGGTGCCCAACTGACTATACCAAAGGGTATAAAATAATGCGCAGCATCCCCAAAACATTTAGGTGCACTAGGATGAAAGCAGGAGCGTGTTTAAAGAGGGGGGAATGTGCCTTCCTGAGGGAAAACAGCTTTATTTATGCCTCCTTTACCATGCAGTACCTTTACCACACAGGCAAGTATTTGTACCTTTACCATACATAATTGTTCCACGTAGGTAAGTATTTTTAAAAAATAACATACTTTTAATGTCAATTTAAAAAATGCTATTTAAGAAATGGATAGAGAACGGGAGGTAAGTGTAATTTTAGTGTTCGGAGTGGGTAGTGGTAAAGAGAGGTAAGGGTGATTTTAGGATTCAGTGGTGGGTGCAAGTAAAGGGGGTAAGTTTAATTTTGGGGTTCAGGGGCAAGTAGGAGTAAAAGGGAGGTAATGCTGATTTTAGCATTCAGGGATAATTAGAGGTAAAGGGAAGTAAGGGTGAAACATAAGCCTTTTGAAACACCAAATGGTTGATGATGAATAAAAAATCCTCTAATTATAAAAGAGGGAACCAACAAATAGGTAAATAAATCGCAACAGTAATAGTCAATTCAGAAAAAGTGTACTATTTGACTATAGTCTTATACGAATAGAGTATGTTGACAGTCGCATCATCAAGTAAAGAGACTGGCAGCCAAAATGTTTTAGGTTGTCGTCAAAGCAAAAAAGGAAAATGCAGAAGAATACTAAAAATACCCTTTTCAGAGCTTAGAGTGTTTTCAATGAAACGGATTGTCACAAACAACAGTGCATTCACTGTCCAAGGATAGACCTACAACTATTTGATATTTGATATTTATGGGTATTTGTAAAGCGCAAACTTTCGCTCCGGAAGGAGCATCTTGGCGCTGAGCATGCGTGTAGGTGATGGGTGATACGTGGCGAAAATCTGGGTCTAGATGGCTGCCAGTACAGAGGTGTCTGGTTGTTGGTACACCCAAGTCTTAAGGAGTTTTCTGAAAAGACTCTCTTTTTCAATTAATCTGAGATTAACGGGTAGATTGTTCCATGCCCTTGCTGCCAGAACGCTGAAGGTTTTCCCGCCCCTAGTTTTGTACTTGAACCTTGGGATCGTGATGAGATTGGTCCCAGAGGATCTCAGACCTCGTGTGGGATTGTAATGCGTACATATCCATATAGTTTAGACCCCTCTCCCACAGATCATCACTTTCACAGTATGTAAAAGGTAACATAAAAGAGAGCCAGTGCAACACAAGGAATGTCTCCACGATGGGAGACATTTGGACTCATATTGGAGGCATGAAGTGTATAAACATGGGACACAGAATTGCATATCTATTAACCCTGGGTGTAGTTCACGGAGTTGCACTGTGCGGAGCTACGCAAAGTGCAAAAAAAACCTCTGTTGCACTACGTGGAGCTCCGCAAGCGGCAGAGTATGGTAGAAAAATGCCATTTGCGGTGATTGCCGGTTGCTTGTCCACACTGTGCAATCATTGCGAACAGCAGCATGCACAGCACAAGCTTACCTTTTCTGTTGCTCAAGTAAACTTTTACTGGAGCGGTAGCTTTCTGAATGAAAAAAAGGCAGTTTCTCAACGCGAGTGCTAGCGAACATACGTGACCACTCGCAATGAGAAACCTGACCCCCTTGCGTTGAGAAATCTCGCCGGAAGGTTTCTTTTCCATGCTCGCGCTCGCCAAGTTGATGTTGGTGATCGCGAACAAGGAAAAATCTGGCCGGAAGGTGGATTCTCCTCACTCGCGATCGCCATCTTGTTGTTGGTGAACGCGAGCGGGGAAAAAAACTCAGCTCCACTGCGCGAAGCAGAGTTTTTCAGAAATCTGTGAGCCCTGTGTAATGCGGAGTGCAGGAAACTCCACAAACTCCTCGAGCGGAGCGGAGTTCACCGCCCAGGGTTAATATCTTTGACCATGCACGCATGCATTCTACCCCCTTTGAAAACATAAAGTGAACTAACTACATACCAGGAAAGGGAAGTATTTGTGTTCCCTTAAACACCTGATGTAAATTAACTTTTAGTATGAGGTCTTCTAATGTTGTAATTAAGTGATTAAAGGGTCGTCAGTGTGGGTGGAGGTAGACATACTTTAAGGACCAAACATTAGGATTAACAATAATTTTTGGTATTTCAAAATTGTTTGAAATCTTTCTTTTTTTTTTTTTTTAATAGTAATACACAAAAGTTTTTCATTATAAATACATATATATCATCAATGATAAAAAATGTATCCAGTATTTTAATAAAAAGGAGGGGTCTGACCAACCTTCCCAAGAGTTCTTAAAAATGGTAGACACAGAATATAGCCACAGTAAAATAACAATCTTTAAACTCCTGCCGCCCTCCAGGCCGCAACTGGAGCCCAGAGTCGTAGACCCATTTCCCTTGTTTTAAAGCCCTTTAACTCATACAGTGCTTCCTCAATGTTGTGTATACCCAGCATCATACACATCCACATTTGAAAGGTTGGTGCATCAATATCCTTCCATGCTGCACTGATTAAAATCCTCAATACTGCTGCAGCTATAAAAACTAGGGCTTCAACCGCAATACTCAAATTCAGTTTCGCATCGCACCCAATGATCAACAATGTTGGGGATAGATTAATTCTGACATCTAGCAGCCCCTCTAAAAACACCTCTATCTCAGCTTTAATAGTATTCAATTTATCGCATCCAAAAAACATGTGTAAAGTATCAGCTGGGCCTTTTCCACACCTCGGACAATTACTGTCCACCTTCTTACCCCAGGCGAACAGTTTTGCCGGCGTGTAATACAGATTAAGTAAGGTTTTAAAATGTTGGGCCCTTAGGTTAGATGAACGCAGAAATCTTTTATCCATCGCAAGGGCCCTATCCAGATCTACTTCTGGGTCCCCCAGCTTTGTGGACCATGCTGATTCCATCTTAACCATATCGTCTATTGACCCTTCTATGAATATTTTATATATATCATGATTCTGTGGCCTCCCACCTTCAAATACTCCAATAATTCACAACTCTTTGTCAGGACAATACGAGGCCTTATTGATTTAATTGCGTTTACCAGCTGTAAATACTTGAGCTCTTGACAGCCCTGTAATAAATAGCATAGCTTGAGATCTTCCAAGGGTCTACATTCGTCCTTTACCATTATTTGCCCCAACGTAACAATACCCTGTCTCTCCCAGTGTCGCCAAGGTCTATCCCTACTTAGATTTGGGAAGAGTGTCGAATTCCAAAGTGGTGTAAGATGATGGTACCTGGGTATAGCTAGGATTTTTTTAACAGTTGACCACACCCGCCATAAATCTTCCAATAATTTAAAGCCCAGTTTCTTATAATAACTCTTCTGAGTTCTCCTCAATAACACACCAATTGCTTCACTACCCAGTGCTGGAAGATCGAGGGTATGTCCTCCTGTCTGAAGGTTGGTCCCCCTGGATGGAATAGGATTGCCATATCAATAAGAAGACATGCCCAGTGATAGCTCCTAAGATCGGGCAGCCCCAAACCACCTCTTTCCTGTGGCAATGACATGTATCTGCTTGATCTCCTTATTTTACCATAATGCCACAAGAAATTCATGAATGTGGCTTCGATTTCCTTGATGACCTTCTCTTCAATTTTAAAAGGGATTGCCCTGAATTTATATAAAACCTTAGGAAACATGGTCGTTTTAATGACGTTAGCCCTATCGATTATCGACAAATGGAGTGATTCCATCCTTTTTAAATCTTTTCCATTGAACTCATAAGCGGTGAAAAGTTGTCCTTAATTATTTTTCCAGGTTCTGCATTTATTGTTATACCCAGGTAGACTACAGAATCCACATACCTGGCATCCTGCTTAGCTACATTTTTAGAGCACAATACTTGTGTTTTCCCCACGTTTAAACGATAGCCCGACGAACCACCAAACTTCCCAGTAATATTAACTAGTTCTCTCATAGCAGACTCTGGGTCATTAGTGATAACTGCTAAGTCATCTGCATATGCGAGAAGTTTGGTTTGGAACCCATTGGTAACTACCGGGTTGATGGAAACACTATTCATTATTTGGGTAATTAAGGGATCGATATATAGCACAAAGAGGATTGGAGAGCACGGGCACCCCTGTCTCGTACCCCTTGTTATATTTATCTTCCCGGATCTTTCACCCATCAACTGGATTCTTGCCATTGGTGTGGAGTACATTGCCTGGATTACCTGTCGAAATCTTGTGCCAAATCCCCTTTCCTCCAAAACCTTCCATAGGAAACTCCATCTAACGCGGTGGAATGCCTTCTCCGCGTTGAGGAGGATCATTGCGACCTTCTCCCCCCCGGCTGCCCCGATGTCAAATAGAGTAATAGCTCTTTTAAAATGGTCAGTAGTACCCCTCCCTGGGATAAACCCATGCTGCCAGGGGGAAACCAAGGTCGCAACGATCCTCCCCATGCGAGCAGCCATGATCTTTGCATAGAGTTTATTGTCGCTATTTATCAGGGATATTGGTCTGTAGGAGCCGGGATTAATCTTTGGTTTCCCTTTTTTGTGAAAAATCACTATATTAGTTTCTGTCCATGACTCCGGTATTACTCCGGTATTCATAACACCCTTAAACAAATCCAGTAGCATCGAAGTTGTTTCATCCCTTAGACTCTTATAGATCTCAAGCGGTAAAGCAACGGGACCCGCAGCCTTTCCACTCGCCAAATCTTGCAGGGCCTCTAATACTTCTGTCAAAGTGATATCTTGCTCCAAGGAATCTATGTGGGCCTGTTGTAGCTTGGTGCCCATATCTAGCCAACTTGTGTTTGGGACCCCTGCTTCCGCCTCCTCCTGGTACAATGCTTGATAGAATTTCCTAAAGGCATCTAGAATTTCACTCGATTTGTCATACTTTTGACTCTCATATTCTATTTGTGTGACTGTATTCTTGGAAGCCACCTGCCTAATTCGTAATGCCAGCGCTCTTCCTGCTTGCTCCCCCGTTTTGTATAATCTGGTCCTCTGTGACTGATATTCTGCTGCCGCTTTTTTAGCCAGTTGTTTCTGAATCTCTGCATTTATTGAATTTACCCTTTCTAGGCTCACAGTGGATTGTCCCCCTAGAGTTAAATCCTGTCTATGTTGTGCCTCAGCTTCAATCAACTTGCCCATCAAAAGTTCTCTTTCTTGATTAACCCTTTTCCAAATCCTAGTAGTATAGCTGATGGTCTCCCCTCTTAGTCCTGCCTTGAAACTATCCCAAAATACACCCCTAGATGCACTATACCTATTAGCATCAAAGAAGGCCTGGGATCAACCCTTCATATGTCTTACATACTCCGCATCTGCTAATAGTTTCCTATCAAAGGTCCAGGGCCTAGGGGTTTTTCGTGGTTTATTGATATCCATAGTTAGAACTAGAGGGTTGTGGTCTGACACAATTTTTGGGAGTTTGATAATTTTCACCCTACTTAATTGCGTGGCCGAAATCATAAAATAATCCAGTTTGTATATTAATTAAACGGGGGCGAAATGTATGTATACCCTGGGTCACCTTCCTCTAGATTCCCCCACACATCAGTTAGTCCATGTGACTGCTTCATTGAGGTTACCGCTCTATGTACCCTCGGCTTCCTACCTACATAGGGACTACCAGCCGAGAAATTAGCTGAGATGTTAAAGTCCCCACATAATACTATAGGGGTTGGCCAGTCTATCAATTCATTCTCTATACGACTAAAGACCTCCGAGTCATCTATATTAGACCCATACACCGAGCCTATAGTAAATCCCAAGTTCATTTCGCAGATAGCCCACCTACCCATGGTATCTGCCTTGCAGCGTTTAGCCCCCCCTTGACCAACCTTACTGATAATAGCCACCACTCTTATCATAGAGGTCTGGGACGAGCAAGACAAGATTTTGTATCCTTTTAGATTGAGCCAATGTTTTTTCTTCCAGGGTAAGTGGGTCTCCTGTAGACATATAATATCTAGACCCACTACACGAAGATATTGCTCAAACCTACCCCTCTTTTTCCAGTCATTTAGTCCTCCTATATTGAGAGATCCAATCCTGAGCTTAGGCATACCTATATATCAAACGTTACCATCTCATCAATCCGTCTAGATAACTGGTAAGTACGTGATAAGAATATAACCTTTGTTTCAGAATTACTCTCACGTTTATGAATACATTGACGATACAAACTCTCTTCATTTTCATATTTTCACCCCCCTCCATCCCCTCCCCCACCTCCCTCCATCCAGCCCCCCACCCCTTAACTTTATCCCCCCCTCAAACCCCACTCCACACACCCTCCCTGGTAAGGCGCGCAGACACAGTCTGTGCATGAGATGGGTGCAACATAGCAATGGACTCACTATACCTACTTGATAGTGTAAACCTCAAAAAACCTCAAACACCAAAATCAATACATATCTATTAAGCAGCCCCCACTATAGATTAATACATGATTGAGTAATTAGATTGTTTCTATTCCTGCTGCTATACAGAGTCCAGGAACTCTTGAGCTTTGAATTCTGACGAAAAGTACATTGTTTTGCCCAAATAAATTACTTTAAGCTGAGCCGGATTTATAAGATAGACCTGGATTTTTTTATCCTGGAAGGGCTTGATTTGTTGTCGTAGCCTCCACCGCCGCTCCACCGTAGTATGGCAAAAGTCCGGTCTAACGAAGAAGGTGACCGCCTCACTGGTTTTCTTCGCGTCCGGTCTTGCTTTCTCTGCCATGGATCGTCTTAGGATAAAGTTCCCAAAAAATATCAAAATTGCCCTGGGCTTATCGCCTTCTTTCGTGTTCCGGTGAATCTTAAACGGTGTCCGGTGTGCCCTCTGAATTTCTAGGGCCCAGTTCCAGCTGGCCAGCTCAGGAAAGGCTTTCTCAAATAAGTTAACTATGAAGGCTTTAACATCGCCCCCTTCCCGACCTTCAGGGACTCCAAGGACTCTTAAATTATTCCTCCTAAGCCTATTCTCCAAATCTTCCATCTTCCACTGGACATCCTGTGCCTGAGCTCCAAATGAATCCACCTTAGTAGTGGCTGCAGCAGCTTTATTTTCTGTAGCGACAACTCTTTCCTCAAGGTTCGAGACCCTGTCCCCCACATTCGAAGTGGCCTTGGATAGCTTTCTAACCACGCTTTTCATTTTCCTCATGGCCGCTTGAGCTTTTAAGCTGTCCTGCCTGGTTTCTTCCCGATGTGCAATTATTTCATGATGAATTGCCTCCAGCATTGCTCGCTGACTAGCTTCTTGGCTATCCTCAAAGTTATGTTCTCGAATCGAATTGCCTTGGAGCAGTGTCGTCGGCGAGTGGTCCCAGGCCAACTTCGTCTGCTTTTTAGATAGGGTCATAGTTTTAACTGCCGTGGTAACCAGATCCCCCTCTGGGTCACTCTCTGTCTCTGGGTTACTGCCATCTATGTCCGAACTTTGTTCCTCTTCGTCCTCGGACCAATCTGCTTCCTCCGGCACTGAGACAAAGCCCTCACTTGGAGTCTTCTCCTCCTCCCTTTCTTGCTCATGAGCCATATTTGTCTGGAGGATAGCGTTTGATTGCGCAGTGCCTCATTGTACCATGTCGTAATTATTTTTTGTACTACTCATGACCTTCTTGAGTGCGGGGGAGATGCCAGTGCCGGTGCTGGTATTGACCCCTACTAGGCTCTTAGTTTCACTTCCAGGGACCTCACCCTGATCATTCTCATTGCTCCCTGACACGCATAATGTGCCCAAGTCTTGCGCAGAACCTTGGCCCTGGATCATACCCCCAGTCATGCCCTCGGACTCACCAGTCATAGTTTGGCTTACCATGGGTTCAGGCGGTTCGATTTCACCCAGTCTCTCAGCCTCTGCCTCCGGTTCTATGTCTGCCTCGCCTCCTGGAGCTCTAGTCTCCTTCTCCTTGCCAGCTCGATTAAACATATCCACAATGCTCAAATTGGCTGTGGCCAGCCTGGTCCTGGCTGTTGGGGGTCTCATTTCCTTTGATAGCTCCTGTGCTTTGTTTTTTCCTTTCCCGCCCGCTTCGGTTTGAATATTAATACCATCCGGATTCGTTTGCACATTTGTAGTGGGGTTTGTATTTTCCACCACTATCCTTTTGGTAGATGTCTTTCCAACGGTATTTTGTTTTGGAGGCATCCTGCACAACCGCCGCTTCTCACTCGGTCTGCTCCGCTTTGCTATCACCCAGCCTGTAAGCTCCGCCTTGATCTCGAGAGCGATGATCACTCTGGATCCTCTGGAGCCGCTCCGCCTTCCCGCTCCGTGAACTCCGCGAGCTCCGCCTGCTCCGCCTGCTGCCGCTAGTACACTGCCGAAAAGCTCCAGAGGACTGTCAGCACACAACCCCGCCAGCGCGCGGATCAGGCCAGATGAAAGCCGGTAAGTCGTCTCCATCCGTCGACTACAGCTTTGGTTTTCTCTCTCTTACTTTCGGGAGGTTTTTTTACGAAGTAGCTTGAGGTTTACACGCGGAAAATCATATTAAATCCAGCGTCCTTGCTATTGCTGCCGTTCAGCCTCTAGTAGCGGCCGCCATCTTGCCTTGTTTGAAATCTTTCACAGCAACAAAAATGAGGCAGCATGTTGTGGTTGTATGTCAGAATGATGTATACACCAATATCATAGTTTATAAATATTGTGTACTAAATATTGCTTCTTAAAATATTTTATCATCAAGTGTACATTTTCTCTTATGATCGTCAATCGGGCAATGTTCAAGTTCAAACATTTACATCAGAGGACAATCTAACAACAATATTCAACTACAGTACGTCACATTAGCAAGAGCAGATTCTTATTTTCCAAACACAAGGACTATTGCACTACAGCTTCATTGTGTTCTTGGGTTTGTTGGACCAGGGACTTTTTGCAGGTTTATCCCCAAACCTTTTGCCTCCTATTTTTCTGATCATGTTTCGGTTGGCTATAGGATGCTGGGTACTATACCACTGCTGATCAGTGTTAAAGTGTATATGCTCTCTGTGTAAATTGTGATTCTGATTGGTTTATCCATAATTGGCATATTTGATTCACTAGTAAGTTCCTAATAAACTGCACTGTGTGTGCCCAGGGCCTGTAAATGAAATGCTACCAGTGGGCCTGCAGCGATGGTTGTGCCACCCATATGTCTCAGGCCTTCCATTGAAGTGTCTGCGGTGCACCCACTTGCCACCCACTGCCAGGCCCTAACCTTCCCTTTTTCTACAGGTAAGTTACCCATACCATGAGCCCTGGGGTACCCCAATCGGCAGGGTGCAGGATATGTGAAAGGTCGGACATGTGCTGGTGTGTTTTACATTTCCTGATAAAGAAACACAGCCAATTTCGTTTTTCACTATTGCAAGGTCTATCTCTCCCCTAGGTTATCATTGGAGCTGCTTTGTAACATCTTACAAGTGTAACTTTTAATTGGAAAGAGATACAGATTTGGAGTTTAGGCTCCTTATGTTCAGAATTTAAAAATACATATTTTACTGACTGGTTTTTAAATTGTGTGTTTTAAAATTCCACTTTTATAAAGTGGGCATTTTCTAGTTTAACCATCCTGCCCCTCTGCCTGCCAGTGGAATTAACATCTGGTTTAGACTGACAGGGGCCTGTTTGTGCATTCACTATAGACAGTCACACAAAGGGAGATCAGGTGTGCTCTGCATATTCTGATGGGCCATCACCAGGCTGATGGGTCTTCCTGAGCTACAGTGGTGGGGGGAGTTGTCACTAACACCTGACTAGGGCTGTGTCTTTCCTTTCCTGTCTCCACCCCCCTGGAGTGTGTCTTCAGTCAAGGCCAGGCGAGACAGGAACTTGTAAACAACAATGACTTTCTTTTAAAGTATGCCTATTTCAAAGGCCAAATGGGGTATACGCATTGGACCTACAACCCCAGAGTTTAGAACACTTTTGGATACAGAGGAGACTCTGCCAATGAGAAGAGCTTAGGAGCTATAAGAAGGAGTACTGCCCCTTTGCTGGGTTGGCCTGCAGTTGCTGATTCAGCTTTGGAGAAGCAAAGGACTGGACCTTGATGTGTATACTGCTTGGGAAGTTTCTCCTAGGGCGTGTGTGTGCTTGCCTTCTGTTAAGAAGTCTCATGGCCATCAAAGACTTCATCTGCAGCATCCCTGAAATTAAATGAAATCCAGTATTTGTAAAGCGCACAATTTACCAGAGGGTGTCAAGGCGCTGGGAGCCATCTGGAAGATTAAGTGAGCTATTGCCCAGAGTCAGATGGCACTGGACTAACTTGCCGCCGGGGATCGAACCTTGATCCCCATGGTCAGAGTCAGGCGACCTGGCCGCTGCGCCACACCTCTCCACTGCTGAGAGTTCTGACCTACCTTGTTGTGCCAATTCCAGTCCTGGGCCTTTGGAGGTTGTTTTTCTGCTTGAACTATCAAAATCAACACATCATCCTTCCAGAACTGTTTTTCTGATGCACCATCGCAATGCAGGAACAATTTCCACGGACTGCCACTGTGCAGCTGAAGAAATTGACGCAGCACCTTCCCAAGTCTGAATCAACCTCCGCAGACAGAGTTCACCGCACCATGTCTCCAAAGTCCAAGACCACCCCCTGACTCCAGTGCAGGCCCTGCTATGCGTCTGAAAGAATCAAAGCATTGTGGGACTGGAACTGAAGAAATCAATGCAGCGCCTGTTGATCTCCGCCGTATTGACCTCCAGTGCAACTGTATTTTCACACATCCTACCTGTGCGCCACGTTTTTCCGTTGCATCACCTGCAGACCAGAACTGTCATGGATTTCAATGCTTTACTTCTCTGTATAGTCCGGATTCAACACAACACTTCTACTGCATAAAGCAGAAATGATGCATTCCCTCCCCAGGGACTTAGGAACTGATGCATCGCTGTCTTTTTGGACACTTCCCTTCTCAGCAGCTGTTTTCCTTGTGAATTTTTGATGCATCTGAAGGTATTTTGTGAAAAATCACTGATTCAATAGAGTTCTATGGGCAGAATTACCAAAACCTTTTATAAGTGATATTTTGAGTTGTGTATTTTGGATTTTTTTCATTTTGGTCTTGTTTGGTTTAGATAAAAAATACTTTTTTTTCTTAACTGGTGTGGTGTCCATTTGTTTTGTTTTCACTGTGTTGCTGTGTGTTTTATGTACAAATACTTTACACATTGCTTCTGAGATAGGCCTGACTGCTTGTGCGAAGCTACCACAAGGGTGAGTAGGGTTTTTTTTGGTCCTGACTTGAAGGAAGAGTCCCTACATGGCAGGATGCATACCACTGCCAACTAGAGGAACACATTTCTAGCAGGGGTGATTAGAGATAAGGGGAGAAAGTGTGTGATTGTAAGAGTGTGTGCTTACTTCTATCATTTGTCTTTGAACTATTAGATGTTTTAGAATTGTCTGCAGTGCTGCTGACAAAGCTGGATACATTTGCTTGTTTGTGAAGATGATTTGTTTTTTTCCAATATAAAAGTTAAAACTACTGACAGTTTAATGGAACAGGGCGAGCAGGGGGGAAAAGATGACCATTGCAGGACTCAAGGGAGAATTGGTATAGGGTGTGAGTAATATGGATTGCAATGAGGAAGCCATGTGAAGCGTAGGACAGAGAGTAGTGCACTGGGAAAGAGGTGAAGCCACACAGTGCGCAAGTTTCAACCCAGCATAGAGTCGGACGGAGTGCATGAGGTGAGCTAGAGGGAGAGCAGTGCCAAGTGCAAGGGAGGTGGGAGCAGTGCCAAGTGCAAGATGGGGGGAGCAGTGTCAGTTGAAAGTGGGAATTAGCACAGAATGCATGGTCAGCTAAGGGCAGAGTGCAAGGGGGAGAAGTGCCAACATGAAAGAAGGGGTGCCACATGTAGCACAAGGGAGTAGATTGACAAGGTGCAAGGAGGAAGTGTACAGTGTCTAAAAGAAGGTAGTCCCAAGAGGGTGCAAGAAAGGAGCATTAAATTGTGCAACTGCAATGTGAGAGGTACACAGGAATCAGAAGGAGGTGCCATGCAGGATGTAAGAGAGGGAGCTCATCATGGGAGAAGAGGGGAGCAAGACACTTGCAGGAGTTTTAAGAACTTAAGAGAATGTTCATTTCAAGTTCACTCCCTTTCTGGATTAGGTCACCTGGAGGGTGTTAGCAGCACACCTGTCTGACCTGACTACAGTCAGCATTAACGCTGCCATGTGGAAGTACAAACAATGAAGTTTCACCCATCTCTACAGGCATCCGATTCAGCCATCCACTATGAAGAAGCCCTTCTTGGAAGATACAGAATTGTTCAGAGTACACACTCATTCAGTCCTGGGTTCCTCTGCTGAGACTACCCTCTAAGTTAACAACTCAATAATCATATCTTTACTATAGATCAGGGAAGGTACGTCCTCCAGTGAGTTCCTCGCCTATTAATAAGGGTAAGCAAAGGAAAATACAGTAAATGGTTTATCAGGTCACTCTCAACCCTCACTGCACACTTTCCTCCCACCTTAGGCACATTACAATGTATGTTGTGACGCAAGGATTGGCAAGCTTTATTATAAAATTAGAGCCTGATAAGAGGCATAAAAAGGATCCCTGCAAAGGGTTGTTCAACAAAATGCAATGTTCCTTTTCTTGCAAATTCAAGTGCATTTTTTGGAATTTATGGCAGTGTTCCCTAAAAATGAAAGGCAACCTTTTCAACTCTCCATAGTCTCACTTTATCTTAAAGACCCATTGAAAACG
This sequence comes from Lissotriton vulgaris, assembly GCF_964263255.1. NCBI lineage: Eukaryota > Metazoa > Chordata > Amphibia > Caudata > Salamandridae > Lissotriton > Lissotriton vulgaris. Next base: position 1,068,085,641 of record NC_141696.1, on the reverse strand, counting down.
TCCAGTCCCCCTTCCTCTGGGACCAAAAGAGCACATCAGACGTAGCAAACACTCAATTTGAGTTACTATATGTCTTATTAGGAAATTCTTCTGCACTCAGAGAGTACAGCCCTTTAACAGTCCACACCACAAGCGCTCACAAACTTATTACACACTACATTTATAGGCAGGCTCCCCACCGTACCTCAGTATTTACCACTGCACCTCAGACTCTCTTTATCATATCGCAACCATGGTGTTTGCTACACAACCCATCGCTACTTCCCATAGCCTCTCATCACATCCCATAGACTCAACATACATGACATGCTCTAGCAAAACCCCACATTCCCTCATCACACTCTACATGCTCTTTCCACAGCCTTAATGCTTTTCATCACAACTCCTCTCTTCCATTTTAGATCCCCTTCACTCCCCACTCATCCGTCAAAAACCTATGCTTTCTCTTTTCAGACTCCATTCATTATCCTGTGTTCTCTTTTTACTCCCCGAACTTTCTGTTCTCACTATACACTTTCTCATAACACAGCACTTACTATTGTAAAACTCTTAGCTCTTCCACCACACTTCCATCTGCAATATGCCTTTCTCCTCACATTTCACCCTCTTCTGTTGCATGATGTGCTGCCTTGCCAAACTCTCTGCCACTCTCTGATTTCTGCCAAATGCCACGCTCCTCCACAACATGCAACACTCTCAGATTATGCATCAGTGGCTCCCTTACCACACCTACATTAAACTAAAATGCAATTTTTTCACCATAGCACGACTCACACTTCACATCAACCAACACACTCCTCCTACGATCCATGCTCTCCTACTGTTAAAGATTAGACTACAAACGTCAACATTATCGGCGCCATCTTGCCCCTTTCGAGCCCATTCGTGCGCGTAAGCAGCAGCCATTTTGAGCATCATGGTCTCCCGGTCCCTCGCTGATAGCCAGCGCGTCTCTCTCTCTCTCTCCTAACCTCGCAAACATCCCCCGCACGTTGACAACCCCCGCTCTCTCATGCCTTGGGTCATAAACCCCTCTTCAGCGCAGCTCCGCCACAGAATCCCATCCTGTTCCCAGCGCGACACCTCCCTTCATTCCTTTCATGGTCTCAGATCCTTTTGATGCAAACCCCCTTTTCCTGCGTCCCCGTTTGTCTTCCTTATTCCCAGGCCACCACCTGGCCCTGCGGATACTGTTTATTACCCCGTACAGTAGGAAGCTTCCCCTCCCCATCAAAAGACCCTCGAGCCGATCAAAGCCTCCACCCTATGAGATCCGATCAACCCCATGCATTCTGTGAATCGGCGGAATGCCCTGCTGCGTGACAATCATCACCTGTTGTGACCGGGGTGGGGAATTCAACTGTAAATGTATGTGGGAACGGGCCTGTAGGGGAGATTCCGAGGATGTTCTTTCAAATATCAAAATGTGGCGAGAATGTGTTACGTGCAATAAAGGTCATAAACCCTAGTATAAGAGGCCAGGCCTCAGAAATGTGGTTAGAGCACCTCGTGATGATACTTGCTGTCTGAACTGATGTGTTCTCCTCCGGAGAGAATAAAATCCTAGTTTCCTGCCTTCCAGTCTCCAGCGCCTGCTTCTTCGTTGATTAATATTGGTGGGTCATAGAGGCGACACCGCCGGGCAACATAAAAGGGTCTTTGGTTACTGGTTGTCTTTGAACCCCTTTTTACAATTGGCGCCCAACGTGGGGCCCATCAGCGACTCGTGGATCCAGTGGGAGAGGTCCTGACGACAGAGTGAACGACTGCAACGATCGGAAGGTACCCTGTCCGATAGACCCTCGTCTGACAGCCGATCATCCGAACTTCACTGGTTCCGAACAGACCTCTCTCGAGTGATCTGCGGTCCTGACTGGGAACCATCAGGAGTGCCGCGTGGATTACGAAGAGAAGAGGACGATCGGGCGCTGGATTCGGAAGACAAGAAACTGTCCATGCGGTCCGGGTAAGGTCGTGTAAACACGACGAATTGCGAAAGTGATTGATAATTGAAAGTGATTGATAATTGATGAGAAAATACTAGTATTACTTTTTGTTAATTTATTTGGAGATTCGCTGTCTGCAAACGGAGAAACAACAGGCTCTCCCTTTATAAACCGCGAAGGATAGGTACGCATCCGTCGGACCTATCTTTCTCCCCCACTGAACAATTGCCCCTCCCCCATTGATTAACTGTTATAGATTGTTTTCTGGAGATTCTCTGTCTGCAAACAGGGAAGATTAGGTCACCTCTTTGCAGATAGTGAAAGGGTAGGTGACGCGGACCTTTGCGAGCCTACTTATTCTCCCCATTGACCATATTGATTTTTTATTTTTGACCTAACATTGATTGCTCAAGATTGGTTCATGAGGTATTCACTACCTGCAAACAACGTAGAATAGAAATATTCTGTCTAGTCTTTGCAAGCAGTGATAAGATAGGTAGTGCTGACTATTATCCCATTGTGATCCGTCATGCCTGTCTTCTCCCCCCTGGTTAGTAGCCTGTTTAGCCCGGACCGCTTATTAGAGATGAACCATCCGGCCCCGCTGGAAGGCACCTCTAATAAGGACATGTTCATGAAGCATGGATTAATCGCTATAGCCTATAGCCAGCTGTGGCATAAATATACGAAAAAGGATCGAGAAAGTCAGTGGCCACTGGTAGGATCCTTTGAAGACGATAAAATAAACGCACTAGAAACAGCCCTTGGTAAAAACAAGACGACGCCCACTATGCTTGACAGCTTCGGCATGTGGCGAAAAGAAGCCGAACAACGTAAAAAGAGAACTGAGAGTAGGTTGGGAAAAGAGCTGCGGAAAGCAGCCCACCTAGCGGCCCAGAAACTAGAGAAAGAGATAAAAGAAAGAGAGGATACCAAACAGAAGCTAGAAATAGAAACGTCAAGCCAGTGTCTGGTTAGAACACCCTCCACGCTCTACCCTGAATTACACTCGAAACAGCGAACCAACGATGATCTGCTGCTAGGTCCTCCGATCATCCACATGCCCCCTCCATATGCCCCTTCCCAACCCTTATGAAATAGAAGTATTTGCCTATGCCTCCATGCTATTTCGAAGTACACACTGGTTTATGTACAAGTAAACCACACCCTGTTAGTTTACAAAAAACAATTTATGTTTTCAATTTTGTACTTAGTTTACAGAAACAATTTGCAAAAAAGAGAGTCAGAACTAAGACCACTATCAACCGCACGTCTTAGCCATGCGAAATTACAAAACATTTACTGTACATGTGAAAAAAAAAAAAACCAAACATGTGATGAACAAATAAGAAAACAGTGATTTTGAACATTTAAAACATTAACATGAGTACATGGACCATACAATCTTGTGCATTACTGAAAAAAGGTGCTTTCACAAACACTTTGAAACACAGGGAGAAGGTAAAACACAACTTTCTATGCAATTACACTCCCAAGTCCTGAACACGAACTAATCAACTATTTATCAGGAGCATTGCCAGTGTCAGCAAAAAATAACAATGACCAACTGGCCAAACACAACAAAAGGGGATGCCGACGCGTTTCGAATCCTGATTAGCGACTTGCAGAATTCTCGTCAGGGCAGACTGAATCTAGTCCATGGGAACTGTTAAAACGAAAAACAAAAAGGGGGTATTTACTATCTAGCAGGTCCTCTTCCCACTACTCTCCGAACAGTGAGTTTGTAAAATTCATACCTTGTGTAAATCCTGCCCACTGTTAATCCTGTTTAGGTGGGAATGTCGTCTATGCACTGGTGGCCTACGCTGCAACAGAGTAATAGGAGGGTAAGTGCCTTCGCAGGTCCACGGGGGGTGAGAAATTGCTTAATACAAGAGGTTTCTAATGCTCATTTACCTGTCTTAAACCTGGACATAAAGCCACGTCTTCGCCACGTGTGGTGAAGTTCTTATGTTTTTCTGAAACGAGGTAACAAGATACGACTTAGAACCCTGCTCGCTCAATACCACGCTAGTTGCGTGTACATTATGAGACTTAAAAACATTTGCACTTACTTAGACACCGATCTGCGGTGGCCTTAATGGGGGTTCCGATTTCAGGGCTGCTTATCTCCGCACTGGGAGCAGTTAGAAAATTTTTTCCTGTAAGGGTGAGGAAGGGGGATTGTATTACCGCGTTGCCGCTTCAGTGCTTTAAATGTAACCAGTGGCAACAACAGCGCTAATCGCGTGTGGGTGATTTTCAGAAAAAGGACTTACATAAACACCGGTCCGCGGTGGCCTTAGTGGGGGTTCCAATTTTAAGTCCGCATTTCACCACATAGAGGCCAGTAACTGTGGGGATAGGAAAGGAGGGAAAACTTGTTACCGCGTTGTTCTTTCTGTGCTTAAAACCATTATGTGGCAATTTTAAAATGACCACTCCCGTGCTTACCGCAAATTATGTAGACAATCGCCGATCAGTGCACTCGCTCCACCACGACAAACCTAGGGGTATGAGTGTCCCTGGGCGTCGCCGGTCTTGAGGCTCAGAACATATGGTTGCAAAGGGAGCCAATCAGACTGCCAGCCAGGCATTGATGTATTATGGGACATGTAGTCTCAAAAAAATTCCAGAAGTTTATAGGTCCATTCTGATGCATTATGGGACTTGTAGTGGCCGCCAACAGGCGAGAAGTATTTTATGCCCTATTTATTTCGCTGAGGCTGTTTAGACCCTTATTAACGCTGTCAAATTTTAGAATTAAGTACGCTTCCTTGCGCAACAGCATTGTCTCCACATCTTGGAAGTGTTTGGGGTCAATCCATGCCAGTGTGGTCCATTTAAAGTCATTCTCAGAATGGCCATGTGACATAAAATGATCCACCATTGGGGCAGTCTGGACTTTTTTCTTAAGCCGGGAGCGATGTTGGGTAATCCGAACATTAATGGGCTGATTTGTTTTGCCTATATATACTCTGCTACATGGGCAAACCACCGCATAGACGACATTCCGAGTCTTACAATTCGTGAAGCAGTCATGCTTCCATCTAATGCCATTATGTACAAAAGTGTCACCCTCTATGGTGCTTGAACATGAAACACAATTGCCACATTTGTGGTGTCCGCATATGGGTTTCAATTTCCACTGAGTGACGAGGTCGCTTTTAGGTGCTGTGATATGACTATCTGCTTTGATGAGGTGTTGCCCTATGCTTCTGTTCTTGCGCATAGCGAAGATAGGCTTGGAGAGGGGGTGCTCCAAAGTCTCAAGGAGATGCCAGTTGTTTCGAATTATATTTTTGAATTGATTCGTGTGTTGGCCAAATGTGGTCACACAAACCAATTGATCCAGGTCTTTCTTTTCTTTCTTTTCAAGGAGTGTATCTCTTGGGGTGAATTTGGCCCTGTTTTTCGAGTGCTTGAGCAATTTTTTTGGGTAACCCCTCTCTGCCATCTCACTGCAGAATCTATTTGCATGGGAGTCAAAATCACAAAGATTAGTACAATTTCGCCGTATCCTCAGCAATTGCCCGAAAGGCAAATTGTTTTTCAGAGATTGAGGATGCGAACTGCTGTAGTGCAGGATGGTATTGCGGTCAGTTTCCTTCTTGTGCAAGGAGGTAATCAACTTACCCTCGCAGGAGCCTACAGTGACGTCCAGGAAAGTCATTTCTTTTGGACTGTAGTTAAGAGTGAATTGAATGTCTGGATGCCTGGAGTTCAACCATAAATGGAACTGCTCGAGGTCCGCCTGGCTCCCCTGCCACAGGAGCCAGACGTCATCGATATATCTAAGCCACTGAGTGATGTGTCCAGAAAAGGGATTGTCATTATGGACAAATCGCTCCTCATATTGTGCCATGTACAGCACGGCCAACTCCGGTGCATAGGGACAACCCATGGCTGTCCCCTTGACTTGAACAAAAAAACTATTTTCGAACTTGAAATAATTACTACGAAGAGTGATCTCAGCTAGTGCCACAATGAAGTTGGTGGGCACCCGGTGTGGTCTATCCCTTTGTTCTAAATACAGTTCAATGACCTCTAGCGCCTCGTCCTGCGGTATTTGTGTGTAGAGCGAAGCCACATCTAGAGTCACCATCAGCTCGGTCTGGTCATTGAATGCACGTCCCTCAATTTGTTTAATGAAGGCTGTTGTGTCACCGAGATGCGATCGGACTTTTGCAATACATGGTTTTAGAAAGAAATCAATGTATTTTGATAATGGTTCAAGCACCGAATCGCAACCCGAGACGATGGGTCTGCCCGGGGGTACCCTTTCGTTCTTATGAATCTTCGGTAAGAAGTATAGAATCGGAGTTCGAGGCAATTTTTTATTCAGGAATTCATACTCTTTGGGTCCTAGAAAACCTGTCTCGAGACCCTCCTTGGTGATTCTGGATATTTTGTCCTGGATTGCATGGACAGGGTCTTCCTTTGAGGGTCTATACCATTCCCTATTGTTGACATGTGTTTGCCCTTCGGCAAGGTACATGGGCCGTGGCCAAAGGACCACCGCCCCGCCCTTATCGGCTTGTTTTATCACTATTGAAGTGTCAGATTTCAGATCACCAATTGCTTGTTGTATACCCTTGCCGATGTTGTTCTTTACAAAGCCAGTTTTTTTCTCGAGTTTAGTAAGGGAAGAGAGTACAGCTTGCTCAAAGGCTATGACCTGTTTGGGAATGTTCATAGTAGGAGTGAAACGTGATTTCACCCTAAGTCCAGTAGTTTCCTGTGCGGACGTCATTTCGGCTCCAGCGAAGAAAGTTTTTAACCTTATCTTGCGGCAAAAGTCAAGTGCTTCTAATTTTAGTTTAGTGAAATCCGTTCTTTTTGTTGGAACGAATTTGAGACCAAGATTAAGAAGCATTTTTTCCTCCCTGGACAATTCCTTGTCAGATAGGTTCACTATAGTAGACAAATTTAGTTGTTGTTGTAGTTTTTGTTGCGTGTTCGCATTTGCCAAGGTTGTTTGAAACGAGGTCGCGATTGGCCGCCCCTGGATAAAAAAGGAGCCGACCCACGAGTAGCGCCTCGTTTATTAAAATTAGACTGTCTGGAGTCTGGGGAAGAGTCAGAAGAAGTGGTGTCCGAAAAAGTCAAGAATCTATTTTTCGATCTGCCCTGGAAAGAATTTAGGGCCCCTCGTGACTCTCCAGAGGTGTAAAAATCCTCTTTTAAGAAGGGGTAAACCCGTTCCAGCTGAAAGGATTTAGAGTCTTTGTCAAATTGGGCTGCTTTCGTATTCAATGAGTAATCTTTGAACGTGGCGATCTCCTTCTCAATTTTGTCAAGGAGTGCCTTAGCTTCAGACGTAGTCTGGTTATCATTAATTGTTTTGATCAACTCATCAATTTCCTTCTCTTCCTGACTGCAAATGCGTTGGGCGGTTTCAATGGTATGCACCATTAAATCCCTGCTGCACTTTGTATTAATTTGGCTGAACCCTTTCTTGTACTCAGTATCTTCAATGAAAATCACGGGGATGTTCTTAACCTGGAGGCCCCAAGGGATGGTGCCCGCTTTTAAATGCCTTAGTAGGAAGTGGCCGTGAAGTTCTGTTCGAATATGCTTCTTTTGAAGCCTGATGAGTTTATCTGCCTCGTTTTGCTGTTTTGCTGAGGCGCTCAAGGTGATTGAAGAGAATGGTGAGGACGCTATTAATTGATCGATATGGCTTTCCGTGAAGGACAGCGTGTCTTTGTCTGCCATAATCAGCAAGAGTGGACACTCTTGCAAGGCAATGAATGCTACCAAAGTTTAAAGACACTTACTAAGTGTCGTTCCCAAGCCACTCGGGCAGTTGCCCGCTCAAATAATCAAAGAAGAAGGGTGGCTGGGCCCGAGGGGAAGGAGGGTAGGCAGGGCCACACAATATGAAATAGAAGTATTTGCCTATGCCTCCATGCTATTTCGAAGTACACACTGGTTTATGTACAAGTAAACCACACCCTGTTAGTTTACAAAAAACAATTTATGTTTTCAATTTTGTACTTAGTTTACAGAAACAATTCGCAAAAAAGAGAGTCAGAACTAAGACCACTATCAACCGCACGTCTTAGCCATGCGAAATTACAAAACATTTACTGTACATGTGAAAAAAAAAAAAAAAACCCAAACATGTGATGAACAAATAAGAAAACAGTGATTTTGAACATTTAAAACATTAACATGAGTACATGGACCATACAATCTTGTGCATTACTGAAAAAAGGTGCTTTCACAAACACTTTGAAACACAGGGAGAAGGTAAAACACAACTTTCTATGCAATTACACTCCCAAGTCCTGAACACGAACTAATCAACTATTTATCAGGAGCATTGCCAGTGTCAGCAAAAAATAACAATGACCAACTGGCCAAACACAACAAAAGGGGATGCCGACGCGTTTCGAATCCTGATTAGCGACTTGCAGAATTCTCGTCAGGGCAGACTGAATCTAGTCCATGGGAACTGTTAAAACGAAAAACAAAAAGGGGGTATTTACTATCTAGCAGGTCCTCTTCCCACTACTCTCCGAACAGTGAGTTTGTAAAATTCATACCTTGTGTAAATCCTGCCCACTGTTAATCCTGTTTAGGTGGGAATGTCGTCTATGCACTGGTGGCCTACGCTGCAACAGAGTAATAGGAGGGTAAGTGCCTTCGCAGGTCCACGGGGGGTGAGAAATTGCTTAATACAAGAGGTTTCTAATGCTCATTTACCTGTCTTAAACCTGGACATAAAGCCACGTCTTCGCCACGTGTGGTGAAGTTCTTATGTTTTTCTGAAACGAGGTAACAAGATACGACTTAGAACCCTGCTCGCTCAATACCACGCTAGTTGCGTGTACATTATGAGACTTAAAAACATTTGCACTTACTTAGACACCGATCTGCGGTGGCCTTAATGGGGGTTCCGATTTCAGGGCTGCTTATCTCCGCACTGGGAGCAGTTAGAAAAATTTTTCCTGTAAGGGTGAGGAAGGGGGATTGTATTACCGCGTTGCCGCTTCAGTGCTTTAAATGTAACCAGTGGCAACAACAGCGCTAATCGCGTGTGGGTGATTTTCAGAAAAAGGACTTACATAAACACCGGTCCGCGGTGGCCTTAGTGGGGGTTCCAATTTTAAGTCCGCATTTCACCACATAGAGGCCAGTAACTGTGGGGATAGGAAAGGAGGGAAAACTTGTTACCGCGTTGTTCTTTCTGTGCTTAAAACCATTATGTGGCAATTTTAAAATGACCACTCCCGTGCTTACCGCAAATTATGTAGACAATCGCCGATCAGTGCACTCGCTCCACCACGACAAACCTAGGGGTATGAGTGTCCCTGGGCGTCGCCGGTCTTGAGGCTCAGAACATATGGTTGCAAAGGGAGCCAATCAGACTGCCAGCCAGGCATTGATGTATTATGGGACATGTAGTCTCAAAAAAATTCCAGAAGTTTATAGGTCCATTCTGATGCATTATGGGACTTGTAGTGGCCGCCAACAGGCGAGAAGTATTTTATGCCCTATTTATTTCGCTGAGGCTGTTTAGACCCTTATTAACGCGGTCAAATTTTAGAATTAAGTACGCTTCCTTGCGCAACAGCATTGTCTCCACATCTTGGAAGTGTTTGGGGTCAATCCATGCCAGTGTGGTCCATTTAAAGTCATTCTCAGAATGGCCATGTGACATAAAATGATCCACCATTGGGGCAGTCTGGACTTTTTTCTTAAGCCGGGAGTGATGTTGGGTAATCCGAACATTAATGGGCTGATTTGTTTTGCCTATATATACTCTGCTACATGGGCAAACCACCGCATAGACGACATTCCGAGTCTTACAATTCGTGAAGCAGTCATGCTTCCATCTAATGCCATTATGTACAAAAGTGTCACCCTCTATGGTGCTTGAACATGAAACACAATTGCCACATTTGTGGTGTCCGCATATGGGTTTCAATTTCCACTGAGTGACGAGGTCGCTTTTAGGTGCTGTGATATGACTATCTGCTTTGATGAGGTGTTGCCCTATGCTTCTGTTCTTGCGCATAGCGAAGATAGGCTTGGAGAGGGGGTGCTCCAAAGTCTCAAGGAGATGCCAGTTGTTTCGAATTATATTTTTGAATTGAAAGAGAGGATACCAAACAGAAGCTAGAAATAGAAACGTCAAGCCAGTGTCTGGTTAGAACACCCTCCACGCTCTACCCTGAATTACACTCGAAACAGCGAACCAACGATGATCTGCTGCTAGGTCCTCCGATCATCCACATGCCCCCTCCATATGCCCCTTCCCAACCCTTAGCACAGCACCCACTACCCCCAGGTACAAGCGAGAGTAGCACCACGGCTTCAGCCCCCATGGCCTCTGTGCCGGCTGAACTCCTTGTATTAGATGCTACGCAAACGACAACGTTGGGTGACCCAGAGGCCCGAAGGGTTGGTCCTGCAAGAACATATAGACTAAACAAAAATGAGCGAGCAGGGGTCGACAAGATAGCAAAGATACTGGTAGAGAAGAGGGAAGATGAAGAGTCCGTCACGGATGTGTTTAATTCTTATACAGGGAGTCACAGACGACACTTTACTGTACAACTGTGTTACCACGTCTTAAACGCATACGAGGACCGGTATCAAGAAAAAGGTCCCCAGAGCCTAACGACTCTGTACCGGAAGGTCGATATCGGGGATGAGAGTGAGAGTGATGTGACGGACCTCCTTACGCGTACGCTTGAGGTTTTCCGCCACCTCACTGAACAAAAGCCGAAAATCGAATCCACAACATCCATAGCAACCGAACCACAGACTGAACGATCTAACACCATGATGCCGATACGAGAGGCTGCCCCTTACTGGGTTCCTCCACGAGGTGAAGGGACTCACGATGACGCAAACAACAAAGACGCAAAGGGACGGGTAGTGTACAATTGGGTCTACCAACCATGGGACCGGCAAGAGATTCTGACCTTCCGGAAATCTCTGCCTGACCTACGTAAAAACCCCACTGCCTTCTATACTGAGTTGGGTACAGCCCTAGGATCGACGATTATGACTCTGGCTGACATCGACTTGTTTTTCGGGTTATGTCTACCAGCTGATGTGTGGAAACAAATCCGGAAAGTCGACCACTCTGAGCTGCTTGGACATAACTGGTCACAACTCGATGGCATAGACAGACAGCGAGAACCCGGACAAAAGCCTTTGAAAGCCATTTTAGACCTCCCGGATAAAATCGTACAGAAATTAAAAACCCTGATCCCAGAAAAGAAAGTGGACTGGTCGATAGTAACGGCTTGTCGCCAGAAACCTCAGGAGGATGTATCGGAATACTTCTCCCGGTTTGAAACGGTGTTCTCCGATTACAGCGGCCAGGACCTGACCACTGCAACCGGACACCATCTGTTTGTCCAGAATTACGTTAAGGGTTTATCACCGGAGGTCTCGCAGAAACTGCAGGCCAGCGAAAGTAGTTGGGCAGCCTCCAAACCTACGGCTATCCTCCAGATGGCCCAATATTATGAACATCAGAAAAACGAAAACGATAGGACAACAGAGAGAAAGAAGAAAGATTTAAAAGAGAGGGTGATGATGGCTCAACTGCAAGGGGTGACTCTGGGACGAGACCAATACCGGGGAAACCATCAGATGAACGTCCCTAGAACTGCACCTCCCAAAGACCGTACTTCGACTCCCCACATTGGACGAACAGACATCAGAGAGGACCAGTGTGCTTTCTGTAAAGGAACGGGCCACTGGAAATCTCAGTGCCCAGTTCTTTTGGAACTCATCAGAAATAGAGATCCTAGAGATACAGCAAGCGACCCAAGAAATAGGGGACCACAGCGAGGGCCCCCAAACAACGCAACTAATGATAGATCAAGTAGGCCAAACACATTTGATCGACCCCGACAGAACCAATGCCAGCAATCTGACTACGATGATGTTCATGACTTTGCATAGGACTGCCTAGGGCAAGGGAGGGATCCAGTCGAGCTCCATGTTGACCAGCAAGGCCCTTATGTCACTGCTAAGGTCTTGGGTACAAAGTCACCATTCCTGGTAGACACTGGCGCAACACGTAGTGCATTATCTAAACGACTGATTCCAAGGGCACCCTTGTCTGGCTCACTAATAACATCGACAGGTTTCGATGGAACGCCCTCCACTAACCCTTTGTCCGCCCGATCCTCTTTGACTTAGAAAACAACACCACTGACACTACGTTTTTGCTTTCTTCCAACAGCCCTGACGCAATAATGGGACTTGACTTATTGAAACACTTCCGAGCAACGATTAGATGTTCCCAAGATGGAGTCCGAGTTTTCCTTTACGACAATCCTGTTCTGCTTAGACATTGCCCTCCCAAACACATGTTTTCCATCACCGACGCTGACACCTCCCTGCTTGACACTCTGCCTCCGTATCTGTGGGCCAAAACGGATTCGGATGTAGGGCGCATGATGATTGACCCAGTGCACATTACTGTTCGACCAGATGCAACACTCCCAAAACTTCCACAATATCGGATATCGCCCGAGGGCGAGAAGGCATTGGTAGAAATCATCCAATCACTGATAGACGCAGGAGTGGTAGAGGAAGTGGTTAGCAACGTTTGCAACAGCCCAATCTTGCCCATCATTAAGAAACAGGGAGAAGGAGATGAGAAAGCATACAGCTTCATCATTGACCTTCGAGAGATCAACAAAGTGGTGGTACCCCAGTACCCTGTGGTCTCGGACATTACCACCATCCTGACTTTGATTCCCTCCACTGCCACCACCTTCACTGTCATTGACCTCAAAAACGCATTCTTTTCCATCCCCATCCACCCAGACAGCCGATATCTCTTCGGTTTCACCCTAAAAGCCCGCTCGTACAGGTTCTGCCGAGCACCCCAGGGCTACACAGAAAGCCCTAGCATCTACAGCCAAGCCCTCAAGAGACAACTGGATCAAGTCCAGTTACCCGATGGAGTGGTGTTAGTGCAATATGTCGATGACATCCTCTTGGCAGCCGACACCACTCCACTAGCTGTCACAGCCACCATTCAACTCCTGCACTTCCTTGCAGAAAATGGCCACAAGGTCTCTAAGAAGAAGTTGCAATTCTGCCAACCCCAGGTCACTTACCTAGGCCACCTTTTGTCCAAAGACGGAAGGAAACTGACTCCTGACCGAATCCAAACCATTCTCGACACCCCCATCCCTAGGACCCAGAAACAGGTCCGCTCCCTACTAGGCCTCACCTCCTTCTGCCGGCAGTGGTTACCCAACTTTAGCCTCGTAGTAAAACCACTGCTTTCACTGCTAGCTAAGGATATCCCTTTCCCACTCCCTTGGACCCCTGAGTGTCAGGCTTCCTTCATGCAACTACGAGATGCCCTTTGCTCGGCCCCTGTGTTGGGTACCCCCGATTACACAAAGCCCTTCTCCCTTTACACTCACGAAAGGGAGGGGTGCGCCTTATCTGTCCTGACCCAGTCCATCGGCTCAAAGCAACGACCATGCGCTTACTTCTCAGCCACCCTTGATCCTGTAGCCAGAGCCCTGCCTGCTTGCCTTCGAGTCGTAGCTGCTGCTGCGATCTCTATCCGACAGAGTGAGGGGATCGTGCTCTCGAATTCCCTCACAGTACTGGTACCCCATGCAGTTGACACCCTCCTAAACCAAACCAAAACGCAACACCTCACAAGTGCACGACTGACTGGATACGAACTGACTCTGCTCGCACCCCACATCACTCTGAAGAGATGCACCACACTGAACCCAGCAACCCTGCTGCCCTTACCAGAAAACGATCCCAATATGCACCCTGTACACGACTGTGTGACCCTCACAGACGAACAGACCAGAAGTAGGGTTGACCTCAGAGACACGGTCTTTCCCGACCCCGACGGAGAGCTGTGGGTGGACGGTTCTTGCATCAAACTCCCCGATGGCACCACTTCAGCTGCCTATGCAGTCACCACGGCTCGAACTGTAGTCGAGACAGCCCGCATAACGCAACGATCTGCCCAGGCAGCGGAACTGATTGCCCTGACACGGGCCTGTATTCTAGCAGCAGGAACCACAGCAAACATTTACACCGACAGCCAGTACGCCTTTGGGGTGGTTCACCATTTTGGGCTCCTTTGGAGGGAGAGGGGATTCTTGACCTCACACGGCACCCCCATTTTGCACGGGGATCTAGTCTCCGCCTTGATCGAAGCCGTCCTTCTCCCCAAAAAGCTTGCAGTCATCAAATGCCAGGCACACAAAAGAGTGACAGACGTTATTGGACAGGGAAATGCACTAGCCGACATCACTGCCCGAACGACAGCTGAAAATAGGACGACAACACGCATGTACGCGACCAGGTCACAAGCAGAAAAATGGTCTGACGCTAGGGACACTATTAGAGACATTCAAATGGCTAGCACACAACACGAACTGACTGAATGGACACGGGTGGGATTGAAAGATGACGAAGGCTGCTGGCGGACAAAAGGTTGCTACCTGACTCGTATCTGATCCCCATACTGACTATGGCACACTCCCCTGCCCACATAGGATCAGCCCCCATGATTGAACTTGTCTCCAGAGTTTGGCACAATGATAAGATCACAGAATCCGCCAAGCGCCTGGTCCAACAATGCTTGATATGCCTGCAACACAATCCCGGGAAAGGAACTGTAGTACCCCGGGGAGGGTTTGGGGTCCCAAATCACCCGTTTGAAGTCCTGCAGATGGACTACATCCAACTAGACAGATGTCAAGGCCTGAAATATGTACTTGTTGTGGTATGCGCATTTAGCAAATGGGTGGAAGCATACCCAACCCGTGACAACACTGCTATGGTCACAGCAAAAGTACTGTTAAAGGAGTTTTCCCCCCGTTACGGCCTTTGTCGAATTTTGTGGAGCGACAATGGCCCCCACTTCGTAGCCGAAGTTATCCAACTCATTTTGAAGGGGTTGGGTGTAAAACAAAAGTTCCACGCAGTCTTCCACCCCCAATCTGCCGGACTAGTTGAACGACATAACGCCACACTAAAACTAAAATTGGCCAAAATAGTAGCTACCCCAGGACTGAAATGGCCAGACGCACTCCCCCTGGCATTGCTCTCAATGCGTTCCACCCCTACCAAACACCACTTGACACCATACGAGGTTGTATTCGGCCGACCTATGAATGTCTGGTCTGCACCGAAACCAACCTCCATTCATGACGTCCCGGACGTCCTAATGTCTGACTACTTATGCCAGTTGACTAAAACACTGTCTGTTATCCATCAACAGGTGCTGCATGCCATCCCTGACACTTCCAGGGGTCCCGGACACACCATCCAGCCTGGGGATTTCGTCCTGATCCGGAACTTCCAGCGCACCAAGAGTCTGGAACCCCGGTGGACGGGCCCCTGGCAAGTCCTCATCACCACCCGAACAGCACTTCGAGTGGAGGGAAAACGCAACTGGCTGCATGCACACCACTGTAAGAAGGTCTCCTCGACCCTGACCTCGACCGAAAACATCGACAACCAAGAAGAGCTCCTGAACAAGGACCGACCGTCACTAACCTGCTATCCTGATACCGAAACGCTTGAACTTTCAAAATGCTCTGATCCCACTGTGCCATCGAGAGAAGGGTATTTCCTGCGTCGAAAGGAGGGAGTCTCGGCTAAGTAGACCACGGACTGAGTTAAATCTCAGAACGGTGACCTAAAACACTACCAAGGGTTACCCGGAGAGAAGCAAAACAAAATCTGTGGTTCTGCCCGCTACCGAGCACCTTGAAGATGATGGAAGCGCCAGATAAGAAGATGATGGAAGCACCAAATAAGAAGATGATAAAGGCAACAGGAAATACCCACCACAGAAACCCAAAAGCAGACAGACTCCACAGCCCAAAGACCATTACACTCTTCATCACGATCCTTTTCTGCTTTCTCCTCATGACCACACTCTGGATTGTGGAAGAAAATGCACCTGCTCACGAAACATTCCTGACCACTGCTCAGCCTACCACCATGAAGGAACATTATCTGATTTCGCTCTCTCCCCAACTCAGAGAGAGGCGAAAGGAATTTTGGAATAACTCTTTCATACAACTACTTCACCAGCACAACCTCGCCACCAATGCCACCAACTGCTGGATCTGTGGGTTGCTACCCCACGCCACTGGACACTCGATACCATTCATCCCTTCACCTTTCTCAGTTCACGGCTCCTGTCTTGCTTGGCTGATGCTTCTGCAAGAAAGCTTTAAGGACAATGCCACCTCCAGCAAAACCGTAACGCATTTCTACCACGGGGTCTGGCGGAACAGAACAAAGACACACTTCTGCCCACAGACCACCAACAAAACAATCCACTTGGACATCCCGGCTAAAGAACAAATCGAAATGCAAGTGTTCAATAATCCAACCAGAACCACCTTCTCCTACCTGCGAAAACGAACGGCTGCCACTCTGACTGTGGCCCTGTCAGTCATCAACGTCACCGGCCACATGTGCATGGAAGGGCTTGGGACTCAGCTGGTAGGCCACAGTGCTTGCCGGTTTTCCAGAACTCTGGACTCCACCGACCCACCTTCCTTTGTGGCATCTCCAAACACGTATTTCGTCTGCGGCACGAAGGCTTACACCTGGCTCCCCAAAGGCTGGGGGGGCACTTGTTTCATTTCCTTCATCCTTCCTCCGACATATGTGGCACCAGCAAATCATCACAGACAAAAACGAGCCAAAGACATTGAACAAGCCGACTCAACAGGAGCGCAGTTCCTCGATGCTATGAAGGGACTTGTCCCCCTCTGGGGCCCGATGGCGAACAGCCGTGCCATCCGACATCTGACTCAAGCCGTTGAGACAACGATGAACATCACGGCTGGTATCCTTGCTAACAACACCGCTGAACTTCAAGCGGTCCGCTTGGTGGCCCTCCAGAACCGCCTTGTCCTGGATGTGGTTCTTGCGGATCGAGGTGGAGCATGCCGCATTATTGGGTCCAGCTGCTGTACGTACATACCGGACAACTCACCCTCAGTGTACAAAGCCATCGAACATCTTCATAGGCTCTCTTCGGAAGTCCACCAAGAACAAGAAGAATGGTCGCTTGGTGGTTGGTTCTGGAGCACCGTTAAGAACTGGGGCTGGAGACTATTCGCCATTATCCTGATTCCTGTAGTTGTAATATGCGGTCTATGCTTAGGAATTCAATGTCTGCCGCCTCTGTGCACATTATGCGTAAATTGTCTTTGCCCTAAGACTGTGGACTTTGGGAACGAACATATGAGAGCAATATATGATGCCGAGGTTAGGAATTTGATGAAGATTGACATTGAGTAAGCAAGTTGGCTAAGATATGTTGAAAAGGGAGGACTGTTAAAGATTAGACTACAAACGTCAACATTATCGGCGCCATCTTGCCCCTTTCGAGCCCATTTGTGCGCGTAAGCAGCAGCCATTTTGAGCATCATGGTCTCCCGGTCCCTCGCTGATAGCCAGCGCGTCTCTCTCTCTCTCTCCTAACCTCGCAAACATCCCCCGCACGTTGACAACCCCCGCTCTCTCATGCCTTGGGTCATAAACCCCTCTTCAGCGCAGCTCCGCCACAGAATCCCATCCTGTTCCCAGCGCGACACCTCCCTTCATTCCTTTCATGGTCTCAGATCCTTTTGATGCAAACCCCCTTTTCCTGCGTCCCCGTTTGTCTTCCTTATTCCCAGGCCACCACCTGGCCCTGCGGATACTGTTTATTACCCCGTACAGTAGGAAGCTTCCCCTCCCCATCAAAAGACCCTCGAGCCGATCAAAGCCTCCACCCTATGAGATCCGATCAACCCCATGCATTCCGTGAATCGGCGGAATGCCCTGCTGCGTGACAATCATCACCTGTTGTGACCGGGGTGGGGAATTCAACTGTAAATGTATGTGGGAACGGGCCTGTAGGGGAGATTCCGAGGATGTTCTTTCAAATATCAAAATGTGGCGAGAATGTGTTACGTGCAATAAAGGTCATAAACCCTAGTATAAGAGGCCAGGCCTCAGAAATGTGGTTAGAGCACCTCGTGATGATACTTGCTGTCTGAACTGATGTGTTCTCCTCCGGAGAGAATAAAATCCTAGTTTCCTGCCTTCCAGTCTCCAGCGCCTGCTTCTTCGTTGATTAATATTGGTGGGTCATAGAGGCGACACCGCCGGGCAACATAAAAGGGTCTTTGGTTACTGGTTGTCTTTGAACCCCTTTTTACACTATCGTGACTTGCATTATTAGCATATTTCCCAGGCCCCCTTCGCACACCACCATCCTTATCTCACTACACGTATTCTGACCAAAATCCACACACCCTCGCCATATTTCACATGCTCTCCGATCAAAACAATCTCCCATTACAACCCACCCTCTATCTCCACAAGCCCATGCTCATCCTTCACAGGCTATTTCCACACACTCTGCTTCTTTCTTTATATTGTGTGTGATGTGATAAATTTTAAACCACCACACAAAACCATGCCATCTTCTCACGTCAGCAGCATCGCATCTTGACACAAAATACCCTGATAGATTACAGCACATCCTGCATACAACAGCTAACATAATCTGTTACAATACCATGCCACCCAACATCAGATCTAACTTTAGAAAATTACATCAGACCATAAAACATCAATAAAGACACTAGTCCACAATACAAGATATAAAAAGATACATCTCAAAATCACACCTTATGTAATTGTACAAAGATCTGATACCCTTAAATATTGTACGCTGATGAACAATACTGCCAAATAATTGGAAAACATAGGAACAACACAGAGGTGAAATAAATGACCCAATTTTGGAAGAGTAGTGTATCCAAGGGAATTGTTCGTGAGGCTGCACTATCACCATATCCATTTAAAAGAAATGCATAGAATATACTACATGCAAACACTGGCCTTCGGTTTGTGTATGAGGAGAGTGTCACGTGCTTTAGGGAACACAATGGCAAACAGATTCTTTGAATGTCCTATGAGCCAATCATTTATATCACAAACGATGATATTAAAGATGTATTGAGTATTGCATTTCATTGGAAACTCCCACGAAGTTGCTGGGTGCGTGGAGCAAACAAGAAGGCACACAGTGCCAATAACTTATGTTAACTGGTGTTTGGTTGTCACGAGGTGAGATTTAGGTAAATGGTGAGGATGGTACACAATGCCAGCCACTGCAACAAGAGCATGAATTGGTGCACAGATGGGGAAAGGGCAACCTTTGTGAGCAGAAATTGCCCCGTGGCATAGTTTTACTACTTCACACCTGCCACAACCTGTACATAAAACACACTGTGTGAAGTGGGGGTGGTAACGCTCCACAATAGACACTCTGCCCTCCAATAAGCCCACCACCCCAGCCCCCCTAAAAAAAAAAAAGAGTCCCTGAGGCTTTTGTTGATGTCATGGGGTTTTCACACCACTTAATGGAACTTGGGTGCTTGCAGCTACAAACAAATGGCTGGAATCCACTACACAGCTGTACAAAAGGGGGTGGTGATGGACAGAGCATCTGAACCAATCAAACACTCACACCCAGTCAACAGATCTGGGTTGAATCCATCACCGTTCTTTAGCCCACTCTGCCACCCCAGTTCAGACATGGCGATATGCAAATCAGTCTGACCCTGTGCCTCATGGGAACAGTCCAGCCCGAACTGGCAAGCCATGCCTTCCCTGGACCGGATTAAGCTTCTTAGGACCAGTTTCTGGCATTCCAGCCGTCTTCAACCAGGCTTGCTTGAATCCAGTGGCAAAGTGAGCAAGGGACTCACGTCTGAGCATACCCTGCCAACTTATGGCGAACAAAGCAGTACAAAAGGGGGTGGTGATGGACTGAGCATCTGAGCCATTCAAACACTCACACCCAGTCAACAGACCTGGGTTGAATCCATCACCGTTCTTTAGCCCACTCTGCCACCCCAGTTCAGACATGGCCATATGCAAATCAGTCTGGCCCTCTGCCTCATGGGAACAGTCCAGCCTGAACTGCCAAGCCATGTCTTCCCTGGACCGGAAACAAGCTTCCGAAGACCGGTTTCTGGCATTCCAGCCGTCTTCAGCCCGGCTTGCTTGAATCCAGTGGCAAAGTGAGCAAGGGGCTCACGTCTGAGCATACCCTGCCAACTTATGGCGAACAAAGCAGTACAAAAGGGGGTGGTGATGGACGGAGCATTTGAACCAATCAAACACTCGCACCAAGTCAACAAATCTGGGTTGAATCCATCACCGTTCTTTAGCCCACTCTGCCTTGGATTTTTACATCGTGCTGGGGATCTACACTTACCTTAAGATATCCAGGCTTCCAGAGTCTTCAGCTTCGTTCCTTCCAGTGAGATGCAACTTACAAGAAAGTAAAGAAAACAGAGCTAAGTGAACCTTCTAATTCTTAAGGCGTCAATCGCAAGAAAGAATTCTGTTAAGAACAATTTTTGGAAACATCCTTTTATAGTAAAGAAAAGGAGTTGAGAACCTTGGACTTGTGTACATATAAAGTGCTAATTGATTGAAGAGACATTTCACTAATTGTTTGAAGAGACATTTCACTAATTGTTTGAACAGACATTATACAGTATTGAAAAGCTTTCCTAGTTAGTGAAAGTGTCGTGTTTAGTTTGCTAATTGTATTCTTTCTAGATTTAGAAGGTCGTGAGGAGAAAAAGGACACAGGTTTTTTGAAGTAAGTTTAAAACAAATGTGAGCAATGTTAGTTCAAAATCAGGATTAAGAGGGAATAACCACTAATTCTAACTTGCTGTTTGATTCCCAGAATAAGTACTACTGTACTACCCAGCCTGCAGTGTTCCTAAAAAGACGCCACAAAGAACAACACCCCATCAGGACAACACTAAGGACAACACTCATCTGACATCCTAAAAAAGACGCCTGACTTCACTCACGACGATGACAGGACGCGAAGTCCGATTCTGTAGATCGCAGGTAGGAACAATATAAAAGATCCTTTAAAAAACGGAGAAAGTGGTAGGGGACAAACCGTGTAAGGATTCCTTTTTTCTTTGCTAAGGGCATTTCTTGTTGCTTTGCAGGTCGACTACAAGAACTTCATTAGCGTTCGAATCCGGCCCTCCTCCCTACTTACTATCATCAACCTACAGTGTATATTTAAAATCACGGGGTGCAGGATAGGGTTCCTGGGAGTTTGGCTCATAGCGTCTCTGCGAAACACTACCAAGCACCTTACAGGTAAGAAAAAAGGATAAGCAGGTAAGAGTGCCTTGGTAACCCTAACAATCCCCTCACTCTGGCAGGCGCTCCGGCAGGCGCTGTATGAATCCCATGTATCATTAATGAATAAAGCCTCTTTCTGGCTGAAGAAAAAATCTAATTGGCTAAGTGATCTCTCCAGGGTAATTATTTGCAAAAGAAGAGTTACTTGGGTGGGCCTAGCCCCAAAGTCATCATCTGGGGACTGTATAATCGTACATTTTAGGTATCCAAGGTATCCAAATGTGGTTAGAGCTCTCCTACATTGCCTCCTCAAACATTTTTCTCTCTCTGAGGGTGTCACAGCACAACTACTAGGATATTTTTATCAGCTGAAAACCTGTGTACCGACAGACCATCTAAAGAGACCATCCAGATAAGCCCCATAACAGATGAAATCGTTTTTTCAAGATCACAAAACAACTTGACCCAAATAGATTTGAGGTTTTGTGTACCATGGATTGACAGTCACTGGACTCAGAGGGCATGATTAGACAAAAACCCTACATAATATCGTCTTCGCCACTCCACTGTACGGTTATTCCGGGAACCATCCGGGAGGAGGGTTTTAGTATGATCTCATGGAAAATTGCGGGTCTTCACTCCAAGATTGACAACCTGGACTGGAAAAGGCTGGTAGGTCAACACACAATCATCTGTTGCCAAGAGACTTGGCTAATAGACTTACCATATATAGATGGATATGCTTCCTTTTGCATTCCAGCAAACCTGTCAAGATCAGGCCGAGCTAAAGGAGGTGTGATTACTTTTATTTTGGTGACTCTGATGGGCATTACGGTTAGAGAACTTTGTACATCCCTGTATTTCCATGTGCTTTGAATCACTCTGCAAAAGTCGTTTGATTTGCTTTTAATGAATTATTATTAGAATGTATTTGATCTAACTGTAAACACGATTATAGATCGCCCAGAGGATGCACTATCTCAAGCCCAGTATGATCACTCAAAGGATCTTCAGATATTATGGGCAGCAGATTTTAATATAGAATATAATACAGGCATCATGTGGCATTTGTGATGAGAGAGACCAGCCTTTGATTCACTATAAGCAAACACAATATGGGGACTCGCTGAATTCTAGTTGGTAAAGCGTTATTACAGTTTTTTAAAGGAAGTGTTATGTTATGTTATGTTATGTTAATTCAGTTTATATAGCGCATGGCTACCTCAGCAATGGGGCGACCCAGCGCTTGGAGACATGCCAGATGGCATGACACCGCAGCCAGTGAGGTTATGTTAAATGGAAGAGAACAACCAGGTTTTAATTAGTTTTTGAAAAAGCATGTGGTTAGTGGTGGCCCGTGCCCTTAGGGGGATCGAGTTCCAGAGCTTCGAGGCCAGATACCAGAAAGAGCGGCACCGGCTCTACTCCTCCGGATCTTGATTGTGCGGGCAAGAGAGAGGTCCGCCGATTGGAGGGCACGCGTGGGGACATAGAGGGAGCAGAGTCCCTGCAAGGTTTGGGGGCCAGCGCAGTACAGGATTTTATGGGTTAAGCAGAGAATTTTAAATTGAATGCGTTGCTTGATCGGCAGCCAGTGCAGGCGTCGGAGGATCGGGGATGTGTGGCAGGTTTTTGGTAACGCAAACAAAATAAGGGCGGCGGCATTCTGCGCTCTTTGTAGCCTATTTATCACTGTCAGTTTGGAGCCAAGCATAAGAACATTACAGTAGTGGTAATATAAACAATCATAATCCAATTATATTAACTCTAAACTTAGCCCGAGTAATAAGAAAGACAAGAAATTACAACACAGGACCGTGTATAACAAAAATAAGGGTGTGAATATTAAATGGGACAAAACCGATAAGGCAGCCTACCTCATAGATCTTTTGGCAAATAACCAGGCACAAATTGAGGTAGTCCTTTCAGATTCTGCTACCCCAGAGGATATCTTGGCTTCTACAACCCTTAACGGATTTATGGCAGATAAATTAACTAAATGTGGCAGTAGAACATCTGATACCACAAGATGGTTTAATAGTGCATGCTCGGAAGCTCTTAGGACATTAAGGAGTACTTTAAAAAAAAAACTCAGGAATAAGGATGAAGTAGCAAAATCTAGGAAAGGCTATAAAGAGATAATTAGGAAAAGGAAACTGTATCTGAAGGAGAAGGCCATGGAAGATTTAAAAAACTGCCTCTACTTTAAAAGACTCACATGCTTTCTGAGAGGTTGTAAACTCTGATACATTGCTCGGTGATTAAATGCCCAAACTAGATACCACAGTATTAGCTAAAAACTGGGTAGAACACTTTTCGAAAATATTCTCTCCAAACCCTCAGCTAGCAAATGTGGTTCGGACTTAAAAGCTCCCACTGATACAAGAGCAGCCCAGGCTCTGAGTAACTCAGTTGAGGTAAATTATGTAATTCTGGCAACAGAGAATAGCCGCCCAGAGAAAGCCCTGGGGCTGGACAGAATTCTTATTGATCTGTATAAATATCTACCAGATTTTTGGGCCCGCTAATAACTAATGTCATAAAAGCAGCTATAGTGGGACCTTCAGTGAAGACATGGAAGGAACCCACTATAGTCCCGAATTTTAAAAAATGGGATAAAAGCCAACCTCATTGTTATCGCACAATTTCTCTGCTGGATGGCTAAGTTAAAATCTTGGGCAGGGTTATCTTGCCTAAATTAGAATTGTGGGCCCTCGAGTCCCAAGCACTCTCGATCTATCAGTTGGGTTTCGGCTAGGACTCGGAACCATGGAGCAGACACTAAATCTGGCACTAATAATTAAAAATTATACAAAGGCACAAAAGAGATGTGTGCACTAGCCTTCATCAATTTAATTGTGCGCCTTAGATACATTCAACCGCCCCAAATTATGGTCCATAATGGCACATTTAGAGATCAATGGAGCAATTATTACCGTCTTAGTAGGCTCCATGAATATACATCAGACTCAGGATGGCATAACATGAAGGGGGATTTAACAGAACAACTCTCCACTGATATGGGGTTAGGCAGGGGTGTGTTCTGGCCCCATTTCCTTTTTATTATACATCGAAAAAGTTAAGTCTCCTTTCCTCTGGGACCAAAAAGGGCACATCAGACGTAGCAAAAACTCCAATTTGAGTTACTCTATGTCTTATTAGGAAATTTTTCTGCACTCAGAGACTACAGCCCTTTAACAGCTCATACCATAAGCGCTCACAACTGTTAATTATTATTGACATCGGGGAATAGAGCTCATGAGTTGGAGATAGTTTACCTGCTTTCCTTGAGAACTGCAGATATTAATTTTGGGGTTTTAAACTACCTTTTTACTTTTTTTAAGATTCATAGTATGTTCATCAGTTTTTTTAAATGAAATGTATGTATGCAAACTTCATGGCTCTTTTTGAGTCAAATAAAGTATTTTGATGATGATTGTGATGACATATTTACAAATTCGGACTTTTTAGGCAGAAATTAAGGGGCCCCTTGTGGGTTTTCTAGGGTCAACTTGATTGAGGTGATAGGAAGAGAGAAGTGCTGGTCGATATATGAACTGTTTAATGACGAATGACCTAGAAAACCATTCTGGGCTGTGGCAAGAAAGACTAAGTACCTGATTACGACTTAGGGGGTCTGGGAGCGGGCTGCCCCTCCAATGCCCTGCTTCCAGACTTTCAAAGTGACCGACCACCCATCAGAGTTGTTTCGTAGTCTGGAGGGCCGTCGGCATGGCTGCCCCCAGGCAGTGCGCTAAAAAAGGTACTGCAATGGGAGCGCTGCAGCCCATACCAGCACGGCAAGGACTGTGCATTCCATGCCGCGCAGGTACTGGAGGGGTGCGTGCATACTGGAAGGCACTTATGTTTCCCCTTGCATGCATACCCATGCATGCACATAGCCACAGTTTTCATGGTGGGCTCACCGCCATGAAAAGGCTGGATGTGGGGAAAGTCGTAATAACACCACCAAGCATATTGCTTTCCCTGAGCACCTCACAACTGCCCGGGATCACAGATCGCTGACAGTTGCGGCGGTCTGATCTCCAAACTTGTAATTTGGTGATCAGAAAACAGGTGCGGCAGTCCCCGACCGCTACCACACCTCCACAATGAGTACATCGGTCCTATGGACCACCATAGTCGTAATCAGACACTAAGTACCATTTCTGGAGTCTCTTGGTCTCACCCAGTCGGATTTCCTGTCTGCCAATTTACCAGCACATCATAATAAAACCTGTTTTTATTTATAAATTACTCCGAGCAAAATTGCAAGATGGGGAGGTTCAGAGGATTCTTGTTGTCCTCGCTGTCAACTTTATGGGGCTTATCTGGTCAACATGTATGCGTATACTTTTATTTTTTAATATGTTTACATTCACATGTCGCCACATTTGATGGATAGTGCCTTTCCCCTACACAGCTTTGTTCTGACCCTGGGAATGCGCAGTGCAGTGCATTATCTACCTATATTTCTCCTTGGAGGTCAGATACTCTGCTTTCATACCCAAGGGTACAGGAAAATAAAATGCTTATTTGGTTAAGTCACAGAAATGCCACAGCCTGGGTCCACGGACAGCAACATGATTCAGTCGTAAGCAGCACCCAGTGGCTTGCAGGTGCCAGGATCTGGTGAGACACGATTAACGTGGCAGAGAGGTGGAATCTGACTGGCAGCCTCTGGTTACCTATCCAGTGCCCATTAGGTTGGCCATGCCATGCTACCTGAGCCCAACGAGTGGAGAATACCTTTGCTGGTGTAAGCAAGTTGCATTACGCACCCTCCGGCTTGGTCATTCTGGAGTCTTATACTGTGATATGCACAAGGCAGGTGGGAGAAATGCTGCAGTTCAGAGGTCTTTACTGCCACAAGCAGAATACTGGTCAGAGCAAGTCGACAACTAAGCCCCTGTTCAGAATTCAGGGCTCCTGCAGAGATGTGGACTACGGTGGCTGGAAAATGGATGTCTTGTATGTTGGTTTAGAGGCATCCAATCAGCTGATGGCACCCCTCTTTACCTACTTTCTTTCTCACTGTACAATCTATTGTGCAGTGTACAGTTGAAACATGAATTAAAAATTATATCAGCACTGTCATATGTTTAAATGTTCATAAAACAAATATCTTGTAGAAAAAAATATAAAGCGCCATATTACCAGTCGCCATTTGCAGAAATCCTGAAAACTCTGCATTTTGGATCAAAAATGTAAATTAAATCGAATAGGTGAGATCTGACTACATGTCACTCACTTTCTTCTCCACATACAACGAACTGACACCTTATAATTAAGGACACCTCATAACCATGCATGATGAATTTTAACTACACAGTTTCCAATTAAAATGACAAAATACATGATTGCATTTCTCTTTCTTTCATCGACTGTTCTATTGTCTTAAACTGCATAATGATGAATAACTCAAAATAGATTCATAGAACAGTTTTATTGTAGTTACCTTTTGTATCAAACTTGAACTATTTTTCACAATTTATGTTCTGCATTTAGGTCTGTACGTATGAAATAATGTCTTTAAAAGAACCTTAAGGTTAAAACAGTGTACAAATGGCGTAGTAGGGTACACAGGGATCCGATGTACATGAATACATACAAAGTGGCTGGTCAGTGATGATTAGTGATGGAAAATTCTTTCTTCTTACAAATAAGATGACATTCGTCACTTGAGTCAACTAAAATGACACAAACCTTACCTCAGTGAAACAGATGTGGTTGTTACTGTCTGGACCAGTAACTCATGGCCAAGAGACTTTATTCTCTGTCGACCTCTGTTGCCTCTGTTAAGAGCAAGGAGTGTGTCCAACAGAAGAACCAGTTGCTGGTGCACGGATTGCATTTTCGGGCTATAGTTTTTTTGTATTATTCTTTAGTACATTTAAGTTCTCCCTCTTAGCTCCTGGAAGAGCCTCTGCAGCACTGCCTCCATTTTAGAATCACTGCTGCCCTAGGCAGGTCCCTCTGTAAAAAAATCATGATGATCGTAAAAAGACGGTTATGAAAACCTCCTTCCTTCCCCTGCCAAGGCTCCAAGTGGTCCAGAGTGACAATAGAGTGGCCCTTTTTGAGTGTGCGGAAGCATACATTTGAAATGTACGTAGGACAGAGAACAGCTCTACTCTACCCACCCTGGCAGGACGGTCCATCCTGCCAACAGCAAGTCCCCTTTGGCTCATTGTCTGAGAGTAATACACAATGTCCAGCTGCCAAATATAAACAGTCATGTGACCCAGGACACAGACTTGAGGAAATAAATGGTTAGGACAAGAAAATGGCAACTTTCTAAAAGTTTTATTTTCAGAATTGTGACTTAAAATCAGACTTTGTCATTAAAGAGGATTTTAAATTACAATTTATTTGAGAACAAACATGACTTTTCTACCTTTACCCAATCTAATGTTAGCCCTTATTAAATTTAATAAGGTAACCCAGTGTTATTTCATGGGAGAGTTAGGCCTCACGGTAGTGAACATTGAATTTGCAAGTTTTTCACTAGCAGGACATTTAAAACCTAAAAGTACATGTCCAACTTTTTTAATACAATGCACCCTGCCCTTTGTGCTGTTCAGGGCCTACATTACGGGTGGCAAATGCCTTACAAAGGGAAGTTTAGTCCTGGAAAAAGGTTTATTTTGCAAGGTTGAATTGGCAGTTTAAAACTGCACACATGCTCAATGGCAGGACTGATTAATTTAAAGGGCTATTTAAGTGAGTGGCACAATAACTGATGCAGGCCTACTAATGGCATTCACTTTTCAGGGGCTTTGTACAAGTAGTACTACTTTACGTGGGATTTAAGTACATTAAATGTGCCAGTTACAAGTAGGCCAATTCTACCATGTTTTAAAGAGTGAGCAAAAGCACTTTAACACTGGTTAGCAGTGGAAAAGTGCACAAAATCCAACAAAAAATAATTTCAGCAAACAGGCGGGGAGAATGCAGAATGTGTGGGGGAAGAAAAGACCAAAGGCTGTCAGGTCTTACAATTGCACTTTTTGCTCTTTCCTTCAAAGACAACACAAACCAAAGCTCTACAAAAATAACCACCTCTACAATGCCAGTGGACACAAAATCCGACCAGGGTTTTATATAAGCCTTAGTCTGGTACTTGTTCCTATTAATTTACTTTAGTTAGACTAGAACATCCAAATAATTAGAAAGAAAAAAAGACTACATTTTCTTTTGGACTGATTCAATCCAGGGTTCTGCTGTTTGGCATGCTGCTGCATGCACTCCTCCACCTTGGATGGCAAGATGCTCTTTTGTCCCACGAGACATGTAGGACTCGCATTCAGCATTGATGGAAGCGGCATTAGTGTTGGCTTTCCTTCATGGTACACTGAAAAGCTAAAGTAACATTTTCCACGATTTACTATTGTTTATACAAATGCCCATAATTTCAGAGCAAGCATTTGATTCATTCAATTAAAAGTTGATGCCTGAATCACCTAAAGCCGACTTTGCCCTGAATACACTTACTATTCATTTAATTAAGCAGGAAATTGCCAGTGAGATGCATTATTGTTTTCTTGTTGGCTTCATGCAGATTTCATCTCTAAGTAGTCACGTATGACATTTATGCCTAATTTATACATTTGCTCGCCTCCGACGCTTGGAAGGAATATTTTTCCTCTGAGTTCTCTTTTTCATGTCTTCCATGTGAGGCTACAAAGGAAAGACCCTCTCCTTTTTGAAATGACACTACAATTATTAGGCCCTTTATAATTATTTACTTTAATTGCTTATTCACCAAGGCAGTAGTCTGATTGCTGTAATGGGTGGAAAGCCTTTTAAAGTTTTGTTCCAGACTGCTTTAGCTGTTTTGACGCTCTTTTTAGCCAATTAATAGGGTTGATGCGCAAGATCAGGATTGTCCAATTCTTTGTAAGACTTAGTCCAAGGCTAATGAATACAAACCTGCAAGAGGCAGGATTCCAGGGTAAAACATTCTAGGTTTATTAAAAAAATATAGTCATTACTGAATTCAACATATAATTAGCTAGCATAACATAAGGTTATCCTCTACAGAAAGCCAAGGCAAGAACCAAGTACAAAGCAAAGGAACAGACAGACAGAGTCTGCTCAGTTAAAAAGACAAAGCTAATATCAATCAAATAAACTAGTGCATAGTCTGCCTCCAAAGAAAGAAGCCAAAATACAATCTCTTTGCCAAAATAAAGTGGGCTTTATACGGTTTCAGGGTACAGGGGCCACGCACATTTCATTGTTATGGCATGACAGGGTTGAACTAGCAATGTTGTGACTCGTGAACCAATCAATGTTCTAGTGCATAGGATACTTCCAGAGGCGCCTGCTTCTACTGAATATCAATGGTAAGTCTGTGCATAAATAACTAAGGGAACAAATTCGCATTTTTATGTAACTCAGCAATACAATAGTATGCTGAACTTCTGAATGGTATACGCAAAACATCAGTAGGAAACCTCCAAAATGCACAAAATAATGAAGCATCTTGGACTTTAATTCCTCAAGTTAATACAAATATTACATTACAGACAACACTGTTGAGCCTTCTTTTTCGATGCTTTTATTGAAATGGAAAAACACACCAGGAAACCGAGAGAGAAAGGCTTGTTCACATATAATAAAAGTGCACTAATATTGTGCAGACATGAATAGCTGTCAGGGCAACCTAAAAACGGGTTAGTCATGCTACCTGAACCACGTCTAAATCAGACATAATTTCTAATTAGCAAAAACTATCTTAAAGCTGTGTGTTGGATATCTAATCGTTTCAATACACATAAACTTGATCTGTTCTTTGGGTCCGTTCTTATTTTGATGGTTTCCTTACCTGATTCATCTTTCTGATTCTGATTCAGTGGTTTTCCTTCCTATTGTATTTTTCCTGCCTATGAGCATTTCAGTCTCACTGTGTTAAGATTTGATGAGTTGTAGCCTATCACTGTTGATTACAAGAAACGTTTTCCTGTCTGTTATCCATGGCGTTTAGCTTTAAGCACTCCATGGGATTGCATAGCAGTTTCCCTTTTATATTCAATTGCTCCAGCCCTGCCTCCGCATCCATGGCCTTCTTGCTGCTCCCACCCTCCCACTTTCCCAGGTCTCTTCTGAACTGCTCAGTTCCTGTGTCTTCTAATCAATACTGCAGGGTAGCTTTAGTTTCTCTCTCGCTCTTGCTGCTCTTTTCCTGCCCTCTCAGCCCGTGGCCTGCATTCTCTCACTTTGAACAGCAAGGAGCACACCTTGTACTTGGCTGAAGCCCATACATTTTCAAACGGGTACCATAATGCATGTGTAAGGACAGGCCTCACTGCCTTCAGCTTTGTTTGATTCAGTCCAGGGAGGCCGCTGTCTTCTTAGGTCATCTGGGCTGTTGGTGGTAGTTCGGCAGTGAGCCCTCCTCACTTCAGCACTGCTGGGACTGTCTGGACTTCAGGTGCTTCCCGCAGCATGGCTATTTTTATTGAGAATTTATTTAGAATTATTTAGAATTATTGAGAATTTATTTTTATTGAGAATTTGTTATGGACACAAAAACAACACACCACATGCAATTCCTCCCATGTTATATATATGGTGAGCTGCCCCTGTAAAAAACAGTACATAGGAATGACATGCCGTAAAATCAAAACCAGAATCAGTGAACACAAAAGTAATATCAGGCTTAAGAAAAATACCAGCAAACTGTGTTCACACTTCATAGAAATGAATCATTCCTGTGATGACATTCACTGGACAGTGATCGAAATGCTGTACGACAAGTCAAACAATGCAAAGAAGGTGCTATATGAAAAAGAGCAACGGTGGGTTGATCGATTGCGTACTTGTGAATATGGTCTTAATGATGACATAGCATGGCACCATTTTGCAAGATAACACACTCGCCAAACAACCACGTATCTCTATAGGTACATTTCAGTATACACCATTCTGTCATTACCGTGTGCCCTTTGTATAAAAATTCTAATGTATAAAATTCCAATACTCAATCCCCAAAAGAGTACACAAGGCTCCTTTTGTAGCCCCCCCTTTTTTGTCTGTAAATTTTATGGTAAAACAATGAGGCTACACGAGTATACAAGCAACTCAGTATCTGGATATATGATACGGCGCTCTTTTACTCATATATTGAGGCCCCTTTAAATAATTCACTTCTCGAAAACATGGCTCCTTTAAAGCTGAGCTACCTGAACAACAGCGATATCCGGGGGCAGAGCCAGCACAAGTTAGGATACTCCTTCCACGCGGGTAATGGCGCCTGAGAGAGAAACACCCGCTATATCGGTAAGATTGTTCTGAAGCAGCGTTCGCTTAAAATCCTATTCCGTCTCTCATTAACAGCTCTGGGCTTCAACAAGCGAACCCCAATAGTGGAACAACATCCACAAAATTAAGGTAATTCGCCGTACTGCGTCTCAAGCCCATTTTTCATAACGCGCGTAAAAGCAGTACGCAGCATTCCCACTGGCCAAAAAACCTTTAGATTCTGCCAAACATGCCGCATTAACATCGCACTGCGATTGCCTTTAACAAGGATGTTTTGCCTTTAACATTTTATGGCGCTTCACAACTTGCTCATTGCCTAACCTCTTGTTTAAAATTACGCACCACACATTTCCTTTGCGTATAACAACCATGTCTTAAAACATACAAATGTTGCCGCTAACTATATGCATGTATGATCAATATACCTACTCATGATACCTACTGAGTTTTCCTATCTCCTTGCTAATAGTCAAAACTGAAACCCCCCTCTCCCCTCGCAATTCTGCCTTTATAAAGCATAGCATGATTTAAACTTGTTTTACTAAAAAACAATGTTTATCCACGTTACCCCAAATTCGAAGAAATCGCACTGTGACTACTAATATGTATTTGCATAATAATATGTAATTCTTTTACAGATAATGAAAAATTGATAAACAGATACCGCACAAATAGTGTGAGTATAATTTGTATGTTTTGTGTTTGTATAAGTCCTGACGAAGGCTCCATAGACCCCTAGGGCCCAAGGAGCTGAAACATGTCGACGCTTTCCCAATAAATACCGACAGACCCAGTAACCCGGTCTGCAAAAAGTATAGTTCTATTTTAATCAACAGTGGAAATATACCCCTCAATAAATCCTTGGGGCTACTTCCCTTTTTTAAAATCATTTTTCTGCACATCACTTTTTTCCACTTTTTCTTTGCACTGTGTATAGTGGGGAAACCCTCATATCTCTGGACACTGCACCAAATAACCCAGAGGTGCCTCGGGTGAGGCCGGCAGTTCACACACAGAAGATAACCCGATGATAACTGCCGCAACTACAATGCGGGGCGGATGAACCATATATACCGCACCTCCGATTGCATTGAGTTTTTGAGGGGACTCTTCATCCTTTAAACCGAAGGTTAGAAGGTGTAACAAGTGTCCACTTTTTTCTGATTAACCGCATCTAATACCTGGGGAAAGAAACGGACACTATTTTTCCTCATCCCTCCAATTTTTGATGAACATATTTTTACAGAAACACATCATTGCCACTTTAATGTTGATTGGGTCTTAAGGAGCACACTGGCTGAGCCTCTTAGAAGTTTGGGAACAGGGGGCTTCACACACAAGGGGATGCAATTCTCAACCATGACTGACCTTTGTTTAGGACAAAACCACATTTGGACCTCTGCTTTTTCTCTCCCGGGGCTGTACCGAAAACCTTCCTGCACAAAAACAATCACAAGAGGCTTTTGCATAATGCAGCACACATAGAAGGATGAAAAACGAGGAGAAATAAAGATATTTCTCCTCGTTGTGCCTCTCTTACACCTCCTCTGGGGAGGCATACGTTTTTGACGCTGCCTCAGATTTAAAAAAAGTTGTAACTCTGGGGAAGTGTCAAAAAACACGCATTGCACGCTCCTTCAATGCAGAAAGCCGCTTTAAAGGGTACCATATTTAAGAGGCAGCATTTAGCCCAAAAAAGTGGCTTAGTGCTGCCTCGGAAATATGGAGCAGGCTCCTGCACCACAGAACGTCACAAGTTTTCCTTCATGCACAAAAATAATGATTCCCGCAATGCAGGCACCCTTGCACCTTGGTGCAAAGGTGCCTGCCCTGGCGCAGGAATAATGGACCGGAATTGTGATGTGTATGATAGATACGTCACATTCCTGCCCTTTACTTTTGCCCTAGGTTAGTGCAGCAGTAAGGCATGCTGCACTGTCCAAATGGCAAAACCTCATAAATGAGGCAACTGTTATGCATATCGGAGTAAAGTTGCAAAACTGTGGTAGCAAGTGCTGTACAAGACGCAAGATATTTGCACAGTGAGATTTTGTTTACCCAGTAAAAAGTGAGGCATATGTATATCAACTGCTCTATAGTGCATTGTAATAGCCATATTGGTGTTGTCTGCATTACACAACATTACTGCTACATGGATTATTGCCACGATTGTATTACCATCTTACAAACCCAGATTGTTTGCATATATAGTGCCTCCATCTTGTCTTAATTTCATCTACACTAGAGGACAGTTGCATTTTCATTTCATTTATAAACCTAGGTGAAATATGGTCCACACATTTATTAAATATCCAATAGTCTATTTATTTACAGAACACAAAGTGTGAACAGAGATTAGCCTGGGACCAAAACTAGATGGACACATATCTTTTGTCATTGCATATAATATTCAGTTGCATTAAATTTAAAGGTCATCCTGACCTTCCCTGACATATTAACTTAGCTCTTTCCTAGCAGAAGAATATTCCAAATCGTTCCAAAAGGAGTGAGAGTAACATGCTTCTTCTATCAAATAGACCAAATGTTAGCAATTCTCCAAACACCTGCTCCATAAATCGTTGCATTGAGGGACTTTCTCAGTGAATCTGGTTCTATGATATACTGTGTTCTGAACTTCAAACTCAGCTAGACGTTTTCCTCAAGAGTTTGGTAGAAATATGAGGACCCATTATACCTTTCTTTAGACTTAAGAAGAGATAAATATGAGTTTTTCTAGGTTTAACAGGAAATAAATAAAAAAATATGTAAAAGTCAGTGAATTATCAGTGAACCTGTCAGGCTACCTCAGAGATCATATGCCCCTAGGGGCTAAGAACAGTGAATGTATTTGTGTATGAAGGTTGTGCTTTGGGAGGTGAGCTGATGGAATCTATAAATAGTTAGGTATTAGGGAGTCTACAAAGCACTAACAAGATACATTAGATCACAGGCCCATTAAATCGTAGTTGCATACATAACACTGACTTCTTACATTGTTAATAATGTATTTCTTTTGTTCATGTACTTTCTTCTTATAGTTCATTGAACGCCCTGTTCCTGTAACCATAAAGGTCACATTCAATTCTATTTTTCATCACCCAGTCCTCTCCTTTTCCACAGCTATCCCTTGCATGGACAAGCAACCACTATTGAGCATAAAAATACTACTGTTTCTAGCCAAGATTCCGGTTACTCGGACCTCCATAGGAAATTGCCTTTTCCAGTCTCATGGACTCTCTCCGTAGACATGGATGAGTGGACATGGCTCCGGCCTGCAATAGGCTTGGACTGGGTATAGGGAGATATTCCCAGTTTTCACCAAAAGATGCAGGAACGCTTGCCTCCATTGGGTAGAAACATTAGTACTACAGACAGGTCAAGTTGACCAGTCCTACGAGAGACATAAGAGAAGGTTGTTTCGTCTATCAATCCCTCCCTTCAGTACTGTCTGAATATACTGACACAGTGGATGGAGTCCAGGACTGACAGAGATTGGTTTGTCCTGATGAATTCCCCATACCTATTGAGGGCTTGATTGAGGGCAGAAACATGTATACTCATGCGAGGGGTATTGCATTGAGCAAATCACTTTGGACATTGGTTTCACTCTATGCGATTGGGAGGTTTGAACATTTAAAGGAACAAACTAGTAACCATCCTTTATACATTGTCGTAGTGTTTTCCCACTGTTCATGATGATATAAATACATACTCTGAAATCATACACAGCAAATAAAAAAAGTATCTCAGCAGCTGTGTAATCACACCAAAAAGTAACCTTGCAAAGTGTACCACTGTTTACCAATGGCTGGGTCATAGTGAGCTAGAACATGATTAGGAAGCAGTCCACTGGTAGTCGGCGAGAATGAAGGAATATCTCAGTACATATTTTTCCTGCTGAGTAGCACCCATCAGGAACAATTTGAATACCGCATACTCGATATTGCGGTGTTATTTTATTGTATTGGGGGGAAATGTAGGGTGGTGCATTTCATATTTCATTGTTGCTGACAGATGGGACACTAGACACACAATAAAGACATTTATACATGCATGCCCTTATTAACAAGACCCACGCCTCCACTCTAATAATCTGTGAAATAAACTGCTGACCATTAAGCATCACCCAGGTTATTTGTGGCCTTTCAAGATCAAATGATCTAAGGACACGTGTTATAACCCCACATGACATATACCATTTGTTTACAAAAGAATTTGATTCTTCCATCTGAAAAAAATCACCGTGACCTGCCTTGAAGCCTGAGGTTCTCCAAGTTGAACACTGAGGCTTTTCACCTTTCACTGACAACGCCATAAAACATATGCAAAAACCTGAATGATTCTTGATCATTATGTATGCTTACACATGCCCCCATTCAGAAACTCAGCAATATAAAATATTATGTGACTGCAAATGCACTTTTTAAGATATAAACAACTTTGATACCTTGTACTTAATGTATTCACTTTTAAATAGGAGTGTTAATTAAGGCTATCTTAACATAAGATATGCAAAGAAAACATTAAAAAATATATTTAATTAACTATAAATGTGAGAAAGAAATATTGTGAGCAGAATGTTTTGACATGAATTAAAATAGAATTGAAAACATACATAGAGCGGGTAGATTTATATCAATCATTTGCAGACCATATGTGCCCAAATTCCACATAAATGATGATTAGTTAAGAAAATGTTTTCCTGCATGGTTTGAGACCGGTAAATACATTTCATTAAAAAAACAGCACATACTTGCGTCGCTCAACCTGCTTTCTTTTTGATTCATCAAAACTAATGCTGGCAAGAGTGCTCAGGATGTATGAGGGCTGTGCCGACTTTGTTTCCGCTTATACATAAGGTGTAGTACCAGACAGGAGCATACCTTTCAAAAGTGGAGTAGGTGCAGTGGCACCATTGCCCAGGGGCAAGAGGGGGCCTCTACATGGAATTACGGATATGGAGAAATGTGGGGTATTCCCACTGCTTGCACTCGGGCCCATGGCACAGGAATAGAATTATGCTCCTTTTTAGGTCGAACACATTTGCTGTCTTCGAAACATGCTGTATTTACTCTATGGGCTTTCAGCATGCGTATCGCTTTTCATTGGTTCCTTCGTGTGCCTTTCTAAATTCCTTACTTTTCAGTGGTAAATCATGGTCATTTGTCCCTCCTTTTGGTGTGTAGTTCTATCCCAGAGCGAACGGTCCTGTTTCATGTCTTACGTTTCTTCTTGCCATTTAAGTTAGTTACTGTGCATTATTTGTTATGATTGTCTTGGCTCGTGAGTTCGGAATGTTGTGTATGTTGGTTTTCTGAGGCAAACGCGTACAGCTGATGTTTGCAACCACAAACATTTTTTTAGTTGACAAACACACTGGTTACTTTGATTGCCTGAGGTCACGTGTTTACTTGTCTTTATCTACACTTGTCCCGGTTCCATTCCTCCTGCTCCCATGGAGTGCTGCTCACTTGCGCTGACCCATGCTTCATGGGAAGGGCATGCTGGGAGTCTGGTGTGTTTGTGAAGGTGTTCAGGTTGAGCCGTGTACTCCAACATGTGATACGGTCGGTGTAAGATGACACATGTTCATTTCTGAAAAGTGGCAGGGGCATCTGCACATGCAGAAGGGCATCCAGTTGCTTTCATGCCTGCCCATGGCACACAGCTTTTGTTCTGCTTCTCCTCAGTGAGTTGAGGCTAAGTCTGGGCATCGAACTCCGCTCAGCTCGCTGAGTTTGCAGAGTTTTCCGCACTTTGCTTTACGCAGAGTTCGCGGAGTTCTTAAAACTCCACTTTGCTTAGTAGAGATCTTTTCCTTGCTTGTTTTCGTCAACGTCAAGTTGGCGAGCAAGGAAAATACACCTCTGGCGAGATTTTTCCTCGTTCGCGATCGCCAACATCAAGTTGTTGAGCGCAAACATGGAAAATCAACCTCCCAGCGAGATTTCTCAATGCAGATGGCCAGATTTCTCATTGTGAGTGGTCATATATTCTCGCGATTGCTCGCATTGATAAACCATCCGTTCACGTTGAGAAAGCTGCTGCTCAAGTAAGAGTCTACTCGAGCGGCAGAAAGGAAGCAGCACCCGATTGCGCTGTGCATGGTGCCGTTCGCGATGATTGCACAGTGTGGACAAGTACCTGGCACTGAAAATCAACACGAACCGCATTTATCTAACGCACTCCGCTGTTCGTGGAGCTCCGCATAACAGAGTTTTTCTTGCACTTCGCAGAGATCCGCAAAGTGAAACTCCGCAAACTCCGCCCAGCCCTAGTTGAGACAAAAATGCTCGAAATATGGTTTGTATTACACCAGGTTGCAAGTCTCTTAAAATATATGCATAATCGCAGACATTTCATAGTGGAACGCACATTCATGCATTTACCTACAGCTAATTCTACTTTTACCTCAGTCATAGTGTGCCTAATGCAAAGGAAGGAAAATAAAACATTGCCACCACCTACCTCCAGTAATCACACTACTGTTGGGGTGATAGTCCAATGGAACAGGCCAATGTTTGTGTTCTGTTCCTGCGAACTTCTTTAAATATAAATATATATATATATATATATATATATATATATATATATATATATATATATATATATATATATATATATATATATATATATATATATATATATATATATATATACTATAAATATATTCTCTTAAAGTGGGTCATCTAGGCAAAGGGGTAGGGGAGTCTACAAAAAAATGCCCCGGATTCCCTACCGGGTCCCTAGGGGGATACATGAAGCGCAGTACTTCTCTTCTGTGCCCAAGCACAACTAGCATGGTTTGGCTAAGGTTCTGACGCGCAGCCAGTGGGCACAGCTCATCATAGAACTGTCTCAACCGAACAGTTATTCCAACCTGAACAGTGAACATTGTGCACCAGGTTCCAACCGCCCACCCATGCTTTATTCAACATCTGACCCGACCGCTCTTCCAAAAAATCTTGTCCACCGGGTTTGCCATCTTTAAAACTATCTTGGAATTGCCAGTGCCAGGATCCGCCAACACCATCTGCATTTAAATACTTGGTAAGTTGGTATCAATGTAATATGTTCTCATTTGTTTTCGAACTGCTCTTCTCCCTTTGCCTAGCATCCCTGCTTTCTTTTACCCATGCCACACTTCTGTTCTAGAAACTTTTATGAACCGTGCATCCCATGGTGGGCGTCTAGTTTGTAAATCACAGGCAGTATTTAACTGTTGAGGTTAAGGTTTGCTAGTGCTCCATGTTTCCCAATGGGAATATTTTTTATAGGAATGTGATCACTTTTCTAGCTCTATACCTAAAAATATAAATGTGTTCTAGGTGGGCTTTCAGGATGACCGCATGTGCCTTTTTACCAATGATCATGCATTGTTTTTCTCGGGTAGTGGCGGGTGAGGCTTCTGTTAGTTGGGGTTTCTGTATTCAAGGGTGTAGGATTTCCAGGGGTTACTGCACATGAATTTTTAAGGCGGGAATCCCCTCCACTGAAGTTGAGAACAGAAAACCTTCTTCACGGGTGTACCACGGTTTACTAAATAACATAACCCATGTATTTGCAAAACATGTGTTCACTCCCGTCTCTTAAAACTAATAACGTGCTTGCTGTCGTTAAAACAAATGGTGCTTATATGTTGACCTTGTAAGGATGAAAGATAGTGTCAGCTCACTGGATATTGAACCTGTTACAATGCCTGGTATGTAAGTAAGTAAGTAGTAAGTAAGTAAGTAAGTAATCTTTATTTGGCATAGTTACTTAAAACCATTGCAATATAAAATGGATTAAGAACAGAGAAGATAAAACTGCAGTTTTAAAAGAATCAGAAATTAAAATGTTCACATTTCCTTATGACAAATGTGCATATATTTGGACTTCGTATTTGTAAGGAATTGCTCAATGTCCTCAAGAACTCATGAAGTCGGTAAAACAGTCAGCAGAGTGATGTCAAATCAATTGAACTGGGACAGTTGTGGATTAGGTTTTTTGGCATCTTCTTTTCAACTGCCTTCAGAAATTTTACGAAGCTGCAATTCACGCCAGGGTCATTAGGATGAAAACAGGCAAGGACCGCCGTCCTTCTTGTACGGATCCCTTGCCGATTGAAGTGGTGTTTTAGCCAGCGTTTCCGTTCGTCCCGTAGTTTTTTGCAAGAGCATATCAAGTGCAGCATGTCCTCTTGTGCCAAGCCGCATAGCCGACAAAGGGGGTCAGCTTTGATTTTGAGCCAGCGTGGGAGATTTTGAGTACAAGGTAGCAGGCCCAACCTGTGCCTTAGAAAACACATCTTGACACTTTTGGAGTATCCCTCGGCCAGGTAGCACTGTTGTGCTTTAGTTGTGTACGAATTCAGGGTCAGCCAGCCATGTGTTCTTTTCGAGAGGGCTTCCTTGTCTTGCAACCATGATTGTAATTTGATTGATTTTTTAACCAATTTTTTGAATATTGTGTGATTTGTTGGAGTGTTCCAGAGCTGTTCCAGACCTGTATTCGTCAGGCTGCCAGTGAGGCACTTAGCTGCTGCTGAGGTAGGATGCTGTTTTAACTCCTTCCACAGGTGTTCATTCAGAGTTCCTTGTTTTGATTTCCTCACTTTATCCCAGGCTATCATATAGGCTCCCTGCCTTGCCAGGAATTGTTGGTCAATGCCGAATTCGAGCCTGATTTGAGCAGGTGAGGTTTGCTTGGGTAGGCTGAAAATGATTCTGTATGCAGCTGTTATAGTATTGTCAAGGGTCTTGGCATCCCTTCCTCTGAGTGCCTCACTCCCGTAGGTAATTGTTGGGAGAAGTTTAGCACGAATTACTTGCGTCAAGGGTAGGAGAGAGGGGCCGGAAAGTTTGTGATTTAGCAAAAGTCCTCTCCCTCGTATGCTTGTTCTCTGGACTGAGAACTGCCCACCGTTGTCGATCTTCACTCCTAGGTATTTGTATGTTGAGGTGTCTTCAATTCTTGTCGTATTCCAATGCCATGATGTTGGTTTCCTTTTTTTCTTGCTAATGGTCATTGTTTGGGTTTTCCCCAGGTTTATTGTAAGATCGTTCTTACTTGAATACCTTTGTGTTGCATCCAAAAGATGTTGAAGTCCTACCTTAGTGTGGCTTATTAGGACGATGTCGTCTGCGTATAGTAGACAAGGTAGCTGGAGCCCTCCTAGTTTAGGGGCGTGGGAGTTACAACCATTTAGTATTGGGACAAGGTCACCTAGGAACAGATTGAAAAGCGTGGGGGCCAGGACACAGCCTTGCTTTAGGCCCTTATTGGTCTGAATGGGCCTTGACAAGGCGGATCCGTCCCCTATTTTTATCTGTACCCAGGTCTCTGTGTGCAGGTTGATGAGCAGGTCAAACAGGGGTCTCGAGATCCCCCAGTCATTCAATTTAGACCACAAAAGCTTCCGGTTTATGTTATCGAAAGCGGCCTTGTAGTCGATGAAGCAGAAATGGATGGGCATTTTGTTGGATTCTGCTTTGTCTATGAGCATGCCCATGCTCAAGATGTTCGTTATCGTGCCTACTGACTTAGCGAAGCCTGTCTGGTTGGCTGGGATTAAGGATCTCTCTGTAGCCCAGGCTGTCAGCTCTTTGAGTAGGGTACCTGCAAAGTATTTTGCCTCGTTATCAATTAAAGCCACCAGTCGATAGTTGTGTGGGGAAGCCTTATCTCCTGCCTTATAGATTGGGGAGATGATAGAGCCCCTCCAGGACCTTGGTATGATGTTAAATTGTCTTATTTCCAAAAAGAGGGGTTCCAGGGCTGCTGCCCAGAGCTGGCACATCTTGTTTGTAAAGAATAGGAGGTATACCATTTGGCCCTGGCGCTCCCTCCTTTCTTCCTTTTTTGATTTGGCGCTGGATGGTGCTTTGTAAGTTCGGCAAGTTCTCAATATCATTTGAAGTATAGCATTCTGTGGGCCTTGTGACGTTAGTTGTTGTATGATTTTTATAAATGGCAGGCTCGTAGTGCTGATTGTT
Organism: Lissotriton vulgaris; assembly: GCF_964263255.1. Taxonomy (NCBI): domain Eukaryota; kingdom Metazoa; phylum Chordata; class Amphibia; order Caudata; family Salamandridae; genus Lissotriton; species Lissotriton vulgaris. The sequence continues at coordinate 1,068,044,279 of NC_141696.1, read as the reverse complement.
TCCTTCAGCCTGACTAAAATGGGTGCCGAGAAAGGTTGCCCAGATGTCCTCTGAGTTGTTTGATGAGACCCCGTGGTGCGCAGGTCTTATGAATGAATTTATTGATTTCCAGAAACTTGCTCCATCGTTCCGTTTGATATCAGAGTGAAATCGACTACTTAAACGCTGACTAAAAGCGACAGGTAGTAATTGACCACACTCCTGAGGCGGAAGCCGGGAGAGCGTGCAGCGCACTGCTTTGGTTTTTAATAATTGAATTTATTGTCACTGAATAACGTGTGCTAGCTTTTAGAACTCACCACAGCACCCTGCAAACTGCCAACAATCGAGCACTTTTCCCAGCCCACGTAGCGGACTCTAACGCTGCCAGCTGACTCGGAAATTGCTCCACTCCTCGGACGCTCGCAGCACGAGGAGTCAGGCCACGCCCACTTGTTTGGCCACACCCCCCTCTTCCCTCCCTCATTCAGCCTTTATAAAATGTGCATATGGCGGAAGCGCAGCGGACGAGCGCAGCTGGAGCGCCGTTTGCGCGCCGAAGGCGCGCCTAAGGCAAGCCCGTCTGCGCCCGTCCGCGCACGGCCGGGCCTAGGGCCAGAACCCCTGGCCGGCTCGGACCTACCCCGAATCAAATACTCACTAGAAACTCTGTGCCAACTTAGAGATGCGTCAAACACCAGATGTAACGGATCCATTAGCCCGGAGCAAGCACTTCTTAGCTGCCCTATCTGCGCCTACAAGGCTATGCCCTTATCCCACTCCGAACCTGCCTGCCTGGAGATGGCTCTGCTGAACTGCAGGTCACTCCCTAAACATCACGTTGAAATTAACCTTCTATTAACCGAGTCAAATTTGGACGTTCTGTTTTTAACAGAAACCTGCCTGTCTGGGAGCTCCGACCCGGACATTATCCAAGCACTGCCTCCTGGGTATCTCATTAAAACCTTCAATAGACCGACAGGAACGGGAGGCGGCATCGCGATTATCTATCGCGACAACCTCGCATGTCAATTCAAAGACAGCCCCATTCTCGACAGTGAAAATATTCTCTTTTCTTTACATCTGCCACCCTCCACCACGCTAACGGGGGTGTTAATCTACCGCCCGCCAGGACAGGTAGGGCGTTTCATCAACTCACTCATTGATGTCATCTCCTCCCTGGCCTGTGGAACGCCAAACTTCACCATCCTCGGGGACTTAAATCTCCACTTCGATGACCAAGGCAATAAACTTGCCACAGACTTAAAAACTGAACTAAATTCTCTGAATCTTCGACTACTCAGTAATGACCCCACCCACTCGAAAGGTCACCTACTGGACCCCATCTTCTCGAACCTCTCCCAACTCTCTGCTCATATTCCTCTCCCTCTCCCCTGGTCTGATCACTTCCTGGTCCCTTTTAAATTCCAACTACCAGGGAAGACCACAGATACTCCCCGCCCCCGGGCCCCGTCACGCCCATGGAAAAAACTGGACGCTAGCCTATGGGAACGCTCTCTGTCCTCCACTCTACCCATAGCTGACCCCGACCCCTCCAAAGCCGAAATTCAACTACACAACTGGATTAGCGACTCTCTCAATATAGTTCTACCGTTAAAAATCCTCCCTCCCAATAGGAGATCCTCCAAACTGCCATGGTTCACCGAGGAACTGCGCGAATTAAGACGGAAAGGCAAAAGGCTTGAACGCCAATGGAGAAAGAACTGGAACACAGATGACAGAAGTGGATACAAAGCCCACATTAGGCTCTACAAAAATGCCTTAAAAACGGCACAGGCCGCCTACTTTGAGGACCAAATTGCAGCCGCAACCAACTCCGCAAAAGAGACCTATCGGATAGTCAAATGCCTCTCCAAAATTCAGGAACCCCCTCCACCGCCCGACCTGGATGGCTCAAAATGCAACCAGATGGCTGAATTTTTCTCGAATAAAATCGCAAAAATTCTCAACTCCCTACCAGCGGCGTCTACTACACTAAGAGGCCCTCTCCACCCGGTCTCCCAAGACACCCCGAGGTTGCTCTCCTTCCCCCAAATCACCACTGAAACGTTTCTCAACGTCCTGCACAAAGTCAAAAGCGGCGCCCCGTCAGACCCAGCTCCTATCAGTAAACTGAAACAAGTTGCTTCCACCATAGCCCCCCCTCTCACCAACTTGATCAACGCCTCCTTCGAGCTTGGCATAGTCCCAGCAAACTGGAAAAAGGCCACGGTTAAGGCTCTTATAAAAAAAACTCATCTTGATCCCGCAGACCCATCAAACTTCAGACCGATCTCACTGCTGCCGGCGATGAGCAAAGTCGCAGAGAGAGTAGCGAACCAACATCTTTCTGAGTTCCTAGAATCCAACCACCTCCTCCGCCAAACCCAGACGGGTTTCAGACCAGGACAAGGGACGGATACCGCACTGTTAGCCGTGGTCGAAGAAACTAGGGGCATACTTGACGCAGGAGGATCAGTGGCAGTGATCCTCCTCGACCTAAGTGCCGCCTTCGACACGGTTGACCACGCAACCCTTGTCCAACGTCTTGAACTAACAGGAGTGGCGGGCTCCGCCTTAGCCTGGATCTCATCTTTTCTTGAAAACAGGTCTTTTCAAGTGACAGATGGGCATTCCATCTCCAAAGCTCAGGCACTCAAGTGTGGGGTGCCCCAGGGGTCCTCCTGAGCCCCACACTTTTTAACGTGTACATGGCACCCCTCGAGGATGTTGTCAAACCTTTTGGGATTAAATCAATAATGTACGCCGACGACACCCAGCTCGTCGTTTCCCTAAACCAATCAGACAACGCCCTCACCAACTTATGTAGCTGTCTGGAAAAAGTGCACCAGTGGATGTGCGAGTCCCGGTTGAAACTGAACGGGGAAAAATCGGAAATACTCCTCTTAGGAAACCCAAATAAAATTCCCACTCCTCTTCCCTGGCCACCATGCATGGGATCTCCACCACCCCCAAAATCTGAAGTAAAAAGCCTAGGGATATGGCTAGACCAGGAGCTCAGTTTCAAAACACAAGCGAGCAAAACTGCGGAAACGTGCTTCGGCCTCATGAGGATGGCACGAAAGATTCTCCATCTTCTCCCCCCTCAATCCAGGAAGCTCCTGATGCAGGGGCTGGTGAACTCCAGATTGGACTATGGCAATGTCCTATATCTGGGGGCCCCAGTCTCTGTAGTCCACAGACTCCAATGTGCACAAAACGCGGCAGCCAGAATACTTACAGGAACCGCAGCAAGGAACTCGGCCAAGCCAGCTCTCAAAAGTCTGCACTGGCTACCAGTCAAGGAACGGGTCAACTTCAAGACCCTGTGCATTACCCATAGAATACTGCACAATGAAGGCCCTCCCATACTCAGGCCTCTGGTGTCCCACCAAAAATCTAGCAGACATCTTAGATCTAACTCCCTCTCCCTGGCAAAAATCCCCAGAATTTGGAAGGCCAGAACAGGTGGTCGCCAGTTCTCGTACATTGCCCCCAGACTGTGGAACGCCCTTCCACTCTCCCTTAGGCAGGAACATAACCACCTCAGATTTAGGAAAAAGCTGAAGACCCTACTCATCCCTTGAGCACTCCCCCACTTGACTTCCCACCTCTCAGGATTGTGTTCACCAGCGTCGGGATGCCTAAGGGTAGCTGAGCGCTCTACAAAACCCAAAATCAAATCAAATCAATCATCAAATCTCACCCATAAATTGTCCTCAGCTGATTTGTTTGCTTCCCATTTTAGTTTTTTTAGTGTTGATTTTAGTTTTCGTAGATGGCCTTGCTTTACGATGTCCATGGGTTTCCGTTGGAGTACTCTCATTGTACGGTAGATTGAAGACTTTATGTCTTTAATTTTCCCTTTGTCTTCTCGAGAGAATTTGCAGAAACTTACATCCCCCAATTGTAACTGAGGCTTGGGTCTTGTAGCATACATAGACATAGTGCTTGTAAAATGTTCCCATTTCGTGATTTCACTATGCCCGGTGCGGCTCTCAAAGTGCTGTTTTGCCCTTTCCACTAGCGTTTCATCTGTTGCTGATGAATATTTAATTTTTTTAAAGTTGATGGTTTGGGTTGACTCTTTTGGCGCTTTTGATCGCTCAAAGTTAGGCTTTATGGTCTTGATGATAATTTCTTGGGGGCAGTGGTCGCTATCCCCACTGCAGCCGATCCGGTATGATTTTAAGGACTGGAAAAAGGGTAGTGATAAAAAAGTATAGTCTAGAATGCTGCTTGTTTTTGTTGTGTGAAAAGTTGCGGCTGGAGGATTATCTCCAGAGGTCCTGCCGTTGAGGGCCCTGATGTTAAAGTATTCCAGATCTTCTAGTGTCCTGTTACCTAGTTTGGTTTTTTTGGATATCTGTGAGGTTGCTTGTGTTGGGATGTCCCAAATTGCATTTTGGATTAGTTGTACGTCTTCCTGCGTCGCACCCATGAGGTTAAGGTTGAAGTCCCCAGTGAGAACAACATTTGGTGTAGGTCTTTCCCTTATATGTGTCTCCATAAAGCTACAGAGGTCTTTAGCTGCTTTCCCTTTCCTTCTTGGGTTAATGTAGGCATTTATTAGAAGGAAGTCGGTTTCAGTAGTGCCTTGTTTGAGTTGTGGCAAGCGAATATTTACAGCCAGGGCGGCTGTAGATGATGGCCCGTCTTCTTTTGCCGTCAGTACACTTGTAACCAGTATGTAGGTTACTAGGCCGCCTTTGGAGTGCCCATATTTTGCCGTCCTATTTGCAGCTGAGTAAAAACGTAAGTAACCATGGAGGTTGGGGGGGTCTGCGAGCCATGTCTCTTGGAGTGCCACTATGTCAAATTTTCTGATGTAATTCATGAAATCTGAGTCAGTTATTTTGGAAGCCAGGCCGTTGATGTTCCATGAACATATTTTTAGTGAGTCGTATACGCCTTCCTTTGGCTTGTGGCCGATTTGTCATTCGTTATTGTTTAGAGTTCTAGCTATCCATCCTGAGTCAAACATTCCAGGTATTTGGGTGTGTTCATCTGCAGTAACTCCGGCAATGCCTGGTATGGAACTGGCATTCATGTTGCATTGGAAGATCAGATAGCCATTTTCGTGTTGCTTCTGTTACTAACTCAAACCCTGCAAGGTAGATACTAGCCGGGTCTGATGACTCAGTGGACTAAAGCAGTCACTGCAGTGGCCTGTGTTCGACCTCATGGTCACAGCTTCAAATCTTGGCAGGTCCACTCAGCCTTTCAACCATTTAAGGTTGATGAAATGAGTACCATTGAGTTGGGTAACAATAAACATCTGTTATTCAGCGCCAGGACACCTTTGGGTAGTCGTGCGTTTTACAAATACATCTGTTATGTTAGTATTGCGAAAGAGAAAAGCCAATTAACATACCAAAATCCCCCAAGTCATTCTGCTTCAATGCCATCAATGTTCAGCGCTCCGTCGCATTCTACAAATACATACACATGCAAGCATAAAAGCCTATATACATAAGGATGGATACCAGAATGCCATCTGGGAACACTCCATTACTCATACACTCACATCCAAATCTCACATTAGTAAATGAAGGTTGGGTTGTGGTTAAGTTGCCTTTGAGGCTCCATTGTTGACCTTGAATTTAATATTTCATTAATTTGAATTTTCAAAATAAAAGCAAAATTATGCTAGCATAATCTGGTGCCAGTTTAATCTCTGCTTGAGTTGAGCACAATAGAAAAAAAAGCAAAAGTTCATTATTGCCATTGCATTCTGATTTAAATGTACCTTCAATACCATAGTGTCCATACCATGGCATATTCAACATTCTCTTGTCTTTTTTACATACCCTTGACGTAGAGGTTTGGTGGTAAGGTTTTTAAATGTTTTGACAATCACATTTTTCTGCCCTTTGCTTCTTGCATAAGGACAACGTTTCATACTTTTAGGGGTAATAAGGCAAGATGATGGCTTGTGTCCTACATGGCTGACTAGTACCGCAGAAATATCGCTGATGTACATCGGTTAAAGTGTTCTTTGCACATTTTGGCAATGTGTACAAATGGCAGTATGATGAAAGGACATTTGATTTGCCCCCTTGCATAACTCAAGGCACAAACTTTAGAAAACTCTTCTGTCTGCTACACTTTTCCCCCAAATACTATTTATGTTGTATGCTGTCGTAAATCACAATTTAAGGCACCATAGCAATACAAAACAAAACCTATGCTGCCTGCAGTGACTAAACAAAGGGGTATATTTACAAGCCCCTATCACCACCAGAGCGTTACTTTTTGGGATGTTGTGGTGGCAATAGGGGCTTGGTCCTTATTTACAAGGCAGCATTAAGCTCATTAACATGGCATAACGCTGGCTTGTAAATAAGGCACCCTTTCATGCTATACTTAGCGTGAAAGGTGCAGGCAATGGGTGTTGTGGTGGGCATTCCAACGCAACAGCCATTGATTTTGACGCTGCCCCATACTTACAAGCGTGGCGTAAATATGGGGCAGCACCAAAATTAAGACCAGGGAAAATCTGCTCTTACCCTGGTGCAATGAGGAGAAATGTTTAATTTATCCTCATTTTTGCTGTTTCCATGTGTGCTGCATTGTGAAGCACCCTTAGAAACAGCAAAAGGTCATTGATTATTAATGTGCTGGAAATTGTCCCTTCCTGCACATAAACAATCATTTAAAAAAAGATGATGTTTTGCAACTTCTATGTGTGCTGCATTAAGCAGCACACATAGAAAGTAAAAAAACTCAATTTCAGATTATTTATGTGCAGGAAAGAACACCTTCCTGCACATAATCTTCCCCTAAACGCGGATACCCTTGCACTATGGTGCAAGGGTGCCTGTATCGGCACTAGGGTGTTAAGTTTAGCGCCAGCGCAAAGGGATACGCAGGGCTGCACCATATTGTTGTAAATATGATGCAGCCATGAGTTTCTGAAGTGGCGTAGTGTGGTATTAAACCAGGAAGACTAACGCCGCACTCTGTCACTTTCATGTAAATATGCTCCAAAGTGTGTGACTAACAAACAGTGATACATTTGAGCCAGTGTGCTTTTCAATCAGTCTGCCAACAGGGCATTGCCAGGCTGTGACCTGAGCCTCCGTCATGATTGTAAAGATGAGGGGGGACATGGAAAACAGATGTGGAGAATGGGGGGCTGAACGCTGTATTCAGCCTCTTTTATCTGGTATTAAATCCAGTAAATACAACGCTCTTACGAGTGAGTTTTTACTTGATTTAAATAAGCCTGTAGCATGTGCAGAGTGACAGGGGCCAGAGATTAGAATATCGCAGGCCTAGGACAAAACATGTTCTGTGTTCTCTTGGCAGCTCCATATGTAACAGATTTCCTATAATAGAAACAAGCATTTGCAATGCAATAGGTCTCGCAATTACGAGAGTTTGACCTATTGGCTTTGTAAATGACAATGCCTTTTATGTGTGTGTTGTTTTTAAACTAGATAAATAAAAGGCATTGTCATGTGCAATGTCAATAGCTTAAACTCTCACAAATGCGAGACCTATTGCATTGAAAATGCTTGTTCCTCCCTCTCATTGGTCCCTTCTTCCCGTCATACATATTCAGGTCTATGGTTCCATTTCCTTTTTTTAAGTATTTTTCTTTCTTTCAATTGTCATCTTGAAGTGTTTACTGGGGTTCTTTTGCATTTTTTTTTTGCGTATTGAATGCACGTTCCTGCCAAAACAGCAACAAACATAATTAATTTATAGCGTGATTATGGTGGGTATCTGTGATATATGCAAGGGGATTCACCCCTCTTCAGCCAGGATAGCTTGATTCCAGTGGCATGGAGAGCACAGGGCCCACGTCTGGGCATACCCGTCCCATTCGGGGTGACAAATGCAAGGGGTTTCAACCCTCTTCAGCCAGGATAGCTTGGTTCCAGTGTTACTTACCTCATCTTCCGCGAGGCAGGCGCATGCAGTCTCCTCGAGGCTGACATGTTCAATGCAAACATGTTGTTGTTCAACTAATGCTCCACACTCAGCAGCAGATCGGCAAGTCCAGGTCTCCTGACAACAGCTCAGTTGCAACGGAAATCTGCTTACTATATAACCAGTAATGCAGCTTTTTCAGTCTGTACTTGCTGAAACTAAAATGCTTTGCTTAAAGACACACTGGAAAATATCATCTAAGATCTTTTGAACAGTAATGTTCACAGTTCAGACTTGTATCTTCAATTGTACCATGTTATACTGGTTTCTATAGAAACAGAAACCCGTCAAAAATTAGGATACCCGATACCTCGATCGCTGCCACACAAAGTGCAGTAAAACTGAGGAAAGGCACACATTATGTCCACGCAAGGTAAAACATGTCGCCAAAGGAGCCTCATACTTGAAATAAGGGTCCCTCCTGTAATAGGGGGCGCAATCATACAATTGTCTTCCCTAAAAGCAAGACATAAAAGGTGAAAAACATTATTTTTACATTGTATACTCAAAAAGAAGTTATTTATTCCTATGAAAAGAAAAAAAAAGCATTTAGATTGTCACGAGAATACTTGGTATGCAGATGTTAAACAGAGGATTTTGGCTATGCCACACACACAGCCCTCTCGTATGTCTCAGTCCCTCACTGAAGTTTGCGCCCTGTGCTGACATTGCTGACGCAAGATTGGGGGATCGATCAAAGCACGCTGCTGCTGTACAGGGAGCCCAGAAATGCAAGTTTCCAGACAGAATTTGCGTACAATTACACGCAAGCGCATATGAGGCAATAAGGCACAAACAGACAGGGAGGTCCGACCAACTGAGCCTCTCATAGTCAACAGTGGAAGCAATGACTTCTGCATACCCACAATCCTCAGGGTGTCAGTAATCGAGGTATCGGCTTCCAGGTTTATGCAAGGTTTCTGATACTAAAGAACCGTAACGACTTATTTATGAAATAAGATTTGGTAAAGTAAAGGGTGATTCAATACAGAAAATAAAGCTAATTGAAAATTTACTGTATGTTTTCTAACAATGTCGCTCTGAATAAGCAGGCATTTCTAGTCTTTATTTCTACAAATATCTGCTTTAAATTGTTCTAAAAAATGAAATATGTTTGCCGCTATTTTGGCAGAAAAGCACATTTAATACACACACAAAAAAAGCTGGAGCCATTGCAGAATGACAGACACTTGTTTACATCGCGCTTTCTCCCCCAAAAAAGCGCATACACCGAGTAATGAACGGGAGAGTGTCACGCCGCCTGTAAAGCATCCAGTCCAGGTGGGCGTGGAAAAAAGTGGACAGGGTGGTAACCAGGAGGGACTAAAAAGCCTCTGGAGCAATAATAACACCACATTTAGCATAAAAGTTGAAGCAAAATGACACGCACCAATGGGAAACACGGACTGAGCACAAAGCGAACTTCTGGAACCGTATTGATTCCCAGAAGCGCTTGTATGGCGAGAGCAACTCATGCGTGCTGCTAATGCCAGGCGAGACCTAAAAAAGGGAAAATCAAACAGTATACGATTTTCAGGAAAGCAAAGATAATTCTACAGTTTCTCTCTGCTGAAAGAGAGGATTAAACAATTAGATCCTTGGTCTTTTGTTGAAAAAAATCTGTGCTTTCAGAAGTGTTAGTTCAATTGGATCTACTGATATAAATAAGAACTCCAACAATGCACTAGTTTGTTACACAAATCCAGGGTCTGGAGCACTTCTTGATGCTCTTTTTATCGATTTGTTATAATAGCTACCTCTGGCCTGTTCTATTAATGAACGCTTGAAATACTATTGACTTGTAATTTACTCTGATTATTGTTAATAATAGTAAATATCTATAATTATCTTTTTGAAATCATGTTTGTTTTTTCTATTCTACAAATACTGCTCGAACAAAATAAAAATGAAAAAGCGGGGGGTGAGGCTTGAACACTGAACTCGTGGAATGATCGTGTGACTTTAGTCGCAGGTTTGGAATCTCGGCAGAGCCAAATCCAGAGTTTTTTTTGTTTTCTCCTTTCGTGTATGTCAGTTCCCTAGTAGGTTCATTACTTTTCATTCTGATATTTGGAGCTGTGTTTCTTTTCATTGTAAAAACAGGGTTTCGAATACCAGATTGTGAACATGATAAATGATCATTGCATGATGACTCACAACTGACATGGGACATGGTGAGATCTCAGTTTTACCCAGGCATCCTTCTTTGCATTTCAATGCACGGGTAGCTTTTGTAAGCCAAGCTTTAAGGTATCACCTATGAGACAGCACATGAGCTGTTTGTTGCAAGGCCTAATGCTAGCTTACAGTGATCTTAGAGCCCGTGGTGAAACACTTAAAAGGCCCCAAAGGTGAGAACTATTGGCTATGCCAATGCTTGTTAATCTTGTAAATAGACCTGCTGGAAACTGTTTCAGACTCCGTGTCACCACAACAATATGGAAAACCAAAATATTTATAATGCTATTTGGTGGGAAATATTTAAAAAAGAAGCGAGAAAAAATAGAATGTGAAAGATCGAAGCTATTTATTTGATTGCACGCAAATAAACCAAGTGCGGCTAATTTGCCCAACCAATGACATGTTTCAGTAAGTCCCAAAACTTTAGACAGCATCATTTTGCAAACAGGGATTTTTCGCATCTTATTCTAAGTACTAAAGAAAAAGAAAACAGCAAGTCCCTAAATGCCAAGTACTGTTGCCTAAAAGCCGGAACTGGTTGATGGTGACAACAAGTAATATGAGGCCAATTAGCAGTAATGCAAGCTCTTTCACGAGTTGCAAAAAGCCTGGCTATTACTCCTGAAATCTTTTGTCAAAATACATTTAGCTTTCGTCATTATATTGAGCTTCCACCATTATATGTTCTTTTCAAATGTAGAATGGCGTTGTAAGTATGCCACGTTTGTGTCCAAAAACTGGCAGGTCCATCCACAGCCAACATTCGACATACAGTTTTCGGATACACGGATCTTGCACAATACTGTCACCCCTACTTCCTTCTATAACCTCACTCTATCACTTTTGTGGGTAATAAGTCAACATCAAAATAGCAATCTCTTTATACATTCCACAAATTAATCTGTTATTGGGATTGGTCTAGTTAGCAGTTTGAAAGCCTGTAAACGATTGACACCCCATACATCTCCTCACTCTCTCTACTCAGCTCCTTTCTCTCTCTCTGCGCCTGTCTCGTTATTCTTGCACTCCGCTCTCCCGATAAGGTCCTGTTTTGGACAGTGTTTTTGTGACTCTTTTCTCAGTCTTACAAATGTGTTTGTAGACTCTGACACTCTGCTTCACTTGCAAAACCTTTATCTTGCCATCATTTACCAGAGAATCTTTATGTCTGACTGGGTCAAACATATTTCTGAATCGTCACAAACCTCCGTACCCAGTCAAGAAGAGATTAACTGAAGCCTATATAAACTAAAGTCACCTATAGAGTAAGTGTGAAGGAAACACACGCAGTATGATGGGTTTAAGTGTCTTGTGTCTACATTTGTAGATCCTTAATTTAATGCTGGCGGAGCGGGAGACTCTCATTTCAAGGTTAAAATTATATAGGCGTAAAACCCCCTTAAAACACAGTAAATAAACCATTAAAAGCAGGGGGATGGGAGCACGCTACTTGAAAAAGAGCACCAGCTGCCCCAGATGCATAATGGGAGATGTAGTTCAAAATGATTTCATTCACTTTTAGTTACCCTCAGGCAGGAGAGTGTTTGTTCACCGTCAGTGTTGGCACAGTCAGTGGTTGCCTCTCTGGACACGTTTTTGGAGTCTTATCCACCTTAGGTTGAGAGAAGCAAATACATATGGGGTTTCTTGTAATTCTGCTTGTTGTCTCTGGTGTTGAGTACCATTGCAATGTGCGCATGTGCACCCCTAAGGCTTATCATCCAAATCACTCCAGAAGGAGCCCAACAATCACAGGAGTGGGGGGAGTGGGAGGGGGGAGTTGCACACTGCTGACACAACAGCACCAGTTCTCCTAGTCTCGGAGCCCATGAAATAACAGGGGAGGGAACACATTGCTGTAATAACAGCATCAATTCTTCCAGCTGCTTTATGCTAAATGCAGTTTATAGTGATTTAAGTCACTTTCACTTAATCACAGGTGGACAGATGTTCGCCATCAGTACTTGCATCACCTTAACGGTGGATTCTTCCCCATCTTTATCGAAGAGATGCCTGTATGTTTGAAAGTGCTAAAATTATGCTCATAGTCTTACAGTTTAGGTACCATTCGAACGTGCACAGTTGCCTCCCATAGGCTTGTCAGTCAAATTACTCTATAAGGAGCTCAATGATCAAGGGGAGAGATGGCACACTGCTGACATAGTGGCACTAGGTCCCCCAAATCAATCAATCAATCAAATAATCAATCAGTATTTGTTAAGCGTGTCTACTCTCCTGCTAGGGTCGCAATGCGTTATGCAAGATGTATTTCATAGTATACATACACTGCATAAATTACAATCCTAATCAAAATGTAAAAAATATCCGTAAGTGGATCAGACAAAATCCCTTAAAATCTAACGTGTCTAAACAATAGCCGACTTTAAAACATGAAAATATATTTTCATACAGTAAAACACTAATATTTAGCATACAAAAATAAAAATTGATTATTACATTTCATTCAATGATATATGAAGTATTCGGCACTCGTATTTATGCAAACTCTACATCTTGCATGCAAGCTTCCAAGCTCACTGCGTGCCATGAAGAGACCTGTTATGCAGAAAAAAAGAACATCACTGTCAGTCAAATTCATGAAGATCAATCACATTGCCCAAAAGACAGTTATCAAGCTTGGCATTTACAGTGTGGACCTCCTGAATCTTAACCCTCTCTAAACGCAAACCAACACAGAAACAGAGCATGCTGTAAGGATGCAGAAAGAAATATTGAAGCCTGTGGAGCTGAATGATAAGAAGTGAAGGGGAAGTACATTCTAGATGCCTTGGGTTGGACAAGCTATGGGAAAAATAGTATTGTCAAAAAGAATATTTTCAGAGGCCAGACATGTATAATACATTCAATAATTGAGCATGAGCTTCTCTGGGTGATTAACATTGCTTTATGAATATATAATTGAATAATGTTGACAGACCTTTTGTCAGATCCTGTTCATGGGGTCACGGGGCAAACAGAGGCTACTGGCCCACAGCTGTAAGGGGCCACTGTTGTTTGTCTCCAATGCCCTCAGGTCCATCCTACTACAGCTCTGAAAATTGTACCAAGTACAACCCCTTCAGCACTTGATTCTCTCTCTTAGGGATAACGAGCAATCACAAGCTTCTGGGGAAGGCTAGTGTGGAGGTACAACAGATCAAGCACTCAACAGACAAACAACAATGCAATAACGTTATTGCCCAGCCCAGTGCTTGCATTTAAAAAGAAAAACACTTTATTTCACAATAAACTCAACACCACACACTGTCACAAAAAGTATCACATACTAGTTGTGGGTGCCAGGCAATTACTTTTAGGCGAGGATGAGTCCCAACCTATCTCAATCTAGGTTCCCATTATTGTGGGTCTTTCCAGCTAAAGCATTTCGCATCTCACCCTTGATTTGGTTCCGCTGTCACCTTTCTGCACTTCAGTCCATGTTCCTCCATTGTTAGAGGAGAAAGTGTGTCGACCACCATTGGGCGAGGCAACTGCTCTACTCACTGCAGGAAGATAGGAGCCAGCGATGGCATGTGGCTGGTTTCTGGTGGCAGCCTTCTCCTGACAAACCATGGTGAGTGGTCCATGGCCACACATCCCACTTGGATCTCCCTCCTATGAACTGGAGGAGTCGTTGGTTCAGTCGCATAAGCCTCCATACACTGAAGCATTGCAATACTCCTCCTGATGCAAGTTAATGGCCAGGTTGATTTGAGGTGACGTGGGAAGCAGTGGCTGGGTTCTATCAGGCACAGATCTAGGATAGCGCCACACGCTGTGACTCAGTTTCTGATCACAAATATTGACAATTGCCTCGAAGTAGCAACTTTATTCCAGCAGTGTATTGCAAACAGCCCACAATTGGCAAGTGCTAGGGCGAACCGCCATTTTATTCCATTCAGATACATTAGTAGCAAATGCCACAACTTCACAGGTCTATTCTTCAGTGGTGGAGACTGCACAGGCACATTCAGGCACGGTCCATGGCCACGACAACAGGATCAATGGGGAAATCAGCTAGGCTTACTTTAGCAGGTGATCCACATCCTCATCTTCAGCAATACTGTCTGGAGCTCGGCCAGGAGGACACAATCACATGCTCCATGAGTCCCTGTCGCAGAGACCACTGCACCTGCTCTTAATCCAGACCGATTCTAACTGATGTCCCTTCACCTCTGAGAAGCTGGTTGTCAGTTAGGCACTAGCTCTGATTGCAGAGTAGACGTCTGAGTACTAGCTGGACCACCCCCTCCTTCATTAAGAGAACTGTGAACTGGAACAAGTGTGTCAAAGGTTTGCACTTTTACACAGGGATGACAGACGGATGCGTTTTGTATTGATTCTCCTTTCATATATCATTCTCAAGCTATCTTCCAAAGCCTTTATCTAGAGTGGTATTCCTCACAGCAGAGTTGTCTCCATGCTGGAACACCCCAACAGAGGCCAAAGAGGTGTGAGCATTTTGCACATGACTATCAACAGCCATACCTGGGATCAGGAAGAGAGACAAAAGGCTCATGCTTTTCTAAATAACCCTTCACACTCTGACAAGAGGAACTGTAGTCCCACCCTTCATCTCTAGCTTCCTCAAAATGTCACATTCAGGAATACATACTAATCATCCGCCCTCTAAATCAAAATGATGTAATCAAACTTCTAAGGGAAAGCCTGTCCCCTTTCCCCCCATTTTAGTGTCAAGGTTCATTCCCTTCTTTCTCTTGAATGTCAACATTACACTACTACTGTCTGAGAAAGAAATTTAAAACCCATCTTATGCACAAGAACAGGCAAGGGTTTTTTAGAATGCACCCCACATGCTTGTGTCACTCTGGTGAACGCAGGCACTCACTTATGTGTGCACCACACAGTCCGTGGGATCTTAGCACCAGGATTCTGGCTGATTCATAGCACTGGTACTTTACACAAGTGGTTCAGTAGGCTTCCGCTCCTTTGATAAAGGTAAAATGGCTGGTCACACTATGCTTTCAAAAAACATGGTATGCTACACAACTGCGCTACATGCATGAATCTGGAACAGTAGTCCTCAGCCACTATGAAGAGCACTCTTGGTACACGGCTCCAGGTCCAAGACTGCTCCAAGACTTGACTATTGTGAAAGAGCAGGCCTAGGCTGCCTCATAAAGGCTATATTAGTTTGAGACTGGGTCTAAAATAAAAAAAATCTGGTTGTTCATAATTTTTATCCACAAAGTCAAGGCTCCTCAAATGCCCCAGACATTATTGAGATGCATTAAAACCCACTTGTATGCGACCCATTAGTGAACCCATGGTAAATACAATAATCTTAATAATCTGCTATTTGGTAATAAGGTAAATCACTTAATCACTCTAATTTTAACAGGCTTCCGGTGACAGTGAATGAACAATGATTCCAAATCCCTAAAATTGATCAACATAGTCAAATTTTAAAGAAAATTAAAGACAACAAGACCAGTAATATTAGTTAGAGAGGACCTCCACAACAAAAGAGGCAGGATGAAATCAGCCAAACTGACTAGGGCACCACTGGTTAGACGACAATGAAACCTATCCAATATCACCAGCTCGCAGACAATCGAAGCACTTTCAATTTTCCTCACACTTGCACTCAATGGAGCATGTCTATGAAGATAATCCCGGGGTACTGAAAATGCCTCTCAGTGTTACCTTAGGCTGCTTCCATGAGGTGTCTCCTTCCACTAAGGCTAGGCGAGGAGAGAATTCACTAAAGTACTCTGTAATAAACACACACCACTGGTAGGACCCTGGCATTGATCACAAGCCAGTACCGGCTGCAAATCTAAAAACAAATAAATAAATAAAAGGGACACAACTACTGCAAAGTAACTATACAGATTATTAGTGGGGCAATTTATGATTTAACGCCAATTCAGCAGCAAACTGTACCTCTTGCGCAGATCCATCCATCATGTCACTATACAGAAAGTCAAACAGAGGCTCACTGTCTTCCTTAACGTCCTTTGTCATTATCATGATGTTCACTCTGGAGGTAAGACTTTTAACAGGTCACATGGGACACCCTCCTGGGTTCACTTGTGGTGTTTGTGTCCTCCAAGTAGTTTGCATCAGAACCTTTCTGTACTTCTTGAATAGGCCCCTCACTTTTCCACTAAAGTTCTGGGACAAATGGACTTTAAAAACAACACTTCCTGACCTCCCTGGTACCCCACTGACATTGTGTTCAAGTCATGCGGTTTCTTTTTCAGTTCTTAGCTAGTCTTAAGGTTTGCCTCGCCTGACTTATGTACTGCGCCCATCAACTTCCTGAAACCAATCATATGGTCCATCACATCCTTCTGAGGTGACTCAGGAGTTCCTTCTCTAATCAAAGGGAATGATTCCAGTACTGCATTTCCAAACAGAAGCTCAAATTTGCTGAAACCTACTCCCTTCTGTAAATTCTCCCAGTATGTGAATATCAGGCATGGTTAGAGAAGATCCTACTTCTCCCTGAGTTTCTTAGGCAGAGTTCTGATTATGCTCTTTTCCATTCAATCTCTCCACTAACCCAGTGGTTTGTGTGTCATATGATGTGGAATAGTGGTATGTCACACCAGCTCTCTCATGTAAGAGGAAATAAAATGGGTTCCCTGATCAGAAATCTCTAGAAAAGATCCCTAGGAGAACCCTAATTACCACTTTTGCTGTCATGCTCCTCACAGGTATGACCTTGGGATACTTGGTGTTAATGTCTACTATTCTCAAGACATCCCTGATAACCTAATGCTGAGTTTGGGTTGAATGGACAACCTTCTTTAATGGCACACTTCTGAAACGAGCAATAATTGTTCCATGGTCTTAACTTCAGACTTGCATCTCAGCTCACAAGTACGATAAGTTCAAAACAATGTCTCTGTGTCTCTGCACAATCCTGACCATAGAACACCGGATCTAAGCTATCCTGGATCTTTATAATGCCCAAGTGTCCTTCCAAGAGAAATTCATGGACCAGAGACAACAGGAATTTCTTGCGCATTTGAGGAATCTGCTGTCTCCTGCTACCACCTGGCTCAGGATTAACCTTCTCACTATACAGTAGAACAACATGATAGCCAACTTAGTGTCCTCAAATGGCTCCTTTGTTGACCTGCTCCTGCGTTTATTTTCAAAGTCCCACAAGCATAGGTACTCAACTTGTGCCGTATGGCAATCCTCCGGGTTGGTCCTTTAGCAGTTCACAATCCTTGGAGTTCTGGCAGTGACTCAGACTCCTGGTCCACTTTGGGTATTTCACTGCTAGTAACTTCTCAGTACCTGCCTTGATATGCTAACTACCTTGCTCTGGTATCTGAAACTTGAAAATAGTCCCAGTTTCAACCTGAAACTGACAAGCAGCATGTGTTTTAATCAACACACATCTTGTTGTCCAGGTCATATAGGTTTTAGGGAGGAGGGAAATGTGAGTAGTTTCCTTTTGCGTAATTATGAAAAATTACAGCACAGCACAATTACCTGTAAATACACAAAATTCAAATCAATTATTTCATGCTATGTTTTAGCGCAAAATGCATCTTTGCATCAATTTCTTTGCGCGAGGATGCACTTAAACAAGAGCACCACAAACAATAGACCCTCCCGCTCTGTTGTTTCTGTGCATTCACAGGGCATTTTTACTTTGTTTACTGTGAATTGTACCATTGACAGTAAGGTTGTAATGTAAATGGTGAGTGATTACGCAAAACACACAAAAATACTGAAATTATGCTAATTACAATTATTTTCAAGGCCTAAATGGCTTCTGGTAATGGTAGAAACCTGGTGCAATGAGATCATTGACCAAGAAAAATTGAGCACGTTCCTTCTTTCTCACCCCTACATCAACTACAGCCTACTTGCCATTGATTTCCACATCAACTCGGAAAATTGGATACTCCATGTCCAACCTGCTGGCTACTAGGCATGTGTCATTAGCACCAAGGAGAACCTCCTGAGTCGCCTGGATACCCTGATGGGTGACAAGTAGCGCTCGACAAATCTACTGATGAATTGATTGATTGATTTGGGAAGCTTAACAATAGTTATAATAGCTCTCATCCCATGGACACTAGCAAACACAAAACCCATCATGTGTGGGTGAATGTGCTTCAAACATCTGGTTCCCTCTCTCAGATGTCCGTAGAAACTAGGATATGATCAACAGGGTCCTCGCAGAGACAACACATTAGCTATCATGATGTAGCTGGTAATGGGTCTTTTGCCTGGCAGTGTTTTGCAATGGTGACATTTAAGTACTAGGAGGAAGTGGTCCCAGTGTGGACAAGAAACAATTTACACAATTCAAAGAATTAATCAAAAAACAACAATTAGATCCACAGAGTTTTATTCACTGAGGGATCAAATGTAATGAATACACATACCAAACAGTCAACTCTATTCAAGGTCATACAGTGCCCCGGGGAGGAAGGAAGGAAGTGATCAAGGTGAGGATAAGGGAGTGGTAGGAATGTGTGACAGTAAAATCAAACATTTAGAAACGAATTTGGCTGTGAGTTATATAGCCAAAAAGGCCACAATAATAATAATGGCGACCATCACTTAGAAAGGCATACTTCGCAATGTACAATTAATCTACACAATGTTGGCGTCAAGTTGCCACAAGAAGAACAACAGTCGACGTTACGACCCTCTTATCAGTGCAGGGAATGTTTGTATCCTTGCTGCGGGGTCTTCATCAGGACCAAGGGGTGGGGGCAGGTAACCTAATGAAAGTGAGTACAATGAACTAGAATTACTAGAGGGGTACAATTCCAGCCTCATAAGTTATCACATCTGTAGTTATGCAACAATGAAAACGCACTATGTACTTAATCATTAGTTAAGAGTAATGGTAGGATTATTATAATTGCATATGACTCTAGAAGTGAGAGTATAGAGCATCACAGATTGCAGGATAAATGTACCGTGGTATGGACAACGTCCAGCCGTAAGGGACAGTGGTACAAAATATCAAATACATTTGGAGAGGGGACCCGAGCGTACGGATCAGAGAACTGGCACGTTTGGTGGCGGCAACACTGGGTCAAGGCCAAACACGTTTAAGACGTATTTTAAATAAATAAAATACCTGGGATTGATTAAACGTTGGAACTGGATAGATGGAGTTCGGTACCGAATATCCTATGGGAAGTGTCTGAAACATAGTGAATACGTATTACAAGCTTATCAAGGGTGCAGTGACTTCACAATAATTAAAGGGAGGAGCAAACTTACCTCTGGGTAAGAGTCCTCAGTATAGTTATTTATTATGGTGTTGTCAATAGTCAGGCAGCACCTGAAAATAACGTACGTGCACTAATTAAAAGCCTACCAAACAAAGGGCAGCTAATGCGCAGTATGATAGTGCCGGTGTCAACCAAATGAATGAAGATTACCGATATACAGGAAGAACACTCGTGCGGTGCTGGGCAGAATTTAAAGCAGCGTCAGAAAGGTTAGAGATGAATCTGCCGTTCGTCTGTTAGGTCAAGAAGGGGCGAGAAACGGGAACTTAATTAGAAAATACGTCGCAAATGAGTAATGGATATGGATGGACCGGGAAGGGAATATTACTTACTAAAGCCGACTGAATCGGAGAGCTCCGTGCAAGGGTGACGACGCAAGCTCTATTTCCTGGTTAATGAAATCACCATGGTAACGTTGTCACGTGGGGTACGGGCGGACCATGAAACCCGACAACAGTCTACGCGGGTAAATGCTGTCATAGTCACACCAGTAAGTTCAGGAGTACTGAAGAGTATGGAAAGGCAGCGCAGTGTGGAATTGATGTGCCAACATCACAGTACAAATAAATAGAGTCGATCCAGACAATTAACATGTGGTAAATTAGTACACTCAATAATGTAGGTGAATGGTCAAAGAATATCAAAATTGGGTGCATGATTGAAAAATATCAAACTTGGGAGTCAAGGGATCAGGAGAACAATATGGTATCACATAGCCAAACGGCGTGAGCATGGCGTACCTCTCTGACATGAGGGTAAGGCACATTGAGCTTCTAAATAAAACATAAGCATTTAGGAAAAAGGAGAAAAAGACAACATGTTATTAAATACTTAATTATGGCGTACCTCCCAGCCATGGGGGTAAGGCCATTTGACTGATACTCAAATATATATATTAAGATACATATATTAAATTAATTAAGAGAATGGTGATAGTTAGATTAGGGCCAGCCCCCGTGGATCGGAATGTTAGCAATAATATAAGTAGAGGACATTGGTTTAAGACGTTGGGCACAGTGTCATGATATCTAACCCCTCATGGAAGTGTAGCTAATTGGGAAAACGAACTGTCATGTTCATTGAGGCCAGTGTCAATTGAATCAAAGAAATAGATCCATTTGAGTTCACGGGTGTTGAGAATGTCAGAGATATTTCCACCTCGTAGTCCCAATGTTGCCTTTTCGATGACAACCCATCGCAGACTGTCAGGGGGATGAGAATTCAGCTTGAAGTGGTCCACAAGTAGTGCGCCAGGGACATCACAACGGATCCTACTCATATGCTGTAAAATCCTCACTTTTACTTTTTGTTGGGTTTGGCCGATGTAGATTTTTTGACATGGGCAAACGATGGCATAGGTGATATTATTCGAGTTGCAATTGCTGAGGGTCTTGAGCTTGACTGTGAGATGGTGATGTTGGAATTCTTTAGTTTGAATTGTAGAATCGCAGACTTTACAATGACCACACTTAAAATGGCCAATCACTGGTGGTAAGTTCCACAAGGAATTGATGGTGGGTTGGTTGGCTGTGGATAGGAAGGAGCATACCACATAGTCCTTAATGCTCTTAGCTTTCTTGAACGCATGTAGCGGTGTCTCAGGTTGGTGGATATCTTCAGATACCAAATGCCAATGCTGGTTAATAATCCGTTTGATCCTGTTACTTTTTGTATTGAAGGTGGTGACACAGACAATACGATTCTCCTGTTGGTTGGTTCTGTCTTGGGGTGACAGTAATTCTTCCCGGGGGTAGAACCACGCGCGTTTGCGTGCTTTCTTTATCAGACGTCTTGGGTAGCCACGGTGTAACAACCGACTGGAAAGATCCTCTGATTCTGAAAAATAATGTTCTTACCCGGAGCAATTCCTACGTATTCTCAGGAATTGCCCAAAGGGCAGATTGTCGCGGAGGGCTCGTGGATGGTGACTGTTATAAGCCAATAAATAGTTTCTTTCGGCAGGTTTACGTTACAGTTTGGTAGAGAGTGATCCAGATTGATGATAAATGGTGACATCCAGGAAATCAATGGTTTCACTATGAGACTGGAGAGTAAACTTAACATATTGAGATTGTTGGTTCAGCCAAGTAAAGAAGCAACTTAAATCGTCCTGGTTACCATTCCAAATTAGCAGAATGTCATCAATGTACCTCATCCAGAGACCAATGTGGTCTCTGAATGGGTTCACCTGATTGAGGACCGAATCATCCTCAAAGGCTGCCATGTAAAGTATGGCTACATCCGGAGCGAAGGGAGCCCCCATGGCTACCCCGGATGTCTGGAGGTAAAAATTGGTGTCAAATAGGAAAAAGTTCCTAGTCATCGCTATTTTAAGCAAAGCCACAATGAACTCTGATGGGACTTGTACAGGAGCAGGACGTTTCTGAAGACATCTAGCAATCACTGTAAGTGCTTCTAGTTGTGGGATGCAGGTGTATAGGGAGACCACATCACATGTGGCTAGCCTTTGGATCAAGGGATCATAGGATAGACTTTCAACAATGTTAATAGTGTGCATTGTGTCTCGTAGGTACGATGGAGTGGACTCAGCCAAAGGTTTGAGGAAAAAGTCCATGTATTTCCCCAGTGGTTCAAGAATGGAACCACATCCGGAGACAATTGGGCGTCCAGGAGGGTTTTCCATACTTTTATGGATCTTGGGTAGGGTGTATAGTGTGGCCAGGCGAGGATGTTTGCTGTTCAGAAGCAGAAATTCATTTTCAGACAGAAAGCCTAGATCAAGACCTGTCTGGGTTAATTCTAAAATTTCATGTGCAATGGTTTTGGTGGGATCAGACCTCAGTAGTTGGTAACATGAGTCATCTTGTAATTGACGCAGGATCTCAGATTTGTAGGCAGATGAATCTTGGACAACGATAGCCCCACCCTTGTCTGCGGGCTTGATCACCACTTGTTGGTTTGTTGTTGCTAATGACTGTAGTGCTGCCTTTTCAGATTTGCTGGTATTGTACCTTATGAAGGTTTTGTCCTGGAGGACTCGTTGGACATCTCTCCATACGACCGCTTCATAAGCTAGAATCTGATTTGACATACTGTTGGCATACGGAACAAAGGTTGAAGGAGGTCGTAGGCCAGTTACAGATGACTTGGACTGTGCTTCAGTGTTGCGTAAAAAGTACTTTAATCGGATCTTTCGAAAGAATTTGTAAAGTTCCGTTCGTATGATAAAGTTATCTGGTTGGTACGTGGGAACGTAAGAAAGTCTTAGTACTTGAAGTTCGTCATTGGTTAGTGGTTGTTGGGATATATTCACCACCGGGTTCAAGGTTTCGATGGTTTCTACCAGCGGTAGGTTTTGTTGCGAGTCACCCTCTCGCCGTGTTGTTCGGGTTGAAATCAAACTTGTTTCGAAGCTTGGCCGCGTCCTCCATCCCAGTTGTTCTGGTTGTGCTGTGGCCACGTTGTTGTTGGCCGCGGGGCCAGGTGTTGCCTCTGCCTCGAGGGGGTCGCCATGAGCCTGGGCCTTGTCCTAAAAAAGGAGTGTATTGATGGGGTGGGTGATTGTAATCAGGGTATTGGTATAGATTGCTTGGACCAGCTAAATCCTGTTCTCCCCCGGAGCTGTAGGATGAATCGGAGAATGTTTGGAAATTCCGTCTGCCCCGATAGGATCCACGACCTCTATTGGTGAAGCGACCCTGAGTGTCTTGCCGGTAGTAGTCCTCCTGTAAGTATGGGTATGTCTTTTTTTTGTCGTATAGACGAATATCACGAGCTAATTTTTCAAGTTTGCGGTTTTGGGTGGTTAAGTCAAAATCTTTAAGTGTGGCTTCCAAGTTGGTTAGCGTATCCTTAGCACTGGCAAAGTTGGTATCTGCAGCGATCTCGGCCTTTAATGCCTTAATTTCAGCGGTGATCAAATGAACTTGTTCTGCGGCAGTTTCCACGCCGAGGACCATCCAATGACGCGAGCAGTTATTGCAGATGTGACTGAATCCTTCTTTAAATTTGGGAACTTCAATGAAGATAGCCGGTTCAATTTTGATTTGCAGTCCCACAGGGATTATGTTCTCTTTCAAATACCTTGTAAGTATTTGGAGTTGTTTCTCAGAATCGTTTGGGTGCCGGTCGCAGCGCTTCAGTTCATCTTCAGAGAACTGTCGAAGCAGCGCGGCGTCTGCCGCTCTTCTCACGCGCATAGCAAGGATCCACAAGCCGAAAAACGAAGGCGGTCTAACTGGTACACTGTATAACTTAAGTGCGCCGGCACCCCCACCATTTACGAGTTTTTTCAACATTGAGGGAGTGACCCGACCCCCCGAAAAGAAGTGACAACGACCCCCCAGTCCATGTCCTGAGGAGAACCCGTTAACCTTCACTGGGTTCGAAACGCGTCGACGTCAAGCACCACCAAGATACCAAATAACTAGGGCGTAATAGGAATAAATTTCACACATTTCTACACTGCTGTTTAGTTTTTGTGTGTCTCCTATTTACAGCACCGTGTGCCAAATTCACTGTGTATTCTGTGGTGGGTGAAACAAGTAGGCTAGTATTTCATCTGTTAGTCCACTTGTACAATTTTCATTCAGGATTGGTGCCTCAATGATAGATTTAGTTGAGGCATTGTACAGTTGTCCATACTTAATGTTTATCACAATTGTTTATGTGTTGTATATTTGATTTGATTTGTTGTTTTTGGTGTATTCAATGTATTTGTGAACCTTTGCAAATGTTGTGGTGTATCTTTTGATGCTCAAAAAAAACTCTGCTCATAACCTTTTATAAAATACAAAAAGTGATTCAACACTAATCGTTGTCCAGTCTAGCAATTGTTTATACTAGGTTGTGTATTGCTTCAAAAAACGTTAGCTGCCCGGCTTTTGTTAAATTCTGCCCAGCACCGCACGAGTGTTCTTCCTGTATATCGGTAAGCTTCATTAATTTGGTTGACACCGGCACTATCGTACTGCCCATTAGCTGCCCTTTGTTTGGTAGGCTTTTAATTAGTGCACGTACGTTATTTTCAGGTGCTGCCTGACTATTGACAACGCCATAATAAATAACTATACTGAGGACTCTTACCCAGAGGTAAGTTTGCTCCTCCCTTTAATTATTGTGAAGTCACTGCACCCTTGATAAGCTTGTAATACGTATTCACTATGTTTCAGACACTTCCCATAGGATATTCGCTACCGAACTCCAGCTATCCAGTTCCAATGTTTAATCAATCCCAGGTATTTTATTTATTTAAAATACGTCTTAAACGTGTTTGGCCTTGACCCAGTGTTGCCGCCACCAAACGTGACAGTTCTCTGATCCGTACGCTCGGGTCCCCTCTCCAAATGTATTTGATATTTTGTACCACTGTCCCTTACGGCTGGACGTTGTCAATACCACGGTACATTTATCCTGCAATCTGTGATGCTCTATACTCTCACTTCTAGAGTCATATGCAATTATAATAATCCTACCATTACTCTTAACTAATGATTAAGTACATAGTGCGTTTTCATTGTTGCATAACTACCGATGTGATAACTTATGAGGCTGGAATTGTACCCCTCTAGTAATTCTAGTTCATTGTACTCACTTTCATTAGGTTACCTGCCCCCACCCCTTGGTCCTGATGAAGACCCCGCAGCAAGAATACAAACATTCCCTGCACCGATAAGAGGGTCGAAACGTCGACTGTTGTTCTTCTTGTGGCAACTTCACGCCAACATTGTGTAGATTAATTGTACATTGCGAAGTATGCCTTTCTAAGTGATGGTTGCCATTATTATTATTGTGGCCTTTTTGGCTATATAACTCACAGCCAAATTCGTTTCTAAATGTTTGATTTTACTGTCACCCATTCCTACCACTCCCTTATCCTCACCTTGATCACTTCCTTCCTCCCTCCCCGGGGCACTGTATGACCTTGAATACAGTTGACTGTTTGCTATGTGTATTCATTACATTTGATCCCTCAGTGAATAAAACTCTGTGGATCTAATTGTTGTTTTTTGATTAATTCTTTGAATTGTGTAAATTGTTTCTTGTCCACACTGGGACCCCTTCCTCCTAGTACTTACTGAACCCAGGTCCCAGTGACTATGTTTGGGTAACCCACTTATATATAAACCCCTGGTGACATTTAAAGCAGGTTATGACTTTAAACTTTCTATTCATTGCTATCCAGCCTTTTTTGTGACTTGGAAACCAATTCCCCATATGCTTCTGTCCTCTTTGGAACATTAGAAAATATCTTTGCCCTTACCTTTAATTTGGTACCAGCCTGAGGAGAGTTCCTCTCCTCTTTCAGCTTGAAACTTTGTTAGACTAAACGCTCCCACAAGAATCACTCTTGGACTTAATGACAATTGTAACATAGAAATTTGATAGTGTTTACTGTCTTGGGAATTTATTGGAAAACACATCTTGGGATAAAAACTATGTATGTCTGGATAGACACTGAGGTAAGGGGCTAAGAGAGCCTGCCTCCATAGCCAACACGTCCTCCCTTTATTCTCTATCATGTTTCTCTCCCCATATTCCACCCCAATTTGTTCCCTCTCCACTTTATCTAACTGGCTTCTAATATACTTAATGAGGACCTCCCTATCTTGATCTGAGAGCCCTACATGATATATACATGCACAGATCTCTCCACTGATCCAAGGACAGGGTGTCAAGGTGTACTCCGTACAACCTTATATTTGACATTCCTATTCCAACACCTATCTATCAGAAATATGGCAAGATGTTGGTGCTTCACAATGAACCAACATTTCATTCCACCATCTCTGTGCTACCACAATGATCTGTGGTAGCAAATACAAAAGTCCAGAATATGAGCAGGTGCTCATGGTGGATTTTGCATTTTATGAAATATTTTGGTTACTTTTTTTGTTCTAGTTCTTCATCTGAAAATATCTATCTGTTGGTACTCGTCACACTCAGGAACAAATCAGTACTGGACTGAATTTAGTCTGCAGTTTTAATGACAGTCCTTTGCAGAAGTCTACAATATTGTAGAGAAAATCTGAATATTTGATTGTAATTAATGCATTTTCTTAATGCTGCTCTTATAGTGCTTTGATGCTTTAAATTTGAAAGGATTCAGTAAACACCTTTACCTTTTTCTATCTTTTCAGCATGAGGAATGTGAGGTTCATGTCCTCTGCACTAATGTTGCAGTGTACAGGATGCAATCGTCATTTTCCCAGAGGGGTTGTTGGTAAAGCACTGCCTATTGCACTGGAGAATTCACCCATTTTTGCCACCACCTGGGGCAGATCTGGAAAAACTTCCCCCACAGACTTCAGCCCTCGATATCGTCCGCTAATACCTTCCCCATGGCAGGGTCAAGCTGATGACATATTTGCTCCGATAACATTGCCCTGGAGACTTGTAAGTCTTGTAGTCCAGTCCTCAGACTGCTCAATGCCAAGGAGAGGTACTACTGGAAAAGAAAAAAACTCCCCTTTCCAATATTGCCTCTCCCTAAAGGATCCCATTTTGAGGATTGCGGTAGGGCTGGGCTTTGTGGGGTTTTACCCCCTTTACAAAATGCCGATCCCCTCATGGCAGAAATTAAATTTTAACCATTTTCCTTCCTTGAGGGTGGGGAGAGTGTGCCCTCAATGCCATCCCCTCCTTGCAGTGGTCATCAACCCCAGCTACAAGGTCATCCACTGTGACAGAGGCTCCACAGTCACCCACAAAGACATCATCACCTACACTACCTTAATGTACATCCCAACCACGCTTGTGAAACACTTGCACTTCCAACTTTATCTGAGCCACACCATGGCCATCTCAGGCACCCTCACCTATCGACTGCCAGGACCATGCACCACCTTCAGCAACCTCCTCACCAACTTCATCACTCTCTTTGCCAATAGATCCAACTGCTTCCTCTTGCTTGGGGACCTCAACAATGATCGTAATGACCCAAAGAAAAGCAATGTGACAAAACTCCTAGAAAGCCTCAACAACATTGGTCTCATTCAGCTTGTGCACGGCCTAACTCACATTGTCTGGCACACACTCTACTCAATCATCACAGCCAGCAACAAGATTAACTTCAGCCACCTCACCCCGCTCAAATGGACAGACCACTCCATCATACACTTCTTCATTACTGCAGCCCACCCGAGCAAACCAAACAAACATCAACTTCAGCCGCAACTGGAACCACACTATAAGAGCAAACAAGCCTACCCTCACAGTTGACCTACAGAATGACCTATTCACCTTCAACAATTGGATAACAGACTAAGCCGACAACATAGCCCCATCAAGAGGATCAGACATATATGAATGTGTGTTCAAGCATGTTGTTACACAGAAGACCTAAGAGACGTCAAGTGCTATTGCAAACAACTGGAAAGATGATGGAGAACTTGCTGAAACAACAACTCCAGAGTCTCCTACAAAACTGCACTTAGAAGGTACTACGCTCAGATCAAAAAAGCCTGTAAAGCGGCCCTCATGCTCAGCTTCGAATCCTCCTCTAACTCTGGTAAAGAACTCTTCAACATCATCAAAGAATTCACCAACACAACATCAGCCTACAACATTATCATCCCCTTGCAGACCCTCTGCGACAACCTTTATGAGTTTTTCCGCAACAAAATACCCAAGATCTACACCAACTTTTCAACCCTCCCTACTGTAGAGGACATTGTCAAGCATACCCCTACCACCACCAGGAGCACCCATCGCCAATGAACTAGAGCCCCCTCACCACAAAAGACACTGCCATATTCCTGCAGATTATCCACTCGAAGTCCCCCACAGGCCCCTGCCCTCACTACAAGTACAACCTGGTAAGCACACTGCTCAGCGCCAAACTCACCACCATCATCAACTCCTCCATCCTCAGTGGAAATGTCTCAGTAAGCTGGAAGAACACAGAAGTCGCAGATCTCCTGAAGAAACCCTCAGTCAATCTGAAAAATCACAGCAACTATAGCTCCAACTCGCTCCTGCCCTTCTTGGCAGAAGTCCTGGAGAAAGAGATCAACACTCAGCATTCTGCCCATCTTGAACAGCACCACCTCCTGGAAACCTCCCAGTCAGCATTCCGAAGCAACCACAGCATGGAAACTGCCCTCCTGATAGCAACAGATGACATTCAGCTAATCATGGACAGAGGAGAAACTGTAGCTCTCATCCTGCTCGACCTCTCAGTGGCATTCAACACCACCTCTCATGGAATCCTCATCACCATACTCCAGGACTCAAGTGTCCAAGGGGCTGCCCTGAGTGTGATAGCCTCCTTCCTCTCCAACAGGACACAACAAGTCAGGCTCTCCACTTTCACCTCTGAACACAAGAAGCTCACCTGTGGAGTCCGCCAGGGTTCCTTCCTCACCCAACCCTGTTCAACACATACATGGCACCTCTAGCTCGCATCATTAGCATCAACTACATCAACATTGTCTCGTATGGCAATACCACTCAGCTCATTCTCTCCCTCACCAAAACAAACAGCACCACCAGGAACAACTTCACCGTCTTCTTGCCCAGCGTGGCCAACTGGATGCGAGGGAACTGCCAAAAATTCAACACGGGCAAAACAGAGATCCTGATTTTCAGAAGTAAGAGCTTGCTCTAGGACATAGACCACACCAGAAACCTCAGCAACATCCTTAATGCCTAATTCATGATAAACAAATAGGTCAACGCTGTGATTGAATCCTTCATCCACATCCTTGGAATGCTTCGCAAGATCTTCAAATGGCTCCCAAAGCACACAAGACGCACGGTCACAAAGTCCCTCATCACCAGCAAATTCAACAAGGGCAATGCACTCTAGATGGGCATCTCCAACCAACTCATGCAGAGTCTTCAGACCATCCAAAATACCACAGCCAGACTTATCCTAGACATCCACAGAGTGCATACATTACTCCCTACCACAATTAACGTCACTGGCTATCCATCCAGAAAGATTGCAAATTCAAGCTGCTGTCTCATGCCTACAAAGTCCTCCACAACACAGGAATATCTTACCTCAGTGACCAACTTTAACTCTACTAACCCTCCAGAAAGCTATGCTCCACCTCTCTCTTTCCCCCTTACGAATCTCCTGCATTGGCAGAAGCAAGACAGAAGGCGCGCTTTCTCCTTCATCACTGCAAAAAAACTGGAATGAACTCCCTCTACACATCAGAACTGCCACTCCACTTCTCAACCTCCGTAAGAAATTGAGGACCTGATTGTTCAACTAGGAGCACCCCCAGGCCTACACTCCTACTCCAGCGCCTTGCTACCCTCAAGGGTGATAAGCTGTGATATACAAATCTACATAACATTACAATTTTGACCCTGAATTATAATCATTATTTTGAAAGCAAATTAGTGTTTTTGCCTTAATTGTTAATTGCCATCCATTCACGATCATTATCAGTGAAGTGTTGCATTGTTGTTTCTCTGGATAATGCTATTATAACAGCATCTCAGTTTTCTTCACTGATGTTTGTGGTGCATGTTGATGTTTTTTCTTTATCTTGCCAGATCTTTCCTAGTCGGAAAAGCTGATGGTGCAGGAGCGGAATGAAATATCATTAATTTAATTGATTGCTGTTAGTGTTTTCTGCATCTAATACTTTTGTACTCCACTCTCATTCGCACTGCATTGAATTCTCATTTTCTGTAAATTCGCACACATGTATCAGCTTTTTAAGTACATCTGTATTCTACTAAACTATCATAAATTATTAGAGGAAAACATGTTTTCAAGAGGAAACAGACAAGGCCCCTCACTGAATGATTGCTTTCCAGGCCTTAAGTCAATTGGAAGGGGAAATTCTGAATTTGGTTCTGATACTGAGACTGCTTTCCAGGTCTTAAGTCAAATAATGGAGGGAATTTCTTGGGCTGATTCTGATACTGAGACTGCTTCTGAGGGAGAATATAATGGATCAAAAGCCGGAAGTGATTTTTTATTAGGTGGAGTTCCAAGAGATGGTGACTCCTCTTGAAGTAATTCTGAATAACGTGGCCATGCAGCACAGCAAGGCAGGTGTGCCATACCTTCACATGCACACCCTGTGCTGCTGCTAAGAGATCATGTCAATGCAGCACAGTCCTTAGCATAAACAAGTAGCATGCAGTGTACAGGACGGGTGCTCACTTGACATCCCCCTAATAGATTCCAGCCTTGAATTCCTCCTTTCACTGGATTTGCTGGATGAAAAGTCAATAATGGAAATCTTCTGCACATTGGATACTACATTGATGAAATTGTACAGCAATCACATTTGCATGGCGTACAGTTTTTGATGGAGCATGGAGACACTCCAATGCCTCTTTCATGGTCACACCTATAGACTCCCATTTAACTTGGGGAGTTGAAAAATATTTGTGACTATTCTTATATTGCTTATGGTCCCATTGTGTAAATCATCAGTATAGTGGTACTGGTATTCTCTCATGGTTTGGACAACACCCATATTCCCTGCTGTTGTGACCGGAGATTATTTTTTGATTCAGCAACATATGCTGCATTTCATTGCTAAGAACTATCCAGACCATGACAAATTGTTCAGAATTCTACCCATTGCAGAAAATGTATCTGCATAGTTTCCCAAGATTTATATTCCAAGGAAAAATCTAGATGTTAAAAATGTGTTGATACTTTACAGAGGTAGGCTGCTGCTGAGGCAGTATATATAAAGCAACAGAGCTCCGTATGACATCGAGCCTTATATGTTGTGTGAGAGTTCCACTTGTTACACATACAGCCTAGGAGTGTACAGTGCAAAGTACTCCTGCATAAATCCTGCTGGTTGCCCTTCCACATTAGGAAGTGGTGAAAAGATTTGTGTGGGATCTTGCTCAA
Organism: Lissotriton vulgaris; assembly: GCF_964263255.1. NCBI lineage: Eukaryota > Metazoa > Chordata > Amphibia > Caudata > Salamandridae > Lissotriton > Lissotriton vulgaris. Next base: position 1,068,013,142 of record NC_141696.1, on the reverse strand, counting down.
TCACTCTTTCATAAATGTTATAGCCTTTATGTGGCCAATTTATATACAGGAATGCAGCTATTTAGCATGCTGTACAGTATTGGCATTGCAGTGTGTAAAACAATTCAAAGACACAGCCAAGGATAACCTTGGGTGCTTCTTGCTTGTAAAAAGCTCCAGAAACATCCAAAAAGTCGTATGTTGCAATGAACTGCTACCTGTGAAATTCTCAGACAGATGGGAAGTATGTGTGCTCACTAAAATTCATGATCAGAGAACTTCTACAGTCACAGCTTGGGGTCAATTGGCATACATGCATACACCCAATTGTATATTTAATTATATCAAGTACATGGGTGCAGGTGAAAAGACTGACCAGCTATTTGAACTATGTGATGCATCTCGTAAACCTCAAACATGATAAAAGAGGTTGTTCCAGCTGGCAATGTACTGTGAATATGTTGCTTATTGTCAGACTGCCATGAGAAGACTAATGCCATTGCTTGACTTTAAGTTGATCATTCTTGTTAGTCTCACAGCTCTGGAAGTAGTAGCCTTCACTTCATCAATTGTGGTGGTCCTAGGAAGTCTTAAGGATCAATACTTTTCAGACTGCATTTTTGCAACAGAGTTGAAATCAATCATATCATAAATGCAGTTTGTACCAGGCAAGGATAAGATGGGAGGCTAATTCTTACTGTTTCCAGTTCCCATCTAGGCTAGGCCTTTGCCTGCCAACTTGCTTCCCTTTATACCAGACAAAGGTGAAGTTCTGGGAAACTGACAGAAGTAGAGCAGTCAATTCCAGAGTTAGTATGTGATTTTAAATGGCTTGGTATGGATACATACCGTGTATGGCCCATTGCTTGGCTTCCCTATGCAGCCTTTCAAATTGTCCCATCTAAAGTGGAATATTTTAACAAAAGTCCTCACCTAAAGAGTTATATTAATCTACACCTGCGGTTTTTTTTAGTCCTGGGTGTGAAATTCCGAGTTTTATCCACTCGCACGGAGTTCCAAAAACCTCCACAGAGCGGAGTTTTTCTTCTCCCGCAGCTTGCCAATGTTAAGTTGGCAAGCATGAGCGAGGAAAATCTTATTCCAGACCATCTCCCATGAGATTTCTCAACGTGGGCGGATGCGACTGGTTGCAACCACACATGTTAAGAAACCTTCCTCTAGCCTTGAGGAAACTGACACTCGAGTAGAACATCTACTCGATTAGCAGAAGGAAGCAGCACCCTCTTGCGTTGCACGTGGTGTCATTTGTCCTGAATTTACATTTTGGGGCAAACATACGGAGCTAAAAATTAGCCCAAGCAGCATGCTTTGTGAACTCCACATAGCACCCAAGAGCTTTTTGATCACTTCATGGAGTTTTGCATAGCGGAACTCAGCAAACTCCACCCAGGCCAAGTTTTTAGGCAAAATTAGATTTGACCATTGACTTTTTACTGGCTCGAATTATTAGTTACACATTGGTCTTACTTGTGACATGCTTGCTTCCTTCATACGTTGTCAAAACACGACAAATGCTCTTTCTGCCATATTACTAATGCATTATGGCACTGCACATATGGTGGATGCGACATTTGCCCTATTTTTCCAGAGTACCCTGTCTGCCAAACTCTAATTAACATCTTACGTCTTTCTGGAGATGCTAGTTCGGGAAATTAAAACCCTTTGCCTCAGGATGGTTACCACATTTTTTAAATGTAGGTGTCCCCACAATGACCAAGGAATGGGTACAGAATATCCTCAGACACCCTTAACACTCCACAACATAATGGAAGATGCTGGAATTTCCATTTGTCTACTGGGTGTTTGGCAGTCACATTGCTGGTCAGGAGCCAAATTCCACTATGAGGAGAGCTCCTGACAAGCACAATGAGCGCTCTAAAGCAAGACACGTCCTCATGAGTCTAAGTAGACTGCCAGAAGTCGATCATTAGTAAAGGTTCAACTGTTCACCCGCAATAATAATCAGGACTCAAAGAAAGACAGAGACATGAAGAGATAGGAAAGCTTAGCCTAATCTTATTTTCATAAGGATTGCATGTAGGCCGACGGCAGATGGTCAAGGAAGGTGTGACATACAGATCACTACATCTACCCTATTCTCACAGGTCATGCTACAAACACACTCCTCTAAATTTGTCTGCCCGTAAACTCTTCACACTCATGGCACTAGTGTGCTAAGCAGATGAAAGAAAACACAACAAAGGGAAGTACCCCAGTGCTACATCCAAGGATCCAATTATAAAGTATGCTACACTATGTGAGTGAGGGGTTACCATCCTACAAAACATTTAGCACTTAGTCAAGAGAATAAAACAACACACTACAATAAACTGGTGTACTGTTGTGGGCACATTTATAGGGAAATGTCAGTACCTGTGCTGTAAGGCTCATCTTGCAGTCAATGAGGAGTGTTTACCATTCATCTTTCTCACACTTCTACTCACTACAAATATATCTTACATGAATGTATGTGCTTTCTGTGTGAGAGGAAAGGTCTGATACTGCACCCATGTACAGTCAATGGTGACTTCAAGTAAGTTGTGTTTGGAATATTGCGGCCAAGGTCTTACCTGCACCCAGGGGTACCACCCATACCGGACATTTCTGAACAGCAGACGCACAAGGGAGTCCATGGTGTTGTGCCTGGCATAGATGCATGCACCTTTTCTTACGTGTATTTCACTGCAAATGTCCAGGTGTGGGAGAACAAATTCAAATTCCACGCTTCGCTCTTAAGGACCCTGTTGTTTGCAGACATTGTTGTTGGGGGTGAGGTGATCCCAATGGACTACGAGACCCAGGAGCCCCGGAGACCCGGCACTACGACCATCTGCGTTGTGCCCGCCCACACACGCCCACAGGACCTTGCTTCCGCTACTTAACTACTCATGGCACCCGCTGTGCGGGAGCCGCTTCGCTCTTAAGGACCCTGTTGTTTGCGGACATTTTTGTTGGGGGTGAGGTGATCCCGACGGACTATGAGTCCCAGGAGCCCCGGAGACCCAGCACTACCGCCATCCATGCTGTGCCCGCCCACACACGGCCACAGGACCTTGCTGCCGCTACTTAACTTCTCGCGGCAACCGCTGCGCGGAACACATGCGGGAACGCGCCAGGAGAAGCCTGGGACAAGGGCGGGCCGTCTGCGGCCGTCAGAGGCTAGAGGAGGCCAGGCTAGGCCACCCCTCTTGGCATTCGTATTGATATAGCCTTACTGGGTATGCTTAACCACGTCTCATTTTCATCATGACAATTGTATCTATTTATCTCCAAATTGCTCTAGTATATACTAAGCTAAGGTACGAATCGATTAGGGGGATAGTTTATTGATTCAAGGTTTGTGGTATTGTGTGGGTATTGTGATCTATACTTGGAAATAGGGCATTGGAGGAAAAGGGGAAAGAGTGAGTGTATCTCTCTGTTCCCTTCTCCTCCGACTAGTTGTACAGCTGTAGTGATCAAGGGTTAAACACCGCTACAGTAGATCTGAAAAGAAATCTTGCACAGTAGTGGTGTTGCATTTAGCCATCAATTATGAGTAAACGAAAATGCACACCAGGTACAGTAGATAACTTTGTCCTAAGAGCAGAATCACTTATATAATTGCCAACGTATTAGGAAACTGGAATACTAATTCTACCTGATCCTCCACAAATGCCCACGACCGAGTGTGTTGCACCCCGTTCTCTTACCTTAAGTAGCCCTGTGGCAAATCCGGCCCCCAGTCACAATGATATACGTAATGTGGATGTATTAACATCACCATAAATAACAACAAGACTTCGAAGTTTAAGGAAGGGGGTCTCAACGAAGGAAAGATCTAAGGTTGTATTAAGGGGAAAACGGAATGCTAAAAATAATGTGGAAGCTAGGCAGCTAGGGACTTCAAATAAAGGGGACACAGAATTGATTGAACATATGGGGGCCCCAAGTAGATCTTTTGGCACACAAACCGAGATTCAAAATTCTCCTTACACTAACAGAGTAGATGGCACCATTGAGACACTAGAGCAAATTGTCGCAGACATCTTCAAGACCACCCTAGACTCCGTTCAAGCGCAAATAAAGGATTGTTTGGGTATTACAACGAAGGATATAGATGGTAAAATTGTGCAAATAAATCAGGCTATAGCGAAACTAAATATTATGCTTGAAAAGGGGGGCAACATTATTGATGAAGGGATTAAAATACTTGTTGAATACAGAAACAATTATCCCAAAACCAAGGAAGCGAGTGCTGATGATCATATTCAAACACAACCAAGAATAGCTCTTACTAATAACACCAGTACCATGGAAGAAAGAGTTGTAACAGTTAGGAACAAAGAGACGCAAAGTAAGAACACTCTTCAAGGAGAGAGAAGAATGGATTCAGCTATGAGGGGAGTTAACCACCCTAATAATGGTGCTATAGGAGGGTCAGTATCTAGTCTAAGTGGAACTGATCTAACCCCTAACCATGATAACTTAACGCTACCCCCAACTGCATGTCTTAACACTAACTGGTGTGCCGCCACTAAGGCAAGATCAAATTGAAACATGGCATATTCTCAGAAACAAAGTTGTAGATTGGCTCCAAAAGTTTAAAAGATTTAACCCGGAAGAAATGAACGAAATTCTAATGGTTCGCAGGGTAGGGTGGGTGAGGGATCACAGGAAAAATATCCAAGGTGACTGTATAGTTGTAAATTTTAGGCGTCCCCATATAGTTCGCAACTTATTGAGAATACAAGAGGAGACATTAACACAGAATACCAACATCCATGATTTGATTAGGAACTTATATAGCGCATACTGTCACCCTACGGGTATCCTGGCGCTTCAGACTACAGACTAGACCACAATAGAACAAGGTAGCAGCAGAAAAGGATGGAGGAGCTGGGCTTACGTCTTAGGAAAGAGCTACGTTTTCAAGTTCCTACGGAACTCTAGCAGGGAGTTGGCTTATCTAAGGCTCAGAGGGAGTTCATTCCATAGCCGTGCGCCAGCCACGCTGAATGTCCTACCTCCTAACCTCGAACGTTTAAACTAGTTAAACAAGGGCTTGGAAATTGAGCTTGCCTCCTGCTGAAGTCTCAGGGATAACAGACTTCACCAACTAGCTCCCCTGAGTTCTTTTGAAGTGCCTGCTGTTGTGCTGGGCCTTCTGAGGGACTGCTTGTCACAAGGAGTTGTAAGCGCGACTCACAAAGAAGAAGCGTGACGCCGACGCAGCCGCTGTTGTCGCATCACTAAAGAAGGGTATCACCGCTGTAGCTTTGCATCGCAGAAACGCCTCGCCGGAGAAGAGTGTCACTGTCGCAGCAGAGCTGTCGCATCATCGGAGAAGCGTGTCGCCACCGCAGCTGCTGTTGTTGCATCACTGAAGAAGGGTGTCGCCACTGTCGCATCGTATTGCCGAAGCACCTCGCATCACCCGAGAAGAGTGATGCCGTCGCATCACCAGAAAAGCGTGTCGCAGGGCCCGTTGCAGCCCAGAAGAATCGTTGAGTCACTGCATTGCTGTCGGGTGTGCACGCATCGTGAGGCATCCAGAAGAATACGCCATTTTGTTTCATTGCACTGGATCTTCATCACATCTCGGCGCTGCTGTCGCATCACCACGGAAGCGCAGTAAGAAACTGACGCATCACCTCCCCATGCGGAGAAGAACCAACGCATCCCCTATGCAGCAGTATGGACCGACGCATCACCGTTCTTGTGTGTAAGGAATCGAAGCATCACCTTCCATGCAAGACTTTCGTTGTATAGCTTTACGCATCCAAAGGTACATTGAACTCAAAGTGTTGCATTTTACATCTAAAGAGAACTAAGCTATTTCTACCATTTTTAAGTACAGTATTGTGGATTTTTGTCATTTGTAGTCTTGTGTTAAGTCTATATAAAAATACTTATTTTATGCTGCAACTTGTGAGGTGTCCATCTGTAGTGTTGTCACTGGGTTACTGTATGTGTTCACAAATGCTTTACACACTGCCTCTGAGATAAGCCTGCCTGCTCGTGCCAAGCTACCAAAGGGGCGAGCAGTGGTTATTTTAGGAGTGTATCCCCTTACCCTAACTAGACGCAAGGGTCCCTATTTGGTCAAAGGTACCTACTTCTGCCAACTAGAGACCCCCAAATCTAACACTTACCATGGTGCAAGGGCCAAAGATGTGTCAGGAATTTTGATGCAACTGTATTGGGAATGGCGCAAAGTGCCATAACGCAAGTACATGATGCATAGTTGACTTGCATGTCGTGAAGCACCTATATGTGCTGCAATTCAGCATTGTGTCCTGGAGGAGTGCTTTGCATTGCAGGAGTCCTTGAAAAAGTGACACAATCTCCATAGCAATGTTCCTCAATACAGAGAAGCATGGAAGGAACCTCATGGAGCCAGGACAGTAACAACTACAACCCAGAAGACTTGCCATCATTCAAGGGCAAAAAAAGAAGAAGTCACACTTTAATGAGGAGGCAAACTAGATAATAATAAGTGAGGTGAAAAAAAAACCATCTCCTATTTGTCACCTCAAAATTACCAGTAGGGAGGAAGGATGCCATTTGGCAATTCATAGTTGATAAGCTGCATTGCACAAACAAAAAGGACCACCCTGGAGAGCAAGAAGAGGTGGCAAAACTATAAATCGAGAACTGAAGAAAAATTGGCCACAAACCTTAAGACAGCCATGCAGACAGGAGGAGGACTTGATGTCCAGGAGGAGTTGGATCAATTGGAGGAGCAGGTGGCATCCCTCATTTCAACTAAGTTGGTAGCTGGAGTGGAAGGGTAGGACAATGCTGAAGTAGAGGACCCGCAAAAACTACATGGTGAGCGAAAACAAGGGACCATATATTAGCAAACTGTCTTACAAGTCAATGCAGCAACACACTTTGCTATGCTGCACTGCATGAAAGGGAAAGGGCAGGAATGCTCCACATGTTAACACATAACTGTCCTTTCATTGGGCAGTACCAACTTTCTCCAGCCCAGTCCAGCCCTGCCAAATGTCCTAGGTCTATGTATGATGTGCTGCCCTAGTCTGGGTATTTACTCTTAATATTGGGACTTGTAGTGTCATTTTTTCCTTCACAAAACAGAACTACAAGTTCCAGAATACAAAGTAGAAAACCTGGACTGGGGCAGCACATCATTCATGGACGGAATTAACGTGGCAGATGTGCAGGCCTCCTTGCATCACAATGCAATTGTGTTTGTGTTGGTGCTAGGTAGCCAAATTGCACTGTATTATAAATGTAGTTCATGTAGCTTTGTAGAGGGTCTGTGTGTCACCCGAGAGAGTCTCCAAGGGTGTGCCTGCACTGTAATTAGTATCACTCAAAGGCTCAGGGAGACAGTTCCTAGTACAAATCCATATTTGACACAACTGGCCTGATGTACTGGGGGAGGTTCTTCCAGGTGAAGCCTACCATGTATGAGAACATGCTACATTCTGTCTCGCTCATATGGATATAGGGGGTGTGGGTGAGTGCAAGTGATGCAGAGTGCAGGTTCATGATTGGTTGGTGGAAGAGTAGATGGTGTTTGAGCCAGGTGGGTCCCTGGTAGTGTAGTGCATTGTAGCTGCGACTGAACATCTTGAACTGACAATGTGTCTGAATAGGGAGGTCATGTATTTTTCCGAGGTGATGTGTGATGTGTGTGCCACCAGCTAGGCAGAGTAATAGTCTGGCAATGTTGTGTTTTATCATTTACCTCTTGTGTAGCAGGTGTGCAGAGATGCTGTAGTAGAGGGCATTGGTGTACTACAGTCTACATGTGATGAGGACCTGTGTGATGGTCTTAGAGGTGTCAGGAGGGCACTATATGACTAACCGTGGTCGGAGAACTCCGCTCCGCCCACGGAGTGTGCAGAGTTTTGCATACTCCGCGTTCCACAGAGAATGCAGGGCAGGAAACACTCCGCACACTCTGCAGCGGGGCAGAGTTGGCCGGCACCCGCTAACCACCGCCCTATTAACAATTAGTAAAAACTTTCGAAAAATTATTTAAAAGTAAATATAAATGCCTTACCTTAGCTGTGGCGTCCCCGGGCTGCCCTCTTCCTCTTCATCGCATTCTTGGTCAAAACTGCGCATGCGCGGTTGCCCACGCATGTGCGGATGACCACACATGCGCAGTTTTGACCAAGAACGCAATAAAGAGGAAGATGGCAGCCAGGGGACGCTGTAGCTAAGGTAAGGTGTCACTTTCTTTAATTGCATGTATGTTTGTGCTTTTTGCCTTGTAGGTGATTCTGTACTTATATAACTGGATTCTGACATCATTTATTTAGCATGAGAGGTTTCAATTTGGATTATAAGTACACTATGATACCTTACCTTGTTTGCATTTCACCTAGGTTATTTCCTAGTGTATGACATCTTTTACAGTCTATTTATTAACTGTAAGTTTTACATTGATGGACTGAGATGCAGGAAATGAAGGCAGCTCGAGACACTAAAATGTTGATCTATCACATTGATGAGGTCTGTCATTGTGGCGAGGGGCATAACACAGGTCCACGCATTTCCCGCGGTGCGGGTAGGGCCCCCTCAGCACAGTACTCTGGTCTGAGCGCCCTGGATAAAATCTGGTGCGGGCCCATCCGTGTAAATTTCAGGGGGGCCCCTTAAATTTTCGGTACGGCATTGATTGTGGCTTATTATCTCTGTATGTTTGGACCTAGAATGTTGGAATGCCTGAAAAATAGGTTACCTTTGTACTTTTGGTATAACATATGTACCTAGAGTTAACATATACACAAGATTTGATGCTACGCTTTCAGTGAATGACATACATGGAATTTAGAAGTTCTTTTCCATTTGCGCTTCTGATACTTTGATCAGCCTATAGATACACTACCATGTGCAACACATATGCTTAGGATCACATGATTTGTTAAACGGACATTATTTTAGTTGGACATTGACAATTCATCCTGACTTGTACCACCACTGCACATACACACATCTCAAACTTTGCTACGATTTATCCTTTCTGTTCATATTGAATTAAATTGTGGACCACATGATTTGTATTTTGTTTTGTTCAACATTGCAGAAACTGTGGTTCTGTCCACTCACACAGTGGGATGACATAATTCTTCTCACTGTTTGATTTTTCTACTTCCACTACAGGATCAGTGAGGGAATCACACAATGGGAAATGATTGACTACATGTTGGAGAACGTTATTCACACTATGTGCACCTGACACAAGAGCCAGACACAAACACAGAGATGGCTATTATGTCACACATTACAACTTTTTAGTTGGTTTAATGTGTAGTTCTACTTTCCTTACCAATGAGTGGTCCATTCCTATATCTAGCATTCTAAAACCATTGGTGGTACAATGTATGCATCATGTGCACTTCCAGGAACCTTTGCCAGGACATTGGTGAACATTCACTGATGGTCCACTATCGTCTGAACACTGATGGAGTAAATGTGCTTGTGGTTTTGGTACATGTGCGATGTTGCTGCAGGGGGCATATATTGGACACGCGTGCAATCTATGGAACCAAGCACATGTGGCAATCCAGCAATGGTGTAGAAGCCTTGCTTGGTCTCCAGTTATTGCTGGCATCCAACACAGATGGGAGAGAAACAGAATATGCTTCCTGTGAAATGCCTCTCAATCTGGCCACTGTGTTTTGGAAGGATTCTGATGCCAACATGTGAAGTATAGACTTCAATTTAAATGTGTCAGGATGACATTGGTCCTTCCAGTTGCTGTCTGGAAGCCTCACACTGTGTTCTCCAGCAACTCCATGTTGGACTCCCTCTTCAGTCTGTAGAACTGTATGACCGCTTTCTCCCTGAAGTGAATGAGGGATATGCGCTAAAGAGAAACACACCCCTTTCTCCTTCGCTGCCTATGTGGATGTTACCTAGCTGCTCACAATCAATCAATCAATCAATCAAAGACATTTATAGAGCGCACTACTTACCCGTAGGGTCTCAAGGCGCTTGGGGGGGGGGGGGGGGGTGCCGTTACTGCTCGAACAGTCAGGTTTTGAGCTTCTTCCTGAAGGAGAGGTAGTCTTGGGCGCAGGTCGGGAGGGAGGGAGTTCCAGGTCTTGGCGGCCAGGTAGGAGAAGGACCTTCCTCCTGTTGTCGCTCTTCGGATGCGGGGGACGGCGGCGAGGGCGTGGCTGGCTGATCGGAGGTGGCGTTTGGGAGCGTAGAAGTTGATTCGGTTGTTGAGGTAGCTCGGGCCTTGATCGTGTAGGGCTTTGTGTGCGTGGGTGAGGAGACAGAAGGTGATTCTTTTGTTGACGGGGAGCCAATGCAGGTCTCTCAGATGTCCGGAGATATGGCTGTTTCGTGGGATGTCGAGGATAAGTCTGGCTGAGGCGTTCTGGATCCGCTGGAGTCTTTTCTGGAGCTTGGCGGTGGTACCGGCGTAGAGGGCGTTGCCGTAGTCCAGTCGGCTGGTGACGAGGGCCTGGGTGACGGTCTTCCTGGTCTCGGTGGGGATCCACCAGAAGATCTTCCGTAGCATGCGTAGGATGTTGAAGCACGACGAGGAGACGGCGTTGACTTGCCTGGTCATGGAGAGGGAGGAGTCCAGGATGAAGCCTAGGTTGCGTGCGTGGTCCGTCGGTTTGGGTGCGGTGCCCAGGGCGGGGGGCCACCAGGAGTCGTCCCAGACGGAGGGCGAGGAGCCCAGGATGAGGACCTCCGTCTTGTCTGAGTTCAGTTTCAGGCGGCTGGTCGTCATCCACTCGGCTACATCTTTCATCCCTTCGTGCAGGTTGGCTCTGGCGGTGGCGGGGTCGTTGGTCAAGGAGAGGATCAGCTGGGTGTCGTCGGCGTAGGAGATTATGTTGAGGTTGTGTTGGCGTGCGATGGCCGCGAGGGGGCTCATGTAGACGTTGAAGAGGGTGGGGCTCAGCGAGGATCCTTGAGGGACGCCGCAGATGACTTCGGTGGCCTCTGACTTGTACGGTGGCAGGCGGACTCTCTGTGTTCTTCCGTCGAGGAAGGAGACGATCCATTCCAGTGCCTTCTCCTGGACTCCGACGTTGCTGAGGCGTTGCACTAGGGTGCGGTGGCAGACAGTGTCGAAGGCCGCGGAGAGGTCCAGGAGGATGAGGGCCGCTGTTTCTCCGTTGTCCATCAGGGCTCGGATGTCGTCGGTGGCGGCGATGAGGGCGGTCTCGGTGCTGTGGTTGGCTCGGAAGCCGGATTGCGAGGGGTCGAGGGATCCGTTTGTCTCGAGGAAGGCGGCCAGCTGTTTGTTGACGGTCTTCTCGATGACTTTGGCTGGAAACGGGAGCAGCGAGATGGGGCGGTAGTTCTTGAGTTCGGTGGGGTCTGCTGTGGGTTTCTTGAGTAGAGCGCTGAGTTCGGCGTGCTTCCAGCTCTCGGGGAAGGTGGCAGTGTCGAAGGAGGTGTTGATGATGTCCCGCAGGTGGGGTGCGATGACAGCGTCGGCCTTGTTGAAGACGTGGTGAGGGCAGGGGTCAGTCGGAGATCCGGAGTGGACGGAGTTCATCATGCGGACGGTGTCTTCGGTGCTGATCGGAGTCCAGGCTCAGAGGGTGGTTGTGGGCGGCGTTGCTGTGGTTGTGGCGTGCGTCGGATGGGTGCTGAAGCTGTTGTGTATGTCCGCGATCTTGTTGTGGAAGTAGGAGGCGAGGGAGTTGCAGAGGTCTTGCGAAGGGGTGATGTCGTTGTTTCCGGCGTTGGGGTTGGAGAGCTCTTTCACGATGTTGAAGAGTTCCTTGCAGTTGTGTGCGTTGTTGTCCAGCCGGTCCTTGAATGCAGTTTTCTTGGCGGCGCGGATCAGTTGGTGGTGCTTCCGGGTGGCGAGTTTGAGGGCGGTCATGTTGTCCGGTGTAGGTTCCTTTCTCCAGACTTTCTCGATGGCTCGGCAGTTCTTCTTGGAGCTCTTGAGTTCGTCGGTGAACCATGGGGCTTTCTTGCCGGCGGGTCTGCTGGGCGGGGTCCTCAGAGGGGCGAGTTCGTCCGCGCAGTTGCTGATCCACTTCGTGAGGTTGTCGGCGGCCTGGCTGGGGTTCGCTGAGCTGGCAGGAGGGTGCTGGCTCAGGGAAGCGGCGAGCTGGTCGGCTGTGATCTTGTTCCAGTTTCTTCTAGCAACCTGTTGCTGGTGGTGGTGGATCGTCGTTCTTCTGAAGGTGAAGTGGACGCAGCTGTGGTCCGTCCAGTGGAGTTCTGTGGCGTGGCTGAAGGCGATGTCTTTGCTGGATGAGAAGACGGCGTCGAGAGTGTGTCCGGCGAGGTGGGTGGGGGTGTTCACCAGTTGCTTGAGTCCAAGGTTGGCAAGGTTGTCGAGCAGGGTGCTGGTGTTGCGGTCGTTGTTGTTCTCCAGGTGGAAGTTGATGTCCCCCAGGAGGATGTAGTCGGCGGAGGGGAGGGCATGCGGGCTGACGAAGTCGGCGATGTCCTCGCTGAATTGAGCGCGTGGTCCCGGGGGTCGGTAGATCAGGGTGCCTCTGAGGGTGGTCTTCGGGTCGGTGTGGATCTGGAAGTGCAGGTGTTCGGCGGTTGTGAGGGTGTTGTCGGTGCTAGTCGTGATTCGGATGGTGTTCCTGTGGATGATGGCGATGCCTCCTCCCATCTGGTTGGCGGTGCGGTCCCTCCGGGTGATCTTGTAGCCCTCTGGGATGGCGATGGCGATGCCGGGCGCTGAAGAGGCGTTCATCCAGGTCTCCGTGATGAAGGCAACGTCAGGGGCTGTGGCGTCTAGGAGATTCCAGAGTTCGATGGCGTGTCTGTGGACGGAGCGGGTGTTGAGCAGGATGCACTTGAGGTGGTTGCTGCAGGTGTTCGGCTTGGCAGGTGCTGGTGCCGGGCAGGTCCGGATGCAGGTGAACTTGCAGGCGTGGCAGCTGAAGGGTCCGTGGGTGTGCTTCGGGGTAGCTCGGTAGCATCCGTGGGTCCCGCCGGTGATGAGTGCGATGAGTGTTGCGGCGTCGTAGGACTGTCGGGGCGTCTTCCGTCGGTGGGGTCCAGGGGTCCTGGCACTGGGCGCGGTCCAGGCGCGGACGGGCATAGACGGGCTTACCTTTGGTGCGCCTTCGGCGCACAATCGGCGCGCCCGCTGCGCGTGACCGCTTCGCGTTCGCACGGTCGCCATATATGGCGAAGTGCGCGGGGGGGCGGAGCAGCTGGGAGGCGGGAGCGGGGAGGGAACAGAAGGAAAAAAGGGGCGGGGTTAGCGGCGGTGGCGGGAAGCGGGGAGGGAGGGAGGACGAAGGGCAGCGAAAACGGCCAAACAGGGAGGAATGACAAAACAAAATACAAAATTAAAACACAGGCAATACAGGAAGACTAGGAACAGGCAATTTAACAGCAAATACAGCAAACAGGAAGGAATGACAAAACGAAATACAAAATTAAAACACAGGCAATACAGGAAGACTAGGGACAGGCAATTTAACAGCAAATACAGCAAAACACAGCAGGGGCAGGACAGGCAGGCACGGACCACGCTGCTCGAAGGCAGGGGGTGTGGTCACGCGGCGGCAGCGAGGCAGTCGGGCAGGGGGGCGCACACAGCAGCTGGTGGCCGTGCGGCGCGGGGGTGTCCCAGAACTGGGTCACACTCACCTGCGTCGCACGGTCGCCATATATGGCCAAGTGCGCGGGGGGGCGTAGTAGCTGGGAGGCGGGAGCGGGGAGGGAACAGAAGGAAAAAAGGGGCGGGGTTAGCGGCGGGAAGCGGGGAGGGAGGACGAAGGGCAGCGAAAATGGCCAAACAGGGAGGAATGACAAAACGAAATACAAAATTAAAACACAGGCAATACAGGAAGACTAGGAACAGGCAATTTAACAGCAAATACAGCAAACAGGAAGGAATGACAAAACGAAATACAAAATTAAAACACAGGCAATACAGGAAGACTAGGGACAGGCAATTTAACAGCAAATACAGCAAAACACAGCAGGGGCAGGACAGGCAGGCACGGACCACGCTGCTCGAAGGCAGGGGGCGTGGTCACGCGGCGGCAGCGAGGCAGTCGGGCAGGGGGGCTTACACAGCAGCTGGTGGCCGTGCGGCGCGGGGGTGTCCCAGAACTGGGTTGCAGTTACAGTTGCAGTATAATGCCTCCATATCTTAGTTGAGCTTACCAGAGTATTACAGTGATGGGAGGAATTTGTACTGCAGCCACTGCATCATTTCCTACACCTTGGCTATCCATGCACAGCTCTTCTGGTGCATTTCTAGCATTGCATTGCAATAATTAATGATGCATTGCTAAACTAATAAATACCACTGTGTTACGTTTGCATTGGATTTTGCTCGGTAACGCCTTCATTGAATATATTAATTCCTGCATGATGCAGCAGGATTAAGCTGTGAAAATGAAAATGACACATTTGTTGTAGATGCGTCGTTTTTTAAATATGACTTACTGCTTATGCCGGCCTTGCATCACACTAAGGGGCTCATTAGGAAGGTGGAAGGCCCACCACCGCAAGCCATGCCTTGGCGGGTCCTCCGCCATCTGACTGGCTAGGTCCCCCGCCACATTGCGATGGCGGAGGGAAACGCTCCGCAAGCGTGTCGGGCGCAAAGTCCGCCTGCCATACTTCCACCACAAGCAATCGTTATGATTGCCTGGCGGAGGGGGCAGATGGAGGTGAATGGTGGTGGTGCCTAGGAAGCACTGTCTGCCAGATCACAATGCTGGCCTCAGCCAGCCTTTCCATGATGGGGAAACCACTGTGGAAAGGCTGGCGGGATTGGGTTGGGGGGAGGTGTTGCTGCACGCCTGCCACGAAGTGCTTGGAAATGCACTGCATAACATTTTACCATTGCGAACAGTGCTGCAGCCAGCAGCACCGTCCGCAATGTCAAATCCCCGGGATGCGCACAACACACTGGCGGGAGCGTCGCAATTTCAGTGTCGGGACCACAGCATGACTGGCGGGTGGTCCCAACCATCGCAATGATGGCGGGCGGACTCAGGCCCGCCCCCCATGGTAATGAGCCCCTAAGTGACACAAGGCCAGCGCAACCCCTTGATAAATATGATCCTCAGTATGTTAGGTACATTTCCAAAATACATAGATTTCATGCCATTTTTCATTCATTAGATTTTACCTCATAAATTGATGCATGGTTGGTACACAATGAACAATATTATTGAGCTGCAGCAAGGTTGATGGCTCCAGGTGTTGCAAGTTTTGAACAACTAACAAACACTGTAAATCCTTATGATCAGAAGGATCCGAGACGTAATTGTACATTACTTTTGTAAATCAGCCATCAGGCCAAAAAAATTATAAATGAAAACATTGCCACTTATTTCTATTTTTTCTAATTACTTCCATTGGTTTTGAATTCAATAATTAGTTTCTTTGAGAAACTCATGAGCAATATACACAAATTAGCCTTTGCTGAATCCATAATTTTGTTTATTCTTCAGAAATATACAGCTTTCTGTGTTCACTCAGGAGTTTCACACTTCAGAGAAATGGATGGGGACTCTCTTTGGCTTCAATTTGTCCTTTGGCTTACATTTGCAGTCCCAGTGCAACTCATTTTGCCTTTCCACGGCAAAATCTGCTTATGCGCATCTTATTATTTAAATGCATGACTCCGCTGCGATGTAGCTGCTACTAATCAATCCCTCGCTCACAACTACAGCGTGAGTCACAGTGCAGCTGCGCCTTCAGTGCTCCTGCAATGCTAGTAAATAACTTTGTTTGGTTAGGTTATGTTGGACCGTGGGCTTCCCACCTCTGTCAATCACACTGTACGTATGAGCACAGTGCCAGCACTTTCTTGCAGAGCAGCAGTGAGGAAAGAGGCTCAGCTACAGATGGGAGCCAGTTTGGCAAGAAGCAGAGAGGTAAGTAAATAAAAGAGAGAGAGGGAGGGAGATTGCAGGGACTGACCTGGGTGTGTGTCCGTACATGTCTGTGCATATCATTTGTATGTGTGTGTGTGTTTGTGTGTGTGTAGCTGGTCAAAAGCCGCTCTGTTTAGTTCAGCTGGCATTCTGTTTATGCTTAACTGTAAATATGTAGTTGCCATTTGCTCGCTAAGAGCAATGATGAGGATAGTAAGTGCTGTAGGGCATGAGTGCTGTGCATGAATTGAGCAATAGCAGCTTCTTACACTTTTTCTTGGAAGTCTTTTACTAGCTTGCTTTGTGCATGTGATTTCTCTATGGGTTCTGAAAGCATGCATGGCCATCTAAATGCTACAGAGCAGTGCACCTCAATTGGGCAGTTTCCCCAACCAATAAATGAGATACATGTATTCCCTGAGACAAGGGCCATGTTTATATTTTGGCGGATATGTCCGGGCCGTCTAAAAGCGATGCTCTATCGGTCTTCCATCGTGACTGCCTGACTGCCTAATTTATATGTTGGCGGTATAATGGACAAAACACGGTCAAACCTCTGCTTTAAACGTCTCTTGCAGACTCCTCTGTCGATTAATTAATTGCTGAAAAGGTTGTGACAGAGAGATTTCAGCCTGCATTACGTCCTGTGAATTACAACGCTGCTTTCCGTCAGCGTGACCACGGTGGTTAAAATTCCAAAACTGACCTGGTGGTTTCAGACCTATAAAAAGGGATAACAGACGTTACAGGAATTTCCACCTCGATTTCTCACCATGAATTTGGTGCTGAAAGGCTTCGCACACCTGCGCTTCGATATAGATAACGACCCACCTCATCGCTGCCGCAACAGGAGGTTTGTTGTATTTTTATTTCATTAAGTTATGTTAATGAAATAAAAATACAACAAACCTCCTGTTGCGGCAGCGATGTGGTAGGTCGTTATAAATAAATGTATTATAATGTGAGAGATAGCGCTCCCACATCAAAAATAAATTATTTGTCAAACAAAAAATAATATCAAAACATAAACGATAAGAGATATTTGCTAGGTAGCATCACAGCTACATACTCTTGCCTCCTGTGCCCATGATTAGCACTCATACGTCCTCTTCCTAAAGGGGCCTATCTCACTCCCTGAACTGGTAGAAGGTCGTACACCTCTATTAATGAATTGGGAGTGGGGGAGTGGCTTTTTAAAGGGGTTGGGAGAAGAAGTGGTAGTTTGGGAGGGAGAAGTAAGGGTAGATAGGGTGTGTGTCTGGGAGGTAGAGGGTTGTGGGATAGGTGATCTTTTTGTGTAAGGGAATGTGTGTTGTTGTTAGGATGAGTGTGTGTTTGTAATGGCAGGATCCTACGTGGTTGTTGTTTTAGATGTTTGCTTGGATGCACATTATGTGGATGAGGGTGTGAGCTTGAGTGTTTGTTTTAGTTAAGGTGATGGTTTGGATGCCAGTTACTGTTGTGGGTCTGGGTGAGTTTGTAGGTTTGGGTGAGGTTGTTGGTTTGGGTATTGTTTTGGGTTTAGTTGAAGGTTTGGGTGAGGGTGTTTTTTTTGTATTATGTGATGGTTTGGGTGAAGGGATATATTTGGTTGACGCTGTGTTTGTGGGTGCTGTAGTTCTGTATTGGGCTCCGAGTGTGTCTGTCTGTGAATGGTATCTGTGGTTCAAAGTCTTATTCTAGTGATGATTTGTGGTTGCATGGTTGTATATGAGTCTGTATGTGCTTTGTGTATGTGTGCATATGGCAGTTGAGGTGCTTCTTTCACTGTCTGCATGTATCGGTATGTCTTTGGGTGTGTGTTTTCATTTTTTGTGGATGTTTTCTGTGTGGGTCTGTGTGTTAGTGTTTTTCTGACTGTGTGCAGGTGTGAGTATGTTGCTGGAGTTGGTTTGGGCAGAGGTGTCTGGTGGTTGAATGGTGGTTGGAGGATGGGTTTTGGAAGTGGAAGGGTCCAGAGAGAAATGAACGGGTAGTGGGCGTGGTGATTGGGAGGTAGTGATGTCTGAGGGAGCTCTGGTGTGTAACATGGTTCTCTGTATTGCACATACTACATTGTGTATGCCATTCTGGAAGCTAATAACAAGGTAAGTTGATTACTTAACCTATGGATGGCACACAACAGTGCAGATTATCCTACAGAGAGGTTTCTTAACTTATTAAGAGCCTCCTCAGATAGCACTGCTAGATGGACAGGTGCAGGAGATGCGCTGCCTGGGGCAAAGAAGACCCTGCCTTTTGAGGGGCTGGATGTAAGACTACGTGGGGGTGGGACAAGAGGGAGGAATCTGATGGTGGATGATGTTGGAAGTCTACGGGTTGGCATGGGGTCCACCATCACTTGGGCTGGTCAGTTGTGGAGGCGCCAGAATCCGACAATGTTATGGCCTTTCCAACTCCATCCCCATCCGTGCCACTGGATCCTTCGGTTTTGGTTCCATCATCTTCCAACCCCCAATGGATGGCTTGTTCCTTATTTTCTTGGCCAATGTCCCCTTCACTAGCTCGAGAGGAGAACAACATTTAATGCAGTTTTATTATGACAACATCTCATCATCACTCTGTTTCCTATATATTAGGAATATTTATATCAACAAGTGCCTGATTTATTTTACTGTGAATGGGTGGCACAAACATACTTCATATGCCATCTGGAATATTACAACTGCAATTGAGCAAACGCACTTGTAATATGGTTGATGGAATTCTTTGCACGTTTGTGACTAAGTGACCCATACACAAAATTAAAAATCAGGCCCTAAATGCAGGTTTGTGGCAGTACATGAAATATGTGATGGTTGTGACTCGTTTTCCTGTGTAACTGAACAATATTATCGTTATATGTGTTGATAAACATATGCTACACACTAAAACACAGGAGGCCACTTATGTTCTCATACATTTTTCACATCCTCATTTATCATGTCAACTTGGTATACTGTTAGTAAAAATCTGCAGAAAAACCTTGTATGTATACCATTCCACCTACCATACAATATTATACAAATACTTCAGACATCATAATGTTGTATCATTCCTAGAATGGAAAAGGTTTGAGTATGTTCGTTGACTGATCTAATTTATGTGACATAGAATGACAGGGTTAATGTTTAATTTGTGGATAAAATGTACTAAAAATCGGCAAAGTAACTTAAATAGCATGTGTGTTGGGCCGGTCCTTCTCTGCAGGGTCAATCAACTCTTTCCGTTTTCTCTCCATTCATTTGAATAATGTGGTTTTGAAGTATAGTACGACACAGTGCTCTTTATCCCTGATAACCAGTGGTAAAGTGCTTGCGTTTTTGCCATAACACAGGGTAAAATTGGTCTACACCTCATAGGTCCATTTACTGTAGTTGTAAATCCCAATAATATAGCACTGACTGTACACAGGGACTGTAAATGTAATGCTACAAGTGGGCAGCACCACTCATTGAGCCACCACTAAAGTAGCACTGTAAAAAATAGTTTCAGGCCTGCTATCGCAACATATACAGGCATATGCATCAAAGTAAATACCGGGAGCAAAGGGGCAGATTCTCAGAATCTGCCCCTTTGGTCCCGGTATTTTTGCATTTGGGATGCATCATCTCAAATGCAAAAATCGCAATTTAAGGAATCTCTAAATTGAGATTCCTTAAATTGCGATTGCATTGAAGGATCCTTAAATGCAATGTATGAAAGTAAAAAAAATAGCGAATTCGCTAATAGGAGTAGCAAATTACCATGAAGTTGAACTTCATGGTAATTTGCTAAAACTTTGAAAAAAGCACTTTTGTGCATTTTTCAAAGTTTCATGTTGTGCACACACATACTTATGCAACATATGTGCAGAGATCAATTTCAGGGGTGCAACAGGGTGTCATTTTGACACCCTTGCACCCTTGAAATTGCTTGAGCAATTTGGAAGTACCTACTGGTACTCGCAAATTGCTCATGCAATCTCCAATTCATTCCTATGGGCATGTAGGCCCATAGGAATGAATGAGACAGCATTCCTTAATTGCGAGTAGCAATTTGCGAGTAGCAATTAAGGAATGTTTAGTAATCGCTATTTTAATAGCAATTCCTACATGCATTTGCTTTTGCTATTCCTAAATAGTGATTCCCTAAAAATCACTATTTAGGAATAGCAAAAGGCTAAGTTGATGCATCTGCCAGAGAGTGCACTATTAAAGGGCCAGTTTGGGCAGGAAAAATAAACGTTTTTTACAATACATACAAGTTACCCCTAAGGTAGGCACTAAAGTCACATAGGCAAGGGGAATTTCATTTTTAAAGTAAGGCATCTGTTTTAAAGTTGCACATGTCCTGTATTGCCATCCTCCTAAATTTGTTTTTCACTTTGGTACAGTCTATCTCTCCCTCTATCAATACATTTAATAAGTGCAAACTGTTGATTGTGGCCCGGTAAAAATTTCATAGTCTGAGTGCAATGAATTGCAAATAAAATTCCTCTTCAATGGTAGAGATTGATTGCGCATTAAAAAAAAAATTTAAATCAACTTCGCACAAGTTCTCATATTGTTGCCCATAAACTTTCAAGGCCTTCTATGAGTTCCAAGCTGCCTGTGTCACTTAATGGCTCACTCATTAAAAATGAGAATTGCACTCAGACAGTGAACAATCGGGGACTATATGTGGGCAGAATGGGCCATCCTGCTGGGATGGTTGGGGATGGAGATGTTCCCTTCCCCACTTGCATTTCAAAGAGCTTGCCTCCAGCAGACACAAAAGAAGCTGCCACTGGTGTTTTGTCACCCTAGACTTCTGACACCACGCCAGGGGAAGTGAAGACCTTTCCAGAACCAGATGTAGGGGTAATATAGGGGATTCCGCACACTTCAAAAGATGGCACCTGAGCCACTCTTCAGTGGATTCCTGGACCTGTGGACATTACAGAACTGCTTTCCTTCTTGAGACCTGCCTTGTTTCCCAGAGTACTGCCCGCTCCTTCGAGAAGACAGTCTTGCTGCTTAAGCCCTGCCTTGTTCTCTCAAGGACTGCGCTGCTGCTTCAGGTTTGCCCTGCTCTCTGCAAAGGAAGACTGCACCTGCTCTTTTCGCCCCAGGCTATCTGAGTGACTCCAAGTGTCAGTTTGCTGACCTTCTGCTCTGAATTACAAGTACACAACAAGCTTCAGAAGCCTCCTTGGAATTGGCCAGCTGACATGCCTGCCTGGACCAGCAACTCGACCTGCTTGAGACCTGTTGGCCTCTGCCAGAGTGAGTCTCTGATTCCTAAGTGTTGCCTTCCTAGATCCTGGATCCTTGGCTGGCATCAGAGGGGAATTTATGATGGACCAATGAATGCCTTTACCATGCAGTACTTTACAACGTGGTCTTCACCATGAACGTACCAGTACATTGCATGTTTTAACTATGCATGTCACTACCACGCATACACATAGGGATACATTAAAAAAAACATTACCAAGCATACCATATGTGTTTGGTAGGCGTGAATTGGGATGTGGAATGTGGGAGGGGTGGGCTGGGGTTTGGAAGGGGTTAGTGCAAGGGTAAAAATGATATCTTCTATTGGAATATGGGTAGGGCGTTTGGCAAGGAGTTTGGTTTGGGAGGTAGAGGGAGTGGCAGTGTCTGTTGATGAGGCAGGTGCCTGTGGGTCAGGTGGATGTCATGCACATTTGGGTGTGTCTTGCATCATATGTGTCTGTTGTTTGGATGAGTGTGGCATTTGCGTTTTGTGGGTGTGAATTGTAATGTGCGTTTGTGTTTGGATGGGTGCACTTTGGAGGTGCTGGGTATGGTTGTGGTGCATTTGGGTATGGTGGTAGATGTGGTGGTGTCTGTGGTTGTGCTGATGGTGGGGGTGATGCATGTGAGAGTGCTGGTACCTACGGTGTCTGTGGATATACTGGTAGTGAGAGTGGTGCATGTGTGGGGGTGGTGGCTGCAGTGTCTGTATGTTTGGTTGTGCATATGTGTTTTTTGTGGTCTCTGGGTTTATATGTGTGTGAGCTGCTTGTGTGTGTTGGAGTGGGTATGTGTAAAGGTGTGAGTGTACTTAGGACAGGGCTGGAAAAAAGGTATTTGGACGGGAGGTGGGACACAAGATTGGAATGGTAGGCAGGCTACAGTCTTTCACGGTGAGGTTCCGTGACAATTGTAAGTGGTGTTTTCGACTCGCACGAATATGGTCGAGTCTGGTATCTATGAACCGCAAATGACGAGTTTAGTGGGTGTACGCAGTTTCGCTGCGCTAACCTAAACCGTTCGTTTGTTACGTGGGTATTTCTATCTGTACCCACGGGTTCCATCTTAGATACGGCATCCATTTTGTCTCTTGCCCTCAAGTAGCCAGCGAACGGACGCTGTCCGCTTCGCGACCCTGGGACTCCCAAGATATTTGCGGAAGACACATGTCCTTTGTAAGTGTCTTTATGATGAGGGGGATGATACTGTAAGGCAGATGGCCCCGCTCGAGGCTCATCTCGCCGTGCCGGTTTATTGTCTTAGCCGTGCATCTCATTAGGCACGTCCCTTTGATGCCTGTATCTCGTGTTTCTCGATACCTCCTTTTTACACCCTTTCCGATCTCCCCACTGTCTCCGTCTTCCTCTACACCTGTCCTTGTTCCTATTTTGATCTGTTTTATTGCCGATTGGAATGCACTAAGGTTGGGAAGATGGGTTTTTACAGTTGGGAACCGCCAAATGTTTCCGCACTTATGTTCCGGGCCTTGTGTGTATTAAAGTGACCAAAGCGACCCCTCTGGGGGATAATTGTGGGAACCGGGTCATAAACTTTTGTATTCAATGTAACTCTATGGGAAAACCATGTATAAAAGGAGCGATCCGCAGAACCAATTTGATGCAGACACTCTGAACTACACTTGTTGTACTTCCGTGATTTCTGTGTTTCCCTGCAGCAAATAAACCTTGAATCTTTGACGCAAAAGGAAGTGTCCCGTGTCTCTGTGATTCGCACGCCGGAGCAGGTTACCCACGAAGGTTTCAGGTGTTGTGCCCTGGCACCGCTGGGTTCTAAATAACCCAGTCCTTCAGTTGGCGCCCAGCGTGGGGCTGCATCAGTGGTACCGGTCCAAGCCCGACGATCGTGAGGAACTTCGTGTGAAATCTCCGAGGGAAGGTGCACTCCGCTTTATCGATCCTGTTGTCGAAATAAGTGGCCCGAAGACTTTTCCCGCGAAGATTCCCGCCTCCGGACGGCTGCGACGGACTGCTGCCCTGACTGTAGACCTGTTTTGGCGCCTGGCGTAGACCTTGGTAGAGCGAGACGATTGACGGGCCTTCCTGGTGACGCCATCGATCTTTGAGTTAAGTATTTGTGGGTCGCTCCCAGAGTTCTTGGTTGTGGTTGCTTAGTGGTTGCATGGTTCCATTGCATTTGTAGTTCTTGGTCCTTTGTTGTATTGTTTGACGACTGCAGCCGCCAAAATCCGAGGGTTTTTGCTCTTTGCTGGGACTTGGTAAATCCCGTAACCCTTGAAGTTTGTGAAACTCGGCTAGTGTGCAAGATGCCTAGTCGCAGTACTTTGTTTAGTTGTTTCAGACCTTGTGGTATGGATTCCCGACTGGAGGACTCGTGTCCGATACCTCCGGTTGGAACTCCGACTTATGAATTATACAGTAAACATGGGCTAGGCCCGATTACTTTTAATGATTACTGGATCCGCTATACGAAGAAAGACGGTGTCCTTAGTTGGCCACCTCATGGTAGCTTTGAAACCCCGATTTTAGATAACCTAGAGGCTAAATTATTTGCGAAAAAGTCAAGGCCGGCCATGTTTGATGCCTTTCGGTTGTGGCGTAAAGAAGCCAAACAGAAAGAAATCAGACAGACTAAACGAAATCAGCGAGATAATGTTGCTACCATTGTAAAGAAAGCAGAGCAGTTTCAGCGTGATAAGGAGGTTAAGGAAAAGGAAGTGTTTGATAGGCTACAGCGTATGTCCATAGATAAATGTTATCCTGTTTTGCCTACGGAGTCGGATAAGAAGGAAGAACTAGTTGAGGATCCTTTAATGTCCTATCTTATGAAGTCGCCACCTCCGTATGTACAGGATACCACAGCTCCTGTGCTTCCCCCTGTACCTGTTCCTGCACCTATTCTTCCTTTGCCTGTTCCTCAACCTGCACCCGTTCTTCCGACTGTTCCTGCTCCTTTGCCTGTCGCTATCCCTACTGCTCCTCCGCTTCCACATACTCCTGCTCCCGCTACTGCACCTGCTCTGTTAACTCCTGTTGTTGCTTCTGTTTCTACTCCTTCACTTGTTAGTCCTGTGTCCTATACTTCTCCCTCTACTCGTAGTCGTAATTCTCCTCTTGCGGCTAGCTTCTTTCATTCGCTCGGACCTGTTCTTGGGTCCGCTGGTTCGGAGGGTCCTCAGAGACGTAGTCAGCTTCCTGGTAACAGAGAACGCGCTTCGCTATATAATATGGCGATGGGTTGGATGATGCATCCTCTTCGAAATCCGCCACGCGTTGTACTCGGCACATTTTGTCAATTTAATATACCAACCCAGAGGTTTGTGTTCGAAGAAATGTGTAAGGTCCTTCGCGATCAGATATCGGCCGACGCACCTGACGAGGTGCTGACCGCTTTGTCTGATCTACAGCTTCAGTTCTCAACTGGACTGATAGTGGATACCAACGTTCGACGTGCTGTTGAGCGGTTGCTATCCTTTCGTCCCACTCCTATACCCCAAGCCTTGTTTGTTGAGGATGTTGAAAGACTGCCAGATGAATCTGGTCAATTTCCTATGCGCGAAGTTCCACCGGTATGGATGCCAGCTGATCCTAATGCTAACCCTGCGACATTGGCGCATTTCCAGAGAGTGTGGATACATCTCCCATGGAAACGCTCAGAAGTGTTACAGGTGAAGCAATCTCTGCCTGACCCTCGTAAAAATCCTGCAGGGTACTACAAGGAATTATCGCAGCTCGTAGACGCTACGATAATGAATCTTGCCGATATTGATATGTTGTTTGGCAATGTTGTTCCGCAACCGGTATGGGCTAAGATTCGTCAGGAAAATCATCCGAATGAATTAGGTGGTGATTGGGCGGCCATTATAGCGGCTGATGGGTTACAAACTGGTGGTGCTAAACCCGACCAGTTGATTGCTGCTCTCCCTCAAAGAATAATAACGTTAATGAAAACTCTTATGCCAGCTATGAGGGTAAATTGGGACAAATTATCAGCTTGTAAACAGAAGAAGGACGAGAGTGTCTCCGACTTCTTTACGAGGTTTGAGGAGGCATTCATTGATCATAGTGGTCAGGATATGAGCACTGAGGGTGGTCAAAGGTTGTTTGTGGATAAATTTGTTTCCAACTTATTGCCCGATCTGAGCAATAAATTAAAGAATTCAGAGAGTGCGTGGGCCGTTTCTACTTCAGCTCAGATATTGGCCACGGCACAATATTATGAGAACAGAGAGAAAGAAGAGAACGACCGCGCTGATAAAAAGACGAAAGAGCTTAAAACTAAAGTGTTGCTTCAGCAAGCATATCCTCCACGTTCGAATCAGAATACTTCACAACCAAATAGATCACAGCCGCAATCGAACCGATCACAATCTCGTAATGACTCCTCTTTCCAAAGATCGTCGTTAGGGTACAATCAATGTGCCTATTGTAGACAGGAGGGTCATATCAAATTCAATTGCCCTGTTTTGAACGATCGTAATAGTGGTAATTCATCTAGAGGAGGTCGGGGTGGTTCACAGCAGGCATCACGTGGTAGAGGTCGTGGTGCTCAGAATGATCGTTCTGATAATTCATCTAATTCTAACAACTGTTTTGATCAGCGTGGGTCATCGCAAGGACGATCTGCGCAGTACAATGTAGACGATTATTACGTCGATCAGGGAACTGACGACGGTAATTACTAGGACAGCCAATGACAAGGAGAGGGAGTGGTATCAGTTCCGGTTGATCAGAGAGGGCCTTACGTCGCAGTTGCTACATCGGGCGTCGTTGAGCCTTTTCTGTTGGACACTGGTGCAGCGAAAAGTTCCATTAGGCATTCGAAACTCCCTGGCGCACCTTTGTCTGGCTTAACAAATGTTTCCGTTGGATTCTCTGGCGCCCCCGTTAGCAATCCAGTTTCGTGCCCTTTGCCCCTTACAATTGGGCCTCGTGAGCTAAAAGCTCCGTTGATTTTGACTACTGGTTGTGGTGAAAATCTTTTGGGCCTGGATTTGCTTAAACGTTTGCATGCAACTCTGTATTGTTCTCCTGCGGGTGTAAAGCTTATGTTAGGAGAGAGGGTTGTCTCTCCTATGTATTTGTCTCTCGATAAGCTTCCACCGGAATTGAGTTCTCTTCCTGCGTCTTTGTGGGCAACGGGTCCCAATGATGTGGGCCTGCTTGACATCTCCCCTTATGTTGTTCAGTTGAAATCTAATGTGCGATTGCCACGTATTCCCCAGTATCGGATCTCTCTTGATGGTGAACGAGCATTGTTAGCGATCATCTATGATTTGATCGAGAAAGACGTTATTGAAGAGACTCGGGGAAACGTGTGCAACAGCCCTGTACTGCCCATTCTTAAACGTACTGATCCTTCGAAACCACCCGTTTATCGTTTTGTTATCGATTTACGGGAGGTGAATAAAATTGTGATTCCTCAGTTCCCCGTTGTGCCTGACATCACGGCGCTACTGACTCTGATTCCAGCTTCTGCATCGTGGTTTTCGGTGATTGACTTGAAGAATGCGTTCTTCAGCATCCCGATTGCAGAGGAGAGCAGGGACCTTTTTGGTTTCTCTCTCGGTGGACGCAGCTTCCGGTTCAAACGCGCTCCTCAGGGCTACTGTGAAAGTCCATCGATTTACAGTCAAGCCTTGAAGGGTCAACTGGATGCGTTTACGTTGCCGGCTGGTGCGGCCTTAATCCAATACGTCGATGACCTATTGGTGGCTGCAGATACTCAGGACGTTTGCAAAATTGCTACGGTGTCATTGCTGCAACATCTCTGCGAGTTAAATCACAAGGTGTCACCTTCTAAACTCCAATATTGTTGTCAAGAAGTTACCTATCTAGGTCACTTATTGTCAAAGGAGGGAAGGCGGTTGACCCCAGAGAGAATTGCAGCAATTGCACGAATGGCTGTGCCAAAAACCCAAAGAGATGTGCGTGCCTTTCTAGGTATCACGTTGTACTGCAGGCAATGGATTCCTAACTTTTCATTGCTAGCGAAACCATTAGTGGCTCTTACGTGCAAGGATGTTTCGACTCCTTTACCATGGACGGTGGAATGTCAGAGAAGTTTTTCTGAATTACGTGATTCATTGTGTTCGGCTCCTGTGTTAGGTACTCCTGACTACAGTAAGCCATTCACGTTATATGTTCACGAAAGAGAAGGTTGTGCGTTGAGTGTCTTAACGCAACCTTTTGGTAGTAAGCAACGTCCATGTGCATATTTTTCCTCGACCTTGGACCCAGTAGCTAGAGCATTGCCGAGTTGCTTGAGAGCAACAGCGGCAGCTGCGGTCTCCATCCGACAATCAGCAGGATTGGTCATGGATAATATGCTTACGGTGATGGTTCCGCATGCAGTCGACACTCTTTTGAATCGTACAAAAACTCAGCACTTGACGAGTGCGAGGTTGTCTGGGTACGAGTTGACGCTGTTGGCAAGCCACATTCAAATAAAACGTTGTAATGTCCTGAACCCGGCAACTTTGTTACCAATTAGCTCAGAGTCAGATGAAATAACAGAACACGATTGTTATTTGAGGACAGAGGAGGAAACAAAAGGTCGAGTGGACCTTAAAAACACCCCATTGGAAGACCCAGATGGAACGCTGTATGTGGATGGTTCATGTTTCAAGTTGCCAAATGGCGATGTGACTACTGCTTATGCTGTTGTAACGTTGAATACTGTTGTTGAGACTGCAAGATTGAATCAGAATTCTCCCCAAGCTGCAGAACTGATCGCTCTCACTAGAGCGTGTGTGTTAGCAAAAGGAAAACGTGTGAATGTGTTTACCGACAGCCAATATGCTTTTGGCGTCGCCCATAGCTTTGGACGGTTGTGGAGAGAGAGAGGTTTTCTGACATCGCATGGTACGAAGATTCAGCATGGCCAGCTTGTGAATGATCTTTTGGATGCACTTACGTTGCCTAAGCAGGTAGCAATTGTTAAATGTAGTGTGCATCGTAAGGTGACGGATGATGTTGGTCGTGGTAATGCGTTTGCGGATGAGATTGCTAAGGAGACTGCCCGGAACCTTAGCACTCGAATGTATGTGACGAGTTCGGTTAGGTGGCCTATAGAGTCGAGTATGTGCGAAGACACTATTGAGAGTGTGAAAGAAATTCAGAAAGAGGCCACCAAGACTGAAAAGACGAAGTGGAAAGAAAGTACGGGAAAGTTGGATGCGAATGGTTGTTGGATTGATTTGTCGGATCAGAAAAGATGGTTGTTGCCTGATGCGTATGTGCTGGCCGTTGTGACAATGTCGCATGGGTTAGCACATATTAGCGCGAAAGGTATTTGTAAGCTGCTGTCCCCGGTGTGGAAGAATGATGGTATCACGAAATGTGCTGAACGCTTGGTTAAGAATTGTATGGTGTGCATGTTGTACAATCCTGGCAAGGGAACCCCAACTCCTCCTGGCAGTTTTGCTCCCCCTTCATGTCCCTTTGAGGTGATTCAATTGGACTTCATCCATATGGAGCGATGCAATAACCTGAAGTACGTTTTAGTTGTGGTTTGCGCATTCTCCCGATGGATCGAGGCCTATCCTCTCAAAGACAATACTGTTTTGTCTACTGCGAAAATCCTACTGAAGGAATACTTTCCTCGGTACGGAATGCCTAGAGTCGTGTGGTCAGATAACGGAAGTGAGTTTGTGGGGAGAGTGATGAAGAGTGTGTGTAAGGGCCTTGGAATTAATCAGAAATTCCATAGTGCCAA
The DNA here is from genome assembly GCF_964263255.1 of Lissotriton vulgaris. Taxonomy (NCBI): domain Eukaryota; kingdom Metazoa; phylum Chordata; class Amphibia; order Caudata; family Salamandridae; genus Lissotriton; species Lissotriton vulgaris. The sequence continues at coordinate 1,067,984,413 of NC_141696.1, read as the reverse complement.
TCATCCCCAGTCAGCTGGTTTGGTTGAGGGGTATAATGGCACCCTTAAACTGAAACTAGCAAAGATTCAGGCTACGACTGGCCTTTCGTGGCCTGACGCTTTACCCTTAGCATTATTGTCAACTAGGGCGACTGTACACTCCCGAGTAGGGCTTAGTCCCTATGAAATAGTGTTCGGTCGTCCTGCGAATGTTTGGGGGGTTCCTAGGCCAGGTATGTTCTGTGATCTTGAATATCCAATGTTGATCGATTATCTTCATGACTTGACTGCTAAACTGAGGTTAATTCACCAACAGGTTCACGACGCACTGCCGACGCAGACGGAGGGTCCAGGCCACCAGCTCCAGCCCGGAGATTGGGTGGTGACGCGCAACTTTTCGCGCAAGAACAATTTGGATCCGAGGTTCACTGGACCCTACCAGGTTCTACTTGCCACGAGGACTGCTGTTCGTCTTGAGGGACGGAAAAACTGGGTGCACGCCACCCACACCAAAAAAGTCCCTATCCCTTTGCCGGCAGACCCGTGGGTGAGGAAAGGCATTGCATCAACTGAAACCGAAGGATTGCCGGCGTTTGTACCTTTTAGCGACGCACAACCTGTCGGGGAATCCTCAGTGCAGCAGAAACACACTGTTGAACATTTGTCAGCAAAAGACTCAAGACCAGAACATTCAACTGATCAACAGGACGCTGTCTCTTCAAAGGATCCTTTGTTTGACGAACAGACACGTCCTGGGAAAACCCGATATTTTTTGCGATCTAGCACTAAAGACTAATAAAAGATCCTGCTTTGATTCATTGACGACTGCATTATCCCGCTTTCCGTGATCAGTTTGAACATTCGTATTATTGTGATTATTTTTGTATATATTCATTGAGTTTCGTTCCTTGCACCTTTTTGCTTCCACAGCTGAGAAACATTGTTTTCGTATATATATATATATATTTGTGAAATAAAGGCCGTAGGGCCGCGCGCGTACTTCCTTCTGGTTAGCAGGTCTTGACGCTAGGTTAAAGACCGTCGGTTCCTGGGAACTCCTAGGGATTGACTACTGCTACACAGAACGAAGTGCGTCAAGAAACGTTGCGGACGGTCGTAGGGAAAGGCATTTTCGAAGTTGATGGATTTGGAAGAAGCTCAAGCTCAAAGATTCAAGCTGCAGCAACTTAGTCATACCAAATGTTTTATGTTTCAAATATTCGTATTGTTTTTGACTGTTTCTGCATTAATGGCGGGTGGGGTGTATTACACAATGTCTTACTTCTTACCTTCTGCTACACCTACTCCTACCCCTGACCCTAAACTTACCTCCACTGCTTCTCCTCATTCTTTTCACATCTTACCCGAACACGAGCAGGCAAGACGTGCAGAATTCCGCAACAATTCCTTTATTCAGCTCCTCCATCAGCATCAGTTAGTGGTTAACACTACTAATTGTTGGGTGTGTGGGTTGATGCCACATACTACGGATAAGGGAATCCCATATCTGGTGTTGCCGTATAGTTCCCAAGGGTCTGCTCGAGCATTTCAAACAATGTTTCGAAGCGCACTAGGTTTCCACCCCATTCGAGAACCACGTTCCCCCTACTCTGGTCCTACCTCGTATCAAAAACCTTTGTCTATAGCAATAGAGGATTTAGATAGTGATATCTATGATCCCTCGCTTATTCCTGAAGAAGAGGTACAAGCCTACAGGGTCCTGAGTAGAGGCGAGTATAGCGTGTTCACTATTGAAAAACAGCTCAAAAGCTCACCTCCGATATGGGTCGTACCCCACATTGGTAATTTTTGTCTCATAGGTCGTGGCCGAAGATCGAAAGCCCGACTTGGAGAGAGTGCTTGCACTGAAAATTACATTCTGCCGATGGTCTCGTCCCCTGTGTTTCTGGCTGCCAAGGGTACATACTTTATCTGCCATGATCGTGCGTATGCATGGCTGCCCTCTGACTTTATGGGCTCATGTTTTATCGCAAATTTGTTGCCTCCGACGTTTACTGTAGATGCAGATTATCACAAGACTAGAGTTGTGAGAGGCGTAATTAGCGAAGAGGACACTGCCGGTCAAGAGGCAGGAGACTTTTTCAAGGGTTTCCTCCCGTTTTGGGGACCTATGGTTAATAGTAGGAACCTGAGACAGTTGACTCGAGTGGTGGAATCGACAGCTAACATTACTGCCAGTGCCCTTGGTAATATCACCACAGAACTTCAGGCGGATAGACTTATGACGTTACAAAACCGTATGGTTTTAGACGTGATCTTAGCAGATCGTGGTGGGGTATGTAAGGTGATCCATTCGAGCTGCTGTATTTTCATTCCTGATAATGCTCCGACCGTTTATCAAGCCATCTCGAAGTTGCATAAGATCTCCGAATCCATACACGTGGATGTAGGGGATTGGACGTTACTTGGGTGGTTTTGGGGCCTGATGTCGACTTGGGGTTGGAAGATTCTGATGATCATCGGAGTCGTTGTGGCGTTCCTGTTCACATGTTGCCTTTGTGTGCAGTGCGGTCCTGCCTTATGTGGCCTCTGTGCTACAACGTGTATGAGACAGCCGCCTGTTACCAAGGGGACTCGGTTGGACAGAGCTATGCTACAGCAACATCTAGATGGTCTGATGAATATCGAGTATGATTCCGACTAGTGCTTGCCTACATGAGGGCAAAAGGAGCGTCTGAGGTTCCGTGACAATTGTAAGTGGTGTTTTCGACTCGCACGAATATGGTCGAGTCTGGTATCTATGAACCGCAAATGACGAGTTTAGTGGGTGTACGCAGTTTCGCTGCGCTAACCTAAACCGTTCGTTTGTTACGTGGGTATTTCTATCTGTACCCACGGGTTCCATCTTAGATACGGCATCCATTTTGTCTCTTGCCCTCAAGTAGCCAGCGAACGGACGCTGTCCGCTTCGCGACCCTGGGACTCCCAAGATATTTGCGGAAGACACATGTCCTTTGTAAGTGTCTTTATGATGAGGGGGATGATACTGTAAGGCAGATGGCCCCGCTCGAGGCTCATCTCGCCGTGCCGGTTTATTGTCTTAGCCGTGCATCTCATTAGGCACGTCCCTTTGATGCCTGTATCTCGTGTTTCTCGATACCTCCTTTTTACACCCTTTCCGATCTCCCCACTGTCTCCGTCTTCCTCTACACCTGTCCTTGTTCCTATTTTGATCTGTTTTATTGCCGATTGGAATGCACTAAGGTTGGGAAGATGGGTTTTTACAGTTGGGAACCGCCAAATGTTTCCGCACTTATGTTCCGGGCCTTGTGAGTATTAAAGTGACCAAAGCGACCCCTCTGGGGGATAATTGTGGGAAAGGAAAAAAGACTGGTTTTGTGACCTTTTGTTTGTATTTGGGTAACACATTTTTGCTACATCTATCACAAGCATGACTATATACAAGATGTGTATTTTTACATGCAAAGCAAAACAAAATATATTAATACACACCTTTGTAGTAACATGTTGACTACCTCATCCCTTGTCGTGTCCTACTTTAAGTAATTCTGGAAGCTGACTTCATCTAGCCCAGGGGGTTCTATATTATCTGTATGTGAGCTCCTTCAGATGAGTGCAGAACATTGTGAACCACTGAAGGCTAAACAACTTGCCCTGCCATCTGCAGCCTGATGAGCATGACGTCTAATGAACACAACCTTCCTTTAACATTTATATCAAAAAATGACCTTGTGCCCATTTAATAACTTACCTCAAGGTTATATGCTACTTTGAAGGGGTCTAGGAGTTACTGGTAGCTCCCAATCCACTATTTGGAGACCCTGATCTCGGCTGAGTGTGGGACAATTAAGCCTGGGCTACGTTCACGGAGTTCTGCTATGCGGAACTCCAAGAAGTGCAAAAAAAACTATGCTGCGCTACGTAGAGCTCCTCAAGCAGCGGAGTGCGTTAGATAAATGTTGTTTGCAGTGATTTTCAGTGCCAGGTGCTTGACTGCACTGTACAATCATCAAGAATGGCATCAGGCACAGCACAAGCGGGCATTGCTTCCTTTCTGACGCTTGAGTAGATTTTCTCGAGCTGCAGCTTTCTCTATGCCGGTGGACAGTTTCTCAACGTGAGCGGTCGCAAGGATACGCGACCACTCACAATGAAAATTCTGACCGCCTGCCTTGGGAAATCTCACTGGGAGGTTGATTTTCCATGCTCGCTCACGCCAACTTGATGTTGACGAAGAGCGAGCGAGGGAAAAAACTCCGCTCCATGGAACAGAGGTTTTCGGAACTGCACAAGCTCCACGTAATGCAGAGTGCCGAAATCTCCGCAACCTCTTCAAGCGGACCGGAGTTCACCACCATGACTTAGGGGCGATAAAAATGGCAAACATCATTTTCATTTGGTTTGTTCAGAAAACACATGCATGTACAGTTGTGCAGACAAGATAATGTGTTTTCAAATTTACATTATGTGAGATTTCTACATTTTACTTGTAATTCAAATATATACATAGATATATCTCTACATACACACTAGTTAGAATCTAAGGGGGATATTCCCAAGAACATGTGACAATCACTGCAAAATGAGCTTAACGCAACTCTTCGCATTGCAGTCCATCTCGGGAAAATAATGCCGTGTTAACTAAGTATTCACAACACGGTGGTACCGTGCGATAGGCCCACGATAATGCGTCAAATGTCTGCAATAAAGCCAACACTACGCCGCAATAATGCGAAAATGAACGCGAAAAAGTTGTGATGAGGCCAATTGCGATACAAACATCAGCAAAAACCAGAGACAGACCTGCAACTCACATGTGTCAGGCGGGAAAAATCAACATAAAAAAAAAACAACAGACAAATACCAAACAACAGCGAAGAGCAATGGATGTTGCCGGAGCAAGTACAAAGGAGAACCAGAACCACACAAGCCCTCCGGAGGACCTGCCTGGGACCTCGGGGTCAGGGAAGGGCAAGGAGAAGAAGAGTAGGAAGAAGCGCTTCAGTCCGCAGGAAAACAGGATCCTGAAAACGGAGGTGGTAGAACACCATCAACAACTGTTCATCACCTCCGCTCTGTCATTGGCAACAAAAAATGGGCACTGGCAGTCAATTGTGGACAAGGTGAATGCAGTTGGAGTGTTGAAGAGGACAATGGAAGTGGTTAAGAGGTGCTGGAATGATGTCAAGCGCAAAACAGAGCTGAAACTCACCAACAACCGGAAGGCTGCAATGCAGACAGAAGGTGGGAGTCCTGCGCCACAGGAGGTGCTGGACGATATGGAGGAAATGGTGTCCACAGTCATCAGTGGGGAGACAGTTGCAGCAGATGGGGGACCAGACACTGCTCAACATGACCGGACACAAGAGCACCTGGGTGAGTAACAACCAGGGACTGGGGGGACTCCTGGGGTGCCGGCGGGGCCACACACGCAGCAGCCCTGCTTTTTGGCACTGCATGTGCCCGGCCCGCCCTGTTATCATAGTTGAGACACCGCGGTCGGGTTTCTGCTCTAATGGCATTACTTTGACAATACTTGTCTCATGATCTCTGATATGATATATGCAGTTTGGCGATATGCTGTGGGGGCACACTGCAACACCTCACAGACAGTTCTGACGCATGTCCTCTTTGTTTTCTGTTGTCTTCTCTCCTAGGTAGTGTCCAGTTGTGGTCACAGCTATTGAGTTTGTAGCCATACTGTAGGGTACACAGTTCTCTGGCCCACCCCGACATGCTCAGAGGGTATTAAACCTTTCACTTTTTACGTGCACATCAATTCAATTTGTTCTGTTTCGGTTCTGAAGAAACGCCATGGATCCTTGAGACCACACAGGCGTGAAACATGCCAACCTTTTAACATTTTAGTTACCTGGAAAAATTGAGCCTATTGGGGTAACACACACCCTACAGGTTTTTACTCTGTCAAGGGTACCGCCACATTAAACATATTTCTTGGTAACACTTGGGCAGTTTTAACTTCTGTTGCACACACTACATCACCCTCCAAGAGGACCCACCACACACACCCGCATGCATCTAACAGCTTTTCTCTCAAAAAAGGTCTCCGCCAGAGTACCCTTCGGGGGACCCGCAGGGCATTGCAGGGCCGGCCCAGCAAGGAGCAAACACCCGATAATGAAGCATGACATCCTTCGGGTGTGTGAAGGCAACAAGAGGCAAGATTTGTTCTTCCGTCTCACGAATGGGTCCTAATACCTAGGAGAATCTACACCTCCCTTCCTCCCCTTTTCTCTTTTCTCTTTCTCCTCTTATTGAGTGGGTGACATGTTGCACCCCTGTACCTGAAAGGTATCCCCTTTTTGATTAGACATTCCACGTTAGGAGCACGGGCACTGGACCACAAGTGGCTCCTGGTCCCTCCCTCATTGTATTGATGATTTGCTGCAACTACACGTGGTAGTCAACCAAAAGTATAGGCATCTCCTTTCACATTGGCCATGTTGTATTAAGTTTATGAATATGTTGATGTGTCTCATCATTGTAGAAAGAACTTCTTGTAGCAAACCCCTCAAAGTTGGTTATGACACCCCCCCCCCCCACCCCTCAGATACTGCAACACTGTAGAGGACTGATACTGTGGCCCCACAATTGAGTACTGCCAGGATTCAGAACCATTGGTGTTGTTGTTGTGCAATTCCTATTGTGAGGAAGAATATCTGGCTCCAGATGATGACATAAACTAATAATATATTGCCTCTTTAATCTGGTTCTGATAATTATTTCCCTTTTTCCATGGTGGCAAGGTTTGGAACTGGAAATTTTATAAGGGCACTTGCTTAATACAACTTTGACAGAACACTTTGTTTCAAATAAATGAAATACTAGTTGATGAGGTGTTGGTGTTTGTATTAGTTTTAGCGTATTTTTGTGGTGGTGGTGCACTGGCCATCCTCTCCTGGTGGTCTGGAGGAATGTGTGTTCCTGTGGGCGGCACATGGATCCACAGTTGCAGGGACTGAGGTGGGTGCAGATGTTTCCTGTTGTGGCTGGGCCTCCCTTTCTGTGGCTGAGGCAGATGTAGTAGCGTCAGATGTAGTTGGACCACAGAAAGGGGAAGATGGTGCAGGAAAAGCATGCACATATGAGTATAAATTTCCTGCAGCACCCCAGTCAGGTAGTCCAAATTCGAGTCCAGATTCTCTGTTTGAACATTGTGCTCCCTCTGCAACTGCTTCATGTTTCTAAGCTCTGAAAAGGACCTGTCCAGCATGTCTTGGGAATGATGGAGACCTTGCTTGATAGTGGCCTCAGTGACAGTTATACCAGTGGCCTCACTGTGGTGGTCCACAGGATCCCTCACATGGACCATACCCCCACTAACCTGTGGCCTTGAGCCAATGTTCCCTATCCCACTGGGTTCTGGCTAAACTGAAGGTGGTGGTGGTTTTCTCTCACCACCATCAAGGGCTGGGATTACAAGACAGGTGTTATGTTGCTTTGGTCACAGGAAGTGGAGGTATTAGTCTGTTGAGGTGTTGTAACATCTTGGGTGGGAGGAGTAGGTGTGGGCCGAGGGAGACTCACTGGAGCCAACCGCCCAGGCAGATGAGATGGACCAGGCTGCTCCTCTTCATCCACACTTTCAGGCTTTAAGTTCTCCCTGGAGGCCTGATAATGGGTTGGGGTGGAGGTTTCCTGAGACACAGATGTTTGTCCATGTGCCCTGGCTGTTGGACCTATCATGAAGGTACGAAATATTATAATTAGCAAAAGTATGGATTACACATCCAATTATTGTTTATCAAATATAAGGTAGCTACCTAAAAGAGAAGCAGAATTGGACATAATGATTAGACCTTTATGTGATAAATTAATTATTTACACAGTTTATGTTTGATACAAAACTACTTCAGATAATTAGGTAAGAAGATGTCCTGAAAAGAAAAAAGATAATTTAGCAAGTATACATGAAATGTACCAACCATTTAACTCAACAAAGTAGAGAGGAGATATTTGAAATTAACTAGTTCAGGGACTAGCAGGCTGAAAAACAGACATTTGCACAACGTAGAGAGAAGTTTAGCATTGGTCATCATGTAAGCAGTGCAGAGTTCAAATTTCACATATGCCACTTTTCTTCAGCATACAATTTTACATGCCTTAAATCTTAGAGGGCAATAAAGATTTAGGGGCATATGCATCAAAATTCGGTATTCCATGTCGTTAATAGCGAAAAATAAGAAATCGCTATTAAGGACATGCAAACCGCGATGCATCAATGAAATCGGTATTAATTACCGATTCGGTAAAATTCGGTATTATGTAGCGAAAGTACGTTAGCGAGACTAGCAAATACCGAATTAGCAAATACCGATTCGGTATTAGTGAATCCGGTATTTGCGAATTCTGTAATAGCGAAATCAGGAAAAATACATGACGCATCGGAAGCAGGCCGATGACATCACAACCAGAAAGTAGGACAGCCCATGCTCCATTCAGTGCCCGAGGAGCTCAGAGGAGGAGGCAGAGCACAGGAGCTGAGGAGCCAGACTGAACCAGCAGCAACCACGACTAGGCAAGCAGGTCAAGATGGAGAAGGAGGCCCCCAGCAGGGAAAGGACACACACAGGAAGAGAAAGCGCAAGTTTTCAGATAAGGAACTTGAAATCCTGATTGAGTGTGTAACCAGCAATAATGACAAACTTTTGGGGAAGTTGTCGCTGAAGGTGCCTGAGGCGGAAAAAGAAAGATGTGGCTGCACATCAAGGACAAGGTCAATGCCTGCGGAGTCACCCACCGCAGCATTGATGATTTGAAAAAACGCTGGTATGACCTGCGTAAAAGGGCCATGGAGAGGATCGCTCAGAGGGTCAAGGATGCTGCAGGCACAGGTGGGGGCACATCCAATATGACACCGAACACAGCCCTGGAGGACCTAGTGGAGTCTACTATAGAACTGGAAGCTGTTGTGGGGGTCACACACCTGGACAGCTCTGGTGCTGCGGAAGGAGGACAAGGTAAGATGCATGGCAGCGTAGCAATACAGCGTGTAGTCAATCCCTGCCCACTCCCCCATGCCAGACCCAGTGCACATGTAGCCGTGCTTAAAACACATACCCTCACCACAGTGTTGCACCATGGGAGTTGTAGTCAATACATGAATGAGTGCATGTCTGACCCCAGAGGTGAATGAAATGAATACAGCAGCAAAGGGCCAAATGTCTGTCCAAAAAAGAGCTTTATATAGAGACAATAATGCAATATCCACATACAATAACTAAATATTAACTATGCACTGTTTCACACACAGATGCATCCCCCATGGATTCAGACGACAGTGGCCGTCTCGTCATCTCAGAGACACCAGTGTTGACTGATGCGGAGTGCACACAGGGACATGAAGCCATGTCCTCCCCTTCACCACCACCGCGGACAACACCTCCACCATCCATGCGGACAAAGACACCACCACCACCACCGGCATCCATGCGGGCTAAGACACCACCACCACCACCGCGATCCTTGCGGGCAAAGACACCACCACCACCACCAGTGCAGACAACTCCGCAGAGTCTCAGGGCAGATGTTCCCTCCCTGCACGAGATGGAGTCGGAGCAGAGTACAGCACCCCAAAATGTCCCGCGCCAGGCTGTCGTCACTCCAACTACCCAAACAGCAGCACGTCAGCGTGTCAGACAGAGGGCAGTGCCCCTGGATAGGGCAGCCGCAAGACCAGTGGATCCGACGGAAGGGTACGGAGTTGTTGAGACCCGGATGCTGCGTGTCCAGCGCCTGCAGGGGAGACACATGGGTGCAATGAAACTCACCATGACAAAACTGTGCAACAAATTAGGAAACATGACTGACGCTGTGCGTGAGCACACCACAGCCATAGCTGCGGGCAACAATGAGATCAAGCTTTGCCTGCAGTAACTGACACGTGCCGTAGTCACAAGTCAACAAAGTGAGTGCCGGAGGCACAGGCAGATCATGCTCGCTGTAAATTCTACCAATAAGGCCATCACTAAGCTGTGCAACAGCACAGCTGTGCTGTCCCACAGATCCGTGTCCCTGCAAGTGGACCTAGGGCATTATTGTGGGGATGTGGCAAGGGCCCTTGAGAGAGTGACCACTGCAGTGGAGCAACTGCAGTCTGGGTCAGCCAGTGTCAGCAGAGTGGGAGTGGATGAGGGGAGTGAGGCAGCCTCCAGTGTGAGCAGCGTCTCCCTGCCGGAGACCAGCGGGAGGAGGCGCAGTATGCGCAGCGCAACAGCCACTGACACCCATCGTGGAGATGCGGAGGAGTCACGGGAGAGGAGACTGGGGGTACGTGGCAAACGCAAGTAGACATGTGGCAGAGTCTCACGATCCATGGTGACGTAACCATGGGCCAACTATAGTGTCCCGTGTTGACAAGGAACAATTTAGGTTTAACTTTTACTGCAGCTGCATCATGTTTGAGTTACATATTTCTGCACCAGTCAGGTGTTCATGACCATTAAACCCTTCCAAACCAGATCATGTTGTCAAGGCACTCTCTTACCTGTCTCATAAATGATGCCATGTGATGTATGTCCGCCTCCGTTGCCCTTCTGCTCTGTTGGGCACATGCGCCTGTTGGTGTTGGGGGGGATTTCTGTGCACGTAGTTCATCCTCTCCGTCCACCTCTATGGGTATCCCCCTGCGGGTGGAGATGTTGTGCAGGATGGCACAGACAGCTATGATCTGGCAGCAGGTCACTGGGTCGTACTGCAAGGCTCTGAGGTTCCGTGACAATTGTAAGTGGTGTTTTCGACTCGCACGAATATGGTCGAGTCTGGTATCTATGAACCGCAAATGACGAGTTTAGTGGATGTGCGCAGTTTCGCTGTGCTAACCTAAACCGTTCGTTTGTTTCGTGGGTTTCTTCATCCGAGCCCACGGGTTCCATCTAAGATACGGCATCCATTTTGTCTCTTGCCCTCAAGTAGTCAGCGAACGGACGGTGTCCGCTTCGCGACCCTGGGATTCCCAAGACTCTTGCGGAAGACACATGTTCCTTTGAAAGTGTCTTTATGATGAGGGGGTTGATACGGTAAGGCAGATGGCCCCGCTCGAGGCTCATCTTGCCTTGCCGGTCTATTGTCTTAGCCGTGCATCTCATTAGGCGCGTCCCTTTGATGCCTGTAACTCGTGTTTCCCGAGACCACCCCCTTTTTCACCCTTTCCGATCTCCCCACTGTCCTGTCTTCCTCTGCACCTGTCCTTGCTCCTTCTTCGATCTGTTTATTGCTGATTGGAATGTACTAATGATGGGAAGATGGGTTTTTACAGTTGGGAACCACCAAATGTTTCCGTACTTATGTTCCGGACCCTGAATACATCAAAGCGACCCCTCTCGGGGATAATGTTGGGAACCGAGTTGTAAACCTTTGTGTACCATGTTAACGTATGAGAGAAATGTGTATAAAAGGAGCGACCCACAGTAGCAATTCGAAGCAGTCTCCTCGAACCTACACACGCTGTACTTCTTGTGACTTCTGTGTTCCCTGCAGTAAATAAACCTCGAATCTTTGACGCCGAAGGAAGTGTCCCGTGTCTCTGTCATTTGTACGCCGGAACAGGTTACCCACGAAGGTTTCAGGTGTTGTCCCCTGGCACTGCTGGGTCTTAGAAAAACCCAGTCCTTCAGCACCTCCAGTCTTGTGCAGTATTCGGAAGTGACTCTTGAGGATGCCGAATGTATGCTCCACCACATTCCTTGTGCTGATGTGTGCTCTGTTGTAGCGCTGCTCTTGCGGTGTTGCTGGGTTGAGCTAGGGAGCGAGTCGATACTCACGCAATGCGTAAGCGCTGTCACCTGCAGGATGGGGAGAGAATGGTCATCAGCATGAATGCAACAATACATGTGGGGATGGAGTGAACGATGATGCATCAATATGTACCTAGTAGGTGTCCTTCTCCAAATTCACAGTTGATCAGGTGCCTGTGGATGCCACAGTGACGGAATATGTAAGCGTAGTGTGTGCTCCCGGGGAATTTGGCTACAAGGTCCGTAATGATGTACTTAGCATTGCACATGACCTGCACATTAATAGAATGATATGACTTCCGGTGGCGGTATATGTATTCCGTGGCTGATGGAAGACAGATGGGGACATGCGTCCAGTCAACACACCCTATCACATGGGGGAATTGTGCCACCTGGTAGAATTCCCGTTTGGTGCGGGTCAGCTGCTGGGGGGTTGTGGGGAAGGTGATGTGGCGATTTATGAACGTCAGCATGGCCTCTAGGAACCGGTGGAAGAAGCGTGATAATACGCTTTGCGACACGCCTCCAGTCTCAGCTATTACCCCCTCGAAGCTTCCAGACGCCAGCAGGTGCAGGCAGCATAGGACCTGGACATGGGCTGGTATGGCGTTGGTCCTACGGGTCTCGTGCTGCAGTAATGGTTCCAGATCTGCTATTAGGCGCATGATCATGGCACGGTTGAGTCTGTACTTATTGTACACCTGTTCCTCGGTCTGCCCCAGCAAAGTGATGCGCACCCTGAAGACCCTGTCCTGGATCATCCTCCTGCGCTGAGCCTGGGCATTGATCCTCCTCCTCCTAGCAAGCACGTAGAGGGCAGCCATTTTGAAAGACTTGTGGGGTTTCCCAGGGCATTTGTGAAGGGTCACTGATTGTCAGCACCTGCTGCGAATTAGAAAAACATTTTTTCCTATCCTTCAAATAACTTTACCTCCTTTTTGAGATTCCCCTTATTTTGCTCATGCTAAATAGCGATTTTGCAATTTTCGGTATTAGCGATTTTTCATGCATTCCATTGTGATTCTTTATTAGCGAATCGGTATTTCCGAGGTCAGCTTTGGTGTTCGATATTTCCGATTGTCTGATTTGCGATTCGGAAATTTACCAAGGGGATATTGTTAGCGATTCTTTATTTTTTAACGATTTGAGGTTGATGCATTGCATTTTCTGGTTTTGCGCTCGGTATCGGCCTGTTTTACCAATTCGGTATTTTAACGGGAGGCATTTTGCTTGATGCATCTGCCAGTTAATTGTGAAACTAATAACGTCAAATAAATGACATGACAAGTAAAGGACAACATATACAATTCAACACAAACATTTTTAAAAAGAGAGCATTGAGATAGAGATTGATTAATCAATGACACGATACCCTAGGTGAAATTAGGATAGAAAAGGGAGACTGAGCAAACTGATTTGGCAATATTCTTATCAAAAAACTGAAAACAGGCATCAAACTAGTTGTAGTTATTTCAGTGAGACATTCACAACACTTGCAAAATTGTGACTAGAACATACCTTATATACAACTGCAGTAGGAAGATGTAGGATATGCAAGACCTTCTCCTCCCAGGGCATACGTGGAAAGGGGCGACCATTCGGTCCCCCCGAACGTATGGTGGAGTACCTCGATCCCCCCGGGAAGCCATCTTGGGCGGGAGGCGAGTCTCGGCTGGTATGCCCGAAGCGGCGTAGCCGGGGCGCGCCTTTTTCCCGCCCCAGAGTGGGCTGGCCTAGACACCGACGCGGCCGGCCACGCCCTCGGAGGCAGGCGGGGGCGGGTTCACGCCCACCCTGAAGACGGATAAAAAGAAGCGGAAGCCAAGAAAGCATCCTCTTGTTCCTGTGCTCTGAAGCTGCACCTCCCCGCTGCACGTGAGCTCGAGACGGAACGAAGAGCCAATTTTGAGCGTTGTAATCTCTCTTTTTGTCTTACAGATATCCCGTCTGAGAATGCCCAAGAAAGTCGGAAAGCGGGTCGGTACCGAGGAGATGCTCCGCATACTCATGAAGGAGATAGCCGATCTGAAGAAAAAGGTTGAGGCTAAGGACGGGGAGGGAGGACCGAAACGGCCTTTACAGGGAACAATCCCCGGTGGAAAAAGCAAGAGGCCCAGAAGGGGAGCACTTGGGGGAGAGACCCCGGTTCCCGAAACCCTACGAGAGGAGCCAACCCCGGTGCCGAAAGAGGGGAATCCAATCCCTGTGGTGGTCACCCCCGTGAACAGGGAGGATATGCCCCCCGAGTTAGCGGCACAATTGGCAGCGTGGTTGGGAAACGATAGCGAGGGCGCCACGGCTGACGACGCCCGGGCAGTAATGAGGCAACTGCGGGAATCTAGGGAGGCTGCGAAGGCGCCATCTTCTGTTCCCCCACAGGTTCCGGCGGCTGGAAGTACAGCAGGCCCAAGTTCGGCGACAAGCGTGGGGTCTACTTCAGGTAAGCGGCCATTGCCGATTGCGGGGGAGGGGTCTGTACCTTCTCGAAAGGAGAAGATTGCCCAGCACGTCCCACAAGAAATCAAGGAATTGATTTGGGCGGATAAATATGTAAACATGTTTTCATTGCTTACCGACCATTACGAGATCGAGCATGTGAAGAGTCAAAAGGAGCTCATGCATCCGAGTGTTTGGCGCGCAAAAATGGCCGCCTTTAAGGTCGACGAGACCATTGGTACTTGGGGCAGAGCGTGGGGCATTTTTACTTCCATCATGGGTGAGCGCAGGCCTGAGTTGTTGACCGAGTTACCCATTTATCAGTCGCGTATTATGGAGTATTCTGTGGCATATGGGGGCAATCAGTGGTTCTGCTATGATAATCTGTTTAGAAAAGCTAAAGAACACAACCCATTGTTGTCTTGGGATTGTTACGACTCCGTGTCTTGGCAAAAAATGGAGAGTACAGGGATGTTGAAGGTGCCATTGGTAGGGAGTAACGGGGGGAATCCTCCCGCCAAAACTCTGGGACACCCTTTCGGACGGGTGCAGGTAACGAGTACCACTCGAAGCCGAGTGGCAACACAGGTAAAAGGGGGATCTGTTGGAATTTTAACAGAGGCAAATGTACCAGGCCCCAGGGGTCATGCAAATTCAGACATGAGTGTGGGGGGTGCGGGCAGCCATCCCATCCTGAGTCCATGTGCAGAGCCAAAACGGGTGATAACGGTGGTAAGGGAGGCGCCAAACAGGTCTAATATAGTCCGAGGGGCGCCTTTACCGACCCCGATTGATACCATGGCAATGATTCCTTGGCTCAGCGAATACCCGGATCATGCTTCCGCTGGGGTGTTACGGAACGGGTTTTCATATGGTTTCCGCATCCCAGTGGGGGATTTTCAGGGGGCACCAAACTGTAAGAATCAAATGTCGGTCTTACAGCACACGGCGGTGGTGCAGGTAAAGATTGGGAAAGAGGTGACTCGAGGTCGTGTCGCCGGCCCATTCGATTTGCCACCGGTTGCTAACTTTGTGTGTTCTCCTCTAGGGGTGGTCCCCAAGAAGGACCCGGGTGAGTTTCGGCTGATACATAATTTGTCAGCCCCACGTGGTCTTTCCGTGAATGACGCGATAGACCCGGAAGTATGTTCGGTGCGGTACGCATCTTTCGATGAGGCCGTTGCCATGTTGAATCGCCTGGGGCCCGGGACGCTGATGGCCAAATCGGACATCGAGTCAGCGTTCCGGTTGCTCCCCGTACACCCAGACGATCAGCGTCTCCTTGGTTTTCAGTTTCAGGGTCGCTATTACATGGATAGATGTATGCCAATGGGATGCTCGATTTCATGTGCCTATTTCGAGAAGTTCCGTTGTTTTCTGCAGTGGGTATTCACGAGGAAGACAGGTTTTCAACATGTTATGCACTATCTCGATGACTTTCTGTTTTTGGGGGCAGCCGGGGATTCTGAGTGTGGACAGGCTTTACATGAATTTTGTGTCCTAATGAATCAATTCGGTGTGCCATTGGCGCCAGGTAAGACTGTGGGTCCCTCGACCTTGATCGAGTTTCTGGGGATCGAGCTCGACTCGGTGGAAGGTTGTTTTCGATTACCCAAGGAAAAAGTGTTAAAATTCAGGTTATCCCTTGAGACATGTATTCGTGCAACGAAAGTAAACCTCATCAATTGCAACAGGTGGTGGGTCAGTTGAATTTTGCCCTAAGAGTAATGCCGATGGCCCGCCCTTTTTCCCGCTCGATTGCACAATCCATGGTCGGCTTGAAGGAAGGACATCATCGCACGAGACTCTCGGCAGAGGTTCGCCAGGACATGCGCATTTGGATTGCATTCCTGGCGGATTTCAATGGTCGAATTGTTTGGAACAAACCAGCGGTGTCTTCCGAGGAGTTGGGGCTTTGGACAGACTCGGCGGGGAGTATGGGTTTTGGCGCCATATTGGGTACACAATGGTCGGCTCAAAAATGGCCGTCATGGTGGCATGAGTGCGGGTTGACGAGTAACATTGCTTTTCTCGAACTGTTCCCTATTCTGGTGGCTTTGAAAACATGGCCGGAAGGGTTTAGGGATCACTCTGTGGTGTTCTGGTCTGATAACATGACCGTGGTTGAGTGTATTAATAGTCAGGCAGCACGATGCAAATTGATTCTGAGACTGCTCAAGGAAATTGTGTTATTGTGCATGCAACTGAATGTACTGTTTAGGGCGCGACACGTGCCGGGGGTGATGAACCAAGCGGCTGATGCGCTTTCTCGTTTCCGTATGCAGGCCTTCTGGGGTTTTCTGCCCACAGCGGACCCGGTGGCGGCACCCTTTCCCGAAGCTCTCTGGTCTCTCGGTGCCCCGAACTACAAGACCTCGTGGGAGAGAGTTTAGCACCCAGGACGAGGAAGGCATACGAAGGGGCGTTCCGTTCCTATTGGGCCTTTTTGGGTACTGCCGGGGGGGAGCTTTGGGGTCAGGAAGAGTTTGTAGTGAGATTCCTGCTCTCTTTACATCAGGCAGGCAAGTCAGTAGCTACGGCCCAGAGGCATCGGGCCGCCATTTCCTTTATGGCAAGGGCTCATGGGATCCAGGACCCGACAGCGTCTTTCGTTGTGCAGAAAGCGCTACGTGGGTGGCAACGCCTTGAGGGTCGCAGAGTAGACGATAGGCACCCGATAGGTCTGGATAGGTTGGCCCTGTTATTTTCCGTGCTACCGGTAACATGTTCATCCCAGTACGAATCAGTGTTGTTCCGAGCCGCATTTGCATTAGCATTCCATGGGGCTATGCGGGTAAGCGAATTAGTGGCAAAGAACAAGCAGGATACGATGGGGGGACTGTGCCGGGAACACATTCAGGTCAGGGAGGAGACAATGACGGTCTTGTTCGTCAGGTCCAAATCCGATCAGGGTGCAATCGGGGACTGCGTAATCATCCAGAGGATCCCCGGGTCTTCCATGTGCCCTGTTGTGTGCGTAGAGGAATATTTAGCGCAGAGGGTGGCAGCATGGGGGGGGACCTTGTTAAGACACGCTGACGCCACCCCACTGACGAGGTTTCAGTTTCAGCGGGTGCTTGCGATGTCGATTTCGGCCGCGGGCTTGAACCCCGGCAACTTTGGGACCCATTCCTTTCGGATAGGGGCTGCTACGGAGGCTACAGCCAGGGGTCTGAATGTTGAACAAGTAAAACGTGTGGGGCGTTGGTCCTCGAACTGTTATAAGAGGTATGTGCGGTTGCACATGTTGTGAAGCTGTAATGATGTACTCACGCTTCTTGTTTTTGTTTGGTTTTCAGTTGCGCAAGCCTACGAGGCGGGGCGGACTGTGCAGTCGACCCGACACCGGGGGGCCAGCGGTCAGACATTACCGGCTGTGAAAAAGGAGGTGTGGGTCGTGGGCCACTCATACGTGAGGCGTGCCGCGGACGTATTCAAAGCAGGTGACATGATTCACATGGCTGGGGAATACGGGTACAGTGTGTCCTTCTACGGAAAGGGCGGGCTCTGTATTGACCAGTTTCGATCATTTTTCGAGGGTTTGTTAGGGCGGACGAGGTCACCGCCGTCTGTAGTCATAGTACATCTTGGGGGCAATGATTTGGTGACCACTGGTAGACGACTTCTTCTTGAGGCGATGCTTTCCACGGTAAGTTGGTTGGCGAGAAGAGTTCCAGGGTGCACAATTGCATGGTCCCATATGATCCCACGAAAAGTGTGGCGGGGGGCTATTTCTGTTTCTGCTCTGAATCATTCAGTAAGGAAAATTAATAATAAAGTGAGTAGATTGTTCCGTTCAAGTACACTGCATTCTATTTCGCATGGTTGTATTAAAGGGGACAGTATGTATTCGGGGGATGGTGTTCATTTGTCCCGGATGGGGAACGAGTTACTCATAGGAGACCTGATAGCCTGGCTAAAGACTTTATGACATGACCTTTAGGCAGGAGTGTTGTGGGGGGTCCGGATAGCCGGTCAACTATCCGGCCTGTGGCGGTAAGGTCATGATCGGTGAGCAGTAATTCGAAGATCCCTATGAGGGGGCGTCACCCATTACGGATGGGAGCGCGCGGGGGAGGTGGCCAATTGGCCCCTCAACGGGGAGGCGGTCCTGTCTAAGGAGAGGCCGCCGGAAGGAAAGGAAAGGTGGTCAAGGCCCCTTCCTGGATAGGAGGGGCTACGGCCCCTCCTGGGGAATTTCCCGGGGCCAGGACATCTGCGACGGCAGATGGGTAAGTTGTGTGGGGTGCGGGAGGGGATTTACGCTACCTTTTAGACACCTCACACGAGTCCTCGAACGACCGTTAAATGGCGTTGAGTTTATTGGGGCCCCCGTCAAGTACAAAGGGAAATTGGTAGATGCACTTGAGGTACGCCTCTGTGCGGTCACTCCTCTCACAAGTGAGGGGGGTATTTCTGGTTTAGGGATCTGACACCGGTTACGACCTTGCCGTTGGCCCTTAACGTTAGGATGTACAATTTCAAGTCAAATGTTTTTTAGGATGTTAGTTCGGCTAGGAGAACCTTTGTATTAGAGATCTGTTAAGGTTAGCCAAACATCGTAATGTGGAAATGAAATTGTACATAATATGAAACTGTTATTTTAATGTTTTAATTTTGTTTCATATTTTAAATAAATACGGCCGGGAAGGGTGACTCCCTTCCCACCTTCCAAAAGTTCAAGAACGGTTTCCGGTTTCCCAATTCTTGGGGATTGTGTTGAGAGGGGGTGTCGGGTATCTCAGCCATAAGGAAAGGGGCGACCATTCGGTCCCCCCGAACGTATGGTGGAGTACCTCGATCCCCCCGGGAAGCCATCTTGGGCGGGAGGCGAGTCTCGGCTGGTATGCCCGAAGCGGCGTAGCCGGGGCGCGCCTTTTTCCCGCCCTAGAGTGGGCTGGCCTAGACACTGACGCGGCCGGCCACGCCCTCGGAGGCAGGCGGGGGCGGGTTCACGCCCACCCTGAAGACGGATAAAAAGGAGCGGAAGCCAAGAAAGCATCCTCTTGTTCCTGTGCTCTGAAGCTGCACCTCCCCGCTGCACGTGAGCTCGAGACGGAACGAAGAGCCAATTTTGACCCACCCACCAGCCCCTGAGGACAGCGATTCGTTGTGAATACAGTTGATATAGTGTCTTTTGTTTTCTCTGTTTTCTTAAAGGTTGTGATGATATCGTGAAATTTCTTAAGATGCAATAAAGATTGGTTATTTTCAGTATATTTCGCAAATAAAGTTTTGGAACAAGGATTGAGCAGTATTCACGCTTGGTAATAAGTGATGTTGGCTTTGTAATCTTAGTAAACTTAGTTAGACTTGTCGTATTTATTTTGGTCGGGCGGTAAGGTCATGATCGGTGAGCAGTAATTCGAAGATCCCTATGAGGGGGCGTCACCCATTACGGATGGGAGCGCGCGGGGGAGGTGGCCAATTGGCCCCTCAACGGGGAGGTGGTCCTGTCTAAGGAGAGGCCGCCGGAAGGAAAGGAAAGGTGGTCAAGGCCCCTTCCTGGATAGGAGGGGCTACGGCCCCTCCTGGGGAATTTCCCGGGGCCAGGACATCTGCGACGGCAGATGGGTAAGTTGTGTGGGGTGCGGGAGGGGGTTTACGCTACCTTTTAGACACCTCACACGAGTCCTCGAACGACCGTTAAATGGCGTTGAGTTTATTGGGGCCCCCGTCAAGTACAAAGGGAAATTGGTAGATGCACTTGAGGTACGCCTCTGTGCGGTCACTCCTCTCACAAGTGAGGGGGGTATTTCTGGTTTAGGGATCTGACACCGGTTACGACCTTGCCGTTGGCCCTTAACGTTAGGATGTACAATTTCAAGTCAAATGTTTTTTAGGATGTTAGTTCGGCTAGGAGAACCTTTGTATTAGAGATCTGTTAAGGTTAGCCAAACATCGTAATGTGGAAATGAAATTGTACATAATATGAAACTGTTATTTTAATGTTTTAATTTTGTTTCATATTTTAAATAAATACGGCCGGGAAGGGTGACTCCCTTCCCGCCTTCCAAAAGTTCAAGAACGGTTTCCGGTTTCCCAATTCTTGGGGATTGTGTTGAGAGGGGGTGGCGGGTATCTCAGCCATATTATAAGGGGGGCCTACGGGAACCACAATCTGTCCTCTGGGCCTCCAGGTGATGCTTGAAGGCCAGGGAACTCACTTTTCCCTGCAGGTTATGCTATCTCTTCCTAATTTCCTCCAGTGTGTGCAGGTTGTTGGCTACAGCATGCACCCTATCAACTATTCTAAACCACATTATCCTTTTCTTAGATAGGGGTATCACTTGGACTTGGGCTCCCAACAATTGTGGCTCTACTATTATGATTTCATCCACCATGACAGACAATTTTCTCACAATAAAATGTGGATTTGTGTGTCCCAGCATAATCCAAATAAATATGCTGACATCAAAATAATTAAAAACAAGGAAATAAATGAAAGAAGAAAAAGTGACAAACACAGGGAAAAGAAACAAAATAACTTCACTTCGCTAGCAAAGGTTCTGCTAGAAAATGTTGTGGTGCAGTAGAATGGCAAAGAATCATGGTCTGAAATGGAGTGTCTTTTATAGTGTGGTATTCAGGTGCAAACAGTTGGCCAAAACACATCAGGTGTGTGTTGCTAGCGACAGTTGTATTCTAGATGTAACTGCGTCTCACAACACATTCACTCTGTCTGCACGCCGCTGCTAGAATATCGCCAGTACAACTGTGAAATCTAAATAGGCTTGGTGCAATCCTGCTGCCCTGCCAGTGAATGCGCACTATTCACCAGTATTGGAGTCTTCTGCGTTGGCAGCACTGAGCCACGTATGCAGTTTGTTGACATGGACGGAGAGTCAACCAGCATACATCTAAATATGGCGGGTGAACTGTAATCAGCTTGAGGGAATATTTGGGATCCCCTCTGCGGCAGGATGGCAGTAAGATTGCCAAGATCTAAGTCCGGCCCTATATGTTGAAATGTATTTTCAAAATCAATATGTAAAGATAACAAAAAAAATATGCATGAACAGTAAAATAAGCCAGTGCAGTATTGTTACTCAAAACATTTTTGAGGCACAAACATATTTAGGGAAGCATGCCACAATACTCCTAATACTGAAATAAACGTGTTTCCCAAGTATTCCATTTTTACAGTAGTCCTTCCTTTATTTTAACCCTAGGAGTGCAGCTTATCTACAAGTAAAATGGCTGTTGTAGTGGATGAGGAAGTAATTTGCAGATAAAAAAAAGTTATATATTTTTTTCACCTTAAATGGTTCAAAATTACCACAAATATGCGATTCAGGAACCTGGGGCACTGGAACACTTTTTTGTAAAGTTTGACTTGTCATCTTAAATTTGATTATTGCTGTATTTGAGTGTTAATTTGGTGAACTCTTGTCCCTGGCACCATTCCCAAGTATAAAAATGACAAAACAATGAAGTAACCCTAACAGAAAATGTGCCACATTGTGACAAATATTTTGCCTTTTCTTGCCATATGTGTTCAAACCTGCTGCATAATTTGGCCCTCCTTTGCCACATCATTCCAGTGGCCCTGGGCATCCCTCAAGGCAGGTGATGGACAGAGACAGGGGACCATAATTATAGTTCTCGGGGCAGGTGCTGGACAGTGACAGGGAGGGTGAATAATATGCAAATAACCTTAGGGCCTTATTATGAGTATGGCGGTATGATGGTCTGTCATAGCCACGGTGGTGGTGCGGGCCCCACAGCACCCGGTGCCCATTATAAGTTGGGCAGTCGTACCGCCTTGGGACAGCCGCAACTGTCAGGGATCAGAGATCACTGTTGGTGTTGCGCAGGTCTTGAGGCCGCAATATGCTTGGCTGGGACTGCAGAGTCCATGCAGTGCAGGCACCGCCTTTGACTCTCTCATTGTGGTGCCCTTTTTCTATATTCATTCACACAGTGTTAGGATCAATCAAGTTATTTAGACAGGAAGCTATGACCTCCTATCTTGCATTATATGGAACATATTCATGAAAAATTGTTTTGATACACACATGCTACTTCGATTTCTTGTAACATGCCTTCTTATGTATATGTACACATTTGATTTTGTTTATTAGGTATGTTCCTACTTTTGTCTCCTTTTTCTTGTCTGTTTCCATACGTAGCTCTGGTTATGATGTAATACTGTAAATCTTTGTAACAAGGTAGAAACCATTTCATTGGTAATTTCTTCATGTGCATTGGGATGTTTTTGTAAATTTACTTTTGACATTTTATTCATTCACATATTTTACGTACATCCTATAGTTTCCACCATGAGCACTGTGTCATATGTTGTGTTTTGAGCACTGTCATGTGTCATGTTTAGATACATGTTTTTGGTTCTACTTTTCTTTTTTGTTATTTTGGTCATAATATCTGTGTCTTATCTATTGTTCATATTCATTGTATTGTAGCCCTTAAGAAGTCTATTCTATGGGTGAACCACGTTGGCTGTCTTCACTATTTATGTGTGAACATTTATAAAAAAAAGAGAAAAAAAAAGAAAATAAAGACAAGGGGCCCAATTCACAGAATTAACTTAAGACACAATCCTAAACTTACTACCATTTTGGTGTTCTCAGAAGGCACTTACTCATTTTGGTATTCGCAGAAGGCACGTACTCATTTCGGTATTCACAGAAGTTAGGAGTTCTAACTTTAGAACTCTTAAATGCCTTATATGAATACCAAAAGTCTTAAAGTTAGGATTTTTCCCAGTTTAGGAGTCCTAAAGTTAGGAGTCCTAACTTTCCTACTCCTAAACTGATAAACATCCAAACTTTAATACTTTCAGTATTCACAGAAGGCATTTAGGAGTCCTAAAGTTAGGAGTCCTAACTTTACTACTCCTAAACTGACAAAAATCGTAACTTTCAGACTTTCGGTATTCAAAGAAGGCATTTAGGAGTCCTAAAGTTAGGACTCCTAACTTCTGTGAATACCGAAATGATTAAGTGCCTTCTCTGAATACCTAAATGAGTAAGTGACATCTGTGAATACAAAAATGGTAGTAAGTTTAGGATTTTGTCTTAAGTTAGTTCTGTGAATCGGGCCCAAGAATCGCAACCTTGTTTTTGGTCATTGTTGTGGTGTATCTCTACGTCTCATAATGTCCAGGAAGTAATTTGGGTCCTGGAGGGAACCCACATCGGCAGACGACGATCTGCAGTAGCCTGAAGAGCAAGCTCCAAAGTACCAACATGGTGTCATAAATCTCTACTAGGCTCATGTTAAGAATATCAGCATTGGCCCTACAGCACGCATGATACAGAACCTGAGCCCTATTTGAAAGATAAAAGCCCACCCCTTTCCCGTGCACCTGCACTCCCAGTTTAGTCAGTGTGATTGGTGCAAACTTTATTATTTATTAATGCCAGAAATTTCTATTTGGTTGTTTATTTTGTAAACTGCAAAAGAGAAATGTTTACAAATGCCAAACTAGACTTATTTAATTCTCGCTTTCATTCGTGAAGTGCTTCACAATTTGTTTGGGTTCTCTGCACTGCCTCAGAAAGGGGCTCCTTATTGTTTTCTCATGATGTTGAAAGGGCAGCTCTGTCTGCGCCCTGCCACTGGCCAGCAAGGCTTGGGAGATGCGTAGAGTTAGGGCGGACTTGCACGCACCCTCGGCCTGACGTGACTCTGTGTGTGCTCGTTCTGGGTGCGGCTGGCCTCGGCTGACTATTTAAACCGCACCCGATGTTCCAGAAAACGCTTTGCCTTCTGCTGGAACTCGGGAGAAGTCGCGTCAGGATTCCTATGGCCTGAAACCCAGAGACTTAGCGGATAGATTCGGAAGGCTTCCTTTTCTTTCTTCTTCATTGCACTGAACTCCAGATGTTTCTTCTCCTCAGCAGCAGACCCTGCAAAGACACAACAAAAGAAACGAGATAAGTTTTCTTAATTAAAAAGCCGCCCCACAAAAGAAAGGCAACTATGGACAATTTTTGGAACTTCTTGCAGAAAGAAGACATTGAAATCTGTTTATTCCTCATAAACATTAGACTTTACAAAGAACTCTGCAAAAGACTTTAGAACTATGTACCATACATGTTAATATTTAAAAATATTTTTTGAGAGCAGCTGTAAAAGACATTCAGGCAATAAAGGTTATTCTTGAGAGTTTTTTGTTTTCTCCTGTATTTTGACTATCTTTCTAGAATATTCAGACTCCCTCAGCAACTTGAGAAGAACACAGCAATACAGAAGTAAGTGAAAAAATGCTCAGAGGTCAAGACTGATTTTCGAGTTTCTAAGAATAGAATGTAACATTCTCTTTTACCTTGATGTATGACGGTACAACGCGTGATTTTACAATGCGTACCGTTACGACGCAGGTTTAACAACACAAGTCATTACAATGACTTGCGTTGGGGGGCGCTGGATAGTGAATAGTTTAATTTACTATTCCAACTCCAGTCCCCGTGGATAGTAGAGAAGGTTTTTTTAGTAGTAAATTAAACTATTCCCTATCCTAGAGCGCTCTGCAGCGAAAGTCTTTCGTTGTAAAACCTGTGTGGTAATGATACTGCATTGTAAAGGTTTCGTGGTAAAGGATGTTTCCCTTTTTAGCATTTTCCTACATAAAAGGACTACAGAATAACAGCTTGAAGTTGCCTGACTACATACAGCTCATCACCACAAGACAAGACATACTGGACGTTAGACTAAAAACAGCTCCTCGCAGGTAGGCACAATTTAGAGGTACAATCACTGTTTAGAATATGTTAGATTCTAATGTGAAAACCAAAGAGAAAAGCCTAAGGTCTGATCCCATGATACTTGTTGCTTCGCAAGTCGACAGCAAGAATCTCCACACGTCCAGTACCCTCCTTCCCAATTTTTAATTTTTATCTTGTAGTATTAATAATCACAAGTCAAATGGTAGTTGTTCGGGAAGTTGGTCCCTTGCTTTCCTGCGAAATCAACTACGTCATCAAAAAGAGTTTAGGGTAAGAGACGACTTAGTAACCTTGACACATGGTCGGTAACAGCCTCATCAGCAAAATCCAGGGGCAGAGGTCCCAGCAGTGTAGCCTTGATGAGGAGCCAGATGCCA
This sequence comes from Lissotriton vulgaris, assembly GCF_964263255.1. Classification (NCBI taxonomy): domain Eukaryota; kingdom Metazoa; phylum Chordata; class Amphibia; order Caudata; family Salamandridae; genus Lissotriton; species Lissotriton vulgaris. Next base: position 1,067,959,192 of record NC_141696.1, on the reverse strand, counting down.
TACATCCTGAAGCATAAGCGCCCATCCAATCTGTTATTGTAATCTTACAATATGTGGCCCACAGCAATGATAGCAACATAGGACAACACTGGAGGTGCACACTCTATGGACACATGAATACATGAGCAGATCCATGTCTATAGCCTGTACCAATTGCGTACCAAGGAATATGTCTAAAGCACATTCAAAAGAGCACCAAAGGTAGCTAAACACAGGCTGCACAATCTGAAACCACATGGGCTGGAAAGACAAAGACCAGTTTTATTCCTTTCCAGTAACAAAGAGAATCCAAAGTCCTGCCCTATACATTCCTGGCACTGTAGGATGTGTGAAAATTCCATAATCATTTGGCCTTGTTGTGGAACATCCATTGTGGAGCAACAAAACCAGGACCAAAACAGCAAGCAACAGGAATAGTACCAACGGAGTGCCTCTAAAAATTATTTTAAACAAAAAGTGTATAAAAGATTGAATTACTCAAGTACAATCTGCAATGCAGAAACAAATACAGACCCAATCACCTTAAAAACGTGTACTCCTCCATCCGGCTTTTGGCGCATTGAAATGTGGTCCATAGTTTCATCAAAACGTAGTGCCAAATTAGTGTGCAACAATGATTGTACTACTGAGGAAGACCGGGCAACTTGGAGATCAAAAGTTTTTTGGGCAGATGTTAGTGCCTCGTCTTTTTGAAACAATAAGGCGTTCAGTCGGCTTATCTTATCAAAATTAATATTAGAAATAGGAACTATTGTAGCTGGATATAATACATTCATATAGTAAGTCATGACCTTAGAAACTGATGCAATTTAAGGGACACCTGGCTTCATTCCAAAGCAACCTTGATCGCTCAGAATCAAGTAACTTCCATTAGAAAGTAACAAGAAAACTGTCTTTATAAAGGGTACGGAAACTCCCTTCAAATAACACACCTATATGACCATCATTGTATAATATCAAATGCCGATGACACAATATTATTCAATGAATAAATACGAGTAGACAATGTGGTCATGCCATTATCAACAAAGGCTTATGTTTTCCCAAATGTTCCTTATCAGTTTGTCGCAACCTGTCAGCACCTTCTTGTTGCGAAATCTTCCAAGTTTATTAGAAATTGCATATATGAAGTATTTAGAATGAAGAGATGTGGGACCTAATAAAAAAATCTTGCAAATCCATATTATCTGAAAGAAGGGACAAATGTTCCTTAAAAGCAGACAATGTGGAGTGTTCTAGAAATTGCTGGCATAACTAACTTACAATATACACCTGAGGGTTGTGACTGGACATATCTGGGGTCTGGTCTGCTAGCTTTAAAACCCTTGGAGGAGTTTTAAAAACGTGCATTGCAACCATTAGTGTCAAGAGGCCACACCAGCCACTCATCTGAACCGTAAATTGAAGAGTTGTATGCACCATTCTGCATTTCATTAAGTTGCTCTTCTTTAATATTAATTTACTGATGCAAAATTCATCAAAGCATGAAACAGGGAGAATGTGAAAAAACAACAAAATTAGTATGTGTTGTGTGTTTAAACCCCTAGCTTCTAATTGGTGTGTCTGTAAAGCTATATCTATGTATATGCTTGCATTGCATGTGCTACGTTGAAAACTAGCAAATTGAAAATTAGACAGCACATATATACATTCTGACCTTGGATCCAGGTCCACGACGCAGACGACCACAAGGTTCATATAACAGGCCCTTATTAGGGAGGCCGAGACAGGAAGCATCACCACGACCTAACTGATGTCTACCTTTACCCACGATTCCACGAAATACGTCCGTATCCGGCGTTGCGCCACTTATTTGAGAATTTGGCCTGATGAAGTTCAATTTATATTGAATGAAACGCTTTGGCTGGAGTTTACATTTTTGATGTCATTGAAATAAAGGAATTCGTCTCATAAAGGAATTGGTCAGTCTTTTCTTATCAAGAAAGGCAGCCTGGTGGTGCACCGCTCCACAATTATCCAGCACATTATATACTTCTACAACAGTACATAAAAATGTTTTCTGTATGAACCAAATGAAAAGGATGTTAGCTATGTGTATGGTCAGTCAGCCAAGATCAGGGCAATCCAAACAGTTTTATGTAAGCGACCAGCAGAGTACCACACACCCTTCAGGTCATTAATTAGAAGGGCATTAAGTATTTCTTTCATATAAAAGTTAAGGGAAGGCTGTGGTCATGTGACTTCATGGTCATCAGGCTGCAGATAACAAGGCCTGACAATGAGCAGTTCTCAGTCAGAATCACGGCCCGGGCTGGGTCTGAGTTACAGGGACTTACATTCATTTCATTTTACTCCCATTTCAAAGTGTGGTATGTCCAAACTGCAGTCCCCTTAATCGCAGTGGCCAGTGTTCACTGTGCCTTAAGGTATTTATGTTTAGCCTTTGGTAGTGCACAATGTTTTGCACTGATCAGAATATATTGCAGCCCACTGGTCTAGATGATCTCACAGGCCTCGATTGATGAGTTTAGGCCATGACATGGGATTAGGGTAGTCAACAGGTCACTACAAAGTGAGTATTAAGATATTTGTTTTGGTCAACATGTGAAAATATACATATTGTATGCTCACTTATGACTCATGTTGTGATCGATGTGGAAAAATTGTGTTACATCAATACATACAAACAAAGTCATGAAAGCATTGTTCTTTATTTCACTTCTTGTGTCCATACAGGTCAACGCTCATCAGAAGCGGGACATATGGAAGGCCATCACCAGGAAGGTGCAGACCCTGGGGGCCTACAAGCAGTGAAGCATCCCCTGCCTCAAGAGGTGGATAAGATTTTCACATGTTGCATGACTCATTTTTTGTTAGAGCCAGGATTTCTTCCATATAAAATTGATGGTGACCCACACAAGAAGAGCTCTTCATGGTGTAAGTGTAGCACAATGTGTATGATGATGCGTTTTGTCTATTAATTGTTTGGAAAGTATCTCACCTGACTCTTGTTCACAAACAACAATGTTCTGAACAGACACATGGCTGCCTACACTCCACATAAACCTCAAGTTCTTTCATGTCATGAAGAACAGTTGTTCTAAACAGGACAATAGTCTTTATTGTGTAAAGTGTGATGCTCCTTCAGTATGATTATGTAACGGTGGCCCTATTAGATGTGACATAACATAGCATACTAGGCACTTATGATACAGTGGACTTACCAAACTTAACATTGGTAAGTTGAGATTCTACACAAACAAGAGTAAGCATGTGCTCCAAAATGACTAATGACATCAAAATTGATGGCTACATTTTGGAATCAAAACATATCCCATTTGTGTCTAGCATCAGAAATACTGCTTCAAATATGTTAAAAGTGACAGATTGGCATGATGGTTATCTCCTTCATGAATGTGCGTGTAAGCCAATCTGTTTGGACAAATAATTGTAATAGGCATACATTTTTTGATGAAACGCAGACACAAATGTGCACACATTGGTGACCGAGTAACACATACCCCAAACAATTTCTTAATGTCCTTTGCCTTGTCTAGATGAAGAATCAATTATGGAGAAAAATGGGAATCTTTAAGGGATTTTGACAGATTGAATGTTCCATTTCATATATGTAGGAATATCCCACCAGGAAAACTCAGAATCAGGCCAAACTCACGACTCGTTTGACAAGAGTTGAAATGACTGTCTGCAGCCTGTGGACAAGGTGGCATTGAGCCAAGTTAAGTGGCTTAATGGTGCCTTGTAAATAAGGGGAAGGATTTATCGCCACAGGAACATCACTAAAAGTGATATTCCTGTGGCGTTAGGGGCTTGTAAATATGCCCCTATGTATTTACTTATGATGTAGAAGTCATTTGTCAGTCCACCCAAATATTTGTTTTTGACTGTCTTCAACAGCAAAGGTATCTGCGTAGTATGTGATACATTACTAAGCTACTTCAGTGCAGAATATATTTATCATTTTGACATTTTTGACAATTGACATATACCTTAGTGACCTGAAGTAAGTGTTACCATTTCGAAATGCCCACACAAAGGTAACCTTCTTTCACTTTATGCTAATATTGGTACAACATTGCATTATTTGTTAACACACATTTATTCATATGTTACTTATTGACAATAAAAAGTATACAGAGTTTAGGGCCTTGTGAACACGCTGTACAAATGTATTTCTGGTGACATAAGTTCACTATTCTAAACTACAAAGGCAAACCATTTAGAGGTGTGAAACAGTGCCTGGAAAGACATGAGTATGTAAAAGTGACAAGATCATATAGGAAATAGGCGCTATCATGAGGAATGGCATAACAGTGACCAAATGTTTTTTGAAAATGTTGCGTACAAGCATGAGCTTATACTAATTTAGAAGCAAAGTTTGAGTGCTTTGAAGTAAGTGAAATCTGAAACCTTGGAAACTGTTTTGTGATCAAAGGTCATGATCAGTTCTGTTTACACAGACTCATTACAGCTATTGTATATGTCATTTCAATCATCTGGCGCAGACAAAAAAAATGGTGCCAACAATGGGGGGTTAGCAGCTTGTCACTGTGGTTTGGCTGCAAACACAACTGACTCGAGAAACCCAGTGGTACGGAGATTGAAGGGACTGTAATGGAGGCAACCAGCTCCTCAATATCTTCTTCAGAGATCTTCCACAACAAACTATCCCTTGTTGTGGCAGACCCAACTGCATCCTTGTCTGCCGCCTAGAGTTCCATCTCCAGCCTCCCTCTTGCCGCCCCATTTGGCCAAATCAGCCCATCTAAAAGGGTGGCATGTCCTACGCTTCAGGCACCTCACCCCTGCCCCTGTCTACTCAGCTGCACTGAGTGAGGAGGCTGTTGACCTCCTCTGGAACATCTCAGTAGGTAATACTGAATGCCATCCAGGGGATTGGCTGCCAATTGCAACAAAGGATAGTATGCTTGGAAGGCATTCACAGTGCTATGCCTGGGCTACAGAGGGCTTTTCAAGGTCTAGGCTCTTCACTCAACATAGCCTCTCAACCATCCCAAACTTTGTGCCCCACCTCCTTCCCCTTCCCCATCTAAATTCTCTATTCCCAGACCTGTCCCAAGCACACTCACATGTTTGCACGCACTCACTCACACAGACACAAGCAGCACACCCACACAGAAACACAAAAAACACATGCGCACATCAAGACAGACACCACCCCCACCAACAGCAAAACAACTGACACTGCAGCCACCACTACACCCACATGCACCATACCCAGCATCTCCACAGACACTGCATCCATGACCATACCCACATGCACCACCCCAACATTAGCACCTCCACAGCCACCCCAGTCTCCTCCAGACCCAGCACATCCACAGACATCACAGCCACCACCACCCCAAGTGCACCACAGCCAAAACCAGCACCCCACAGCACACCCATTCACACACACATCAGAATTCACAGCCACAAAACTCAAGCACCAACACTCATCCAAACAACAGACACCTATGATGCAAGACAACCCAAACCCAAACATGCATGACTACATCAGACCAGCAGACACCTGCAAACTCAAATGACACACGTGCATCAGACACTACCACTCCCTCTGCCACCCAAACACAACTCCTTCCATTTTCCCATTGAAGATGTCCTATTTGCCCTTACCCTTACTCCTGCCAAATCACAACCCACCCTTTATGACAAATGCCAATCTACCTCTTTTTCACCCCGACTCACCCCTCACAAATACCAAGCCACCCCTTCCAAATGCAAATCCACCGCTTCCACATCATAACCCACTCTCACCAAACACAAGAGCACCCGTCCTAAAACCACACCTCCCCTCCCAAACCCAAGAGCACCCCTCCCAAACCTAAACCCCCTCCCATGTGGAAGTGTCTGAACAGACTACTAGATGCCCCTTCCTGAGGAGGTTCCTCTTGGTAGTGTATTTGTATTTGGAGTCAAGCTTTGTGTCACTGCTCAAAAGTACATGTGTTTCTCTTTATGGCCTACAATTTCGCTAAATTAATCTTTGAGGGCCTTATCTCATTTTGTTGAATAAATAAATACATACCAATTTAGTCCTGATGTTCATTTTCCTTAAAAATTGTTTGATTCCTAGCAACGTTTCAGAGCGAAATGTGAAGTACTTATTTTTCTTTTCCATGATGGCAGGTAATTCAAGTGATTTATTAATGTCTACTATGTTAAGTGCACACACTGGTTAGAATTGAACATGATGATGAGGTGTTCATCATAGTAGTAGCCACTTGCACCAACTAATTGATGTTGCAAGTTTTATTTGGATGTGTTGCAGTAGGTGTGTTTCTTTCACCTTGATTACTAATCAGTATGACCTATTTTGTGACTATTTAATGTGGGTACAATACAAGACCTGCACTAGACAAAGGGAAATGTTACATGTCTGTATATGTTGAATACTTCTAATTTGTCACAGACACTGATTTTACAGTGAATTTCTAAGTTACAGGTTGCACCTTGTCTAGTGCAATTTCTACATCATCTTACATTGCACAAATCCCTATGATGTGTGTTGCATATCTTTTTAATGTGGGAATTTTAGGAATTTATTTAAACACTCTGGTATGGTGACTTTTGAATTTTCATTTGGATATCTTGGTGTGTGTGTGTTCCTTTTTTTTGAAGGCAGCTTGAACCAATTTTCAACATACAAGACGATCTTACAGGTGTGTCCCATAACATTTTTTAAACGTCAACATTACAGATAAATGCATCGCACAGTGATATGCTTCTAAGAGAGATGAGTGTAGCTTACCATTGATTGCATCCACAATGGTGTTGGTTTTGTTCCTCATCAAGCAGCAGAGGCATGACTTGGAAGATCAGATCCATGATGGAACAGGAATTGTGTAAGTGAGAAAATGTGGGTTTCTGCCTTATATCCCCTTCCATTCTACCAACTCGGGTGTGGAGGATTTCTACCACAGTCACATCGATGGAAAGGCACATCGTGATTGGCCAGTGGGGAAACTGGCGGAGGATAGGCCACTTTTGCCTATCCTCCATCAGCGTGGTTGAAATTTCCTGGCGATGACGGCAGGACCACGCCGGTCGTTCATCTGTGGACATTCTGACATCTAAATAGCGTGTGCATACCACTAAAACAGGGAGCGGTGGACCGCCAAAAAAGCCACTGTGGGACTCGACCGCCAAGATTTAAATCAAGCCCAAAATTACATATCAGCATTTAAACAAAAGGAAATTTTAATTTCACATTGATAATCACAAATGAGACTTAAATTATAATCATAATTAACCACTTAATTAATTAACAAAAGTATTTACTAACAAAATATTTAATTACCCTTGAAAATAATTTATAATAAAAACAATAACTTGTAAGTCAAATACATTCCCCTCCCACCCCAACAACTCTCTAAACTGTACATTTGTAATAAAACTGTTGAAAATGTAATTATGCATTATAAATAGCAAAATACCTTAAATAATTAAAATAAAAACTCAATTATATAATTTACATAATTAATTACCATCAAATATTTATTGAAAAATTATTTTAAAATAAAACAATATTTATAATTTTAATAACTTCTCACCCTATTTTAAAGGGCGTAAAGTATTTCCTAATCTTTTTAAAAAGTCCTCCCTTCTACTCTCCTTTGCATGCAGCTTCTCCTTGTTCTATGGTAAATAAAGCTTATGAACCCACATTATTAAATGTGGTGATTTACTTTCTTTCCAAAAATGTGCAATTAATGAGCGAGCAATTAACATGGTTTTAAACCACCAAATTTGTTACATCCTATTCCATAAGTCCATGGGCCTGATTCTTATGTCGTTCGGAATTTGGCTTTACTGGGTCCGATTAGTAGCCCTTGTTTACTACCAATTCGTACACAGGTCCGAACGACCAAGTATGATGCGCTGTTCGCGTACGCACCGACCAAATCGTTTCCGGGATCGGAACCTGTATGTACGACTCCTACTTGGACGAAACGTGCAAAGGAGCTGGATTCCGACCGAGCAAGTACGATGCACGATTCGGACAGCCGCTTCACCTCCATCTCTATCGAGACCAAATGGCTGTCAGAAGCGTACTTCGGGGGGGGCATACCAGTCCCCCCTTCACCTGGGGCCCTCCGAATCTGTCACGGGGGGTGCCCATGGGTCCCCCCTGATACAAGCAGCACAGTGTGGCCGTCACCATGGGGTGTCTGCCACAGGGGTACGCTTTTCCCCACCCACCCTCTTTTTGCTATGGGTCCTGTGTACTCATCTGTACGCAGGCTCCCATAGAGTTCAATGGAAGTCAGAGCGATTCTAGTCTATATGCTTACAGACGCATCATACTCGCTCGCTCAGACTCCCGAAGCACGATTCGTCCGGAAAGCCTTCCTGATCTGAGCCATACAGAGGGCTTTCCGGATGGGATTGGAATAGGGCCCCAAGTGTCTGCATCTGCCCAGACAAATAGATTTGGCAGCCCAGAATAGCAGGACCTGAAGTGAACCATAAATAAACATAGTGATATTTTCCCAAAATCCCCTTCAATTTTAACTTGCCCAAATCATGTGCTCACATGTTCCCACCTAATGACATCTTGGGCATCTATCAAAAATATTTATGTTCTAGCTATGTGTTGGACTTGGCCCTTTTGGCAGGTTCACCCCAAAACTTTTTGGATTTTCCTAGCCTGTTTCTGTAACCTGGTGTTGGTGATTTTAGGCCTCTGTGCACCTTTTCACTGTGGTCCAGTATAAAGTGTGTGCGCTCTCTGTGTAGGTGTGATGAGTGGCCTTCCCTCCCATAGGAACGCTTGGGGAATATGTGTGTCCATGGTAGTTCCTGATGTGTGGGGAGTGCAGGGGCGAGTTTGGTATGTGCGAACTCATGAGATTAAATGCTGCACAATGATGTGTGCGGATTTATTGTGTCTAGTGTAGAAGTGCCCCTTTTATAAGTTGGCATTTCTGTGTGCAGTGAATGTGAATTGGACTGTCTGGCTTGTGATTGCAGGAGCTGGCTGGTGTGCTTGGCTCTAGGAGTCAGGATGTGTCTGTCCGTGGTGAATGGGGAGGTCTGCATGTTGATGGAAGGGAGGAGTAGCACCTGGGACCTGAATAGTGCTGTGCCTTCCCTACACAAGGCTGGCTCCACCCCCTGTGGTGCCTCTGATGTCTCTAGCCTGGCCAGTGAAAGGGAGAGAGGGGCTCAGCAAAACAAAGTGCTCAGGAGTTCCCCTGAACCAGCTGTAGCTGGTTCTCCCATTGCCTGAACCTTGTTAACAAACGATTCCTGTGTATAGAAAGGAGCTGTGACCCCATAAAAAATATTCTTGTGCTGAACTCGAATCTACCAGGGGCGGTCTCCTGCTGGGGCCCAGGGTAGGCTTGCCTCCCTGGGCCCTGCCCAGCCCCTGGATTGCTGGAGGACTTCTTTTTGGGGCCTTCTTCCTTGCCTGAGGATGGCTGGGAGACTTTTCCTTGCCCTGGAACCATTTTGGCTTTACCTTGCTTCCCAGCACCTTTGGCAGCATGGAAGCGCTGTATTTTACTTAAAAAATGCTAGCCTGGGAGCGCTTTATTTTAGCTTGACAGTGCTGAGCTGCCCTTGTCTTGAGGGAAACCCCGGTTTAGGGATTCCCCCAAAATGGCTCCACTGCCGGTGCCCACCCCGCTTATTTTATTATTAATATTACGGGTGCCACTCCATTTATAGGAGCCTTAGCGGGTGCCCACCCCACTTCTACTTTTATTTTGTTGACCGAGGGAGCCTACCCTTCAAATTCTGTCACCGAAGGCCGCCCGCGGCACGCCTGGTTGAGGGCGGGCCGCCGGATGCAAGCGGAAATGACGCTGCAGCCGACCGGAGGTTGTGGACAGTTGGTGCGGGGCTCCCGTGAGCTGATGGGAGCCCCGAGGCGTACAACGCGGGAGGATGGGAGCCCACCCCTCTTCCCGGAGCATGGCAGCCGAGTTCCGGGCCCAGGGTGAAGAAGAAGGCGGGGCTCTTGTACGGAGATGAGGCCCCGCCCGCACCGCCGCCCGGAGGAGCCCCCAACCGAGGAAAGGAAGCCCGGTGAGTGAGAAGGGCTGGGGGGGCTCCGTAGGGGCTAATGTTTGTGCCGGAGGATGTCACAATGGCAGGGGTGTATTTAGGGCAGCCCCGGATGGCAGTGGGCCACCCCAACAATTTGTTATCGATTTCCTGAGCCCGAGTGGCTTCAACAGGGCGAATGTTTGCCTCAAGAGCCCCGAGTGGCTCCACCAGCGTGCATGTTCTATTTCTAAGCGCCAGTGCATGCCACAGTATTTTGGGGGCAAGTCCTTTTTCCCTAAGTGGTGCAAAGTGGTCTAAGGAGCCCGTGTAGTCCATGGGGCAGAGTCTCAGCAGAGCCAGATGGCTCCGAGGCCCTGCAGTATTTGTTCTAGAGTCTAGAGGGCTCCAACCTTTGGCGCATTATTTGTTCTAAGAGCCTAGAGGGCTCCAGCCTGTGGCGTGGTTTCTCCCAAGGGCCAGCGAGAACCCATGCCGCAGTTAACTTTTCTAGCTGCCCAGCAAGTAGTGGGCAGCTGCACCGTTTAGGTTCTTTCTTTCAGGGGGCCTGTTCTTTGTGAACCCAGGAGTGAGTCGCACTCCCATCGCCGTACCTTGGCCTCCACTGCTGCGCAGCACTTAGTGCCAGCTGCAGCATTTAGGCCTCCAGTTATTATTCTCAGCTGCCCAGCAAGTAGTGGGCAGCTGCAACGTTTAGGTTTTGACTCAGTGGCGCAACCTTGACCTTCTCTGCTTAGGCAGCAGCCCTGACTCTCTGGACATAGGACATTTGAGCCCCCTTTTTAGATGGCCAGTTGGCCAGGCGGGACTTGTTACATTTATAGGGAACAAGCCCTAATGTTATTTATGTGCTATTGTGATTTATGTGCTAATACTTTTGGGTGCTAGGAAATGTATGGTGTATAGTATGTTTTGCGCACCCTGTTTTAATACCTCTAGATATGGTTTATGCATAGGAGGTTGTCTTACCTCTTTAGGTTTGTGTTCGGGAGATTATACTTCCCTGTGTGATTTACGCCCCTAGTGTAATGTTTACTTAAGTGGTGAGGGTCTAAGGTAGTTAGACTTGTGGGATACCGTGCATGATGGATTTCATGTCACAGACTGTTGCAAAGTACAGTGATTATCAATGTTTACTGGCTGTACGTACTATGACCCATTTCTACTTGTATGTTTATGATTTAGTTCACTTTTACCAAGTTATCTATTTTACTATTTCTTTACCAAGTGCTAAGTCTGACAGTGGCCCACATGGCCCTGTCATGTGTAAATAATCCCTTGTAAATATTTCCCGTGCCAGTTGCGACAATGTATATTGTGTGATTACTATCTGATGTTTTTTGAGAATACAAAGGCTATTTTTGATATAACCTTGTGTGGAGTTCCTTTTGTAGTGTGCCTGGGATGTTGTTGCTTTGTGCGTGCGCAAATGCTTTACATATTGCCTCTGGGATAAGCCTGACTGCTCGTACCATGCTACCAAGGGGCTGAGCAGGGGTTATCTTTGCGTGTAACTCCCTTGCCCTGACTAGAGTGGTGGTTTCTGCCTGGCTTTGGCGCAAGCCTTAGCCAACCAGAAATCCCAGTTCTAACACTAAGGAGTTTTGAAGTGGTATAGCAAACCAACCACTGAACATATATCTGCATCCACCTGTATTTAGCGCCATGAAGCTTCTCGGGTCACAATTATGCTTGTTTCTTTTTGCCACCAATTTTGAGCCAATCTAATTGATTTTCAGAGGTGCTTGGACACCCAGGTAGCCAGCTAACCCAGTGACCAATTTTCCTAGGGAAATTATGGGTATTAAACAGCTGAACTATATCTCTTTATGCTTTGAATTGAAATGGCTGATGTTTTTTATTAATATCCTTCAGATTTGAAAATTGAGGAATACATTTACTGCTCAAAATTGAAGCTACATGATTTTAATACATTTCCAGGGAATTAACTCATTTGTATGTATCTAGTTCCTACTTTACCTTACTGTAAAACTATGGCACTAACCTGCTCTTTAATTTCTTTTTAAGGTAGTGCAATCCTGTGGGAGTGAGATGTAATCCCTGGAGCTAGTTCCTTGTGCCTCCCAACCACTAACTCCATCCAGATCCAGACTGAAAACTTGAACAGTGCCAGTACTCACAGGAAAGGGGAAGTGGATGAAAAGAAGAAACAATATACTTTGCTGGTCTAGTCCTTTGGCTAGCAGTTACTTTGCACTGGTTCCTGTTCTTGTCACTATGGCATGTTTCTGTGTACATTTAACAGATTGAAAAAGATGAAAAGTAGTGCTATTTTGATAAAAGCTGTAAGAGTAACCCTGATACCTCCCCTGTATTTTGCTTACCAAATACTTCCCTCTTCCCCACTTTTAACCTTGACCTTTTGTCATCAGTAGGCTTTAAGACCACAGTCTTGACAAAAGAAGAACATAGAAATAGAAGCATTTCTCAACTGCTCACACAAAGTCTTTTTCCTCTTTTTAGGAACGTCAGAAAATGTCGGAAAGAATGATTCTCAAGCACAGACCTCCATTGAGGTAAGTAATTCTTCATATTAATTTTATGCATGCCCCTTACCAATTTGTAGCAAACTTGTTAAAGTGTCTTTTTCTTCCCTTTTACAGGCCTGCGGGATCATAATTTAGAGTGGTAAAACAGAGGGAAGACATGAACTAACTTCGGGGTTCACAAAAGGCATGAGACTAGGCAGCTGATAAGGGTTTCAAGCAAATACCTGACTTCCAGGTCCGGCTGACAGCAAGCCAAATGGCAAGAAGACGACGAATCAGCAGAAATCCGTAAGGATGGCAAGTATCTGAATAGCGGCAAGGTACTGGCATCCAGGCATGTCTTTGTTCCCAGCCATGCCTGAGTGCCAAAACCACGAGGTTTGAGTTCTTCCGAATGGGCGTGGCTACTTTATGCACAGGATGTGGTTAGAAAATCTAGAACGCATCCTGCATAATATTCCTTTTCTTGGTCAGGGCTGCATTAGCGTGCTCAAGGAATAGCTGCAGCAGTGGTGACACCAACAGAGCTTTTTCCCATCCTCTAACTACTTGTTGTAGATTTGGTGGACATAATTGCTTGAGAGGGTTTGCACGTAGAGCTGGAATTTTCAGATAGAGTTGTGTTTGTTGTTGTTTGAAGATCATTTTAGGTTATTGGGTATCAGGTTTTGAATGTGAGGCATCAGAAAGTCTGGGTAGAAAATAATCAGGTTCATCCTTTTTACCAAATAAAAATCATTAGCATCTTAGCACTTAAGCAATTAAGAAAGTCACAAAATAATAAACTTTCCATTCTGTGTGGGTCAACCCTCCCTCATCTCATTGTAAGTTTAGTGTTTGCAAGCTTACCAGTGGTCGGTGTTTATTCCAGATAAAACTAGTAACCTTGATGGTAATTCTAGAGAAGAATGAATTTGATTAATATATTGGAATTGTTTGAAACAGAAAATTAAAATAAAATGGTAGACTATGCATTTTAAACATTGCAATTTTGCCTCTAATCGAGATCAGAAGATTATCTCATTCTTGTAAAATAGATTCAATCTTGCAGGTTATAGGAAAATAATTAAACTGTATAAATCATCATGGCTCTCTGTAATTCTTATCCCTGAATACCTAATTGGCATCTTGTGGTAAATCCTCTTCACCAGTTAATGTAGTGAATTAACATCTGTGGAGGAAAGTAGCATTTCAGTTTTAGAAGTGTTAACTTTGGAACCAACACAGGGTGAAAACAATGCAAGGAGGTCGGAAAGTTTATTACTGCCCATGGGTTCAGATTGCAGACACAATACCAACGTATCTGCATATGGTCTAAAGCTAAGTGACTAAGGAATTGAAGCCTTCAGAACACCAGACAAGGGGGTTCAATAAAAATCACAAAGAGAAGAGATGAGAAAGGACAACCCTGACTTGTGTCTTGTGGCTCTTGATATCTCAATAGAAGCTGAGGTTTTGCTCCTTAAAACCAATTTTGCCATTGGACCCTTTTATATATGGGCAATTGTCTTGATAAGATGATCAGGAAATATTGTTATTTAAGCAGAAATATTGTTACTTAAGCAGAAGTTTCCAGTTCACCAAGTCAAATGCCTTTTCGAAATCCATAAATAGTAATACTGCAGATATCCTACTTATTGTCAAATAGACAATGGCTTTCACTAGGAAATATGTATAGGAGTGTAACTGGTGACCCGGAATAAACCTGTTTTGATCTCTACCTATCAAGTTGGAAATTACTTCTGTTACTCTTCAGACCTTATTAAGAGTTTGGCAGTCCAACCACCATAGAACTGCATCGACCCCCACCTGCAGCCCTCTGCACTGGCAAGCCAAAAAATATGAGATTCAAAGATTATGTATTACGAGTTGTCTCCTGGCCCAGGGATGTGGAGGTGGGATCTTGCGGTGTTGGTGAATATTTTTTCCAAATATATTGATGCCTGTGTGAGCACTTCAACTGCATATGTGTCAGATGCCCATATAAGCATGATACTTGAGGAAAAATACCATATACCCATTACCGAAGTTCAGCTCATATGTGGGTAGTCCTGGCAATGGGTAAATGGTACAAAAAAGACTCACCTGTATATTGCTACACACATCCTCATAATCCGCAGGGTGAGGATCCCGCTGTAAAGGGGGCACCTGGAGACAGATATCCATGCCAGACTTTGCCAGAAAGAACAAGAAAGGAGTAAGTACGCACCCTAAATCTGTTGTCACCACCACCTTAAAGCAAGCCTTCGGATCGCCGTGGTTCACTCGTGGATCAGGCAATTTGTAATACACACAACAGTGCAGCTCCCCCTTACCGCCCCGTGGCGGCTGCATTTCCCCGACTACGAACCTGGTGGTTGGTTGTCTGCTGGCGGTCCCGGCGGTCCTGTGGCGGTCATCCTTAAGCCAATCTGCCCAACTCGTAATACGACGGTCGGACCGCCAAGTTCTCCATGCTTCGACAACCACCCCGATACAGCAGTCCATGGGACCACCAAACTCATCATCAGGCCCTTAGAGTTGAAATTGTAATAATATTTTTATAATCCATGTTTAACAAAGCTGTAGAGTGAAATGAATTTACATCCTCTAAATTTTATCTTTATTAGTGAAACATGTTGTTATCCCTTTTTTAAAGGGAGGTGGAGATTTCCCTCCTCTAAGAATATGATTAAAAAGCTGTGTTAATTGGTTCTTTACATAGTAAAGCATATTAGAATATCATTCAGCCAGATAACCATCCTGTCCCTGGGTTTTACATTTTTGGAGAAATTTCATGACCTTGTCTAGTTCTTGAACTCTAATTGGGCAGATAAGATTTAGAACCACGTCTGATGATAATGATGGAATTTGAACTTGGCTAAGGCAGTGTAGGATATCTTTTTTGGGGGGACTTATGTCTTTCTCACTTCCTCATACATTTTGCTGAATGTTCCAGAAAGATTGATTCAATTCACTTACTATCTGTAACCAGTGTTCCTTGTGTAGGGTATTTCACTTTGGTAACATTGCTCTTGGTTGCGAGTGTTCTTCTTCTTCAAGCTAATATTTTGCCTCTAAACTCTCACTTTTTATTAAGTTGTTGACAAAGGTTTGCCCACCCACCCTTTTTTTTGCTTTGGGGGCCTGTGTATGCATCTGTACACAGGCTCCCATAGAGTTCAATGGAAGTCCGTGCGATTCTAGTCTGTATGCTTATGCACGCATCATACTCGATCTCCCTTGCAGTTCCCATTTAGCTAGTTCTTGGTCTACATAATTCTGTCTACTATCCAATTGATGTAGTTTCGCCTCAACTAACCCTTGTCTGTTCTGACAGCAACTGGCAACTATATTGGAAATTAAATGTAAAAAATAATGAATTACACGTCTAAACTTACAAACTATAGTAAAAAATATAACATGATTATTATAACGCTAATACCTAAACAATAATATATTTATTATATAATAATATATTTAATACAATTATATTGAAGCAATCAATGTTATATACCACCAGATTTTAAAACAATTCTATACCTACAAAAATTATATTCATAACTTTTATAGTCCTGCCCCACAACAATATTTATGAAACAATATTTTGGTCATTCCAGTACTGCAGTCTGAGAATTACATTATTACTGTCTGAACAAACTTCGTCTGGAATTTGACCAGAAGGAATGAGATAAATTTCCCCAGGAATCACAGAACAGTTACGCATGAAGTGGTGACTTTAGCTGGTACGATTTTAGTGATAGCTACAAGTAAAATATGACAACCCAAGTTCATAACCCTGTCCATTGGAGCCAGGACTTGGTTTCCCATAATTATTGCCTATCACCAGAACTTCAGTCTTTGGTGTATTTAATTAAAGTTCATTCTCCCTGATGCATATTGCCACTATAATCATAGGGCCCCATTCACAGAACTAACTTAAGACCAAATCCTAAACTTACTACCATTTTGGAGTCCTAACTTTAGGGCTCTTAAATGCCTTCTGTGAATACCGAAAGTCAATCAGTGAGATAGGCAAAGTAGGATCAATCTAATGCCATCTATAGATTAGTGCATAGGATTCTGAATCAGTGTTGGAGATGCTATTATTTACCAGCATTAACTCACTATTGGAGATCGGTGCACAACTCTTTGAAAAAACTACAAATGTAGGGCCCGATTTAAAATTTTGCGGTCAGGCAGTCCTCTGTCAGGGAGGCATTGTAAATGACTTCATTTCACTGGAGGTCCCAAATGCCAAATTTTGAAATGTCTTTCCATCTTGTAGATATTTCACGCATTGACAGGACCTGCCGTCAAGGAGGTTCCAGCCTATGTATTGTAGCTCTGCCATACAGCTCTGTCAAACATGAAGAAGCCTTAAGGCAAAGTAACAATTTTTTTATTTTAAAAAACAAACCCCCCAAAATGGATTTTAAAAATGACCCCCTTGCCGTGGGAGTTATCCCCCATGGCAGTAGGGGTGGCACTTTACAATTTTCACTACCCCTCATCGCCAGGGTTTTCCTGGCTTTGACGGACAGTGAATATTGACCTTAATATTCGCCCAGCTAAATTAGGTGTGCAGACATACAGCCAATCTTTCGACGGCCCTTACTGGGAGAGGCTGCGGAAGGGGTGTAACCATGGTGGAAACAGAATAGTCTTTGCTGTCATTAAACCAAAATTCAGCCCACATTTAAATTGGGTGGGAAGACCATTATGTTTGACGGAAAGTGTACTCCACCGCGGTTGCAATGGAGTACTGTTTCCACCAACATATATATGTGGCCTTTATTCTTAAAACCAATGGTAACCCACTGCCTTCCCTATGCTCCTGGTTTACATGCACAACTTTAAAGTTACTTCAAATGCGAATTCTCAAAACTGGTCCTGAATTGCACTTATGTCAGGTTTATGTGCTAAAAATAAATTCAAATAATGCTTGGCTTTTTTTTAACAAAGCAGCCACTATTTCACAACATAGCTTTGATAGGTTCTCCAGTCTCGGTGGGAGACTGTCTTGTCCAATCCTCTTGGTTATTTGTCCTACCTAGCCGTACCTGTAGCCTTGTTGTCTTGGCCTGGTTAGTGTGGGAATTAGAATCACAAATAAATTCTACACTGGATACCACCTAATTTTAACTCTGATAGCAGGTTATCAGCATATATACTTTTAGAGGGACAGAGCTTCTCATTCTGAAACTGGCTGACGTGTTGATTTGTGCCTGGCTAAACTGTAAACAGTTTTACTCATGGCGGGCCACTGAAACATTCTCCAATAGGTGCAGTGGGGTAAGCACAGGACAACAATCTCCAAGAGAACTAGACCACTTCCTCCTAGACCAGACAGACTCTGAGAAACTAAGATCCCAGAGGACTGTGGTACCCAAACAGGAATACCTATATCCGAACAGTGCTTCTTACACCCTTTAAAAAGCACTGGGGAGCCTTTGACAGGTATTGTCTTAAAATATAAACGTTACAACTCGCCATGAAAGAGTTACAAAAACTGCCACCAATAAATATGAAGAATAAAAACAAACAACCTCATAAAAATTGTGTGAAATAGCCCACCAAGTGTCGCTGTGACTCCTGCCTCACTAAATAGGTGAAGTGTGGCAAACAGAGGACAGCAACCCCCAGAAGAACTAGACCACTGACTCTCAGAACACACAGGATCTGAGAAACCAACCTAATGTGGGAGAAATGTGGTGCATAAACATTATTAAAGTGTCCAAAAGCGCTTCTTATACCTCTTGAAACTACTGAATATTCTATGGGAGTTATTCAAAAGATGCCACCTAGAGGTTCACAGAACAAAATAAATCAAGTTAAAAAATAAGCAGGCAACTTTATACTAAATAAATGTGTGAAGTCCTTCAAATGATCTTGAAAGTAATCTTGAACAGGTTATGGTGCATCAGCCTTATTATGTTTTGCTACCTACCGACTCCGTTAGAGATAGCCTCAACCTTTTGTTTTTTGTATTGAAGTACACATGATTTCCTCCACCATGCTTGATGAACTGTAATTCTGTGTTTTTATCAGATAATATGCTACGCTGACAGTGCTCTGTTACGTTTAATTATCCATTGACTGAGTATGTAATGTGCCTTTGAGAGCAATAGTTTGGTGTAAAAGTCCCATCTCGTCTTAAAGCATGAATTGTGCACTGCCAATGTCACTTCCGCCCTCACTCTGTCAATTGCCACAGTCATTCCATACTAAATGTATTCAATAACTGACTATTTGAAGTTACCAAACTTCTTGTGATGGCTTAAGAAAAGGTTAGAAGGTGTTTTGTATGCATAAATTATTCAAACAAATGGTATGGAATTCACATCAAAGGAGGTCAAGTAACCTTTGCTAACTCAACACTAAAACAATCTGATATATAACTATTAAATAATATGGGTGTTTCAAAATAAAATGTAAGCTTTATGAGCATGTATGAGTGGCTAAGCATTACACTGTGTCCCTGACAAACAATTCTGAAGGGAAGCAACGTGTTCCAAATTGAATTGTTTGATACTGAGGACATGGACAGTATCAATAAAAGGAAAACCATATATAGAACAATCATTGACAAAACCAATATGTCTCACCTTTGCTTCTGGGCACTGACTTATTGGATTTGCCAATGCTTTTTTTGTATCAGTCTTCGGTACACATGGAGACCGTACATCTTGTAGTGGAGTTTCAAAAACTGAAGAAACTCCGTTACAAAATGGCTACAATTATTGTGCATGCATGCAATGCAGCTTTCTTGTAACAGCGTTTCTTATATTTATTTAAATATCTATTACAAGTTGGCTGCCCTGCATGCACATCTTACAATGAAGGGAGGGGGAGAGTGCTACAGGGCACTAGAATGCTAGAATGCACACAATTGTACACAAGAGCGGACACAGACACTCAATTAAGGTTATACAGTGACAAGAATGGGTTCACACACTAACATACGAACATCCATATACTAATACAAGCATTGGCAACGACAATACATATCAACTTTAGGACCTATCAGCTGTGCAAATGCATTTGGCAATGTTGTAGAGCAATGGTCAGATTCTGTGCAGAATGGCCGAAAGCAAACACAAAAACGTGCAATACTGCAGCTGTAGTGTCTGTATCATTTTGTAGGTGTGCGCTTGAATCATTACGTATGCATAACTACAAAAGGATGTGGGTGCCATTTTTTTCAGTACCATTCTGAGTTGGATTAGTAAATAATAAATTGGAAATGAAGCTCAATGGTGCATTTTTAAAAGTTAGAGGGGCTGGCAGCAATTTGTGGTGTGGTCCTCTCCCAAAACATTTTTTTTTAAAAGAGGGTGGTTTACAGAGGAGGGGCTGATGTGAGCAAGGAAGAGTGGGCAGAGAGTATATGAGGGAGAGCAAAACGGCATGCAGGGTGAGAATCACATGCGCAAGACAGCAGCACAAAGTGTGGTGGAGGCAGTGGACCTCTCCGATGCCTTTGACACAGTCTCACACCGCACCCTAGCCTGCAGACTCCATGACACAGGTATCCGGAATAAGGCCCTCTATTGGATCCACTCACTCCTCTTCAGCAGAACTCAGCAGATCAGACTTCCCCCTTTCCTCTCGGAACTCACAGTGACCACCTGCGGAGTCCCGCAAGGATCCTTCATCAGCCTCACCCTGTTCAATGTCTACATGGCACAGCTCACATCAATCGTCAGATCATACGGAATCAACATTGTATCATAAGCTGACGACACCCAACTCATCCTCTCCCTATCCAACAAACCCAACATCTCAAAACACAACTTTCATGAAGAAATGAAAGCAGTCACTAAGTGGATGAAGAACAGCTGCCTACAACTAAACCCAGACAAGACCAAAGTACTCATCATGGGCCCACACCCCAACACCTGGAACAACACCTGGTGGCTGCCCGCCCTCGTGAACCCACCCTTCCCCACGGACCAAACGCGCAACCTCAGAATCATCCGGACTCCAAACTCAAAATTGACCGCCAGATCAATGATGTCACCTTTTCCTGCTACCACTCACTCCACCTCCTCCAAAAGACCTTCAAATGGATTTCCCTCAAACACAGGAGAACAGTCACCCACGCCCTCATCAACAGCAGAAGAGACTACAGGCAATTCACTGTACGCCGGGATCAACAAGAACCTCACCCACAAACTCCAGAACATCCAAAACGCAGCCCCAAGACCAGTCCTCAACCTACCGTGCCACTCTCACATCAGACATACCGTACGGATATTACATTGGCTCCCGTCAAGAAGAGAATAACCATCAAGCTCCTCTCCCACGCCCACAAAGCCCTCCACAAAACTGGACCAGCCTACATGAACCACTGCCTCTTGTTCTACGCACCTTAAAGATCCCGCCGCTCAGCCCAGCTCTCCCTTGTGACAGAACCCCGCACCAAGAAGACCAGAACAGGAGGACGCTCCTTCTCCTTCCTCGCGACCCAAGCATGGAACACCCTCTCTCTCCACCTCTGACAGACACCTTCACTTGCAAAGTTCTTGAAGGGACCTAATACCTGTCTCTTCGACAAAGCACCGTAATGTTCTGGAGCCAAGCACCTCTCCGCAGCGCCTTGAGACCCTTTATGGGTGAGTAGTCACTCTTCACAAACCTGTGATTTAGTTTGGTTGCGGAGAAGCTCACAAGGGAGCTTGCAACATGAGGACGACAGTTACACTGAGTTTGGGGACAGTGATATTTGTCAGGGATGGGGAAGATACAAACAAGGGAGAGAGCTGGAACGCACATTGTTAGAACTGGGGGTCTCTAGTTGGCAATGGTATACACCTTTGACCGAATTGGGACCCTTGCTTCTAAGTCAGGAAAAGCGGATTACACTACTGGATAACCCCTGCTCACCCCCTTGGTAGCTTGGCATAAGCAGACAGGCTTAACTCAGAGGCAGTGTGTTAAGCATTTGTGAATACACAAAGTTATACAGTGAAAACACTACAGATGGACACAACACAGGTTTTATAAAAATAAGTATTCTTTAAATAGACTTAACACAAGACCACTAACAACAAAAGTCCACAATACTGTACTTAAAATAGACTTAAAGATGGTAGAAGTCACTTAGTTCAAGTTGATGATAAATGCAACACAGTTCTCACAAAAGTACCTGCAAGTGTAATGCAAAACAAACAAAAGGCTCGCCGAGTTGGGGATGGGTCAGTTCCTTGCTTTGGGGGAGACGATGTGTTGTACCTCAATGCTTGCGCAAAGTAGGGGATGCGTCTTGGTCCTTACCGGATAGGAGGTGATGCGTTGATTTTCCTACTGAGGCCCGGCTATGATGCGGCAAGATGGCACCTCGATGTGATGCGACAATCCGGTGTGATGTGATAAAATGGAGCCTTTGATGTAAGGATGTGAATACGATCCGTGCGGCGAACTCTGTAGCTTTGGAGCTGCAACAGGCACTGCGACACGCTTCTCGGGTGATGTGACGGTGACCTTGCGGTGGCGACACGCTTCTCTGGTGATGTGTTGGGTAACAGCTTTGACGAAGGCATGCTTCTCTGGTGACGTGGCGGCGATTTCTGCGGTGGCGACATGCTTCTCCGGTCATGCGACGGCAACAGCTGCGTCTACGGAGCGCTTCTTCTCTATGAGTCGCGCTTCCAGCTACCAATGACACACAGGCTTCTGCAGAAAGAAGTCCCAGAAAGGAAATTCAGAGGGGAGCTGGTGGTGAAGAGGGTTATACGCATTAATTTTGTGATTTTGGTGGCTCAGCCTGACAAGGATTGTGGTTGTTGCTTGAGAAGGGTTTCACGCCTCCAACCCCAACCAATAACCTAACTTGCACAGTGAGGCAACAGAATTCTGTACTGTAGAGGAACACATGCAGATTCTTGGCAGCCTCTACTGAAATGCAGATGAAGATTTCACAGCAACTGGTCCTAGCAGCCTGAAAACATGGAGAATAATATTTATACCGAGGGAGTTTACAGAATCATAGTATCAGATGTATCAGTTCTAAAAATGTTGCCTGCAGTGTTGACCGCTCTTAGAATTTAATCACAAGTTTTGTTGTTCTGTGGATCATTGTCTTCTTATGTTGACCTAAAAATCAGAAAAAAGTCCATGACATCATGGGGTGGGCTTCCACTCAGTTTTTCTTGAAGGAAGTTTACCTATTTGCCCATTTTCGTTTGCTAATGAGCAGCATGAAAAAAGGTCTATTCCTCAGTTTTTGGATTTATTTGTTAATGTTGGGCTATTTATGAACAATTGTAATATTTTTATAATACTTAGGTTGAATGGTTCAGAAGGAGTCCTTAGTAGCTAAACGGAATTTATCAAAATATAGAGGCAACCCCTACTTTACCCACCTGCAAGCTATACCTCGATTTGCAGCTCTAATTCGCTGTTATTCTTTAAATCTAATTATTAGTTTGCATACATCAGTTAGTGATCAAAACTAGTTGATTTGTGACTGAAACAAATTCAGATGAAACAAAAACAAAACAATTTTATCTGCAACTAAGGAACCTACAAATCAACTAGCAGGATGCGCAGTGTGACAATTCTGAGATTCATATAACATTTTTTATTGATATGGAATACAGACTGCAAGGTGCTAAACCAATGTTCCATAGACAAGCACCATAGTAAGCTAATTTTGAATTAACAAAACAAATAGTATTTCTTTTGCAGAATATGACACACCAAAGTGCATTCTAAAATAATAATGCACAGCTTTTTTTAAATCCTATCGTCCTACTCCAGCAGCTTTTAAACCGAGGGCCCTGTCCCTGGAGAGTAGAAACCATAAAATGTGCACAGCATCAGTTCATTGACATCCTGACATGTGAGCGCTAATGCCTGCGCTGGAGAAACTGTGTAACACCTCACAGAGGCTGCTGAAGTGCTTGGGTCAGCAGGGTCAATTGCTGGTCTCAGTAGGGCTATTAACGATGAGACTGCTTTAGTGTTAACAAGTGAGACCCCGCAGCCAGCACACTTACCGACAGAAAGATCACAAAGGTCAAATGTAAGTCTGGGAGCTGTGAAAAATGAGATGCTCAAGGAATAGAATTGAGTGTAATTAATGATTGACTAAATACTGGACCGTTGCCCACCTTTAACTGATGACTCTCTTTTTTTTCATTTATATGTGAATTGTATGTTTTTCACACATTACTATTTCAATTGACACATTGTGCCCTAGAACTCTGTAATACATGTGCATATGACCGCTAACTGTTCCCTGTGCCTTATTCCGTGTATCAACTGTGCCATGCTAGCCCCTTCGGCCCATACTTATACTTTTTACATGCAGGGCAATGCAGCAAGCCACCTTGCTGTGCAGCGTGAAAAGGAAAGGGCAGAATTGTTCTGTATTTAACATTATAGGGTGCTTTCCTGTCTTTTCTTAGCACTTAGGCATTTGACTTGCCAACTCAGGCACGCTTGTGTCATGGTGCAAGGGTGCATTCGTTGTAGGCAGGATTGTTTGTGCAGGAACAGACATGTTATGCAGGGTTGCCTTGTGTGGCTTGATAAACCTCACTTAGGTTTGATGTTACTGTTGTGCCCCCATGCGTGGTTCAAGGGTGATGCAAAACCTTAATAAATCTGGCCATTCATGATTAGACTGCCTTATGAGCACACAGGAGTGACTTTAGTGCTTAATTTGAGGAGATGGTTGCACGTGGGGACCACCAGCACTCACTTTGGGGGACTGACACTTATTTTGATATTTTCCTCCTCCGTCATTTCCCGAGAAAGAGCATGAGAGGTAAAAACAAACAAAGGGTTAAGAAAGAGGAAGGGGAAAATGGAAAAACAGTCACAATGGGAGAAAGCAGGAAGTGAAATAAAGGGGCATGGATTGTCTGATGCAAAAAAGAGGCATGAGGGGAATTCCAGACTACGCAGCTTGGTGTTTGACATATCGAAATTTAATAGCACCAGCCACAGGTTTCTGATTCGTATGCAAATTAAAAACTGGGTAACTTGCACTGCTTATTCCTATTTGGGTCAAAGTTTATTCTCCAAAAACGTTCAGAAATTATACAAGACTTGAAGTTCAACATAAAAGAACCGAAAGTTTACATCCTCAAATGGGGTATGCTAGCATGACAAGTACACATAGCATTGATTTTCAGACTTTTCAGTTTTGGATCCTCTGGTTGGTCTGGGACTATTTGGCTAATTCCAGAGCTACTCCAACCAATTGTGTTATTTGTTGGTCAAAGTTGTAGTATCATTATGTTTTTCTCTTGGATCATGGAAGTACAATTAATTGGTGTACCTCTCACCTTAATCATTAATGTTGCCATTACAATTGAAACATTTTGCATGAAATTCTGTGTGGTTTAAATTTTTATTCCTACAAAACCAATGTGTGATAATTTAGTGAGCCTGGCGAAAGTCTAGCTTCATGATTGAGATTATTTCAATAATAAAACCAAAGAGTACAACATTTATTAGCAGGCTCACTGAAGCTCAAGATTCCTTCTTCAACATCATCTCTTTCTCAGTTGGGGTCCTGTATAGCGGTCTTACTCCTTGAATCCTCATCAATTACACTCTTATGCTGTCACACCTTAATGCATGCTTATGCAACACAGCACAAGACATTATTATTTATTGACATGTAAAAGTTTGAAAAACTGGTTGTTTTTAGGATGTGTCAGATGTCATGGCTTGAGCAAATGGTTGTGCACCAAGGTAAGCAATTCGAATGGTGACTCCTGTTTCCACTGTATTAAAATGATACAGTGTTTTTTTCTGCACTAGGAATCACAGGCATATTTTGTGCAGCAAAATCTTTTTTAGCTCATCTTTAAAGCTGAAGTTAGACTGTTTCAGTGACCAAACATAAACAATATAATCTTACTGCCTCCTTCAAAATAATGTGTAAAAGTAGTGTGCAAACAAAGTCCAGACTAATACCGTTAGTGCACGTGAATGGGACGGTTTTTTTCCTTCCAATTAGAGGTTTTTCCATATATAATAAAAACACATTTGCTTGCTTAATTTCCACCAGGTAATCTTCCTTCTGATTGTGTTCCTAGGTTTGAAAAAACTATTGCAGAAACCAACCAATTAATATTTCAAACATTTATATTCATTAAAAAAGACAAAAATGAACGAGGACTCATTTGCATATAATACTGGAGCTAATTTTATACCGTGAACCTAGTAGGCATATCCCTCGGGTGCAGATTCTTTACTTCAAAATCTCTAATCTGTTGTCACCATCCAGGATCTGGATAAAGAGATTGAGGGATGATACCCCTCAAGACTGCAGAGTAGGAAAACAAATTGAGGCAAGTAACCTACCAATCTCAGAGAATACCAAAGGTGCCACTAAGGAACGAAGCACCTGTTCTGTAGCTGTTCTAAAAAGAAGAAAATGTACAGGAAGTTCTAGGAAAAAAGATAAAAATTGCAGGGGCAGGTCAGCTGTACTGCTGTCCAGAAACTTTCATTAGCAACGCATTACCAAAATTCCAGTGGACACTCGTCCTGGTAAAGACAACACAAATACATTTACACCCAGAGAATATTCAATGTTACAAGTTTTTACGGCTATCAAAGTGTAGCTCAAATTATAAACCACTGACATCCACCCTTTCAGTTCCCCTTGCCCTGTTCTTGGGCAAGCTGCATTATAACTCTGATCCACCATATCGCTCTTCACAAGAATAAAAATCCCTAAATCCCTCAAAGTTTAAAGAAGTGTAGTGATATTTATCTGAAGGCACTGTCATAATGGCTTCCTATCGCCTGATGAATAACCTTGTAGCAAGCATAATAAATACTCGTTCTGGGGATATTATACTAATCCATGGTGCTTATGGGTCACATTGTAGGTGCAGTTTGTGACACTGTTAAAGAGAAATGTGTTAACACAATAGAAGTCACTACAATCATTGAACTAGATTTGCCATAATGGGTGACTGATTTCACAGAGCCAGTCTTTTCCTCGACCATCTCGTATAGGTTTGAGTTTTCCTTTCTGAGACATGAAGTAACCTGGTTATGGAGAGGGTTGTGTCTTGGAGTCCCATCCACAGGGTACCTGCCGCTACCAGTGATAAAAGTAGATAAAAGACTTTGTATCCTTAGCAAAGTGGCAGCATTAAGTTACTGTTATTTGCAGTGTCCCCCTGCATGTGAGAGAGACAGCTGCAAATGGTCCTATTTTGAAATAAAAGTATAGTTCTAGATGACAGTCACAGAGCAGACTTAGACAGATGTTCAGGAGAACTCTTTCTTCCTTTTACAGAGAATGACTGACAGGACTTCTCCTGAATGTTATGTTATGTTATGTTATTTAATACTTGTAGAGCACACAGCTACTCAACAGAGTGTCCCCTGTCATTCTTATTGAGCTTATTTGTTAACCAAGACTCCTTCCCACAGATGCCTTTGCCTCTCTCATGTGGGTGCTAATGGCACATTTGACAGAGTAGAGTAATTGATCCCCATTTCCTGTTTCTCTATCTCGCTCAGGGCCAGATGTAGGTAGGCTTTTACCGGGTGGTAACGGCCGAATTCGGCCGTTACCACCCGGTAAAAGCAATTTGACATGTAGGTCCCTGTAATTTACAGACTCGGTAAATTTACCGATAGGTAAATTTACCGAGTATGTAAAATACCGAGTCGGTAACATTATGGATACCGGTAAATTGGTATGTAGGTGGGACTCTTCTGAGTCCCACAAGCAGTACAAAATCGGTATTTTACCATCAAATAATACTTGATGGTAAAATACCGTTTCAGGTGTGCATGCACATGTGTGCATGCACACCTATGCCATATGACAGGCAGACCTGCCCTTAGGGCAGGTATGCCTGCCACATGGCACCCGAGCCTCTTTTGGGGGTGCCAGAGGGTGTCCAAGTGACACCCCCTGCTCCCTTGTGGCTATCGGTATTTACCGATGTGGTAAATACCGACCGGTAAATGCCCCTTCATTCCTATGGGCTTCATAGCCCATAGGAATGCATGGGCATCAACTGGTCGGTATTTACCGCATCGGAAATTACCGACTGTTTCCGATTCGGTAATTGCACATCTGCAATTACCTACATCTCGGTATTTTTATTTTCCGACCTCTGAAATACCGAGTCGGTATGACTCGGTATTTAAGAGGTCGGAAAATAAAAATTACCTACATCTGGCCCTCAGAGTGTGAAATCTCGCAATACGGTGGCAGCCACGTTGGAAGACACATAGGAACATCAGCGAGCCCAACCACTTTATTGAAAATGTTGCTAAAGGCTTTCGCATTTTAGAAATTCATGTGGTGAGAGTATGGTTGGTCCTATGGAATCTTTGCAATACAAGTTCACCTCTGAATGTCATCGCTCAGTATTGAATCAGGCCGTTTAACATTCATAATTTTGTAGTGTGGGTATGGCTCATTGTGCAAGTTATTAATTTTCGTGATGTGAGGTGAAAAGCCAAATAATGATTACTGGATATTAGGAAAATTAATGTAACATTCTGCTGTGAAATGTACCTTCTAACATTAATTACATGCTTACGCAGAACTGTGTCAGAAGCAACTTCTTACCAATCAACATTTTTTTTTCATTCACAATAGCACAGTGGGAATGTGTCTATAAGTAAGGCAAATTGTTGTGCCTGCTAGATTCCCACACCCTCATAGTTCTTACTCTTACTGAACTCCCATTACCTACTTTACCTACCCTCAATTCTGTGAGAAGGCCACATGGAAATTCCTGCCTGTGAAGCTACTGGTTTGGGATTAAGGGAGATAATTGTACTGCTGTGGCAGTGTCTCAACCAATATCCTACCTCTTACAATTCCCTGCAACACTGCTGCTGTATTTTTCATTATGTCTATTCTGCTACAGATCCATATGCTCATATTTGCAGCAGCAGCAGGACTCTAGGAATTTGAGGGGCTTTGGGCCATATGTATGATTGTTTTTTGATGTTGCAAACGGGAAAATTGGCCCGTTTCCGAAAGCAAAATAGAACTGACATATTTACAAACCCTATTTTGCGAGCTGCTAACCTATTACTGACTTTCAAAAAGGGGTTTGCGACTTGCTATTCGAAAGGGGCGTCCCAAGGGCCTCCCTTCCTAATAGCTATTTGCAATTCAATGTAAGATTGAACACCCGCAATTTACCACCCTTTTGAAATGGGTGGTAAGTCACTCGCAAAAGGGATGGGGTCCCCAGTGACTAGAAGTGAAAATATTTTTAAAGAGCGGACAGTGGCCCCACAGTCCACTTCCTACTCTTAAAAAAGTGAAACAGTAACGTTTCATATTTCTTTTTTAAATGCACCCCATTTTCCTTTAAGGCAAACGCGCTGCATTGAAAAAAAATGTGTTATATAAAAAGCAAAGCAAAACCAAAGGGAATGATGGACGTAGTGTTGAACATTGCAAGCACTCCTGTGTTCAGACATGGCTATATGTAAATCAGTCTGACCCTGTGCCTCATGGGAAAAGTCCATCTCAAACTGCCAAGCCATGTCTTCCCTGCACCAGAAATGAGCATCCTGGGACCGGTTTCAGGTTCAGAGCCTTCATCAGCCAGGCTATCTTGAATCCAGTGGCAAAGTGAGCAAGGGACCCATGTCTGGGCACACCCTGCCAACTTAGGGCGAACACAGCAAAACCAAAGGGGATGATGGACGGAGTGTTGAACATTGCAAGCACTCACCCCAGTCAACTGATCTGGGTTTAATCCATCATAATTCTTTAGCTCACTCCGCCACCCCAGTTCAGACATGGCTATATGCAAATCAGTCTGGCCCTGTGCCTCATGGGAACAGTCCAGCCCAAACTGCCAAACCATGTCTTCCCTGGACTGGAAACATGCATCCTGGGACCGGTTTTGGGCTCACAGCCCTCATCAGCCAGGCTATCTTGAATCCAGTGGCAAAGTGAGCAAGGGACTCACATCTGGACATACCCTGCCAACATAGGCGAACACAGCAAAAGCAAAGGGGATGCTGGACATGGGTCCTGGGCTCACTGTGCCACTGGAATCAAGCTATCCTGGCTGAAGAGAGGTGAAACCCCAAAACCAATTCTAGGATGCTTTTTTCCGGTCCAGGGAGGACCTGGCTTGGCAGTTAGGGCTGGACTGTTCCCATGAGGCACAGGGTCATGACTTATTTGCATATGGCAAGGTCTAAACTGGGGTGGCCTTGTGAGCAAAAGAATGATGTATTTAACCCAGGTCTCTTGACTGGGGGTGTATGTTTTGATTTGTTTTGCATTCTGTCCATTAATTGTGTGTCTTTTGCTGTCTTGCCCTAAGTGCGCAAGGTTTGCCCAGACGTGGGTCCAGGGCTCACAGTGTCACTGGAATCAAGCTATCCTGGCTAAAGAGGGGTGAACCTCCGAAACCAGTCCTAGGATGCTTGTTTCTGGTCCAGGGAGGACCTGGCTTGGCAGTTCGAGCTAGACTGTTCCCATGAAGCACAAGGTCAAGACTGATTTGCATATTGGCAGGTCTAAAATGGGGTGGCATGATGAGCAAAAGAATGATGGATTTATTCCAGATCTCTTGACTGGGGGGTGAATGTTTTGATTTGTTCTGCATTCTGTCCATCAATTGTGGGTCTTTTGCTTTCTCACCCTAAGTGTGCCAGGTATGCCCAGACTTGGGTCCTGGGCTCACTGTGTCACTGGAATCAAACTATTCCGGCTGAAGAGGAGTGAAACCCCAAAACCGGTCCTAGGATGATTGTTTCTGGTCCAGGGAGGATCTGGCTTGGCAGGTCAGGCTAAACTGTTCCCATGAGGCACAGGGTCAAGACTGATTAGCATATGGCCAGGTCTTAACTGGGGTGGTATGGTGAGCAAAAGAATGATGTATTTAACCCAGATCTCTTGACTGGCGGTGAATATTTTGATTTTTTCTGCATTCTGTTCATCAATTGTGTGTCTTTTGCTTTCTCGCCCTAGGTGCGCCAGGTATGGCCAGACGTGGGTCCTCGGCTCACTGTGCCACTGGAATCAAGCTATCCTAGCTGAAGAGGGGTGAAATTTCGAAACCGGTCCTTAGATGCTTGTTTCCGGTCAAGACTGATTTGCATATGCCCAGATCTAAACTGAGGTGGCATGATGAGCAAATGAATGATGGATTTAACCCAGATCTCTTGACTGGGGGTGAATGTTTTGATTTGTTCTGCACTCCATCCATCAATTGTGTGTCTTTTGCTTATTTAAAAAGCAGTCACAGACATGGTGGTCTGCTCACCCCAGCAGGCCACCATTACTGGGAGTGCTAGCCATTCCCAATTAGGTCACAAATTGAACCTGCCTCATGAATAGTATTGAAGCAATCAATTTGCGACCCAATTAGAAACCTAAAACAGTGTCTGAGACAATACTGTAGATTCCAATTTGTGAGTCGCAAATTGTGAGTCACAAAATGATGCAATTTGAGGCTTGCAAATTGGAGGAGTCGTACATCTGGCCAGTGGCGGCCGGCACAGGTAAGTGCGGTAGGGTGGGCAGGGCGCAGTAGGCGGTAGCCAACAGACGTAGAAATAGGTATTATTTATTGATTTAATTAAACCTATTCCGTCGTCTTTAGACTTCCCCCTCTCCCATTCCTGTTCCAGCCTCTGCTGTCCGGCCCTTATTTCCTGAGTTTAACAGTGCTTACTTCAAGGAGCTCTGCAGGAGCAACCACAGGCAGCTCACACTGCCTACGCCACTATTTTTGACCTGAACGTGTATCTTTGATCACTGTGTTTATGCTGCAACTCTGATACAACCTGGAGAAGTCTTTGCACAGTTTCAGAGGTATTGATCCAGCCTAGTCCAAAGAGGATTTTGCAAGGATTCTCAGAAATACTGCACCACCAGCAACGATAAGGCAGAGCTCCTTCTGTGAACCTTAGCTAAGACTACGGAAAGCAGAGATGAAGGCATGAACGGGACAGCAGAACTTCTCTGCAGGCTCCTTTTGAATGTGCTTCATTCCTTCCCTTTGGACACAGGTCGCAATAGCAAAAATAATGGCACATTGTGCAAGGAACTTTGGGAGGAGCATGCACTAATCCATTGTGTTGCTGTCTGCTCCCCACTGATGTCTGCAGCTTTCATTTGCATGATGGAAACTGGAGTCACACTGAAAATGGCAATGCATCTGTCTTGTCGTGTATGGCTTGAGATATTCAAGGACACACAATGTGTGGCATGCCAGTTACCATGGCAATGCAAAGCAGGAGGGGTGATGGTCTCATTACGAAATTGTCTATTATTTGGTGCTGGATGCATGGAGGGCAGAATGTCCAGTTCACCACATCAGGTGATGGTCATTACAATCTACTTCCCCTGAATTGGGAATAACATCACCATGGAATACATGGTCCATTTCCTCATGTCAAATCTGATTGCGGGTCCAAAAAACAGGCCCTTTTTGAGTCTCATTTATCACCTCTTCGAAAAGGTGGTGAGTGGGATCGGGGAATTGCTGCAGATAAAGGCATGGGGTTTGGCAGCTGTCTGTGGCGAGGAGAGGCCTGCATGAGGATGCAGATGAACAAACGGTGAAACTGGGGGGCATATTATCAAGCACATGTGATAATGATCCCAAATCGCACATAGTCCGATTTTCATGATCGCCATCTTTCGCTTGATTTCAGTGCTGGGTTAGTGATCTATTATTAACATTTTTCACCCAGGCAATGTGAAATCCAGCGATAGAGGGAGATAACATGCATCAGCGTGAGAAAAGCAGCGAAAAATGTCCTGCGATAATGTAAAGCTTGATAATGGGCAGGTGTGGATTTAGCCCTGAGATCCACCTCCCATGTTACACATGGCTAAGTCGGATTAATAGCAGGGGTTAAAATCCTACGACGAAGGGACCATAGAGCGACTTTGATCATCGATTCGTGGGTCTGGGGCATCCTTGTAAATATTGCGATGCAGCTTTATCGATGTTTACCCATGTTGTTCTGTGAGAAACGCCCACTTTGTATGTAATTAACGATAATAATCGCTGACATGCAAAGTGGATAAAAGACGGTTGCTAACTCAACGAAGCACGCGTTAGCGCGTCCTTGATAATAGAGCGATATTTAAATCGCCGCTTTTTGGCCGAAAACAGCCGCTAAAGCGGCAAATTGGGCTTGATAATATGCCCCCTAGTCTTTAGTTACTGGTAAATTCAGGTCTGGAAACAACAGCGCACCTATATAGGGGAGCAGCATACTTCCCAGGGATGTTGCTCTGTGATGCTTTTAATGCTACCCTCAGAAGGGACTATGGGCCATATTATCAAGGAACGGCGATAACATTATCACCTCTTTAGCGGCAGGAAACTGCAGCTAAAGCGGCGATAAGGGGCTTGATAATACGCTCTTGTGAATTCCAATAGAAGCCCAGGTTCTGGTGTGAACCTGGGCTTCTATCGGAATTCACAAGGGCATATTATAAAACCCATTATCGTCGCTTTAGCGGTTGGAAACTGCAGCTAAAGTGGCTATAATTTTAACGCCGTTCTTGATAATATGCCCCTATGTTTCAAAAACAAACGAGCTATCTCTTCCTTTAGGGGCATATTATCAAGCCTGTGCGCTAAAATTATCGCCGCTTTATCGGCCGAAAACGGCCGATAAAGCGGCGATAATGGGCTTGATAATATGCTCTATGGAATTCCAATCGAAGCACATGTTAGATGTGAAGACATCTAACATGGGCTTCGATTGGAATTCCACAGAGCATATTATCAAGCCCATTATCGCCGCTTTATCGGCCGTTTTCGGCCGATAAAGCGGCGATAATTTTAGCGCACAGGCTTGATAATATGCCCCTTAGTCTTTAGCTCAACCCCCTTGTCTTGATAAGAACAGTGCATTTGCATACAAATGGACATAGAGTGATGAATGCTCAAGCCATACGTCATCATTGTTTGCTGCTTTCTATAAATACAGTGCCGAGTGCTGCTTTCAACAGAAGTCCTCTTGTCTTCTTCGCCTTAGGAAGTGATCCGGAACAATACATGACATGCAAATTCTCTGATCTGCTGCTACTTTCCGAGAATTCTTTGAAACTCCTTCATTATCGACCCACTTTAGCTAAGTCACTAGAGTGTCCAAAAAATGCAAGTGAAATTCATTTTAAAAGCAATATCTATTCTGAAAATACAAAAGGCTCAAAAGAAACAGCTTGACTGGTTACTACAGTCGGGGGGAATATAAAGTAATCTCTGAGAGCCACTGGAAGAAGGTAACTGTCGTTCCAGTCGGACGTATGAATGCCTGAACGCAGCAATTTGCTTGGAATTCATTATGATATTTTAATCCCAACATGCTACTTAAAAACCCGTGCGTTCGTTTTTCATTTTTTTCTTTTTGCTTTGATAGCCACATTTTATTTTGTGATGATTGGAAATAAAAACCAAATAGCTAAACCCCCACAGAGTTGCACTGTTCTAAGTTTAAAGATTGGTTTATAAAAAACAACGTTCTATAAAACCAACCTCTGAGTAAACTTGGTTTAGATAAATTTAGGAAATGTGTTTGTGTTGATCTAATTTTGTTAGGCGCTATTGTGACCGCTTTCTGCTTGCCTTTCAATTAATCAAAGTGAGTCTGCATGCCTAAACCTATACATTGGATTGTGCTCTTTCGAGTCACTGTATTCTTTTCCCAAAAATGTACGTTACTGTCACATAATTAATTTAAAAAAAAAACACAATGCCAGACTAGCATACTTGGTGATAAAATGGAGGCCATGGGTAGCATCATTAGTTTATGGTTTTTTTTTGTGTTAAGGTTTTATGCAATGTGGCTACACGTGGACAAGATGCATGTTTAACAAAGAGAAAACACATTTATTTAGCAGTTCATGAAATTCATAGTAAATTGAGTCAAATACACCATTCACTAATAAAGAGCACGCATGAAAATGAAATGCTTACCCCAAGAAGCTTAATTCCATGGAAAAAGAGACAGGTGATACGGGAAGGAATAGGAGACACAGAGTGGGGTACCCTCTCCAAAGTTGAAGGCATTGGCTATATGAAGGAACCACACATGCAATAACCACGCATGCCTTTTGTACACCATCAACACAAAGAATGCATCATTACCATGCTTGCTTTTACAATGATCTTTTTTACGATGCATATCCTTTTTGCCACGTATGTCTTTACCACGAAAGTTTTGTGGTAAAGGCATGGTTGGTAAAGGCAAATACATGCTCCTTATTTGGTATTGGTGGTAATGGGCGAGTTAGTCTGCAGACTAATGTAGGATGCTGCAACTTGAAGGTGGTGGCTCAAGGGAGTGATTTTGGGGATGCAGCCCACAAGGAGGCAGAAAGGTACTCCTGCGGTCTGTGAGTGTGCATTTTTTATTTTGTTTTTTATTTTTTATTTTGAGTTTTATATAGCGCTGGCTAGACCCGGAGGTATCAGAGCACTTTACATAAGGTTTCACAGGAATTACACAATTACATCATTTACACTTTACATCAGTTACTAGAAAAACATTTCAAGAGAGTAGAAGATGATATAAATGGAGCATTAGAAGGGTAAGGGGAGGGGTAAGGGGGTAGGAGTAGATAGGATGGAGAGACAAAGGAGAGTTTGCACAAAGTCCCGCTGGGTAAGTGACGGCCGAGGATGAAGTCCACAGCCCATCTCCTCTTTAGCTATCGGGTATCTCCACCGGGCATCAGCCAAACAGCTAGGTCTTAACAAGAAAACAATAAAAGAGAAAAGAGGAGGGAACAAAACAAGCGGTGTGCCAGAGCCAGTCTCCCCTATAGCTGTCAGAGCAGCTCCACTGGAGATGGGCCATGCATTTCAGACTCTGCAGGCAAAGGGTGGGGAACAGGGGTAGGTCGAGGTTGTCGATCACTGTGGCTCTGAGGCTGGGGGTTTTCAGCCACAAGGCTTGTCCATGTGAGATCAGTGGGTCTGTGAGTGTGTGTGTGTGAGTAGGTGGGTGAATCTCTGAGTGGGTATGGGAGTAGGTATGTAAGTGTGTGAGTAGCTCTCTAAGTGGATGTTTAAGTGTCTGAGTGGGTCTGTGAGTTGGTACATGAGTCTTTCATTGGATCTGTGAGTGGGTGTATGAGTATCCAACTGCATTTTTGAGTGGGTGCATGAGTGTCTGAGTGGTTTTGTGAGTGGATGCACAAGTGTATGCGTGGCTTTGTGAGTGAGTTCCTGAGTGGTTCTGTCTTTCGGTATGCAAGTGTCTGACTTGGTCTATGAGTGAGTCTGAGTGTCTGGGTAAGTTTGTGAGTGTATGCATGAGTGTCTGAGTGGGTCTGTGAGTCAGTGTATGAGTGTCTAAGTGGGTCTGGAAGTAGGTGTGTGACTGTCTGAATGGGTCTGTGAGTGGGAGTGTCAGTGTCTGAGTTGGTATGGGAGTGGGTACTTGAGCTCCTAAGGGCATCTGTGAGTGGGTGCATGAGTGTCTGAGTGAGCTTATGGGTGCAAGTAAGAGTATTTGAGTGACTCTCTGATTGGGTGTGAGAGTGTCTGAGTGTGTGAATGGGTGTATGAGTGTCTGAGTGGGTCTGTCAGTGAGTGTGTGACCATCTAACCGGGTCTATGAGTGAGTGTGAGTGTCTGAGTGAGTTTGTTAGTTGGATGCATGAGTGTCTGAGTGAGTCTGTCAGTGGGTGCATGAGTGTCTGAGTGGGTCTGTGAGTGGACACATCAGTGTCTGAGTGGGTCAGTGAGTCTCTGAGTGCATCTGTGAGAGGGTGCATGAGTGTCTGAATGGATCTCTCAGTGCATGTGAGAATGTCTGACTGGGTCTATGAGTGAGTGTAAGTGAGTGGGTCTGTGAGTAGATGCATGAGTATCTGAGTGGGTCCGTGAGTGGGTGCATGAGTGCCTGAGGAAGACTCTGAGTGGGTGTATGAGTGTCTGAATGGGTCTGTGAGTAGGCATGTCAGAGTGGGTGTTTGACTGTCTTGGTGGGTCTGTGAGTGGGTAGGTGAGTGCCTAAGTGGGTCTATCAGTGGGTGTTTAGCTGTCTGACTGGGCCTATGAGTGAGTGTGAGTGTCTGAGTGAGTTTGTGAGTGGGTGCATGAGCATCTGAGTGAGTCTGTGAGTGGGTGCATGAGTGCCCAAGTGGGTCTCTGAGTGGGTGGGAGAGTGCATGTGTGCATCTCTGAGTGGGCGCAAAAGTGTCTGAGTAGATCTGTCAGTGGGTGTTTGACTGTCTTACTGGGTCTAGGAGTGAGTGTGAGTGTCTGAGTGAGAACATCAGTGTCCTAGTGCATCTGTGAGTGGGTGCATCTGTGAGAGGGTGTGTGAGTGTCTGAGTGAGATTAAATATTTTATTGGCCAATATTTGAGAATTTGTCCCGATGTTATATTTAAATATGTTTTATACTTTTTTAAAGACTAATAAACTTTTATAATTTCCCTTATACTTATCCACAGGGTGATCTTGGCTATGGTGGCAGAGATCTCTAACTACATGTACAACCTTACTGGTAATAACTTTGAACTCATAAATACGGTTTTAGGACACTAATATCAGGGTGTTGAGAAGCGAGTCTACACCTAGGTGTAAATTAACTTTCAGATATGGTGAATAGCAAAAAGTATAGAGGTACACCTAGCTGTAATTGTAAATAAATGCATGATCAAATGGACATATATATATTTATCTTTGTGAATTGGACTCGTACAGTTGAGGTGTATGAGAGATATCAACAGAAGCAAGGGGTCTCTTGGGGCTTTGGTAAAGAATATGTGATTTTTTTTTTTTAGAAAAGGTACATTCAAAACACCAACAAAAATTAATCCGGAGCAAAATACCAATAAATTAAGCATTATGATACCAGAGAGGTTTTTACAAATAATAGTTTGGGAATCAAGACTGGCATTGATTGTATATGGTAACTTGATTTTCTTCTACAAAAAAAGCCTTGTAAGAAGACACGTTTGAGAACATAGCCATTCACATGAAGATAAGAACTTCCCACAAGATTAGCTAACTAAGCGTTCTGCAAAGGATTTCTCTAAAAAGAGTCAGGATGAATTAGACTCACTATATTATAGTGAACCTAAGTACATGAGGTGTTTTGGAGAGATCTAAGCCTCTTTTGACAATTTTCTCAGAGAAGTGTGAGCTAGAGGCTGAAGGCAGATCTATTGGTAATCTTCACTAGTAGAATTTTCTAATAGTGTGTTGTTGAGTGCTGAAGATTTCTGTAGCTACTGTGAAATTGGCAATGGCCAGTGAGCGCTGGTGGTGAGTGATAGAGTTACTGCTGACAGAGGTTCATTTAATCCTACCTTTTATTCTGGGCCTCCAACAGGGCAATATGTGCATTGTTTTTTACATCTCACTGTGTCTATTCATGTTGAGGGTAACATTTAAATTTTGTGCTGACTGAGAGTATGTTAGAACATAGTCGATTCCAATATTTGTAAGGAGAAAATTTTCACAACAACTGAGCCTTTTTCAGACACTAGTCATGGAAAAAGACAAAAGGTTAACACTATGATGAGTAGTTGGTTTGCAACAACTTATACCTTTCATAGCTTCAGTAGAAAACAAAGTATGTACAAGTTATGTAGTTAGCAGTACCATGTTAGCAAACCTTTTCTCCTGGGGTGAGTGAATCAAAGTCAACTTTACCTCATGGATGTTTCTCAGATAGTTTAAAAGGTGAATGATTAAATCCATTGCTGAGAAAAGTTGTTCAACCTCAGCAGACGCTATTGTCTGCTAGCCTTGTATAGATCACTGCAAGCCTAGATTTGCTTGTGCCCGATGAACTAAATAGGTGACCATGAAATTTGAAGCTCCATTCTCCTCCATTAACATGAAACTATATATCTTGAAGAAGCTTATCTTCTGCTGATCCTGGCATTGAGGTGGTTCCCTGTCAGTGCTACATTTAAGGGTCTTCTTCCACTATGTAGGAGTATTGAATGAAAACAGATAATTTACTACAGGGGCTTGTGATTACTTTGGCTTATAGGTGGCAGTTCAAAAACAAGCTATACCATTTCTTTCAAGTTGGAGGGAACTACCACAGTGAGTGGCATTTCGAAAACAAGCCATGAAACTTCTGACCCCCAAGAGGTTTAATATGTGAGCGCTGTAGATTTTGTTCATTTTCCATGTACTTTAACCTTCACCCATGAGACAAGTACCTTGATCTGATTTTAAGTCCCGTTGCAATAACAACTTTGGTTCACCAATCACAATTCAAATCAAGCATTATGAGCGCCACTCAAGACTAAAAACAGCTTTTACAAACAGCTTTACAGCTTCAAAAGCTTAAAGTTGTTTCTATGCGTTCAATAATTTTATCTCGTTTTTTAGCACAACTGTTTCAATTCACCTACAAGCACTGCATTATATTAATTCCCCACATGTATTTATGCACTATCAGACTTCCCAATTTGTGCAAGTCTTTGAGTCCCAGGGCACCTTTACATGCATGCAGGTCCTGAATTGCAGGGAAGGAATACCATCCAACTTCAAGTACTTCAGTCATTATGAGATCATTTTCTACACAAGTTTCTACACATTTCTAGAAATTTCCACCAAAATTACAGATCTTCCTAATGAATGTTTTCTTTCCCTACTTCAAATATAACCAAAGTGGTCAGCTCTATAAATTTCCTTGAAACTTTACTAACAAGACCCTCACCCCAATACCAGTATTCAAGACTATTTTGTAAGGACAGCGGACATTTTAAAGGAATGTAATTTGAGAATATATTCCTATAGCAAAATGCAATGATTGAATGACAGGACACAAAATACATTAGGCCAGATCTAGAGTTTGACAAACAGCACTCAGGCTGTCGGGTTGGCAGAGAACTTTACGTCCTCCACCCTGATGGACTACCTTCTACCATCACGTCGATTCCTGTCAAGGTACAGAAAGTGTTTTGGTGGACAGCCATTCACCAAACTTTTACAAACCTTTTGTTTTTCAAAGACAGACTCTCAAAGTGGCAACAACTAAAAATAAAATGACCCGCACACCCAGGGAGTTTTTTACTTGGGTGTGGGAGTCATTGTTTTTTTTTCTGTCCATCACCACCAGGTTTTAAATGATGGCGATGGACAGAAAAAAATCACAAAATCTGCCCTAAATAAAATGGGTTTTGTGATTCCCTTCTTCCAATCGTCCCTGCTCTGCCGGGCCTTTGGAGGAAGCTTTTCATCAATAGAGCCAATGGGAGCTCCATTGAAGGAGAGCTGATGATCCTCCTTATCCTAAATAGGTGTGGGCAGACTCCCGTTTTGTCAAACATTTCAGCTATTGCCTAAGATCACATTGCCCTAGGAGGGCTCTTTTATTCAACTCAAGTGAGAAACTTGCATGTCAGAACGCTCAGCAGTAACCTCAAGCTTGAAAGGTATCCAAACCTGTTTTTAAGAGGATAGGTACTTTTCATTATGGACAAGCAACAATTTCACCAAATTTAAAACATGGAGTATAACTTAAGTTGATGAGTTTCTTTTGAAGTGTGGGCATAACTTGTATAATTCTGTGTAGCGTAAATACGTGCAATTAATAAAAAATTTGCAAGATTAAGTGGAATTACTCAAGTTGAGTCTCACTTAAGTTGCATTTGGAAACATGATGCTAATGACGTGTGTCGCACAGACAAACAGAGAATGAAACCTTGCGATGTGCAAGCCCCTGGCCATTTTCTTTACTCCGGCCTGGTACTGCCGACCCATTTCATCGTGGTTCCTGCCCCCAAGGCCACATCCAACTCAATCCACCCAATTCCTCTCCACCCATCATCTGTTTTTGACTATATTTTCACTTTGTATTAGTTTCCTAGTCACCTGTGTGCTTATTTTAAATCTTTGTGTCCCAGTTTTGTCTATCTTTAATTTTTTTCTACTCATCCCACCCAACTCAGCTATGGCAGGGGGAGGCAGCATTTCTGCGATGTCTCTCACTCTGCGTGGGTGATGGTATTGCGAGGGTGTTTTTTATGCTACGTTTTAGCTGTCATTTTCACCTAACTATAATGTCCCTTTAACTTTTGTATTTTTTCATTGATTACCAATTTTCCTATGTAAAGTAGCATATTATTACAATTCCTAACATAACTTCACTTTAACATTTGTTTTATCATTGAATTTCTATGTTTTTTTTAAAGTGAAGTAAGATGTCCATCCCTAACCCCGTTACGCACTGCTATCTGCCTTGTGTGTTGGTGTGCAGTGTGGGGTTGGGTGCAGGACCAACACCCAACTACCCTTTGGGAATCCTCTGTTTCCAAGCATGACTGGCAATATCATGTAACCATATAAACAATGTCATTTCAAGTAAGGCAGACCTACAGGATTTATTACAAGCTCAAAACACCAAAACAATAGTGGCTGGGCCAATTGGCTTTATTAAGGGGGCAGAATATCAAGATATACAGGGCAGAACGATTGTCTTGTCAATAAGTCACAAAGTACTAAAATGGTATGTTTCATAAATTCACACATTCTAATATTTAATAATAGAGATTGTTGCAAGTTGCTATAATGGGACATTTTTGAGAAAAAAACATAAAGCATGTCTGATTTTTTCAAACTTTTTCAAAGTCACAAAGTGCAACCATCAAACCAACAACAAGAGGGACCTTCACTCCAACTGAAGAGCATAAAGTTTGAGATC
This sequence comes from Lissotriton vulgaris, assembly GCF_964263255.1. Taxonomy (NCBI): domain Eukaryota; kingdom Metazoa; phylum Chordata; class Amphibia; order Caudata; family Salamandridae; genus Lissotriton; species Lissotriton vulgaris. The sequence continues at coordinate 1,067,918,061 of NC_141696.1, read as the reverse complement.
AGAGTGCTTTAAAAAATATAGTAAACTCTCCTGGCGTCATGGTTTCAATGACCAAGGAAACTTACAGTTTTTTTCATTGTTGATAGAGGACTGCTGCACTCCTGTAGCCCCTCACTACATTAAATAAAATGATTGGTGGTGCCCCAGCCTCTTCGTGAGGCACCACTAGAATCCATTGTCAATCTGCACAGCAAATTACATCACTTGATTTCCCAATATCCATCTGCATAGGAAGTGACATTATTAGTTTGCTGTCAAAACTGTCTTTAAAAGAAAACAAGCAAGAGGACTCATTTCCATTATCCATCAGCACAGAAAGTGATATTGCTGGATCTCACATCATCTATCGGCATAGGAAGTGACATTACTGTATTTCCCTTCTACTATCTGCACAGGAAGTAAAATCACTGGATTTCCCATCATGTCTGCACAAGAAGTGGCATCACAGGTTTCCCACCAGAAAGTGATATTGCTGGATTTCACATCATCCATTGGCACAGAAAGTGACATCACTGGATTTTACATCATGGGTCTGCAGAGGAAGGGACTGCAGTGTCCCCCTCAGCCCGCCCTAGCATGTAAAAGAATCACATCATAAATGGAGCTTGGTATTACAGGTCTTTATTCTTAGAGTGTAACCGTTAACTGACACGTACTACGTCATGACTTTTACTACCCATACACAATCACTTACATCACTAGACTACGGAGTCTGTTAGGGAACATAAGGGACCCGCTCTCTAAAAAACACAAGACAATACATCCCTCCCTTTGTTTACTAAAAAGACACAAACAAAACATCTATACATCATAGTTCCTCAGTGAGTCGTCGAGTCAACAAGGCTCTCAAACCCCTCTTCCAGATCTCGTGGTGTGAGGCTGAGGAGACATAGGAGACACAGCTGCAGCAGGCACTAGTGAGCTGGCCACTGAGGCAGTCCTGGTCCTCCCCTGGCCCTCTGATCACAGAGTCTCATGCCAGATGTCTGGAACTGACAGACTTTCAGGCAGGTGCTCGAAATGTGAGGAGTCCCTTGCAATGGACTTTCCAGGACGTTGAGCAGTCACCATGTGTCCCTTACTAGTCAGAACTTGCAATTAATAGGCATCCAATGGAGAATCAGATTTACATTTCCACCTCTGGTTGACCAGAACATGGTCTCCTTTCTGAAACAAAATGCCTGAGAACATTTACACTTGTCTGCATAAATCTGCATTCTAGACTTGGGACAAGAATCAATGAGTCAAACTTTTTGAGCATTAATTGTTCTACTTTCTGACCATCAATTGTTCTTTCAGTGGTCCACTGGGGCAGTTGGTACTCGTGGCTCTCCCAAACATCAGGTTGGCTGAGCTTTCACCAGTCGCAGAATGGGGGGTAGATCTGGTAGGCACAAAGAGTAGAATGAAGAACTTACTTGAGCTCAAGTGCCACTAGCACAGTACGCTGGACAGCCTTCATAAGAGCACTCATGAAAGTCAAATGAGTAAAAAAGTCTTTGAATTTTTTACCATTAAATGGTGGGTCATTGTAAGATTTTAGAATGGACGAAACACCCCAGGTTGCAAAAATGACACCTAGTCTTTCAATTACTCGTTCAAAGGAAAACAGGAGTATTCATCTATAATCACCATGAGGTAATGCCCATTTTCAAGGAGTCCAAAGAAGGCAACTGTAATTTTCTCCCAGTCATATCTTGGGAGATCTGACATGTTCAAAGGATGCTGTGTGGATTTGAGAGATAAGCAGTTACGCAAATGACAAGCCTGGACCTCTCTCTCAACTCGCTCATCAGGATGAGGGAACTAAATATGGTCTCTGAGTTCAAGTTCAAGTTTATTGTGTCATGTAGGTCCTATAAATCTATATAGGATCTGCATGTTTAGACAACATAAACTGTGGGATTGGTGTTCAGACTGATTCCAGACACACCACCAATATGTCCGTCTTTATACCAGCTAGCTCTCAGTGCCACTGTAAACTACTCTTACCAAGGAGATAATGGTTCCTGGCAACTATCGAACATGGCAACTCTGCCCCATCAGGGATCGTGGGAACAGTACAGTACTTTTCGCACAGTGACTCGTGCTCACTTTGTCTCAGAGAGATACATAGAATAAACAGTGGGGACGTTTTTCAATAAGTACTTATTGAACAAGCATCCTTCTAGTGTGAAATAGGTGTGCTGAAACAAACATAAGACAGAAACAGCTAAAAACGATTAAAAGCACCAACAGAGTAAATGGATGGTAGATTTCTACCATACTGTTAAAACAATTAATATATGCAAGCATACAAATACATGACAGTAATAATGCGTAATTGTACAATGCAATCCTGACTAGATGTACCTAAGTGTACCTAACATGCATGTAGGTGTAGAGCCAAGAATCCCCCTAGAATGAGGCCAACCCCATTACCTTGTATGAGAAGCACCCCGTCCTGGTCTTGAGATCGACACCACGTGAGGGATGTTAGACCACTGCATGCTGAAGTGTCAGTGTCTAGGAACCTCAGTGTCTCACGTCATTGTATCAGCATAGAAGTCTTTCTCCTCTGCCTACCCTGGCAAAGATGTTGTGTATGTATACCAAAAAGGTACCCTCAGGGGTTTCTACCTTGCTGTTTCATGTCAGTCGAGGATGACAGAAGGGTTAACCCTTATACATAGTTATTATACAGGAAATGGTAATCCTGTTGTGATTCTGAGAATCCTCAGGCATAATTAATGAGACTAGTTTTTGGGGAAAACCACATGACATTCATGCAGTGCTTAGCTAGGTGAAAGGTCAGCACCAAAAACTGTTGTGTAGTACAATGGTACGGTAAATGTAGGTGGCGGGTCAGGGTGCTACTCAAGCCTATATTGGAGTATCATACGAAACATAACAATTTTATCAGCATAGTTACTTAAAACCATTGCATAAAATGCACAGTATTACATTTTTCTAAAAAGAATGTCTAGATAAGTTGTGAATTCAGTTTTTGAGTTCAAATTGTTCATCTTTGATGGAGTGGCCATAAATTAGGAGCCCAGTTCATCATGCACATTCTCTAATTTCTGATATTCATGGTCGTTATCAAGATATCGAGCATGTGTTCTCCTGGACTGATGCATAATAATATCTTTGAGGATGAGCATATTCCTGTATGCATTGGTAGCAACACTTATTTGCTCCATGGACACAACCGCAAGAGTGCTAAATCTCACAATAAAGTTAACCTAGGCCTCAGCCATTTTGGAAGGAGTATAGTGGCGCTGCATGGGCACACAAGAAAAGTAGTCGGGAATATTTTGACTTTTTCCTGGCTGGTGCACAATGGTGTAGTCATACTTTTGAAGTCTCAATCCCCCCCTCTCAATGCAAGGGAGCACCTTGGTCTTTGATAGTGAGCAAGGGTTGATGATTAGTAACAAGCGTTACATTTTCCCATACAAAAACACATGACAGTGTTTGCAAGCCCACACAACAGCTAGGCTTTCTTTCTCAGGTTCCAGGTAAGTTTGTTCAGTATGTGGCAAACATCAGCTAGCATAAACTACAATACGCCTTTGTTAGACCTGGCACCATTGGTGTGGGTCTCCCTTCCATTTTTTGCTGTTGCCTCTTATGTTTTTACTGTTTTTTTATGCTTTTGGGCACTATGCCACTGCTATTCAGCACCACAGTGCAAGTGCTCCCTATGGTAAATTGATGTATGCATTAGTGTCTCCATGATTGGCTTGTTTGGTTTGCTTGTCAGACCCTAGTACAGTGCACTACGTGTGCCCAGGGCTTGTAAATCAAATTCTGCTAGTGGGCTTGCAGCACTGATTGTGCCACCCACCGGAGCAGCTTGTAAAGTGTGTCTCAGGTCTGCCATTGCAGAGCCTGTGTGCAGTCTGATACTGCCATGTTGACTAGGCAAGTGCACCCACTTGCCAGTCCCTAAACCTTCCATTTTATACATATTAGTCACCCCTAAGGTAGGCCCACGGGCAGGGTGCATTGTAGGTAAAAGGTAGGACATGCCCTGATGTGTGTGGCATGTCCTGATAGTGAACTACAGCCATTTTCATTTTTCACTATTGCAAGGCTACCTGTTCCCAATAGGCCAGAATGGGCAGGTTGATTAAAACATCTTATAATCCTAACTGACTCAGGAAGCTCTAGACGTACCATTAACTTACCAATAACATCAAAATTGATTTGAAGACGCACTAAAACATACACATAACAATGTTAAGGTAGGTCCCCTTAGCAATGAGGTAGCAACATGGCCATTTTAGCCAGTTAACCACAATATCCAGATTTAGATAATATGGGTGCTCCAGAACTGCGTACATTATGCACTGATCTGGTCAAAACATATACATTTTTAACACAGTTTGTTATGCAAACAATGACAATACATTCTGGGAGAACTCCTCAAGCTGCACAACCACAATTGGTTACACCAGGCATTAGTCCACAGACTTTCAATGCTATTATGGGAAGTGGGTAAAATTCCCACCAGACGGAAGGATATTTTGTTCTGGATCACAAACCAACTTGAAGCAGTGTTTCCCATTACAGACTCTCAGGAAAAACAGACAGTTCTTACAATAGGCTTGCCAATGAGGATGCTCCCCTGATGGAGGACTGCACCACATGGGATAGAGTATTTGCTGCAGTATATATCAGAACTCATGGGACATCCTCATTAGCTATTTGCCAGAGGCCTCAAACTGTTACAAAATGAGTACAGGGCAGGTCCTGCCCTGGATTTGGGGACAAAACTAACCGGCAATTTTTAAGCAGTGACTACAATTATATTGAGTAACATTAAAGGGGAAACAGCACTGTTGGCTACACGCCAGCGACTCACTGATTTGGCTTCAGGGCAGCAGGAGCATAAATACCCCAAATTATCAAAGAAACATATGCAACTGTAAGCACAGATAATTTTGGAGACATACCTCGAAAACCTTAAATTAAGAGTAATTCTGAAAAGGATAATTCAAAGCATGCACCTAAATCTTCCAAGAAGAAGTGGGAAAATAAGAAACAGGAGGCCGATGAAAAACACTATTATCTGCGTACCCACGATAATATTAAAAGGCCTGATGGGTATCCGGATACTGATACATGTTCATCTCATTCCTTTCAGGAGACATCACAGACATGATCAGAGAGAGGAGAACAGTCAGGGCACAGATAAGTGGAGTGCGTGAATCCAAAGACGTACTCAATCAATCAATCAATATTTGCTTTATTCGATTCAAGTATTAAATGATAAAAGCACAAGTGGTATCATTCAACATTTAAAAATAAGCATTCATAATTTAAAAGTTTGTCAAGCTAAAAATTAAATAAAATCCATTACAATTACCATAGATATGAAATAACAGACAGATTTCAAAGTTTTAGCCGCATGCTCAGGTAGTAACAAAATCATCATGTGAATCAGTTAGTTTCAACAAGAGTTGGACCTTGCATCGGTGTCCTTGTTCTGACCACCCCTTTCAGATATTCTGCAATGTGACTGGTAACATTTTCCTTTGACTACATAATAAAAAAAGAAGAGAATCCTAAAAATAAAAGGCTCAATTCAAAAAGAAGAAGGTAGCAGGACTCAAAGTCAAACATTCCATAGATATTGAGACACTGCTTCAGAGCAGGCAATGGGCTCTGACCATGCTGGATAGCGCAGCAGAAGTCACAATACTTTGCCAGAACCTGATTGATTGTCTAGTGGCAGTAGTGTTGAGTGATTATATTAGGTGAGGTAGAAACACCGGATATTAGGGTGAACGTCCTGCATTGTTTATATGAGATGCCACTCCAATGCGAGGGAGACATGCCAAGATACATTAATGTTCTCTTTTGGGTAACTTCTCATTCAGCTACAACATTCTCTTGGCTGAAAAGGATTGACCACCTGAAAATGTGATGGATTGCCCAAACAGAGAAATTGTAATTATACCTGCCTTATCCGACCTTGTTCCAGAATCAGTTAAACATTCATACGCCAAGGAGTGGCATTAGCTCTAGAACCTGCGTTATACCGCAACCATGTGGGGTGGGATGACAGTTCCCCTTATCATGAAATATCATTGAGGTCGACCCCACAACCTCTCCAATGAATAATCCCTTGTTTCCAGTTCATATCGTCTTGTATTAGATTGCAGTCATCTAAACACAGCTACACGTACATATGCAGTACAAAATGAGCACAGCACACCTCTAACGAACAATATAGTATTTAAACATTCAAAACAACGCTAGATATCTCAAATAGATTTTTTGACCAAAAGAAAATGCCAGATATGTGATCCCATTTTCCATTCTGGGTTCTGTCGATTGCTCCAAGAGTATAAGAATAGCCCAGTGCTGTTTTCAGCACAGGTCATAGAACATCTACAAGAATTTGACGATCAGGCATTTTCCTATGCCAATTATATTTATTTGACGGATGATATCCTTTCTACACACTTGCAAGAGTAGATCGAATGGTTCTGGGGATTTATCACATGTGCTACAAATTTAATTTCAAAAAGTGGAAACAGCACACTTCAATGTCCTGTTTCAGGGGTACAAGCTGTGGAGTGAAGGCAAAAGCCTTGCAACACACTTCTTAGAGAAGTGTGTGCTTTTACAAACACCAATCAAATTGAAGAAACTTTAATCCATATTAAGATTACAAAAGGTTGGCAGAACATACTTTTCAGTCTACGCAGAACAGTTTAAACCATTCTACAACTTCCAGACTTTTCAAAAGCACATTGTACACCTGAACACACAAAGATTTTAAGTTCAGTACAAGCTTACATGCTAGCTACAAAACACTTAAACACATGTGTCAATATCACAAGCCTGGTGACCAATATCATTGAGGGGTCATCAGGGTACATCTATTTTACATTCAATGAAGGTGACACTGTACTAATTGCATAAAAATTTGACTTATACATGAATGCTGGGATCCGTTTTGCCCTAACAGAAATGATCCTGATGGCGGTACAGTCTGCTGTGGTAAGAGAGAAAGAACATTGACTCAGGGGAAACAACTAATTATCATGACTCTGGTGCCGGCCTTAGAGGCTGTCACAAAAGCTAGCATTCCCAACGCAAATCCATGACATCCAAGATGGATACAATGGGCCAACTTTCTCACCGCAACAGATCTAGACTACAAATTTGACTTTACTGTACAAACACAAGCATTCCTGCAATACAAAAACAAATAATCTCTACCTAATGAAATCATGCCTCTTTACCAGTATGATTATATCATCTATACTGATGGTTCTGCACAGCCTGCGGTAGTGACAAAGCACCAATATTCAACGGCATGCCCAGCCATGAAGGAGTGATTGCTGGATGGTTAATTTCACCCTAAGAAAACCTACATGCAAATACTTGGTGACTGCACAGCTCAGCACAGCTGGCAGAACTTAGAGCTCTAATTCTGGCACTTGAGAATACGGATCCTGAAATCTCCACACTCCTAGTGTGTGATTCGGATTATCATATCCAGTCATACAACAAGTATCTACACTATTGGAGCCAGAATGGACTCACAAATTCCAAAGTGCACCCCATAAAGCATAAAGTGCTTTGGGAGCATGTGGCTAAGCTGAAAGAATGCTTTCCATGGACTCAAGTGATTCACACCTTTAGTCATCAGTGTGTAGGAATACATTGCAGGTAATTCCATGGTTGATGAAGCAGCAATAGCAACTTTGCAAACTGATGCTGTTACTGTGATTACTCGTTCTATTTCGAGAATAAATGGAGACATCATGATGGCTGTCAACACTGCATGTGAAGACACCCATTTACGGAAAGGCTTTCCAGTAAAGTACTCCTACCAGTTAAGTGCACAAAATATACAATTTGGTCGTATTTCTGGAGCAGTGGATGGAGTAATACCAAATTTGGATCGCAGGTTAGGTTTAAGCCAAGCAGCACATGAGGGCTTAGCATCTGCTCCTGCAGGAGTGGCGGCTACATTTTCACTATTGCAGCAAAGCTATTGGTGGCAATCTCTTTACAAACATACTAGGGAGTTTTTCTTGAAATGTGACAACAGATGAAGGGTTCCGCCATGGCATGGCCACCGCAGACACCTCTTTTGATCTGAGACTAGCAATTTGCTTGTATTTATCTTGACCACTGTGGCCCTTACAATCAGAAGGGGCTTACAAATAAATCTAAATAGCAGGCGATTCCTGATCTCGATTCCTATGGATTTGGCCATAGAAATCGTCTGAAGCCTGAACTGTTATCAAAGACTTGCAAGTCTTCATCGGGGCATACGCAGTTGGCTCATTCCATTCGGACTAGGGACAGGAATTTTCCTTGAAGACTTACAAAGACACCATGTTAAAAGTGTGCCTGATGGTGCTGTACTCCTGTCCCTATCTCCAGAGAGAAATCTGGTAGTAGGGAGGAAGAATCAAGACTTGAAGCAGTCTTTAACAGACAGGGTATTAGCTCAGGTCACAGTTAGGCCCATCCTTTTCATGGGGTCCAAAGATCAATAATCTGCCCAGAAAATCCCTGGGTGGATGGAATCCCTATGAGATCCTGCTTAAGGTTAGAATGTGAGTACCTGACATCAACAGTCCCAGCACAGTGGCGTTACAAATACTCTTTGACATCATTGAACATTTGGCTGTTTTACAGGAACTGAATAGTTTCGTGGACACACACAGCAATGTCCAAGTAAAAGGCACCGCCACTGGAGAAGTGTCGGAAGCACCAGTAACCTCTGGATGCATCCCCAAGTTTGGTGAACTGGTCGGGGAGAAGACTGTGGACAAGAAATGATTTTTACCATTTTACAGGGTGGTTGTACCTGTTCTGGCAGTTGAAGGTATCATAACTGTACTTTTGCTGCACCTTGCTGGTTGCAGAAACAAGCGATATGTGTCAACAGACCTCATTACATTGCATCATGTGGCTAATTCTACACAGTAGGTCGCATGGGATCCTGAGTAGTTACCTACCTCCTATGACTACTTTGCAGGAAGTCCCATTGGAATCTTTGATCAGCAATGAAACTTCTACACCCTGGCAGCGGTCAGCAAATAATGAAGTACAGCTTTTACCTGCTACATCAACAACTACTATACAAACTGCCTGTACAGAAATGCAGATTTCTATTCAGAAACCCAAAACGAATGGTGTCTACGCCAATGTACCACAATTTGAGTCAACTCCAGGATCAACACAGCCTCCAGAGCTGCCGAAATTAGATCAAATTGTCTCCAGCTATTTAATTGACTTGACAACACACAATACATGAAATGTTCATCTTTTTTACCGTTCTTGTAATGCTAATTATGCTGATCTATTTTGTTCTACTAATTATATTTACAACAAGGGGTGGTGAGGGACAGAGTCTCTGAATTAAGCAGAAAGCTCTCACCCAGTCAAGAGATCAGGGCTAGATCCAACACCGTTTTTTAGCTCACTGCACCATCCCAGTTTCAGAACCTGGCTGTATGCAAATTAGTCTGTTCCTGTCCCAGTGCATGATGGGAACAGGACAAACCAAACTACAAAAGCCAATTCTTACACTGGGAAGGAAACAAGCTCCCGGGGACCGGTTTCTGGCATTACAGCCGTCTTCGGCCCGGTTTGCTTGAATCCTGATGGTGCAATGAGCAAGGGTCTCACATCTGAGAATACCCTTCCACGCTTAGGGTGGACAAAAATATTTACAACAAGGGGTGGTGAGGGACAGAGTCTCTGAATTAAGCAGAAAGCTCTCACCCAGTCAAGAGATCAGGGCTAGATCCAACACCGTTTTTTAGCTCACTGCACCATCCCAGTTTCAGAACCTGGCTGTATGCAAATTAGTCTGTTCCTGTCCCAGTGCATGATGGGAACAGGACAAACCAAACTACAAAAGCCAATTCTTACACTGGGAAGGAAACAAGCTCCCGGGGACCGGTTTCTGGCATTACAGCCGTCTTCGGCCCGGTTTGCTTGAATCCTGATGGTGCAATGAGCAAGGGTCTCACATCTGAGAATACCCTTCCACGCTTAGGGTGGACAAAAATATTTACAACAAGGGGTGGTGAGGGACAGAGTCTCTGAATTAAGCAGAAAGCTCTCACCCAGTCAAGAGATCAGGGCTAGATCCAACACCGTTTTTTAGCTCACTGCACCATCCCAGTTTCAGAACCTGGCTGTATGCAAATTAGTCTGTTCCTGTCCCAGTGCATGATGGGAACAGGACAAACCAAACTACAAAAGCCAATTCTTACACTGGGAAGGAAACAAGCTCCCGGGGACCGGTTTCTGGCATTACAGCCGTCTTCGGCCCGGTTTGCTTGAATCCTGATGGTGCAATGAGCAAGGGTTATCACAGCACATTTATTTTATACAAGAATCACAATGTTTCATTAAATATTGAAATGCTTTGCAGAGTATTTCTTGTGTATTTTTTTGGATGTATTATTTACTTAAAGTTGTATATAGCGCTGGCTAGACCCGGAGGTATCAGAGCGCTTTACATGAGTTACAGGTTAAATAGTTACATCACTTAAATCAAAGAGTCACAGGGGGAGGAGGAGGGGGAGGGGGGGAATACAGAATGGGAAAAATGAGGAAAACTATGTCAGTTTTCCGGCTGGGTAGGTGACGCCCGAGGAGGTGAAACCAGGGCCAGACTCCTTTTTATTAGTTGCATATGACAGCTCCACCGGGAATTGGCCAAGGTTGCTCGTACATCGAGGTGAGTACATACAGCTTTGGTAACTGCCCAGGGGGCGTCGTCAGAGATCAATCAGAAGTTCAGAGGAACATTATTATTAGTTATGTATAGTGCTGGATAGACACGTAGGTATCAGAGCACTTTACATTAGGCTACGCACTGTTACAGAGAATGAAAACAAATATACATATTGTCAAAAATTAAGGAACAAATTGGGAGAGGAAAGAAAGGTGAGACAAATAGAAAGGAGTGGGAGATGGGGGAAGTCTGAAGGGGAGTGTAAGAACTGGGGTCACCAGTTCCCCGGGGGGTAGCTTGGCCCGAGCAGGTAGGCACCCGAAAGCTTAGGTGTAAAGTGACCACACAGCACACACATCCACTGAGACTGGGATTGCACACAATGACTGAGACCACACCAGTAAGTTTGAATCAAATCAGTACGTTTTATCTAAGATCAGAAGCAGGTTACTCAATAACCACGGGATCTATGGTCCATCAAAGCATTTCATCAAAGGAGTAACATTTCATTACTTTAGCAATAACATTCCCTCGTGTCAGGAATCAGCATATCATTAAACAAGAGCAAAGCTTTTCATCAGGGGAGCCAAGGGAGCAATTTGTTAATCAATGTAGCATGTTACAGTAGCTGTTTCATTAAAGGAGCATATCAAGGGTTAACTGTGGGCCTATCTTCAACCTTGCATTAGGCAAAATCTAACATCTCCTCAGGTCAAGCAAACCTTTCATTGGGCAGGAGTAAAGCACTTCCCTGCGCAGGAGTAACCCTTCCATTGAAGGTATAACATCTCACTAATCAGGAATAATCAGGTCCCTAAAAATCAGGCAACACCTCCTAATGCAGTAGAACTAACATTTCATCATGTAAATAAACACCTCCTTAGAGAAGCAGTAGGCCCATTTATCAACTCATTAGGTAAAACCAGATCGCTGATATAGCAGGGGACTGCAGTAATAGAACTCAGTTCTGGCCTAAAGGCGGCTGGTAGTAATCAGTCCCCGCCCTAGGGTCACTATTAGGGCCTTTGGCCTGGTCCAGGAAGTTCTGGGGACACAATGGGGCCAACGGGGCCCAGCAACAGTCTTCCCCAGGGGACGGGCAAACTCGGGCCTCCTCCGGCCTTCCGCCCTTCTCCCTGGGGGTTACCCCAGTCTTCGGGTCGCTCCGGGGCCCCTTGCGGCGATTTCAGCAGGCAGAGAAGGGCTCCTGCCCTCCGGGGCCTTACTCGGTGCAGTGCAGTCGGTGGTGGTTCGGGGAGACTCGCGGCCCCGCGATGAAGTCGGTCCCGGGCCTAGCTTGGTCGTTAGGGGCCCGGGGACAAATCAGGCCTGATCTTCGTATGGGCACACCATAGCCGCCAATGGCAGTGCGGCCTGCGGGGGAACGTCTCAACGGGCCAATGGAAGCGTGGCAGGGGCGGAGTCTCTGACGCGCCAGGACAGTCTTGACTAGCAGAGCGCGTTATAAAGCCACATATAACATATAACATAACATATAACATAACATATAACACCCACATCACGTGATGCGGGCAGAGGCTTCCAGGCCTAGTGCGGCCTAGCGGTGAAATGCGGCAGCACTCTCCTGGCTCCGGGGGCCGCGGAGGGGGGTGATAAGGTTGGCGCTTCAGGGCCGGCTGCGGCCGCGACCGGCGTCTGGTGCTCTGGCAAGGGCCGCGGTGGTGAGTGGAGCCGCTAGCGCTTTTCTCCTCAGCGCTTCAAGGCGGGTCAGCGCTCCCTCTCTCAGGGCACAGCGCGATGAGGCAGAAGGGCGCTCGGCACTTCGAGCGTCTCTGGGGTCACAGCGCTCAATCGGCAACAGCGCTTCAAGTAGTTCCGCAATAGCAGGGCAGGAATAGCGCCCATAAACTTTGCAGCGCTTCAGGGGCAATGACAGCAGTTCTGGCACAGATTGCAACGCTTCTCTGGGCACAGTAGGAGAGCTCTGAGTAGGCAGGGCAGTCCCAGCAGGATAGGTAGTTCAGGAGGCTAGCGCTATGAAGGATGAGCGCTTAGCAATACAGGCAGTTTAATCAGGGGGAGTTAGGCAGGACAACGTAGGGGCCCAAGTGAAGGCAGAGGGGCGCAGGTGCAGCACAGTTCGGTACCTGGTTGATCCCCGGTAGTCCTGGTTAGCACAAGTGGGTTTCTTCTTGGCGCTTGGTGGTTCTAGCGCTCTTGGTAGGCAGTTACTTGAAAAGGGGGGGTTGATTTGAAGGCTGCTGACAGGATTCCTCAGCAGGTCACTGCAGGTGGTCTCTGGGTTCCCCTCCCGCCGGGCCAGATCAGTGGGCTAGTTCAGTGTTTCTCACACAGCTTGGTGGGCAGCACCTAAACCCTGTCAACCCCAGTGGTATAGGTTTCTGACTAGGACCTACCGCCTAAGTCTCCTGCGTAGGGTCCCCCAGGTCAGTGATACCCCAACTGACTAAAAACTTTCCCTCCTTTCTTTATATATGCCCAGGTCAGGTGACCGCCCTCTAAGGTGGCAAAAGCAGACTCCGTCCCTATTCTAGAAGGTTCCAGGAGCTTCCCTATTCTAGCTCTGGGCAGGCAAGGCAGGCTGGTATGGCAACAATGTGTAAGGGTTCCAGCCAGCTCCTGGCAACTAGAGTGCGACTAAAAAGATCACGCTGCAGTAGCAGGGGCCAGTGGCAGCCATGTTGGGGGAAGAGAGCACCTGCACCTTAGCATTGATTAGCAATGGGAAGGTGCTCGGAGACCTAAGGCCAACAAAAAAGAAGGCGGGAAAAATGAGGCAAGGGAGAAAAAAATAGGGAAAGACCACCCTAGGACTGACAGGTCTAACATGCGTCCCCACAGATGAAAGTGGGGAGAGCTACCCAACCTCTAGGGAGTTCTCGTCACTAAGGCTGAAAAACTGGGAGAGACCATCAGCATTGGCGTGGTGAACTCCGGGACGATGTTCCACCCTAAAGTCCATCCCCTGTAGGGAAAAGAACCACTTTAGCAACTTGGGATTTTCGCCTCTCATCTGCATGAGCCAGCGAAGGGGTCGGTGGTCGGTTTGAATCAGTAAGTGAGAGCCAAAAAGGTATGGCCTCAACTTCTTCAATACCCAGACCACTGCGAAGGCTTCTGGCTCGATGGTACTCCATTGTCGTTCCCGAGGGAGGAGTCTTTTGGAGATAAAGGCCACAGGTTGGTCTTGGCCGTCGTTGTTCAGTTACGAAAGCACAGCGCCTATGCCGTGCTCAGAGGCGTCCGTCTCCACGATGAACTCTTTCGAGAAGTCAGGTGTTTCAAGCACCGGAGCGGTGCACATCCCGTGCTTCACTGTCTCGAATGCCTCTTTGCAAGCAGCAGTACAGATCACATTTCGTGGCTGCTTCTTGCATGTTAACTCCGTCAAGGGGGCTACGATGGTACCATACCCCTTGACAAACCGGCTGTAATATCCAGTGAGGCCGAGGAAAGCTCGGACCTCAGTCTGGGTTTTGGGGTGCTCCCAGGCCAAGATAGTCTAAATTTTGGCCTGGAGGGGTTGCACCTTACCCCCGCCCACCAAGTGTCCCAGGTAGACGACAGATTCCTGTCCAATCTCGCACTTGCTAGCCTCGATGGTGAAGCCAGTTTGTTGCAGAGTCTGTAGCACCTCCTGGAGATGCTGCAGATGGTCCTCCCAGGTGCTACTGAAGACAGCTATGTCGTCCAGGTACGCCGCTGAGAAGGACTCCAGGCCAGACAGCACCTGGTTCACCAACCGCTGGAAAGTGGCTGGAGCATTCTTGAGCCCGAAGGGCCTCACTCTGAATTGAAAGTGGCCCTCAGGGGTGGAGAACACTGTTTTCTCCTTTGCTCCGTCGGCCATGGCAATCTGCCAGTACCCTGATGTTAAGTCAATGGTGCTGAGGTACCGGGCTGCTCCCAGCCGGTCAATCAGCTCATCTGCCCGTGGGATCAGGTGAGCATCTGTCTTGGTGACAGAGTTCAATCCCCGATAGTCCACACAGAACCGAAGTTCTGGTGTGGTGCCCGGTGGGGCCGCTTTCAGCACGAACACAACCGGACTAACCCAAGGGCTGCTGGAAGGTTCAATCATCCCCAGCTCCAGCATTTTGTCCACCTCACCCTGGATGCTGTACATAACTTTATCGGACAGCCGGTAAGACTTGGTTTTTACAGGCGGACTGTCCCCTTTGTCCACATCATGGGTACACAGATGTGTAATTCCAGACATGAGGGAGAACAACGAGGCGTACTGCTCCAACACCTGGCGGTAGTCCCTCTGTTGCTCTGGGGTCAAGGATGGGGAGAGGACCACTCCCTCCACCGATCCATCCTTCTCCTGGTCCGCCAGAAGGTCAGGAAGAGGCTCACTCTCCTCCTCCTCGCTCCCATCCATCACCATGAGGAGAGAAAGCTCAGATCGCTCATGGTGAGGCTTCAGGCGGTTGACGTGGATCACCCGATGGGGCTGTCGGGGGTTCTTCAAATCCACGAGATAGGTGGTCTGGCCTCGACGCTCCACCATTTCGTACAGACCAGTCCACCGGTCCTGGAGGGCACTAAGCTCCCAAGGCTCCATGACCCCCACCTTCTGTCCAGCCCCCAACTCCACCGTTCAAGCGTTGTGGTCATACCACTCCTTCATGACGGCTTGGCTAGCCTCCAAGTTCTCTGAGGCTTCCTTCCACAGCTTACCCATCTGGCTGCGGAATGCCAGCATGTAGCTGACGACATCACGGGGAAGCTTCTTCGAAGTCTTCTCCCACCCCTCCTTGACAAGGGCGAGGGGCCCCCTAACAGGTTGGCCATAGAGCAGCTCAAAGGGGCTGAACCCAACTCCTTTCTGTGGTACCTCGCGGTATGAAAACAGCAGGCAAGGGAGGAGGATATCCCACTTCCGCCTCAAGTCCTCTGGCAGGCTCCGGATCATCCCCTTCAAGGTCTTGTTAAAGCGCTCTACGAGCCCGTTAGTCTGGGGGTGGTAAGGAGTGGAGAACCGATAGGTCACTCCGCACTCCTTCCACATGGCCTGCATGTAGGCCGACATGAAGTTTGTGCCCCTATCTGACACCACGACCTTGGGGAATCCCACTCGGGTAAATATCCCCATCAGGGCCCGCGCCATCACAGGTGCAGTGATGGTCCTCAGAGAAATAGCCAATGGGTACCGAGTGGCGGGGTCCACTAACACCAAGATGAACCAGTGTACCGCAGAAGTTGGAGGGTCCAACGGCCTAAAGATGTCAATTCCGACCCGCTCAAAAGGGGTCCGGACCACCGGGAGCAGTTCCAAAGGGACCTTCACCTTAGTCCCAGTCTTGTCACTTGCCTGGCATGTCTTGCAGGTCTTGCAGTAGGTGTCAGAGGCAACTCTCATCCTGGGCCAGTAAAAATGTGAGACTAGCCGCGCAAAGGTCTTGTCCTGGACCAGGTGTCCAGCCAAAGGTATTTCATGCGCCAATTCTAATAGGAAGGCCCGGTAGCATTGGGGACCACTAAGGCCCTCAAGGATCCATGCACCAGAACCTTAGGTTCACTGTAAAGGAGGCCATCCTCCCAGTACACGTGATAACTGACTGTCTCTTGGTTGGTCGCTTGGGCTTTGGCCTGCCGCCGCATGCCTTTAAGCGTGGGGCACTCTTTCTCTGCCCAACAGAATTCCTCCCGGGTAGGCCCTCCTTCCACATGCCACTCGGCAAGGGTCAGCAAGTACCCCACTGGAACAACCTCCACCTCCACGGACTCCGGGGTTACCTCGGCGGGCTCCCCATCCATCGCACGGGGTGTGTCCTCCACTCCATTTTCCTCTGGACCGGCATTGGGTTGGGCCATAGTTTCAGACTCCAACCCGGGTTGAGTTCCTTGCCGGGCAGCTATGGACCTCGTGACTACGCAAGTCCATCCTGGTTACCCCAGCATCTCAGTATGGGCCTTACATTCGACTTCCTTCCAGTCGATATGTTCCAGGTCGTTTCCTAGCAGACAGTCCATAGGCAAGGCAGGGCTTATAGCAACTCTCAACAGGCTTTTACTCCTCCCCACTCAAAGGGAACCTGAGCCATGGGATAGTTGCTCTAACTGCCGTCAGCCAACACAGCCGGATGGAACACATCAGGTACTACTTGCTCAGGGGACACGAGTCGCCTCACTACGGTGGTCATGCTGTCACCTGTGTCCCTCAGAGCCTCCACCTCCTCCCCGTTAACCTTCACCCTCTGCTGGTACTTAGCAGTGTTCGATGGTAAGGACATCACTGGGACCATCTCTCTGTCCCCGAGTAAAACCAGGGTCAGGCCTGTCCACTCCCCTTCCCTATCTAGGGGCAGCTCCATCCCAAGTACTACACTAGCCACCCCGGGACTCTTGCCACCTGTGGGGGCTGGGGGTCTCTTGCGACACTGGGGATCCGCCTTGTAGTGTTCAACCTCCCCGCATTCGTAGCACCGGACAATTCGTGGCTGCTGACTCTTGTCAGGGTAAGTGGGCTTTGGGGAACTGTACTGAGGTGGGGTACCTACTCCTCTCCCAAACTGTCTTTTTTGGGGGCCTTGTGAGAACTCCTTCTTTTTATCTCTCCCTCTTTCTTCTGGAGAAACCCTGTCTGCCTTTCGGGCCACTCCCCTGGGACCCTTGTGAGACATCCAGGTTCTAACCCAAGTGTCTGCCTTCTCCGCAAGCTCACGGGGATCAGTCAGTTTGCGGTCCACCAGATGTTGGTGCAGCTCCGGAAAACATTTATCCAAGAGGTGCTCTCTCAAAAATAAATTCTACAGGCCCTCATAATCATGCACCTCGCTGCCACGCACCCAACCTTACGGGCATAATCAAAAAAGTCTACCCAATTTTGCGTGGACAGCTTAAGGCTGCTACGGAACTTCTGGCGATACCTTTCGGGGTTGAGGCCAAACTTTTTAAGTAGCGCCTCCTTCATGGAGAGACACCTGAACTGGTCCGCCTTATCTAGGTACAGGAGGGTATCCCTAACATTGGGGGGATTGTATCGGTACAGGCCACCTCCCCAGTAGCTCTCAGGCAGCCCATGGGCTGTCAAGGCCACCTCATACGCCTCCAACCACTTGGCGATGTCATCCCCCTGAGTGTAACTCGCTATCACCTCTTTGGGTAACCAAAAGCTAGGCTCGTGTTGAGCCCCTGGTACGCTGGCACCATTGGGACTTCCTGGCGCACTTAATTGCAAGGCTCTCAGCTCCAACTCCTTCAGCTGAAGCTTGTGCGCCAGCTTCTTCTCTTCCAATGCAACATTTTTATCTTCCCTTTCTCTCTCCCTCCCGTGCTCTAGCTTGGCAAGCTCCCACTTCAATTGCCTCTCCTCCCTCCTGTCCTCATATTCCTGTGATGACGTACTCCTTCTAGACCCACTACTACTTCCCGTGGAACGTCTTTCGGGCAACACATTTTCAGACACATCAATGTTGAGTAGGTCTAGTTCTTGAGCACCCGCCTACCCTGGCATGCCCTGCCCCTCATGTCCCCCATCCCCTCTCCCCTCTGGGTGGGCCCTTACCCATGCCCTCAAAGCGGTACGGAACTCCTCCTTCGCGGCTCTCGGCCCAACCGGCACCCCCATCCCCTGACAAAATTCCCTTAGCTGGACCACTGTATACTCTTCCAGGTCGGCTAGCTGGAACTCCATTTTGACAGGTGGGGACCCAGATAAATCAAGGGAAAGATACTAGGACGTAGGTAACAGGATTGGGTCAAAACAGGACTCTACACACTCAGGTTAGACAGTGGGGGGTCAATTGAGTAGGCTTTCATACACAACAGGTGTCTAGTCTAATTGTGGCGCACTCTGTCTCACTGGAGGGTGCTGTATAGTCACAGGTCCTGGTCCCACCGCTCGTCACCAAATGTAGAAACTGGGGACACCAGTTCCCCGGGGGGTAGTTTGGCCCGAGCAGGTAGGCACCCGAAAGCTTAGGTGTAAAGTGACCACACAGCACACACATCCACTGAGACAGGGATCGCACACAATGACTGAGACCACACCAGTAATTTTGATTCAAGTCAGTACGTTTTATCTAAGATCAGAAGCAGGTTACTCAATAATCACTGGATCTCTGGTCCATCAAAGCATTTCATCAAAGGAGTAACATTTTATTACTTTAGCAATAACATTCCCTCGTGTCATGAATCAGCATATCATTAAACAAGAGCAAAGCATTTCATCAGGGGAGCCAAGGGAGCAGTTCTTTAATCAATGTAGCATGTTTCAGTAGCTATTTCATTAAAGGAGCATGTCAATGGTTAACTGTGGGCCTATCTTCAACCTTGCATTAGGCAAAATCTAACATTTCCTCAGGTCAAGCAAACCTTTCATTGGGCAGAAGTAAAGCACTTCCCTGAGCAGGAGTAATCAGGTCCCTAAAAATCAGGCAACACCTACTTATGCAGTAGAACTAACATTTCATCATGTACATTTACATTTACATCTACATTTCCCCGCGCCAGGATACTCACCAGTAACAGAGCGCGTTACAAAACGGTTTATACTTATACTTAAATAAACACTTCCTTAGAGAAGCAGTAGACCCATTTATCAACTCATTAGGTAAAAGCAGATCACTGATATAGCAGGGGACTGCAGTAATGAAACTCAGTTCTGGCCTAAAGGCGGCCGGTAGTAAGCAGTCCCTGCTCTAGGGTCACTATTTGGGCCTTTGGCCTGGTCTAGCAAGTTCTGGGGACACAATGGGGCCAACGGGGCCCAGCAACAGTCTTCCCCAGGGGAGGGCCAAACTCAGGCCTCCTCCGGCCTTCCGCCCTCCTCCCTGGGGGTTATCTCAGTCTTCGGGCCGCTTTGGGGCGCCTTGCGGCAATTTCAGCAGGTAGAGGAGGGCTCCTGCCCTCCGGGGCCTCACTCGGCGCAGTGCAGTCGGTGGCGGTTGGGGGAGGCTCGCAGCTGTGGAGAGCCCCCCACCCCGCGATGAAGTCGGTCCTGGGCCTTGCTTGGTTGTTAGGGGCCCGGGGACCAATCAGGCCTGATCTTCGTATGGGCGCACCGCAGCCGCCAATGGCAGTGCGACTTGCGGGGCGCGTCTTAACGGGCCAATAGAAGCACGGCGGGGGCGGAGTCTCTGGCGTGCCCCCGTCACGTGATGCGGGTAGAGGCTTCCAGGCCTAGTGCGGCTAAGTGGTGAAATGTGGCGGCCCTCTCCTGGATCCGGGGGCTGCCGAGCGGGGTGATAAGGTCGACGCTTCAGGGCCAGCTGCGACCGCGACCGGCGTCTCTGGCAAGGTGGCAAGGGCCGCAGTGATGAGTGGAGCCGCTAGCGCTTATCTCCTCAGCGCTTCAAGGCTGGTCAGCGCTCCCTCTCTCAGGGCACAGCGCGATGAGTCAGAAGGGTGCTCGGCACTTCGAGCGTCTCGGGGGTCACAGTGCTCAATCGGCAGCAGCGCTTCAGGTAGTCCCGCACTAGCAGGGCAGGAAAAGCGCCCATACAATTTGCGGTGCTTCGGGGGCAATGACAGCAGTTCTGGCACAGGTTGCAGCGCTTCCCATGGCACAGTAGGAGAGCGCTGAGTAAGCAGGGCAGTCCCAGCAGGATAGGTAGTTCAGGAGGCTAGCGCTACGAAGGATGAGTGCTTAGCAGTACAGGCAGTTTAGTCAGGGGGAGTTAGGCAGGACAGCGCAGGGGCCCAGGTGAAAACAGGGGGCGCAGGTGCAGCACAGTCCGGTACCTGGTTGATCCCCCAGTAGTCCTGGTTAGCGCAAGTGGGTTTCTTCTTGGAGCTTGGTGGTTCTAGGGCCTGTGGTAGGCAGTTACTTGAAAAGGGGGGTGGGTTGAGTTGGAGGCTGCTGACAGGATTCCTTAGCAGGTCACTGCAGGTGGTCCCTGGGTTCCCCTCCCGCCGGGCCAGATCAGTGAGCTAGTTCAGTGTTCCTCACACAGCTTGGTGGGCAGCACCTAAACCCTGTCACCCCCAGTGGTATAGGTTTCTGACTAGGACCTACCGCCTAAGTCTCCTGCGTAGGGTCCCCCAGGTCAGTGATGCCCCAACTGACTAAAAACGTTCCCTCCTTTCTTTATATATGCTCAGGTCAGGTGACCGCCCTCTAAGGCGGCAAAAACAGTCTCCGCCCCTATTCTAGAAGGTTGCAGGAGCTTCCCTAGTCTGCCTATGGGCTGGCATGGCAGGCTGGTATGGCAACAATGTTTAAGGGTTCCAGCCAGCTCCTGTCAACTAGAGTACAACTAAAAAGACCACGCTGCAGTAGCAGGGGCCAGTGGCAGCCATGTTGGGGGAAGAGAGCACCTGCACCTTAGCATTGATTAGCAATGGGAAGGTGCTCGGAGACCTAAGGCCAGCAATAAAGAAGGTGGTAAAAATGAGGCAAGGGTGAAAAAAATAGGGAAAGACCACCCTAGGGCTGACAGGTCTAACATGGAGGATGAGGGAAAAGCTGGCAGGAGAGACAAAAGGAAGTCTGCCCAAAGACCGACTGGGTAAGTGACGTCCGAGGAGAGAATCCACAGCCCATCTCCCCAATAGCTAGACAGGTAGCTCCATCAGGCATCAGTAAGATAGCTATGGATATGCATGAAAGTCCAACAAAATGGGTTCTAGATCTGTTACCACAATTTCCTTTGGAGATCAGGGTTGTTATATTCTGAGATTGCACACACATTTAATAGCGTGTAAGGTTAGGGGTACAGATGGTGCACTGTGAGCTAGCAGGACTATAGGCCAACACATCCTGAGGGTTTCCACGGAATCACTCTGGCAAAATCCTGGTGCGTATGTTTCCCAACAAACACACAGTTTTACTGAACAAGGTACAAGCCGAATGACAACAGGAGGGTAATTTATAGGGATTGGGATAGGTAGGGGTTTAGCTATAGAATGATTCGGTGTCACTGATCATGTACTAAGCTTTAGCTCAGTCACATTGGTTGATGAAAGTGAAAAATTGGAACAGTAAATCTGTAATGGAAACCATGAAGTAGAAGTCACTTTGGCAGACAAATACATCACATACTGAGATAGAACTTACATTTTTGAGTAGGCTGGAATAGAGAGAATGATGAAGTAAAGTACTTTTCACTACCTACATTGCAGTGCTATATTAAAACACGCTGCAATTTTAAGTGGTGGAAAGACCTAAGCAGAATTGATGGGTGAGATAGCTGCCTCACTTAACACATGCAGTATTGTCATTAAGAAAGCAAGGTTACTTCCCACTTATCTCTGTCACTACTGGAACTGCTGGGCCTCCTCAGACATCCCTGGATGCCAGCTGCTTGTGATGGTACTGGTGGTCTGTGCACCTAGAAAAAAAACATAATGCACCCACTTTAGATACCAAATTAGCCATCTAAGTAAATATTTATTTTGCATATGGTACAACAGAAATACCTCATTACAGTTAGGTTAACTATATATCAGTAGCTTCTATTAAAAGTATCACTTTGGGAAGTATGCTAGTTCACAACATTATAAAAGCAGGTAGTGTAGTCAACCAAATGATGTTTGCCCTAATGGAGGGATAAGGCTACGAAAGGATAAGAGTGAAACACAATGAAGGGGTGAAAGGGAATGAGGGACATATGGTATTGATTGGTTTAACGGTATCTCATTCCTGCCATGCTACACTTTCATGGAAACGGCAAACAGCCATTACAACAAGGCTGTTACCATGTAAGTTTTTACAACACACGTGTAACAATGCATGCGATGTAACAACGAATACCATTGCAAAGGAAACCATTATATTGCATGCGCTTTTAAAACGCATACAATGTAATGGATATCCACATTGTTATGAGAAAACTGGGCTGTTCCATTTCCTCACAACGACGTGCACCGCCCCTCTGTCAACGTTGGAACCAGGAGAAAGGAACCATGAGGAGAGAGAGGTTCGGAGGATTGTGCTTGGGGTGGGGGTTACTTTTTAAGGGTTTAGGGTAGTATTGAAGTAGTGTGGTAATGTTTGTGTAGTGTAGGGTTGTGTTTTAGCATTTAGGGTAGTGTTGGGGGGTCATGGAGGGTAGTGTTAGAGTGTAGGGACCGGACAGTGTTTGTTAAGTTTTTGGGGTGCTGGTCACAATTTGCATTTTTTGCATGTTTTATGTTATATCTTAGTGCTGTCTTGTCATCTTTTTGTTTGCTTTCTGTACATATGTTCATGTGTGTTTTTGATTGTTCTATATTTTTTCATTTTGTTTTCAGTCCCGAGGAAGCTCTCCGCAAGGGAGGCGAAGCGCGTTGGCTGATTTATGAATTTGGAATGTTCTTAAAATTTACCAAAATAAAGAAGTGACTTTTTCCATTTACTTTGTTGTACTAGTCTCTTTGAGCTGCGCACCCACATTTTGACCTGTCTTGGACTTGGGGTCAATATAAAATCAGTGTAGATTAATACAGGGAAACTTTATCTTTGTGGTCAATGGGAAAAAACATTAGTGACAATCGGTCGCTTCAAGGTCTTATTGCGTGGTACCCTTGCAGGGTAAAGGTGATGCAAGTCCCAGGAACAAGACACAACAGTCAGTTCAATTTTCCCTGACCCATGAACCCTGGGTGCAGAGTTTTCCTGGCTGTCCATGATGCTAAACTGGAGCCGCAGGAGAGCTGCTCTTACTGCTGAAATTGTGCTGAAGGTAAAAAAGATGTTAAAATACAACAACGGAGTGGTTTCTGTCACTGGCTAAAGGTCGGATAAAGTTTCTTCTTGATGCAGCATCGAGTAAAGGGGCCGGTTGCCAGACTGGGGACCAACAAGCCATTGTAGCAGTAAGTAGAGCAGAAAGTAACTTTGACATTCAGTGGTCCACAGGAACCGGGTAGCTGCCTGCAACTTTGTGGAATACAGGACTAGTGTTTCCACAATGCACTAGACCATCTGAATTTGTGAGATCCCTTGGATGGCCTGTTGGCCAGTGATTCTCCGGATCCAGAGCGTTGTTTGACTAGCAGTTTGCAGGAGACTTGTGCCGCCTTCCACATGGGTTCCTCTGTCGGGGGGAATGAGAGATAGCCTTGGACACGTATCATACAGGAAGTTCCAGGAGCGTTGCCACAGGTGCAGGATATTCCTCTTTTACTGTATACAAGTCCTGTTGTCGCTAGCACAGGTCTCTTCTTCTGTCCTCTTTGATGCAGGTTGTTCACATCTGAGGTTCCGGTGTCAGTGGTGTCCATTAATTCCTAGATTTAGAGGTGTTTGAGCTTGTAGTCAATGGGCTGCTGGTTCCTGCAGCTGGATGCCCGCAGGTGACCACATCTGGGGGTGAGGGTCCGCTTTTCCAATTAGAGCCCTCTATTCAGCTACTTCTATGGTAGATATCTAATTTTACTGTACTGTCAAGGCTGCTCAACCTGAAGTGTGGCTAGCCTACTGGGGGAGTACACCTCCTTGACTAACCACTCTCCCACCAGTCCAGGTGCAAATGAGCATGGGGCAGAGGGAGGGCTGTTTTCTCCTCTGGGAGTCAACCCTGATGCATATCAGAGGCGGCACAGCCTTTGAAGCACCGCCTTGATGTGCCACTTCACTAGCCTGTTTGGCAGTAGGGAGGTCTGAACTCCTCCTGCCCAAGGCTTTGTTCCTGGCTCCTGGGAGTGATCACACTGCATGACAGGAGGTTTGAATTTTGTCTTGGCCACAGAAAATGCAGGAAGTGTGGGCTCACCATCCAGAGCACAGAGAAGCTGGGGCAACTAGGTGGGTGACTCCTAAGGTAGTCAACTGGGTGCATGCCCCATTGCCCTCAACATAACATTTGTGCCAGGGGTGAGAAAGCACATTGTTAATACCAAACATGACCTATTTAGGTGGTACCATAATGGAGCTGCTAACCTCAGGTGTGGCCGGGTGCCAGACAATGTTATCCTATGAGCCGTCTATCATTTATAGTGTCCTTTAATGGTGAAGTGCACTATAGGGTCATATAAGCTTGTCCACACCTTTGATATAATCCACCCTGCGTCCTGGGCTTTAGGAAGCCTTCCTTAGGGGAGACTGGTATATTTCAGAAATAGTGCATTGACATGGTGAGGAAAAAGCACAAACAGTGCTGCAAGTCCTGGGGATCACTTTACTACAAATACCCTGGGTACCACTGGGACTTATAAGGGAGGTAAAGTCCTTGTCAAGTGAGATTTCCAATTCAAAAATATCAGTCATAACCATCAGCATTGGAGCAAAAAGTTTGGGGTAATT
The DNA here is from genome assembly GCF_964263255.1 of Lissotriton vulgaris. Lineage (NCBI taxonomy): Eukaryota > Metazoa > Chordata > Amphibia > Caudata > Salamandridae > Lissotriton > Lissotriton vulgaris. The sequence continues at coordinate 1,067,893,198 of NC_141696.1, read as the reverse complement.
GTACCAAAAGGGCACTTTCCTACCTGACCACCCTCCCCCAGACGAAAGGTAATGAGCAATTAATCTATTTCCTAGTAGTTCTCATGTTCTGAGTGGAAAAACCTGGAAAGGCCATCTGCACTGGCACGGTCGGTACCTGATCTGTGTTCCACTGTAAAGTCATCCCCTGTATGAGAAATAGACCACCTCAGCAATTAGGGATTTTCCACGCTCATCTGCATCAGCCATCTGAGAGGCCTGTGGTTGGTGTTAATTAACACTGGGCTGAGTTTACGTAGCAGAGCTACATGGAATTCTGTGAAGTTGCATAAAACTTCTGCGAGCTATGCGGAGTTCCGCAAGAGCGCGGAGTTGCTTGTCCCGCCTGTTCACGATGTGTTTTTGATGTTCACAAACACGTATTGCATGTTCGGGAACGCTTATTGCGTGCTTTGGGGGAAAATATTGTGCAAATTTCACCACGCAGTCGCCAATTGGCGCGGCCATCTTGGTTTTTCATGTTTGCTATTGTTCTAGGCCTGTTTTTCTATCCTCCCTATATTTTTTTCAATCCTTTGTTTCTATAAATATTTTTCGGATCTTTTGTATTTATAATCTATCCCTCTCTATTCCTGATTGTATATTTTGCTTTTTTTCTACTTTTTGTGTTTTTAGTGCGTTTTTCACTCTTTTTCTATTACTTGCTTTTTTATTCTTTTTTACTTCCTTTCTTACCTCCTAAATTTTCTTTTCCGCCCCTGCTCCCCCAGAACCATGGTGAAGAGTGTGAAAAAGACTGAGGTGGCGGCACTGGTGTTTTTTGTCCAGTGCCACCTCCCCTTAACCTGTTGTAAACCATTTTAGGACACTATTGTACATTTCCCGACTCATGCCCTTATATAGGTATAAATCACTACGTCCTTATATAGGCATAAGAATCATAACCATATTTAGACATAACTCATTGTAGCGTGGGGGTGGGGGTGTATTCAATACTACTATCAATTTCCTCAAGAACAGGCTGGACACTATGTCTACGCAGTGAAGGTTTTATTTTCATAAAGGTCTTTCTGGTGCGTAGGGTTAAACGTTCACAGGCAAACTCTGCTCGGTCCGTCTTGACTTTAGAGGGGGGTTGGTTTGGTTCAGCTAATCCTCTTCAGGCGGCGACGTCCAGAGACACTTTGGGTACAGCCAGCTCGGGAAAAAAAAAAAAGGCAAGAGGGAAGCCGTCAGAATAGGGCTCTGATACTTTTACATTCACCGGGGAACCCAGGGGTTGTGAAGGGTCACCTGTGTAGACGATACACTCTAGTGCTCAGTGTTTCACTCGGTAGTGTGGAACAGAAGGTAGGTAAACAGGGGGGGAAAGGGTCGGAGAAGTGGAAGGGTAGAACGGAAGGAGAGCTACACGCCCTGTCACTCGCTGTGCCCCTTACGCCCAACCCAAGCCGCCCAACGCCGCCGTACCTTGTCCAGCCACACTCCTCCCTCGGGAGTGCGGCACGGCAATTCACCGGGTCGTTGGCCTCCTGGCACTCCCGCTCCGTCTTCGATAGATCCGCGTCTGTCTCCGTCCATGCTGTCCGTCTCGCGTCTCTCCTCCGCGTACTCGCTTCCTCCTTCCTGGATGTCGACTCCCCCGTAGTACAGGGCTTCCGCTCCTTTGACCATACAGACACTGCTGACGTCATGTGGGGGTGTGGCCTCGTTCTCCAGGGAATCCCAGTTAAAGGCGCTGTGTCTTTCATGTCCCTCGTCGATTGCATGCAGGGGACGGCTGTCCCAGTCCGACTGGAGGGAAGGAGGGGAAACAAAGTCAGGTGTCCACCAGTCCAACGGGGTTTCCGCACCCACCCCGTTACACTCATGCAGTCTAAATACGGCAGGGCTAATTCCACTAGTTCCGAAAATCTACAACGATTTCTTGGAAAACTCGGCTTCAGCAGCTAGGGACTTTCCCTTGCTCCAGAACTGACTTGTCCAAGAACTCAGGGAGTTTTCAAAGAACCGAGAGTCTTTAATGACGTTATTATGTCCACCTTTACGTCAAACTCGGCAACTTCAAGGTATGAATATTGCCACACTAGCCTTAGCAAACACACAGTGGTTTGGAGCAGTTCGACTATCTACTTGCCCGACGCATCCTGCTACAGCAAGTGCGGAAGGAAGCCGACCCTCCAGCAGACGCACTGAGAGAGACGCTGTCTTTTCTCCTGCCGAGAAATCCAGCTCCAGTTTTTCCAGGCTACCCTTGCAGGCTTGCTGGGAAATCGAGTCCTGAGCATGACCTTCTTCTTGCCAAACTAAGGTAAGGAGCTGATTAGACCCTAGGAGAAATCTTGGACAGATTCTTGGCAAAAGAATACTACATTTATGCTACACCTCACTTACTTCTTCCCTCGTACTAAGCTTAGGTTAGGTACACCGGGGTAGGCGTATTTTAGAAGCACCAGTTGAGTACTTTTAGCCTCTGTTATTTATGTATGTATTTATCTATGGTTTAGGAACCATACAATGCTTTTATTTTATTCTACTCTGTATACTGTATGCATTATATTTTACAACCAGTTATACGATTGTAGCAGTACATTTCTTATGCTTGAGAAAGAAGACTGTTCAATAAAACCTTTTTATAGAAAAACGCCCGTCTCTCTATTTTTCTGCACCTCTGGTAAAACGAACCATGCATGATTGTCTGAGGGAAATTTCTATTTATTGTTTCCACGACTCTGATGATCAGTTTTATCTTGGGGGACCAAAGTTGTCATGTTTAAGCGGTTGTCAGAAATTGATCCTTTCTTGTGAATTTGAGAAAGTTTCTCTGAGCTAGCTGGCACTCACAATTAGGTCTAACGTATTCGATAGACACCTACTAGACCTCAGTCCTACGTCTAAACTATAGGATATATTATTCCAATGCGCAGAGCCTATTGGGAATATAGGAACTACACTACAAACCCTGGCAGCAGGGTCTGGGTACGGGCTCCGGGAGCGTCACCGGCAGTGGGAGAGGGTGCTCTGAGCAGTGTATTGCTGCCCTGGGGTCCGGCGCACCCATAACCAATGGATGCACCAGTGGCCAAACATCCTGGACCTGCTGGACCTGCTAGGTTTTGAGGTCCCGGGGCTTGGTGGGTAGCTAATTATATTACAATTGTGTTCTTCTGTTATGTGTTATTGTGAATATAATTTTTTCGCAAATAGCTAACATGCTGCTGCTGCTTACATGCAGGTAACTTATCTATAAAAATATTATATTATGTGCTTGTTATTCTTCCAGACAGGTGCTCGGCACTACTATACTAACCAATCGTACTTGTTTGCAACTTGTCGCTCTCTTGCACTAGTTATGGAAGAGAGGTTAGAGAATTTAAGTATGGTATTGCATATAGGAAAGAATCTAGTTCTTTCCTTTGTCTCGTCATGCTGTCCTGTCACTAAGATAGTGTTAGTAGTTCCTTAGTTAGTATTATTTGGAAATTCAGCGTCCTGCGCAACGTGTCCTTTCACATGACTACAGTCTAAGTAGAACCTTTTGTAGTTCATATTGTGAGTAAATAGCAACCAACCAATTTGGCGTATGCAATATGCATGCATCCATCTATGCATTAAGAAGAAAAAATGCAGATTTAGTAATTGGCCCATCAAAGGGGGTTGGAGTTGAGACTGAGAGATGATTGGGAATGAGATCGGGAACTTAAAAGCAAATATACATTTTTTGCAATTCATTCCAAAGTCTGGAATAGGCGGGATAGGTATGTATCATTAGCATCCAGGGGCAAAACGACTGGGTCCGCTGGCAGTGGTGAGGCAGGAGCCGGAGGGGCCTTCCTCGAGTAGCAGGATGCGGCCTCAGGCGCAGATGGCTCTGCTGCTGGCCCCAGTAAGTTCTCCAGGTGTTGTTATATTATTATTTCCCTAACTTTTACCGCTCTACTATTTCCATTTCCTAATTATGAAATTCCCAAATCCTCTTCAATCTATCTATTTTTAAATTCTTGTTTTTGCTCCATTGCCTACTAACATTGTTTCATGTGTCTGTTTTTTTTACATCAAGTCAAACTGCCTTCAACTAACCTTTGACTCTGTATTAATTTGTCTGTAGCTTGCTTTCTTCCGTTTTTCCACTCAGCTTTCCCACTCCCCTTCTATGTGGATTGCATAGTAGTGGTACTGTAAGACTCTGAGAACCCATTGGTCCTAGGATACTACTAGTACTAGTAGTAGTAAAGATTCCTTACTACTACTAGTATCACTAATCCGCTCTGCAGATTGCATGCCCAAGTAAGGTATTCTATGTAGGTTTGTTGAGATGAGAAGACTTTCTTTTACTGTCTCATGCTCAATCAGTAAATGGTAGTCACTCACGTTGGACAACCCAAAGTGGTGTATTTTACTTTTTCTAATCAAGGCCTAGTACTTTTTTTATTAGCAACAGTTGATGGTGAACACTGAACAATGGATTACTGTGCACCATGAAAGAAATGAAGAATGAGGAGGAGGACAACACCATTATTTTCCAGCTAAGAGAGAGCTCATGTCCACCCAGTTGGCCACTCTTTCTTCTTTTCAAAAAATTAGATGCACCAATAGCTGTAGCCACTGAATCCAGTCCTTTGGGTTGTCCTCTTCTTGAGAGGCTTTTCAAAGATTGCCACCCAAAAAACGCCCAACCGGGTATTATTTTTGATAGGACATACTGTCTACTCTACTCTAGTATCTGAATTGTAGTGATGTGTGTGGTGTATGTATTATTAATTATGTATTTTCAATCTTGCTAATAAAAAAAATAAACAGGCGAGGCGTATATGGCATTTAAAACATGTGAAATGTTTTTTCCAGGTGTACCGACCACCAGTGCCGGAGCCAGGGTGAGGCCCATGCCACACCAGAGGGCTCGGATGCCACAGCTGTAGGGGGTGATCCAGCAGCAGTGGCGGGCTGTGGTAAGTCATATTCCTTACTTTTAGAGAATGATAAACAGGCAGCAAGGGTGTACACCCAGTACACTGTACCTAAGCTGAGATTAAGATGTTGTGAACACTGAACAGTTGAAGAAGACACCCTTTACTTAACATTATCATTAGCAGCCGTGGGTTGAGTAACTAATGGCCTATTCTTTTCTATCTTCAACTCAGCAGAGAAGGTTTTATGACGAAGACAGAGTCAGACGACATGTAATATATGACTGGCAGAGAAGGATGCGTGGGTGAAGGAAGGGGCCCCAGGATGCATATAGGTGGCTGATGATAGGATGCATGGGTGGTTGAAGGATGGGTGAAAGGTGAAAGAAAGCAGAAAGGAATGGATGCCTGCCTGGGTGGGTGAAACTGTATGGGTGAAAGGATTCCCCTGGGGGTTTGAGGGGTCAAACTCAAAGGCAAGCAAATAGAATGGGTGGTGGTTGGTTTTATCTATGACAAATGTAAGTTGTTGGGGAAAGGTTTATGATAGCCATGTTGAAGACTAATATCAAACAAAAAGGAGGGAAGAGGATAGAGAGTCCATTCGTTTCCCCTTAACTAGTAACTAATAATCAAAAGAGAACGGACACTGGTATCTGCAAAAAACCATTAGTTTTTATCGAAAACCCTCATAGACATCCTGGAGTTGTTATAGCGGTATATCTTTTCATCCGCCCCATCAGGAGTCTTGGCATCGTCATAGGGTCAACGATTGACGTGCAGTATGCCTGCCTCACCCGAGGCTACTTCTGGTGAATGCAGAAGTGTCCAGAAATGAAAAAAGGATATCTAAAAAATAATGACTCAGCCCGAGGAACTTGGCTTTTAATCTAAAGAATTTGACTGGTCACTAATATTAAAAATGAAATTGGGATATTTAGGTAGTTGAGTTACTAAACTACTATATCGTTATTGAAAAAAGTCGACATGTTTCAGCTCATCAAGCCCACAGAGGGTCAGTGGAGCTTTCGTCAGGACATAAACAGAAAAACACACAAACAAAAATATATATGTATGACACATACACCCTTTATGTGTATGGTGAAGATAACACAATGGAATTTCCAAGCTGTGAAAGAAATCAATGAAATCATTGTATCAAAAATATGTTCACTGGGTTTAGGCAGACATCTATTAATAATGGCATTGTTATATGCAAGGACGTGGGTTAACCCAATTATGGCAAACCCTCGTGGAGTGAGTATGTAGGAGAAGTATCATGGGTTTCAAAGTAGAAGGTACATGCTTTTAAGCTTTCTATTTTTAGGAATTTGTGACAAAGCTGTGCTTACAGGTCTCACGCGGGTGTCAGATGCAGCGCGATACTAGAAAGTGCACTTGCAAAATACATTCGATAGGAGTGATTACGAGCATTGGTAACAATACCGGCTTAATGTGTAGAGTGACATGGTTGCAATACGGTAGTATATACATCGTAGATTTAGAGTCTATACGTTGTGTAAGTAGCGGCTCGCGTGTTAGTGAATCGCGGGTGTTGGGAAACCAAGGGTTTTACAGCAGGGGTTTACAACATTCGTGGTTTGTGCTACCAACTTCATGCACACCCCATAGAAAACCCGTAAGGTACCTGATGTTTTCAGAAGTTAGGTATCCAACAGGGTATCAGAGTCGCATCTGGATTGTCTATACATTCGGGGTAACATATATTCATACAGGTTAGTTTAGGCCATCATCTTACCTCTTTTCTTCGGAAACACTCAGAGAGCGCCATTCTTACCCATGCGGCATCAATCTGTGAGCCTTGTGCTGACTCTGCCCCCGGCTGTGGGCGGGTCAAAAGTTGCTGGTTTTTTGTACTGGCCACCGACACAAAGGAAGGACCATTTGTTTATGAAGCCGCTATAGTAGGCTAATGTGTAGAACTTAGAGAGCCTGGTTCCAGGCAAAGTTATCGGCATGATTCAATGTCGATAAAGTTATCTCACAATATTACCTGAATACATATTTTGCACTACTAGGGGAAAAGTGTCAAGAGGATATCTTATTGATCTTTCTTATAGCATAAGGGGGTCATGGACCATTTTAGAATGCAGTATAGTCTCAATGACAGATGTATTCAGTGAAACATTTCATTTTCCATGGGTATAATCAGTAAAGTTGGTTCCACGGAATGTGGTCATTCATTCCTATTTCATCAGTCTTTAAGCGGTCTACCCATCTCTGTTCTTTATTAAAAATAATTTGTTCTGCGTTTTGATCCTTGGTTTGAAGCATTTCTAGTACTGTCCACTTGAGCTCATCACATGTATGGCCAGCTTCTATGAAATGGGTGCATAATTTGGTCGTATTCTTTTTTAACCTGACATTGCTCCGGTGTTCCCCTATGCGGAGTTTGACCTTCCGGCATGTCATGCCCACATACTGCTTTTGGCATGGGCATGTGATCAAATATATCACGTGTGAGGAGTTACAGTTTGTATGGCTCCTTTGAGTCCATTTGAGATTGTCATTCAGCTGTAAGGTCTTTGTACTCGACGTGAACTTGCACACTCCACAGGTGCCACAGGGATAATGTCCGGTGACTGGTGCCATATGTACATCTCTGATGGTTGACTTTAGAGGTGTTTTTCTCGGTCTTGTGTGTACAAGGAAGTCTTTCAAGTTCTTGGTTCTTCTGTTGGCAAAGCAAGGCTTTGGCCAGTTCAATGTTCCAGAGGTTAATATCTGCCAATTTTTCTTTATGAGTTTTTGCACCTCATAGGTCGCTGGGCAAAACGTAGTCACGCAGGTGACGAGATCTTTGACTGGTTCTTTTTGTGTACTTTGTAGCAGGCATTCTCTAGGTTGATTAGAGGCTCTTTTTCTACATTTTGATATTATTGATGGTGTGTAGTTCCTTTTTTTGAGTTTTTGGCTCAACTCTTCTGCTTGTTTTTTGTAGTCCTCTTTTTTGCTACAATTCCGCTTATGCCTCAAGAATTGGCTATATGGCAGATTGTCTCGCAACGGGCGAGGGTGGTAACTGTAATAGGACAACAAACAGTTTTTAGCTGTTGGTTTGGTAAATGTTTTTGTCTCTAGTCTCCCATTTTCCACATATATGGTGAGGTCTAAGAAATCAATTGTCTGCCTGTGTGCTGTAGAAGTAAATTTTAGCCAGCGATCTTTGCTGTTAAGCCATTCCAGAAATATTGTGAGGTCAATTTTAGTATCCCAGATCAGGAGGACATCATCAATATATCGTTTCCAGTATTTTATACTGGAAACGTATGGGTTGGTATCGTGAAGAATGCTTTCTTCCTCAAGGCGGCTCACGTAGAGTCCGGCCACCGAAGGCGCAAATGCACTCCCCATGGAGGTGCCATGGCGTTGTAAAAATAATTGGCCGTTATACTCGAAGTAATTTTCTTGCAGGGCAAGTCTGCAACATTCGAGTATGAAGTGGCGTGGGGTTTTGTATGTCCAATCTAGCTTGAAGAGCAAGTCCTCCAACATTTTTAGGGTGTCTTCTTGGGGTAGGCTGGTGTAGAGGGATTCGACATCTAGCCCTACCAGTAGCATGGTGTTTTGGTCAAAATTAACATCTCCAATCTGGTTCAGCAGGTCTCTCGTGTCTTTGAGATATGTTGGCGTTTTTTGTACCAATGGCTTTAAGAACTCGTCAGCAAATTTAGACAAGGGCTCGAGCAGGGAACCGATACCCGAAACTATCGGGCGTCCAGGAGGAGGTGTTTTATTTTTATGGGTTTTTGGTAATGAATAGAAGAAAGGTATTTTGGGTGCCTTAGGTGTTAAAAATTCGGCCTCTTTCTTCGAGATCCATCTATTAACCTCCGCTTCGTGTACCATAATTGCGATCGTGTTGGTCAATCTTTCAGTGGGATCCGCATCCAGTTGTTTGTAGAAGGTTTCATTGGACAGTAAAGTCAGGCATTGTTCATTATATCCTTCCTTTGTGAGGATTACCACCCCGCCACCCTTATCAGCGGGTTTAATTATGATCTTCTCATTGTCTCTTAGTTCGAGCAAAGCCTGTTTTTCTTTGTTGCTCATGTTGTGGTAGATCTTTTTGTTTTTGTCCATTTTGTCAATACCTTTCATTATGGCTTGTTCAAAACTTTGAACTTCAATTGGCACTACGGCAGGGGGAGGACAGAATTTAGATTTTCTCCTAAGATTAGTATCTCCCTCCGTCAATGGGTTGTCGGAATTACCAAAGAAAGCCTTAAGTTTTAGGGTTCTGCAGAACTCTGCTGCTTCACATTTTAGTTTAAAGCGATCAGTTGTAGGCGTTGGCACAAATCCAAGTCCTTTGTTGAGGACATTCTTCTGGTCTTCGGTTAGGGTAATTGTCGTCAGGTTCACTATGAGTGAGTCTACTTGCTCGGTCCCGGTTGTGCAGAGGCCATGCTTCTCGTTTGCACGTTGGGCTGTTGGTCTTGCCACCTGAGATTTTTCTTCTTGCCTCTCGTGGTGCTTTGGCCTCTCCCTAAAAAAGGCTGTGTTTGGTGTTGAGTAACATTATGCTATAAGAAAGATCAATAAGATATCCTCTTGACACTTATTGTGAGATAACTTTATCGACATTGAATCATGCCGATAACTTTGCCTGGAACCAGGCTCTCTAAGTTCTACACATTAGCCTACTATAGCGGCTTCATAAACAAATGGTCCTTCCTTTGTGTCGGTGGCCAGTACAAAAAACCAGCAACTTTTGACCCGCCCACAGCCGGGGGCAGAGTCAGCACAAGGCTCACAGATTGATGCCGCATGGGTAAGAATGGCGCTCTCTGAGTGTTTCCGAAGAAAAGAGGTAAGATGATGGCCTAAACTAACCTGTATGAATATATGTTACCCCGAATGTATAGACAATCCAGATGCGACTCTGATACCCTGTTGGATACCTAACTTCTGAAAACACCAGGTACCTTACGGGTTTTCTATGGGGTGTGCATGAAGTTGGTAGCACAAACCACGAATGTTGTAAACCCCTGCTGTAAAACCCTTGGTTTCCCAATACCCGCGATTCACTAACACGCGAGCCGCTACTTACACAACGTATAGACTCTAAATCTACGATGTATATACTACCGTATTGCAACCATGTCACTCTACACATTAAGCCGGTATTGTTACCAATGCTCGTAATCACTCCTATCGAATGTATTTTGCAAGTGCACTTTCTAGTATCGCGCTGCATCTGACACCCGCGTGAGACCTGTAAGCACAGCTTTGTCACAAATTTCTAAAAATAGAAAGCTTAAAAGCATGTACCTTCTACTTTGAAACCCATGATACTTCTCCTACATACTCACTCCACGAGGGTTTGCCATAATTGGGTTAACCCACGTCCTTGCATATAACAATGCCATTATTAATAGATGTCTGCCTAAACCCAGTGAACATATTTTTGATACAATGATTTCATTGATTTCTTTCACAGCTTGGAAATTCCATTGTGTTATCTTCACCATACACATAAAGGGTGTATGTGTCATACATATATATTTTTGTTTGTGTGTTTTTCTGTTTATGTCCTGACGAAAGCTCCACTGACCCTCTGTGGGCTTGATGAGCTGAAACATGTCGACTTTTTTCAATAACGATATAGTAGTTTAGTAACTCAACTACCTAAATATCCCAATTTCATTTTTAATATTAGTGACCAGTCAAATTCTTTAGATTAAAAGCCAAGTTCCTCGGGCTGAGTCATTATTTTTTAGATATCCTTTTTTCATTTCTGGACACTTCTGCATTCACCAGAAGTAGCCTCGGGTGAGGCAGGCATACTGCACGTCAATCGTTGACCCTATGACGATGCCAAGACTCCTGATGGGGCGGATGAAAAGATATACCGCTATAACAACTCCAGGATGTCTATGAGGGTTTTCGATAAAAACTAATGGTTTTTTGCAGATACCAGTGTCCGTTCTCTTTTGATTATTAGCCATGTTGAAGAGTCAGACTGGATAAAGAGAATGTAAATGAGTAGCCAAAGGTGAAGAATAATATAATGCTAGAAGAGCAATGCAATGATAAATGAAAAAAAAACCTTGGGAAGAACTAGGACTGTTTTTTTCAAGGTTTTTGATTCAAAGTTTTGAGGTTGTATTTCCTAATGGAATACTCCCTTGACTCACAGTAGTTTGCAAGCGCAACATATATATTGTGCATGACTATGTAGTATGTACCCTACCCACCCATCATTAATTGCACCCACCGACTCCTAGGCCCAACTTCTGCTCCAGTCCCTACCTGTCAAAGCCCAGCTCACCTGAGTTTCTGTTCAGTTCTGATGGAGGTTGAAGACAGTCCGACCCCACCCTGAATCAGCTCGTTCCAGCACACTAGTTTTAAAACAGTGCACTAAGAACCAGAAGATCAAGGGAAGGGGGGAAGTGGATAAAATAAAAAAAGAGAGACAACACCGTTTTTGCGTTTCCACTGTAGAAGAGCTGCTAAAATCTGCGGCCCTCTCTGACTTCTGTAGAAACTGGTGCCTAATGAAACATAAACAAAGAACAGATAAGTGCAACCTATCCCTAAATGTGTTCCTGACTAAACCTTAATCTTATTAGAAATTCTCTTCTGAAAGTATCTCTTGGATCCTGGTCTCAAGCTTCCAGGTTTGGAATGTGTTACTGTTCTGGGATGTGCTTTCTATTACTGTAAAACTTCTGTAAAATCAAATGAATATCATTATCAGAATTACCAACGTCTAACATTCACCTTAATATAACTAAAGCCTACATTCTTAATAGCAAACTCACTTTTCACACATTTCCAGACTTTTTATAAAACAAATACTGTATTTTTAAATCAAAATACAGCAGGTAATTTGTGCAAGTCCTTTACTGATTGCCTTGCTGTCAATAGTTTCCTCTGTTCGATTCTTAAAAAAGTTCTATGTAAAACAATGTTTATTTCACAAAGTTCCACAAAGTATTTTTGTAACAGAGGGTTTGAACCACAAAGTTTGTGGGAGATATCTTGTTCCAAATTGTCTTTACATGAATCCAGAAATCGCCGATAAAGTTCTTTCAGGTAATAAAAGGTTTTGGACTTACTTGTTGTTAAAAAGGGATACTGATCAGTCTAACCTTGACCTCTTTCTCTTTTGCAGGTCGATTGCAGTGGACAGAAGAGGGGCTGAGGCAAGAAGAAGCCAGGAACCAGAAGAAGGAAGAGCCAGAAGCCGCGCCCGTTGAAGTCAATGAAGGTCTGGAGAGAGCAGGAGTGCCAGCGCTGAAGGATCTGTTCTCAGGTAAGTGGGAGGTAAACGAGCACAAGCATGGGGTGAGGCTCAGGGGCTGCCTTTTATAGACAGGGCTGGGTGTGGTTTGAAGAGCTGGGTGTGGTTCGAAGAACTGGGTGTGGCACTCACAAGCAGGTGTGCAGAGCTTTAGTTATTATGCTAATGAAAAAGTAACACATGGCCTTGGGAGGAGTGTTCTAAATAAGCCTCGGTAAAAGCAAGGTCCAATATTTTCTAAATAAGCCTTGGTAAAAGCAAGGTCCAATGTGCAAACAAGACAGCAATGTCCAAATTTGTGAATACATTGAGCAACATACACAGAAGTCTTAGGGAGGGGCTGAGATAACAACAAAGGCTTTCAGTAGTATGTTTGAAGAGAGCTATTACAGAGACCACTAGTGCAATGAAAGGGGATATGCTCTTTGCTGTGCACAAACCCTAACACTACCTATGTCATTTTGACCCTGTCAGCCATTGGTGGCCTATCGGCTGCATGGTTTACTATTACAAATCAGTATGTCATCATCATCATGTGAGTGACGTGATGCTGATGTCATGCTGTATATCATAATCATTCGTATTAAGCATGCCATGTGCCTTAGTGCAGTAGTCAGGGTGAAAGTGAAATTTAGCATTTGCCATTGATTTTTCATTTAACACAGTATGGCCATAATGGAAAAATAGATAATTGTGTAGTACAGCTTACACCAGCAGACAGTAGTAAAGTAACATGAGTCTGCGACACAAGTATACCTGCTAGGGCACAAGGTGACTGAGCTGGCATGCCTACAGGATTAATTGTGCTAAACAAGAGAGAGAAAAATACTTGTCTACTCCATACTTATTGCCTAATGCCTGTAATTCTAAACATTCATCATATCCAAATCTTAGGGGCCGAAGAAGAGGGGAGGATACCACAACTGCTAGTGCTACTGTGCCACTATAATTTTTATGTGTGTAAATTTGTGTTACTGTTTTGCTAAGAGTACTGGTTAGAATTGTCTTTTTTCTCTCTTGTTATAGCTGCTCCTTCCAAATCCAACAGGCTAGACTTAGCAGCAAGGACACGGCAACGGCAGCTGAAGCCCATCCGGGATGGATATTGCCAGCTAGTTGTCCTGGCGGAACAGGAGGGGGCCACTGCAGCTTCCTCCAATGCCTCGAGCCCCAGCCAGGCCCCGTGGCTCTTGTGATACAGCGCTGTGTTCTGGCAGCCCCTGGCACCCATCCTTATCATCAACCAATGCTGCTCACCCCTGTTGTTCGTGCAGGATCTTTCGGCGTGGCATGCTCCTCTGGATTATGTGCCTGGAGGCCAGGCTGGAGGAGGTCCTGGAGCACACTAGCCGGCCCACCCACCGCTGGACCTCAGTCTTTGACCCTTGCCCCTTTTTAAATCTTTTTTGGTGGGTGGGATGTTGGGACTTTGGGAAACTTTGGGTGTTCTTGAACTTCTTGGACATTTGGATTTCTTGACGTGGACAATCATGGACATTTATTTAATTTACTGGACATTGGTTGGGGTTAGGGAGAGGGGTGGGTCAGGTGTTGTGGGTTTCTTCTAGTTTATTTGTTAGGGTAATACATTATTTATAGTTGTACAATACACATGATGTAAATCTTTTTTGGGGGGTTTCTCTTTTACGTCGCCTTGTTTGTTTCCTCCTTTTGCTGCAGGGCCGTTGCCAGTTTTTGAAATCTGCCAATAGTGTAACACACCAACCGATAGATGCAGTACCCTTACTTGTCCTATAACTGTCAGTCTCTCCTCCTAGTCTATGCATTCTGCAATTGAAACCCCTATGTAGTATGTAATCGGAAGGATGGGGGGGTGTAAATTAATTAATTTCCATAGAATATACATTATTGCCTCCCCACACTTTTTCTCTTACCTGTGATTGATGTTGAGGCGAAGTGATGACTGCATGGTGATGGTTTGGTTTCTTAAGGTGCCATGGTTAAGTCTGGGTGGAGAACTCCGCTCCGCTTGCGGAGCTTGGTGAAATTTCCGCACGCCGCATTACGCAGAGCTCGCAGAGTTCAGAAAAACTCAACTTCGCGTTGCGGAGCAGAGTTTTTTCCTCGCTCGCATTCGTCAATGTCATGTTGGCAAGCGCTGCCTTGAATAAGTGTTGCTTTTACCACATCTGCCCCAGCAAGTGTGTGTTCAATTATTGGTGTAAATTTAATTTAGTCACACCTCAATATAAATCACACAGCCAGGTGGAAGAGGGTTAGGGTTTGAATGAATGGTTGAGAAGGAGTATTTGAGGGAAAGGTTTGACAAAGACAAACACTACACATGGACAACACACAATCTTGGCAGATGACCATCATAAATCTGTTAAGGGAGAAAAAGGAAATGCATGCTTGATGATGATGAGTAGTACTAGGCTAGAAGTACAGGGCAGCAGTATATTATTTATTATTATTATTATTATTATTATTATTATTATTAGGCAATTGCCTTGCCTGTCTGCCCCAGAGAGACCAAAATTACATACATTTTACATTTGGTTGTACCGGGCTTCCTTTAAAGCTAGCTAAGAAAATTAAAAACTAGCTGTAGGGGGTCAAATATATAAGCAAATATGATAAACAACAACACAAACAATTGAATGATGGAAGAGAAAAAATGAATCAAATGAAAAGATGATACTATAACAATGTTATGGTCAAATTGGGAGTTGCATCTTGGCATTCCTCTTGGTCCTTCCTTCCATGGACGCTCCGTCCAACTATGTTGGGTGCCACGGCCTGTCTGGCGGATGCGAATTGGTAAGGTAAGTGTGAGTTGTTTTTCCCAGTATAGCAAAAGGTAAAGGGCGGCCTGTAAGTGTAGATGGAAAAACGAATGGGGTATTGAAAAATCAAGGAGAAAAGTAAAGTTAAAATGCACAAATTATGGAGGAGTGCAATAAAAATGCTTTCATAGGTGGCATGGCTAAATCCTGTCTACTCTTTTACCAGCATTAACCTACAACAACAACAGGACAGAGCAGGCCCGCAGTGCCCACCCAACCTCCACTTAGCTTAGATTTTGAGCCAGACAGCACTGAGCACACATACACAGCAACATACCATTTTCCAAATTAAGCAACTAAATCAATACACCGCTGTCAGTCTTACCACTACACTCGCCTCCACCACTACACAGACATATAGGTCTGGCGTGGTTGTTATTGACTTGTTTACCTTTTAGGCCACTTCATGAAATGCCCCGAGTTATTCCATCAATCATCTCCGTTCCTACTGACTGACTGCAAGTATGGTATGGTCAACATGGTGTCCAACTCTGTAGTGTACAGAGTGACTCTAGAATCAAAAATGCAATGGATCGACCTGCAGTAGTACTATTTTATTAAACCACAAGAAGGGAAACATTTACTTGAGTCAATTTTTGTGTGTAGATAAATACTAAAAGACATCATGCACAACAACAACACAAATACCAATCCCTCAGAGTCAGCGTCCAATGCATGCCATCATTTACCTGTTCTTACGGGGCAGTCCCTCTCGGCTCAGAAAGGAGGATAGCTGTAGCCAGGTTCTTTGGAGGGACTCGACATGGCAGGTAGACATTTTTGGTACCATTCTGAATTTGGTGGGGCTTATGCTCCTGTTCATGTTGTTGTTAATGTTGTACTTGGTGTTGTTGGTGGTTTTGACTACTGTGAGCCAACTGCACTGCCCTCAGGCTCTGAAGTTGAACTTGACGCCAGCTGCCCTGCAGTTCTTGTTGTGGCCTGGAGTAGTGGGCCTCAAATTCCCAGCCGTTCTTTTTCTAAGCGACTGGCTTCCGCAGCTATCCAAGTTTTGTACTTATCAACATCCCCTTCTAAAAAATGAATCAATGTGTTCAGAACTGGTTTGTAATATGCATTCAGAATTGTGGCAGAATTGTAATGGTTGGATGACACAATGCCTCTTTGCACCCTTGTATTTTCAGATAAGCAAAGGGTTAAGCTCTCCACCAACTCATATGATTCTTTTTTTTCATCCACACTTACGTACAGTGCAGACATCCCCTTCAGCTGCTCCTGTAGCATGTGCAAAAATGGGACAGCTTTGCCCATAGTACAGTCCTCCTTGCTGACTTCAAGTGGGAAGAGCTTGAAAGGTAGTAGCATCTCTGCCAGGCATTTAACTAGGCCCCATTGGTCCATCGCAATGATCATGCCTTTCACACTAGCATTCCGTCTTTGCGTGACATATTTATTCATTGGTCTGTACTGCACAAACAGACTTTCAAGCATGTAATAAGTGGAGTTTCAACTTGTTGGCACCTCCTGGATGAGTGCTGTAACTGGCATTCTATGCTCACATTGAATGATCCTCAGCTGTTTTGGGGCATTAAAAGAATGGTTGAAATGTGTGCAGATTCTTCTGCTGGTGGTCAGTAAGTTGCTGACTCTGTCTTTTTTAGAAAGAATTGAACAATTATGTTAATGCAGTGCGGCAAACACAGAACCCTGAAATAGCCACCATCGGACATGACCGTAACTAAATTACTGCCATTGTCTGTGGCAACAAAACCAATGTAAGCCCTTTTGGGCGCAGCCATTCAAAGACCTTTCTGTCAAAGTCTTCCAAAATATTTTCAGCTGTATGAGATTTCTCCATGGCAAACATGGCTACAGTTGCATGTTTTCCAGTGGCATTACAAATCTCAGCAGTGTCAACAACACCAGCTGCAGATATCTTTGCTCTAACCGCCACAAAAGAGATCCAGTGTGCTGTGAAGTACATGTATTCAGTGGCTTGGCAACTGGTCCACATGTCTGTTCTCAGTTGGATACTGTGAACAGCACTCTGCTGCAAAGCTTGTCCAAGCAATTTCATTTTGTCATGATATAGTGCTAGAACAGCAACTCTGGTGAAATAAGACCGTCTGGGAACCTTCCATTTTAGGCAGATGGCTGTCACAAATTCAAGAAAACCCACTTCTTCTACAAGAGAAAAAGGGAGGAGGTCCAGCGCTAACATTTTAGCCAGCTTCACATTGTACAAACATGCCCTTGGGTGGTTGTGTTCATACTGCCCCTTCGACCTAAACATGCTGAGAATGGAAGGCTGGATTTTTTCTTTTCTGGTGCCACTGATGCAGGTGACATCTTGTTGCCAGATGTTGTTAGGCTAAATGCATGTTTTTTCATTTTGGTACTGTCTTGCCTGGGACCCCTTGGTGTCTCAGCCTGACTCTTTCTCTTGTGCCACTGCAATGTTGCTGATGAGGATGTGGGTGGTACCACTGCACTACTGGTGACAGGGCTGCTTTGTGTACCAGAGAAAATGTCTCCCTCTTGGTCACCTTCCACCGCAATCGTATCTTTTACTTCTTTATCAACAGCAATGGGTGCAGTTTTTTGGCCCTGAGGTGCGCCTCCCACTGGACCAAGTGGTGTTTTTTCAGATGAATTGTTTGGCCTCCGGTACCATAGTTTGTACCATGCTTTCCCAGATTAACACCTTGTCCACGAATGGAGCATTTAGCAATGTTCCCCTCCTTCGTGCTATCTGAAAAGAATTCCCAAAGTGGGGAGGTCAACTTTCTGGCGCAGCTGCTGGTGACACTTGCAATGCTGAATAAACTGGTGGGTGGGCGTGAAGTTTTACTCTCTGCAGTACCTACTTCTACTGAGGTGGTACTTGTGGTGGATGGGGGCGGCTGCCAGCAAAATATGGAAGCTGGAGGAAGTATTGGTGGTATGATCTGTGTTGGTGGTATTCGTGCCACATTCCTCCCAGCAATTTGGGATGGGGTAATATCGGTCTCCACTGGGGCGGGACTAATGTCCATGATGATGACTGGCTCGTCATCATCCTCCTCTTCTACATCTACCTCCATAACTCTAAGGCTTTCTGGAACCTTCCTTTTCCCTAGCCTTGTCTTATAGCGTGTCTCACACTCTGACTGAGGTGGGATCTAAGTGGCGCCTAGATCATCAGAAGGGGAGCTTGCAGAAGAAATTAATGGACTGACCCTCCTTTTCCTTGCTGGGGATCTGGAAGACAATGGATCTTCTGAAGGAGTAGCTTGCTCTTCTTCCTCTGCTGGAAGTTCTATCTCCTGAATTGCCCCTACTTTGGGAGGAACAACTACTATTGGGGCAGCTGCAGCTGTTGTTGCCTACTTATCTCAGTTCCCTGCATTGATTGGGGAATACTTTGCGATAGCGATAAGTCAATTTAAATATCACTGCTTGTCGGCATTGTCGTGATTAGACTGGTTGCCTCTGCGACAGACATGTGCTTGGGCCTAGGTTGGTGGGGTGGGTCCACTGATGCCAGGGCGCTGTTCTCAGCATGCTCCCCAGACACCGCTACTGCAGGCACAACTTTTTGTTTCCCAAATAAGATCTTGGGAAACATACCAGTCTTGGTAAGTGGCAGTGCCTTCTTCTCACTGGAAACCTTCTTGGTACTGGAGGACCCGGTACCTTTCTATAGGGCCATCTTCTTCAGATGTCAGCAGCATGCAGTTGCACAAGTTGAAGAAATGTCTGTGGTCACACGTCAAGGACGCCTGTCTGGCACTACAATGGGTGATGAACCCTCCTCTTTTGCGCACCTAAAAGCAAAGAAGTAAGAAGAACATCATACTACTAGTACAAACAAAGAAATATAATATATAACTTTGTGTGGGGTCACACTTATTATTAATATTACATTTATTACCATAGTGATTAAAAAAACCATAACAATACAGTGTAGACATTTGTGCGACTGACAATAACAAGGGCTTTCATGGTTGGTGTACTAGTGTACAATACACTGATATCAGCAGCATGCAGTTGCACAAGTTGACGAAATGTCTGTGGTCACACGTCATGTGACATCGTGTGCAGCAGGACGCCTGTCTGGCAGTACAATGGGTGATGACCCCTCCTCCTCTTTAGCGCACCTAAAAGCAAAGAAGTAAGAAGAACATCATACTACTAGTACAAACAAAGAAATATAATATATAACTTTGTGTGTGGTCACACTTATTATTAATATTACATTTATTACCACAGTGATTAAAAAAACCATAACAATACAGTGTAGACATTTGTCAGACTGAAAAAAACAAGGGCTTTCATGGTTGGTGTACTAGTGTACAGTACACTGAGGAAGAATAATAAAGAAGAAGAACAACAACGAAAATACAAATGTAACGGACCCTGTTTGGTAGTGTGCATCATGTGGGATTCAGCTTTCAGAGAGCTGCAGCAAACAATGGATAGAAGCAATAAGCCAAGAGGAAGAAAGGAAAGACAAAGACATGCAGGCCTAATGTAGAAGCACACTGGCTGCCTTCACAAAATGCCTGCCAGCCACATAGCCAGGCCACAACAACAAGAAAGGTAAGACAGAAAATACAGGCCTATGGCAAAATCACACTGGCTGCCTTCACAAAATGGCCACCAGCCACATGGCCAGGCAAGCAACAACAAGAAGCAATAAGCAGGAGGCCTGGTAAACAATGAACTCAAGCAGCCCTATTATGACACAGACTTTACAAAATGGCCTCTTGCCACACGTAGAGGCTCAGAAAAGGCAAATGCTGGTCCACTATTACAATGAAACATACTTATGCACTGGCCAGACAAAGGAGGCATGCTAAACAGCACAACTTTAATACAGCAATGCCAAAAACGAAAATCCACAGCCTAAAAAAGGTTTGCAAGTTACACAACAACCACACACATCCAACAAAGGCATTTATTTAACACACATGAAAAAAGTGAAAAAGGCAAAATAAACACATTTTGCATTTCAATCCAATGCCATCCATGCCCTAAATGATGTTTAAATTCAACAGATACCACAGAAACAGTTGTTTCATGCACCCATAAGTAGCTCTGGGCCTACTGGCTGCTAGGCCTATTGGCAGCCTACTGGGCTAGTGAATTAAATACATATTGCAAATTGATTTCAAAAGTTGGAGAAAATAGAGTGAACTTTGAAACATGTTTCCTTTAAGAAAGAAAACAAGAAGAAAAATGACATACAATGAAACAACTAGGCTCCTACTGAACCTACAGGCCACCCACCACAATACATTTTTTTTAAAACTATGAAAAGTACAAATAAATTTAGGACCAATGCCCCAATCAAACAAACAACACCATTTTCCCAAATTACTTGGGAAATCGCAAATCCAAAAGTCCTCAAATCCAATGATATATGATGCAGCAGACACATAGGGGCCTATTCCGATGTCGGACGGACATAAGTCCATCTGACATCGGGCAGGAGCGGTATCTGAGCAACCTGCTGTCGTCGGTTACACCCCTGCTAGTACGATACAACCGAACAGGGTTCGGTCGCATTCGTATACCTTACAATGCAGGCATGCTTTCCGACCGGAAAGCATGCTTGCAATGTAGAAAGCAGGGGTGCAGTTCATCCCTGCACCCTGTGGCTGGCACCCCAAGGTGCCTGCCACAGGGTGCAGGGATCAATGCCAGGCCGCCATCCGGAGGCCTCACACCCATGGAGGCCCTGATGGAGGCCCTCAGTGACAGCTTCCGACTGCCTTTTCCTGCCAGACAGACTAGCACGAAAAGGCAGTGAAAAGCTGCCATCGTACTCCCTCTGTCGCACAGAGGCGACCAGGGGAGTACTGGAGGATTTCCGGACTGCGGACAGGCTCTCGGAGCCTGTCGTCCACAATCTGAAAATCCGAGTCGGATTCCTTCCCGACCGAGCCCATCGGAGTGACTCGGTTGGGAAGGAATCCAGCCGGCACTAACCGATTAGGTCAGAAGGGCTCTGAACATGGTTCGGAGCCCTTCCAGAAGAAATCGGAATAGGCCCCAAAGAAGCATCCTTCCCGCTCCAAATCCAAATGAAAAGTGAACACGAGATGGACAAAGAACTGTGAGGAGCCTGCTGGACAGGAACAGGAAGTTGGAGACACTGGGGCACTTCCTTCCTCTTAAAAAAAATTAAAAAAGAAAAAGGACTCCTTGCACAATAAAGTACAGCCAAATATCAATCTGAGAAGTTTTTTTAATCCAAATCATCATTTCGAGAAGGTTTTGGTGCTGCTAGAGAGAGATTCTTCTCCAGATTGCAAATTCTGTGTGTTCGGGTTCGTGATCTTCACAAAACTTCCGCCTGGAGTCCGATAGCACACCCGAATGACGTTTTCCCAATCGCACACTCTCGCTGGACTGTGCGGCCTGCTACCAAATCTCATGGCGCTCGCGAATGGATGGGAAATCTCATCGGCAATTACAGGCATCCTGGTAAGTCACCTCTACATGTGCATAAAGGCATTTTGAGCACACGAACACAAAGAAAACTCTGCTCCGGTTTGGAGCGCAGAGTTTTCGGTAACTTTGCGTTCTACGCGGAATGTGGAGTTCTCAGAAATCCGCAAACTCCACGAGTGGAGGGGAGTTTTGCACCCAGGCATAGTTTGAACCTTGAAGTTAGTCCCAAACAGCCATTGTCTCAGCTTCTTCGGGGACCAACCCATGGCAAAGGCTTCCCTTTCAATGGCACTCCAATGGTGCTCTCTAGGGAGAAGTCACCTGCAGATATAGGCAACTGGTTGAGCCGGGCCCTCATCATTAGTTTGCATCAGCACAGGCCAAGTCCCATGTTCAGAAGCATCTCTTTGGACAAGGAACTCCTTTCCATGGTCCAGTGCCTTCAAGACAGGTGTGGAGCACATAGCCTTTTTCAGGGTGTCAAAGGCCTTTTAACATCCTGTGGTCTGGATGACCTTGTTAGACTGCTATTTGGAGGCATGGTCAGTGAGTGGAGCCACAATGGTCCCATAACCCTTAAGAAACCTCCTGTAGTACCCAGTCAGGCCAAGGAAGGCCCAAACTTGCATCTGGGTTTTGGGAGCCTCCCACTCAAGAATGGAATGGATGTTGGGTTGAAGAGGTTAGACTTGGCCTCCAACAAAGTGACCTAAGCACACAACAAAACTGCGCCCTAACTGGTAGTTACTGGAATTGATAGTTAGGCCTACCTGATGCAGGTCTTGTAAAACCTCCGTCCCTGGTGGAACTAAAGACAGCTATATCATCTAGATATGCAGCACTAATGTTGTCCAGGCTGAGAGTACTCGATTCACCAACCTTTAGAAGGTGTCAGGAGTACGTTTGAATCCAAAAGGCAGCACTTGAAATTGAAAGTGGCCTTCTGAAGTCGAAAATGCTGACCTCGACTTTGCTCCATGGGGAGTTCAATCTGCCAGTACTCTGATGGTAAATCAAAACTACTTATTTTGTAACAATTCTGACTGCACTAAGTTTGTTAATTCATTCATCTGCCCTTGGAGTGGGATGTGCATCAGTTTTAGAGCTCTAGGGGTCCTAGCTCACACTGGAACAGGATCTTGTCTGTACCATTCGCTTGATGTCCACTCCATTCTGATGGTCCTAATCCCTTCCTGTCAGGCTGGCACTATGTGCCACTATTCTGTCTACGAGGGCCGAGATTTACCAAGCAACACTCAGCAGTTATGCCACAGGGATCTGAGACATGATCTCATCCCTCACACCGAACATCATCTTCCTCACAGAGACTTGGTTGAACCCCACCTCTGCGCCAGACATTGCCATTGTCACACTTGAAGGCTACAAGATAACACATCTGGACCATATCACCAAACACAGAGGTGGAATTGTGTTAATTTACAAGTACACCATCCACTGGACTCAACCCCGATAATGGAGCATCTCAATTTCCAACTTCACACAGAGAGAAAAAGCACCATCTGAGGCGCCCTCACATACAGACCACTAGGATCATGCCCCAAATTCTGCAACGCCATCCCCTACCTCAAAGCCCGGATCGGCATTGACTCTGAGCACTACATCTTCCTCCTGGTAAGCATGAGCAACATCAGCCTCAAAAACCTTGTCACCAACCCCACCCATATAGCAGGGCACACCCTCGACCCCAATTTTATGTCCGGTGACAGAGTCAAGTACACCCAGATCACACAGTTCACTTGGATAGACCACTACTGTGTTCACTTCATCATCTGTCACCAAATTTTTCAGGTGATTCGTTAAGGGGTGGGGGGTGCAAAGATAAAAGGGAGTCTTAAAAATGCATGTTTCCACCAATGCAGTTCTAGGGCATTTAAACTTGGTGATAACTGTCACTGCTGTACTTTTGCTGTATTTCACATAATTTTGGGAAACTAATGCTGTACATGCCTGTAAACGTATTTAAAAAAATATAAATCAGTTTCCCTACCTATTACTTTTTTCCCTCTTCTGTCCCTCTACTACCCTTCTCAATCCAAATAACTGACTAACATATTCACCACTCATATTACTTCCATATTTCACTATACTAAATCACCACTAATCCTTTATGAGTTCCGGATTCCCTGATCTTGGACAAGGTGCAGCGTACCAGCAAGGACGGAAGAACGCATGCAATTTTGGTCATGGGAACTTGACATCCCGGGCAGATGTTTAAAAGAGAAGCACAACATATAATACATTGCTCCGTGGGACTACGGTTCTCCTCATAGCCTCAGCTGTGTTGACATTAAGATAAAACAAAAGTGTTTTTATTAGTCTTTTAATCTTCTCGTGTGATCGTGAAAATCTCGAAAGAAAAAAAACTTGAATACTGTGACAATTGCAAAACTAAAGAACTTTTCCTAAAGGGTCTCAGGGCCAGATGTAGGAGCCTTAATACCGGTCGGAAACGGCCGATTTAGGCCGTTTCCGACCGGTATTTGGCTTTTGACATGTGGGGGCCGTTAAATTTACCGATTCTGTAAAATACTGAATCGGTATTTTTACCAATTCGATAAATCAAATTGTAGGTGGCACTCCACAGCGTGCCACCGGCCCTTAAGAGTCGGTATCAGGTGTGCATGCACATCTGTGCATGCACACCTGTGCAATGTGACACACAGACATGCCCTTAGGGCATGTATGTGTGCCACATGGCACACAAGCCGGCACTTGGGATGCTAGAGGGTGTCAAAGTGACACCCCCTGCACCCTTGCTGGTTTCGGTATTTACCGATTAGGTAAATACCGAATCAGTATTTCCAATTGATTCCTATGGGCTCAAAAGCCCATAGGAATCAATGGGGAATACCGATTCGGTATTTACAGAATCGGTAAATACCGAATCTTACAGATTCGGTAATTCCCCTAAAATATTTACCTACATCTCCCTCCTTCTAATTTACCGATTCATATATACCGAATCGATAAAATTCTGTATTTATGAGTCGGTAAATTAGTTTTACCTACATCTGGCCCTCAGTTTGGTACTTTTCACAATGCTTCTTTTTCTTCTAACCTCTCTAAACCTTCACCCAAAAAAGTCTAAAAACGATTTGTGTTTTCTTGATTTAAAAACTAATAATACTTTTGGGGGAGTGGCAGCCTTCTCCTTCCTCTCCCAAGCAATGTATTAAAACATCCACAGGGGATGGAAAAGTCCCATGGACAAATCAAGCTTAATAATTGGCCGAGGAATTTCAAGTGCATATCTTCATGGAGTTATTTAGGCTCATTAGTACATGGGAGGAAAGACTTGGGTCAATTAAGCTTTATTATTCCACGGAGACATTGGTCAAAATCAATGATCCTTACTGCTTGACCATGTTATTCTCAATGCTCCTTCCTGTCTTTGGACATGAATGTTCATTACAGGGAAGGGATCATTAATGCTCATTACTGCATGGCGTCACTTATGCTGATTAATGGTAGGGCCCGTTGATGTTCCTTACTTTGCAGGAATGCTCAAATCATTATTGCTGGAGGACTCTCCCTAATGCTGATGCAATTGATAATTATAAATGGTGCCGCCTTTGAGCCTCATTATTATTTGGGCCCATTAATGTTCATTATTGTATGGGACCGTTTATACCTTATTAATTATTAGTGCCACTGATGCCTATTAATACAGCTCCCCACTGCTTGAGCACATTCATGCTCATTACTGCTACAGACATAGAAGCCTATTACTGCCTAAGGACATTGAAGTTCATTAATATTTGAGACCATGGATTATCATGCTTCATGATGTCTTTGATGGTCATTCTGTCTTTGGCCTACTCATGCTCATTACCTTATGTCGTCAACAATTGATGTTCATTTCTTTCTGGGATCATTGTTGCTCATTACTGCCTGGAGCCATTGGGGTTTATTATCCAACTGGATCATTAATGTCGAGGTCATTCTGGATCATTAGTCGCTGATAAAAATTGAGGCTCACTACTGCTTGTTTTTTTGTCTGCATGTGAGCCTTTAGAATTGTATGGTGAGGGCCTACTTTTCTGTGTGTGTAGGTGTTTTCAGTTGTGTTTGTGTGTTTTTGGTTGGACATCTGTGAGTTTATTGTTTTGTCCGCATGCCTTCATGAATGTATGTGCATTATGTTCCTCTGTGCGTGTATTGTACAAAGGCCAAAACACGTGTTTCTTTTCCTGTTTAAATTCACCCTGGCTAACAGCACTCTACAGCACAATGTGTTTTCTTTTTTAGTGTCTACATGGGTAATATGTTCCAAACACCTATATTGTTCTCCCCTTTTCTACCATGAGTGTGATTGCAGGGGGATGTCAAACCTTAACAGTGTTCAGTATTTGCTGCACTGTTGTAGTACACCTACATCGGCATTGCAAACATCTAACAGCTGCCCTAGTGTCCACTTGCCAAATGCAATTGTGGTACCTGGTGGCTTTCAACTACTTCAGTGGTCCTTCTCACCTAACCTTTTGTTGGAAGAGGAAGACCAGGATTGCTAATGCTTGCTCCAGTTTTGAATTTACAGTGACACCATAGTAGCACGTATTGCATCTGCCTCTGAGGCAAAGGGTAAGAAGTGACAGGAACAACTCTGCCGTCCTGTTTCAAGGCCTCGTGTGCATTGTATCTGCAAGGAACTCTCACATAAATAACAACCATTAACCAGCACTTGACCAGTGCACAAGGATTGGCATATAGTGTCATTAAATGTGCTTCCTATGAGACCGTCTTCACTTGACAATTCCCCTCATTAAAAGGCCCCTTAGAACTACACGCCACATTTTTTGTCTTTCTTTAATCAAATGCAACCATTTTATGACCTAGAGGTTTGGAATTTTAAAAAAAGAATCATTGAAATTTACCAAAATGAAGCCTTTATTTAGGTTTAGTTAAAATTGATTGGTGAAGGGGAGGGGCAGTAGCAGCATCAACTCAAAATCTAAAAATCAAAGACAGTTACCAGGTAAGGTAGTAACTTTAGCTCGAGTCCCACTCCTGGCTTGTGAAGTGTGAATACTGCAGAGCATATGCCAAGAGGATAGTTAGTGAGTGACTTTGTGGTTGGCTGGATGATTGCTTCAGAAACGTGTATCTATCTATCTATCTATCTATCTATCTATCTATCTATCTATCTATCTATCTATCTATCTATCTATCTATCTATCTATCTATCTATCTATCTATCACAGAAGCAAGCTCTCTGATTGGCTGTTTTTTGAAATTTTAGAAATGAGATGGCATCCATTACTGTTTACTGTGAACAATTGCAGGTTTTGTGGAAATTAAGTAAAAAAGCTGTGTAAAGGGGCAGCAGAAATGCATCATGTCCCCCTAGATTTGGAGAAGAGTGCTCTTAGAGAGAGAAGTCTCAAAGGAAAGGGCAGTCTATGCACACAGCCTCCTACACACACCTGTGATTTGAGCGTGAGATGTGGAAGGAGAGGCCATTCCATCTCCACTCACCACTACGCACACCCATCATTTGAGAGAGAGGTCTTAAAGGAGAAGCCAGTTGCTCTTCATACACCCTACTAAGGACACCTGAGTGTGAGATCTGAAAGGAATGGCCAGTCCATCCCCACTCCCTACTATGCACACCCATCATCTGAGAGAAAGGTCTGAGCAGGAGGCCAGTCCCGCTCCATGCTCTACTATACATACCTGTCATCCGAGAGGCAGGTTTGAAAGGAGAGGGAAGTCACCCCACACATCAAAGTATGCGCACACATTGTGCAAGAGAGGGTTGTCATTGGGCATGTTAGTCCTTTGCATATACTGCTTTTTCCTTACAATGGTGTTGCGATCTCGTGAGAATCCCATGATGGTAGAATGTAACCTTCAGTGAGTGAAGCTTGCTGCATGAGGATCGTTTGTTCTCGCAAGACTCTTATGAGCCCGCATGAATAATTAATGGGCCTGGCAAAAGGTTTAGTGCGATCCCACAAGAGTTTTGCAAGATCTTACAGGGAGAAGTTAAAAAAAGGGCCAAGGTCATCCAATAGTTAATTAACATTCCTATTAAATGATTGAGAAAATGCTGTGACGTGATTGGCCACAGAGCCAGAGATAGCTCAGACTGTCCATGGTGCTTTAGAGGACAAGGAAGTCTGTTTGCTTTGTGCTCAGCAGATGTGACTTATCTGAGATATTGCTATTACTAGAGTAGAAACCATGCTCACTGTTAAGTAAGGTCTATCAAGAGGAATGTACTTTATACACTTTTATGGAACCAGGGTTGAGGGCATGTTATAATTTAATTGTGAAAAAATTTGAGGGTGTGGAATTGTTCAGGAGAAATGAATAACAAGTTAGTGGTACACTAAATATAAATATGTGATTGTGGGTGGAACATGTAAAATGTTTATTGAAGATCGAGATGAATCAATTTTGTCAATTATTGGCCAGTATTAAAGTTTTAATTTTCTTATTATTTTGTCTTTTTGTAGGAAAAACATTGAAAACACAGATTGTGAAAAAGAAAAGTTGTCAAAAAATATTGGGAGGAGAAAAAGAAAAGTTGTTCGCTACTCAAGAAACAGTAAAGAATAACTGTTGGAAAAATCAGGAAAGAATAACTGTTGAAAAATTAGGAAATAAACTATTAATTGGAGAAGTGATTATGTTCTTATTGCTTATTGGCTCATTTGTGGTCTTGCACAACCTTGCCCTGTGCTGGTCTACTTGTCTATATTGAAAGAATCATATGCATACATTAGCAGTAAAAAATAGTCTTATTCAGTGAATCAGGATTATTGTGTTGTTCAGCAGTAGGTACCTGAGCAGGCATAGTGTATCGAGGTTGAAAAGATGTGGAAGTGCATGAAGAGCTCTTGAATTCAACAGCAACAAGCTTACTGTGTCCAAGCTCTCCTTTGTGAACTCCTTTTCAAAAACTGTATGCATACTTAAAGCATTGTCAAATGTAGACTGGTATCTAGTCTGGCAAAGGATGGGTGCAGCGAAGTAGCTCATAGCTTTTGCCTGGAAGGCCCAGGTTGTCCCCCCCCCCCATGGATTCCTGTTTCCCATGGCTGGAGCATTTGTTGGACAAACTTGCCCTTTCAGAAAAGAAAACCTCTGGCAGCCTCTGTTAGATTACTCTTCCAGACTGGAACACCTCTGCTTTCTCCTCCCTAGACTTCAGCCCTTCATTTGTTTGACTGAATGCTTCTAAAAGCATCCTATTGTGGCCCAGGTTTCTCCCAAACCCAACACAATAGGGATGGCCTTGGACATCCCTGATACTTCACCCTCACCTCCTACCTCCACATATTCCTCCTCCTTTTCCTTTTCCCCTGCCTGTAGCCTAGGACAGCACAATCTCCTGGACTATCAAACTGGCGGGGTACTGCTCGGGCTTTAAACTTTGTGATTTTGCTGTTATACTTTGTTGGGCCCGTTGGCTTTATTTCTCTCGACTAAGGACAATACCGGTTTCATCCTCATCATCCATACACACCCACTGCATAGCTGCTTTAGGGCTCTCCTTACAGGGGCTGGGAAGGTGACATAAGGCAAGTCTATCTTCCCCAATATTCAAGATAGGTGATTTGGTATCTGAGTTCACCAGCCGCTCATTTCACTCATTTATCACGTTGTCCTTTTACAATCTTTGTATACGCTCTCTCCTGTGATGGTCTTGTTACTGCTTCATCTTATTTCTGATGGTGCTTTTCACACGCGCCACAGTTATAGCACAATGTCAGTGCGACCATGTGCCAATAATTGCATGTCTTTTTGTGGCTCGTTTTTTGCAATTGTACTGATGTCATTTGTGTGAATTGTATGGTTTGTTGAAAATTCAATAAACATATTCTGAGCAAAAGAAAAACTGTATGCATGAAAAACTTTGCTGAGACTTGTATTTACCACCTAGCCTCACATGAAAAAACAACCATACCAAAGATTGTTTGGCAAGCTGAGGTGGCTTGAGTGCTGCAACTACACAAGACTGCACATCATAATCTGATGAAGGCATTATAAATTATTGAAGTTGATTGTATTGTTTGTTGCACAGTTATTGGAACCGTTTATTAATAATGTTGTATTTTTGTTATGTTTGTTAAATTATGTTATTGTAATGAAAAAAGGTTTAAAGTTACTTCTGATTTGTTTGTTTATTAGTTGTTATAGAGTTGAATAATATTACAGTATTGTAATGTTGATAAAAACTGCCAGTTCTGCCTTTAGGGTGGCAGAAGTGCTCCTGCATGGATATGTATCCATACGATACTATGGGCATCTTTAATGCTACATAAAGCTGGTGATGGAGAAGTCATTTATTTGAATGCCCTAGTATGATGACTTATCATGCAACACTGAGGTCTCATTAGAGAGATCAGTTTTGTTTCACACTGTCATATAGAGGCCTCTCATACAATAAAAAAGGTCTTGTCACAGAGGCCAATGAATCTTCATACTCTACAACACACTGCTATCAGCAGATGTGATAGTGGATAGGGGAGTTATTTTGCATATGTTACTATATGTGTTTGTGACTCTGGAGCGACGTTTCAGCAGAGAGGTGTATCTGTCTACACCCTCCTACACATGTGTGTCCTCATAGGGAGTTGTGTGAGAACGAGCTCAGTGTGTACGCACATTCAAATATACACACCAGTTCTCCAAGCAACAGTTCATAGCAGAGAGGCTAATCAATTTCATACCCTACTATGGAAATTCATCACCATAAAGAAATGTATGAGCGGAGAGAGCAGTCTACTCACAGCCTACTTTGCACATGTGTTCGTCTTGGGAGATTTTTGACTTGACAGGGCAGTGTGTCTCCATACCCTAGCCTCTATAGGTATTATGCAAAATAGACTTCTTAATGTGGAAGTAATTTCTTCCCCACACATTACTTGTACATATGTAATCTTGAAGAGAGCTGTTACCCGAGAGATAAGCCCCATTTCGCATTCTAATTTGCATGCCCATCTTCCAAGGGACAGGTCAAAGGAGAGAGACCAGTGTCTCTCTACATTCTACTACACAGAATTATCACCCAAGAGAGATGTGCCAGCAAAAAAGACAGCTTATCCCGACAACCAACTATGAATACCTGAGAGGTACGTTTCTCTCAAAGACTACTACAGGCACCGCCCACCCTGGAGAGATGTGTTAGGAGAAAGGGCACTCCCTTTACAGACAGTACTGTGTATCCCTGTTGATTTAATGAGAGGAGTCAGCAGTGAGGCCACTAGCTGCCCACATCATACTACACATCCATCCTGGAGATAGGTGTTAGTGGAGTGTGGAAAATTAATACGGTTTGGTAAACATTATCTGCGCCATCTTGCCTTTTCCCCCGATGCCACACTTTTTGTCGTGCACACCCGCCATTTTAGGTGCCTTGGTCAGAACCACACTCTGCACGCCACTGACCCCTAGCACGGCTCTTCGCCCTCACAAGCACATCCCCTGCACGCTGACAGCCCCCGCTCTCACATCTCTTAGGTCATAAACCCCTCTTCCACGCAGCTCTGCCTCAGAACCCCATCCTGTCCCCAGCGCGACACTTCCCTCCATCCCTTTCATGGTCCCGGATCCCTTGATAACACCCCTCTTTCCTTTGTGCCCATTTGTCTCACTCGTTCTCAAGCTGCCACCTGGCCCTGCGGATACTGTCATTTCCCCCTTCCTCCTGTACAGTGGGAAACACCCCCCCCCATCAAAGGACCCTTGAGCTGATCAAAGCCCCCACCCCATGAGATCCGATCAACCTCACACATTCCGTGAATCGGCGGAATGTCCAGCTGCGCGATAATCATCATCCATTGTGACCAGGGTGGGGACTTCAACTGTAAATGTGTGTGGGAACGGGCCTGAAGCGAGGATTCCGAGGATGACTTTCCGTACATCAAAGGGTTGACAGAGATGTGTTTTATGCAATAAAGTAATAAACTTGTGTATAAGAGGCCAGGCCTCTGAGATGCAGTTAGAGCACCTCGAGAAGATACCCTGTTGTCTGATTTGATGTGTTCTGCTCCGTCGGAATAAACTTCTGTTTCCTGCCTTCCAGTCTCCAGCGCCTGCCTCTTTGTTTGGTAAACTTGAGTGGGTATAGAGGCGGCTAACGCCGGGCAACTTCGGAAAAAGGTCTTCTGCCTGTACCTTTTTTCAACAATTGGCGTCCCAAACGTGGGGCCCATCAGCGACCAGTGGATCCAGTGGGAGAGGTCCTGACGACAGAGTGAACGACTGCAACGATCGGGAGTGCACCTGTCCGATAGACCCTCGTCTGACAGCCGATCATCCGAACTTCACTGGTTCCGAACAGACCTCTCTCGAGTGATCTACGGTCCTGACTGGGAACCATCAGGAGTGCCGCGAGGACTACGAAGAATAGAGGACGATCGGGCGCTGGATTCGGAAGACAAGAAACTGTCCATGCGGTCCGGGTAAGGTCGTGTAAACACGACGAATTGCGAAATGATTGATTGTTTGGAAAATACTAGTATCACTCTTTGTTGATTCGTTTTGGAGATTCGCTGTCTGCAAACGGAGAAACAACAGGCTCTCCCTTTGCAAGCAGAAAAGGATAGGTAACGCAGACTTTTGTCCCCATTGTCATCCATCGCGCCTATCCTTCTCCCCCACTGATTAATTGATTGAACCCGAACTACTGTTCGCGGATTGTTTTCTGGAGATTCCCTGTCTACAAACAGGAAAGAACAGGTTCCCTCTTTGCAGATGTTGAAAGGGTAGGTAACGCAGACTTTTGCGGACCTACTTATTCTCCCCACTGAATTGTTTGATTGACCGAACATTGACTGCTCGATATTGGTTCTTGAGGTATTCACTGCCTGCAAACAACGTAGAATAGAAATATTCTGTCTAGTCTTTGCACACAGTGATAAGATAGGTAGTGCTGACTCTTGTCCCCATTTCCGTCATGCCTGTCTTCTCCCCACTGATTGGTAGCCTGTTTAGCCCGGACCGCTTATTAGAGATGAACCATCCGGCTCCACTGGAAGGCACCCCTAATAAGGACATGTTCATGAAGCATGGACTGATCGCTATAGCATATAGCAAGCTGTGGCATAAATATACGAAAAAGGATCGAGAAAGTCAGTGGCCACTGATAGGATCCTTCGATGATGATAAAATGAACGCGCTAGAAACAGCCCTTGGTAAAAACAAGACAACGCCCACTATGCTTGATAGTTTCGGCATGTGGCGCAAAGAAACTGAACAACGTAAAAAGAAAACTGAGAGTAGGTTGGGAAAAGAGCTGCGAAAAGCAGCCCACCTAGCTGCTCAGAAACTAGAAGAAGAGATAAAAGAAAGAGAGGAAGCCAAACAGAAACTAGAAATAGAAACATCAAACCGGTGTCCAGTTAGAACGCCCTCTACGCTCTATCCTGAATTACCCTCGAAACAACGAGCCAACGATGATCTGCTGTTAGGTCCTCCGATCATCTACATGCCCCCTCCATATGCCCCTTCCCAACTCTTAGCACAGCACCCACCACCCCCAGGTACAAACGAGAGTAGTGCCACAGCTTCGGCCCCCACGGCCTCTGTGCCGGCCGAACTCCTTGTATTAGATACTACACAAACAACAACGTTAGGCGACCCCGAGACCCGAAGGGCCGGTTCTGCAAGAACAAACAGATTAAGCAAAGATGAGCGAGCAGGGATTGACAAGATAGCAAGGACACTGGTAGAAAGAAAGGAAGATGAAGAGTATATCACAGATATGTTTAAATCGTATACAGGAAGTCACAGACGACACTTTACCGTTCGACTGTGTTACTATGTCTTGAACGCATACGAGGACCGATATCGAGACAAAGGTCCCGAGAGCCTAACGACTCTGTACCGGAAGGTCGATATCGGGGATGAGGGCGAGTGTGATGTGACGGACCTCCTTACGCGCACGCTTGAGGTTTTCCGCCACCTCACTGAACAAAAATCGGGAACTAAAACCACGACATCAGTAGTGACCGAACCACAAACTGAGCAATCTAACGCCATGATGCCGATACGAGAAGCTGCCCCTTACTGGGTTCCTCCACGAGGTGAAGGGACTCACGATGATGCAAACCACAAAGATGCAAAAGGAAGGGTAGTGTACAACTGGGTCTACCAGCCGTGGGACCGGCAAGAGATTCTGACGTTTCTGCCTGATCTACGTAAAAACCCCACTGCCTTCTATACTGAGTTAGCTACAGCCCTAGGTTCAACGATTATGACCCTGGCTGACATCGACTTGTTCTTCGGGTTATGTCTACCAGCTGATGTGTGGAAGCAAAGCAAATCCGGAAGGTCGACCACCTTGAGCTGTTTGGACATACCTGGTCACAACTCGATGGCATTGATAAACAACGAGAACCTGGACAAAAGCCTTTGAAATCCATTTTAGACCTACCAGATAAAATCGTCCAGAAATTAAAAACCCTAATTCCAGAAAAGAAAGTAGACTGGTCGATAGTAACGGCCTGTCGCCAGAAACCCCAGGAGGATGTATCAGATTACTTCTCCCGGTTTGAAACAGTGTTCTCTGATTACAGCGGCCAGGACATGACCTCTGCAACCGGACACCATCTGTTCATCCAGAATTATGTTAAGGGCTTGTCACCAGAGGTCTCCCAGAAACTGCAGGCCAGCGAGAGTAGTTGGGCAGCCTCCAAACCTACGGCTATCCTCCAAATGGCCCAATATTACGAACATCAGAAAAATGAAAACGATAGAGCAACAGAGAAAAAGAAGAAAGACTTGAAAGAGAGGGTGATGATCGCACAACTGCAAGGGGTGACTATAGGACGTGACCAATACAGGGGAAACTATCAGATGAACGTCCCTAAGACTGCACCCCCCAAGGACCGTACTTCGACTCCCCACATTGGACGTACAGACATTAGAGAGGACCAGTGCGCTTTCTGTAAAGGAACTGGCCATTGGAAATCCCAATGCCCCATCCTTTTGGAAATAATCAGAAACAAAGACCCCAAGGACATAGCAAGTGGACCGAGAAATAAGGGACAGCAGCGAGGGCCCCCAAATGACACGACTAATGACAGATCAGGCAGACCAAATACATTTGATCGACCCAGACAGAACCAATGCCAGCAATCTGACTATGATGACGCCCACGACTTTGCATAGGACTGCCAAGGGCAAGGGAGGGATCCAGTCGAGCTCTATGTTGACCAGCAAGGCCCTTAGGTCACTGCTAAGGTCTTGGGTACAAAGTCTCCATTTCTGGTAGACACTGGCGCAACACGTAGTGCGTTATCTAAACGACTGATTCAAAGAACACCCTTGTCTGGCTCACTCTTAACATCGACAGGTTTCGATGGAACGCCCTCCACTAACCCTTTGTCCGCCCGATCCTCTTCGACTTAGAGAACAACACTACTGACACCACGTTTTTGCTTTCCTCCAATAGCCCTGACGCCATTATGGGACTTGACTTATTGAAACACTTCCGAGCGACAATTAGATGTTCTCAAGGCGGAGTTCGAGTTTTCCTTTACGACAACCCCGTCCTGCTTAGACAGTGCCCTCCCCGACGCATGTTTTCCATCACTGACGCTGACACATCCCTGCTTGACACTCTTCCTCTGCATCTGTGGGCCAAGACGGATTCGGACGTAGGGCGCATGATGATTGACCCAGTGCACATTACTGTCCGACCAGACGCAACACTCCCAAAACTTCCACAATATCGGATATCGCCCGAGGGCGAGAAGGCATTGGTAAAGATTATTCAGTCACTGATAGACGCAGGAGTGGTAGAGGAAGTGGTTAGCAACGTTTGCAACAGCCCTATCTTGCCCATCATCAAGAAACAGGGAGAGGGAGATGAGAAAGCATACCGCTTTATCATTGACCTTCGAGAGATCAACAAAGTGGTGGTACCCCAGTACCCCGTGGTCTCAGACATCACCACCATCCTGACTTTGATTCCTTCTACTGCCACCACCTTCACTGTCATTGACCTCAAAAACGCATTCTTTTCCATTCCCATCCACCCAGACAGCCGATATCTCTTCGGCTTCACCCTAAAAGCCCGCTCATATAGGTTCTGCCGAGCACCCCAGGGCTACACAGAAAGCCCTAGCATCTACAGCCAGGCCCTCAAGAGACAACTGGATCAAGTCCAGTTACCCGATGGAGTGGTGTTAGTGCAATATGTCGATGACATCCTTTTGGCAGCCGACACCACTCCATTAGCAGTTACAGCCACCATTCAACTCCTGCACTTCCTTGCGGAAAATGGCCACAAGGTCTCCAAGAAGAAGTTGCAATTCTGCCAACCCCAGGTCACTTACTTAGGCCACCTTTTGTCCAAAGACGGAAGGAAACTCACTCCCGACCGGATCCAAACCATTCTCGAAACACCTGTCCCTAAGACTCAGAAACAGGTTCGCTCCCTACTAGGCCTCACCTCCTTCTGCCGACAGTGGTTACCAAACTTTAGCCTCATTGTGAAACCGCTGCTTTCTCTGCTAGCCAAAGACGTCCCCTTCCCACTCCCTTGGACCCCTGAATGCCAAACCTCCTTCACGGAACTACGAGATGCCCTTTGTTCGGCCCCTGTCCTAGGTACCCCCGATTACACAAAGCCCTTCTCCCTTTACACTCACGAAAGGGAGGGGTGCGCTTTATCTGTCCTGACCCAGTCCATCGGCCCAAAGCAACGACCGTGCGCTTACTTCTCTGCCACTCTTGACCCTGTAGCCAGAGCCCTGCCTGCCTGCCTTCGAGCTGTAGCTGCCGCTGCAATCTCTATCCGACAGAGTGAGGGGATTGTGCTCTCGAATCCCCTCACGGTACTGGTACCCCATGCAGTTGACACCCTCCTGAACCAAACCAAGATGCAACACCTGACGAGTGCACGACTGACTGGATACGAATTGACTTTGCTTGCACCCCATATCACCCAGAAAAGATGCACCACACTGAACCCGGCAACTCTGTTACCCTTACCAGAGAATGATCCCAATGTGCACCCTGTGCATGACTGCGTGACTCTTACGGACGAACAGACTAGAAGTAGGGTTGACCTCAGAGACACGGCTTTTCCTGACCCTGACGGAGAGCTGTGGGTGGACGGTTCTTGCATCAAACTCCCCGATGGCACCACTTCAGCTGCCTATGCAGTCACCACGGCTCGAACTGTAGTCGAGACAGCCCGCATCACGCAACGATCTGCCCAGGCAGCGGAACTGATTGCCCTGACACGAGCCTGCATTCTAGCAGCAGGAACCACAGCGAACATTTACACTGACAGCCAGTACGCCTTCGGGGTGGTTCACCATTTTGGGCTCCTTTGGAGAGAAAGGGGATTCTTGACCTCACACGGCACCCCCATCTTGCATGGAGATCTAGTCTCCGCCTTAATCGAAGCTGTCCTTCTCCCCAAGAGGCTTGCGGTCATCAAATGCCAGGCATACAAGAAGGTGACGGACATTATTGGACAGGGAAATGCACTAGCCGACATCACTGCCCGAACGACAGCCGAAAATAGGACGACAACACGTATGTACGTGACCAGGTCACAAGCAGAAAAATGGACTGACGCTAGGGACACTATTAGAGACATTCAAATGGCTAGCACACAACACGAACTGACTGAATGGACACGGGTGGGATTAAAAGATGACGAAGGCTGCTGGCGGACAAAAGACACAAACAAATGGTTGCTACCTGACTCGTACCTGATTCCCATACTGACTATGGCACACTCCCCTGCCCACATAGGATCAGCCCCCATGATTGAACTTGTCTCCAGAGTTTGGCACAATGATAAAATCACAGACTCTGCCAAACGTCTGGTCCAACAATGCTTGATAAGCCTGCAACACAACCCCGGGAAAGGAACTGTAGTACCCCGGGGAGGGTTTGGGGTCCCAAATCACCCATTTGAAGTCCTGCAGATGGACTACATCCAGCTAGACAGATGCCAAGGCCTGAAATATGTACTTGTAGTAGTATGCGCATTTAGCAAGTGGGTGGAAGCATACCCAACCCGTGACAACACTGCTATGGCCACTGCAAAAGTACTATTAAAGGAATTTTTCCCTCACTATGGCCTTTGTCGAATTTTATGGAGCGACAATGGCCCCCACTTCATAGCCGAAGTCATCCAGCTCATCATAAAGGGGCTGGGCATCAAGCAGAAGTTCCACGCAGTTTTTCACCCCCAGTCTGCGGGTCTCGTTGAGCGACACAATGCCACCCTAAAGCTCAAATTGGCCAAGATAGTGGCTACCACGGGTCTGAAATGTCCAGACGCCCTCCCACTGGCATTGCTATCGATGCGTTCCACCCCCACCAAACACCACTTGACACCTTACGAAGTTCTTTTTGGTCGACCCATGAGTGTCTGGTCTGCACCATAACCAACTTCCATTCATGACGTCCCGGACGTCCTAATGTCTGATTATCTGTATAAATTGACTGAAACTCTGTCTGTCATTCATCAGCAGGTGCAGCAGGCCATCCCCGATGCTTCCAGGGGTCCGGGTCACGCCATCCAACCTGGAGATTTCGTGCTGATCTGAAATTTTCAGCGAACGAAAAGTCTGGAACCCAGGTGGACGGGCCCCTGGCAAGTGCTGCTCACCACCCGGACAGCTCTTCGTGTGGAGGGGAAACGGCACTGGCTGCACGCGCACCACTGCAAGAAGGTCTCCTCGACTTTGGCCACAACAGAAAGCATCGATAACCAAGAAGAGCTCCTGAACAAGGACCGACCGTCGCTAACCTGCTATCCTGACACCGAAGCACTTGAACTTGCAAAATTCTCTGATCCTACTGTACCATCCAAAGAAGGGTATTTCCTGCGACGAAAGGAGGAAGCTTCGGCTAAGTAGACCACGGACTAAGTTAAATCTCAGAACGGTGACCTAAACACCACCAAGGGTCATCCGGAGAGACGCTAAACGAAGTCTGTGGTTCTGCCCGCTACCGAGCACCTTGAAGATGATGGAAGCGCCAAATAAGAAGATGATGGAAGCGCCAAATAAGAAGATGATGGAAGCAACAGGAAATACCCACTACAGAAACCCGAAAGCAGACAGACTCCACAGCTCAAAGACAATTGCACTTTTCATCACGATCCTTTTCTGCTTTCTCCTCATGACCACGCTCTGGATTGTGGAAGAAAATGCACCTGCTCACGAAACATTCCTGACCACTGCTCAGCCTACCACCATGAAGGAACATTACCTGATTTCGCTCTCTCCTCAACTCAGAGAAAGACAAAAGGAATTTTGGAATAACTCCTTTGTACAGTTGCTGCACCAGCGCAATCTTGCCACCAACGCCACCAACTGTTGGATCTGTGGGTTGCTACCTCACGCCACTGGACACTCGATACCATTCATCCCTTCACCCTTCTCAGTTCACGGCTCTTGCCTTGCTTGGCTGATCCTCTTGCAAGAAAGCTATAAGGACAATGCCACCTCCAGCAAAACTGTAACGCATTTCTTCCATGAGGTCTGGCGAAACAAAACAAAGACACACTTCTGCCCGCAGACCTCCAACGACTCAATCCACATGGACATCCCTGCTAAAGAACGAATTGAAATGCAGGTGTTCAACAATCCAACCAGACCCACCTTCTCCTACCTGCGGAAACGAACGGCTGCCACTCTGACTGTGGCCCTGTCAGTCATCAACGTCACAGGCCACATGTGCA
Source organism: Lissotriton vulgaris (assembly GCF_964263255.1). Taxonomy (NCBI): domain Eukaryota; kingdom Metazoa; phylum Chordata; class Amphibia; order Caudata; family Salamandridae; genus Lissotriton; species Lissotriton vulgaris. Next base: position 1,067,854,147 of record NC_141696.1, on the reverse strand, counting down.
TAGAAGGGCTTGGGACACAGCTGGTAGGCCGCAGTGCTTGCCGTTTTACCAGAACTTTGGACTCCACTGATCCACCTTCCTTTGTGTCGTCCCCAGATATGTATTTCGTCTGCGGCACAAAAGCTTACACCTGGCTCCCCAAAGGCTGGGGGGGCACTTGTTTCATCTCCTTCATCCTTCCTCCGACTTATGTGGCTCCAGCGAATCATCATAGACAAAAACAAGCCAATGACATTGAACAAGCCGACTCAACAGGAGCGCAGTTCCTCGATGCTATGAAGGGACTTGTTCCACTCTGGGGCCCGATGGCAAACAGCCGTGCCATCCGACATCTGACCCAGGCAGTTGAGACAACAATGAACATCACAGCTGGTATCCTTGCTAACAACACCGCCGAACTTCAAGCGGTCCGCTTGGTGGCCCTTCAGAACCGCCTTGTCCTAGACGTGGTTCTTGCGGACCGTGGTGGAGCATGCCGCATTATTGGGTCCAGCTGCTGTACATACATACCGGACAACTCACCCTCGGTGTATAAAGCCATCGAACATCTTCACAGACTCTCTTCAGAAGTCCACCAGGAACAGGAAGAATGGTCGCTTGGTGGTTGGTTCTGGAACACCATTAAGAACTGGGGCTGGAGACCGTTCACCATTATCCTGATTCCTGTAGTTGTGATATGTGGTCTATGCTTAGGAATTCAATGTCTGCCACCTCTGTGTTCATTATGTACAAATTGTATTTGCCCTAAGACTGTGGACTTTGGAAACGAACGCATGGGAGCATTATATGATGCCGAGGTTAGGAATTTGATGAAGATTGACATTGAGTAGGCAAGTTGGCTAGATATGTTGAAAAGGGAGGACTGTTAAAAGTTAGGCTGCAAACATCAACATCATCGGCGCCATCTTGCCCTTTTTGAGCCCATTCGTGCGCGTAAGCAGCAGCCATTTTGAGCACCATGACCTCCCTGCCCCTCGCTGATAGCCAGCGCGTCTCTCTCTCTCCTAACCTCGCAGGCATCCCCCCGTTTTTAATGAAGTAGCTAGGTTGTAAAAGACTGTGTAGAAATTAGAATGATGTTTGCGAAGTCAAGATTAGATCGAAATGAAGAAATTGTTGCAGTAAACCCTGTTGAAAGTAAAATGTTTAGCCGAAAAATAGGATGCATCGACATAATGGAAAATTGTTTAGCCTATGTTCATTCCTCAGAAAGATATCTATCAGGCCATGGTGATAGCACGTTGCACTTTTTTCGTAAAATACAAAGCCCTGGAGAGCGGTATAGCTTTGTAAGACTCGTACTAGAAAAGTGGGTCTCTGCCAGGAGAACTGATGTGACTGTGATAAACAAATGCAATGAATAAGTATCAGACCTCGTACCACAACAATGAATGTAATACCAACAAATGCCAAAGAAATAGTTACGATGGAAAGTTGTAGGGAATCCAGCAAACCTATCATCAAGTATTTATACGTTGGTTGTAAACCCCAATGTAACGGATGTTTCCCCAGTTGCTTGGAGTTGGGAGAGAAATAGACTTATGTGATTACCTTCCTCTGCCAATTCTCTAAAGACTGTTTTTCAAAACTTATTTAAGGGTACCCTTGTCGGAGGAGAGAGAGACCGGATGTGGGAGCACGCGGCCTGACTGCAGATCGCGGAACACCTGCGACATCGACCAAGGCGGGACTGCAACAGTAAGGAGTCGCAGGACGAGGCACTGTTTCCGACAAAATGAAAGGAAAGGGCTGACCTGATGCCCCTGCTCGATGATCAACATGTGCCGAAAAGTCCCCGCCCTCTGAGCCCGGTCATGGGCCCACCTACCTGAAATTTTCCGTCCCCTTGGTCTGTTCCCGATCTGGCCCTGCTCCATCCCCTCTTCCCCCGACCTGCCACAAGGACTACCCACACACCCCCTTCTTCCACCTGAACTCTTTGACAAACGACGCGAAAAAGAGCAAAAACTGCAGTCCGATTGAATAGGGTTTTGTTGCAAGCTAAAATGAAACTTGGGTGCCCTGTCTAAGGTACCAATGAAAGAACAGTTAGGGCACAGGGCCACAAAGGACCTTTTTGACCAGAAAAACGAGGAAAAGGTCATGCCCTGCAACGCAGGACCCGGAATAGAGCTGAGCGCATAGCTCCACCGCCGGTGCTCAACAGTGCCAACAGAAGACGACAAAGAATGCTGAGAACTCACTAATAATGGTCCACGACAATAAGACACTGGAAAAAAACAACACCCCTCCTCTTCGAACAGTGACACCCCTGATTATCATTTTTACTACGTCTCATTTCTCTCCCAGCCACCATTGTATTGATTACGCTCCGACCGAGTATGAAATGAACTTACATATGTAATAACCTATCAGTTCATATTCCGAATGACTATAAGCATCTATGAAATGTACCCAACGCTATCACTACAGAATAATTTTTATCCGATATTGCATTACTATGACTTCCCTGCAACGAGCTTAACGATGGGCCCGCCTCCTAAGATGAAAGATTTTAAATGTAATGTCTATGCACAGTTCTTTCGCCTAGGTTCCTACTTCTTTACTTATGACTGCCGCAGTAGACATAGATAGGAAATAGGCCAGCAAGATGTCTTGTGAATGTTAAAGGGAGGACTGTGGAAAATTAATACGGTTTGGTAAACATTATCTGCGCCATCTTGCCTTTTCCCCTGATGCCACACTTTTTGTCGTGCACACCCGCCATTTTAGGTGCCTTGGTCAGAACCACACTCTGCACGCCACTGACCCCTAGCACGGCTCTTCGCCCTCACAAGCACATCCCCCGCACGCTGACAGCCCCCGCTCTCACATGTCTTAGGTCATAAACCCCTCTTCCACGCAGCTCTGCCTCGGAACCCCATCCTGTCCCCAGCGCGACACTTCCCTCCATCCCTTTCATGGTCCCGGATCCCTTGATAACACCCCTCTTTCCTTTGTGCCCGTTTGTCTCACTCGTTCTCAAGCTGCCACCTGGCCCTGCGGATACTGTCATTGCCCCCTTCCTCCTGTACAGTAGGAAACACCCCCCCCCCCATCAAAGGACCCTTGAGCTGATCAAAGCCCCCACCCCATGAGATCCGATCAACCTCACACATTCCGTGAATCGGCGGAATGACCAGCTGCGCGATAATCATCATCCGTTGTGACCGGGGTGGGGACTTCAACTGTAAATGTGTGTGGGAACGGGCCTGAAGCGAGGATTCCGAGGATGTCTTTCCGTACATCAAAGGGTTGACAGAGATGTGTTTTATGCAATAAAGTAATAAACCTGTGTATAAGAGGCCAGGCCTCTGAGATGCAGTTAGAGCACCTTGAGAAGATACCCTGTTGTCTGATTTGATGTGTTCTGCTCCGTCGGAATAAACTTCTGTTTCCTGCCTTCCAGTCTCCAGCGCCTGCCTCTTTGTTTGGTAAACTTGAGTGGGTATAGAGGTGGCTAACGCCGGGCAACTTCGGAAAAAGGTCTTCTGCCTGTACCTTTTTTCAACAGGAGAGGACAATGTTTCCCTAAACCCTATTACATATGTGTGTCATTTTGTGGAGAGGTGTCATTGGTTCGGCAAATCCATTCCCACGCCCTAATATAGATGGATTTTGCTTGGGGTGGAGTTCTCAGTGGAGAGGTCAGTACCTCTATTACTTGTTGTACAATACCGAGGCCTTACGTGTGAGATGGGTACCTTCTACACTCTACTATGCCGACTGCTGAGCTTGGGGAATGGTATGACTGGAGAGGCAATGTCTCTTTACATACTACTCTACACACTGGTCACCTTGAAGCAAGGTCTCAGTGGAGAGGCCAGTCCCTCCGCATAGTCTACTATACACAGTTGTTGGCTTTGGGAGAAGTGAGAGTTAGAACCCAGTCTCTTCTCACACACTATTGCACTGTTATCATTCTGTGAAAAGCTCTCATTGGAGATGCCACTTTCTCCTCAAGCCCTACTAATGTGGCTATAAGTCTGCCCCTTCCTTATAGCTCCGGTCCCGCTCTTGGCCGAGTATTGACGCCGAGAGCGCTGGGCGCCGGTTTTGGCGGCCATCTTGGGTCGGGCTAGCTAACTGAGGCAATCGACAGCGCTATAAAAGGCGCTGGGAACAGGTTGCTGGTAACCCTGACATTGCATGCACCTTTCCCCTCCTGAGGCGGAAGCCGGGAGGTCTCTTGTCTTTCCCTGATTTTAAACTGTGTTTTTAAACATTTGTTGTTCGATTGCTTGTAATTTACTACACCTGATTTAATTGGTGTTTGGGACCCCCCAGCGCTCAGCAGTGCCTAGAAATCACTTCTGCCCCATCCTTATAGCTCCGGTCCCGCTCTCGGCCGAGTATTGACGCCGAGAGCGCTGGGCGCCGGTTTTGGCGGCCATCCTGGGTCGGGCTAGCTAACTGAGGCAATCGACAGCGCTATAAAAGGTGCCGGGAACAGGTTGCTGGTAACCCTGACATTGCATGCACCTTTCCCCTCCTGAGGCGGAAGCCGGGAGGTCTCTTGTCTTTCCCTGATTTTAAACTGTGTTTTTAAACATTTGTTGTTCGCTTTCTTGTAATTTACTACACCTGATTTAATTGGTGTTTGGGACCCCCCAGCGCTCAGCAGCGCCTAGAAATCACTTCTGCCCCATCCTTATAGCTCCGGTCCCGCTCTCGGCCGAGTATTGACGCCGAGAGCGCTGGGCGCCGGTTTTGGCGGCCATCTTGGGTCGGGCTAGCTAACTGAGGCAATCGACAGCGCTATAAAAGGCGCCGGGAGCAGGTTGCTGGTAACCCTGACATTGCATGCACCTTTCCCCTCCTGAGGCGGAAGCCAGGAGGTCTCTTGTCTTTCCCTGATTTTAAACTGTGTTTTTAAACATTTGTTGTTCGCTTTCTTGTAATTTACTACACCTGATTTAATTGGTGTTTGGGACCCCCCAGCGCTCAGCAGCGCCTAGAAATCACTTCTGCCCCATCCTTATAGCTCCGGTCCCGCTCTCGGCCGAGTATTGACGCCGAGAGCGCTGGGTGCTGGTTTTGGCGGCCATCTTGGGTCGGGCTAGCTAACTGAGGCAATCGACAGCGCTATAAAAACAGATGGTCATGGCTCCGCGCAGCGGACGCGATCAGCGGACGCGCCGGACCTGCGCCGGAGTCGTGCCAGAGTCCTGCCCGTCTGCGCCCGTCGTGCCAGAGTCCTGCCCGTCTGCGCCCGTCGTGCCAGAGTCCTGCCCGTCTGCGCCCGTCGTGCCAGAGTCCTGCCCGTCTGCGCCCGTCGTGCCAGAGTCCTGCCCGTCTGCGCCCGTCGTGCCAGAGTCCTGCCCGTCTGCGCCCGTCGTGCCAGAGTCCTGCCCGTCTGCGCCCGTCGTGCCAGAGTCCTGCCCGTCTGCGCCCGTCCGTGCCCAGACGGGCCCAGGGCCTGTCACCATGCTCGACACCAGGCTCCACTATGGGAGGGACGCTCTCATCGCCTTACGTCCGCCCCACCCTACTATCTGTAGCTTTGCACAGGCGGGAACTATTCCATTTTTACCTTGTAGAGCCTGTCCTTCCGGCCATAATTCAGTGGCGGTGAAATCCGTTCTTTCCATGGCCTTACTTAATTGCCGGTCCTTGCCGAGCCATGCCATTGAAATTAATTCACTTATTCTGGACCATGAGCTTGATGTGCTGTTCCTCACTGAGACCTGGCTCTCCCCCAGCTCTGGCCCTGATATGGTCAGAGCACTCCCTCCGGGCTTTCATATACTTCACCTTGACAGACCGAAAGGGAGGGGAGGAGGAATTGCCGTTCTTTACAGAGACACGCTCGCTTGTAAGATCCAAAACGGAGGGGTGACTGATTGTGAGAGCTTACAGTTCTCCCTTCGGGTATCACCCACAGTATCTTTAGTAGGCTTGTTGATCTACCGCCCTCCCGGACCTCTGGGCAGCTTCCCTAACTCTCTTTTAGAAGTTACTGCTCTTCTTGCCTCTTCAACTGCCAACTTTGTTGTTCTCGGGGATTTTAATATCCATCTTGATGATCCTACCAATGTAGCGGGAGTTGACCTGCTCGACGACCTTAAATCATTTGGAATCAACTTAGTCAACTCGGGTGTGACCCATGAGAAAGGCCATCTACTCGATCCTATACTCTCTAACTTGGACCATCTCACTCCATCTTCGGCTCTTGCCCTGCCTTGGACAGACCATTTTTTGGTGTCCGCGACTTGGCAATTTGACAGTCCTGTTGCGGTGGTCCCAAGAGTTCACACCCTGGAGAGAGCCTGGTCGAGGCTCCCAGTCGACATCTGGGCGGCACACCTGGAGGCTACGCAGCCCCCTCAGGGAGTCGACCCGATAGTCGCTGACGCAAATTTACATACCTGGCTCGTAGATTCTCTGGACACTCTCCTACCCAAAAAGAAACAACTTACGAGAGGGAAGAGAGTGGGCTCCGCACCTTGGTATTCGTTGGAATTAAGAACCCTGAGGAAGGGATGTAAGAGGCTAGAGCGGTCCTGGAGGAGAGAGTGGAGTTAGGCAAGTCGTAAAGAATATCGTGCGGCTCTGAGCAGGTACAAATCCGCTATTCGAGTGGCTAAAGCAGGATTCTTTGAAGAGCGCATAGGCTCTGCGGCCAACTCTTCTAAAGAGTCTTTCAGGGTCATTAAGGAGCTACTGCATGCCCCCGTACCTCAGGTTCTTCACGAGGACCCTCGCAAAAAATGCGCAGAACTGGCCTCTTTTTTCAAAAACAAAATTGACAATATACTGGCTTCCCTTCCCCGGCTAGATGAGGTCACCCCTTCGGAGGATAATTCCAGCTCTCAACTTAAGATGCAATCGGTGGAGCTGGCCTCTCTAGGTCCGGTCACGATGGAGGAAGTCCTGGCGGTTCTGAGGTCTATGAAGAGTGGGTCCCCGAAAGACCCAGCACCGATCAAATATCTCAAACAGGTGTCCACTACAATCGGCGGCCCTGTGACGGACTTGATAAATCTGTCCCTCGCCCAAGGGGTAGTTCCCCCTAGTTGGAAAGGGGCAGTGGTTAAGGCCCTTTTGAAAAAGCCCAATCTCGATCCCGCCGACCTTGCCAACTTTCGGCCTATTTCCTTGCTCCCGGGTATTAGTAAGGTGGCCGAGAAGCTGGTGAATAGGCGCCTCTCGGACTTCTTGGAAGCCAATTCCCTCCTGGGCGATTCCCAAACGGGTTTTCGTCCCGGTCAGGGGACTGACACCGCCCTGCTGGCGGTCGTGGAGAATGCAAGGAGCATACTGGATTCGGGGGGATCAGTGGCAGTGATCCTCCTGGACCTCAGTGTTGCTTTCGATACCGTGGACCATCAGGTGCTTCTCCAACGGCTGTCGGGGGTGGGGGTCACGGGTCTGGCCCTCAAATGGTTCGCTTCCTTCTTGGAAGGTCGTACATTTGAGGTGTGGGAAGGCCATGAAAAATCATCTTCAACCCCTCTCCAGTGTGGTGTGCCACAGGGCTCTTCATTGAGCCCTACCTTATTCAACGTTTACATGGCCCCCCTGGAGAGTGTGGTACTGCCGCTGGGTATTAAAATCATCAGTTATGCTGATGATACTCAGCTGGTGGTAGGCCTCTCCCAGTCGGCGCACCATCCCGACAGGCTGCACGCGTGTCTTGAAAAGATCCACACGTGGATGTGCAGCTCAGCCCTAAAGTTAAATGGCTCCAAGACGGAGTTGATGCTGCTGGGGAACTCCTCTCCATCTCTGTCCCCCAGCAGCTGGCCAGACTGTCTGGGACCGGTACCCCCCCCCAAGCAGGAGATCAAGAGCCTGGGGGTGTGGCTGGAGCAGGACCTATCGTTTAAAACTCATGCCAAAAAGACCGCTGGCGTGTGCTTTGGCCTGCTCCGATCAGCCCAGAAGATTCTGCCTCTGCTCCCAGTGGCTACTCGAAGGCTTCTCATTCAGGGACTTATCCTCTCGCGGTTGGATTTCAGCAATGCGCTATTCCTGGGCGCGCCCGAATCCACCCTGAATAAACTGCAGCAAGTGCAGAACGCGGCTGCCAGGCTTTTGACGGGTCTCCCCAGGCGTCAATCTGCCCGCCCGGCGTTGAGGGCATTGCACTGGCTCCCTGTAAGGGACAGGGTGAAATTCAAGTCCCTTTGTATTGCCCACAAAGTTCTGCACGGGGTAGGCCCTCCCATTCTTGAGGAGATGGTCCAGCCTTACAAGGCCTCTCGTTCCCTCCGCTCTGACCATCAACATCTCCTCCAGGTTGGCAGGGTGAAAAAGGCTAGAACGGGTGGCAGAAGGTTCTCAATAAATGTGGCTTCCCTGTGGAACTCATTGCCCCTACAACTTCGATCGGAAACTAGTCTGCTTTGCTTCCGTAAACTTTTAAAAACTTTCTTGTTTTCCGTTTAATCTCTTCATTTTGTTTCAGTAGTGTTATCTTCTGGAAGCGCTGGGATGCCTATTGGTAACCAGGCGCTATACAAAACTCAGAATAATAATAATAATAATAAGTGCTGCAATGAAGGAACGGGTAGATTCCTTTCCCAGTTTTTAAGCTTGCTAGAGTCTTGCTGGATCGAACAAAAAAAGGTAGCGGTGGAGACAATCTTTCTCAAGAGAGAGGTTTCAGTGGAGAGGCTTCTGTGTTTGCACAGTCTAATATACATACCCTACTGGATCACTGAAATAATATCGAGGGACAAAATATCGACTTGCCAAAATATCGTGGACAAAATATCGACAGTCAAAATATCGAGTTTGTATCTACAAACAGGTAAGTACAAAAATATCGAGTACAAAATATCGTTTACAATAATATAGATGTAAAAAATATCGACTTTATTAAAAACAGTGTTAAATTAAATTAATATTAAAATGTAATTACTAAAATATACTTAAAAATACTTACATTACCTTATAATAATTAAATATTAAATGAAAATAATAATAAAAAAAGAATTACAATCTTATTTGTTAAAACATAGATATATAGTAACATACTATAATTAAATAAGATACTATAAATAGTACGATACCAGAAGTGTAAAAAATACTATTCCCACTCCAAAGAGTGCAAGCGTAGGGAAAGCGTTGGATAGCGTAGGGGTTAAAATTACTATTCCCACTCCAGTGGGTGCAACAGTAGGGAAAACTGACCCTGAACCCTAAAAATACCCCTTTACCCAAAAACCCAAAACTGACCCTGAACCCTAAAAATACCCCTTTACCCAAAAACTGAAAACTGACCCTGAACCCTAAAAATACCCCTTTACCCAAAAACTGAAAACTGACCCTGAACCCTAAAAATACCCCTTTACCCAAAAACTGAAAACTGACCCTGAACCCTAAAAATACCCCTTTACCCAAAAACTGAAAACTGACCCTGAACCCTAAAAAAACCCTTTACCCAAAAACTGAAAACTGACCCTGAACCCTAAAAAAAACCATTTACCCAAAAACTGAAAACTGACCCTGAACCCTAAAAATACCCCTTTACCCAAAAACTGAAAACTGACCCTGAACCCTAAAAATACCCCTTTACCCACAAACTGAAAACTGACGCTGAACCCTAAAAATACCCCTTTACCCAAAAACTGAAAACTGACCCTGAACCCTAAAAATACTCCTTTACCCAAAATTAATTAATATTATTTAATTACCAATTAATTATTAAATAACAATAACAATAAAGTAAATATATTAGCACATTAGCTGTAATTAATTTAATTTAATAATTAATATTATTTTTTCCCAATTAATTAATTAACAATAACTAAAAATTATATATATAAATAAATTACTCTAATTAATGTAATTAACTAATTAATATTATTTGATTACCAATTATTACTAATTAAAAATATGTACAAAATTATATTAATTAACTAACTAATTAATATTAATTAATTACCAATTAATTATTAATTTAACATATTTACAAACATATATTAATTAATTCATTATTATTAAATTACTCCCCACCCTTATCCCCTATTAACCCAACATCCCGCTCCTAAACATTAACTACAATTTATATTACTATTAATAATTTTTTTTTATTTTTTTAACCTTTTTTCTACATATTATTGAAATTTTTTACTTTGACTATTTATATATATTTTGTCGATATTTTTGTACTCGATATTTTTTTATCATTATTTTAATCGATATTTTGACCAACGATATTTTTGATATCGATATTTTATTATTATCGATATTTTTAACTCAATATTTTGTTCATTCGATATTTTTGAGTCGATATTTTGTCTGTGCACCACCCTACTATACAGTTATTATGCATGTAGTAAAGGTTAAATGTTGGGGCATGCAATACTTTCCCAAGAGCTGGAGAAATACGAGTAAGGGCAGGCTTTTGGTGCTCCCGCTTTAACAAGACTCTTGTGGGTGTCAGTGTCCCAAAAAAACAAAGATTTATGTCATGAAACAATCACATAATATTGCAATATGGTGGCTCTGACAAAAGCCTTTATGTTTACAGTCTGTAATGTTCAGTTACTAAGGAAAATCCTGTACCGTCCTGCAGAGAAGTGCACTCTATCTCGCCTATAGACAATTAGCATATTAAACCGTATTTTGGTATAATATATAGAGCCCCTGCCATGGTGCTCATGAAGAAATTCCGAATCTGTTTTATTGACAAACTGTCGATATTTCTCAGACTTAGGACAAATCTCTTTAGACCATTGCCATTCTTGCCTTCGACATATATTAAAATATACAGAGGCAGTGTGATTAAAGAGAAAAATCAATTGTGGAAATGTCTCCTTCATTTTGATTTCAAGCACAACCCCTGAGATTGTGCCTAGGTAATTTCCACCACAGTGTACTCTCATGAGGTCTAGGTGCTCAAAATCCAAAATGCTCTCTACCATTGGTAACAATTGATCCCACTTCACACTTCTATGGCCAATCCAAGTTATGTCCAAATTTGGAAATTGTTGTCAAAACCACAATTTGGGGCATATTATTTATCCCAGTGGATGAAGCTGTGCCCCAAAATCCAGAGGCGAACCATGGTGCAGTAGAAAAATATCATTCCGAAGAAGATTGCTCGGCAGAATGAGTAAGCTCCAGTAACAAGACAGAGTTATATGGAGAGAGAAAAGATGGGAGGGTGGCAACATTATAAATGTTATTGATAGATTTTAGAAAAGTAGGTTAGGTTGTGACCAACTGTTGTTTGTATGTTGCCCAGTTATTTGATACTCAGTATGAGCTGATCTGTTGGGTGATTTTCAATTGTTGGTACAGTGTCATGAGAGCCTCACAAGAGGAAAGCCTACTCAATTAGAGTTCAAAATATAGTGATATCTGGACTGTTGGTATTCAGGTATGCTCTAATTAGCCACTTTAAAGGGGACTAGTCAATCCTGATCTGTTGGTTACAACCTGGACAATACATTTTGACAGTCATTAGATGACTCAGGGGCCTTGTCCTTGAGTTCTGAAAATTAATGATAATTATAAAAGGGAGCATGGTGAGCAACAGAGTGGACCATAGATGGCAGGAGGGAGGGATGGGAGCACATCCTCCGACAAAGGAGGGTGGGGGGACAGGGGCAGCAAACTGAGCGCCCAGGGCAGATGGCAGAGGCAATATTAGCACAGTGTACCACGCAAGGCAGGTGGGAGGGGCAGTCACAGAACAATCGAAAATGGAACATAGGAGTGAAGGGGCATGGGAATGGACAAAGGAGGGCAGGGGAGGGAGGCAAGGGCATCAAGCTGCCATGTAGGCCAGGGAAGTGGCAGTACAATAGACCATGGAGCGCATAATGGACTGGCTGAGGCCCGGACATGTATAACAGAGGGAAGAATGGAGGGATCTTGAGCTGGAGCATCAAGCTGATAATGCAGGGCTGTTGAGGGGGGGAGTGGGGCACAATACACCATGGAGTACAGGAGGAAGGGGATAGGGGCATGCACATCAACAACAGAGCAAAGGTTGGAGGGGCATAAGGGCATGGAACGCACGTTCATTACACAGGCAGGTGTAAGAGTTAGTGGCAGCACAAAGGACAATGGTAGGCAAGAGGGGGGGACAGCGGCATGCACAAAAGAACATGAAGGGTAGAAGAGAGAAAATAGATCTGAACTCACAAATCAGAAGGCAGAGGCCTTACACTAACCATGCAGGGCAGTTAGTAGAGGCAGTGGCAGCACAACAGATCATGCAAGCTGCGCAGGAGGGTCGGTGGCAATACAACGCACCATGGAATGCTGAAGGAAAGAGGCAGCACAATGGATCATAGGGAGGAAGGGATAGAGGATAGGGGCATGCAAACAAATAACAAAGGCCAGGGGAGAGAAAGGCAGGAACTGCAAGCTAACCAACAAGAGCACACAGAAAGAGTACTAGCAGTAAAACAGACCAAACAAAGCTGTAGTGATGAGGCAGGGGTATGGACTCAGACAATAAAGGACAGGGGGAGGGGACAAGAGTAGTTACAACAAGCTAACCATGGAGGGCAAAAGAGAGGGGCATTGGCAGCACATCAAACCATGCAGCATGGGAAAGAGGGTGCAGGGGCATGGACTCAGACAATGGTGGGCCAGGAGTTGGGGGGCAGGGGCAGTAAGCTGGCCAAGGCGAAGGACCAGCATAGTCAGCATAACAGACTATGTAAGAAAGGAGGGAGGGGGCAGGGGCATTCACACAGCAAACAAGGAGCAGGGAGAAGTTGGCAGGAGCAGCAAGCTGACCATATAGGGCAGGCTGGCATGGGTATGGGCATTAGACCGTCCACAGAGGGCTGGTGGGATGGTGCAGGGGCACACAGATACTGAGTTTTCTTTCTTGCTCACACTCGTCAGTATCAAGTTGGCAAGAGCAAGCAAGGAAAATCAACCTCCTGGTGAGTTTATCAATGCTGGAGGTTAGACTACTCAATGCGAGTGGTCTCGGCAGGTTGCGACAACTCACGTTGAGAAACCTTCTGTTCCCATTGAGAAAGCTGCTGCTCGAATAGAAAATCTAGGAGCAGCAGAAAGGAAGCTGCACCCTCTTGCACATGATGCCATTTGTGATGATTTCACAACACAGGACCCAGTGCTCAAAATCACTGTGAACGGCATGACCCTAAAGCTCTCAGCCACTCGCAGAACTCAGCGTAGTGCAGCAGAGTTTTATTGCTGACTTGACGCAGAGCAGTGAGAACTCTGCCCAGGCTTTTTCAGATGTAATCATCTGGCAACGGTGAGCAGGCGCAGGGTAGGCACCATGGAGGGCAGGCGGGAGGGGCAGGATCATGTACACGGAAAACAGAAGATAAGGGGTGAGGGACAGGGGAAGAGGTAGCAAGCTGGACACAGAGGGCCAGCCAGTATGGGCAGGGACAATAACATGGAACACAGTGAGAAGTTAAGAAGGAGCTGGGGAGTAGGACAGAGGCAGTAAGATGACCACAGAGAGCGGCATCAGGGGTAGGAGCATGCAGACAGAGAACAAAGAACAAAGTGCAAGTAGGAAGGGGTCAGGGACAGCAAACTGACCATAGAGGGCAGGAGGTTGTGACAGGGGCACACAGATGGAGAACATAGGGCAAGCAGAAGGGGAGCAAGGGCAGCAAGCTGTCCATGGGGGCAGGTTGTGGTAGGTTGTCTGCCAGCAGGGGGTGGGACTGTGCCAGCCCCGTACTGTGAATGGCCAAATCCTATTCACAGTCAAAATGTTGGCCCAATATGTTAAAGAAAACATAACAAATCACTGAAAAAAACAAATTTAAATAAACATAATAGTCAGGTATGGTAATATGATTTTCCTTACTATTAAGAAACATCAGTTATTCACTGAAAAAAACAAAGGTTAAAGCAACATTATAGTTAGGTGTTGAAATCAGTTAAAAAGTAGGCTAAAGTAACGTGAAGTTCACCAGTTATGGTTCAGTGAACTAACTATAACTTGTGGACTCGCTATAATCTGCTTATGACCTCTAAAGTGCATATTAGTATACCCTCTACTTGTGACTTGGGGAGCTCACAAATTTTGCTTGAAGGTAATAATAATCTATTTTCCACCACTTAGCAGAGCATGGTACCTTTGCAGAATAAAATGGGCAATACGATCCAGAATATTTGTCTCAATGATGAGCAAGAGATTATGAGTCAAAATCTCTGGCACTTAGAGCAGACTATTCCCCACAAATGAAGAATCAAGGGTTGCCTTATAGTACTGCATATTAAAAAGCAACTAAAAATGGAAAGTTGTATAATATGTTTACGTGTAAAATTTCCCACTAGCCCCAAACATCTTGAGAGACATGTTCTCAGTTATTAAGCATTGTTTCCAGTTCAGCATATTAGATGGTGATGATGTGGTGGTATCTTCAATAAACACTAGTTAATATTCTGGGTTCGGTTGGGTTCTCTAATAAAGAGGAGAATATCATTAATGCTTCACTGATATCTGGCAGTGTCTCTGAAGAATTGAAAAAAGTGAGTATTCATCCTTTATTTAAAAAGCCTACATTAGATCCTGATTGTGCTAGTAACTATAGACCTGTGTATAAGGAACCTTACTAATCAAAACTAGTGGATTGTGCATATTTAATCAGTAATCACAAATGGAAAGAGAGAACTATCTGTTATAACCATTGTAAGCCAGATTCCATGCTGGTTGCAGCATAGAAATAGTAGTGATGGCTGTTTTGGATGATCTTAGATTCTGTGGCTACCATAATATACCAGCCACATTCATTCTTTTGGATCTCTCAACAGCATTTGATTAAGTAACCACTGAATTTTATTGGACTGTCTCAATCAGTTTATATCAGGGGATGTAATGCGGGTTCACATCTTTTTATCAAGCAGATCATTTTATGTCAGAGTAGATTCCTTTCTTCCAAACAACAAATCATTGTCCATTGTGCAGGAAGTGGCACCTTCCTGCACAAAAACAATCCTGTGAGGCATTTTCCTCTTTCTATGTGTGCTCCTGAATGTAGGAGAATTAAACATATTTCTCCTGGTTACACCTCTCCTGGGAAGGCATATCTTTATGTTGCATTCCAAGGTTTACCAGGTTTGGTAAATCGGGAACTGCATCAGAAAACATGGGAATTTCATGGGAATACCCCAGCAACACCCATGGAATGCCTCCCTGGTGCAGAGTAATGCAACTCAGCATTTTGTACTGCGTTGCATTACTCCAGATTTATGAAGCTATTTGAAGCCATGCAAAGTAGCTATACATGGCTTCATAAATCCGACTTAGAGGTTTGCGCCACACATGTACCAAGTTGCCTGGTGTAAGCATCATGCAAACCTCTCATAAATACGCCCCTTCATTTTTTTGCTTTTAAAATATTTGTTTTTATCTCATTTCAACACCTCACTATAATGCCACTTTAACCTTTGGTTTGTCCAGTGAATATAGAAGGAGGTCCTCTCATCTTGTTCCTCAGCCATGTTGGGGGTTTATATTTACATAGGAGCAGCAGACTGGAGTGGGATGCTATACTGGTGAAATGCTAACTCAGAACGCCAAGAAAATGATGGAATGGCGGTATGTAATTTTTTCTTTGTAATGGTAGGTGGAGATGTCCACCCCAGAATGGAGGTCTTTACCGTACATATGGAGGTCTCCACCTTGCATGCTGGGCAGAGGCCTCCATATGTGGGGCAGAGACATTTGCATTTGTGGAAAAGACTTCTGCATGCTGTACTCACGATTTAACGTGTTCATGTTTATGTTAACACACTTCTGCATACTATGTAATTGATTCAACTTTAGTATTAAAAAGTAAAAAGTATGGAATGATTTTGAAACAGAAGTGTAAATATTATAAGAGAGCATAGTATGTTTGTCTGTGACACTATGGTGGGGAAGCAGTGTTCTCTCAGTATGTTGTACAAGTCCACTATTCAACACTGACCATATACTGTACAATAAAGTAAATGCTGCAGCCAAACTCACTGCTCAAGTGAAAACTAAGTCAGTCATTCTCACACCTGAATACACTGGCTTATTTTCTCTGACCCACCCTGGGAACATGGATGTGGCCATACATCAGGGTAATATTTCTATGTAAGTCCTGTTGCATGGCAATATCAGCATATGGTCAACACATCTGAATCACAATTTAAGGACACCAAAGATGTGTTCAATGATGGTCCATGTACATGTCTGTGGCCTATTGTACCTTGGTTGAGGTAGTGGGTTGGACCCTGGAGGGTGTGACGAGAGGGAAAGAGAGAGTATATCCACTATCACTTGCAAGAAAGATGTGAATTTTCTTTAATGTACTTCTTCTCTAAAAGTACTGCATTGTGAATACATACATGCAGTGTCTGTAAGATTCATAGATATCTATTGTGCTGTAAAAGTGAGTTTGTTTGAGATGCCATACCTCAGATCTGCATGCAGTTTTGTTATCAGTGGCGTAGCAGGCACTTTGAATACCCGTGGCGGTCCCTTTGTTTGCCGCCCCACTGCAGCCACTTAAAAGAGGGGGGTCGGGTGCTGGTGGGATTTTTTCTACTTGCCGCCCCTCAGCAGACGATTGAAGAGTGGGCGTACGGGGGGGCGAATGCCACCCCGAGAACAGCAAGTAATAGCGGGGGAGGCTCCTGCCCCCAAAACGTGTGCCCCTAAAACTCATCCCGCCCCCCCTTGTTATGCCACTGGTTGTTTTATAATTTTAACTATAACCATAAGCCACTTGTCACTGAAATCCACTGCAACCAAACCATAAGCAACAGGTGACTGTCTGGAGATGTAGCTATTGTATGTGCTCCCAGGAAAGGCATCATACACATCAGCGAAGCAAATCATGACAACAGAAACAGCTTGCACATTGATGGAAGGTGAGCTGTGTCTTTTGCAGAAAAGGTGTTCCCTGTGCTGAGTTGCCTAACGTGACAAATGAATGAGAGCAATGGTCCCTAAGAAAAGGGTGAAGTAGCACATTTTAGCTTTCCTCCAGTGGCATGGTAATAAACTGGTGCACTCTTCTGGTGATGCATATTGGTGCCTGATGTGAGCATTGCGATTTTATGGCCTGTGTTATGCCTATATCATCTGAACTGATCCTCTAGTAAGACCCAGTGGTGAGGAAATGGACTGCAGCCAGTATTTTAACATGGGCAGGATGTGGACAGCCCAGGCGAGGGCAATTTGTGATTTTATTTTTTTCGCCCAGTCTGCAACCATGTCAATGATCACTTCAGGTTACAAGCATTATTTAGCAATGACACTTACCTTGGCACACTAAAGAAGTTGTTCTTTCCTTGTAAACCCCCTCTCTCCTCCTCATATAATTGATTCTCAAAATGAGGGGCAACGCTACAGATATGCACCGAGTTAATGAAGCCAAGGAATCACTCCTCTGGAATTTGCTTTACCTGATGTGTTGGAAAACTTGTTGCAAAATGAATAAAGAAACAAATCTGAAAAACTATATAAAAAATAGAACATTTACCCAAAAGCTTGGAACGTATAAAAATAAACTTTCCCATTTAGTTCCTATTTTCCCCTATTGCTTTTAGGTACCTTCATTACTTTCTATGGATTGTGATGCACTAACTATGGGGGCCAAGTATGGTGATTGACTTACGTCAAGGCTTGGCTGGAGTGCTTTTGAGTATGGTTTGTCTCTTTTAGGGCTGTAATAACTTTAGAAGTAAAGTTTGTGAAAAGCAATGGTCTTACTTGTTTGTGGGTATGTTCTTGTATTTGCATAGCAAAAGATCAGGAACCCAGGGTGATGGATTCAGAGACCTAGTTTGTGTGTTATGGTCACTGCATGAGTTATGTCAGTGCTTACCAAAAGAAGAAAGAAAAATTTCTTTCTAGAGTCCCCTCACTCATCGGGGTTTCCCCACGGTGACATGCTTCATCATTGGGGCCATCCCAGTTCTCTACGAAAAGGGGCGTGCTGCGACTAGCGAACTACGCAGGAGCACTATATTTGTGAAAGGGCTATGTGTGGTGTAAAGTGATGTGGTGGTGGAGTGGGTGTGGGAATTAAAAATACTGTGCTAGTGGGCCTCAACAAATTTATTCTGCTCCTAGTTTGGTATGTTAACAAATGGGGGTGACACTGCTATTTAACCTTAAGTCAGGTCAAATTGTGTTCTAAGGTCAACATGTTTCAAGCTCCCCAAGCTTTTCAGGACCATACAGGGTCCAGCCCTGTATATACCACTCCTATATTCTAATGAATAGGATTAGTGAGATTATTCTTTATGCGCTGTTAAATTTAAAACATGCGTGTTATACATACGATTTGTACCTTAACGATGTTTATGTATTGGTGCTTAATAGCACTTCATGGTCTCTGGCGGGGGCGGGATCACCTCATAGAAGCATTGTTCCTTATCGGCGAAACCGCTCGGCATTACCTACTCGTTCCCCTCCGGACAAGCACTGACATAACTCATGCAGTGACCATAACACACAAACTAGGTCTCCGAATCCATCACCCTGGGTTCCTGATCTTTTGCTACATGTAACTGGAGGCCGACCTAGTTTTGTTTATCCTCCTTCTCCCTCTGTTTCTCAACTTGTATTTGCATATCCCTTCATGAACCACTCCTAAAATGTCCTTAAATCTCTCTCTATTTAGTAGGATGTATTTCAAAGTTTAAAGTTACTATCCTTGTCTCTCCCACATTTACAACAACACTTTACACATACTTGGCAGAGACCTCCGCAGAGAATAGATTAGGTAGGTTTGTGAATATCATTTTATAGTAAATGTGCAATACTACTGTAGTAATACTTTAAATACGACAAATACATTTTGTGAAAGGTCCCCATTGCATTAGGTGCCAGCAGGACGGCTCAGTGAGTCTAACACTTACCACTTAGAAATGCAGTGATGTGACGTTCACTACTTGAATTATGGCAAAGCAGAATCAGCCTTTCACCCTGAGGTTGTCAAATTAGCTATGATAAATTGCATAAAACCAGAAACACCTGTTATTTACAGCCCTTAGGGGCATATTTACAACGGAATGGAGAAGCGTGGTGTCAAGAAAACATTGCTAATGCAACCCTTCTTCATTCTAAAAGGCATGGATGCACAGTATTCACAAGAATGCAGCGCACCCCTGCTTTTCCCCTAACGATGGCAGTAAATTCAGCTGTCAAGCACCAGCACAGACACCCTTGCACCATAGTGCAAAGGTGTCCGCGTTGGGGGGAATGATTGTTTATGTGCAGGAAGGTGCCCCTTCTTGCACATAAACAATTCAGAATTCAACATCTATGAGTGCTGCTTTGTGCAGCAAACATAAAAGCTGCAAATCATCATTTTTTTAATGATTGTTTATGTGCAGGAAGGGACACCTTCCTGCACATAAGCAATCATTCATTGCATTTTGCTGTTTTTTATGTGTGCTGCACAATGCAGCACACATAGGGGTATATTCTCAAGGAGCTAACGTCGAGTTAACGGCGCTCTATCGCAGTCAAAGACAATATAAATTTATCGCCTCATTCACCAGCTTGTGCTAACAGCCCATAGCGCCAGTTTACCTGCGATAGCAGCCGCAAAAAACATCGCCACAGATGACCCCGGCAAAATCGCTAATAAGATGCAGAGTAGGCATTCCCGAGCGAAAAGATGTGACAACACCACCAAGCAACATTCTCAATGATCAGCCAGATTGGTGAGACAAGCAAAAAACATGCAATAAGGCACATTAGCAGTAGGAAACTAACACCTCCTCTGACCTGGTGCAAAGTCGGACTACAGCCTGCACCACACAAGGGCGTCCAGACCAGAGCCACACCTGAAGACCAACAGATGCCATGGATCCACTGACCATGAAGCTCGGACCCCAACAGGACCACAACGTCCACCACCACCACCACCCCTAGGACCCACCTCCCCGGGCCCCAGTCCCCCGGCGAAAGACTTGCAACATCAACTACACGGAATCATGTACCAAATAATTTGCTTGATGTCACACAATCACATCTGGTTACATGCATGTGTTGTCACAAAAATGAGCATCACACATTCACCTTCAAAGCAACAAATGAAAAATTATTAAAACAAACATAGAACACATATGAAGACACATGGCGGCTCCCCTCGGGACATTCCGTAGGTCACAGCTGCAAGTCAAAGATCATGATGAGAAGGTGTGTCCTGCGCACATCAAGGGACAGAGAGAGAGCAAAGGAGAGAGAGAGTGAAAGAGAGGGAGAGAGAGATAGATGGACAGAGAGGGGGAGAGTGAGATAGATGGACAGAGAGGGGGAGAGAGAGATAGAAGGACAAAGAGGGGGAGAGAGAGATAGACGGACTGAGAGGGGGAGAGAGAGATAGATGGACAGAGAGGGGGAGAGATAGAATTGTGAGTTCCTGTGGCGTGCTTGTCATTTTGCACAGACAGGCATTGCCAAGTCCGAATTTGCACAGCTCGTTTTTTTAAATGTGACCATAATCGTTTTTAATGTGACCGGAATCCTTTTTTAAAAAAATAACTTTTGGGAACTGCTAGTGGGGTTTTTATAAATTGCGCATGCTAAACTAATCTAATTTGTGGGAGCATTCTACATAGAGCGCTAACGCGGTGTCAAGAACATTATCTTGACCTGCCTGAAGATTAGCGCTCTAGTGTTTCTTGTTCAGGGGGGTTCCTGACTTTTGGCTCCACCCCTACACTTCCTGTTTTTCACTTAAACCCACTATGTGGCTACAGCGCAGCGGGCGCGCCAAAGGCAAGCCAGTCTGCGCCTGTCCACGCCAAGACTGCGACATGCGCAGGAAGAGCGGGTCTAAACCTCCCTCTGCTTGTTTATACAGTCAACGATCTTAGAAGGCTAAGCCTCCAAAAGAGGTGCCCCTGTCAACTATATATGGAATACATGTGGGGCCCATTTACTTGTAGATCATGCTCCTGGACTACGCTCGTACCGCCTTTTGAGACCCCAATTCAGATGTACTCTTTCTCTGGCGGTCACCCCAGTCTCAAAGGAGGGCTAATGAATGCTCGATCAAGGGGCAGCCATAATAAGGACATTAAGGATCTGATTTGTGCACACAATCTCGATTTCCTTTTCATAACTGACCCCTGACTTAATGAGGGGAGTAATCCCGACCTGTCCATTGCTATACCTCCTGATTATAACATTTTCAGGGCAGACAGAACGAGTGGTAGAGGAGAGGGCGTTGCGATAATTATTAGAAACCCCCTGAAGTGCCATACTTTCAGTCTCACCCACCTTAAATGTGCTGAAAGTATGGGTTTCTCCATCAGGATTAACGCCTCTCTGTCCTTCACAGGAGGTTTAATTTACCGTCCCCCAGGCAGTCCGACTGGCTTTCTTGATTCCCTGGGTAAATCCCTAGGACAGTTGCTTGTGAACTACCCTTACTTTACACTCCTTGGAGATTTTAATTTATAATTAGAAGCCAAGGCAAATCCACAGGTTTCCAACTTTCTCCAAACACTCGAAATCTTTGGACTGTCACAAAAAGTAACTAATAGGACCCATCAAGCTAGTCATACGCTTGATCCGCATTTACTTCCTCACTCACCAATCCCTCAAATCTGGACTGATCATTGTTTTATCCCATTTGAGGTAAACACGGGTCACATTCAGAAAATGACAAACACCATTCTACCTTCCTCCATCAGTCAAAACTGGGCCTTGATTGCGAAAAATAGTCAGCTTAAGGCCTCAGCCCAGTCACAGGTCCCTAACCTTACCGGTGACGTGCTACAAGACTCCAAAATGTTTCACACGTGGATGCAACTGGCAACCAATAACCTTGATCCACCTAAACTTCCTGCTAAAAATAAGGAGAAATCCAAAAAGATAATTCCCCCGTGGTACACGAAGTCTCTAGCGGAAGCGCATCTTCAGTGTAGAAAGGGGGAAAGACACTGGAGGAAGAATTATGATCCAATAGCTAAAAGCCTGTACAAAAAGCATAGGAATACTTATTTTGCAAACATTAAAACTGCCAAAGGGCTTCCTACACGAAACTCATTCAGAAAGCCCAGCAAAAACAGAAAACCGAGTTCTCTATAGTAAAATCATTTACCCATCCGGCAATTCTGAAACAAGAAATCCCTCCGTCGCAAAGCCTCTGTGACCAGATTGCTGACTACTTTGGTGATAAAATAAAACGACTACAGGACGATTGCTCTCCAACAGTACATCCCATCAGAGTGAGTACTAATGGCCCAGTGCTTTCCCCACCGAATACCATTGCGATGTTTAAGCCTGCAACCCTTGCACAAACCTATGAGGTCATCATGTCCTGTAAATCAGGATCGCCATCTGATGCTTGTCCTCCCTACATTGTTCATCAAATATTCGAGGTCGTAAACCCCATAATAAATCGAATAGTGAATGAATCGCTTAGTTCCAGGACCGTTCCTCCGGATTGAAAAAAAAGCCATAGTCAAACCCCTGATGAAAAAGCAAAATAAAAACCCTTCAGACCTTTCCAATCTCCGCCCCATATCTCTGCTTCTAGTCCTTGGTAAAATTACCGAACACATGGTCCACCAAGAGTTGTCTAACTTTGTGGAGACACATAATATTTTACACTCTCATCAATCTGGCTTTCGTCCAAAACACCCCACGGAGACGGCCCACATGGAATTAGCGGATGCCATTAAAAATATACAGGATGAAGGGAAGAACGGCGTCCTGATTCTCCTTGACTTATCGGCGGCGTTCAATACCATCAACCACAAAATCCTCCTCGACAGGTTGAGATTAAGTGGAATAACAGATGGGCCTCTAAATTGGATAAGCTCTTTCCTGTCAGAGAGAACTCAGACGATCGCCTTAGGGCCTTTTCACTCGAAGGAGAAGAGTGTCACCTCAGGAGTTTCCCAGGGTTCCATTTTGAGTCCCCTACTCTTTAACATTTATATGGCACCCCTCATCTATTTAATTGAATCCTATGGGATATTGGTAAAATCATATGCTGATGATACCCAACTAATAGTATCCCTTGACATAAATTCCAGACAGGCCGAACAAAACTTCCAGAATTGTCTTACCGACGTCTTCCAATGGATGAATGACAATTGTCTAAAATGCAATTCTGGAAAAACTGAAATACTGCCCATTGGGAAAGATGTCAACTTTAGATCCAACGAGTGGTGGCCTAAGGGAGCCACTCCACCTCCTAGTTCTGTAGAAACGGCCAGGAATTTGGGCATTCTTTTTAATTCATCGCTATCTTTCAACCAGCAAGGTAGGAGTTTAGCAGGTAGCTGTTTCAACATCATCAAATCACTGAAAAAATTCTTTGACTTTCTCCCCATTGATATAAGAAAGTCTGTCGCAGCGGCCCTAATACTTTCCCGCCTCGACTATTGTAATGGTCTTATGGCTAGAGTAAAAAAAATTACATTAAAAAAACTACAAAGTGTCCAACATGCAGTTTGGTATTGAAGCTGCCCAGAAAATCATCGGCCTCTGCGGCTCTTAGAAAACTACATTGGCTTCCCCTGCACAAAAGGATTCTCTTCAAAATGTTGCTGACCTCTTTCGGAGCTTTAAATAATATCGGCCCTAAGTATCTCTCAAAAAGATACTCCCGCTACTGCCCCACCAGAGCTCTGAGATCAGCAGGCTGCAACTAAGCCAATATTCCCGCCTTCCACTACAAAACCAAAGGGGGAAAAACCCTCAGTGTCCTGGCTTCTGGGGCATGGAATGGGATGCCAAAGGAGCTAAGGCTACTTGCTCGAGAAGTTCTTTTTCGTAACCAACTTAAAACTTGGCTCTTTAACCTGTCAGATGCTTAGGTAATGGCTGCCATATAGATCTCACGTATGTTGATTTCCCTCTTCTACAGCGCCAGGATGCTCCTTTCGGAGCGACAGTTCGCGCTTTATAAATTCCAAATTAACATTAACATTAACTTAGATAGCCGGACAGAGTGGGGTAGAGCGAGATAGCCGGACAGAGAGGGGGAGAGAGACACAGAGAAAAGAAGAACAGGACAGGGTGAGAGTGCCGACACTGCGCAGCCAGGCTACACTGCACACCTGCTGCCACCGGTGTGTCTCCATCCACGTGCTGGTATGTAGTGTACTTTACCAGGTCCCACATCTGAGACAGACCCGTCATCTGAAACAGAGACCAGATACATGAATGGCACAGTACATACAATTGCACACAACATCATGGTTTACAAAGCACTTGCACTTTTCCCTACCTAGGCATGTTTCTTTGGTCCCCAAGCCATTATAAAAGATTTATTTAAATTAGTGTGGAGATCTAAAACAGCCATAAAATCCACAAAACCTTTTCTTAAAGTGCGTAGTGCATTTGGAGTGCAGCCCATTAAGACCGCATCATCTGCATATAAAGGTGCGGGGAGAATGGTGCCATTGATCTTAGGGACATCGTTTGTGAGTTTGGTTTGGGAGTTGTGCTGTGACGCATGTGCTGGATGGGTGTGGTGTTGGTGTAAACCAGCCATGAGGGAGTGGCTGTGGCATGCTGACAACTAGACCTGTCTGCAGCAGACCACTACAGGGAAGTTCTGCCACATGTTGCGTTGTTGTCCCCCGGAGCATCAGTGTAGTGGGCTGGACTGGTGTATCCCAGTCCAGTGTAAGGGTTTGAACAATGACTCCGGGGCTCTGGGCATTGTTCCATATTGCGCTGGACAAGTAAGTAACAAATGCGTGTGTCGCTGTTGTTGCGAGGGCGCCACATGGACAACATTCGGCAATGTGTCACCCTGTGACCCAAGTCCAATGACATGAGTCACTGGACCTAGGAGTAATTCACTGACCCTACATTAATCATAACTACCACACTTGAAAGACCATAGACACGACACATCTGTGTGATTCGGAATGTTTAATGCACATTCCGTGGAGTGCTGCATCTGGAGCAGTACAGGGCCATGCAAACCCAACTTTACAATGTTGGCCCATGGAGGGCCAGCCAGAGACCTTCAGGGAATGACAAGTCCAAAGGAAGAGGAGGAAGTGTTGAGTCCGCAGTCTGCTTGCTGTGTCATTGGCGATCAAACAGAATATGGCAGCTCCAAGGTGCGTGTCGCAGAGTGTATTGGGGGACAGTGGAAGGTGATGATGCAGAGGGCAGAACCAAGCTGAAACCGGTCATATGGTGGAGATGAATGCTACTGCGTCCTTCTTACCACAATGGTGCTTTCATCCGCCTCTTCGTCCACTGCTGTTCCATGTGCCTCATGTGTTGGTGGTGCTGACCTTTCTCCAGAACTCTGTGTGGCAGTGACGTCTCAGGGCCCGGAGGTGGAATGTCTGCCGCACTGTGCGGCACTGGCACTTCCGGGGGAGGAGAGGTGGAAGTAGTGGTAGCAGCAGCATGCATCAGCACCAGGCCTTGTGGCAGCAATGCCATGGGGATGGTTTTGAGGTCCATTGAGGAACCCAGCTACCACTTGCTGGCGTGCAGCGGTGGCAGCCGATCTTTCCGCATTGGCCCACTCCATGGTCTCCATGAGCCTCCGCATGCTTTCCAACTCTCGGGCGCGTTTGCTGGAGTCACTCTGACTAGACAGTCATTCTTGTCTCTGAGTCAGGACTCTGGCGATGTCAGCCATGGTTCATTGGAGAGCATGGAGCGGACTGTGGGCGTCTGTTAGGGACTATGAGTGGTCCCTGATGGGACTTAGACACCCATGTATGGCATCTAGTTTGTTTGTCATGCGGTCGAAGCCCACCCGCACCTGTTCAACCAGCTGCTCCTGGCAACCCAACACACAGCATTGGAAGGTCATGTGTTCTTCGTGAGGGTCCTGGGAGGCAGCTGTGGTGGTGGGTGCTGTCTGCTGTGTGGTCTGTGTAGGGGGTGGGGTGTCTTCGTTGCAGCTGGGCTGTCCAGCTGCTGTAGGTGGGCTGCAGAGACTGTTAATGAAGTCCTGGAGGGCATCGGAGTCGGAGGTGTGGTGGTCCTCTTTGTCATCAGAGAATAGAGGTCCGAGTTGCTCTGTAGAAGGTGCTGATTGTCCTTCTGCAAAGTCAAGGGGAGATGCAGTTTAGCAATGTGTTCACATGCGTGTTGTCGCATTATACATGTTTACTTACTGCATGACTGTGTACATTGTGGCTGTTTGGAAGGAGCTGCCTATTTGTTGGGGAACAGTGGACTTTTCGACAACAGACGTGCGTGTTTGTACTTGTACATCATCATCTCACATTTCCCTGCAATGCCACTTGTGTTTGGCCAGTGTCTACACACAGTCGGCAACAGTTGTGTCCTCTGTTCTGTTGTGGAAATGTTGCTGTTTGTGCCACATTGTTGTCAGTGTTGCATTTTATGTGTGTGTGCTGCATTTTTGGGAAGTCGCCCCTGCAGTTCTGATTTTGCTGCCCCTTATCCCTTTCATGCGGTGTGACTTTGACTTCTGTGCTTGTACAGTGATGAAATGTTGCATACTTGGGTACATTGGTCTCTTATTGGGAGTTGGGGGTCTGGGACATGGTTTGTCCGCAGATGTGCTCTCCTTAATTGTGCATGTGTGCCAATCTGCCCATCTCCCGCCGTCCCCCCAGTCCCTGTTCATTACTCAGCCTGGTGCTGTTGTGTCCAGTCAAGTTGAGCAGTGTCCGGTCCCCCGACTCCAGACACCGTCTCCCCACTGATGACTGTGGACACCATTTCCTCCATGTCGTCCAGCTCCTCCTGTGGCGCAGGACTCCCACCTCCGGTCTGCATTGCTGCCTTCCGGTTGTTGGTAAGTTTCAGCTTGGTTTTGCGCTTGACATCATTCCAGCGCCTCTTGACCTCCTCCATTGTCCTCTTCAGTACTCCCACTGCATTCACCTTGTCCAAAATGGACTGCCACAGTCCATTTTTTGTTGCCAATGACACAGTGGAGGTGACGAAAAGTTGTTGATGGGGTTCGACCACCTCCGTTATCAAGATCCTGTTTTCCTGTGGACTGAAGTGCTTCTTCCTACTCTTCTTCTCCTTTGCCTTCCCTGACCCGAGGTCCCATGCAGGTCCTCTGGGGGCTTATGGGGTTTTGGTTCTCCTCCGTACTTGCTTCGGCAACATCCATTCTGCTTCGCTGTTGTTTGGCATTTATTTGTCTGTTTTTTTTCTAGTTTTATGGTGATTTTTTCTGCCTGACGTGTGTGAATTGCAGGCCTCTAGCTGTTTTTCACAGATTTTTGGATCACGATTGGCCTCATCACAGCTTTTTTTGCGTTCTCACTCCGCATTTTTGTGGTGTGGCGTTGATTTTAATGTGGTCAGTTGACGCGTTATCTGGGGAATATCGCATGGTGCCGCTGTGTTGAGAATGCTTTGTTAACACTACGTTGTTTTCCTGCAATGTTGGAAGCTGTGGTAAGCTACTTTTACAAGGGTTATCACATGTTCTTGAGAATATGCCCCATAGAAAAAGCAAAAACTAGGAAAAATAAAGCATTTCTCCTCGTTTCACTATTTTAAGACCAGGTTTTCCCTGGTCTTAATTTTTGTGCTGCCTCTTATTTACGTCACCCTTGTAAATAGGGGGCAGTGTCAAAATCAATGGGTGTTGCGGTGGAAAGCCCACTGCAACACCCATTGTCCACCCCTTTCACGCTAAGTATAGCGTGAAAGGGGTCCTTATTTACTAGGTGATGTTAAGCCTTGTTAAGTGGTTTAACGCTGCTTGTAAATAATTCGAAGCCCCTATCGCCACAGGAACGTCACTAACATTAACATTCTTGTGGTGATAGAGGCTTGTAAATATGCCCCCAATAAACCATAAAAGTTCGATGTGAAGCGTTATTTAAAAATAGGTTACTATTAGGTGAAAACAGAGTGACATGTTCATTTCTCTGCTTGGAGGCATTAGTGTTAATTGAGAAGATTTCAACAGCACCTGCTCCGCCCCAGTGTTTACTGACATAATCTTGCATATATTTACAGGGCTGGTATCGTCAACTGGGATATAATTCAGACACTGCAATCATGTGCCACGAAAGATAGGCCAATAATAAAGGAACTCCTATCAGGCACAGGATTTTTCCATTGCACCTATCTGATGTAAATGAGAGTGGGCCTGCACCACACCTCATAGCGGTAGGCAGGATAGGGCTGTTCTATATAGCAATCAGGCAGTGCTTGATAGGCTGTTCTGGCAGATCAGTGAGTGGGCCGGTTTTATGGGCCTTTTACTGTTTAGTTCCCTAGTATTACCACAAGCATTGTCTGCAGCAAACACAAATGCATGTAGTCTCCCATACCTTGCAAAATACTCATGCAGCATCAATTTTTAGGATCAAAACTGGCCTGATTTGCAAATGTGGTCCACTTTTTTGAGCAATCTGGTTCGCAAATGAAGCCACTTTAATTTTGGAAACCGGGCCTATTTGAGTTCCAGTCCGACAATAGTTGTAGAAATAATGCGTGTTAGGGCACTTGTAATTAAAAAAAAAAATCACAGCTTGAGGTAGTGGTATATTATGGTCTGTTGGTTTTCAGGATGGACTATTGGTTTCCAGCCAGGAGCTCCTATCATCACTAAGACCCTGCGTCACATGTACACCGATCGAACTACATAAGGAAGGTAAAAATTGTCCATCTTGCTCACATGCATTTGCTTTCTGACGGATTAGAGCTCTTAATGTGACCCACAACCAACCTAAGATACCAATCTATAGAAATTCCACTATCAAAGCAGGCCTAATTAATGTCAGGTCTATGGTCAAACGCAATGTCCACACAACAGAGTTAATTGAAAGCCAAAATATCGATCTCTTATTTGTCACTGAAACGTGGGCAGACGAAGCATCTGACGCTGATCTGACCCTTGCGATTCCAGAGGGCTTCTCCATCTTTAGAGCCGACAGAAAAATGAAACGCGGGGGAGGATTAGCAATCATAGCTAAGAAGGAATTTAAGATCAAAAGCTCAGATAAAGGAAGCAACCCGGATTGTGAAACGTTGTCCTTTCAAATTAAGATTACCAACAATTATACGTTTAATGGCCTACTGATCTATAGACGGCCCAATGCTAAGACACCTTTAATTGAGCTTTTAAGTCCATTTCTAGAATCAAGCGTGACGAGTCTTGACTATACAATTTTAGGAGACTTTAATATACACTTGGAGAAAACCTCCGACCCCAAGGTAATCTCATTTAAAGATGAAGTGGCAAATTTTGATTTAGAACAAAAAGTACACTTAGGCACTCACCGCGCCGGCCGTACTTTGGATGGCATCTTTACATCTTGTCAGAACATAAATAAAATTAATACGCTCATGATCCCGTGGTCAGATCACAAGATGGTCTCCTTTTCATTAGAAATTGCACAAGATATAGGAAGACCGGGCAAAGCCATAAAAAAAACACATATCCTGACTGGTCCAGAAATCAGCCCCAAGCCTTTATGGACACTCTCTGCTCATCTTATCCAACTCTAGATGTAGACAGCAATAAAGCCTGTAAACAATTCAACGAGTGGTTGGAGGGTGCAGTCCGACTCACAGTCCCACAAAAGAAAGTCACATTCAAAAGAAAGACCCCCTCGCAACCATGGTTCTCAGAAGCTTTGAAGGAACAAAAACAGTCATGTAGAAGAGCAGAAAAAAAGTGGAGAACCAACTAGGACGCCCAGCAAAAAAAAGAATATAAAGCAGTTCTAGCTAGCTATAAAAAATTAATAATAACGGAGAAAAGCAAATACTTCGTTCAAAAAATTAATGAGTCAAAAAACTCTAGTAAAGCCCTCTTTTCTACTGTTTCAAAAATTGAAAACAGTTCTCTAGAAGAAATGTCACCAGACTTTTGTAACACTTTAGGTGAACTCTTTGTAAATAAAGTATCCTCAGTTTATGACTCTTTTAAAAGCCATAAAACAGACATGGCAGATCAGGCAGATCAGCTTACCTCACAATCAACAAATTCAGTGGAACAATCAGCCCAACCCATATTGTTCCAATTTATTCCTCCAACAACGGAACAGATTTAGAAGGAATTACTCACTATTAACTCAGGTAGCCCAATGGACCCTTGTCCACCCAAAATAATGCAAATCTGCCCAGAACAACTGAGCCTGGTATTAGAAAAATTATTTGGTCAAATACTTGGAACTAATACCTTTCCAGACATCTGGAAAAAGATATCAATTAGGCCACTACTAAAAAAATCAAATCTGGACTGTGAAGAACCAAGTAACTATAGACCAATAGCTAGAATCCCTTTCGCCGCAAAAGTTTTAGAGAAACTCTTAAATAAACAGTTATCCCGCTATCTGATGGACGGTAATTGGCTAGACCACTCTCATTTTAGTTTCCGCGAAGGACACGGAACGGAAACTGCTTTAATTACAGCTGTGGAAGAACTTAGGAAAGTGCTGGACAATGGAGCGAAGGCCGCCTTGATATTACTCGACCTATCGGCGGCCTTCGATACGGTCAGTCATGAGATTCTCCTAATTCGTTTAAAAACAGCAGAAATACATTATTCGGCATGTACCCTCATCGCATCCTACTTAGCAAACAGAACTTTTTCAGTAGAAGTAGGAAGAGCGAAATCTAAATCTTTTAACTTGCCGTGCGGGGTCCCGCAGGGGTCCTTGCTGAGTCCCACCCTTTTAACTTATACGTGGCCCCCCTTGCAGAAATCATAAGAAACTGTGGTTTCACCCCAATATCCTTTGCTGACGACGCCCAAATTGTGTTGTCCATCAGCAAGGATGTGGAGGACACAGCAGAAAAATTCCAACTATGTATGACACAGGTTAGTCAATGGATGGAAAGGAACTGCTTAAAGCTTAACGGAGATAAAAGTGAAGTGATGATACTAGGGGGTACAAAAGGGGGTGGTGATGGACGGAGCATCTGAACCAATCAAACACTCACACCCAGTCAAAAGATCTGGATTTAATCCATCACCGTTCTTTAGCCCACTCTGCCACCCCAGTTCAGACATGGCTATATGCAAATCAGTCTGACCCTTTGCCTCATGGGAACAGTCCAGCCCGAACTGCCAAGCCATGCCTTCCCTGGACCGGAAACAAGCTTCCGAGGACCGGTTTCTGGCATTCCAGCCGTCTTCAGCCCGGCTTGCTTGAATCCAGTGGCAAGGTGAGCAAGGGACTCACGTCTGAGCATACCCTGCCACACTTATGGCGGCCAAAAGCGGTACAAAAGGGGGTGGTGATGGACGGAGCATCTGAACCAATCAAACACTCACATCCAGTCAAAAGATCTGGGTTTGATCCATCACCGTTCTTTAGCCCACTCTGCCACCCCAGTTCAGACATGGCTATGTGCAAATCAGTCTGACCATGTGCCTCATGGGAACAGTCCAGCCCGAACTGCCAAGCCATGCCTTCCCTGGACCGCAAACAAGCTTCCGAGGACCGGTTTCTGGCATTCCAGCCGTCTTCTACCCGGCTTGCTTGAATCCAGTGGCAAGTGTGCTGGTTATACTCAGACATGAGTCCCAGGCTCTCCACACCACTGGAGTCAAGCTATCCAGGCTGATGAAGGCTGATAGCCAGAAACCAGTCCTTGGATGCTTGATTCTGGTCTGGGAAAGACATGGCTTGGTAGTTCGGACTGGACTGTTCCCATGAGGCACAGGGTCAGAGCTGATTTGCATATAGCCAGTGTCTAACCCAGGGTAGTGTGGAGTGCAAAATAACGATGGATTTAGGCCCAGATCCTTGTACTGGGGTGAATGTATGACATTGTTCTACATTCTGTCCATCAACTGTGTTTTTTGCAATGATACTAGGGGGTGACACAAACATCTGGTCCCCCGCCTGGTGGCCTAAAGACCTGGGTAGATGCCCAGGATCATCAGAAAAAGTGAAGAATCTGGGCATCGCTCTTGACATTAATCTATCATTTGAAGCCCAAGCCAGCAAGCTGTCATCAACACTTTGGTATATTCTAAAAAGGATAAAAAAGCTACTGCCTTATCTACCACAGGATTCACGTAAAACAGTAGTGACAGCACTAGCCTTGGCGAGACTGGATTACGGGAATGGCTTATATGCCGGGGCTAGGACAAAAGTCATCGCTAAATTACAACGCCTGCAAAACGCAGCAGCCAGACTGGTTTTAGGCATACCTAAGTTTGAACCAATCAGTCACAAACTAAAAACTCTGCATTGGCTGCCAATTGCAAAAAGGGTGAAATTTAAATCACTCTGCCTGGCCTACAAGGCATTTCACGGAACAGGATCACAATTCTTGAGGTCTCATTTAAAACAATATGAACCAACGAGACCTCTGAGATCCAGTCAATTGAAGCTAATTACTGTCCCCAGATTTAGACGAGCTAGCTGGGGCGGTAGAAGCTTCCTTGTACATACAGCACAAACCTGGAATCAGCTGCCTCTTGCCATAAAAACCTGCCCATCTTTGGAATCCTTTAGAAAGGAAGTAAAAACATGGCTGTTCTCTGCATAACTTCAGATACTGCTCATGAGATAGGAGGATCTATCATAGCGCCAAGACGCCCACGGGCATTCGCGCGCTTTACAAATTGACAAATCAAATCAATCTGATCAAATCATAAACTACTACATACATCCTGTGGGCAGCTTCAACTCAATAGTTTTTACTGAATGTAGCTTTGTGAAACTTTTACAACCTCAACCTTTCGGGTTTTGCAACCTTATTTACATCATTAAATATTACAAAGAGAATCAAAATAGATTTCAAAATCCAGTGCCCTAAATTTCATCATTAGTTCCTAACAAAACTCTTAATTGGAAAATATATTTCTAACAAAATGATCGGCCCCCGTGTCACTGCATTCAACACTTGAAAGGTTATCACTACAGGATAAGAAATAGAGCTTTAATTAAAGAATAAATTATTGAATACTCCATTTTAATTGATGTTGCTCTCTGCTATTATTTTTTGTGTTGATTGATATTTCGTGTGAATTAGTAATTGGAATTACACATCGAAAAATGGGGGCTTTAGCTACAAAAGCTGCAAGAGTAAAGCTTCACACATGCTCTTTCTCAGCCATTGAAGTTCAAGAAGCATGTGCAGCCCAGTAACCATGGCAACCTTCCACTAATTGCCGACATTAAACAAAATACAAATTAAACATGACTGATTGTGACAAGCCCTTGGAAACAATGACATACCGGAGAAAAAGAATTCTACCTATTTTTCATAAAGGTGAAGAAATTAGACGATATTCTAATATCTTTTTTTAGTGATATTGATGCCTTGAGTTACCATGTGTCGGCTTGAGGGTGTAATAGAAAAATCTAATACCCTCATTTAGAATCCCTTGCGTCGATTTCGTCCAGGGAGCAACAGAGCAGACAGAGGCTACTGATGGATGAGATCAGTTGCCACTGTTTTCCTTCGACCTGTCTTATTATGGCTTTTCAAAAGCAAGCGAAGTCCAACCCTTTCAGCTGACTATCAGGGCAGCGAATGAGATCAGTCACAGGTTTCTCAAGGGGGGAGTGTTTAGAGCAAACATTAGGAACTCAATAGCCAACCAAAAGAGAGAATAACCTAACGTCTAGCCCAGAGCAGTGGTTTCCCGTCACACCCATTGTAAAAGAAGAAACCAGACAAGAAGACTTCTTTTTCCATCATCCATCTGCACATCAAAAGACATCACTGAATTTACCATAACCCATCTGTACAGGAAGTGACAGCACAGGTTCCTTTCCAAAACTATCTGTACATAAGGACGCCAGGAAAGAGGACTGCATTTCACATCATTTATCTGCGCAAGGAGAGACATCATTGAATTTCACATCATCTATCCGCACAGGAAGTGGCTTCCCGTCCTGCCTTCTCCCTACTTCTGTCAACTCTTCAGGGCATTCCATCACCCAAGCATTACACCAAAGGGCACACACAGACCTGGGCATCACCTGTTGCTCTTTTAAGGGAAGGGTCATGGGCCAGATCTCCGGTTTCGCTTTAACCTGCCAAGTAGGATATAATCATGTGTCTTACTAAACACCTCATATTCTCATTCCCCATAATTACACCCAGATGTACACAACCCAAACACTCATTGCATTCGTACAGCACACAGACCCATACTTATACACATCACAATAACTACCACACACCTTCAAACCGCAAAACACTTTATTAAACTCATGCTTCTCAATGCTAGCTCTCATCAATTCTAAACCATGACATGGACCTTCCCTCGACTGTCAGATTACAAAAATGGAATGCAAATCAAATTTGGACATCACCCTTGGAAAAGCGAATATTAATGGGGTCAAACAATCAATATTAGATAATACTTTATTTCTACTACCCCAACGTGAATCACAAACGCTGGTATGGTGTCCCAATTCTTGCTTGATTTTTAACATATACTTAACTACTTAAATGTTGTACATTTACTATACATATTGGCTTGCGGTGCTTGAAAGTTGTGTAATTTGCTTGTATAATATTAAGTGACATTTAGAAAAAAATCTGCGAAATTACAGGAATTACGCAAAATGCATATCCAGCGCTTCGCTTCAAAAAATGATGCTGGAGACACATTTTGCATCCACAAAATAGCACGAACGGTAATCTGTGTTGTGCAAGCATGTAGCTGTTTTCTCTCACTCCTGCTTAGCAGCTCCTCGTGTCCCCAGGACCCTAGGCTCCATCCACCTTGGTCCTATACATTCTGACCTACCTCTCCTTAACTTTATTTTCACTTTGTTTCTGATTGCCTTTCTGTGTTTATTTTGTATTTTTTGCTCCTTCTTTTTGTATATTTTCTCTTTTTTGTTTAAATATACCCATTTCAACCTCCCAGCAATGACAGAGGCAGGCAGCACTGCCCTTTGAGTCGCACGCCACCTGTGGTTGAGGGCAGTATGAGGGGGTAACACCTGGCCACATTTGTAACGAGGCAAAGTGAAGTAAGTGGCTGACAATGTTTAAAGAAGTAAATGTCTTTATTGAGATACAAACACACGTACCCCTGGCATATTTAGACAAACAGTGACAGAAAACCACCACTCTGGAACACGAACAATACAATGTTCGAAGATAGAATATGCAGAATTAAAGCAACGCAATTATAAAAGATAAGTATTTAAGAAGGACAATACTACATCGAGTTTTCCCTTTTTTTTTAAACACATGTTATTTGTCAAATGGCACAGATGCAGCAGGGCCCTGTAACCCAGAGGTGTCTGCCCAATCAGAGCATATAATGCTGACTATGACATTCTTCATAATGATACCCAGGAAAAGAATTAAAGGTAATACAGTGAAAATCGAACTCCCCCCCCATCCCCGCCCCCCGATCGCACTACACACCCACTCTAGACAGAACCATATAAATATTACTGTAGAGCTATCCACCTGAGTTCGAAATGTCACCCTGCTCCCTCCCCAAAGAACCCTAATTTCTATAAATGCGGGTCCCGTGCTACTGGAGCAGGGTCTAGGAGCAATCCCTGATAGTCTGTCCACCTTTTCTATATTTTAAAATGTTTTTGGGGACACCCCCTGGCAATGAAGATGGGTTTCTCTAGGCCCATGCAGAAGTCCAGACCTTTCTTCCATGCGGCTACTACAGGGGGCCTCAGTGCTTTCCACGCCCTCGCTATGTTCCGTTTTTGGAATGTAAGACCCAATAGTAGTAAATGGCGTTTGTAGACGTTGCCGCCAATCCCCTCCATGACGTATAGTAGGGCTAGTTTCAGCGAGTGGGGAAGGTCCCAACCCATTACCTCTGATAGGCAAGCGTGAAACCCCCTCCAAAAACGGTCCAGGGAGAGACACTGCCAAACGGTGTGCACCAGCGTACCTTCCTCCCGGTTACATCTAAGGCACACAGGAGAGGCAATCAACCCTGCCTTCCACAAACGCTTTCATGTGTAGTAGGCCCTATGTAGGTATTTAAACTGGACCAGGCGGAGATGCACCACTATAGCCGCCCCAGGTGCAGCAGCCAGGGCCTCCGCCCAGTCCTCTTCTTCCAAGGGACCTATATTCCCCTCCCAATCCACCCAGAGTTTCTGTAGTGTGGAGGAGCAGTGGATAACCAGGGTTTGGTATATCCTGGAAATCTTATGATCCTGGAGTTCTCCCATTCAGACTCCAGGGGGCTGAAGTCAGCCATGGACTCCAAGCCCTCCAGACTGGGGGACAGGGCATGCCGTAATTGAAGATACTTGAAGAATTGAGACTTTGGCATATTAAATTCTGTCTGAAGGTCCTGGAAGGTTTTCAAGACTGGACCCCTCATTACATCCCCTAAGACCGAAATTCCTATATGATCCCAACCCCGGAATCCCTGCAGGGCAGCAAGTTGCAGCAACCACCCCTTATCCCATAGGGGAGTCTCCCGTGTCAGTGTGTTCCACCACCCCATCCTATGCAATGCCTGCCTCCAGACCTGGAACACAATCTTTGTTGCCATAGGCAATGATCCCCGCAGCGGTACCAAGTATAATACCTTGTGCAGCGAGTGATCTCCCTAAAGTCACCATTCTACTGCGTAAGCTGGATCCTCCCTATTGCCGTATCACCATTCATTCAAAACAAACAGGTGGGATGCTTGATAATATGACAGAATGTCCGACAATGCTAGTCCCCCACAAAAGGTAGATAAGAAGCAAGTGCGCAGGTCCACACGCACCTTGCCCCCTACCCACAAGAACGGCCCAAGAGCCGGATTTACTTGCCGGAACCATCGGGGGGATCATATATGGGTGGTTCTGCAACTGATAAAGAAGACAGGGAAGCGCAACAATCGAGTTTTCCCTTTTAGATTAAACATTTGTCTAATAAAACTGAAAAAGCAAAGTGCGAAATAAAGATATTGAAAAATGTGCTACATTGAGTTTTTTCTTTTATTTATTAACCACAAGTTGTAATTTAGCTTTACTGAACACATGCCAAAGAAAAAAAAACAAGAGAAGAAGAAAAAAAAACAACCAAAAAGGATAATGTGAGGAGGGGAGCCCCAAATGGTAATGAAGAGAGGCGGGGAGCACAGGGAAAAGAGACACAGAGACAGAGTGTAAAAAAAACAGCATCACTACTGAATAAAGGTACCTACTAGGAATCTTTCGAGCCCTGATGCTGCTCTGTAGAAGTTCAACAGGAGCAAAACACCTTCTACATTTCCAGAAGGAACACCCCGAGACTCGTCAGGGAATGCAAGTGATAGTGAAAAACCCAAACCTGGATTGATGATTTATCAAAACCATACTTAACTGACTGAGACATCGACTCAGCATGTACAGGAACCTTGACAAGTTTGGCAGTATTCTAACAATTGCGACCTTGGACCCTACCAGCTTTATCACACACTTTGTCAATGACCAAAGGGTCAGAATGCTCTGACTGACCTTTCTTCACAAACCCCGGTGTTTTGATGCATACAGACTCACCTACCCTAATAAGGCACACTTTCATTTTTCTCCTTGCATCATAGTATATTTTCTGTTTCTGCTATGCGCATTCAACACTGTAAAATCAACTCAGTACAATATTGATTTGACATTTCACTTTTAAAAAAATTGCTCATCCAAGCCGGCCTAAACTGCATTGCAGGTTTCCTTACTTTAAGAGCCTCAAAAGGGGAAAAACCAGTAGTGGAATGCGGAGTGGTTCTATAAAACCACAACATGGATTGAACTGCATTTTGAACTTCACATTTAGTATCTAATGCCCACCTCAGACACTCACCAAGCACCCTGTTGCAGGTAAGTGCCTTCTGTCTGGACAGTACTTCGACGCGATGACAAAGGGTTCTCTGCTCGGGGGTACACCAGTCCAGCTTGTCGCTACGTGAAGTAAGTGGCTGACAATATTTATAAGAAGTAAGGGCCATATGTATCATCAACCTGATTTGCGATTCTCAAATAGCGATTTTTAAGAAATCGCTATTTGAGAATCGCAAATAGGTATGTACGTACAAAGTTACATTATTTTTGCGATTTCTTAAAATTCCTTAATTGCGATTAGCGAATTGCGAATCACAATTGAGGAATACTTTCCCATTCATTTCTTTGGGCCAGGAGGCCTATAAGAATGAATGGGAAGTTATTCTCAATTTGCGATTGGCAATTTGCTAATCGCAAATTGAGAATAATTGCAAGGGTGCAGGGGTGTCCAAAGGACACCCTGTTGCACCCCTGAAATATGCATGGGTGCACGTGTGGCGCGCATACATCGTCACATGGCACTTTGAAAAAGGCAAAAATGTGCATTTTTCAAGGAATTCACAGCTTACCACCAACTAGAAGTTGCACATTTTTTTTGCTTCATACATTGAAATTAAGGAATCGCAAAATTTGCGATTCCTTAAATGCAATTGCAAAATAAGGAATCGCACATTTTGCGATTCCTTGTTTTGCACCAGATTTTGCTTAATACATACCATTTAGCGAATTTCAGCCTTTGCGAATGCGAATTTGCTTGACACATATGGCCAACAGTGACAGCAAACCACCCTTCTCTGGAACATGAGAAATGCAGTGTTCCAAGAGAGAATGAGCAGAATTAAAGCAACACAACTATAAATGATAAGTATTAAGGAAGGATAATACTATACAAAGGTGTTGGCATTCATTTTTTTCATGCAGCTCTTCCTCCTATTCATGCTGGCAGCAGGCCCAGAACAGAAGCTGTGGTGAGGAAGAGTGTGGCAACGCATGTGCTATCACACCAGGGTGTCTGCTCCAAGCAACAGGAGTCATACCGCTGGACTGATGTCATCGACCAGGAGTAGAGCCTGCTCAACCTGTTCTCATGGAATTGGAGGGGGCTATGT
Source organism: Lissotriton vulgaris (assembly GCF_964263255.1). Classification (NCBI taxonomy): domain Eukaryota; kingdom Metazoa; phylum Chordata; class Amphibia; order Caudata; family Salamandridae; genus Lissotriton; species Lissotriton vulgaris. Next base: position 1,067,815,484 of record NC_141696.1, on the reverse strand, counting down.
AACTAATATTTTGGAATTTTTTTAATGTTATATTTATTACTTTTCAGAAGCGATAACATCCCTTGTTTTATATCAACTATATTCCTATATAAGTTTACAATATAGACATTTTATATCATTTATATAGGAGCAAGTCCTGTTTTGTATTGTATTGCACATTTAAATCTATATCCACTGACAAAAACAAAGGTTAAAGTGGAGGTATATGAAGGTCTCCTACTAATAGCTAAAGTTTTCAAGCCAAAACAAAAACAATTAAATTCAGCAGTTTATACTTGGCCTAGGTATAACTTGCACCACTATAAATGACATGTCATCAGTGATGTATTATGTAGAGTCATAAGAAGTGCAAAAAAGTATTGCAAGCTATATTGACGTATATTGAGTTATTGATGTATTGCAAGCTATATTGACGTATATTGAGTTATTGACGTATAACTGGTTAATTTCAGTGTTTTGGGTTGTTTAAAATGTTTGTTGTATGTGCGTGTGTGGGTGTGTGTGTGTGTGTCATTTTAATTAATTTATTTGTCCACTCCTTTGCAACAAAGATTGGCCATGCAAGGATTCTTTGGTACAAAAAGTAAATTTAATTATGTGAGTGGCACTATGTTCTCATTGAACAAGTCTCACTTCAGAGCTGTAACAAGTTGGTGCCACACACATTTATAAATGCACAATTTGCATTTGTGCCTGCATCCACTGTCTTTGTTTCAAAGGCAACCTCAGAACGTGCAGGTAAGCGTGGTTGGGTGAGGCAGGGCCGGGGGGGGGCGGGGGGGAGTCGATAGGCTATTGAATAGGATTTATTTAGTTATTCGATTTTCCCTATTCCCTCATCTGTCGACTTTCCCTCCCACCCCACCCTGCCTCACCACACTTGCCTGCATGGACCACAACTGTTCAAAGGATTGGGAATGTAATACTTTAGGGTTTCTGCATATGCTTTTGGGGAGTGCAGGTGGTACAGAGAGTAGTAGGGCATGTTGTCAGCCTGACGGGAAGGGTGTAAGACTGAGGGATTGGGATAGGAGTGTTGTGGATGTCAAATTAATTAGACTGCCTGAATTCTGCTCCACAGTGAGCCAGCTATACTTAGGCTGATGTAAAGGATGTCAGAAGGATAGGGTGTTGGCTTTCCTGCAAACCTTCTGTGCATCTGTCACTGATAAAGTCTACATATCTGTGATGTGCAGTACATAAAGGGAGACTGACATTGTCCATAGCTTTCAGAGTGAAAAATAGCTACCCTTTATGACATAAGCGGAAGAGCAATAGGATTTGTAGGAAAGAAAGTGTAGGACAAGGAACTATTTTATTTTTAGGGAGGAGGTGAAAGGGAGGAAAAGGGCTGGTTCATCAGAAAATAGATGTCTTTGCCTGTAAAAATGGTTATTTGTAGAGAGTACTACTAACATAATACTTATCAGCGTCCTCTTTATCCTACCTCCTTTCAGGACAATCAAAAGAACCAAAAAAGACAAGAAAACATTGGTCCAGGGGGATGGGGACACCACAGCTTTCATGCCAGCCATTGAGACTGATGTCATGTTTAATATTTCTTACTTTTACCAACTAGTATGCATTATTGCCTTCTGTATTTTCCTAATTCCCCTTATCTTCTTTAGTGTCTCCATTAATCCTGAATACATCCTAGTGTTTTCTTTTGTATAGTCTGTTTCAGCAGCTGAATTCCTCCTGCCTGCAGCTTTCCTTCCCTCCTTTTTTGTAACGATGGCAGCAACGTTTAACTCATCACTTTTTACATATGTTCTAGTGATAGAACGACAGGTTTGCAACATGTAGTTTAACAGGATGCTTTATTGAGCATGCAATTAAAAATACAGGAACATATATGGTAATGGACACCAATAGAATGTTGTACACAGCTCATCTTGGTCGAACTCTCACAATGCTGACTCAGTGGAACCTCAAATCTCCAGGATCCATTATGTCATGAAAGAGTAGGATGGCAGGATACATATATTATATGCCCTTTCCATTCTATTCCCCTCCTCTAATAATTGTTTGTCTAATCCTTTATTCACCATGTCCCTCCATTATTATTTTTGACTACTTTATTTTAAAAATGCCTAGTAAAGCTATCAATCTGATACTTTGGATAGCTATAACTTCATATTAGTTAGGTATAGTTTTGACTTGTGCAAAAGACTGCAGTTAGTACTGATATTCTAAATATGCATGGTATGTTTAGATCTGGGTCCTAAAGTACTCTAGTCTGCTGCTGAGTAGAACATGGACCGGTGCATGGAGAGAGGGAATTAAGAGGCTGCTGGGACGAGTGGAAAGTCACTTTCCTTTTTCAGTGGCAACTGTTGCATTTATTAAGGGATTCCTTTCTTGCTTTCAATCCTGAATATTGATTCTTTTTATAAATAATCTATCCTCCGATGTTTCTGTCTCAGCCTTTCTTCCATTAAAAGTAATTGGTAGAAGAAATGGTGTGTTGCCTAGCACCCACATATACTTACCATCTCCCAAAATCTGTTCCACCCAGCCCAAAAATTGCAATCCCATCTCAGCACGTGCCACATTTCTCTCACAGTTTCTGCCTAGGTGTTTACTTTTCATGTCTTTCATTACTGTTTAATCTTCTACTTTTCATTAACCACATGACTAAGCCTACTACATGATATGACCCAATCTGTCAGTTGCCAAACCTAAAATTAGCCCTAGCTCTGATGTTTTATTAGAACTTACCTTACCTTACTTGTACTTGCTCCATAGCACAGGAATAAAGTATTTGTTGTACATTTAATGAATCTTGCGTGGAGGGTGTAGTTTTAAACTTAGTCAAGACTCATAGACTCCTAGTAGTCGTACTGGGAATAACATCAAAGAACTGATAGTAAACACCAACGGGGAGACATCAAGTAGCATTGAAGATATGCAAACCTGTCTTCTTTCTCTTTTTTCAGACCTCTATAAAGAGGACTTGGCGCCATTCCCGAGTTCCATACAATCATGGTTGAGCAATAAATTGCTGCCCTCCCTGTCATAGCAGAGTAGAAACAACCTAGATGCCCCCTGTACCTTGGAGGAAATAACAGCGCAAATCAAAAAAATCCAAGAATAAAAAAGCTGCAAGTTCGGATTCACTTCCAAGTGAAGTGTATAAACTTCTTGCAGAGTTTACTGTCCTACTGGTAGGGTCCCTGAGTCTTGGAAGGAGGCAACAATCGTTCTGATTTTGAAACCAGGCAAAAACCCTGTAAAAGCGGACTCATATCGTCCAATCTCCCTGCTAAATGCCGACTATAAGATCTTTATGGGCATATTGGCAGGGAGATTGGCAAAACTGGTCCTCAAGTTGGTTCATACAGATCAGAAAGGTTGCAGGAAGGTTTATTCAGGAGCAGACACAACTGTTAATAGGTAACATCGACCTGGCCATTCAGAGATCCGATCCTTTGGCCATAGTTGCCTTGGATGCGGCCAAGGCATTCAACAGAGTCTGCTGGGTGTATCTTTGGGAAGTATTGGAGGCAATGGGATTCGGCCCCATTTTTATTCAAACCCTGCTGAATTGTTACCAGGGAGCCTCTGCTCGGATTCTTCTAAACGGTTTAATAACCTCAAGCTTAACATTCAGAGAGGAACCAGGCAGGGCTGCCCGATCTTGCCCCTTTTATTCAATAGATATATAGAACCTCTGGCACAAGCCATTAGGTTAGATGAATCAATCTATCCCTTTAGTTCTGAACATTATAGTTGTAAAATAGCTCTGTACGCAGACAACCTAATATTATATACTAGTGATGCAGAGGTGGACATTCCCCTGGTAGATGCGCTTTTGGTCGGATTCCGGTCCTTGTCTGGCTATTCAATCAACAAATCAAAGACAGAGGTAATGTGCTGGAACTTGGATCAATGGGTAGGAACAGTCAGTGCAGAGTTTAGATACTTGGGGATCTACATTGTTAAAGATCTGAAAAAAATTCCCCAGATTACGAAAGAAATAGATTGCCTCTTCAGCAGATGGAGGAATTTCCCCTTAACCATTTATGGGAAAATCAACCTAGTAAAGATGGCCATTCTCCCTAAGCTTTCCTACCTATTCACCACTATACCTCTAACCTTTCCAAATAAGAGCATTAGTAAGGTGCAGAGTAAGATTGGGAGTTTTATGTGGGGGGACAATGGGGTCCGGCTGGCCTGGAAGAAACTTAGACGCAGACTTAATAAAGGGGGTTGGCCCTACCCGATATTAGTTTGTATACGGTAGCATTTCAGTTTAAAAGCTTTCGTATGCTACTTGTGAAACCAGAGGAGTCAGCCTGGGGTAGGATGCTGGGATAAATGGTGAGAGTTGAAGGAGGTGGAGGTTGAGAGGCCTTTTTATATAAGTTAGGGGCTCCAAAGTTCTTTAAGCGAGTATTCCTAAACATTCTGATAGCAGCCTCAGAGTTGTGGCATAAGGTTAGACTCAGATGGGAGAAAGGTTATTATTCGGACCTTGCCCCCATTCGGGACGCACCCGGAACACCGGGCTGCCTTAGAGACAGCTTGGCGTTGCCTATAAAGAGGGCGGGTATCACCACTTGGTCCGAGTTGGCAGATTCCGAGGGGATTCACCCCTGGGAATATTTGAGAGCTAGGATCGGCGCAGTGTTCTCTAGATTTAAATATCTACAGTTAGTGTCTTGACGCAGAAAAAGGGGAAGTAAGAGGGAATGGGGAGATCAAAAGTTTGTGTCAATCCACTCACCCAATAAGGAAAGAAATCTCAGTGTGGTATCACCACCTAATAGAAGCCGAAGATCTCGAGATTCCTTCTTTAACGATGGTGTGAAATCAACCCCCCTTGGACCCTTAATAAAGACCCTTTTTGAGCCCTCATTGAAGGTATTATACAAGTATATCAAACCCGCCAGTTTGAAAAAGAACCATTTCTTCGTTATCAACAGGCTTTACTACACCCCAGCAAAGATAGCCAAGTTCGCTCCAGCCCCACCTCCTAAGTGCCCAAGATGCTTATCACCTTTTGCCAACGACCTACACATCTTTTTTGAGTGTCCAGAACTAAAAATCTTCTGGAAGGAGGTTGGCGACTCTCTCCGAGATATTTTTAAGACCAACATTGATGTCAATCTGCCACTAGTCTTTTTTGGGGATGTTGGTATATTCTGTCAGACGGCTCCACGGTCAATTAGAGGCCTACTACTATATCTGGTTCTATTATCTCGGAAAGAGATCTGCAAGAAATGGAAAGATCCCGTATCTCAAAAAAGGGAGGACTGGCTTAAAGCCACATTTGCTATGGCCCGACTGAAATATGAAGGTGCAGAGGATAAGCCACTAAACATCTGTCATCCTCTCATGAGTTGGGGTTGTAATTTAAGATTAATATAGCTGGTCCTATGATTACACCAAGCTCCCTCACAAAAGGAATTGGTCGGGTGACCTAAGCGAGTGCGGTAAGCCGGAAGGCCTACAGATCGTAAAAGGGGCTTCATAAGACCCACAGAGGCTTAAAAGGTGAGATGAGGACCAAGAATAAATAAATAAAAAAGACTTGTAGACTTAGGATGGAGTCGGATCAGAGCAGAACCTCTGCAATTGATGAAATGCCATTAGTTGCCTGAAAAAATTGCTGCCCCATTAATGTTGCACGAGATATATATCTCTTATAAATTGTGCAGCATACATTTAATGTGCCATATTTTGCTATGGTTATATGTTGTAGCTCAGTTGGTTTTTAATAACACATTAAGCATGTGGTGAAAGTGTCTGCATGTGAATTATTTAAAACTTTTCATCATTTAAAAGAAAATTATTTTTTGATTTTAGCTTTGGCCAGAGATGAATTCATACCACATACTGCGTTATGTGAACTACAGCTGCTTGGCTGTGCCTCCACATGCTGGACACCATTGCTGTGGAATACAGCTGGCTGGTGGTCCTGGAGGAGAAAGAGGAGGAGGCTGAGGAAAAGACCTGTGGGATGCAAAACGAAAATGGCAATACTTGAGAGTCAAGCTCAGAATGGTTCATGAAGAGTCACTGTCAGGGGCGGAGCATAGGCTGGCGTAGTGATGTAGCATTACTTAAAAGCCAATCTTGCGTCAATCCCAGAGCCCAGACAGCCAACGGTACCTGGTCGATCACACAAACAATGAAAAGATTTAGCTGTGCCAATCGTGTGACATGACCAGACCACAACCATTTAATCAGAGTTTGCCATTTGAGGCACTGGGCCGCATTTTCCTAATCAACCCATCTCTTTCCAGTCCACAGGTTTAGGCATTTCTGAGTCAGCTTGTTTCCCATAGAAATTGGTCCTCCTGTTTCCCATAGGTGTTGGTCCTTTTATTGGCTGCTGTAAAATCTCATCCAAAAATACATTGATCTGTTGAACAAGAAAATGAAAAGAAATTGAGCATTAATCTAGTCTAGGTAAAGTGAATGGTCTCAGACTACCACCAAATAAATAGCTGAGTCCTCCTTGTTTGACTACCTGTGCCAGGCCTGCTAGTCCATTTAAGTTTTATTTACAAAATTTGATGTAAACTGCACTACCAGACACCAAATATATATATCAATTTTATTTTTAAGCAGTCATAGCGGTTGTTATTTTATATATTTATTCAGAAAAGTAGAGTTCATTCTTATCCTGGTCCCTCCTTACCACACTAGTGATATCAGACCAATTGCCCTCATCCACAAATGTGTCTTCAGTATTTTTTTGGTATAAAGTGTTTGTTCATTTTAATCATCCTCAATCTTTCCACATTTTGAGGAGAGAGACTGGGCCTGGGCCTTTTGATGGTGGAACTACCCCAGATGCACCGAGCACATGTTAAAAAAAAACACTCTCTACAGAACATACTAGATACTTTATTGTAGCCTGCTGAGTTCTGGACACTGTTCTTTTTTCCCACGCTAATAGGTCTTTGAGTCTTGATCCAAGTACGCTTCTGTTGGGTCACACAGATCAGCTTGCACCATCTTCTCAATTGTCAATGTTGCTGACACTAACTGTGCTAACACCATATGAAATCAGCCCACTGCAGAGGATGGCCATGAGCTGGAAGCCGATTTAGTAAGTTTAGTAGTGGGCGATGGTGTTTGTTGCTATTGCAGAGACAAAAAGCCAACAGCACCCATCTCTCTGGAGGTTGAAGGCTGCTCTTTTCTTCTGCACTGACCTCAAATTTTCAGTTGTTCTTCTTCTATATTGTCCACTTTCCTAACATTCTAAGTCTTATAAAATAGTGGCATCCAGTGTAAAGAAAGTAGCCCGCTCTTTTTTGTACTTTGGATCAAATATCATGGCACAATTGTACTCTTGGGAGGAAACAATCTAGTTTTGCAGGATTTGATTAATGTTCAAGCAAAGGATTGACCTATTTACCAAAGCAGCTGCTTCTTCATTGACCTTTGCTAAACAAATGTACTAGCTTTTGCAAATGATCATTCATCCGGTGCAACAACCGTATTGCTTGGCTCACTGTACTCTTTTCCTTGTTGACTTCCCATGTCATAATCTCAATAGGGAGTAGAATTTGAATAGGCACTCTTCTAGTCCCCATTTGTCCACCTTCATCATCATCATTGCTTTGGCAGTTGCATTCTCTCACCTTTGAATTAGATATTGATTAATAGACTTGTACTGCTCAAGCAAGGATTGCAGCATGTAGTACGCTGGGATTCAATGGATGTTACCGCCTTTATAAGGGCCTTTACAGGTAACTTATTAGTACAATGAATAATCCTCAACTGTTTCCGGGCTTTGAACAAATTAATAAAATGAGCGTGAACTCTTCAAAATGTGACCAGTATGTTGTTGACTACTTCCTTTTTTGGGGAAGTTCTGCACTATTAACTTTTTATGCAATGGTCCAAACACAGGAATGAATTATCCTTCATGAACCATGGCTTTGACAATGTCATTGCCATTGTCAGTTGTGACAAGACCTGTGCTGAGATGTCTCAGTGTTATAGCTATATGTAGAGTTTAATATTAAATTTGTCCAAGATGTTGGCAGCTGTATGTGTTTTTCTCCATGGCGTACATCGCATTTGTTCCATGCCTCTGAATGCCCCGAAAGCATCATCAGTGGTGAGACCAGCAGTTAGTCATTGCTCCACTCCCTTGGAGGAGATCAAGTGTGCAATGGTGCACATTATTTCTTTTGCTTTTTAAATGGTCCATACGTCTGTTGTCAGGTGGATGAACTAAAGAACACAGTCCTTCATAGTATCACCAACCAATTGAAGCACTTGATGGTGCAGCACTGGCACAACAACAGTGAAAAATAGATTCATCTTGGAACCTTCCATTTTGGGCAGAGGTTTTCCACAAATTCAAGAAACTCGTCTCCATGAAAGGAAAATGAAGGAGGTGAAGAGCTAACATTGTATAAATAGACTTTCTTGAATGTTCAGTGGTATGATAACTTCTTGGTGAACATAGCCTTAATGGTTGTTGTGGCTGCTTTCGTTGTGACACCTCCACTAGTGACCTACTGGGAGAAGGTAGGCACTTTGCGGTGACTGAATTGCTCTTTCCCTTGTGCCATGCTGAGGTTGCTGTGAATGAGGACTACACTCAACATGAGACAGTCACAGGGCTGCTTTGTATGACACTGACATTCTCTTCTTCTCACGCACCACCACCACATTCGATCAGTTGAACTTCTTCTTGCTTATCAGCAACAGCTGTTTTTGGGGTGCTCTTCCTACACAATTGCATTTTGATTTTTCACATGGACCAGCTCGCCCCCAGTACCATAATGTCTATCTTACTTACTATGACAAACTGTTTTGATAAAAATTGAGCATTCTGGGATGTTCTTATGTGGCCTAAGTATAAAGAAGTCCTAAACTAGGGAGGAGATCTCGTTAATGTGGAGCTAGTCAGTTGTGTTGGCCTTTTCGTGGGGTAGATTTGACTTCGATAGGGGTGGTGTTGGTTGCTGCAGCTTTTTGTGATCTTCTTGAAAAAATTAACCAGGTGGTGTTGGTAGAGCTATTTGACTAAATACAGGTTGAATAGACGTGAGCTACACTTCCTCTGTGTTACTCTCCACACTAGCAATTACCAGCTCATCAACCATTTCTTTACTTCCAAGGCATTTTGGAACCTTCTTTCTCCTGTGTCTCTTGAGTTCCAACACAACTCAGAGCAAGTTCATCAGAAGGGGAAGCTTCGAGAAGATGGGAGATTGCTCTTTCTTTCCTTGCTGGAGATCGTGACACCTATGTGGACATGGAACGGCGGTCACAATTACATCTTACACTCGAGAAAGCTCAACTTCCTGCTCTGGAATATCAGCTGTTGTATTCTGTGGTTACTATTGTTGATTTTTCTGTGTAGATTTGGTTTGCTGCTGAGACAGCTCAATTCAAGACTTGCTGCTCTCTATGACTGCAGTCGCTGCATTACTGAGAGTCCTGGACTTTGGTTTTGGTAGTGGTGAGATGGGATCAGATGTGATCTTCCCACCAGCCTTTTGCTGCCCAGAAAAGGGTACGATATAGCAAGGGTTCACCCAAACATAGTCATGATGGACTGAACCTACGGTTGTTTTTCTGCATATGTTGGAAATTGACATACAGCATTGCCAGACCATTTGGTTGTTTTTATTGTCACTATCCCATACCCACACTACCTGCACTATACCACTTCCCTCCCTTCCTGGGGCACCATATATTCTGTGATTATCTAAATCTATGATAACTAATATATACCTACATTGTGAATAAATAACAGTGTAGGCTAATCAAGTGTTTCTTTATTCATTGATACTGATTGGTTTGAATTTATTGTTGTTTGCTGGGACCCCCCTTTCTCAGTACAGAAAAGGGTACAGCAGGTATGTTACATTTACGGACAAATGAAGAGGGCTTGATGGCATGGTTGCCCTGGCAAGAGTTTTCTCCACACTGGCAACTTTATTGATAGGAACCTTCTTCTTAGGGGCTGTTTTCTTTATGTTATATATGAGTTAGTGCTTAGCACAAGCACAAGCTCTTCGTATATTAATTTGGTGTCACTGTCAGCTACTTGTATGTGCTTTGAAGCCTTCTGAACCTGCAGGCAATAAACATGAAGCAGAAAGGGGAGTCAATGAGACTTGGGATCTAGCCAATCTGTTGAGTCATCATCATCATCATCACAAATACTTAACAATAATATACCCGTACATAAACTAACAATTATTTTGCAGACAACGCACAGGAAAAGCTAACTCAAGTGGACCCTATGGAAGGTGAGACAGACCAAAATTGAATATATGAATAAAATAATTCCTAGGCTCCCTACACTGCCATTGGAAACCGTTTGGGTGGTGCAGTGGCTGGCAAAATTTGAATAAATTAACTAAATAATCACTTGTCTCCCTTTAGGACAAATGAGACCCTACTGGAAGCGAAGGCAGGCAATAATCAAATAAATGAATTAAAAACAACACCTGTGTACTACAATAAGCCACATGAACAAATACATGCATCAGGAAAAAAACATGAAGAAAAAGATATGGGTTTTCTTTTATCAGTGTTCATAGAAGAAGGCTGGAAACATACACTGGCTGTTCAAATGGTGTTATCAAGCTCATCCACCACAAGCCCTGTGAGGAAGGAGGCATGGAAAACAAAGCCAAAATGGCCAAGACACACACACAAACAGACACATATTCACTGGCTTTGCAAAATGTTGGTCGCGGCATGGCCAGCACAGTAGGAGGCACATAGAATAAAGGAAAAATGGCCATCTCACACACACAGACACTGGCTATGCAAAATGGGTACCGCCACATGGCCAACAAAGAAGGAGGTAGGGAGAACAAAGAAAAGATAATGGCCTATGACAAACACACACACTGATTACACAGAACTGCATGAAGAGACATGGAGAACAAGGAGCATGTATACCCTATTTACACCTTGCGCCCCAAAAACCATAGCATTGTATCAAAAGGATTGCACAGATATATATTATTGAGGGGCCACACATGAGACTGTAAGTCAGCGAAGTCAGAAAAGAAAGTTAAATAAACTTGCAAAATGCCCCCACATCAAACAACCCAATGCAACAGCATTTACCCCTTCAAAATACTTATAAAACATGCAGAAAAAATAAACTACACTATAAATCATGTCACACATACACAAACTCACAAAAAAGTTTGGCAAGCACATGGAGAAGAAAGTAGTTGAGAACATGTCTGTCCAAATAGGACTAGACTCCAGGAGCCACCCGACCTCAGCCACCAGCAGGTACATTTTGTATTTAATACATGGCCATTCACAAAACCCTAACATTCTTTTTTAAAGACTTACAGCACAATACAGTGAGAATTTAAAGAGTACATTATGAAAATAAACCCAAGGCCTACTGCAGAAAAGACTAGTCCCCAAACAATAAAACCTCAACATAGTAAAATGATTAACAAATCTGTACAAAATGCACAAAATTGACAAGGAAATTGAGAAAATGTATACTATAATACCAGGCCACCATCAACAAATATTATCCCTTAATAATTGTAATCCCACAAAAGACCCGACTCCAAACTCTGGGCCATCCAACATGAAAGAAACTAAAACAAAAAGCTAGAAAGAATAAAAATAGTGGTGTCTGCCCTCCCTCGACCAGCATTCTTTTTGCAAAGTACTGCATTGAACCTACATGATTTTTCCAAAAACCATAAAGATTCTTTGGGTGGATGCAGCATAGATTGCAGACAAGAATACATTGATGTTTTCCCTTCAAAATGTAAATCCCAAATGACCAAGGGCTGAACAAAGCAGAGGGAGAAATCCTCAGGGCAGGAAGATGTTGCTACTGTATGTAGAGTAGCCTCTCAGACCCGATGGCACTTTCTTCCTATTAATCGAAAAAAGGTAAAATGTGTTATTCGCTTAAACAATTACTCAATCGGAGCATTCGGGTAAAAACGCAACTTGAAAATGTATTTTCAAGTTGATTTTCAGGTCACATATGTTAAAAGAACTGCAGGTAACATTCATATTAATAATCCAAAGTTCAAAAAATTTCCAAAATGCTCTGCTCGAATACAGATTGAACCTGAAATGTTTGTTGAGTGCCTGCATTAATGAACTGATGCTTGCCTTGGGGAATTATAGCTCACGTTCCTACCAATCATGTTGTTTCAGTGCTTCTTGCATTACAAGTTTTTTACTTTGCGATGTGGTGTAATTGTGTAACCTTGTAATTACTCCTGAATTTTGTTATGCAAAATTACACATATTAATCTGACCTAATAAAAAGTTAGCCCAGGCCTAGTAATTTTTCTAGAAACTTTGGGGCATATTAGCAAGGAACCTCGTTAAAATTATCGCTGTTTTATCGGCAGGAAACTGCCGATAAAACGGCGATAATGGGCTTGCTAATATGCGTTATAGAATTCCTATAGAATCCCAGGTTAGATGTCCTGCAAATCTAACCTGGGATTCTATAGGAATTCTATAACGCATATAAGCAAGCCCATTATCCCCATTTTATCAGCAGTTTCCTGCCGATAAAACAGCGATAATTTTAACGAGGTTCCTTGCTAATATGTCCCCTAACTTGAGCACAATTCTATAGCTAATAAAGGGTCTTTATTTTCTTTTATTACTGGATATGATTGTTATTATTTAATGTCTGTTGAAAAGATGATTTTCCCCTCTACACAAAGTACACCAGTTGTTATTGGATTTGATTTAAATACCGAGCAGCTCAAACTGGAACGGCCATAAACTAACGTAGGAGATGTTGGGGAATATTAATGTTGACTATGTTAATCCTATCCAGTCAGGTGGGCGAAAACTCAAGACCATGTCCAGGAAGTGGGGGCCTAATCCCAACTTCTAGATGAAAAGATGGAGGAAAGAGGAATCTACCCAGTTGAAGAACTTCTCTGCATCTAATGAGAGGTATATTGCAGGGATCATTTTCTGTATCACCTTTCCATCCAGGTAGATACTGCATCTAACTTTGTCATACGTCTGACATTCCTGAATAAAACCACTTTTATCTGGTTGGGTCATGATTGGTAGGTTTTCGTCTTTCGGTGAGGTAGGACCTACACTATCTGACGCGCACACAAGCACGCGGCCTGTCCTCCCATGAAGTTTTCTGGGAATCATACCCATATGAAATAAGTATAGTTGTGGAATCAGCGTGAGCGACCACAAAATTTGGCAGATCTCTAAAAATAAAACGGCCTGTCATATGGGATTAAGAAGGTGGAGAGAATCATAAGAATCATATATAGGTTCATAACCCGGGAATAGAAAGAATATAGTTGGTGCTTGGAGCCTAAGTGAGCCCCGCCTACAAAATACGGAGGATACTGACTGATCAGGTCCACCCAGGGAAACATCCAGGGATTTATTCAAGGGAGACTGTATATCAGATTTTGGTCTTGAAGAAGGTGGTCACAATAAGAATAACACCACCGAAACGCGTTGACGCAATTGTTTACAATATTGGGTTGTATTAAGCATGGGCGGAAAATCCGTTTCGCTCGCGGATTTTGCGGATTTTCGGTAAATTCGCAATCCGCGAGATTTGCGAATCTCCCGCAAAATCCGCAAATCCGCGAGCAGCGGATTTTGCTCGCACTGTTCGCGTGAGTTCGCGCCCCGCTAATAAGTGCAAAATTGCAGAAATACGATCTTAGCAAAACTGAAACTACTTACCAGGTTCAAAAGTTCAGGCTCATCATTAGTAGCCATTTCCTGTAGTGCTTCCTGAGGGGCCCCTCCAGAGTTCAGTTGCCAGTTGAAACTATTATGTGACCCTGCTCTGAACCTCAGAATAGTTACACATATGCCACAAAGGTCCTGAATTACAGCTAAGGGAGACAAGCAGGAGCCAGGCTGGAAGTTCAAATCCATTAATCAGCCCCTAATTCATTATTGTCAGTTGGGGCAGGGCAGGTGTTGTAACTAATTTTTGCAACAATGAAAGCACTTAGCAAGTGCAAAAGATCACTAATCAGGAAGCACTAAGGAAGCAGGTGCCAGCTAAAAAAATATTCTGTGACACATTAATCAGCCCCAAATTAATTCAGGTCACTTGAGGCAGGGAAGGTGTGCTTGCGTTGCCACAATAATGTACACTGACTGGACAACCAGAGGGTGCTGTGATGAAACAGAGGGTGACATGGGTGGGCCAGAGGGTGGCATGAGTAGTCAGAGAGTGGCAGTGGTGACAGAGAGTGGCAGTGATGAAGAAGAGTGTCCCAAACAGGCTAGACACGTAGAAACAACAAGTTCGCGAAACTTGCGACCCGACAGGTAAGTTCGCAATTTGCGAAATTGTCCAAAATCCTCGCGAACTGGCAGAAACCCGCGCAAACACAAAAAAAAAAAAATTCGCGAGAATTCGCGGATTTTGCGGATTGCGAGTTCGCAAATCCGCAAAATTCGCGAACGCGAGATTCGCAAAATTCGCCCATGCTTAGGTTGTATCGAAAAAATGTGTAGACCTAATAGAATATTAAGGGCTGTAGATCCCTACATACTTGAACAGACAAATTCCAGAGGAAACAACTTTATTATTGATGTGATTATTTGTTCACACTGAATTTTTGCTGTCTCTCCTAGTTTTTTTATACTGTTTGTTGATATTGTTTTTTATGAGGTACTGTTTTTAATATTAGCATTCATGTATTTGAAGTGTTTTTATCTGCAAAATTAGAAATCGAATTTCAAAAAAATTAACCTTTTTATGTATTTCTTTGCCATTTTTATCATATAAGTGTTGATTGACTAGTAGGGTCTGGGGGCCATCGGAGCCATGTGGATGAATGTGAAAGTATGAGGTTATGAAATAGGGATTTGTGCACAATCTACAATTCACCCAAGAGAGTTGTCTCTGTTACTTACCTGTGGTACCCCTTGGTTTCGTGGGGTCACTCCCTTTGCATTTGGAACATGATTGGTAGGACCCCATTGAGTCGAATGGCCAGAATCTTAGTATAGAGCTTTACATCTATATTCAGCAAAGGTATAGGCCGATATGTAGTGCATTTGTCAGGGCCGTTCCCAGGTTTCGGAAGTTCAAAATGACGTTTCTCGCCAATCAAAGTTGATGTGGCTCCAGTGTTCTCACCAGTAGTTAAATGAGGACATAAGCTTGGGGGTCAGCTTGGAGGCAAATGCTTATGAACTCTCGGTGTATATTCATCTAGGCCTGGGGTCTTGTTGGGTCTTAAAGATTTCATGGCCTGTTAAAACTCCTCAAGTTGGATCGGCTGCTTCAAATCATCCCCCTGGAGGGAGCTGAGTTTAGTAAGGTGGACACTATCAAGGAAATCCAGTTGCTTTGCTGGTGGACAAATTTCCCTGGTATTAAGGTTGATATAAATCAAGATTCTGCTGCTTTGTCGGTGTCTAAAAACTGACATACATCTGAATTGGTAAGAACATATTCCCTCTCCCATTTACCATGGAGCTGTCTAGCCAGCTGTGTCCCCAGTTTGTCTCCCCTCACATATATCCATTTTTTTAGATGAATCAAAGCCAATGCAGCCTTGCCTGTGTAGTGCACTCTGAGCTAACCTCTTGCTTCTAGCAATTGATGTGTAAGTTGTTGGATAGGTGCAATGATCTTTTGCTTTTCCAAGTCCCCGATGTCCTGTTGTAGTGTCTACCCACCACTCCCTATCCACCTCATGTTGAACTATTCATCTAGGTGACAGCTAATCTCTTAATAACTGGATCTTGCAACAGAAAATCTGGAGAAATGAGTTCGAGTCTCAGCAACAACGCTGAACATCCTGTGATTCTGGGCAAATCACATAATCTCCTAGTTGCAAACAAAAATGAATGTGTCTTCATGTAATGCAACTGGTGCTATGTAAAGCACTCTGATACCCGATGCCTTCGGGGCAAGTTCACGTTATATAAAACTCGATAAAATAAAAGAAATGCCAGCCTCCAGGGCACTCCACTGACCCCAGCTCAAGACTCAGGGATATAGGTTCATGGTCTGAGACTGAAATAACGTGAATGGCAGCCAAGCGTTATAAGTGTGTTGTTGACTAGTCAATAGAGAAGTGTGTCCTGTGTACCTGAGAGTAACACTTATACTCCCTGCTTGATTGATAAAGCTCCCTCCGAGAGTCTTGTAGGCCTAACTCTCAAAGTGAACTCTTTAGGAGCTTGGAACTGATGGCTTGCCTCACCCAGGCACCATTCCTAAACTTGTGAGGACCCCACACTGCAATAAAATCCCCGGTAAGCACAACTTGATGTGGTGCTGTCCAATGCCGGCCTTAATAGACTGTTGGGTCTGGCCTATGTATGGTAATCCACAAGGGCAGGTGATGCAGTATACCACATTCTTAGTTTTGCAGTTGGCAAAGAATTCCAGGTTCTGTTTGACATTCCCATGCTCAAATGTCTTTGTGTTGCAAGTCAATGTGCATGCTACACAATTGCCGCATTTGTAATGGGAACTGCAAAACTAAGAATGTGGTATGCTGCATCACCTGCCCTTGTGGATTACCATACATAGACCAGATCCAACAGTCTATTAAGGCCCGCATTGGACACCACCGCAGCAGAATTAGGAATTCTGTTCCCAATGCACCGCTGGTCAACCACTACTTAGAGAAACATCACACAGCAGATGAGATCAGATGGCAGGTCATCGACAAAGTGCAGATCCAACCAAGGGGTGGGGATCTTTCCCAAGTCCTACAAAGACTGGAATGTCGCTGGATTGAACGTACCAACTCAATCACAGAGGGGCTAAATTCCTCAGAGGAATGGCGTGGATTTGTTACCACATTAACAATCGAACCCATCAGACGATTCATGGCTCAGCAAACACACACATAGACTAGAGAGAATGGACCGGTCAGACCCCACTACTTTGACGTGACATGCCATGGTATATATTACATGCTGAGTAGCGCCCTGTATATTATACAACTGCATGGCTTTAATGTTACACTGAATTATATGTGAAACCAGTGATTCATCTTTTGTATGTACAACTGCTACAAATTAGCTGCACTTTTTTACTATGTGATGTGAACTCTAAATAACGTACATATATCTGCTACATCCATCACTACACTGATGAATGTGAACCGGACAGAGATGCAGGAGAATGCAGGACAATTCTGAATCTCATATGGGTTGAACCCCCCCACAACTGGGTCCAGTTTTCCCGGCAGCAATACAGTTGTATCTCTTATGCAAATACACAGTACGTTTCTTTACCCAATCATTAGTGGAATAAGTTGCATTGAAGTATTTGTGTAACCTTTGACGCACCATCTGTATGTACTACTATTAACTTAGCTGCACTGATTCATATGTGATGTTAACACTATAAACGAAGTACACACAATTGCCACAGGAGTGACTGCAGTGCTAAATGCTAACCGTGGACAAATGAATGATATTGTCAAATCAGATGTAGGTTGCACCCTCTGTATGCACTGATTTATATGTAATGTTAACATTATAATGAGGGACATACCATTGCCACACCATTGACTGCAGGGCTAATCACTAGCTGTGTACAAATGCCCGGTTACTCACTGGTAATATCCATTACTCTGAGTCCTGGTCTCCCCGTCCCATTCCTTACAAGTGAGCAGCTAGTCTGCTCTACAGAAACCCCTAGCCTAGCTGAGCTGTTTGCACTTCCCTCAAGATGGCGTCACTATCACATGACAATAAAGGGGGAAGAGCATCATCGCCACATCCTGAGAATACCAAAGAAACCAGAACGAAAAACAGACAATCACCCAAAGAAAACCCAAACCAGGGAGGGAGGGAAGGGCTCAGGAATGGGACGGGGAGACCAGGACTCAGAGTACTGGATATTACCTGTGAGTTACCGGGCATTACCTCCTCGTCCTGTCTCCCCGTCCCATTCCTTACAAGTGAGCCCATACCCAAGCACACGGTGATTGCAAGAAAAAAACAGACCAAACAGTTTGAGAAAAAACAGGTCCAGTTTTAATCAACAGAAAATAGTACAGATCACAAATCATGTATCACAGAAAGGACACTAGTCCCAAAAGCAGCAGAGGCCGCCATCTCCAACTGAAGCCGATAATGGGCAACAAAAGTATGGGGAGAAGCCCACGTGGCAGCATTGCAAATGTCCCTCAACGAGGCCCCCTTGAACATGGCCCAGGAGGAAGACATGCTCCGAGTCGACCGACCCTGAACAGAAGAAGGCAGAGGACAGTGGGCAGAATCGTAAGCAGAAACCACAGCGCCCCTGACCCAACGAGACAAGGTGGACAAAGAAGGCCGAAGTCCCAGCCCCGAGAGGCCATAGGTGACAAATAAGGAGTCAACCTTACGGAAACCAGCCGTACGCTCCAAGTAGATGCGGAGAGCCCTCAGCACATCCAACAAATGGAGGAGCACCTCCCCAGGAGAGGCAGGAGCCGGAAAAAACACTGGGAGAACAAAATCCTCCTGACAGTGAAAAGAAGACGCCACCTTAGGAAGAAAGAAGTGACTCGGACGGAGAATGACATTGTCAGCGCAAAAGCGCAAAAAGGGAGGAGACGTCATCAGAGCCCCAATTTCACCAACCCTCCGCCCAGAAGTAATGGCCACCAGGAAAATAACCTTAGCAGAAAGGAATTTCAGGGCCACAGAGTCCAAAGGTTCAAAAGGAGGGCCCTTCAAAGCCCACAGGACCAAGGGAAGATCCCAAGGAGGCACAGGAGAACGAGAGACAGGACGCTGAAGCAAGAAACTCCTCAGAAGGCAAGCCACCAACGGGGAGACAGAGGAACCCCGAAAAGCAAGAATGGCAGCCCATTGCGCCCGCAGGGAAGAAACTGCACGCCCCAAGAATAAACCATCCAGCAAGAAGTCCAACACCCTCACGGCCTCACAGGAGGCAGAAGAGAGACCCCTCCCATGACACCAGGAGTAGAAATTCTTCCAGTGACGGGCATATGACTTCAGAGTGCAAGGACGCCGAGAAAGCTGGAGACATCGGGCAACCTCCACAAGCAACCCAGACCCAGCAAACTCAACCTCTCAAGTGCCAAACCCCCAGCCGGAGGCGACGCAGGTAGGTAACCTCAAGAAGAGGAGCCCGCAGGGGGGAGGGAGACAGGGGAAACCTCCAATGAGGGCAAACAGACAAGGTCAGCAGAAGGGGGAACCAAGACTGACAAGACCATTCCAGAACCACCAGGAGAACCTCCGCCCAATCCAAACTAATATTCCGGAGGACCCTCGGAATTAAGGCAAACGGAGGGAAGGCAAATAGCAGACCCCGCAACCATGGAATCGAGAAAGCATCGGTGGCCCATGCCAGTGGAGAGGGAACAATGCTGCAAAACCGAGGAAGAAGGGCGGATTCCTCCGAGGCAAACAGATCCAGCCAAGGAAGGCGGAACTGGAGGACAATCAGATGGAACAGATCCCGGGACAGACAGAGGGACACCGAGGAGGGGAACACCCTGCTCAAAGAATCCGCAGGCCCATTCTTCTTCCCTGGAAGATATACCGCAGTCAGGCATAAGAGACTCGACTCAGCCCAAAGGCCGATCTTCTGGGACAGGAGAAACAGAGCACGACACATGCCCCCCTGGAGATTCACATAAGCTGAACCAACTGATTGATGGTCTGCACAGAGACCGCCCGACCCCGAAGGAGAGGAGCAAACCAAGGAAGAGCCAACCAAACCACCCTCAACTCCTTCCAGTTCGAGGACTGGAGGGACTCGAAACTGGACCACCGACCCTGAGCCTTGGAGGCACCCAGAACTGCACCCCACCCCAGGCACTGGCATCTGTGGACAACACGACCACAGACTGAGGGGGAAGGAGATCGAAACCCCGGGAAAGAGAGTGAGGGGACAACCACCACTGGAGATCCACCCGAATCCCTGGAGTGACAGGGATCAGAGTCTCGTAGTCCAAGGAGGCAGGATCCTAGTGCGACAGGACATGATGCAACAGGGGGTACAGATGCAGCCTGGCCCAAGGAAGGAGATGCAGACTGGACGCCATCTCCCCCTTACTCCGCAACCAGAGACGGGCAGACACCCGGGACTGGGACAGAAGCCAAGAAAGGTGACGAAACAAAGTCAACTGGCGCTCCTGCGAGAGGAACACCATGCCCAAGTCCATGCGGAAGAGAGCCCCCAGGAACTTCAGGGATTGGGAGGGCACCATGGAGGACTTCCTGTGGTTGATAAGGAACCCAAAGGAACCCAGCAGAAGACACACCTGGTCCACATCCAACAGAGCCTGTGAAAAAGAAGGAGAGACAATCAACCAGTCATCCAGATATGGAAACACCAGCAGCCCCCTGGAATGAGGATACCCACCAGAGGGGCCAAGAGCTTGGTAAACAATCTGGGCGCCGATGAAAGGCCAAATGGGAGCACCCGGAACAGATAATGTAGGGGCCCCACAGCAAATCGGAGAAAACGCTGGTCTGCCGGATGGACAGGAACGTGCAAATACGCATCCATCAGATCCAGGGACACCAGGAAGCCACCGGGCAGGCCCAGAAGCAGGATGGACTGGAGAGTCACCATCTTGAACGGACGATGGACAATGAAGCGATTGACCTGCTTCAGATCCAAAACAGGACAAAGATCCGAAGTGTCTTTTTTGAGACCAGAAAGAGGATTGAATAGCAACCTCTGCCCCTTTTCCAGAGGAGGAAACTCCACAATTGGCTCCTTCTCCAACAGGAGCCGCACACCTGCCAACAAAGCATCTCTTCGCAGAGGAAGACGGGGCAGGGGAGTCTGAACAAAACCCAGAGGAGGAGGAGAGGAAAACTCCATCCGGCAACCTTCTGGCATAGTCTGAACCGCCCAGGCATCCGGAACTGACAACCACTGGGAGCGTAAGGACTGGAGAGAACCACCAACTGGCAAAGGCAGGCAGTCATTGAGAAGAGGAAGAAGCGGGGGTGGCAACACTGGCAGCGGCCCGGGGTTTGGCACTTCCAGGGGCCCCCCGGCCATGACCCCTGCCATGAAAGGCTGAGAAGTGCCACAAGCAGGAGGCCCAAAAGTGCGACGGTAACCAAACCCACGACCCCGAGAAGGAGAGCGGACCGGAGCCACCAGCTTGCGGTTCTCCGCTGACTGCTTGACCATATCCTCCAGCCGAGGACCGAACACTTTGGAACCTTCAAAGGGCAACTTAAGGAGGACCAACTTCTGTGAAGACTCCGCCTTCCAGGAACGCATCCAAATATGACGACGGGCAGTGATGGAAGCACCAGAAGCAGCCGCCGCCGCACCCAAATTGTCAAAGGAAAGATCCAACAGGTACCGCACAAGTAACTCCATCAAAGACAAAAGAGGCGTGGCATCCTGGCCGTCTTGCAGCAGAACGGACAGGGACTGGAAATCCTTAAGGAGAGACTGAACCATGTAGTTAGAATATGCAGTCGCACGGACAGAAAAATTAGAAGCAGCATAGGAACACATCACCGCCCCCTCAACACGGTTATCCACAGCGTCCGCAGGAAGGGCGTCATCCAAAATGACCAAACCTTGAGAGGAAAGGCCAGCCATCAAATTGTCAACCCTCACCGCCTGAGGGAACTCAGCAGCAAAACCCTCAAGAGGGTAACGCTTGGACGGGAAACGAGGAAAAGCAGACTAGTCCACCTCCTTCCATTCGTGAGACAGCACATTGCGTACTGCCCCGTGCAAAGGAAAAAACTCAGGAGCAGGCTGGACATACTGCGCAAAGAAGTCATCTTCCAAAACAGCAGTCGCAGGAGGAGAGAATCCCAAATTGGAACGCACATGGGAAAACAGTTCAGCGAGCTCAGCACCCTGAACAAAGCGACCACGCACACCTTCATCCTCATCAGGACCAACGTCATCCTCAGGAGCAGCCTGCGGATCCAAAGAACCACGAGGCATCGTGGGAGGAGGCCCAGCCGCGTCCCTAGCCAGGAAAGCAGCAGCCACAGCCTCATTAATAATGAGGCGCAGGGCATCAAGAGGGGCAGCAGAGGAAGTAGCCTCATAATCCATGCCAGCAAACAGCCGAGTCCAAACCAAGAACAGGCAGAAGCAAGGACGAAATTCCAGCCAGGAAGGACACCAAATAAAGGACACGAAGTCCCGAGGACACAAACTCCCATGAGATTAGGAAAAGGGGGCCGGCATAAAAAACCCAGCCAGCCGCCAGAATTCGCCCCCAAATGCACCGTGAAACAAGTGCCCTGCAACCTCAACATCCAGAAACCCCTGCCCGCTAAAGCAGGGCCCCGTGGGAATGTAGAAATACCCAGGAATGGCCGCTTAAGCAGGCCCAACATCAAGGGAAATGAGGACAATTGGAAACGGCTGCTAACGCGAACCGCGTACACAAAAGCAGACTGCAGGTACAATAATCCAGGCAGCACGGGGGGGGACATACAGTAAGAATCAAAGGGCAGCTGCTAAAGCAGGCAGCCGAAAGCATAAAACAAACAAAAAGGAACTTACCCCATCACGAGGCAAACTCCGACCAGCACAGCCAGGCATCAGGCACCCGATGCAGAAAAAAAAGAACAGGATGTTGCGATGATGCACTTCCCCCTTTATTTTTATGTGATAGTGACGCCATCTTGGGGGAAGTACAAACAGCTCAGCTAGGCTAGGGGTTTCTTTGGAGCAGACTAGCTGTTCACTTGTAAGGAATGGTACGGGGAGACAGGACGAGGAGGTAATGCAGGATATTCTCTAATCAGATGCAGGATGCACCTCTCGCAACATGTATGGTTCCATACAGCACTTCAAACAGTACCATCACCGGGCCCTGCTTATTATTCCATTCTCCTCGATCACCTGCACAAAAATATTTTACACTGGGAACACTATCCAGTTACACGACACACTGTTTCATGATCACTCACCACTCCACGATCAATTAAGCAGTTTACATCGCTATGACTCATGCCACAGGAAGTCTGTCGTCCATGTCCATTTCCTACATGTAGTAGAATACAGATCCACAGAGCTCATCTGAGCTCTGTCCTCTACTCTACAGTCTAAAACGGCCACCTCGACGGAGTTATCTTTACAAATACCGTGAGGTGCTTGACATAAACTGTCATCGTGCCGGCAGGAGAGAACGTATTACGGATTATTTCAGAGAGAGCATACCATCACTACCGCGCCTACTACAGGTACACAATTGATTGTGCTATAAGCATAGGCTGTGACCTTGCTGATACTTAACCCCCATCACTGTATATGAAGAGACTAACATGCGACTCTTCCTTGTAGCACCAGCACCATCGGGAGTGATCGTACGCTTTAACCGAAGGAATTATTAAATCCTTAAAATCGGCTCTCATGCACACGTGCGCCTTCTGGTAAGAACAACCGTGTTTTGGTGGTCCATTTATTTTAGCTCACCGCTTTTTCCGATTCCAACCCTCCGTGTACTTGATTTACATTTCAGTCCCCTGTCTCTCCTGATACACCACTGCCATTAGGACTCCAGAGCCAAAGGGCGGCTCTTCCAAAAAGTGTGCCTGCTTACCTCACCCTCACATGGTGTAAGTGTTACAGTCTATAAGTTGTCGTTTCAGCCATAGTCCTGCAATTGCAGCTCACCCTTTGAAATAAGAGTGTCATACTAGAGTGTCATACTATTATTTCTTGTCATCATTCCACAGCTCCCGGCCGGGATCCCTGTGAGTGTTTCCTTCACTTCAGTTTCACGGTGCCACCATTCCTCACAATTAGCAGCGCAAGCCTTCTTCAGGTACACTCACACAAGCCATGCGTGACACTGCCACTCTACATTCTAGAAGGCATTACACACCGTTGGCTCACTAGCTAACATTGACCCACCATTATTTTTCATAGGTGTCCCGCCATTGGGGGAACAGCGTTTACAACGCAACTTTTACCACACACTACCTTTACCACGCAACTTTTACAACGCAAGTCGTTACAACGACTTGCGCTGGGGGGCGCGGAAGGATAGGGAATGGTTTAATTTACTATCCAAAACATTCCCTACTATCCACGGGGACTGGAGTTGGAATAGTAAACTAAACTATTCACTATCCAGCGCCCCCCAACACAAGTCGTTGTAACGACTTGCGTTGTAAAAGTTGCGAGGTAAAGGCATGCATTGTAAAAGCATGCGTAGTAACAACATACATCCCACCATTGATCAGTCCTGAGGAGACCCAACATCCGCAAAGGGTCGAAACGCCGTCAACAGTTAAAAGAGACAGACTGCAAACAATAGTTGCCTATTTTCCCAACTGTTGTAGAGTAATTGTATATACTTCACTTGGTAGCCTCTTCTTAATGAGACTAAATAAAAATAGAAACCTTCCTTCTTCCTATATGTCACTGTAGTGTCACTAGAGTAGTGTAGGTTCTATGATACGTTCACTTGAGACACACACACACTTGTTACATTGTGTATGTATATATTGTGCATAATGTGTAAAAAAAAACCTTTATGTCTATATAAACCATGCAATGAACTACCAAAGTGGTCAAGTGCGTAGACAGCTTCTTTTTCTTACATCAAACTAACCCCCCACATTTCCATTGTGCGTCATCCTTACCAGAAGTGCTTTATATTATTCCACAGGAGCTGTTGTTTTTTCCCTAATCTTTATACCCAAGCTCCCAGTGAGTAGGGTTTCCTTGTTCCCCTTTCCAGTCCTATCAGAGTCTCAGACACATTAGGAAAACCCACCTACTAATGAAAGTGCCATCATCTACAGCAAAGGCCTGCCACTCAACCCATGGGCCAAGGACAGCCAGGGACGATGCCAGTAACCAGAGAATCAAGGAGTGGTATTATGATATTGTAATGAGTAATCGGGTATACACCCGTTACAACGCATCTTTTACAACTACCTACTATTACAACGCATCTTTTACAACGCATACCATTACAACGCATTGCGCTGGGGGGCGCTCTAGGATAGGGAATAAGTATAATTTACTATCCAACACCTTCCCTAGTGTCCACGGGGACTGGAGTTAGAATAGTAAATTATACTTACCACTATCCAGCACCTCAAAGCGCTATGCGTTGTAATGGTATGCGTTGTAATGGTCGCGATGTAATAGTAGGTAGTTGTAACGGTATGCGTTGTAACATGGTACATCCGAGTAATCGCACTCATTAGGCCTGAGCGGAGTTTGTGAAGTTCCGCTATGCGGAACTCTGTGAAGTGTCTAAAAAACTACTCAGTGCTACGCTGAGTTCTGCCTGCGGGCGAAGTTTGTCAGTCGCCCGTTCGCGTTGCCTTGTGCAACGCGCAGTTTGTCCTAGTATTGCAAATCGCACAAGAACGGCATCACATGGTTCACATGGGTGCGGCCATCTTGTTTTTCTACTCTGTGTTGTCGTGCTGGGCCTATTTTTAGAATCCCTCTTAATCTCTTTAATCCTCACTATTTCAAACCTTTCTACCCCTCATTTTTTATTATATTACTGTGTGGCTTTGTGTTTGTGTATTTTATGTTTTTCGGAATGTTCATGGGTGTTTTTTGTGGCTTTTGTATTTTGTTTACTTTTCCCTTTATTTCCTTATTTCTTCTTTCCTTTCTCTTCCTTTTCCTTCTTTTCTACCCCACCCAGTGCAATGGCAGAGGGATCACTTCGTCGCGGGGTGTGCAGCCCCGATCCTTTTTAGTGAGGAGGAGGTGGCAGCAATTTTTTTTTGTGCTGCGCCACCTTCCCTCCATGCTGGTAGCAGGTGGCAGGCCTGGCAGTGAATACCCCCTGCGGGAGTGTCGGCTGTGCTGGGGGAGGGTGTACTGGTAAGTGCAGCTCCCAGTCAGGTTCGGCGTATTGCCCAGCAGCTGAAGCATCACTGGCGGAAATCCTGGAGAACAGGACCTCTCTTGACCTCCTAGTCCACGAGATTCCGGGGCTCATTGAGTATTATTTACTTGTTGCATTTGTGTTCTACAATGTTAACACTTTGTTTCCGAATATCATGCAGCTCACACTCAGAGGTAAGTTACATTTAGTTTACATTGGAATATTATTATGTGAACCAGTTTCTAGTTTTTGCTAGGCAAGTGCTCAGAGCTATCTAATCATACCCATCATTGGCGCTCTCTTTGTCTGATTAATTAAGAAGCCAATGCAGACTGTCCTCCTGTCACTATATTGATTCAGTGATATTAGTGAGTAGCACATTCTCTTTGTGAAATGTTTATGTAGCTGGTACAGTTCCAAGCTATTTCACAGTGATGTATAGCATTTATCTATGCTTTGCAAAAAAGGAGACTGACTTGGTCCATCGAGGGGGTTGAGAAATTAGTATTACATCAAAGAACATTTACTGCAATGCATTAGTTCCAAATGTCGTTGTTGTTTAGGAAATTTGGAATAGGGATTTTAGAACTAGTATGTGCAACTCAACAATAGTCAATAGACTCAAAACTAGTACTATAGGTGACCTGTTTTAGAGAAGTACAATTATGTGATTGTGCTTGCCTGTCATAATAATTAATTTTCTGGAGAATATTAATGAATTATTCATCTTTTTTTCCAACTTCTTCATTTCTTACATCAGCACCCAACAGCAAGAATAATTATGTTGAGGGTCCGGGAGAAGCTGGTCAGCAGGAGGCGATGACCCCCACACCACTGCTGAGGGCTCTGCTCAGCCTAGTAAGTCCTATTATTATTATTTCCCTAATGCTTGGTTTTATGATTCTTGTGGGCTTAGGGTAGAATCTTGGGGTATTAGAAAGTTGTTGCTGGTATCAGGATGGGAATTGCTGCCTGACGTCTTGTGTTGCTAATGAGAAATAAAGTATCTCTGACACCCTTGCTGGATTTCTTCCTTACTCATGGCGACGTGGATGGGATATTAACTTACTGGTGAAAAGCACAGTGTATAAAAAGTTTGTTTCATTCCTGTTCTCACTGCATTCTTTTTTTTATTACATGGTTGTCTTTTTTTGGTGTCTGACTTTTTCCGGTCTCTACTCTAGTCTGTAGTTCACGGAGCCTCTGCTTTGTTGCTAATCTTTCCCTCTCTACTATATATCTTGTGGTACTGTAGGAGTAAGACTAGGAAAACACATTTTGATACTCTACTGTCTACCATGAAGATTGCAGGGCCAAGTAAGCTAGTATTATAAATATTATGCACAATGTATATTTGTTTTTCAAGCTCATGCTCTAACAGTTGAGTTCACGAGAGTGGCCATGGTCATCATGGACCACTCTCGTGGTCTCGTGCTACTTTCCCATTTATTTATACAGTGTAACAGACGTTTCCCATATCAGTGAGTCATGGTTGGAAAACAAGTATGAGTTTTCACTCCCATTGCATTTGCTAAACAACACCATATGTCTTTCATTGACCATTATTCCACCACTGGCTTGTCTAACTTTTTGAATCAATCAAATGCTCAAAGTAATACTGTAGTGCTAACTGAACTGTGGAGATACATTGCAGTTGTATTTAAGGGGTGGCATATTGGCATTTTTTGTAGCCACACAGACAACCAGTGATGCATGCGCCTGTGCTGCTGCAGGAGGAGGGAAGTCAGTTGGATGGGAAGAAGTGGCGGCACGGGCTGACACTGGTAAGTCACATCATTTCTTGCAATCACTCTTAGACTCACTAGCTAGTACCAGGATGTTGTCAACTTAACACGTCTGTCAACCCACCCAGCTTTACCAGCTGCAGTAGTGGTTTAGTTATTATGGTTTCTTCTATTTGCAATTAATAAAAGGTCATATAATGAGCGTTGATGGTTTGAGGGAAAACGTAAAAGAATAGAAGAGTAAAAGAAAGGAAAATGGCATATGAGTGAAAGGGTGGGTGGGTGAAAGGTTGCAAGGGGGGTAAATTAAATTGGCTGGATAATGGATTGAAACTTTTGGTGAAAGACTGGATGAGGGAAAGTGAAGCTTAATCATGGTGGCTATGGGTAAATTAGAATGAAAGGAGTAATGAATATTTGGATTATTTGGGTGGTGAAGCACCACAGCTGTTCTCATGAGGAACATGTTGCTCACCTATTTCGCTTACTTTGTTTATGTAGGGTTATCAACGTTATGGTTCAAAGTGGGTGATATTTTTTAATTTTTGCTCTCCTCCCTTGACTCGCTGTATTTGTTAAGTTTGCCAGATGTATGCCACCCATCATTTTTTACCCCTGCGCCCATAGTATTTAGCCACCTATGACCAAATTGCAGTATGGCTCAATTCAATTTGTGACTGCAGTGTTGGCTGTGCAATGCGCATCTGCTTAATTTTATACGGTATTTACAATGGCCATATAGGCTTTCAAGACGGGTCTGTCTGACCTTTCTCCATAATTCCTGTTATATTTTTTAAACCCACTGGCTGAGGCGTGTGCTTGTATCCTTATGGCATTC
This sequence comes from Lissotriton vulgaris, assembly GCF_964263255.1. Lineage (NCBI taxonomy): Eukaryota > Metazoa > Chordata > Amphibia > Caudata > Salamandridae > Lissotriton > Lissotriton vulgaris. Next base: position 1,067,787,159 of record NC_141696.1, on the reverse strand, counting down.
AAATGAGTTTCCCATTTTGGGGACCTTTCAAACCATATCCCTAAATATTTATACTCATTCAATTCTTCTACTTTGGTGGAGCCCAAGAACCTTCTCCCTCTTCTTTCCAAAGCTCAGGACCTTAGTTTTGTCTAGGTTTACCACTAGTTTTTTCTGACTACAATATTTATTGAACACAGTCAGCTTCCTCTGTAGAATTATCTATGTTTGGTCGAAAATTAGCAGGTCATCTGCATAGAGTAGGCAGGCTACGTGTTTCCCATCTAATTTAGGGCTGGCACCCCATACCTTCTTTAATTTACCTGGTAAATCGGCAATAAACAAGGAGAAGCACATGGGGGCCAAGACACACCCTTGTCTTAACCCATTTTCAGTTGACAGTGTCCCCTCTGTATCCAGAATAACTTGTACCCAACATTTTCTATGGAGCTCTTGTATAATGGCCAAAAGGCCATTAGGGATGTTAATATTTATCAATATCTTCCACAACTGATTATGGTCAACCAAATCAAAAGCTGCCCGAAAGTCGATGAAGCAGCTGAACAGCGTACCCCCCCCCTGCTCTACCGACTTCTGTGCAATGCACCAAAGGGAGAAACAGTGATCTATTGTAGAATACACCTTCTTAAAACCCCCCCTGTTCTAGGGGTATTTTTGGGTTATCCTCCTCCCATTCTTTAAGTTTTCCTGAGATTACTTTAGAAAATACTTTCTCTCCCACATCCAAAAAGTTAATTAACCTGTAGTTTTTGGGGATCTTTACAACTCCTCTTTTATGGATGGGTCTAATGGTTGCACTATTCCAAGTTTGGGCCATCTTCCCTGTCTCCAGAATGCCTGAAAACATCCTTCAGTGGCTGAACACCATCGAGAGTCAGCTTACAATGATGAAGCAAAGCCTGGACCAGCCCCGGACCAACATCCACAATGTCCTCTTCTAGTCCTTTTTTTATTTTTTTGAATTTTGGGACATTGGGCTTGGGTCAGTTTGTTCTGGGAGATGGGTGGGTATGTTGTGTGGGTGGAGAGGGTGGGTTTCTTTGTAAGTATAATGGGGTGACCCAGTAACCCTTAGAACCTGGGCATCTAGAATATGTGTTAATGTTGATTAGAACATTGGAATGTTGGGAGCTCCATTGAAAACAATGGAGTGCTCCGGGCTTATAGTGGCTGGTATAAGCCTGGAGCTCCAACATTCCAATATTTCTTTGTTCACAGCTCTTGCTGTGAACAAAGGCTTCAGGGAACCTGAGAGGAATCCAAACCCCTCACGCTCCCAAAAGGCTTTGTTTTTTTTGTTAGAACATTCTGTCCTCTAGTGACAGAATGTTCTAATAGCCTTATAGCCCTTCGTAGATGGGCTATACCACTATTAAAGTCCCTCTCCCTTGTTAAAGGCCCTCACCTTTGGCTCGGGGCCTTTAATGCTGGAGAGGGCCTTTAATAGCCGGTATAACCCTCTACGGCGGGCTATAAGGCTATATTTTGTAGGGTAGAGAAATTGCTTTAACGTTACATCTATATTTTTACATGAAGAAGGAAGAACAAACTTAATTTGATTCAATAAAAAAGAAGTATATTGACAGCATTAGTAATTTTTTTCTTTTTACAATTTTTCAGTTTTCTAGTTATATCAAATTATTACTGTCACAAACAAACAAAAGTTATTGACAAATGACGCAAGACTGGCTTATAGGGGGTTAGGTGATCTAGAAGTGACAAGGTGCTGTAAGTGAATTAACTATATACAGTGCTGTACAAGAGGTTTCTAAAATGTTCATTTCAGTGGACATCTGTCTCTAAATCTGTTTAATGCTTAATCTGCTTTTCATGTGGAGTAGAGAGGGTAGGGTATGAATTGTACAGGCACGTTGACGTTTCGACCAAGTAAGGTGCCTGATTGATGAAGGAGTCACAGCGGGTTGTTTTCAGGACAGGGGGGGGGGGGCAGCCAGTGGGAATGGTATCTCTGGAAATCTTCAGGGTATAATCCACCAAAGGTTTGATTCTTAGCGATTACGGCAAAGAGTTATATGAAATGACAATTAATGCATGAGTCAGAAGCTAGGTCGGGGTAGCGTTGTGAATGGTAAGCTTCCCTGGCTGTCCCCACCTGTCCTGAAGAAGACCCGAGGTGACTCCTTCTTCAACACTTTAAATTCAAACGACACCACCATACCATAATTACTCATCAGAATATAACACACAATATACAGAATGATGGAGCTCTTTCCTTTATGTAAAGGAGACACCTGTGGCACTCAGGGAACTAAATGGGTAAATGGAATTCTAATCTTAAAAAAAAGAATGATGCTAGAGTTTAAAGTGCACCACAGTCAGGGTATCCACCAGGAGGAAATGTTATTATATACTTAAAAGACTGAATGCTGTTGCAAAGCTGTCGCCTATGGTGGATGGATGGATGATAGATCAACCGAGGCAAAATGGTCAAAAATAATTATTTAAAAAAAATACAAATGATAAAAAAGACAAAACGATGTAAATTAAAAAAAATGCAAACAAATAAAAAATAAAAAAATAAAATTAAAAAACTTTAACCATAAGAGAATTATCCTCAAGCATATTATTAAACTGATATCTCATCTCTCCATGAAAGTCTATGGCTGGACTCACAAAATGACTGCCAGCCAGGGCCACATGGCCAACATCAAACTAAGCAAGAAAGTATGGGCAACAAAGAACACATGCAGGCCTATGGCAAAAAGCACACTGTCTGACTGCACAAAATGGCCGCCAGCCAAATGGTCACACAACAACCAAGAGGCTGGGAAAGCAGAGAACACATGTAGGCCTATGGCAAAATCACGCTGGTTGGTTACACAAAATGGCTGCCAGGCACATGGTCACAACTAGTTTTGGGTGTAAAACTATTGCTCTGTTCGCAGAGTTTTTCGGAATTCGGAAATTCTGCGTTCCGTGGAGAATGTAGAGTTACCGAGAAACTCCGCACTCTGCACGGGAGCAGAGTTTTTTTGTTAGGGTACTCGAAATGTAATTTTGCACACGTTGGGGCAACTTGTCTGGTGCTCGCAATCCCCCACAATATTTTCAGAGCCGTTCGCGGGCACCAACACGTCATTGGGGAGTGGCAGCAACTTCTGCTGGATGTTTTCTGCCATATGCAGTCCCAAATGTGCAGAATCTACTGCGGCTGCAATCTGGGGACAATTCTCTCCCTTAGAAGCATCAAACTCTTCCCAAAATGATGAGTTAAAAACCTCCTTAAATCAACATTTGGCATTGTTTTTCTTGCGCGGGGAGTCCATTTTTTCTAACTGGAAGGATATGCCTCCAACTTCCTTTCCTGACCAGCAGGCTCCTTCCACTGCTTTGTCCATATTCTGGTTACTTTTCAATTTTATTTGCAGCTGGAAGGATCACTCTTTATGTCTTCTGCATATACCACTGGAATTAAGGACTTTATATTTGAGATTTCACAAGTAGGTTGGACAAGTGGTGTTGTTTGTTTGATTGGGTCATGCACATGGATTTATTTGCACTTTTAATCAATTTTTAAACTTTAATGTGGTAGGTGCCCCGTAGTTTTAGTAGGGGTATAGCTATATCTTTGTAAGTCATTTTTCTCCTTTTGTTAAGGAAAAATGTTGCATAGTTCACTACATTTTCTCCAAGTTTTGTAAATAAATGTGCAATATTGATTTAATTCACTATGTGGCCTAGTCTGCCAATGGGCCTTCCCTCCAGTAGGCCCGTGCTTGTCATGGGTGCTTAAAACAACTGTTTCTGTGGTATCTGTTGAACTGAAAAATCAGGATGGATTTGGATTAAAACATAACATGTGTATTGTTTTGTGGTATTTCATTTTTCTTCACGAAATAAGTGTTTAGGTGGAGTAATGCCTTTGGAGGATGTGTGTTGTTGTAAACATTTTTACCCATGTAAATTTTCATTTTTGGCTTTGCTTAATTAATGCTGTGTTCCCTGTGTTATCAATGCCTCCTTTGTGCGGTCGGTGTGTGTGTTTGCCATTGGTCACCATTTGGCTTTGTTCTCCATGTGGCCAGGGGCCATTTTGTATAGTCAGTTTTCATAGGCATGTATGTGTTTGTTTTCCCGGCTCCTGCTTTTGTTGTGACCATGTGGCCAGCGGCCATTTTGTGTATGTAGCCAGTGTGCTTTTGTAATAGGCCTGCATGTGTTCTCGTTGTGGCCATGCCTCCTTGCTTGCTGTTTGACCATGTGGTCAGTGGCCATTTTTTGTAGGCTACCGATGTGCTTTTACCATAGGGCTGCATATGTTCTTTGTTTTCCAGGCCTCTTGCTTGTTGTTGCTTGTGACCACCATGTGGCTGGCGGCCATTTTGTGTAATACACAGCTCCTCCCATTGGAAGGAGACACCCTGTTGCACAGCTTATCGCTTCAGACATACAAGTCTTTCTAAATGTTCATCAAAATTAATTCTTCCTCATTGTGGGGTTCCAAAAAGTATTTTATTTTCCATCAAATTGTTGTAAAGCATAAATTTCAGTTGTATATCCAACTTTAACATAATCCAATATCATTCCTTCCCCAATGCATTTCGGGCTAATAGGAAAGCCCTTCCTCAGGGGATAACTCTACAAAAAAAGGAACATAACAATGTATCACTATGTATATTGCGAAAAATTGCTGTACATACGTTATTTAACATCACTATTAGTGCAGCAATCATGCCAAGCTCATCAAAAAGTGCCCGAGTGTTCGTGTGAAAGTTACAGAACCATGCGTGTATCTTTATGTAAATGAGTTTGACCGGAGTGGCTGGGAGCAGTTATAAAAATCAAATAAATCAAAACCCTGCGTGCTGAAACAACCCAATGCCAAGGTCACCGAACAGTGTGTTAAGAAAAAGTCCATACAATAACGAATACGTTAACGTGAGCAGTGTACTCACGGACTGTAGAACTGAGCTGCGACGCTGTTTCTGAAACGGAACAGCGCGAATTAAAAAATGCAACTTTTAAAGTGTTCAGCTCATAAGTGTAAACTAACGAGGTCTCGTGCAACGAGTACTTACTGGGTGATATGGTAAGAAGCGTGCTTAGCCGTTGGTATGTCGGGAACCCCGAAGGTGTTCTCACTCAGTGCTGTTTTTACCGGCTTGTGAGTTAGTGTAAAAAACCACCATTTAGACCGATAGTGTCCACCAAGGGATCCATACATGAGCACATCGGCAAATTTTTGGACAAATACCTACAACCGTTCGTGGTGAACACCAGGTCACATATAAGGGACACAACAGATTTTCTAGTGAAATTGGAAGAAGTGATCAAAACATCCCAAGATGAAGACTTGCTAATGTGTACAGTGGACGTATGTTCACTTTATACATCAATACCACACGACATGGGTATAACCGCAATTGAACAGGAATTGGCTAATTCTGATCTAGATTCAGACATGAAGACACTGATCATGGAATTAATGATTTTTACACTCTTTCACAGCTATTTTACAGTGTTCGACCAATGGTTTTACCAACTAAATGGGACCGCCATGGGAAATTGTGCCGCGCCGTCCTACGCGAACATTGTGATGAAGGTATTCGAAGAAGCACATATCCTCAATCATGACACTTGGTTAAGACATGGTAAAATCTTTTTAAGATTTAGTGACGATATTTTCATTCTTTGGAGAGGAACAGAGTTGGAATTGACTGAATTTCTAAATACATGGAATGGCATTAATCAGCGATTACAATTCACTTGGAACATGGATAGAAAATGTGTACATTTTCTGGACGTGGAGATACAATGCGACAACAGAAAGTGGAACACTACAATTTTTCGGAAGCCTACTGACAGGAATTCGCTTTTGCATCACCAGAGTTTTCACAGACCAGGGCTGAAACGCAATTTACCTTTATCCCAATTGATGCGAGTGAAAAGAATAGTATCCTCGGAAAATACATGTCAACAAGAAATCACCAACATGGTGGAAAGATTTAAATCTCGAGGGTACCCACAACAAACTCTAGACATAGCAGTCAACCGAGTAGGAGATATGAAAAGAGAAGATTTGCTACAACCCACTGTTAAAACAGCAAACACCAGGATGGTGGTGGTTTCCAAATACAGCATTCTAAGTAACTGTTACAAGAACATTATCCGCAAACACTGGGCGTTATTGAACTTTGAACCAGACTTCAGGGGTATTTTTGATCAACCACCTATGTTTGCATACACCAGGGGTCGCAATTTGAAGGAAATCCTGAAAAAACCTATTAACGAAAGTGAATCTACCACTTATAGAGGCCTACGTCCTTGTTACAATTGCAGCAATTGTAATAACTGCATTCCAGGGAACACCATCAGTCACCCTATGAAGGGTCACCCTGTGAAATTGAGAGTGAATGCCACCTGCAATTCAGCCAATCTAATCTACATGCTCAAGTGCCCATGCGGCAAATGTTATATCGGACACACGGAGAGGAAGATCAGAACCCGTTTACTTGAGCATAAAAGCAATATCAGAACTGGAAATTTGAAATCAACAGTGGCCGCACATTTTGTTGAACAAAAACACTCTGTAGCTCAACTGAAATTTGTCATACTTGAACAGATTATCCCCACTCATAACAACAAACAGACATTGCTCAAAAGAGAGAACTTTTGGATTCGCTATATGGCATCGATGCAGCCACACGGTCTCAATGATCGAATGGAATTTTTGTGTTATTTGTAATCTGTAATGTTTCATGTATCACACGTTTTCTGAATGTGCCTGAACCTCAATTGTAAATTCACAAACTTTTCATGTTCACATACCCAATATTTCAGTTTCTTAACATGGCCGCCACGTTTCCTGTTTAATTTTTGTTCACCCTCGCGATTTAGTCCGTTTTTTTTTTTTTACACTAACTCACAAGTCGGTAAAAACAGCACTGAGTGAGAACACCTTCGGGGTTCCCGACATACCAACGGCTAAGCACGCTTCTTACCATATCACCCAGTAAGTACTCGTTGCACGAGACCTCGTTAGTTTACACTTATGAGCTGAACACTTTAAAAGTTGCATTTTTTAATTCGCGCTGTTCCGTTTCAGAAACAGCGTCGCAGCTCAGTTCTACAGTCCGTGAGTACACTGCTCACGTTAACGTATTCGTTATTGTATGGACTTTTTCTTAACACACTGTTCGGTGACCTTGGCATTGGGTTGTTTCAGCACGCAGGGTTTTGATTTATTTGATTTTTATAACTGCTCCCAGTCACTCCGGTCAAACTCATTTACATAAAGATACACGCATGGTTCTGTAACTTTCACACGAACACTCGGGCACTTTTTGATGAACTTGGCATGATTGCTGCACTAATAGTGATGTTAAATAACGTATGTACAGCAATTTTTCGCAATATACATAGTGATACATTGTTATGTTCCTTTTTTTGTAGAGTTATCCCCTGAGGAAGGGCTTTCCTATTAGCCCGAAATGCATTGGGGAAGGAATGATATTGGATTATGTTAAAGTTGGATATACAACTGAAATTTATGCTTTACAACAATTTGATGGAAAATAAAATACTTTTTTGAACCCCACAATGAGGAAGAATTAATTTTGATGAACATTTACAAAGACTTGTATGTCTGAAGCGATAAGCTGTGCAACAGGGTGTCTCCTTCCAATGGGAGGAGCTGTGTATTAGTTCTGAGTTCTCGCTGGCAGGTACAGATAGCGCCCGACCCCGTTTGCACGCCAAAAGTTAATTGTTGAATACAAGGATTGAATAACGCTGTGCAAGCCCTCCATTCATAGTTTTATCAGGCCATTTTGTGTAGTCTGCCAGTGTGCTTTTGCCATAGATCTGCTTATCTTCTTTATTGTGGCCATGCCTTCTTGCTGGTTGGTGGCCATTTTACGTAGGCAGTCAATGTGCTTTTGCCATAGTCTGCATGTCTTCTTTGTTTGTGATCATGCCTCCTTGCTGGTTGATGTTGTTTTTTTGCATGTGATTTTTCTTCTTTTGTAAAGGAACAATATTGCACAGTTTAGTGCATTTTCTCTAAGTTTAAAAAATAAATTGCTGTATTCTTTTAATACACTATGCCAATGGAATGGGCCTTCCAGACAGTAGGCCCAGTGCTTGCCATGGGTGCTTGAAAAGCAACTGTTTCTGTTGTGGTTATTAAATTGAAACATCATCTAGGCCATGGATGGCAATGGATTAAAATACAAAAAGTGTTTTTGTGGTATTTCTCATTTTTTCTCTAAACAGTGTATAGGTGGGATAATGCCTATGGAGAATGTGTGTTTTAAAATGTTTAGCCCTATTATTTTTCATTTTTAGCATTGCTGAAATAATCAATGCTGTGTTCTCTCTGTCTAACTATCAGCCTGATTCATCATCATCCCGTTTTGCGAGGCCCTAATAGCGATTCATAGCGAATCGCTATTAAGGACTCGCAAAACGGGATTCATGTAGGAATCGCAAAATAAAATCCAATTCCTACATATTCCTTATTTGCGATTAGCAAATTGCTAATCGCAAATAAGGAATAACTTGCCATTCATTCCTATGGGCCAAAAGGCCCATAGGAATGAATGGGGAGTATTCCTTATTTGCGATTAGCAAATTGCTAATCGCAAATAAGATTGCGATTTAAAGGGTGCCAGGGGTGTCCAAAGGACACCCTGTAGCACCCCTAAAATGGAAATGTTCACAGGTGTTGCACACACACATGTCCAAAGGACATGTGTGTGTGTAACATGCAACTCAGAAAAATGCATTTAAATGCATTTTTCTGAGTTTTCGCAATTTACCGCGAGGTTTGACCTCGCGGTAAATTGCGGCCAGAAATTGCGAATTCGCAAAATTCTTTTGCATGATGAATTGCATTTAAGGAATCTCAAATAGAGATTCCTTAAATGTAAGTCCTCGCAAAATTGCGAGATCGCAATCAGCGATTTTTGCATTTGGGATGATGAATCCCAAATGCAAAAATCGCACTCGCAAAGGGCCAGATTTTCAGAATCTGGCCCTTTGCGAGCCGATTTGGCCTTGATGAATTAGGCTGTATGCCTCCTGTGTGTGGTTGCCATAGTCCATCATCGGCCTTTGTTTCCCATGCCATGTGGCCAGAGGCCATTTTGTATAGTCAATGTCTATAAGCCTGGATGTGTTCATTGTTTTACAGGCCTCCGGCTTTTTGTTGCCGTGTGACTGGCGGGCAGTTTGCAAAGGTAGTCTGTGTGCTTTTGCCATAGGCCTACATGTGTTCATTGTTTGTGGCCATGCCTTCTTGCTTTCTAGTTGTTGTTGTGTGACCAATGCCCATGTGGCTGGCGGTCATTTTTTGTAGCCAAAACAGTGCGCTTTCCCCTTAAGCCTCACGTGTTCTTTTTAGTTTGTTCCCCATGCTTTCTTGCTTGTTGTTGCTTGTGACCATATGGCTGGTGGTCATATTGTGTAGCCAGCCAGTGTGCTTTTGCCATAGACCTGCATGTCTTCCCCTTGTTGCCAAAGCCTTCTTGCTCAATGTTGTTGTTGTTGCTGACCATATGGCAGTGGCAGGTGCCATTTTGTGTGTCCTGCCAGTGTGGTCCTTTGCTTTGTCATATGCTTGAGCAATGAGATAGTCATTTATTAAATTATTAATATGTATTTGAGGATAACCACTTATTCATTTTTTTACTTAATTGTTTTTATTTTTTAACTAATTGTTAATTGCATGTTTTTTCCTTTAATGTTTTTATTTTTGTTTAAATCATACATTTTTATAACCATTTTCATTATATTTGGTATCAATGAATGAACCTTATGTCTGCTATAGCTGCACAACCACATTCATTGTCTAAGGATTATTTCATCGTCATTTGTAAGCTGCATCTCCCTGAGTGCCACATCACTGTGATGTACATAAAGCATAAAGTTACATATGTATTTTGTTGTTGTTGCTCTTTTTATCTTTCCTGAGTGTACAGTTACCATGAAAGTTTATGTTGGTGTGGTTTTCAATTTTACAAACGGAGGCACTGTTTTTGTAATTATTTGAAATAAGAGAAACCAATGACCACACTAAATGATATTGTATGTTTGTACTACTAATTGAACTACAACAATGCCATGTTTCCCTGATGTCCTTCTTGCTTCTTATCTTTTGGGTGCACAAGAGAAAACATCACCCATAGTACTGCCAGACAGCGGTCCTGTGCATGACGTGATGCATGACCCACACATTATACGGACATCTCTTAAACTTGTGTGAAACTAAGTGCCACTGCTAACTGACAGCTTCAAGATGGCCCCAAAGAAAGGTGCTACCAAGAAATTGGTAAGTGAGAAGAAAACGGAGCTTACCACCTTTTCTCACCAACACCGGGTGCCATCTCTTTGAACAGTCCGGCCTCTTGGGGAGGCCAAGTAGATCCTTCTGCAGAGGTCACCACCACCGAAAGCAGACACTGTCCCAGGAGTCCAGCAATGTTGACCCACAGCGTCGCAACCACTGCCTTGCACTGGGTTCATAGGCCACGTCCTCTTACTAGTCCAGTACGGACTGCGCCACCAGCCCCATGGACATTCGCTCATTGCAGTTCAGATCCCAGTCCAGCCACCACTCTTTGTAGGGACCAGAGGATCGCACTAGGTCTTCTCTCCTAATACGCAATATCTCAATCTGTAGTGGCATCACATTCATTACTTTCCAAGGGGCCATGGCAGGGAAAGAACTAGAATGTACAGCTCTTCTTGAAACCCTCGTCTGCTTTGACATCCAATGCCTCAAACACTGAATGCACATCATCCAGATCTGAATGTCCAGCACCTACCTGAAACTCAACCCAATCCAAACATAAAGCTAAGAACCACAAACAATACAAACCTGACTCAATAACCTGAATGTTTATTGCTTCATGGCCTAACTTTCACTGAATGCGAAGTCACTTGTTTTCACCCTTGATACCAAACTCACCCTCATGGAACAAATGGGTAAAAATGATGGATTGTACCAGCTCTCTCTGGTAAAAAAAAGTGAACCCATTTCTTTCAGAAAACTACTGTACTCTTGTATTTGGGTAGTGGTAATGCCCTGTTCTATCACCTCCCATATTCCATGCTAGTACCCATTAAAGGCCTGAAGAAATATGATGACATTACCCTTATTCTGATCGAACTCCAGTAACTTCCATTACGGGCCTGCTCCATCTTCAAAGTCAGTGTATCATTTCCAACGTCATTGCAACCAAGGACTCCACTTTTCTTGCATGTAAGGTCACCATCTCTAGTGGTTCCTAGCACATCCACAGCCAGGATACCCTCAGACTGCAGACTATGAAGTGTAAAAAGCAAAACAGCAGGCAAACAGGATTTGGAACAACATCCATGTATCCACTGTGATCTGATTTAGGAAAGAGCTCAAGACACACCTCTTTAAAGAGCACTATATCATAGCAGTCCACAAACCATTTATATCGTAATGCCTGTTTTGGAAACTGTGGAGCACTCTTCTGCTTTTTGGCTAAGTTAGTGCTATAGAAATACTACATCTATCTATCTATCTATCTATCTATCTATCTATCTATCTATCTATCTATCTATCTATCTATCTATCTATCTATCTATCTATCTATCTATCTATGTATAAATGTATACATATAAATGAATACATCTATATATTCATATATATGTATATATATATATGTACAGATAGATAGATAGATAGATAGATAGATAGATAGATAGATAGATAGATAGATAGATAGACAGACAGACAGACAGACAGACAGACAGACAGACAGACAGACAGACAGACAGACAGACAGACAGACAGATAGATAGATAGATAGATAGATAGATAGATAGATAGATAGATAGATAGATAGATAGATAGATAGATAGATAGATAGATAGATAGATAGATAGATAGATAGATAGATAGATAGATAGATAGATATACTTTGTAGTGTAGCTGCGGCAATACCAGATCACAGCTGCCAGGTGGACAATAGTAGTAGAATAGTAGTTGAGTCCGTGCAGTCCTTGGGAACAGTTTTAAGCAGAAATCATCAGAAATCATGGAGAAATACCAGGAGACCCACTCAAAGAATGGATCACGTCTGGCTCCGCTCGCTCAAGTATTCAACTTTCTCTAGGTATTCCTCACACTAGGAATATTCTGGGTTTCTACTCCTTGAAAGTGACATATTCTCTAAGCCAGGCAGACTCCTTCCTTCTATCAGCAAGCTGACAGGCAGGCTTTCGGGCAATAGGCAGATGTGTATTGCCTGCAGCAGAAAGTGAGGGCTTAAGGGGATGTCCCTGATTTCTGGGTGACTGACTGTCAGGCAGATACCAGCTTTGGTTACACAGCTTTGAATACTCTGGAGACCATTCCCTTTCTTTAATATGTAGAACTTTGAACAGTAATAAACTGGAGTTGTTTTTAAAAAAAACGTAGATGTTTGGATTCCAGTTTTATACACACTTTTCAGACATGGGAAGTAGGTCCACTCTTCACTGCTACAGAATTGTTTTGTTTTTGTTCCTTTTCAAATGCAATTTCCAGGCTGCTCTACAGACCCAGACTTTGTGTAAATTGATGCTACTCACAGCAGATAACACTTCACCTGGCTCCAAGCAAGAGATACCCAAACAGGGTCTCAGTGATGTGTGAGCTATCTGCATTTGACTGTCATGAGCCTTCTTGAATTAGTAATTCGTCACATACACAAGCAGGCGTGACTCATAAACTTCGTCATCTTGAGCAGAATCTGCAATTCAACTCTCACTTTCAACCTAATGGCAGTGCTCAGGAAGACGTAATCAGCAGCCCCATTATAACAAAGTCTTCATTGAATTTCAAAAGAAGGCCAGTCCCCGTCCTCACTTCAGTATCTGGATCTCCAACCTTCAGCCACATCATTGCAGGCAATACACTTCCACTGTCTAGAGAGGCTGTCCTCCCCCTCCATCTTCTGCCATGCCAAACCTGGGGCATTTTAGATGGAGCCATTCATTTCATTACTCAGACAAACATACATAGAGTTCTACTACCATACAGGTTTAACATGCTCATTGGACACATACCCAAACTTCACATGCACAAGGGATGTCATAACAAAAGTGAGGGTTTCACAGAACAGCAGAGCTTTACAAGAGAGGAGAGGAGTTGGTAGAGCATGCCCTCACTAAAACAGAGAAAAAGGCATGGTCAGACTATAAGTTACAATATATGAAATGTTGCCACTACCCACTTAAGGGACACACCCTGAATAGTGGCACTAGTCAAATGTCACTATAAGAACACACTTTATAAGCCTCTCCAGGTCACAGGACAGGTCCTGAACTTCGCATGATCATAGACAGACATATGGCACTGTGCATACAATTGATTATTATTATGCCAGACTAAAATAAGGATATCAGTTTCACATGCAGTTGAGAAGTCAGGGCAGGGGTAAACACCCATGCAACGTAGGGCAACCTTTTTGTCCCAGTACCATGCCACAGATGGTAGCAGCAATAATATTGGTGGTTCTTCAAACCTCCAGGTTTTGGATGTGGGCAAATACATGGAAAAACATCACTTTTCTTTTTGGGTATTTATTCATATGGTGTTGCTACCTTCTTTGATGAAGGTGGTCTGGCTGTGTTGAACCTTTAAAAGTACTTATTCAATGTTACCACTTCATTCAAAATCTTCACAAACAGGAAAAAAAATTATAACTCAGCTTACCACACTATTTCCCAATTAACGCATATCCGCCTGGGGCTGATTTACACATTATGCCCTTAGGGGTGCAAAAGGCGTTTGTGCACACTCTGCACTCGCCTGAGGCATAATGGTGTTACAGAAGGGGCTGCAGATGCTTGTGTGTCCCCTTCTATAATACTGATAGTGCTGGGGCACATGTAGCGCTAATGCTATTATGAGAGTGTGTTCCCTCACGTGCATGGATTCATAGCCACATGCAAATTAAGTAATCTCTGCCTCTGTACTTGTTCCATATTATTGAGTTGGGTGCAGAAGCAAACAAGCCATTAGAAGGCATATTCACAGTGCACCACACAAAAGTGACACACTGTCAGTGCATCCCCTGAAGGCAGCCCTCTGGAGAGGAGAAAGGGGTTCCATGGACCCCCCTGTACCTTCCTGCAGGAGATTTCGCTCCCTTCCTTGAAGTGCAGACGGCATGCAGGCGTCACTGCGAAACGCAGCGTATCTCTGATGAAGTCCTTCCGCATTTATTTATTTATTTAAGCAACTTGTAAGGCGCGCAAATACCTGTAGGTGCCTCAGCGCTGTGGACTAGGTAGAGGAAAGCCCAGGAGTGGTTGGTTTATTGATTAAAAAGCCAAGGGCCTCATTTATGAAGGCCTTGCGCCACTGGTGCGTCACTTTTTCCCATTTTAAAAGTGACGCACCGGAGGCGCAAGACCTACATAAATAAGGCCCCAAGTCTTTATTTGTTTCCGGAAGGCAAGCAGGGTGGGACTGGTCTTAATTAAAAAATTCGTGTAAGTTTACAGTTGTTCTGTATTCATGAACTGCAAGTGTATTTCTACTAATGGCAATTTTATGACAGTGGATACTCCGCACATAAAAATATATGAGGGGCCTATTTTTTTATGTGCACCTGCTCCGCAGTCATAAAATTACTGTTAGTAGAAATATAGTGTGATTCAGGCACTGAGAGTTCAATTTTACTAATAGTAATTCAGGACAGAGAACCCCACACATAATAAGATAGAACTGGTCCTACAGTTGGGCCGAAGATCTCTGCACATAAAAAGATAGGACAGTCTCCACAGTCCTAAAGTTCCTTACAAATCTTAGTTTCTGAATACTGAAAAAGAGAAAAATTACACAAAATTGTAAGTTTACCTTTGTGAATCCGGCCTCATGAGTGTCATTATACAAGCAGAATTATTACAACTGTAGAGAGTCCACCTTTGTCCCAGAGACCCTGCAGTCAAAAAATTACTAGTAGTAAAATAATACTCATAGTTTGTGAATACAAAAACAGTAGTAAACACCCGACAAAGTGCACGTTTGCCTTTGAGAATCAGAACCTCAGTGTGCTTTGCCATCGGGAACTGTGAAAAGTGTTTTTTTTCTTTTCCAGCGTGAAGTACTGCATCCACATCACCCCCCAGACAGTCTAATACCCTTGTATTCTAGGGGGGCTACTGGCTGGAAGCAAGTGACGGTCACAAAGTAGCTGAAACTTCACAATGATTGCCACACCTGGCAGCACATTAGAGGAGATAAAGATATAACCAATGGAATGTCACTTCACAGTCTGTTAAGAGATAAACAGATGTTACGGTGTTCACTTTCTCAGGCGCCCTTGGTTAGGTAAGAAATGTCTCTTTCTATGTACTCTCTACAAATGTTAAGTATATCTCTTCGTTTTTGTAAGTATATTAATACTAGTCTTTTATATAGCTCACATACAAATTGTTTTCTTTTTTTATACTTATTAGTAAATGTTCATTACTACTGATTGGAACCCATTTTAACGACCTTCAGACCGTGGAAAGACTGTAAGTCTCTATAAGACTCTGTAGGTTTTCTAGACTTATGTCATGCAGGGTGTGTGAAGCTGATTTCAGTGGGTGCATTACACTGTATCTGAACTGCAGCTTACATAATTAAACACAACAAAACACCTCAGACTACTGTGAAAATAATAGAGTTTGTACAAAATAACCTAGCTGGAGAATTCCTTTTAAAGGACGATTTACCTCACCCATCATAGGTGGCATGCTTCATCACCTGGAACTTCCTTGCACCATGATGCCTAGTCCCGGTACATGCTACATCCCCCTCACTAGGGGGAGGAGCACAATGGATATTTGCACAAGTTGTAATAAATACCCTAATAATGAGCATAGGGTGGTGAGGTAGGAAAGGCTTGAATGAGATACGCAAATACCTTTATTTGTGCATCCCTGGGTCAGGATGAAAATATGCAAAACACTGTAAGATGTATTAAGCATGCTGGGTTGTGTCATCAAAGTAAGTCAACCTTTTACTGCCTATGACCCTCGAAAGAGGTGTTGTGGCATTTGTCAAGACCTATATTAGTGGTGCTTCTGCTCAAGGTAGTGCTCAAAAGAATAAATACAAGGTGCAGTAATGCAAAACTCTCAGTGGTCCTAACTAAGTCCAAGGGAGGGCTCTACTGGCGGTCATCCACAAATGTCGGAGTGGTGCCTCAGCTCCATTACCTTGCTGTGCTGCCCTGCATCACAGGGAAAGCAGGAATGCGCCATGTTTATCCAATATGTGTGCTGCGTTGGATGACTTCATATTTATGATGTCATTCAGAGCCATAGAAAGTGGCTTTGTGTGGATTCATGAATATGACTTGAAGCTTTACCTCGTACCACATTGCATGGTGCAATCGTAATGCAAAGCCCTCATAAATATGTCTGTCAGTATTTACTGTATTCAAATTTTCACCCTATTTCTGTTTTGCCCACCTAACAATGTGTGCTTACATTGTAATAGTACCCTTTCCTGCAATTTTGAGCGCTGCAAAAACAGTGCATGTATTCTGTTGGCCTTGGCAGTGTGCACCAAGTTAAGCTGGTGAAAATCTAGGGGCATATTATCAAGGGGGTTTATCTCCGCTTTTTTGGCTTTAAAAGCCAAGAAAGCGGAGATAAAATTATCTCCCTATTACCTAGCTGCTGCTAACACCAGTTAGCGACAGCTAGTAGGAGATAGCGACCATCTTGGGCCCCACTTTGCATGTCAGTGATATTTATCACTAATGAGATGCAAAGTGGGCGTGCCAAGATGTTATAGACTGAAAACAGTCGCTAACATCGCTATCTCCTATTACCAACTTTTGGAGATATTCGCGCTAAGCGGGAATATCTCCAAAAGCTAACACCTGCCCTGAGCAGTTCTTAGCCATGTTATCCAATGGGAGGTGGTTAACATGGCTAAGAGCATTAGCTCGCTAATGCATGAATATCGCTGACATTTCAGCGATATTCATGCTTTGCGGCGATTTTTACCGCATTTGCGTTAAACCTTGGTAATACCAAGGTTTATTTGCGGTAAAAATCGCCGCAGCACTGCGGTAAAGTTTTGTCTCTAACCAAGCAATAGCGATAATTATCGCTATTGCTTGGTAATATGCCCCCTAGTGCTCATAAAAATCCTTGGTGCTCACCAGGCATAAACAGGAGTTTGTGTGCACCAATCAGAATTGGCGCCTCTGGCTGTATTAGGGAAAGGGCTTAATGTCCCTGTTTCCACCACGGTGCATCTTTAAACAGGTTCACCCAGCGCAAACAGGGGCAGTGAGCCCTATGACAAGTAATTCACTGCCCCCAGGCCAGCCATGAACCCATGCTACCCTGGGGACAGCACATTCAGTTCATGAATACAGAAAAACTGTAAACTTACACTATTTTTTGGTATTGTTTGTAAGTGTAAATTTATTTTTGTAAATCAGTCCTTAGTCTGTGAATACAAAAGAAATAGTAAAAGTACACAAAAGTGTAAGTTCGCCTTTGTGAATCAGGCTCTGAATGCTCACGGATGCTTCAACAATGTGTAATTACTATTGTGTGTCTAAAAACACAGTTAATATGTAACAACCTTTTCATCAAAAAATATTTAGGGATTCAAAAAGTGCTGGAGAGAGCATCGCAGTCACAGTGGTGGCAGCTGAACGTTAAAGTTGCTTCATAAACTAAAACATTTTTTTTGCTCATTTTATGCTTCTGTGCAATAGGAAATAGGTGCTCTCATCCAATCTTTTTTTTTTCTTAGTGTTATGTAGCGTGAACTAGACCCGAAGATATTGGGTATCAGAGCACTTTACATGAGCACCAGTTCTGATATACAAGGACACATTAATCGTTAGGCAAGGTTCCCCAGCTTCGAGGTTGACCGCTCCAGCCCTAGGGCTACATCCTCTCCTTTCCTCTTAGCTACTGTCGCAAGACTTGAGTTCTCCATTTGACTGCAAGACTGTTTAAGGATTTCAGATGGTATGCTAGTTATGTTGGGTGACTTTGGCTTAAGCCAGCACTGCTTAAAACGGGGGAGCATCTTTACATGATGCCGGTTTGAGCAAGAGGCTGAGAAGTGACACTTTCTCCAGGAACCGTGGAAGTTATACTGATAAAGTCTCCTAAGCAATGACACCGTCATCAGGTATAGTTTGCAGGGCTGTATGTTTAAGGTTGGAGACAAGTACTCCCAAGTCAATCGTGGCCAAGATTCCTAGGTCAGATTTCACAGCAGTGCAAGAAAATCAGGGCCGGACTGGCCATAGTGGGCCTCAGGCGTTTTCCCAGGAGGCTAGACGGGTGGGTGGCTGGTTTTGCAGAAGTGGGGGGGGGGGGTGTTTTTTTGTTACTGAGGGGCGTTTTTGCACTGTTGCTGCAATATTGGCCCCTAGTAACAAAGCAACAGTACTTCACACTTGCACCCACCACCCTCCACCCCCCTCGGGGAGGGCGGTCCGACAAAATTGCCAGGGCTGCTTTGAGTGCCATTTCAGCCAGAATGACGCATATTACAACTTATTCCTACATGGGTCCACAATATTAATGGGGAGCAGTGGTCCTACTGTTATTAACATTGAGGAAATAAACAAAAAACAAGAGCACAGACAGCTGAGTGAGTGGCATCGAACATCTATCGTCCCAATGTCACCATTTTTAGCTTTTCAGGCAGAATTTAAGTCTCCTACTAACGTCTTACTAAAAATAAGTACTAAGGAAAACATCTAATTTGTGTGGGTAAAAACATATTGCAGCTCTGGGGACTTGTAGACAGCCACAACATAGATGGTGTCATATATGGAGAGAGTATATCTGCCAATGATAAATTCACAGTCAACGGACATAAATGTTGTAATAATGTTTGGGCTACATATCTCCTTTAATTTCTGTATTTACACAATATGTGTTAGAGCTGTATCAGACCTGGGATTCAAAGAGCAGCAGCACATTCAGCTCCTCATTAGTGATGAGTCTGGGACCTCAGTCCGTTTGTGGAGTGACTGAGCATTTATCACTATTAATTTAAAATTGGAATGATTTATGTTGGAATGTCTAACAATGGAAGCGATGATAAAGATCTCCCAAAGGTGCCCTTGTACTCTCATCTTGACATGGTCAACAGCCCAGGTGGAATGGGCCGAGGCATTCCTGGCTATCCAAAAGATTTAAATAGTAAATACAATGAGGGGAGTTCATCTCATTTAATTAGAAGCCCTTGTCCCCTCAATGGGACACCATTCAACCTTTAAGGGTGGGATTCAGATTTGTTTGATAAATAAAAATCCTCTGATTTCTTGTGAAAGCACTAAATCCAGTGGAGATTATACCACTGGCATTTACTGCAATATGGTATTCTTTCTCAATTTCCAACAAATTCTTAATCTGGCACCCTTCTTCTGTACATTTAATTGTTCTGTCATGTTTTAATCACGTTTCATGCTGATAATGTTCAAAGCACAAACATGTAGTAAGTATGTTTCTTGTTCAGGAATAACACATTGTTGCAATATTGAAGAGTAGTACATGAATGAGAAGCATTTGGTTGAGTGGTGCTGTAATAAGGTAAAATAATTCGAATTCCATTGACGTCTATTTTTTAATGCACCTTTGAAATAATTTCTTTTAAAGAATGTTTTTGGTGAAAAATTTGAACTTTGATTAATGTAACATGTCCCTAATTTAAAATTTCTTTTGATAAAATAAAAGGGGTCAGATTTACAGTAAAATAGACCAAGAATCTACCTTCATGAACAAGAACAGCCTTCAAAAGGACTATCAATTCAGTTTCATACCACACTGCAGCATGGACACAGGTACTCTTCAGGTAGCGGATGATGGCCTCCTCATCAATAACATCATTGGTTATTCTTGTGACCCTCCATGACTTCTCTGCAGTTTTCAGCACTGTAAATCAGCAAATAGTGATCTACACACAGGAACACAAATGAGTTTCTATGACACAGACCTGCACTGGTTCACCTCTAAAATTGTCAAATACCCCAGGTTGACTAAATGGGAACCTCAAGACTCCAGAAACCTCCTGGCTTCTGTAGAGCACCTTAGGGTTCAAACCACCTCCATCATCTTAAAGCTGTGCCTGGAACTGGCTTCTGTGTTGGGTGGATTCAAAAGCTTAGCTAAAGAATCACCTTTTAACCTTGATCCAATGTGGCCAAAAAGACCTCCACCGTCAATTTGAACACAGGTCAAATTTGTTCAACTGTATATTTTTTCCTGACCCTCTATAGAACATTAGTTGCCTCTAAGGTATTTGTGTTACGGGTATGGTCAAGCCGAGCTGCAAGATGGCCGCTTGGTAAAGAGGCTCTGCCCAGTTACAGCAATGCAGGGGGGATTAATGGACTGGCTGCTGCTTGTTCTCTTGCTGCCCACGAGTAGTGGCTACCGGAGGTGGAGCTGCGGGACTTTTACCCCTGTCGGCCCGTAAGTGACAATTGGTGCTGAGGCTATCTCCTGTACCATGTGTGGTCTCCAGATTACACCTACCTCATCCGCCAGGCCTAGGAAAAGTGTGGCTCACTTGTTAGAGGAGGCAGTCCTGGAAGCACAGGTCAGCCCGGGACCAGGGTTCAATTCCCGGCTCGGCGGGGTCTTGAGTCCTAAAATGTTCATGGACTCGACAATTCTCGCTCCGGTGCCCACTCGATTCACTGGTACACACTCTGCGACTCTGGGCAATAGCTTGCTTAATCTCCACAACGGCCCCTCGCGGCGGGATGCCTGGCTTTCACCTTGCGGATACCCTGGCGGGGTTATCTCACAGGGGAATACCAGGACGGGTTCCCTAAGCAAGCGCTTAGAAACCGCTCGGTGAGTTGCGCTATATTAATTCCTGTACATTTACATTTACATTTACATTCTGCCGGTCCAGTACAAAATCCGGCAAGTATCTGTGTACAAACTACCCATCCTGGCCTATGAAGGAGAGGAGTATGTGCACACTACGTTGGGAAGTGCACTGACCTGTTTTTGAGGCACTTGCTGCCACCAAAATGAGAAAATCGTGCCGAGACTCAGAGGCAGCATCCGGCCTGGTCGCGCATTCAGGCAGGGACTCGGAGAGTGGAGCACCATGCGAATCCCCCATCGGAAGCCCACTGTGATACGGACCTGATTGACCCACTGTTGTGACTGCGAAGTCTCGGCAATGGGATTGTGGTGGCCTGTGCAGAACCAGCATTGCCGGCGAGTAGCTGCCGGAAATCAGGGCCGCTAGAGAAACCAGCTAATAGAGGCCAGGAGAACGGAGAGCGTGCGGCCTTGTCTAATCGTGCTCCCCGGTTTCACCTGGAGCAGCGGCGGTAGCCCAGCGGCGAAAGCACTGAATGGGCTTAGAGCGTTCCCGGGGCGTCCCCTCCGGCGCTGCTGGAACATATCAGCGGGAGGCCCCCGGCGCTGTGGACGTGCACGCCTAAGGTGCTCCCTTGGCCCAGATGTGGAGCAGATTGTCCCCTACCGGTGTTCCGGACATCCTGGGCCTGTGAGTCAGCCCAACTGAGCACTAGCAGCAAGCAGAAGCCCCCCACTGAGGAACCTGGGGCCTCCGATATGGCGTTCAGTGATGCCCTAGCGTGACAGCGGGGCTAGGAATACCTGCATAGTTGGTGCCTGTAGCAGAGTGGGCAGTACCAGGATGAGTTTGTCGGTGAAGACGCTGACATCAATTGACAGCAACATCCACCAACAAGGTAGCGTGAAACAGCTGCTGCACCTAACACTGCTCCCCCCTAAGGCGCACACCGCAAGCACAGAGTAGACAGACCCAGCATGAGGCGCAGGTGGGGCCAGTGGGGGAGTAGCTTAATTGGCAGTGGCGAGTGGGGATGGACCTGGCTAATGGTCAGTGCTGCTACGATCAGCCCCCCTATGCCTGGGGGATAAGGTAGGTGTAATCTGGAGACCACACATGGTACAGGAGATAGCCTCAGCACTCATTGTCACTTACGGGCCGACAGGGGTAAAAGTCCCGCAGCTCCACCTCCGGTAGCCACTACGCGTGGGCAGCAAGAGAACAAGCAGCAGCCAGTCCATTAATCTCCCCTGCATTGCTGTAACTGGTCAGAGGGCGGCAAAATTACAGTTGGGATCATGCTGTGTCCAGCTCCTATTATTTGAACAGCGATCTGGGGCCCTGAAAAGCGCATTAACAGAACTCTTCAGCTGGATTCTCCTTGCCATAATAAGGCCTGGCAGCCACGCCATCACCTGTGTTCCGTCAGGCATGAAATGCTGGCATGCTCCACTGCGGCACCTTAGTCCTTTTGGCCAGTTTCAGCTCTCTAGCGTGCAGATCACTTAGCTGCTGGTGGTGATTCAGGACAACCACAGCCACCGATAGCGTTCAGGGCCTGGACCTTACCGCTGGTTGCAACTGGGACTGTTGCACATCTGCTTGTGAGACGGGTGACAGTGACAATCGTCTAGACCTGGTTAGCATGCCGGATCTCCATCTTCACCTCTGGCGCAACCGGACAGGCTGTAGTGGCTTGAAACTCACACACCCTAAGGGCCAGCTGCACAAAAAGTTGCCAAGATGGAAAAAACTGATATTAAGCTCCAAAACTACACTTTGAAAAGCGCTCCGCCAGGCTTCACTACTATGAACAGACGCCCCTAAATGGACCAGGATGATGAGGTGGAGGTAAAGGTTAGTTTACGGGCAATTGACACCAAATTTGAATCACTCACAGCACACATGGATCAGGTCTCCCAAAAGGTGGACAAACACGAACAAAGACTTGATGCATTGGAAACCCGTGTTTCCTAATCATATGATCGACAGGTGGACTCTCGTGATCACCTCCTACGCATGCACAAAGTCCTGGGTGTCATAAAGGCAAGTAACGAGGACCTCGAAGCGAGCTCACAACGGAACAATGCACGCATAACGGGCATACCAGAATCCACACACACATCCAACCTGGAGAAGTACATCGAAGGCCTCCTGCAAGACCTCTTTGGTTCTGAGTTGTGACCCATGTTCCTGGTGGAGCGTGCCCAATGTACCCTGAGGCCCAGGCCCCCCCCCAGCCACACCTTGTCCAATCCTGGCCCGCTTATTGAATTATCGAGACAGGGATACTGTTCTCAGGCTGGCACAGGAGAAGGGGGAGCTGCAATACCAGGGCAAAACCATAGCATTTTACCTAGACTTCACACAAGCAGTCCAGGCTGCTAGACAGAGTTCATTCCAGCAAGTAAACTGCGTCAAAAGACTGACACCAAGTATGCAATGCTCTACCCAGCGAAACTCTGGGTGCAGGCTTGGGGCTGACCCCTAATCTTCACGGAAGCCAGCGCCGCTCTAAAATTCACCAAGCAACCTGCCAAGAAGCAACAGGAACGGGCCAGAGAGAAGGACTCATCTTCACAGAGTCAACTCAGTGATAATGACTAATTTCTGTGGCCTTTTAGTTTGGTACTCGTACAACTTCCCTTTGTCCAGACATATATAGCATCTGCTTCCTCCTTTAGTTATTCAATAATGGTAGTTTCACTTATGCTCGGCTACCCTGTTGTTGTGTAACAGGGCAGTAGGCGGGTGAATTCACACCCCCACTGGATGATACCCTATAGCCCCATGTTCCGAGTGGGAAAGTTCACAGTGGGATGGTTCATTTGTAAAACTCAGCCTATTTGGTGGGTTTATGTGGGTGGGAGGAGTGGGTCGGAAGAGATAATGTTTATTTTTGTTTGTTGCAGTACATACTATTTCTCTGGCTGGTTGATTTGTATTTGGAGAAGCAGCTGCTCGAAACTGGTAAGGTCACGGCACTTCAATCAGACTCCAAGTGGGATGCAATGTGGTCGCAACAGGGAGTCTTAGACTCCAGTGCTTGTTTTATTACTATTGTAAAACAATCTCGAGTTTTTTGCTACAACTGTCCAAGCTAACTTGCATTACTTGGAATGTGGGTGTTCTTAATTACCAGTGCAAATCACAATTGGTGCAATTATATCTCGCTACACATGCTGCTGATAACTGCCTCCTACATGATACCCATCTTTGAAAGGTCACCCGAACCAGATTATTATCCTGCAACTGGAGCGAAGTGCACATGTCTTGCTATTCTAATTACTCACGTGGGGTGGCGACACTGATAAAAAAGAGAATCCCCTGCCAAACGTCGAAGGTAGTCAGTGACCAAGAAGGCAGATATCTGTTACTCCCGGGAAAATTGTTTCATCAACCAGTAGTTATTGCAAATATATATGGCCCCAATGTGGATGATCCCACTTTTTGCAGCAGGAATGGCATCCCATACAGTCCTTGGGAGATGCTGCGCTGCTCTGGGAGGGGTGAGTTCAACACCGTCTTGTCGCTGAAGGATGACATAGCTCGGGTATCTCGTACACACTATCCACAGGCAGCTGCAGTTCTTAAAGGTCTAATTGAGGATTATCATTTGCTAGACACATGGCGGGTGCTCCAACCACACACCCTGGAGGATGTGCATTACTCAGCAGCATCTTGCATGGTCCAGGATTGACTTCTGGCTCACATCCAGGGACTTACACTCTTGGGTCACAGAGGTTGCACATCACTCATCCAACCTATCAAACACTGCTCTGGTAACCTTAACTCTTACGGTACCCAAGCCTTATAGACCGCAGTTCATGTGCCGCCTTCGCCCAAATGCGCTGCTAGACACAGCGTTTCGTGAAGGCATCAGGTCACAAATAATGAATACTTTTAACACAATGCATGGTCAGTGGAAACCGCCGGAATACTCTCGGAGGCGTTTGAGGTGGTGATCCAGGGGGCTTGTATAGCTTGTCAGTCTGGGGTGCTACGTGATATCCGTGGGAGTTAGATAAGCTAGAACAATATTTACAAATACTGGAGGCACAATATTACACCACACCATCTTCTATGACCTTGGGGCACATTCATAGCAAGCTCACGGACTTTCAGGATGAGGCATCCATGAGACCAACTTCCTGCGCAAACACGCCTCTGCACGTTGCTACGGTGAGGGTGATAGACCGGTCAAGATGCTCGCAAATCTTTTGAGTCTGCCCAGAGGTTCCTCATTTGTAGCTGTCCTAACCACTCCTACTGGAGAAACAGTACATACTCAGCCCGCCATTCTCGATTCTATGAAAACCTTCTATGCACAGCTATACACATCTCGCTCCAGTCCACAATATTCTGTACTGGGTTCCTTCTTTGACTCCATTGAGTTACTGTGGCTAAGCAGTGCATACTGGGAGTATCTAGATGTCCCATTTACTGAAGACGATTTGCGCCAGGTGATAGGTAGCTTACCCACAGACAAGGCAACGGGTGCAGACGGGCTAACGGACAACTTTTATAAAGAATTTTTGGAATTGCTTGCCCCCGTCTGTTAAAAGTGCATCAGAAGGCATTGCAGCTGGATTCCCTTCCTAGGTCCATGTGTGAGGCCATTATCATCACACTATTAAAGCCAGATAAAGACCCCACCCAATGTGAATCTTATCAGCCTTTCTCCCTTATAAATCTTGATGCCAACATTTTTGCCAAACTTTTAGCCACCACACTCCAACCGTTGCTCCCGCTGATTGTTAGGCCAGACCAGACCGGCTTCATGCCGGGGAGGTCCACTCTCACAACCTCAGAATGCATACAACAGCACCACACAAACCGAGGGATAAGGATCACCACAAGGGGACTCACAGTCTCAATGTATGCAGGCGACATGACATTGCACATGACAGATCCCAAGGAGAATTTTGGCCCAGTTACGTAGGAACTAGTGAGGGATGTCGGACTGTCCCGTGTGGTAGTTAACTGGAGCAAATCTGTAATAACCCCACTTACCCCGGAGACTCCGAAATTCAATGCCAACTACCCGATAGCTTGGGCTGCTGGCCCAACGTGATATCTGGGTATATGTATTAGCGGTAACATGCAAGACATCTGGATTGCAAATAACGGCAGGGTGGTGGCTTAGATAGAAGATAGAGTGAAGAGGTGGAAATCTCTTCCCCTCTCTCGAGCTGGCCCTATAGCTGTGGCAAAAATGATTATTCAGCCTAAATTATTGCATTTATTTGTTAATGTCCCCAATCCCCTCACTGTGCAATGTTTTAAGCGCTTTCGCTCCCTTATGATTGAACTAGTCTAGGCGAAGAAACAACCCAGAATATCTTGGTAGGTGCTTATGCTAACTCAGGCGCAAGGTGGTCTGGCAGCCCCGGATTTGGCCTTGTATGCGTATAGCACCCAGGCACAGTATTTGCATTTCTGGGTGCACCCTGCACCCTTCCAGCTGCATGTGGTGATAGAAACAGACAGGACAGCACACCTTCCTCTAAACACAGCAGACAATCAAACTCACAAACGCCCGCGCAATGAAGTGGACACAGTCTAAACTATGCGTTGGGCATGGAGAGGTCTCTATATCAGGGCACACATGGACATACTTTACGCACCCTCCATGCCACTGCCCAATAACCCACTGCTGCCCCCACTAATGGATACCAAGGATTAGGAGCTCGTATGCACTCACAATGTTCAGTTAGGCCAAGATCTATATCCAGGAGATAGTTTAACACTGTAACTAATGTGTGGCCAAAGCACAACACACAGCACTTGATATGTTGCCCTACTACCAGATACGGGCCTCTTGCAGGAGTAAATTTAAAACATTTCCTAGCCCACCCCCAACACTGTTGGCACACAAAAACATACTGACAGTAGAATCGGGCCATAAACTCGTTTCCCATATCTACACCATCACGCAATGGGATTTCCCTATCATTTTTCCAACATCCCGCGGGGTCCTGGGAAAAGGACCTTGGGGAGAACATTAAATATTAGCAATGGAAATTCGGGTGCAGACAGTTAGAGCGACTGTCTCCCAACTATCGCCTCAGGCTCATCCATTTCAAATATCTCCACTGCCTTTACTGCATTCCCACACAACTGCATAGAATGGGGCTGCATTCAGATACTAATTGTTGGCGGTGCAAGTCCTCCCAAGCAATCTTTCTACATTTGGCCTGGCAGTGTAGGCCTATAGCAAACTACTGGCTGAAAATACTATATCACATCAAAAACATAACCGGGCAGGAGTTGCCTTGCTCCCCATTGGTGGCACTGTTAGGAGTAGTTTCAAGTGTGCCACCGAAGACTTGAATGCTTCCGGCAATGTTATTACTACTAGCCAAGAGACAGGTGGCCAGTAGGACCACACCATCAGGGGCTACGGCTAGAGCTCCAACACCCAATTGAAACCCAAAATAGATTTGATTGCCTCTCCACATTAAATGGTGTTGATTGACTAAAGAATCCAGAGGAAACAAACAGGGAAAATCAGTTTGGCCCTGAGATTGTCATACCGCGTGAGAAGGAGTCACAAGGGGAGACAAACGAGGCAACGGTGCATCTAGAAATCTCCAAGTGTGGTACTGTGGGTTATCCATCACCTTTGTTGTTAGTAGACACTGAGGTTAGAACTCCTGCCACCGCCCTATATGTACTTGGAATGTTGCCGGCTTACGCCACAAATACACCATGAACGAGTGGGTAGTCTTCACGTCCAAATGTAATATTCTTTGTTTACTGGGCCTATCCATCTCAATTGTTTCAAAACATTTCACCATCCAGCGATAGAGTCCAAGCATGGGCAACCGAAACGGGGTTCACGTGTTTATGTCTCAAACATGTTGTCTCTCTTAAGTTCCATAGCGATTGTAATAAGAGTTTTTTATCAAATTGTGTCTCTGGTAATCTCTGCACATGTTACTCTAGTTATTGTCAATTTTTACAACGCCTGTTCATCTGACATTATTACAGTTCTTCACCTACTAGATCACGACCTAGAGAAGGCCTTTCCTCCTAACTGTTGTGATCCCATTATTCTGTGGGGCTGTGATTTTAACATACGAACATCCCCTGTAACAACTAATAAGGCATGTGGTATGACCTTTAAGAGACAACCCACTTTACCCATTCCGAGTACGGTGATACTTTAAACAAGTTAATCTTTAAGCATAACTTGGGGGTTTGTAATGATTTAGTTTGCACACCAGTTACAGTGAGGTGTACTTTCAATGGAAGGGGGGACAGTAGTGTGATAGATTTCCTACTGTTCCACCAGCGTTACTCCACACTGATCTTGGAATTTACTGTGCACGACATAGCGCTCAGTGATCATTTTCCCCAAAGTGTCTCATTGAACTTTGCTCTTGCCGGACAGTCACGTGACACTTCTAAAGTTACTGCATTAGAGGAAATTGTGATCTCTCGCCGCAATGGGTATGCGTTGAGGTGGTCCCTAGTGGATCCATCTATTTTCCTCGAAAAAATTGAATCCGAAAAAAGAGGGAGGCCCTTGAAGTCTGCTTAGATGAAACTATAGAGGCGCATCATTTTATTTTAGCATTTAATCAAATAAAAAAGTGTGTGGGGAGGGCCTTTTTGCTAAACAGAAAACACAAAAGGCTGGTGTTTGAGGCTGGTTTGACTCAGCATGTACAAAAGCTCATATAAATTTGAAATTAGCACTAGCTGAATAACCTGGATCCGTAAGGAAAGTCTGGGAGTGTAGACTGGCTTACAAAGCAGCCATTAAACAACAGTAAAGAAATTTGAAGGAGGAGACATGGAACGAGTTACTGGATGCTAGTCTATCCAATGACAATACCACTTTCGGGGTGTTTTTAATTCACCTCCTCACACCTTCCCAGACTCTCCACATGCAGGGATAGCGATCAAAGAGTAAGCCTGGATAGCTCACTTTTCTAATCTGTACTCCCATAGTGAAGACTCTGACACTTCTACTACCAATGCCTTGGCCCATAACTGGCTTCTGTGTTCTGTTAATGCACCAAAGCCCTTGAGTCCCTTAAAGACCTCCAGATATCCAGAGTTTTCCTTGGACAAAGGTGTTCTGGCACTGAAAGAAAGTAAGGGAGGAAAAGCCCCAGGGCCTGACGGGATCCCTATTGATCTGTATAAATTTAAGATCGAGTTTTGGGGTCCTATCCTCACCTTGCTTTTTAAAGCTTGCCAAGCCCAAGGCTTTTTACCTACCTGGCCTGAGTCACTTATCGTCCCTATGTTTAAGACGGGTGACCGCAACAACCCAGCGCATTACAGGACCGTTTCTCTTTTGGATTGCCTTTTTAAGGTTGCTGGCCACATGCTTTTAGGGTGCCTACAGGATTGGGCACAAACAAATAATATCCTCTCTGACTTACAGTACCGGTTTAGGGCGGGGCTGGGAACTGTAGAGCAGGCAATGCATTTAGATCTATTAATCGGCAAATATGTACACATAAACGGTGGCAATTTGTTTTTAGTTTTTGTTGATTTATCCTCCGCTTTTGATTTGGTAGCACACGATAAGTTAGGGGGAATCATGGCCAATATGGGCGTGGATGACACAATTGTGAACTTTCTTGGAGATCTGTACACCCAAGGCCGAGGCAGAGTACGTTATGGCCTCAATGGTACTTGCATAATGGCCCCCTTCTTATTTAACCTCTGCATCAACAGCGTAAGGGATACTCTGGCAAGTAAATGGGCAGATTTATCCCAGGTGGGACATTGGCCTATACCAGCATTATTTTACGCCGATGATGTGGTGTTAATGGCCCGCACACCCATTTCCCTGCAGCGTCTTGTGGATGAATTCGCTCAGTACATGCGAAACCTTGGGCTAAAAATCAACATAGGCAAAACCTTTGCCATGAAGATCAGGAAGAAAGCCACGCATTGCTGTGACATTATTATTGAGGGTTCCACCATTCTATTTACAGAGTCGTTTTCATATTTGGCATTGTTTTTAATCAAGCAGGGTATTGGCAAGAAGCAATTAAATCAAGGAGACTTAATTTTATGAAAATTACAATGGCCCTTTTAAGTTTTGCCTGAAAGCTTGGCTTTAAACACCCAAAGGAGATGATGACAATCTACAATGCTAAGTGTAGATCCTCTGCAAAGTATGGGGCTGAGCTGTGGGGACATAGAGAGATTAATGCATTGGAGCTTGAAGAAAATGTCTTTCTCAGGTCTCTCCTTGCTCCCTGAAAAGTAGCCCAACGTATGTGTGTCATTCCGAACTAGGTGCCTCCTACATAGCAGCCCTGATTAGAATCCAGCCAGTCCTGTTATGGCACAAAATATGGTCATCTATAAATACTACTTTTAATCGAGCCTTAATCGCCGATTGCCAAAAATCCCCAAATGTTTTTAATATCCCGTGGCTCAAATATGTGCATAACTTTTTAATAAATCTTGGTCATCCTGAATATTTTACTCTCCCTGAGAGCCTGGCCATTGTGCAGAGAAAAGTCCTGAAACTGAAATGCATTTCAATATTGGAAGAAATCAGATTAGCATCTGAAATCTGTAAATCAACCCTGCTGAGGAATCAAATGATCTTGAATAGTTTTCACATGCAACCATATCTAGCTAATGTCTATAATGCTTGTCATAGCTTTGTGCTTACCCGTTTCCGGCTGGATATTTTCCACCACTTAATTAGCTTTCTTACTGCTAACAATTGGTCGCTTGACCTGGGGAATTGCACATGTGATGACATCTCACCTCAGAACACCATGCATACCGTGCTTTTCTGTAAACACTTCCCAAGGTTGAGATAGAAATTCATTAAACCCTTGCTATTAGAGTTGGGTTTCAAACTTTGCCGCCCGGCGTATATGTATCTTCAAATGTTATCAAATATTTTTACTTGTACAGTAATGTCACGTTTTCTGCTGGCTGTCATCACCTATAGGAAGAAGCTGTAAATAGTAAACATATCATTGTGCTGTGATGTCAGTCTTTATAATACTTTGAGCTTCTTGCTTTTTATACAGATTAATTTTGCACTTTGTTTTAAACTGTATCTTGGTCTTTTTGAAGTTTTTTAATGGATGAAATGCATAGCTTTTATGATTCACTTTGTGATTTTGAATTAGGCTTACTTTGATTGATTGACAGGTGGCCATGCATTGGGGCGCGATCTCCCCCCAACTGCAAAGGAGTGGGTTAGGGATTTTACATACTGTAAGGCACAGTTGGTGTGTTACTGTGAACTCATGCACACAAAGTCTCGCCCATGGGTATCTGGGAACCATTCCTGGACTGGTTGAGTTCTGCTTCTGCAGAAGACCCATGATGTAATTGCAGCGGGTGGTGGCCCCTGTCTGACACTGGGATATTGATTGTGAGTCATAATGTTGTAGATTGTTTTACGGACATTGCAATACTTTATTGTTCCAATGCTTATGGAATAATTGTTCAATGTATGTCTCCCCATGGAGTGGAACTGTTTAGCACGCTAAATTGCTGTGCCGAGTGACCTGGCTGGTCAACCAGCTTATATTGTACTGTACTTTATGTTGTTGTTTGTACTATAATAAAAGCAAATAATTTAAAAAAAAAAGGTATTTGTGAAAGAATCCCAAATGTGGCGCTTTTTTGGGTTCCCAATTTATGTCAGTAGACATTTATTATTATTAGTTTTATCTTTTACCATATTGTTTTTCTGCTTAATTGTCTTTTTTTTATCATATGCTGTTAGCATTCTTGCCACTCTGGTTGTGACCTAAAAACAAGGTAAATAAAATATTAAAAATAAAATCACGATGGCATGGTGCCAGCTCACCTAAAAACAGTTAAATCATCCCTCTCAAAAAAACACTCAGAACAATATTGAAAACTTTGGTCGTCCACCACATTTATGAGGGCAACACTCTTCTCAACACCCTCCCATACACCAGACCTCACCAACTAAACAAGATCCTACTTGCTGTAGCTCATCTCCACAAGCGCTTGAAATAGTTTGACCACATCCACCTGCAGGCCAGCATCCCTTTCAAGACCAGCTGCAACACCAATAGGGCCAACAGTAACGACTTCCTAAAAGACTGTAGTGTTGCGCGTGCACAGCACTGGAAGGGAAAACAATTGGATTAGTCAGGCACAAGCCCTGTGTGTTGTATAAATGGTTTGTACTGGTCATCACATCAGTGGAGTTAATACAAACCTTAAAGACCTTGTGTGTTGGGTTTTTGGGTGCAGTGAAACAACCCAGCACTGTGCCCAATGTTTATTCTTCTGACCCATAGGCCTGACACTACTCATACTACGCTGAGAAATGAACCTACTCTGGAGGACAGTGCCACACCAAGAACCACCAAACTCCAAGAATGGATTCACGCTCAGTTGCTCTCAGTTATGTTTCTACTACATAAGTACCTGTTAAGCGCATATCTACGCATATAACTTTTCTTCCTGTTGCTCTTTTGGAGAAATTTCAATTTTTGAAATATTCATTTGAGTGTCTCAGTAACGTAGGGAGGCTCCGCATCCCGCACCCAAGAAATCTGAAACCATTCTGCTTCACAAACCTCTAAGCCCTTAGCAATGTTTACATTTGGGACCTAATTAACACCTTAAGTGCTGCGCCCATCCAATGGCCGACGGCACCACTACCTCGGGAGTGCTGCCGTCGGCCATTGGACGTTCCGACTGCACCTGCGCAATGGAACGTTCAGCACTGGAGCTGGACGTTCCATAGCCGTTAAGGTGTTAAAACAGCACTACTTGAATCTACTTCTTGGAAATTCGTCTTTTATAAGCATAGTATATTCACCTTTTTCTTCATATTCTCCTACGTCCTTCTGGTTACATGCACCCTGCATCTTATTATTTGATGACTCTACCTAACGGCTTTCTGCATTGCCTTTGCTTTAGAAAATCCAAATTATAGTCCCCTTTTTTCTGGCAAGACCACGAGCTAGGTAGCAGTACTATACTAAGAAAACAAGCGCTTGCAATGCCAATAGATCTGGCTTTAAAGGAATGTTGTATGGTAATGTGAAGCATTGCAAGTGAATGGCATGGGATTAGACATTCATTTGCGTGGAAGCAAAGAACAGTAGAATAATACGGTGTGTAGGTTAAAAGGTCAGGCGACAGTTGAATTGTCAAGCCAGACCTAAAAATTCAAGCAGGTTAATGACTGTCCCATCTGTGCTTCTGCCAGAGGAAAGCAACATAAATTATCTATCTATCTAAGACACTTTAATAGCGTTCAAATATTATGTGTGGCCCAGAAAAATCAAGCATATAGCAGCTTGATAAATAAACAAAATGATCACAGCTGCATGGCGGGCAAACACTTTTTTGTGAAAGCACACTTAGGGGCAGATTTATGTTGGGAATGCGCCACGTTTGCGTCACGCAACTGTGGCATAAACGTGGCGCATCCCTACGACCCGTTTACAGCGTGACGCATCTAGGCAGATGCGTCACGTTGTAAAGCCCTGCGCCACTTGTGGGCGTTCCGGCGCAGGGTGGGCGTTCCGGGGCAGGTGCGCCTTGAAAAAGTGGCTGAGTGAAATCTATAAAATTTCACTCAGTCACTTTCAGGTCAATGCTGCATCAGAACCCTGCGCCTGCTTGAAGCAGGCGTAGATCTTGACACAGTATTGTAAAGATGGGGCACCCCCGAGCCTTGCTGGAGCTGCGTCGCGCTTGCGACGCAACTCCAGCAATGCGCCACCTTTACGGCACAGATGCGTCACGCATCTGTGCCGTTTTTGCCCCATGGTGCGCCGCATTGTAAATGCAGCGCACCATGGGTGGCGGAGCAGCGGCGCAAAATAACTGGCGCACCCCGGGGGATGCACCAGTTATAAATCTGCCCCAAGGTATGCCTACTCAAAACTACTCTTAAAGCCCCGCCTGTGGGCGGAGCAAAAGACCCTCTCTAATAATGCTCACATAATTGTCTGGTGACAGCTGTGCTGTCAAGCCTTAACATTTCTGATCACAGAATAGAGCTCAGTTAAAAAAGGAACAAAAATATAGAGCAGAATGAAGGGGAGGCCCTGCCTAGTAACTCGTTCTAGTTTCCTACAGCTTACATCTTAAGCGGCCCCTCCTCGACGTGCTGCGCTTGTCAGAAAACATATAGGCGCCGTCAGAAGCTGCAGACTCGTGAACCGCAGCGTAACATTTGTAAGAACTGCTTCTCTCGAAGTTGCTTTTCACGAGCTCGGCGAGCCTGCCCACTGGGTCATGAGTTAGGAACAGGAAAATGTTCCTATAAATCCGGTTTCCATGACAATGCATTAACCAGTGAAATGAGGGAGGTGTAGCGAGAGCTGTGTTCTCCTAGCTACTCATCAAATGTTTGTCTGTTTTCATTTTCAGCCATTTACTTCCCGTGGCTCTGTTCCAAAAGTCTTTAATTTGCCAGTAGCTGTTTCTACTGCACGGATTATATGAGTAATTCATCAGTGAATATTTCACTCTAGTCTCATCCAATATAAAAGAACATAAAAATGAATTTTCCAATTATGCCTCTGTTTGTTTAGGAAAAAATCGTGGCTTGTTGTTCCTCTGAAACCTGGTTTCAGTGCTCATAATCTCTCTTAACTATCACCCACGACGGCACACAGATCCCTATTGTAACTTGCAAAATTATTTTAAATGTTGGGAAAAATGCACAGGTGCAAGAAAAAAAACCTAAAGCATTTGTATTCAGTAGACTGAAACACAGCATGGTCTTTTGAACGGTCCGACGAGTTTTACATTGCTAGGGAGCTCAGCAAGAAAGCTCAGAAAGCAATTACAGTCTCAATTATTGTACAACATAAAATGGTTCTTATTTATTTAGGTGGCTGGTAAACGACGGAAAAAAGCTGGGGTCCGGGTTCTTTTTTTTTCGGTGTCACGAAAAGGGCAGGTTGCGTTTATAAATTTGGCGGGAATATATTGCAGCTGATGGAGTGAGTCATGGGTGGTGATGGGTGGAAGGGGGCTGCAGTGGTTCTAGCCAATTTTCGACCCCGTTGATGCCACCTTTTGGTGCCTCCTCATCTGTTTTTCAGAGTCTGGCAGGATTCTGATGGGACAAGGCCTGTTCACAGCTGCGCCCGCGTGCCACCTCTGCAGGATTCCGGGTGCATGCATGATTAGCAAAGGGTTCAACACCACTGGGGGTGATATAGGGGAATTAAAAAAAATAGATAGAAATACAAATGGCAGGAAATTCAGCTATTATTCATATGAGTAGAGCTCTGAGCGGATATGCCAGACAGTATTCCCTACTCTGAATTTCAATAAACAATAATGAAAGAAGCACAGCGTTTTATTTTTATTTTACGTGCTCTATAAATTACACCAGCTCGCAGGCTTTAATTTCCATCCCAGGCTCCCAGAGAAAGTTCTAAATTGAAAAGAATGTGCTAATTCTTCTTCACACACAGTTTTAATGGGCGCGGATCACGGAGAATTTACATGATTGAAAATCAAGGTAATTGTTTTAGTGAATTAGATTTAGCTGCTTGGCAACAGACTATTAAATACAAACCGAAACACACGGAAAAATAGATTCTGCTACATTCAGTAAACAAAGCTCCTCTGCGGGGCTTAAGGTTTTACCGTTTTGTTTCAAAATGGAAGGGGCAGTGCTGTCAATCAATGATTGGACCTTGACAAGGCAACGCATAATGACGTCTTTGGTTCATCTGCTACATGCAACTACTGCTACATTTCGTATCTCCGGTGCGAATGAGTGAGGAGACGTGAGCACACATTTACTGTTTGCAGGGTTTGCAACCAGTAAATGTGTTTTTTCAATGCCCAAAACCCATTTAGTGATTCGGTGATAGGCTATCCATTGATAGCCTAAACTCATTTTTAGGAAACCTTAGTGAAGTGGTGTTCAGAAAGGGCATGTTTAGGACATCCCTTCCAAATACCGATTCCTTATGGCTTTTATTAATTTTTTGCCACCAAGGGCCAGATGTAGGTAGCTAAATACCAGTCGGTAACGGCCGAAAATCTGTGATTTTCCCGTTACCGACCGGTATTTAGCCCTTTCTAATGTAGGAGGCAGGAAATAAGGATTCAGTAATTTACCGATTCCTTATTTCAAGGAATCGGTAAAATACTGATTCCTTATTTTAAGGAATCAGTAAATTACTGAATCCTTATTACCTATGTAGGTAGCACTCAAGTGAGTGCATTTTTGCTTTAAGGACTTGTTATTTACCACCAACTACAAGTTGGTGGTAAATACCGAATACCTTTAAAAAAGCAATCATTTGCTTTTTTCAAGGTGCCATGTGGCAGACCTACATGCCCTTAGGGCATGTATGTGCACCAGATGTGCACACGTGCACGATTCAGGGGTGAAACAGGGTGTCAATGTGACACCCTGCCACCCTTGAATATACTCCCGCTATTACTCAGTAAATACCGAATCGGAAATAGTGAATGGCTACCCATTCATTCCTATAGGAATGAATGGGAAGGTATTTCTTATTACCTAATCGATATTAACGAATCAGTAAAAAGAAATATTACAGAACCGGTAAATTTTACCGATTTATAACCTGCATCATATTTACTGATTCCTAAATACCAAATCGGTAAAATTCGGTATTAGGAATCAGTAAAATGAGATTACCTACATCTAGCCCCAAATTCCAATTTTTCGCTCGCAAAATCTGGACGCAAAGCATTCATATTGCACCGATTCCTTTGTGAATGATCAAAAAGCATTTGTTAGGTATAGTCAGTGGTCAATAGGACACACTGGCTGCTCTTAAAAAAAGTTTTTAAATCTTTTATTTTATTTTTGTTTTAAACGCATCTGTTTCCTTTTAAAGAAAACGAGCTGGAAATAAAAGAAGCTTTTCCTAAAAACATTCACAGACATGGTGGTCTGCTGACCCCCAACAGGCCACCATCTCTATGATGGCAGTGAGTTGTAGTGGGTTGCAATTTGTGAGTTGTGACCTACCTCACTAATATGCATGAGGTAGGTTGAATTCTGACCCACTACAATTGTAATTTTAAAGAACCAACCTATTCATATATAGATCCGTTCTTAAAAATCTTGTACTGGTCATAAAAATACTGGTCTCAAATGTAGCGCCTAATTAATAGTACATATTGCCCAAGGAGTGTTAATAGCTCCATGTTACCACTCATGTGAGAAAGCAAGAGACAAGCACGTGCAATGTGTACTCAACCCCATTGATATTAATGGTGGTGGAGCACTTGGACTGTGGAAGCCAGAAGGTAACATGGGTCTGTTTATCCTACAGCAACAGGAGTTTGATGCATACTTTTGAGCTGCGTTCGACCCTAGGCTGATGTTAAGGAGTTTTATGTGTTTATATTTTTGTGTATCATTAATAACATGCAGAATTTTTTTTCACACTCAATTACAGATGTATAAACGGATATAGTACTGTTGCTTTTAAAGCAAATTTTCTATATCGTGTACAAGTGTATTTTTCTGATTTCTGTTAACTAGGCCTCAATTCAGGCATAAAGGCCATCTTGTACAAGATTTTCTGCAGCACATAGTCAAGCTAAGATGTGCTTGTTTATTTCCACTGTTATTTTTTAAGGTGATCTTGCAGAACTTTCCTTGTTTCTATTACATTCTGCTACTTTAACTTCAATATCCTTCCACTGGTGGTTCACTGTGCCCTTTTCATTCATATAACACGCTATTGTTCATTTATCTTGTTTGTTCTAGTATATCCGGACGATGTTAGCATAGAGAGGGCTGAATAATAATTCATGTGGTGGGAATGTGCTTAGGTGTTAAGGCAATATGAGGTTCATTTTTCATGTCGCCATCCTCTTTGACCCAATCAAAGCAGCGTCCCAGAGTCACCATTCACCGGGACACTGCAGTTCCCTGCCCGTGAGAGTGTAGTCAGGGAACACCTGAGCACCTGCTAGTACAAAATTGCGAACTCCTGGAGGCAACCAGTATGGGTATTAACTGGAGAGACAGCAGGGACTGCAGTAGCCTTAGGGTTCCATCTGCACCCCCACCATTTGAGAATTTTGTGGGTGCTCTGGGTGGACACCCACTGAAAGAATCCCCAGCTTCCACCAGCTTCTAGTATAGGTCCTGGCTCGGGAGCCTGCAGAGGCACCGGGCTAGGGGCATCCATACAAAAATATAAAACAAAAGAAGAGTAATAAATGAGTGGCAAGAACCGTTTAATTTCTTATTAACCGCTCCAGGAAAGGAGTGCCCCATAATGCTTTGCAAGGGCTTTATACTTATATTTTCGGATCCTGGTGGTGCCCTCATTGCTGGCAAGTTTTCAGATTGCTTGTGTGACATTTTCATGATTTTAGTGTAATTCAATGACTATGTGTGACACTTTATCACAGGCAAAATCAAGCAATGAATACAAGAGAAACATATAAATATAGGAAATTACACCCATTTGAGCAACAAGAAAGTCTAAGACGATCTTAACCACATCGCTGCGGCGGCTATTCCGCCGCAGCGCTAAGTGGGCGGGTGGGCCGCTCGGCGGCCGCATGCTGGTGACAGAGCCGCTCCGTCACCAGCCGCGGGTGGGCTGTGCTTGTGACGGAGCGGTTCCGTCATTACCCCGCCCGCTCAATAGAACGCGCCGCGCAGGCAAAATCAGCGCCGCGCAGGCGCGGCGGCAGGGCCATGACGGAACCGCTCCGTCATCAGCACAGCCCAACCGCAGCTGATGACGGAGCGGTTCCGTCATCAGCATCGAACGGGTTAAAACTGCTGCATAGCACCAGGAAAGGAAGAGAACTAACCTATTGTCCTTGTAACCTAATCATTCTGTTAAACAAATGTGGAACCATGTAATTAAACGTCAAACAAGTCTTTCAGAGGCAGTTCCTCAATAAAGTATTGTGCACATATGCAGAAACACATGCAGTTGATATCATAAATTAATTACAGTCAGCTAACCCATGCCGCTGCAGACAGCACCCAGACATTAACAAGCCTCAGGAGAGTGAGGATCAGGCACACATATGTCACAGCCAGGCTGCTGGACAAGGTGAGGAAGGACCTGACCCCCGCTCAGGCAACAAACGTGAGGCGTCCCCAAAATAGAGTTTATTACTGCAACTTCCCCCTTCAAAATGGTGCAATCTAGCTACAGAAGCAGAAGCGGCTGATAAAACTCCCCTGCCCCACTGTGTAATAAAGCACTAATTGCTATCAATAGCAAGAAGCACACAAACTCCCGACACGTTCTCGGAATTATCCTAACCCACTGTATTCCACCGTATGAATGCTATCCTGTACCCCCTAAAGTTCAAAAACTATTTAGTGCATCACATGAATTCGCCCCAGTGCCCTTTACCCCTGTCATTTCTTTTAGATGTTTAAGTGATTAAGAGCAGACCAGACAACCAGAAATAGTCCCTTTTGCCTAATTTCTGCTTTTCTAGCAACTCAATGGGAATGACAGGGCTACTCTAGTCACCTAGAGCACGTACCTCTGTGTTCTTGGAGTATGAAGGTAGTGCTGCAGAACCGAACTCATAACTATCTAATACCTCAGGTTAAGAAATTATGATGGTGACTCATTGAACTGGCACCCGCAGGGAGTTCCTCCTGCACATCACGTGCTTCCTTCTCATTCATACTCGGCAGCATTAGATGTGCCGTGGGAAAACTGTGTTAGTTGACATCTAGAAAGACACTGATGCTCAATATACACACTGTTCAGATGCAAAATAAAACAAATCTGAGACGTATCTAATATGCGACGTGAACCCGAAATCTTCTGTAGTGAGAGGTGGGCGCACGTGTGGTCACAGGGCATAAGTTATCTTTAGCAAATATAGTATAATGTATGGGTGACAGTCATGTTTAAGGTATTTTTCACCCCAGTATTTATGGTGTGATAAGTTGGCATGGTGTATGATGTCCACTAATTGAAGTGGGCACCTTGCACCAGTCCAAACAACCCTTTTGGTGATTTAGGAGGTCAAATATAACCTTAGAAAGCTATCCAAGTGGTAGCTGTGGAGAGCAGCCTTCAGGCTTAGTCTTGAAGGAATGTTAAGCAGCTGTTTTACTAGAATGCAACCTTATTGTTTGGTTAAATGAAAGGAGACCCACACAGTAGGTATAAGAATATATATTTATTATTATAACACCTTACATACCTCACAGTGCCTGCTACACACAGATAAATACAAAGCACACAATACTGTAGCACATAAACAATCGTAAGTAGCACTAATACACAGTAGGCTCCCGGGGGAGACCAACCCAGATACTAAAATAGTGGTAGAAGAACCACAACTTGAATAAAGACAGTGTCTAGAGAGTAGAGAATGACTGAGACCCCAAGGAACCACCCAAGGTGAGTAAGTAGGGACCCCACAGAGGACGGGTGCAGTGTGAGAATACGAGTGGGTGCTACGTACAATTCAATGGGAGAGTCGTAGTTGCAATTTTAAAGTTTAAGGACCCTTCCCAGTGGATTTTGAGGAAACCCTTTGGAACATAGAAGGTTGGAGAGCCACCCCACTCATGGATACCGAAGTACCAGAGTTACCTACCCCAGAGGAGCTGGGTGCATAGGACTGAAGTTGCATCATAAACCTCTGGCGTTCTCAATTGGAGCTTTCAAAGAAATGCCATGGCTGGAAAGAAGAAGACTGTCTGGTGGAATCCGCAGGTGGATTCTTGATGGAAGGAACCTGAAAGCAGAGGGGACAGAGTCTGGGTAACTCAAGAGTGACCAGGGGCTCGGTAGACGAATGCCCACCGATGTCTGGTGCTTCAGGTGCAAAGAAGGAGACCTTGACTCTACAGCTGCAGGGACCAGGAGATGCCGAGAACGACCAGGAGCCGGATGCAAGCTGCCCCATAAAGGATGTTGTGTGCTGAGGGGCCGGTGCCCAACAAGCCTTGGCAACAGCAACTCACGAAGAAGATCAAGAAAGGGTACGTTCTGGCCCAGCAAGGACCTGAGGACTCACCACAGCAAGGGGAGTCAGGGCAGGCCTGCAGCAACCAGGGGAGGCCAGGAAAATCAGGATTGTCCCTCAAATGTACCCACAGGCCGAAGGCACAGGAGTCACAAGGGGACCTCTAGCAGTTTCACAAAACAACAGCTTGCAGGGCAAAGAGTGTGAGGAGGCCAAAGACCTTTGTCAGAAATGTGTGCAGAGGTTTGGGCTATTGAAAACCCAATGCACGAAATTGGGGAACACCAAAAAATATATGCACTTGCAAATGTACAAAGTGCACAGGGGTTCAGGTTATGCGATCCCCACAAGGGATACTGGCCTCACATTTGGTGAGAGGGCAGATCAACCTCAAGAAACATAGGAACCCACCTCCTGTGTTGCAGGAGCCATCATAGTCTGCGGGAGCTCAGGATCAGCAGACTGGTGTGTTCTGTTACAGTGCCTGGGAATGCAGGGGAGTGTCTCCTTCAACCCAAGGTAGATACTTCAGTTGTCCTTGATGCTCCACGAGTACTGCATGCAACCTGTATGGTGCACAATCACAGACAATGCTTTGGACGGAGAGGGAGACAAAGTCAGGCCAAGTTAAAGTCCAGCGTAGTACAGAGTGTCCAGGCGGTCGAAGGTCAGTTCTTTCTTTTTCAGAATCTTGTCCACATCGAATCTAGCATCCTACAGCCAGGTAAGCCTTTTTGTACCCACGGGAGAGGGTTGGACAGATTCAGGGAACCCTCCCAGTGTAGGGTCAGGAAAGTGGGGAGGATACTCCTATGTCCTTTGACCAGTTTCACACCAGAGCAGGAGCCAACGGCTCCCAGAACTGGTTTGAACTGGACTATGCACAGGGACACCGAATTGTCCCTCGTGCAGACTTCCAGGCACTTTTTAACTGCACCCACCCAGCTCCAATACCCTAAATCCTGTCTGGGAGGTGGTCACACCTCCCTGTGACAGGATGCTAACTGTGCTGCCTTCCCCTGCTCAAGCTTGGCTCAGCTGCAGGATGGCAGAAATGTGTCTCTGGTCAGCAGCAACTTTTGTGTGCTGTCCGGATTGAAAAAGCAGGTACCGGGAAGACCAGGGACCCCACAATGCTTGCTTCTGAAGAGTGGAATCATAACTCGCACACCGATTGCCAGTGTGAAGGTATGATTCCAAGGTGTTTGATACCAAACACAACATGTTTTGTTTCAGCCATTTTCGAGATAGCATTTACCGCGAGGATACAATGCAGCTCTACATATATGTCTGGCTGTGTCACAGACAACCTGGGCGAATGGTCTCCAAAGGCTGCGGAGGGGCTCTGCTCATGGAGGGGCACCCTCTCCGGTAAAACCCAGCACCCTATTTTCAGGATTGTTAAGGCCTGCTTTAGGGGTGATTGATAGAATTTTAAGTGTAGTGATCTATAGATATAGTAAACCTATATTTAAAGTAAGTGGTGCATGCACCTTCTTACACAGGCTGACCTGTAGTTCCATTTTGCATGGCCTCTCAGGGGTGGCATGATACATGCTTCAGCCATGGGAGGCCTCTGGGGTGCCTATACCCTGGGTACATGTGTACCATATACTATGGACTTATAACGGTACCGCAGTCTCCAATCTGGAATGTACCTAAGTGCATGTCAACACATTTTAGGGAGAAAGCAGATAGACTGGGGTCCGGATTAGCATGATCCCAGTCAGACTAGTCAAAAACAGTGTAAAATCAAGCATAAAGTGGGGGTAACCATAAGAAGCAGATCCTATATACGTCATCTGCCTAACTTGGATTGAGTCTTCTCAAAAACCAGCAACTGACTAGCCACGGGGGACACACTTCAGGGGCAATAGCCTCACAAGAATACAAGTTGAGCACCTCTGAATACAACATGGAGTCGGCAGAGCACCAAGCTTTCCATGATAACGAAATGCATGATTATGAATGGGTTGCATGCAGACATATATTCCCCCTTAAACTGAACTTTATCTTGTCAGCAAGAGCGGGAATACAGAGCAGAATGGGCCTGCCTGGTGGCCAGCCAGGCACCATGAAGGCTCATCTAGTTAAGCTGCACAGTAGGGTGCTTTGGGGGTTTCCAAGTGAGGAATCACTCCGGCTCCCACTGCCACAGTTCAGTTAGCCACCGGGGGTCGCTGGGTTGCCGTCACAGGATTCATTACCATGGAGAGAGCTGCGCTACCATTGCTGCCAACAGCCAAAACTTTATTTCTTCTCCAACTGCCGCTCACTCGTTGGGTGGGTGGAGGGACCCACCTACTACTGTGAACCAGACACACTTGTCCTCACCTCACTGACTGAAACCCACCTCACTGGCTGACACTGTCTCTGTAGTAGCCATTGGGTACTGACTCCTGATGTCATTGAAATGTAATGCCATTCAGTGGGTCTTATTGTGTTACATTTTAGCAGTAAGCTCCCAAGCCTGCTAGGAGCGGTGCACACCTCGCTACCACTGCAGCTGCTTTCAATTTATATAGGGTGCATTAGCAGCGTTCTGGCTTGAAAGCTGAGGAGGCGCTATAATGCGTGACTTTTCATTTCAGTTCAGTGATGCAGACCACCACACTGAAGTACATTAGTCTAACGCCTGATGCTGGTACTTGGAGGGGCTGTGCCCCTGGAGGGGACACGGAAACCACAAAGCATTTTTATGAAGTGGCGGAGGGCTGCAGGGAGTGCAGCAGTCCCTCAGCAACATTGCAAAAAAACCACAGCAAATCTTTTGGGTCATTGACCCCAAGAGAACTTATCATTTTTTGAAAGCACTCTGCACTGGAGTTGCATGGCCTTCAGCTGGGGTGCAGGGATCCCTTGTACATGGTTCTATGGCTGCACGTTGTGGCCTGACAAATGTTAAAGACTCAAAACATGTTTATTGATTTTTTGAATGCTTTATTGAAAATGTTTTGTAACAATCACTATTATTACACATTGCAATATGTGACTTTATAAGATATACATTTGATTTTAATTACTGGTAACCTTTTTTGGCAAAGCCAATACGTATGTTTTCTGTATGTTGGAGCACTGACACCTTGATTAGGCCAATAGCCCCACCTTATTATATATTTTGGTATTCTGACCCTTTGAAAAAGTCAGTAGGTTTGGCTAACCTAAAATGACACATTTTATATTGTTAAATGGCACTCAGCTGTGCACCGGGGCCAGGGGTTGGGCTCAGGCCTGTCCAAAGACCATGTGCAGCAAGGGGCTGGGTGGAGGGCAATGCCACGTACCTCAATGGACA
Organism: Lissotriton vulgaris; assembly: GCF_964263255.1. Classification (NCBI taxonomy): domain Eukaryota; kingdom Metazoa; phylum Chordata; class Amphibia; order Caudata; family Salamandridae; genus Lissotriton; species Lissotriton vulgaris. Next base: position 1,067,743,144 of record NC_141696.1, on the reverse strand, counting down.
TCTTACTTCACATTAAAAAAAATAAAAATTCTGTGACAAAAACAGACGTTAAAGTGATATTATATGTAGGAACTATAATAGTATCTTCCCTTACACTAAGAAAAGCAGAGAAATTCAATAAAAAAGAAAGAATAAAGGGGAGTTATAGATAAGGGAAAATGTAAGTTAAAACATACCATTTTAAATTAACAAAGCCACATAGCTTAACCATTTATGGTTATTTCAAGTAACTATAACACTCGCCCTTGCAATGAATTGTTAATTGCCTTTCATATTACATCATTCATGACATGCTCTATGACATCATTGATAAATTCACTCTAAGATCTGAAAAGACATCATTGATGGCAACACTGTGCATGGTGGGGCATGAGTTATGGCTACTTCTAGGGTTACAGTATAGTTAATTTAGATAACTATGGCTATTGAATTTCAGTGTTTTCTAAACAGTAAGTTTTAACTGCCATTTTCACATAACTATAATGTCCTTCAACTCCCTAATTATGTCACTGAAGAAAAAAAATAATATATATATATATATATTCACTGACAAGCCAATAGGTTTCACACCAGTTATAGTTAGGAATTAGCATTTAAAAAACCTATTAAATTTACTGAAAAACCAGAGGTTTCACACCAGTTATAGTTAGCTGGAAATTTTACTGACATAAAACCATTGAAATTCCCACGTTATAGTTAGTTGGACTCACTATAACTTACGCGCCTGGAATGCACTGCTGATGACGTCACATATTACATCACTCATGACATGGTCAGTGACATCACTCATGACAAGACCCCCTAGCCCAAAACCCAGGCCCAAGAGTAGAACTCAAAGGTTTCAAAGAAATTAGCTTAGATGAATCAAAGAAGGCTATCCTATCATGCAAATCAGGGTCCCCTTTCGATCCCTGCCCGCCCAAGATTCTTCACGCATTAATTGAGATTGTCAACCCGGTCATAAATCAAATTATAAATTCTACATTTAAAACAGCAAAAATCCCTGACCTTTGGAAAACTGTTGCGGTCAAACCCCTCCAAAAAAAGAAACTATCAGACCCCACCATACTTTCCAACCTAAGACCCATCTCCCTTCTTCCATGTCTGAGTAAAATAGCGGAAAAATTGGTGAATACACAGTTAAGCGAGTTCCTGGAAAGCTCTAATTGCCTTCACCCCAAGCAATCAGGCTTTAGAGCAGGGCATTCAACAGAATCAGCACTGCTCCACACCACGGACACCTTGAAATGAGCTCTAGATCAAGGTAAAGAGGCGGTGCTGATCCTGTTGGACCTCTCCGCGGCCTTTGATACGGTCTCCCACAACATCTTGATAAACAGACTAAAACAAATAGGAATAAATGATAAAGCCCATGAATGGTTAACCGCATTTCTTAGAAACAGGAACCAGGTCGTCACTCTGGGTAGGTACAAATCTGCAGGTAAACAACTGTCCTCAGGGGTCCCACAGGGATCCTCTTTGAGTCCGACCCTTTTTAACTTATATATGTCCCCATTGCTTACTCTTATTGACTCTTTCAACATTGAAGCAATCAGCTATGCAGACGGCACCCAATTGATTATCACCCAGGATAAAAATTCTACTGCGGCAGAAGAAATATTTCACCACTGCCTCACCTCGGTTATGAAATGGGTGGAGTCAAACCATCTCAGGTGCAACAGCTCCAAGACAGAGATTATGTTATTTGGGAAAGCTAACAACTTTAACCCAACTCTGTGGTGGCCCAGTAATTCAGACCCTCCGCCGACCACAGTGGACACGGCCAAAAACGTAGGTTTTAAATTTGACCTCACGCTCTCCTTTCACAAACAGGCACTCACAGTCGCAGTTACTTGTTTTTAAATCATAAGAATGTTGAGGAAATTCTTTGATCTGCTTCCCCTGCACGCTAGAAAAACTGTTTCAGTGGCCCTGATTTTATCTCGCCTTGATTAATGCAACGGTCTATATGCAGGAACAAAAAAAATGGTGATAAAACGACTACAAGTGAACCAAAATGCCGCCGCTAGGCTGGTACTGGGACTCTCCAAACGGTCATCTTCGACCGATGCCCTAAAAACCCTCCACTGGCTGCCCATTCATAAAAGGATCTTGTTTAAGATCCTAACCATCACCTATAAAGACACTATTGGAAGTGGGCCACACTATCTGAGAAATCATCTTAGACCCTACAAAACAAAACGAACCCTGCGGTCTTCCAATGAGAACTTGCTCACCAACCCCCTCTTTAAATTGAAAACCAGAGGAGGGAAAACCCTGGCCACACTGGGAGCAAAAGCCTGGAATCACCTGCCCACCCAACTAAGACACACCAACAACGAACCCCTGTTTAGAAAGCTACTAAAAACTTGGATCTTTAGCACCTCAGATCAGGACATTTTAGCACTAATCTGATCCTTTTTTTAGTCATCCTCTTTTCTGCACCTCTTCCTTCCCTGTCTTTCCTTCGGTCTCTGTCCAATAGCGCCAAGATGCTCCTTGGAGTGAACGTTGCGCTCTATAAAAAACAGTTCATTCATTCATTCATTCATTCATTCATTCATTCAGGGATCTTGGATAAAACAGAGGCAGTGCTTTCTAAGAGATTTTTCATAAAATAGCTCTTACCGCAGTTTGAGGGCCCTACTAACACGCAGGAGAATGGATGCTGTAATCTGGTGTCCATGGTGTGGGGTTTGTCTCTCTAATGGGGCTAATAACCGTATGGCAGTGTTTTATAGTCAGTGGTCAGGATCCTTTTATCTAAAACAACGCCTAAGGTTTTATGTGAGGGCTGTGTTGTAATTTCCCACTTCTTTTTGGATCTGACTAAGCACGGCTGGTTCACGACTATGGTTTTAGCATTTTCACAATCGGCTGATGCCGCGTATTTGTGCGCCAGATTCTTTACACTATCAAAATTGATTTTTAGGGTGTTGCTGACATTTAGGGTTATGCTTTTGACCTTCATACACACTTTGTTCTTGTTTGTGCGGTAGGAGTATGTCTTAGGTCCGCACGTTGTATATTCTATTATATATTCATCCTTATCGAGCTCACTGGTCAAATTACCCAGATAATCCCGAAGAGGCGGGTCTTCATCCCCTGGTTTACTCAGAAAACCCAAAGAGTCGGTATTGTGATACAAGCAGCGGCCCTGGAGTTTATCCATGACCCTGTAAAGCTCTAGACATGCGTGGGCTGTCGTGAAGCATGCTATGAACATGTTTATGTTGTTACACATTGTGGGGTATGCTTTTGTGTATTTTCAACACAATGCTGCGGTCTCACCATCGATAAACTCGCAGCTGGACACCTCGTAAAAAGGGGCAAATAGGTACTTGAACAGCTCATCAGAATCTGTTATTAAGGTTGTACTTGACAGATTTGTACGCTGTGCGAATTTTCCCCATAGGAGTTGAGGCAGAGTTTGGCTAACTGTCGACGGGTTAGGTTGACCTCTATCAAATGGGGTTGTAAATGGATACCCTCATGAATGTAGTAGTCATAAATGTATTTCTGTTTTGCATCCTGACTAGTACACCATTCGGGATACCCCAAGGCCTCCTGTTTGTCTCTGAGAAACAGATTAATGTACGAGGCAAAGAGTCGTGTAGTGGTCCGCCTAAAATGCCATACCTCATGTATTCTCCCGAGCCTGTAACCTTTCTCCAAGGCCGCTTCTACCTCGATTCTGCATCAGGTCCCTGTGAGCATCCTTTGCTCGTCGGTGTGTCTACAACAGACAACCTCTTTAAACATAGCACATGTTCGACAGAGGGGGAACATCAGTTTACCATCGACTCTGTATGGTAACACAGTAAAGTAAAGCTGCCTTGGCGGGTAGATTTCGCATTTGACTAGCCCAAAGTATTCGGATATGGGCTTAAAATCTCTAGAGATGATGGTTGGGTGCCCTAAGGGGTATATCTTCATTTTGTTCACAAATGGGTACAGACTGGTAAAATCATAGTAGTGTATATTTTTTACCTGCACCCGCGGCCCTGTACAGTTGTATGGCATTTGTACAACCCCCGAATAAGGCGTCAGGAGGATCCAGGGGTTCCGGTAAATCATGACTCTGAAGGAAAGAGCAGAGCTCGGTCTCGTTTGTTAACATCTCTAACCACTCCTGCTCCAAAATAACCCTCATAGCAAAACCACATTTTTCAACATACTGGGCCTTAAAACAGAGTACGTCTGTGTAAGTTTTCAAATTTGGCACTCAGCAATCTGTTAAACTCATGAGGCTTGTAACATTGAGGGCTGCTGTGGTAAAAGCAGCCGTTGTATTCAAAGGCTGTCGGTACGCCGTTAATTAAAGCGTATCCGTCCAGGTAATAGGGACCCACAATGTGTTCGCCACCCTGTAAGGCGTGCCGAATCTGTATGTCTTCCTTCTCAGAGATGTACATGAGCCAACGGATAGAGGGGGTTGAATAATGTTTCTGTTTGCCATTATAGAGGTCTGGAGGGACTAGAGCGATACTTTTTGGTCTTAAAAACATGAAAAATGGACGTACACATGGAGGCCAAAGTGCTGTTTTGTAAAGGGTCGATGTATTCAACCTTCTTTGGCATTTGAGACGTCTTGGGTTTCAATGTCCTGATTTTCTTTGTCATTTGAGGCTTCTTGGGTTTCAAAGCCCTGACTTTCTTTGTCCTTTGAGGTTTCTTGGATTTCAACATCCTGACTTTCTTAGTCATCTCCACCACAACATCACTGAAGAGGTTGCACGCTTGTCGTAGGATCATTACATCAGCCTGACAATAAGGTTTCAACTCAGTTTGAAAATGAAACTCCTTTTCACGGTTTTCAGAGTACCATTGTAGAAAGTTCTCATTCTCGGCTGGCATCATGTATTCAACCCCATAACTGGCTGGAGGTGGCAAGGGGCCCACATAATTCTGGTTAGCCCAGGTATTAAAAAAGTGTGGAAAATAACCTTTACACCTGTGGAATCCAAAGGCTTTTGGAAGCTTGCTCAATAATATGGGTAGAAAATTCAGCGTGTCTATAAACCTTATTTGTAACTGACCGACTGTTAACAACATCAGCTTGGAACCCTGAGTGATGAGTTCTACTTGTACCTTTTCACGAATCATATTTTGTAAAATAAAGAATGAGTCGTAGGCTTTTGAGTTGTGGACCAGCATGGTGTACCCTAGGCATGGACGAATTTTGCGAATCTGGCGTTCGCAAATTTTGCGAATTTGCGAACTTGCAATCCGCAAAATCCATGAATTTCCGCGAATTTGCGGATTTTTAATTTTTTTTTGTGTTCGCAAGGGTTTCTGCCAGTTCGCTAGGGTTTGGTACTAGTTCGCAATTGCGAACTTACTTGTCGGCTCGCAACGGTCGCGACTATGTTGTTTCTACGTCTGGTTCATCATCACAGCCTCCCAGCACCCTCTGTTTCACCACTGCCACCCTCTCTTTCACCCATGCCTCCCTCTGTTACATCAATGCCACCCTCTGGTTCATCATCACTGTAGATGATGGGGGGAAAAGCAAGCACACCTGCCCTGCTTCAACTGACATGAATTAATTTGGGGTTAGTTTATTAATGTGTCACTGTTTTAAAATTCCAGGTCTGGCACCTGCTTCCTTATCAGTAATTTGCTTTCTGTTGCAGTGCAATTTTTTTTCCAGGACCTTTGTGGCCTACCTCTAGCTATTCTATGAGCCTGCTGTGAGGGTCAGAGCAGGGTCATACAATTGTTGCAACTAGCAACTGAACTCTGGAGGGGCCCCAGTCAGGAAGCACTACAGTGAATTGTTACTTATGATGAGTTTGAACTCTTGCACCTGCCGATTGCTTTCAATTTTGCAAAACTCGTTTTTCTGCAATTTCGCGGGATTCGCGGGGCGCGAACACGCGCGAGATCGGATTCGGAAGCCGCGAATTCGTGCGAATATGCAATTTCTTTTTTTGCGGCGTGTTAGTTCGCAAGGTTTTGTGCGTTTTCGTGAGCCGCTTGTAGCGCAAGGCGCGAAGTTACCCTCGCGGTCGTTCAAGGGCGCGGCCATCTTGTTTGCATGACGTATTTCCGTTTCCGGGCGCGAAGTGTAATCTCGCAAAGTGTGCGGCTCGCAAGTACAATTTCGCGAGTGTTCGCGAGGAACATCTCGTGCGAACTTACCCGCGCGGTCGTGAACGGGAGCGGCTATCTTGTTTCTCAATCATTGCTATGGTTCTGGGCATGCTTCTTGTATCCTCTCTAAACCTGTGCCATCCTTTGCTTGTTTGAAGTTTTTTTTATCTATTTTACTTATTATCTACCCCTCTATTTTTCTAGCCCTATATTTTTGTGTTTACTGCTACTTTTTGTTAATTTTAAACTACTTTTTTAAACTCTTTTCTTTTCTTCTCTTCCCTATTCTATTTTCTTTATTCCTTTCTGCCCAGACCATGGTGAAGGGAGACGGGAAGCATCCTGAGAAGGGGAAGGGTCCCGCACCCCGTGCCTGGCACCCGTGCGGGCGTTTGAGGGGGGAGACAGTCGTACCCCGGGAGATTTTCAGCCCGGAGGAGGTGGGCGCACTACTGTTCTATGTACAGAGCCACCTCCCTAGGACCATAATGGCCGGCGGCAAGATCGGAGACGGGTACAGGATGCGGGAGCGCCGGAAGCGGTGGGATAAGGTGTGCAGGGCCATGTACCACCACTCTCGGGTCTGGCGCACCTACAACCAGGCCACCCACCGCTGGACGGATGTCCTGACCCGTGAACGAGATCTGCTCGACCTGCTTGGCCTTGAGATCCCCGGGCTTGGTGAGTAGTAGTAGTAGCTATTTCTTTACTACTCTGTTTTCTCCTGCTGTGTTATTATATTGCAATTCTTTTTTTTTTACCAAGAGCAATAATGCTGCTCATTACATTGTAGGTATAATATTCAAAATCTTCTGTACATTTAAGGTGCACTGCTCTCCTTCTCAGTAGTGTTGCTACTATGCTTATTTGTTTCCGATTTTGTGTTGATTTCATTGGCCTGTGAAATTATGTATGAATGTAGTTTAAAGAACTGCGTAATGCTACATACTAAGGTTCAGATATTTAATTACCGGCGCATCCCTGCAAAGTAGCAGGGATGCGCCAGTAATTGTGTGCCACGCCACTATCACCCATCGTGCGCCGTATTTACAATGTGGCGCACCATGGGCCCAAAACGTCACCAAAGCGTTACGCATCTGTGCCGTAAGGGCGGCGCATTGCTGGAGTTGCGTCGCAACGATGGCGCAGCTCCATCAATGCTCTGGGGTGCCCTATCTCCCCAAAGCTGCGTCAAGCCGTACGTCAGCTTCAAGCAGGCGCAGGGTTTGAGTCACGCATCATTGTCGTTAAAGTGAGTGATTGAAATCTTATAGATTTCCCTCAGCCACTTTTAGGATGCGTTCCTGCGCAGGAACGACCTCCCTTGCGCCGGAACGCCCCCTGATGGCGCAGGGCTTTACAACGTGAGGCATCTCCCATATGCGTCACGTTGTTAATATACGCCGCACCATTACGCCTCTTTTGTGCTGCCGCTGCGTCACAAAAGTCACGCAACAATGGAGCAAAAGTGCCGCAAGGGGCTTCTAAATCAGCCCCTACAGACTCAAGTCCAGTCCTTCCTTTGTACACATGGAGATAAGAAGAAATAGTGGTGGTGGATTGATAGTTTGAGTATTTTAATGACTGGTTAATGTAGTAGGAAACTTTAGTGTTGTCGCTGATCTGCAATCACCGTGGGCTTTGGCTGTCACTTCGCGTGCTGCGGACAGCTGCCTGCCAATCCTAGGCAAACCTTTTTAGTACATTGTGTAGTGAGTTACATAAGAAGTTTACAATTCGACGGTCCGCAAATCATTAATACTAATAACGTAGTAGACCACATGAGATTGGTCAATAATATATCCCGTTGAATAGTTGTCTATTTGCTATTTCGCCAAAATATTTTGTTAGTTCTTTTGAAATGTTTGATTTGGTTGACAAATATCATCCATGTTTTCTGTTTTTCTTTCTTTCATGTTGTACATCAGCTTCCCCCAGGGGCAAGAGGAGGACACAGGAGGAGGAGGAGGAGGAGGGTGCTGTTGAGGATGCATGCCAGGATCGGGCAGGCGAGGGCTCCTTTGCTGGTCCCAGTAAGTTTTAATTTTAATATAGAGTACTTATTTTTTCCCAGCGTTCCTCATTCGATTTTTTCTAAATCGTCTTTGATATTCTTGTAGACTGGATCTAAATTCTTATCCTGCCTCGACTATGACTCTGTGTGGTATTACTAGATTATTCTCATTAGTCTGTCTGTGTAGCTAACTAAGATTGCACATTTGGCAATTCCATTGGACTCCCATTCTAGTCAGCAATAGCTCTATGCACAGAGTGCAGTCCTCTGGGATTGTCCATAATGTCTTTTCAAGTCTTCTAAATGTTTATGCTTTGACAATTGCCAACAATAAAAAGGTGAATGACCACCAAGAAAGAATAAGATACTACTTTACTTTTGGTTTGGATAGGAGGACAATCCATTCTACTACTGTTGCAGGGACAAATCTGCACAAACAGAACTATGGACACTAAATAATGCATTGCTTAGCTTATCAATTATAATAGGTGCTGTTAGACTTTCCACATACCTCAGTGATAACAGACTTTGTAGTTGAACCCCCAATCTCCTTACTGACTTGATAGTGTGGCAGAGTCATTTAGCTCCCAAAGTCACCGATGATTATGATTATTCCCCAATGATGTCAGAGGCACGGACTCATGCTTGAAAAAAATTCAAAACCTTTAGCTCATCCACTCTAGTCTGGAGGACCAAAAACCACAGAGTCTATTTAAGTTTAAAAGCTTTATTAAAAGTAAACACAATTATTAAAATCAAGTTTGTCATAAAAGTAAACGTTTAACTGAAAATGGAAAAGTGCTTAGTGCTGATGATTAATTGGACACATTTCTTGTGGTCGAGCCGAGCTCTCACCTGGTTTGAACTTGATCCTGCTCGTGTTCTTAGAAGTCAAGCTTCTGTCTGTTAGGAGAAAAAGTGGTGCGTGTTAAAAATAAAAAGCAAGCATTCATCAGTTGTGCCAAAAAGTGCAGCAAGACAACAGCCTTCCCTGGAAAAAGGGACATTTTTACTTTAGAGTAGACAGTCACAAATTATTACATTGTATACTGTTTTTTTCACATTTCTTTCTTCCTCCTAGACCAAATATTATATAGTAGTGAGTGGTGTATTCTAACATTATTAAATGTACTTTGTAGGTGGAACATCTGGAGGCGGGGCCAGTCTGGAGGTGGTGGTGGCATTGGACGAGGACAACTCTGGGGAGGAGGTGGTGGAAGTGCCGGACCATTCTGTGGGGGATGACACGGTGGTGGCGGGCAGAGGTAAGCTATATATTCCTTACTTATTGAGATTGAAGACTGCAGAGTGTGCTTTTTGCACGGGTGTATTATAAATAAACCAGGTAGTAGCCTCCTCTAAATGTACTTCGACTTAGCTGTGAAGTTTTTGGCGAGAAGAATCCCAATCAGATCTGAGATGAACTTGATGGATGGGATGAACGAAAAGCGAAAGAAGGGTGTAAGTAAGTGTGGAAGGACGAGAAATGTAATGATGACTGGCAAAGAAGAATGATATGTGTTTGCTTGGTCCCCGAGGTGGCTGGGAAGGAAAGAATATGGTATGGTGCATGGCTGGGTGAATGATGAAGCAAGGATGGGTGGAAGGAGAACAGCCTGGGTGGGTGAAACAGAAACTGTATGTGTGCATATACTTTGAATGGATGGATGCCTGGATCATTCATGGTACTATCTGACTCTTAGATAGCATATGTGTATTTAGAGAGAGCAGACGGTCACTGGATGAACTAAGTGTTACTTTGAAGAGCATGTAACACCCCACCCGCACGTCCGTTCCAGTGTAGGAAAGGCAAGGAAAAGAAGTTGTAATTTTGTCCAAATACTACCATGAATAGTAGCAGTAGTTTGTATTGCAACTGCAAGCACAGCATATATCCGGTTATTATGGTGGACACTCCCTACCTCTCTTAATAACTTTAGTTTAGTAGTAGTACGTCATTCATGTGTGGGTGTATCACTGTTCACTCAATAATAAGCAAAGCACCTAAAGTCATCCCATATTCATCAAATATATCCCATGTGAAGTGATAGATAATCAGATTATTTAGCTTCTTCATTTTCCTTTTCTAATACTCATTTGCACTGTAGGGTGAAAGCTAAATTAATTAAGCAGTAGCCCTTTAAACAGAGTATTCTCAGTGCCACCCGTAATAGAAAAGTAAGAGCTTCACCACCTGCATGTACTGGACCGGTACAGTAACGCAAGTCTGTCTCACTCACCATGGTGTGCGTCTGTTTTTCTCGGGTGCAAGTTCACTGCGCTGGCATTATGCCGGCATGCATAAGATAACGTACCAATTTTCCTAAACAAGAGAGAAGAAGAGGAATAAGACTGGTGTACTGTCATAGTCGACTGTAATGGAAGTCCATAGTGCTCGTAGAATTTGTTCCTTAAACTCCCACTAATGTTAGAGCAAGGATGAAGAAGTCGGAGGTTACATAGATACTGTCCTCAATAGTTATGTACTGTGCTTTCAATTTGCTACTTGTACTGTGACAACTTTCTGCTCAATCATTTTGTGTTAATCTTAAGGAGCATTGGTTACAGACTATGTCTTTCTTTCTTCATGTAGTTGCTCCTTCCAAATCCAAGAGACCATCAAGGAGGAAGGAGCTGGCTCGAATGGCCCGGCAACGGAGGCTGGATGCCACTGTTGCTGAATATCGGCGGCTGATGGCCCTGGAGGAGGAGGAGACGCAGTCTGGTACAACAACAACGTCCACTGGGACAGCTGCATCCTGCTCCGTGCGGGCTGCCAGCCAGCTCAGTGCTCCAGCGGTACGAGCCGGGCTACCAAAGCCAAACGCCACCGCCGAGCAGCAAAGACAGCAGCTGCCCCCCACAGGATTTGCAAGGCTCGCCGGCGCCGCTTATCCCTCAGACTGTCCTACCTGGAGCAGGAAGTCCTGAACTATAAGAACTTGGTGAAGGGCCTCAGCTTCGAACATGCCACCCTCTGCAAGGAGCATGATGCCCTGGCAGTTAAAGTCAACAGCACCCTGCCATAATGTCCCTTGCCCCTTTTTTAGAGACTTTTGGGGGGTGGGAATTGGGAGTTGGGTTTTTTGGGGACTTTTGAAGGACAATTGTTGGGGTTAGGGAGGGTCTTGCAGGAGATTATTTTGTTAGGGCTATAAAAATATACTTTTTGAAACTTTATCTGACCATACCTGTTTTTTACTGCTTTTGAGTCTGGTGGGTGGGGTTTTAACAGTAAGTTTGTTTTCCTGAATAGTCCTAGGACTTTAGTAGTACTACCGTCAATCTCTCGTCTCTCCTAATACTCCATTATACTACCTCCAACCAAACGCTTATCTTACCTGTAATTTCTGTTTGCAAGTATGGCTAGGCCCAGGGCTGGCTCCACGGGAAATGGCGATTAAGGTTGCAATCCAGGGCGGCTGAAATTTCCTCCTCATTGTGGTGGTACTAGTCGTGTGACACAGTGGCAGGTGCATGGCCATGGAAAAAAAGAAAATGAAACCTGGTTTGTCCTTACTGTAGCATTACAACGGTACGATAGAGAATATAGCAGGTGACAGTACACTAGACTACAACAGTGCCACAATGTAGCCTAACAAATGGTAAAGTATTTATAGTATAACTTGTACTTGTTTCTTTGACATTGGCTAATACTACAAGAAATAGTACTGAAGCTGAGTAAGTCTAGAATATATCCTCGGATTCCTTCACCAGCCTGTTGCTATGACCTTATCCTCCCCAGCAAGTCTGTGGAATTATTGATGTCATTTAGTCACACATCAAGCAAAACCACACAACCCGGGGGAAGAGGGTTAGGGTTTGTAAAATGGATAGGAATGGGGGTTTCTTTTTGGATAGGTTTTGTTGAGAGAAAAAAAAAAGCACAGCATGGACAAACAATAATTGAACATAAAGAAATTTTTGGTTACAAAGCTAACCATAAATCTTTTACGTGACATAAAGGAAGTGCATGCACTACTGAATGCATTGTTACAGAAAAGTAAGTAGTACTTTCGACAACCGTGAATGACAGAATCCGACAGTACAGGGCTACATTAAATTAGGTTTAAAAAATAGCCGAAGTAAAACTTATAGAATGGCTGTAGGGATCAATTTAGAAGCAGAGAGAGATCCAAGAAATGCAGTCACACACACTCATTGAATAAAATAATGGATACTGTATCTGTATTGTTGTAGTTGTCCTGTTGAATTTGGTAAGTAAGTTGCATACAGCAAACAATTCCTCTTATTAGCGGCACTCCTCCATTCCAGCTGACGCTTCGTCCATTAATGTTGGTGACCAGAAGACACCCTGTCCACTGCCTGCCTGGCGGATGCTGAATTGCGGCTCGCTAATGTGAAGCCTTACTCCATCCTTTTTTCCCCATTGCAGACTGAAACCCGGCCTGTAATTATTGAACAAAAAACAGCACTGATAAATAAATATAAGGTATGTACGCTGTGTAGTGCAAAAAGTCACACTTTGATTTTCCTAATAGACAGTACAACATTTTTGAAAGTGCGTACTCTGTCTGAGTCACCTTTTCAAGGATAAATAAGTATGGGCAAATTAATTTAGCGGATCTTTCCCCTCAAGCTAGGTGTACTGTAAACTGTGTTTTAGAACAAAATTAGACCTTCCCAGCAGTGCTTCCACCCAGACCCTTACTAAAGCCAGTTGCAAAAATGTAGTAGACCCCTAATCAGATCTCAAAAAACGAGGCCTAGCAGAAAACTGGTGACAAAACGTACTTCGAAAGTAAAAGTAGGCCCAAACACCCCCTTACCCACGGTGGATTGTATTCAAACCACTTGAAAGCAAGCAAAAGTATCCATAGCCAGCATCGCTCCAAGACTCGAAAAACCCCCCACCCAAACACATGCAATAGAAATACTGCTAACCCTAACGAGCCCTAAGTTAAGAATAGTGGCAGAGGCTTTCTTTACCTATGCCAAATCCCCCCTTTCCTACCATGGATTTTCTTCAAATGACTTGCAACCAAAATTACACATTCTCACGAGTGCTCTAAGACCCCAGAACTCAGTTGCAAAAATCTAGAACACCCCAAAACACATGGAATCCTGCTGCTAGGGCTAACCCTAACGAACCCTAAGTTACAAAAAGTGCCAAAAGGCTTTTCCTTATGGATTTTGTCCCAACCACTTCTATCCGGTATTAGACCTTCCAAGGAATGCCCCAAGACCCGCCAACCCACTCGCAAAAAAGCACATGACAACACCCCCAAACAGCCCAAAAGCAAAATCTCATACTTACAATATTTCTCGGCCTTCGGTCCAAACGCGCTGTGTAGCTAGGCCATAACTCCGGTTTACCACTACGGATTTCCTGAAAAGCAAATGCAATCAAGATTAGAGTGTCCCAGCAGTGCTCCCAGACCCGAAACTCACCCACAAACAGCCGGAACCCCCCCAAAGAGCTCCTCAAAGGCGAGCGAGTCAGCAAAAACGCACAAAAAATTCCGCCTCCGATTTGATCCAAACCACTTTTATCCGGTATTAGAGCTTCCCAGCAATGGCCCCAGAGCCGTCAACCCAGGAGAAAACGAGTAGAAGACCCCCAAACAGCCAAAGAGCAAAAGTACAAAAATGGGGACTTAGTCATTTTTTTGCCAATTTCCTAAATCACTCCGTGCGCGCTCTGCAGCTAGGCCCTAACTCCCCTCTGCCACCATGGATTTGCTTCAAACCTCTTGCAAAGTAAAGTATCCATAGCCAGCAGTGCTCCCAGACCCAAAACCCACCCACAAACACCAGGAAGCCCCCCAAACAGGCCCCCAAAAACGCTACATTGAGCAAAATGTCAGAAATAGCAAAAAAAAATCAGCGTGGATTTTGTCCCAACCACTTCTATCCGGTATTAGACCTTCCCAGGATTGCCCCAAGACCCGCCAATCCACCCGCCAAAAAGCACAACACCCCCAAACAGCCCAAAAGCAAAATCTCATACTTACAATATTTCTCGGCCTTCGGTCCAAACGCGCTGTGTAGCTAGGCCATAACTCCAGTTTATCACCACGGATTTCCTGAAAAGCAAATGCAATCAAGATTAGAGTGTCCCAGCAGTGCTCCCAGACCCCAAAACCCACCCACAAACACCAGGAAGCCCCCCAAAGGGGCCCCCGAAAACGCTACATTGAGCAAAATGTCAGAAATAGCAACAACAAAAAATCAGCGTGGATTTTGTCCCAACCACTTCTATCCGGTATTAGACCTTCCCAGGAATGCCCCAAGACCCGCCAACCCACCCGCCAAAAAGCACAACACCCCCAAACAGCCCAAAAGCAAAATCTCATACTTACAATATTTCTCTGCCTTCGGTCCAAACGCGCTGTGTAGCTAGGCCATAACTCCGGTTTACCACCACGGATTTCCTGAAAAGCAAATGCAATCAAGATTAGAGTGTCCCAGCAGTGCTCCCTGACCCCGAAACTCACCCATAAACACCAGGAAGCCCGCCAAAGGGCCCCCCGAAAACGCTACATTGAGCAAAATGTCAGAAATAGCAACAACAAAAAATTAGCGTGGATTTTGTCCCAACCACTTCTATCCGGTATTAGACCTTCCCAGGAATGCCCCAAGACCCGCCAACCCACCCGCCAAAAAGCACAACACCCCCAAACAGCCCAAAAGCAAAATCTCATACTTACAATATTTCTCAGCCTTCGGTCCAAACGCGCTGTGTAGCTAGGCCATAACTCCGGTTTACCACCACGGATTTCCTGAAAAGCAAATGCAATCAAGATTAGAGTGTCCCAGCAGTGCTCCCAGATCCCGAAACTCACCCACAAACAGCCGGAACCCCCCCAAAGAGCACCTCAAAGGCAAGAAAGTCAGCAAAAACACAAAAAAAAATCCGCCTCCGATTTGGTCCAAACCACTTTTATCCGGTATTCAAGCTTCCCAGCAATGGCCCCAGAGCCGTCAACTCACCCGCAAAGAAGTAGAACACCCCCACAAGTGCTGAGTCTTTCTTCATTGGGCGTAATCCTCTGCTTTGATGGAAATAGGAGTCTGGAGGAGGAGGATAGAGGAGCATGTTCTTCTGAACTTGTGAACCTGAGGAATGCAGACTGCGGCACCTTCAAATCAATAAGCAAACAAGTGAAGACAGTTCTGCTGATGGGCTTGTTTTTGTGATTAGGTGATTAAAGTTTGAATTATATTAACTGTGCACAATAAAGAAAGACAGACACACAGGAATGAAAGTGAATAAGGACGAAAAAGAAAGTTATTGATTCATTGTCTCATTTTCAGGGCTCGGTGTTAAGGTTCAGGAATAAGAATAAGGCTTCGTCTTCATACTCTGCGAATTCAGGCAGGGTGAGCTCAGTGTCACCTGACAGAGTAGAAATTCCTTTTGAACAATGAGAAAGGATCACTTGTCCTGCATAACATGGGGTATGCATGGATGTTTCGTACAATTCCCAAGTTTAAACCCTCATGCACGTGTTGGAAAATTTCGCTCTTATATAGGTATATCTTGGTTCTCCGCTGTCCCTAACACGTGTTCGCATAATCACGGGATTTTGATAGTGTATGCGACCTCCAACCAGGAGGTGTTACCCTTGTTAGAACAGTAGCGATCAGAAATCGTGATTGTGAAGTGATAAGGTGAAAAATATAAAGGAATTAAAAATTGATCTCTATATCAGACAATTAATTTTAATAGTTTTGGTTTTTAGAGGACAATATTAAAAAAGAAGTGAGTGAAATTAGAGCGATTATGACTCTTTCACATTTGGTGTGTGGTATAGGTCGACATGTTTCAGCCCTCCCATCGCCAATAGGTCTGTGGGGCTTTCATCAGGACCACGGTGCTCAAGTGAATAGAGACTTACTCACGTCTCTATCGGTTCAAAGAATTCAATAGAACATCACGTTGTGTAGTTCTACGTCAAGATCAAATGTATCTTGTCATTCGGTTTTAATAAACCTCAGCGGGATCCAGCCGGGTCAAGGAGGTTGTCTCGTTCACTCCAATCGCTGCTTGTGCTGACTCTGCTGAATCTGGCCAATACGCCAATGGGTCAGCATTAACATAGACCTCTGTTGAGTCATTCAGATAGTCCTTCACCATCGACTCAAGGTCCTCCTACAAGGTTCCTCCACTTTGCTTAGCTGTTGCTGTGCCTGTGACCTTTTGAGAACCAAACCCAAGCCGAGCTAGCCAATCCTCTTCAGCCTCCAATGTTTCTGTTGTGTCTGGTGCAGATGATCCGGTTTCCGGTGTCTTTAACGGCTGAGAGGTCACTTGTGCCACAGCCACAGGTGCAGAAGTGGATTGTTTTGACTGGGGATGGCCTGCTGATGCTGATGTACTGCCTTTTCCTTCAAATTTCTGCCGTTCTCTTTCAAACCTCTTGGCTGACAAGGCTACCCAACGTTTGTACTTTGGAACATGTTCATCATCAAAAGGAAAGAATGCTTGGCCTGCCAGCACCTTTTTGTAGCGTGGATCCAGAATAGTAGCACAAATGTAATGCTGGTTTGAGTGGATCATTTTAAGACGTTCATCACCTTGTAGGCGCTCTAATAATTTCTCCGCCAAAACAAAAGGGTCTTTCTTTTTTTCATCTTTTTGAAACACAGAACACACCTCCTTCAGTTGGTGCTCCAGCATGTACAACAATGGGATAGCTTTTCCAAAATTACAGTCCTCCTTGTTGACTGCACGCGTGAAGATCTCAAAAGGACGAAGCATGCGTGTCAGTCTTTTAACTATGTGCCATTGCTCCGCACCCATCCTCAGGTCCTTCTGAGCTGTACCCTGTGTTAAGAAATATTGATCGAGTACCGTATACTTCTCATACAGACGCTCAAGCATGTAGAAGGTTGAGTTCCAACGTGTTGCCACCTCCTGGATGAGTGCTTTCACTGGCATTCGACGTTCATGTAGCAGGCTCCTCAGATGCTTCCGGGCCTTAAAAGAATGGCTGAAATGGTTGCACATTTTTCGGCAGGTCTCCACTACCTCGTACGCTGTACTCTCTTTATCACTCAAGAATTTTTTGACAACCAGGTTTA
This sequence comes from Lissotriton vulgaris, assembly GCF_964263255.1. NCBI lineage: Eukaryota > Metazoa > Chordata > Amphibia > Caudata > Salamandridae > Lissotriton > Lissotriton vulgaris. The sequence goes on along the minus strand of NC_141696.1, from coordinate 1,067,725,986 downwards.
TACAGTGCGCCAAACACGGCACTCTGAAATACTGACCCAGCTCCATGGCCTTGACTACATTGGCACCATTATCTGTGGAAACATAACCAATCTGGCGTTTTTTTGGGGACAGCCAGTTAAGGACCTTTGTGTTAAACTCATCCAAAATGTTTGTGCTGTGTGACGTTTCTCCAAACCAAACATGGCTAGTGCTGCATGTTTCAGAGCAGCTTTAAAAACTTGGTCCGGGTCAACACCTGCGTTTAGCTTTGCTTTAACCCCTGAAAAAGAGACCCAGTGTGCAGTGATGCACATGTAATCAGCACCTGCGCCACTGGTCCACATGTCTGTTGTCAGATGTATAGTGTGAACAGCACTCTTCTGCAAAGCTGCCCCAATCACCTCCAGCACATCTTCATGTAGTGCTGGAACCGCAACTCTGGCAAAATAGAACCGGCTAGGAACCTTCCATTTAGGGCAGAGCACTGCCACTAATTCTAGAAATCAACCCCTTCTACAAAAGAAAAAGGGAGAAGGTCCAGAGCTAGCATTTTAGCCAGCTTAGTGTTATACAGACGCGTCAGTGGGTGGTTGCGTTCATATTGCGCTTCTGTGAACAACATCTTTTTAATTTTGCCCTGGACCAAGCATTTACTGGATGATGATGATATCTTCGACCCAGTTACGCTCGCTGATGAACTTTTTCGCATTGGTGTTTCACTCTCTCCCACACTCTTAGTGTGGCTCACATGGGGTATGCTGCTGAGAGGGGTACTGGCCGGTGTAAGTGAAGTGTTTGACACGTCTTCTTCCTCCTCGTCATCATCAGATGAAACAACATTACGTGCAATTCGGGCTTCCTTGATCGCCTGTAGGTGCGCAAACCATTTGACAGCCTGCTTTCTTTCAAGATGACCTCTCTGGCCTCCGGTCCATAGTTGGAACCAAACTTACCACGACTAACTGCCAACTTACAAATGCTACAAATGGCAAAGTTTTCCTTTTTTGGGCAAACACTAAAGAAGTCCCAAACTGTGGACTTGAAATGTCTTTGGGGGCCGGAGGAGGCGGCGATACTGGTGGTGGTGGTCCAGCTGCTAATGCCAGATGAAGTGGAGGATGTGGATTGCCGAACTTCAGTACGTTTTGCACTTTCACCACCACTAATTAAGGTCGAGGTAGATGGAGGTCCCTTCTGGCGACTAAGAAATATGGAAGCGGTAGGTGTTGGTGTACTAGTTAACTCCAATGATTGTGGTGTTTCTTCCATTGCCTCCTAGTCGACAACATCATCACGCTCAGCAGCTTCTCGGGCTAGGGTCAAAATGTTTTTTTGCTGCATGCCCGCTGGGGCTGCAGTGACCTTTATGATGACTGCGTCGTCGTCGTGAGAGTCTTCATCAGCAGGAGTATCCGCCACTTCTTGTTGAGCCTCATCACACTCCATAACTATGAGTTTTTCGACGACCTTCCTTTTACGCTTAAGTACCTTTGTCAGATCATGGTGTGCCTCACTCTCAGACGGCCGTGATGGTTCCCAATCTTCATCCAGATCATCAGAAGGAGGTGGGCTTGAAGAAGATGTAGACACGAACCTTGATCTTTTCCTTGCTAGGGATGTGGAAGACAATAAATGATCATCAGGAGGAGTGGCTTCCAATGATACCTCGGCTTGATTGTCGATTTCCTGATGTGCCCCTACTTCGGGAGGAACAACTATTGTGGGCACTTGTTGTGACCCTCCATGCACCTCTGCTTGCGCATCTTCTTGCGCTGCCTCTCCTTCCACATGTACTTGGGCTTGTACTTGCACATGTGTTTGTTGTTGCGGCTGTGGTTGTTCAACACTTGTCAGATGAGTTACAACAACCTGTGTTGATTCAGGGACATTGCTGCTACTTTCTTGCGATGAGCCAACATCACTGGTCGATGGTGATTGAAGAAGTACACTGACTGCCTCTGCAGCACTCAAGGGCTTGGACTTAAGTTGGCGTGGTGGTGGTGGTGGAGGCACTGAGCCCAATGGAGCGGGGGTGCTGCTCCCAGCTTGGTCCCCAGCAGATACCGCTGCTGCTGCAGGCGTACTTTTTTTTTCCTCCCAAAAAACGCACACCACCCTCCTTGGTAACTTGCTTCTTCTGCTCCTTACTGGCAACTTTCTTGCTAGAGGAGCTACGGAGAACTTTTTTGGGGGCCATCTTCTTCAGAGCAGGTCAGAACAGCAGGCCGCAGTTGCACGAGTTGCAGAGTTGTCTGTGGCCAGACGTGATGTCGTGTGACGTTATGCTGCACACACACACCGCTGCAGGACTTCTTCCTGGCACTGGTGGTTCTCTTGAGTCTTGTGCACCTAAAAGCAATGGAAGACAGAGGAACATCAGTTCAGTTATACACCCCAAAAAAATCGGAAAAAAGCAGAAAAATCAGCACAATCCCATGCCCTCCATGATGTTTAAATTCAAGACACCCCACAAAAAGACTAGGCCCATGCACCACTCACTACCCCTGGGCATAATGGATGAAAGCTAGGCAAAATTGGTGCAGGCCTGAAAACACTGCCTGCATTCAAAATGGCCCTTCCCTCCCAGCACATGGCCAGGGCCTGTAGCAGCATTCAAAATGGCCCCAACCCACATGGCCTGTCCCCATGAACACCCCAAAAAATCGAAAAACACAGAAAAATCAGCACAATCCCAAGCCATCCAGCCCCTCCATGATGTTTAAATTCAAGACAACCCACAGAAAGACTAGGCCCATGCACCACTCACTACCCCTGGTGAAAAGGCTACAACAGGCCAAAAAAATGAAAATCACAGAAAAATCAGCACAATCCCAAGCCATCCAGCCCCTCCATGATGTTTAAATTCAAGACAACCCACAGAAAGACTAGGCCCATGAACCACTCACTACCCCTGGGCATAATGGATGAAAGCTAGGCAAAATGGGTGCAGGCCTGAGAACACTGCCTGCATTCAAAATGCCCCCCTCCCTCCCAGCACATGGCCAGGGCCTGTAGCAGCACTCAAAATGGCCCCCACCCACATGGCCTGTCCCCATGAACACCCCCAAAAATCGAAAAACACAGAAAAATCAGCACAATCCCAAGCCATCCAGCCCCTCCATGATGGTTCAATTCAAGACAACCCACAGAAAGACTAGGCCCATGCACCACTCACTACCCCTGGTGAAAAGGCCACAACAGGCCAAAAAAACGAAAATCACAGAAAAATCAGCACAATCCCAAGCCATCCAGCCCCTCCATGATGTTTAAATTCAAGACAACCCACAGAAAGACTAGGCCCATGCACCACTCACTACCCCTGGTGAAAAGGCCACAACAGGCCAAAAAAACGAAAATCACAGAAAAATCAGCACAATCCCAAGCCATCCAGCCCCTCCATGATGTTTAAATTCAAGACAACCCACAGAAAGACTAGGCCCATGCACCACTCACTACCCCTGGGCATAATGGATGAAAGCTAGGCAAAATGGGTGCAGGCCTGAGAACACTGCCTGCATTCAAAATGGCCCCTCCCTCCCAGCACATGGCCAGGGCCTGTAGCAGCATTCAAAATGGCCCCCACCCACATGGCCTGTCCCCATGAACACCCCAAAAAATCGAAAAACACAGAAAAATCAGCACAATCCCAAGCCATCCAGCCCCTCCATGATGTTTAAATTCAAGAAAACCCACAGAAAGACTTGGCCCATGCAACACTCACTACCCCTGGTGAAAAGGCCACAACAGGCCAAAAAAACGAAAATCACAGAAAAATCAGCACAATCCCAAGCCATCCAGCCCCTCCATGATGTTTAAATTCAAGAAAACCCACAGAAAGACTAGGCCCATGCAACACTCACTACCCCTGGTGAAAAGGCCACAACAGGCCAAAAAAACGAAAATCACAGAAAAATCAGCACAATCCCAAGCCATCCAGCCCCTCCATGATGTTTAAATTCAAAACACCCCACAGAAAGACTCAGTGCACCCACCACTGAGTACCCCTGGGCAAAAGGCTCCAAAACAGCCCAAAAATCGAAAATTCCAAAATTGTAGTTGCAGCAACTGTAATGCCCCAAACAAACTTACTTGTGAAATTTCTAATCCAAAAGTGATCCAAAGAAAGTCAAAAAGGCCTCAAATCCAAATATCCAGCAGCATCCACAAAAAGTAATCCTTCCAGCTCCAGATCCAAATGAAAAGTGTCCAGGAGATGGACAAAGCACTGGTAGGAGCCTGCTGGACAGGAACAGGAAGTTGAAGACTGTGGTGCACTTCCTTCCTCCCTCACCCCCCCTCCCCAAAATGGACTCCTCGCAAAAAAAGTGCAGGCAAATGTCAACCTGAGGAGTTATTCAGATAAAAATCATCATTTCCAGAAGGTTTATGCTGCTTGCTGGTGGATTTCTTGTGCAGAATTGCAAATTTTTTATTTTAGCGAGTGCGAGATTGTTGCTGCTCGCCGCATCTACAAGCTATCAATTGCAAAGTACCGCGATACGTGATCACGGCGTACTCGCGTTGACAAACTCTCGCTGTGCAAGTTGGCAAGCCGCGATTACGTAATCGCGCTCGCCAAATTCCCGCGGGATCCCGCAGCAAGATCCAAAATGGCGCAGCACTCGCAAAATATCAAGAAAAACAACTCGGCAAACGCTGAATGACGGTAAGTAAACGCGGCGCGCCGCAAAATTGTATCACCAAGAAAAAAAAATCCGCTGCGTTCGAATTTGCGGATTTTTGGTAAATTCGCGAGCGTTCGCGGATTGCGAATTTACCGAAAATCTGCAAAACGGATTTTCCGCCCATGCTTAGTGTACCCTTTGAATTCGGTTTGAATGAAAGTGTTCAGGAAATCACCAAGTTATGTTTTACCTTCAAACTCCCAGCTGGCGTTGGACGTTAGATGGTGTGTGTAAATATAGTTAGGTTTGTGTACTCCCTTCTCTTGTGTGCACTCTATATCAAACACGATGTAGGCTTCAGTCTTGGTCTGGGATCTGTAGTTAACCATGTAGCACCGATGGTTGGTACCCGCCTCAAAAGACGTCTGGCACCGGGGGCATTCCATACCCTTGCATTTGTGATCATCAGCCACATACCGACCACACTCAAAGCAATCCATTTTAGGGCTGCATCTAACAGCTTTCCTATGGATGCTCAAACAGTCTTGAGAGCGACAAAACATCTTACAGGTGCGACACCTCACCTTCATGGCTGCGTCTACGACGCCCCCCTTCCTTCTGGCACATCTTACAATGCATTTCACACTGATGACGTTCCTTACTACTGTATATGTGGTTGCAATGTGTGCACACGTACTTGACTCCCAGAAAACCTTTAAGGTTCAAGATACTGTAAAAGTGATCTTCAAGATGAAGGACATATACGGTCTTGTTTCCCACTCTGGTCCCTGTTGCAAAGTACTTTTTAATAGGAACCGTGTGCCTGATTCCTAACCACAAACCCCAACGCATGTACAAACATAGTCTATACACACATCCATATAACGGATTGTGCAAGCTGCTCAGGGGAACACTTTAATAATCACAGGTTTTATATTAGGCTTTTAACTTATAAACTGCAAGTAACAAACGGCTATAGTGCTAATACACAATGCTTTGGGCTGCACTTCCGTTATATACACTCCTAACAGCATTTAAATGGGCGGCTTGGTGAGAGCAAAAGCATTCCTTTTTTTAAAAAGGGGCAGTGTGGTTAGAGCAAAAAAACACACATATTAAAGACGCTACCATGGAGGGAGAACAGAAACATTCATTTTACAAAGTGGCGTCTGTTGGGACGCAATAAACAGGGATTTCTTTAAAAAAAAAGGTGCTTGGTGGGGAGCAAAAGCATAAGATAAACCCATCTACATATCCTAGGATTCTGGGTAAAACACTTGGATCTAATATAAATGTGGTCCTTGTGTATCATAAACAGAGTGCCCAGTACAAAGCGCTCCAAGAACTTCAGGTCGAGTTTGCGCTATATAAAATAAAAATGCACCCTTTGGAAAAATAGAATTAAAGAAATAAAAGCAACCGGGACGCTTCTATACGATCCCTGTGGGTGTGAATACATTTAAAATATTTTTTTTTTTAATGTTTATTTATAGGCAACTTCTTAGGGGGCTGCAAGCATGACATTCACATCGCCGCAGCCTTGCAGGGAGCTTCCCCTCAGTGGCTGCTGCGGAAGGACCCGCCCCTTCAGTGATGATATGGGGTGTCCCGTTGACATCACTGAAGGGGCGGGTCCTACCGCTGCAGCCACGGAGGGGAAGCTCCCTGAACGAGCCGTTGGGACCCTCAGGGCTGGTTTGAAATGCAGCCAACCGTCCCAACCCCACAGAGCAGCACCTTCCACACGCGTGCTCTGGGGTCTTCAATTTAAAAAAACGGGACATAGCGTCCCACTCTGCCCCATGGTCCCAGATGCCCCCACCCTGCCGCAAAAACCCCACAAAGCTCCGCCTGTAGTACAGCAGGCTCCGGGGGACTTCATTTATTTATTTATTATTAATAACTGGGGCCTTGGCGCCCACGCCCCCAGGCGCCATTGGAGCCCCAACCCCTCTACTCAAACCCTGAAGCCCCTCATGGAGTACAGCAGGCTCCGGGGGACTTCACTCTTTTTTTTTTTAAACTGGCGGGGTCTCGAGCCCCACACGGACCCCTAGGGCACAGGATCCCCCACCACCGTCGCACATGCCCCAGATCCCTGGGTCATTTTTTAAAGAAAATAACTGGGGCCTTGGTGCCTGCGCCCCCAGGCGCCCTCGGAGGCCTCTACCCCCGCCACTTAAACCCCCTGAGCTCCGCATGGAGCCCATCGAGATCTGGGGGCTTCAATCTTTTGAAAAACCAGGGTTGGTAGCCCTACAATGACCATCGGCCACAGGAGCCCACCACCCCGGCCGCATAAGCCACCCGGAGCTCCGCAAGGAGCCCAGCGAGCTCCGGGGCATTATTTTTTTTAAATGGGGCCTCGCACCCCACACGGACCACCATGGGCACAGGAGCCCACACCACAACAACACACGCCCTGGAGCCCCCATGGAGCGCAGTGGGCTCCGGGGGCTTCAATTTTAAAAAACAGGGCCACAAACCTCTGGAGCTTCAATTTGAAAAACTGGGCATCGAGCCCCACACGGGCCAAGATGCTCAGGGGTACACAGACAAAATATCGAGTTTTAAATTTTGATATACAATTATATCGAAGTTTAAATATCGATGGGACATAATATAGAAGGTAAGTAATATCGACAGTCTTAATATCGATATTAGTAATATCGAAGTTTTAAATATCGATGTCAATAATATCGAAGTAAATAATTTCGATGTTACTAATATTGATTTTTGAATAAATGTAGTGTATATTATATTGTATTTATTATGTTTTATTATTTATTTTTAATGTAATTTAATTAAATATTGTCTTTTAGTACTGTAGCGGGTTGTGGGTTTATAGGGGAATAGGGTGGGAAGTAATTTGATTATGTTAAATTAATTATTAATTAGTAGGAATTATTAATGAATTAATTGAGAATACATTTTTCATTAATTAATTAATTAATTGATTAATTGATAAATATGTTGTGTAGCGGGTTATGGGTTTATAGGGGAATAGGGTGGGAAGTAATTTCATTATGTAGAATTAATTATTAATTAGTAGGAAGCATACCTTTATTTTTATTAATTGGTAAATACATTTAATTAATTGGTAATTAATTTTAAATAATTAATTAATTGATAGATGTAATTTATAAGTATGTAATTTAAGCCCCTACGCTATCCAACACTTTCCCTACTGTTGCACTCTCTGGAGTTGGAATAGTAATTGTTACCCCTACGCTATCCAACACTTTCCCTACTGTTGCACTCTCTGGAGTGGGAATAGTAATTTTTACCCCTACGCTATCCAACACTTTCCCTACTGTTGCACTCTCTGGAGTTGGAATAGTAATTGTTACCCCTTTGCTATCCAACACTTTCCCTACTGTTGCACTCTCTGGAGTGGGAATAGTAATTTTTACCCCTACGCTATCCAACACTTTCCCTACTGTTGCACTCTCTGGAGTTGGAATAGTAATTCTTACCCCTACGCTATCCAATACTTTCCCTACTGTTGCACTCTCTGTAGTGGGGATAGTAATTTTTACCCCTACGTTATCCAACACTTTCCCTACTGTTGCACTCTCTGGAGTTGGAATAGTAATTTTTAATCCTACGCTATCCAACACTTTCCCTACTGTTGCACTCTCTGGAGTTCGAATAGTAATTGTTACCCCTACGCTATCCAACACTTTCCCTACTGTTGCACTCTCTGGAGTGGAAATAGTAATTTTTACCCCTACGCTATCCAACACTTTCCCTACTGTTGCACTCTCTGGAGTTGGAATAGTAATTGTTACCCCTACGCTATCCAACACTTTCCCTACTGTTGCACTCTCTGGAGTGGAAATAGTAATTTTTACCCTTACGCTATCCAACAATTTCCCTACTGTTGCACTCTCTGGAGTTGGAATAGTAATTGTTACCCATACGCTATCCAACACTTTCCCTAATGTTGCACTCTCTGGAGTTGGAATAGTAATTGTTACCCCTACGCTATCCAACACTTTCCCTAATGTTGCACTCTCTGGAGTTGGAATAGTAATTTTTAACCCTATTCTATCCAACACTTTCCCTACTATTGCACTCTCTGGAGTTGGAATAGTAATTTTTCATCCTACGCTATCCAACACTTTCCCTACTGTTGCACTCTCTGGAGTTGGAATAGTAATTGTTACCCCTACGCTATCCAACACTTTCCCTACTGTTGCACTCTCTGGAGTGGGAATAGTAATTTTTACCCCTACGCTATCCAAAACTTTCCCTACTGTTGCACTCTCTGGAGTTGGAATAGTAATTGTTACCCCTACGCTATCCAACACTTTCCCTACTGTTGCACTCTCTGGAGTGGGAATAGTAATTTTTACCCCTACGCTATCCAAAACTTTCCCTACTGTTGCACTCTCTGGAGTTGGAATAGTAATTGTTACCCCTACGCTATCCAACACTTTCCCTACTGTTGCACTCTCTGGAGTTGGAATAGTAATTTTTAACCCTACGCTATCCAACACTTTCCCTACTGTTGCACTCTCTGGAGTGGGAATAGTAATTGTTACCGCTACGCTATCCAACACTTTCCCTACTGTCGCACTCTCTAGAGTGGGAATTGTAATTTTTACTCATACGCTATCTAAAATGTATTTAGCTTTTTTCTTAGTATTATGTTGTTATTAATTGTTATTTATGTGAATATTTTATGTAAATAAATGTATTAGTAATTTATTATATTTGTATTTGTTTTTAAGTTATGAAAATAATTAATTTAGAGTTATTATTAATGAAAACAATATTATGCATTATATATTTATTAATATTAATTTGTATTACATTATGTATTAATTTTAAATATTATAGTAAATTTTTAAATATGTTTATTACATTTATGAGTATTATTTTGTTAATATTACAATTGTATTATATTTAAAAAAAACTATATTTTACAAAAAACGATATTTTTGTCATTCTATATTTTATTTTCGATATATTTGTACTTACCTTGTTAGGGATAGGATTCCTATATTTTTGATTTCGATATTTTTGTTCCGATATTTTTGTATATCCATTTTTGTGTTATCGATATTTTGTCAGACATTCGCTCAGGAGCCATTGGCAATACCACATAATTACCCTTGGAAGCACATGGCCCACAACCCGGTGCCCTAAATTACTTCGGTGCCTGCAGCACCCCACACCCTGGACACCGCTGATGATCCGGCCACATCCTAGAGCCGGGGGATACACCTGGTGACCCATGGTTACCCTGAGCACCCCACACATTCTGCGGTGTACCTGCCTCGCCATGGCTCCTATGGGAAACCCTATGCTTGACCCAAGCCTGTGCAGAGCCTCGACCCCTGCTGGTGAGTACCAACCTGTATTATTTATTTATTTTATTTGTAAAAACGGCGCATATATTTGGATGCAATTAAAATCACAATGGTACCTGTAAAATGTTTCTATACCTTGTTAAAGGGGTCATGGCTGTATCAATATGTATACTCATAGCCATTATTGGTATTCAGTTTTAAATGCACACCTAAAACATTCCACATGGTATTTAAAATGGCTGCATTGTTCACCTTAAACAGCCTGGAAAACCTCATTAAACACTAATTAAACCAGCGTAGAAACCCACATACATAGCGCTAAGCACGCTTTAAAAATACACCATTGCACACCTTAAGTGCATTCCGCATGGCGCTTTGCACCTTTAAAAATAAACTTAAAATCACAACCACTTTTCAACTTCAGCATTACTACCCTTAAACAACATATCACAAAGCCTTCAACATTATTTGAAACACTGTGAGCACATTCCTATACAGCTCTTAAACCCCTTTAAAATTCAACTTTTTTCACTTAAGCACATTCCTCTATACAGTAAATAACCCATAAGCATACACCGTTGATCCACCCCCTTATTTATTTACCTCCCATAAGTTGTCACATGCAGCGTTAATCTGGTCTATGTTGCTCTGATCCATTGGAGCCTTTAATCTTCAGGGCTGGTGGGTCTGTGCAGCAAAACAATCCACGTACGTCGTTCCAAAGGGTTTTGAATGGCTGATTATGAGGGGACCCCTGAATTATGCTTTTTGTACATGTATGGGTCTGTTAATTGGAAGGACGCCCCTTTACGGATGGGGAGTGTTTAGAACATTGTAGTACGGGTCATTATTGGTAATAGAACATTGTAGTGCAGGTCATTATTGGTGACCGTTTTCTGACCATTGGCTTGATTTGCTAGATGGTGTTTTAAACTTTGACATCTGTTAATTTTACCTCCGGCCTGTTGTGGGATGAGCTCTGGCTGAAGTTTTAGGGTCCTGGCATGCTAATTGGAAGGATGCCATCCTTTACGGCGGAGATTGTTTAGAATGTTTTACTGCCACTGCCTTCTTTTGACTGGGGGTGAGTGTTTGATTTGCTCAAACGCTCCGTCCATCATCCCCTTTTGTTTCGCTTTGTTTGCCCTAAATTGGCAGGGTATGCTCAGACGTGAGTCCCTTGCTCACTTGGCCACTGGATTCAAGATAGCCTGGCTTATGAGGATTATGTATCCGAAACCGGTCCCAGGATGCTTGTTTCCGGTCCACGAAAGACATGGCTTGGCAGTTCGGGCTGGACTGTTCCCATGAGGCACAGAGTCAGACTAATTTGCATATGGCCATGTCTGAACTGGGGTGGCTGAGTGAGCTAAAGAATGGTGATGGATTAAACCCAGATCAGTTGACTGGGGGTGAGTGTTTGATTTGCTCAAACGCTCCGTCCATCATCCCCTTTGGTTTGGCTTTGTTCGCCCTAAGTTGGCAGGGTATGCTCAGATGTGAGTCCCTTGTTCACTTGGCCACTGGATTCAAGATAGCCTGGCTGATGAGGATTATGAATCCGAAACTGGTCCCAGGATGCTTGTTTCCGGTCCAGGAAAGACATGGCTTGGCAGACCGGGCTGGACTGTTCCCATGAGGCACAGGGTCAGACTGATTTGCATATGGCCATGTCTGAACTGTGGTGGCTGAGTGAGCTAAAGAATAGTGATGGATTAAACCCCGATCAATTGACTGGGGGCGAGTGTTTGATTTGCTCAAACGCTCCGTCCATCATCCCCTTTTGTTTTGCTTTGTTCGCCCTAAGTTGGCAGGGTATGGTCAGACGTGAGTCCCTTGCTCACTTGGCCACTGGATTCAAGATAGCCTGGCTGATGAGGATTATGAATCCGAACCCGGTCCCAGGATGCTTGTTTCCGGTCCAGGAAAGACATGGCTTGGCAGTTCGGGCTGGACTGTTCCCATGAGGCACAGGGTCAGACTGATTTGCATATGGCCATGTCTGAACTGGGGTGGCTGAGTGAGCTAAAGAATGGTGATGGATTAAACCCAGATCAGTTGACTGGGGGTGAGTGTTTAATTTGCTCAAACGCCCCGTCCATCATCCCCTTTTGTTTCGCTTTGTTCGCCCTAAATTGGCAGGGTATGCTCAGACGTGAGTCCCTTGTTCACTTGCCCAATGGATTCAAGATAGCCTGGCTGATGAGGATTATGAATCCGAAACCAGTCCCAGGATGCTTGTTTCCGGTCCAGGAAATACATGGCTTGGCAGCTCAAACTGGACTATTCCCATGAGGCACAGGGACAGACTGATTTGCATATGGCCATGTCTGAACTGGGGTGGCTGAGTGAGCTAAAGAATGGTGATGGATTAAACCCAGATCAGTTGACTGGGGGTGAGTGTTTGATTTGCTCAAACGCTCCATCCATCATCCCCTTTTGTTTCGCTTTGTTCGCTCTAAGTTGGCAGGGTATGCTCAGACGTGAGTCCTTGCTCACTTGGCCACTGGATTCAAGATAGCCTGGCTTATGAGGATTATGTATCCGAAACCGGTCCCAGGATGCTTGTTTCCGGTCCACGAAAGACATTGCTTGGCAGTTCGGGCTGGACTGTTCCCATGAGGCACAGAGTCAGACTGATTTGCATATGGCCATGTCTGAACTGGGGTGGCTGAGTGAGCTAAAGAATGGTGATGGATTAAATCCAGATCAGTTGACTGGGGGTGAGTGTTTGATTTGCTCAAACGCTCCGTCCATCATCCCCTTTGGTTTCGCTTTGTTCGCCCTAAGTTGGCAGGGTAGGCTCAGATGTGAGTCCCTTGTTCACTTGGCCACTGGATTCAAGATAGCCTGGCTGATGAGGATTATGAATCCGAAACTGGTCCCAGGATGCTTGTTTCCGGTCCAGGAAAGACATGGCTTGGCAGACCGGGCTGGACTGTTCCCATGAGGCACAGGGTCAGACTGATTTGCATATGGCCATGTCTGAACTGGGGTGGCTGAGTGAGCTAAAGAATGGTGATGGATTAAACCCCGATCAGTTGACTGGGGGCGAGTGTTTGATTTGCTCAAACGCTCCGTCCATCATCCCCTTTTGTTTTGCTTTGTTCGCCCTAAGTTGGCAGGGTATGGTCAGACGTGAGTCCCTTGCTCATTTGGCCACTGGATTCAAGATAGCCTGGCTGATGAGGATTATGAATCCGAACCCGGTCCCAGGATGCTTGTTTCCGGTCCAGGAAAGACATTGCTTGGCAGTTTGGGCTGGACTGTTCCCATGAGGCACAGGGTCCCACTGATTTGCATATGGCCATGTCTGAACTGGGGTGGCTGAGTGAGCTGAAGAATGGTGATGGATTAAACCCAGATCAGTTGACTGGGGGTGAGTGTTTGATTTGCTCATACGCCCCGTCCATCATCCCCTTTTGTTTCGCTTTGTTCGCCCTAAATTGGCAGGGTCTGCTCAGGCGTGAGTCCCTTGTTCACTTGCCCACTGGATTCAAGATAGCCCGGCTGATGAGGATTATGAATCCGAAACCAGTCCCAGGATGCTTGTTTCCGGTCCAGGAAATGCATGGCTTGGCAGCTCGGGCTGGATTATTCCCATGAGGCACAGGGACAGACTGATTTGCATATGGCCATGTCTGAACTGGGGTGGCTGAGTGAGCTAAAGAATGGTGATGGATTAAACCCAGATCAGTTGACTGGGGGTGAGTGTTTGATTTGCTCAAACGTCCGTCCATCATCCCCTTTTGTTTTGCTTTGTTCGCCCTAAGTTGGCAGGGTATGCTCAAACGTGAGTCCCTTGCTCACTTGGCCACTGGATTCAAAATAGCCTGGCTGATGAGGATTATGAATCCGAAACCGGTCCCAGGATGCTTGTTTCCGGTCCAGGAAATACATGGCTTGGCAGTTCGGGCTGGACTGTTCCTATGAAGCACAGGGTCAGACTGATTTGAATATGGCCATGTCTGAACTGGGGTGGCTGAGTGAGCTAAAGAATGGTGATGGATTAAACCCAAATCAGTTGACTGGGGGTGAGTGTTTGATTTGCTCAAACGCTCCGACCATCATCCCCTTTTGTTTCGCTTTGTTCGCCCTAAGTTGTCAGGGTATGCTCAGACGTGAGTCCCTTGCTCACTTTGCCACTGGATTCAAGATATCCTGGCTGATGAGGATTATGAATCCGAAACCAGTCCCAGGATGCTTGTTTCCGGTCCAGGAAATGCATGGCTTGGCAGCTCGGGCTGGACTGTTCCTATGAGGCACAGGGTCAGACTGATTTGCATATGGCCATGTCTGAACTGGGGTGGCTGAGTGAGCTAAAGAATGGTGATGGATTAAACCCAGATCAGTTGACTGGGGGTGAGTGTTTGATTTGCTCAAACGCTCCGACCATCATCCCCTTTTGTTTCGCTTTGTTCGCTCTAAATTGGCAGGGTATGCTCAGACGTGAGTCCCTTGTTCACTTGCCCACTGGATTCAAGTTAGCCTGGCTGATGAGGATTATGAATCCGAAACCAGTCCCAGGATGCTTGTTTCCGGTCCAGGAAATACATGGCTTGGCAGCTCGGGCTGGACTATTCCCATGAGGCACAGGGACAGACTGATTTGCATATGGCCATGTCTGAACTGGGGTGGCTGAGTGAGCTAAAGAATGGTTATGGATTAAACCCAGATCAGTTGACTGGGGGTGAGTGTTTGATTTGCTCAAACGCTGCGTCCATCATCCCCTTTTGTTTCGCCTTTTTGTTATGTGGCATTTTGCCCTGTTGAATGATGTTAATTAAACTTGCTCATCTGGTAATTAAACCTGCGGCCTGATTTGGGACGGGCTCCGTCTGAAGTTATAGGGACATGCTGTATGCCCATGTAAGCATCATTTATGAGTGTGTTTCTGGCCACTGGATTGTTTTTTGCTCGAGACACACTTCAGCATTTGACATTCGTTAATTAAACCAACAGGCTTTTCCACCTAATCACCTCTGTTTGGGGACTCCGGCTTCTGGGATGGATGGCCTGTTGTTTTATAAACAAACCTATACAAATTAAGGCTTGTGGGAAGCTTGGGACTTGCTGATTCATTTTTCCTGTTCCCAACGGTGCTCTGCACGGGTAGATGGCCTTTCGTTCAGGTGCTTTCATGCTGTGACTTTTGTTCCTGCGTTTTTACGTTGTGGCTTGTGAGCTAGTTTTCAACCCCCAGCTACGGATGGGCCTCATTTAAAATTGTAACCTATGATTCTAAAGAAAGGCCTTTTTTAAAAAAATCCTCTGCGCCATGAACTATTGTGTCAGACAGCCATGCTGCCCCGGGGTCGGGGGATCTGGGGATGCTTTCGCAGACACCAACTGTCAATGCCCTGCAGGACGTGTTTTCAAACAGACCCATACATTTCTCTCTTACATGAATGCACTTTTTTACACGCACCGTAAATGACCTGCTAACCTCGCATGGGGTTCACCATGCGCTTGGCGCTTATACTCGGACACAAACCCTGTGCCACACCCTTGTATTTCCAGGGGCTTGAGGCCTGTCACTGTTAAGGACACCCAGCTGGCACTTTTAAGGACACACAAACGTTACTTTTTGCAGCAACACATGTCACTTTTAAGGACACACTGTAGGGGCGGGGGGCTGCGAGGGGACCTGTCACATTTAAGGACACAAATTGTGATTAATGGGTATGCTCAGACGTGAGTCCCTTGCTCACTTTGCCACTGGATTCAAGATAGCCTGGCTGATGAGGATTATGAATCCAAAACTGATCCCAGGATGCTTGTTTCCGGTCCAGGAAAGACAAGGCTTGGCAGTTCGGGCTGGACTGTTCCCATGAGGCACAGGGTCAGATTGATTTGCATATGGCCATGTCCGAACTGGGGTGGCTGAGTGAGCTAAAGACTGGTGATGGATTAAACCCAGATCAGTTGACTGGGGGTGAGTGTTTGATTTGCTCAAATGCTCCATCCATCATCCCCTTTTGTTTCGCTTTGTTCGCCCTAAGTTGTCAGGGTATGCTCAGACGTGAGTCCCTTGCTCACTTTGCCACTGGATTCAAGATATCCTGGCTGATGAGGATTATGAATCCAAAACCGGTCCCAGGATGCTTGTTTCCGGTCCAGGAAAGACATGGCTTGGCAGTTCGGGCTGGACTGTTCCCATGAGGCACAGGGTCAGACTGATTTGCATATGGCCATGTCTGAACTGGGGTGGCTGAGTGAGCTGAAGAATGGTGATGGATTAAACCCAGATCAGTTGACTGGGGGTGAGTGTTTGATTTGCTCAAACGCCCCGTCCATCATCCCCTTTTGTTTCGCTTTGTTCGCCCTAAATTGGCAGGGTATGCTCAGACGTGAGTCCCTTGTTCACTTGCCCACTGGATTCAAGATAGCCTGGCTGATGAGGATTATGAATCCAAAACCAGTCCCAGGATGCTTGTTTCCGGTCCAGGAAATACATGGCTTGGCAGCTCGGGCTGGACTATTCCCATGAGGCACAGGGACAGACTGATTTGCATATGGCCATGTCTGAACTGGGGTGGCTGAGTGAGCTAAAGAATGGTTATGGATTAAACCCAGATCAGTTGACTGGGGGTGAGTGTTTGATTTGCTCAAACGCTCCGTCCATCATCCCCTTTTGTTTCGCCTTTTTGTTATGTGGCATTTAGCCCTGTTGAATGATGTTAATTAAACTTGCTCATCTGGTAATTAAACCTGCGGCCTGATTTGGGACGGGCTCCGTCTGAAGTTATAGGGACATGCTGTATGCCCATGTAAGCATCATTTATGAGTGTGTTTCTGGCCACTGGATTGTTTTTTGCTCGAGACACACTTCAGCATTTGACATTCGTTAATTAAACCAACAGGCTTTTCCGCCTAATCACCTCTGTTTGGGGACTCCGGCTTCTGGGATGGATGGCCTGTTGTTTTATAAACAAACCTATACAAATTAAGGCTTGTGGGAAGCTTGGGACTTGCTGATTCATTTTTCCTGTTCCCAACGGTGCTCTGCACGGGTAGATGGTATTTCGTTCAGGTGCTTTCATGCTGTGACTTTTGTTCCTGCGTTTTTATGTTGTGGCTTGTGAGCTAGTTTTCAACCCCCAGCTACGGATGGGCCTCATTTAAAATTGTAACCTATGATTCTAAAGATGTGCCTTTTTAAAAAAATCCTCTGCGCCATGAACTATTGTGTCAGACAGCAATGCTGCCCCGGGGTCGGGGGATCTGGGGATGCTTGCGCAGACACCAACTGTCAATGCCCTGCAGGACGCGTTTTCAAACAGACCCATACATTTCTCTCTTACATGAATGCACTTTTTTACACGCACCGTAAATGACCTGCTAACCTCGCATGGGGTTCACCATGCGCTTGGCGCTTATACTCGGACACAAACCCTGTGCCACACCCTTGTATTTCCAGGGGCTTGAGGCCTGTCACTTTTAAGGACACCCAGCTGGCACTTTTAAGGACACACAAACGTTACTTTTGCAGCAACACATGTCACTTTTAAGGACACACTGTAGGGGCGGGGGGCTGCGAGGGGACCTGTCACATTTAAGGACACAAATTGTGATTAATGGGTATGCTCAGACGTGAGTCCCTTGCTCACTTTGCCACTGGATTCAAGATAGCCTGGCTGATGAGGATTATGAATCCAAAACTGATCCCAGGATGCTTGTTTCCGGTCCAGGAAAGACAAGGCTTGGCAGTTCGGGCTGGACTGTTCCCATGAGGCACAGGGTCAGACTGATTTGCATATGGCCATGTCTGAACTGGGGTGGCTGAGTGAGCTAAAGAATGGTGATGGATTAAACCCAGATCAGTTGACTGGGGGTGAGTGTTTGATTTGCTCAAATGCTCCATCCATCATCCCCTTTTGTTTCGCTTTGTTCGCCCTAAGTTGGAAGGGTATGCTCAGACGTGAGTCGCTTGCTCACTTGGCCATGGATTCAAGATAGCCTGGCTGCTGAGGATTATGAATTCGAAACCGGTCCCAGGATGCTTGTTTCCGGTCCAGGAAAGACATGGCTTGGCAGTTCGGGCTGGACTGTTCCCATGAGGCACAGGATCAGACTGATTTGCTTATGGCCATGCCTGAACTGGGGTGGCTGAGTGAGCTAAAGAATGGTTATGGATTAAACCCAGATCAGTTGACTGGGGGTGAGTGTTTGATTTGCTCAAACGCTCCGTCCATCATCCCCTTTTGTTTCGCTTTGTTCGCCCTAAGTTGGCAGGGTATGCTCAGACGTGAGTCCCTTGCTCACTTTGCCACTGGATTCAAGATAGCCTGGCTGATGAGGATTATGAATCCAAAACCGGTCCCAGGATGCTTGTTTCCGGTCTAGGAAAGACATGGCTTGGCAGTTCAGGCTGGACTGTTCCCATGAGGCACAGGGTCAGACTGATTTGCATATGGCCATGTCTGAACTTGGGTGGCGGAGTGAGCTAAAGAATGGTGATGGATTAAACCCAGATCAGTTGACTGGGGGTGAGTGTTTGATTTGCTCAAACGCTCCGTCCATCATCCCCTTTGGTTTCGCTTTGTTCGCCCTAAGTTGGCAGGGTAGGCTCAGATGTGAGTCCCTTGTTCACTTGGCCACTGGATTCAAGATAGCCTGGCTGATGAGGATTATGAATCTGAAACTGGTCCCAGGATGCTTGTTTCCGGTCCAGGAAAGACATGGCTTGGCAGACGGGGCTGGACTGTTCCCATGAGGCACAGGGTCAGACTGATTTGCATCTGGCCATGTCTGAACTGGGGTGGCTGAGTGAGCTAAAGAATGGTGATGGATTAAACCCCGATCAGTTGACTGGGGGCGAGTGTTTGATTTGCTCAAACGCTCCGTCCATCATCCCCTTTTGTTTTGCTTTGTTCGCCCTAAGTTGGCAGGGTATGGTCAGACGTGAGTCCCTTGCTCACTTGGCCACTGGATTCAAGATAGCCTGGCTGATGAGGATTATGAATCCGAACCCGGTCCCAGGATGCTTGTTTCCGGTCCAGGAAAGACATTGCTTGGCAGTTCGGGCTGGACTGTTCCCATGAGGCACAGGGTCCCACTGATTTGCATATGGCCATGTCTGAACTGGGGTGGCTGAGTGAGCTGAAGAATGGTGATGGATTAAACCCAGATCAGTTGACTGGGGGTGAGTGTTTGATTTGCTCAAACGCTCCGTCCATCATCCCCTTTGGTTTCGCTTTGTTCGCCCTAAGTTGGCAGGGTAGGCTCAGATGTGAGTCCCTTGTTCACTTGCCCACTGGATTCAAGATAGCCCGGCTGATGAGGATTATGAATCCGAAACCAGTCCCAGGATGCTTGTTTCCGGTCCAGGAAATGCATGGCTTGGCAGCTCGGGCTGGATTATTCCCATGAGGCACAGGGACAGACTGATTTGCATATGGCCATGTCTGAACTGGGGTGGCTGAGTGAGCTAAAGAATGGTGATGGATTAAACCCAGATCAGTTGACTGGGGGTGAGTGTTTGATTTGCTCAAACTCTCTGTCCATCATCCCCTTATGTTTCGCTTTGTTTGCCCTAAATTGGCACGGTATGCTCAGACGTGAGTCCCTTGCTCACTTGGCCACTGGATTCAAGATAGCCTGGCTGATGAGGATTATGAATCCGAAACGGGTCCCAGGATGCTTGTTTCGGTCCAGGAAAGACATGGCTTGGCAGTTCGGGCTGGACAGTTCCCATGAGGCACAGGGTCAGACTGATTTGCATATGGCCATGTCTGAACTGAGGTGGCTGAGTGAGCTAAAGAAGGGTGATGGATTAAAACCAGATCAGTTGACTGGGGGTGAGTGTTTGATTTGCTCAAACGTTCCGTCCATCATCCCCTTTTGTTTTGCTTTGTTCGCCCTAAGTTGGCAGGGTATGCTCAAACGTGAGTCCCTTGCTCACTTGGCCACTGGATTCAAAATAGCCTGGCTGATGAGGATTATGAATCCGAAACCGGTCCCAGGATGCTTGTTTCCGGTCCAGGAAATACATGGCTTGGCAGTTCGGGCTGGACTGTTCCTATGAGGCACAGGGTCAGACTGATTTGCATATGGCCATGTCTGAACTGGGGTGGCTGAGTGAGCTAAAGAATGGTGATGGATTAAACCCAGATCAGTTGACTGGGGGTGAGTGTTTGATTTGCTCAAACGCTCCGACCATCATCCCCTTTTGTTTCGCTTTGTTCGCCCTAAGTTGTCAGGGTATGCTCAGACGTGAGTCCCTTGCTCACTTTGCCACTGGATTCAAGATATCCTGGCTGATGAGGATTATGAATCCAAAACCGGTCCCAGGATGCTTGTTTCCGGTCCAGGAAAGACATGGCTTGGCAGTTCGGGCTGGACTGTTCCCATGAGGCACAGGGTCAGACTGATTTGCATATGGCCATGTCTGAACTGGGGTGGCTGAGTGAGCTGAAGAATGGTGATGGATTAAACCCAGATCAGTTGGCTGGGGGTGAGTGTTTGATTTGCTCAATCGCCCCGTCCATCATCCCCTTTTGTTTCGCTTTGTTCGCCCTAAATTGGCAGGGTATGCTCAGACGTGAGTCCCTTGTTCACTTGCCCACTGGATTCAAGATAGCCTGGCTGATGAGGATTATGAATCCGAAACCAGTCCCAGGATGCTTGTTTCCGGTCCAGGAAATACATGGCTTGGCAGCTCGGGCTGGACTATTCCCATGAGGCACAGGGACAGACTGATTTGCATATGGCCATGTCTGCACTGGGGTGGCTGAGTGAGCTAAAGAATGGTTATGGACTAAACCCAGATCAGTTGACTGGGGGTGAGTGTTTGATTTGCTCAAACGCTCCGTCCATCATCCCCTTTTGTTTCGCCTTTTTGTTATGTGGCATTTTGCCCTGTTGAATGATGTTAATTAAACTTGCTCATCTGGTAATTAAACCTGCGGCCTGTTTTGGGACGGGCTCCGTCTGAAGTTATAGGGACATGCTGTATGCCCATGTAAGCATCATTTATGAGTGTGTTTCTGGCCACTGGATTGTTTTTTGCTCGAGACACACTTCAGCATTTGACATTCGTTAATTAAACCAACAGGCTTTTCCGCCTAATCACCTCTGTTTGGGGACTCCGGCTTCAGGGATGGATGGCCTGTTGTTTTATAAACAAACCCATACAAATTAAGGCTTGTGGGAAGCTTGGGACTTGCTGATTCATTTTTCCTGTTCCCAATGGTGCTCTGCACGGGTAGATGGTCTTTCGTTCAGGTGCTTTCATGCTGTGACTTTTGTTCCTGCGTTTTTACGTTGTGGCTTGTGAGCTAGTTTTCAACCCCCAGCTACGGATGGGCCTCATTTAAAATTGTAATTGTAACCTATAAAGAAAGGCCTTTTTAAAAAAATCCTCTGCGCCATGAACTATTGTGTCAGACAGCCATGCTGCCCCGGGGTCGGGGGATCTGGGGATGCTTGCGCAGACACCAACTGTCAATGCCCTGCAGGACGCGTTTTCAAACAGACCCATACATTTCTCTCTTACATGAATGCACTTTTTTACACGCACCGTAAATGACCTGCTAACCTCGCATGGGGTTCACCATGCGCTTGGCGCTTATACTCGGACACAAACCCTGTGCCACACCCTTGTATTTCCAGGGGCTTGAGGCCTGTCACTTTTAAGGACACCCAGCTGGCACTTTTAAGGACACACAAACGTTACTTTTGCAGCAGCACATGTCACTTTTAAGGACACACTGTAGGGGCGGGGGGCTGCGAGGGGACCTGTCACATTTAAGGACACAAATTGTGATTAATGGGTATGCTCAGACGTGAGTCCCTTGCTCACTTTGCCACTGGATTCAAGATAGCTTGGCTGATGAGAATCCAGGGTCAGACTGATTTGCATATGGCCATGTCTGAACTGGGGTGGCTGAGTGAGCTAAAGCATGGTGATGGATTAAACCCAGATCAGTTGACTGGGGGTGAGTGTTTGATTTGCTCAAATGCTCCATCCATCATCCCCTTTTGTTTCGCTTTGTTCGCCCTAAGTTGTCAGGGTATGCTCAGACGTGAGTCCCTTGCTCACTTTGCCACTGGATTCAAGATATCCTGGCTGATGAGGATTATGAATCCAAAACCGGTCCCAGGATGCTTGTTTCCGGTCCAGGAAAGACATGGCTTGGCAGTTCGGGCTGGACTGTTCCCATGAGGCACAGGGTCAGACTGATTTGCATATGGCCATGTCTGAACTGGGGTGGCTGAGTGAGCTGAAGAATGGTGATGGATTAAATCCAGATCAGTTGACTGGGGGTGAGTGTTTGATTTGCTCAAACGCCCCGTCCATCATCCCCTTTTGTTTCGCTTTGTTCGCCCTAAATTGGCAGGGTATGCTCAGACGTGAGTCCCTTGTTCACTTGCCCACTGGATTCAAGATAGCCTGGCTGATGAGGATTATGAATCCGAAACCAGTCCCAGGATGCTTGTTTCCGGTCCAGGAAATACATGGCTTGGCAGCTCGGGCTGGACTATTCCCATGAGGCACAGGGACAGACTGATTTGCATATGGCCATGTCTGAACTGGGGTGGCTGAGTGAGCTAAAGAATGGTTATGGATTAAACCCAGATCAGTTGACTGGGGGTGAGTGTTTGATTTGCTCAAACGCTCCGTCCATCATCCCCTTTTGTTTCGCCTTTTTGTTATGTGGCATTTAGCCCTGTTGAATGATGTTAATTAAACTTGCTCATCTGGTAATTAAACCTGCGGCCTGATTTGGGACGGGCTCCGTCTGAAGTTATAGGGACATGCTGTATGCCCATGTAAGCATCATTTATGAGTGTGTTTCTGGCCACTGGATTGTTTTTTGCTCGAGACACACTTCAGCATTTGACATTCGTTAATTAAACCAACAGGCTTTTCCGCCTAATCACCTCTGTTTGGGGACTCCGGCTTCTGGGATGGATGGCCTGTTGTTTTATAAACAAACCTATACAAATTAAGGCTTGTGGGAAGCTTGGGACTTGCTGATTCATTTTTCCTGTTCCCAACGGTGCTCTGCACGGGTAGATGGTCTTTCGTTCAGGTGCTTTCATGCTGTGACTTTTGTTCCTGCGTTTTTACGTTGTGGCTTGAAAGCTAGTTTTCAACCCCCAGCTACGGATGGGCCTCATTTAAAATTGTAACCTATGATTCTAAAGAAAGGCCTTTTTAAAAAAATCCTCTGCGCCATGAACTATTGTGTCAGACAGCCATGCTGCCCCGGGGTCGGGGGATCTGGGGATGCTTGCGCAGACACCAACTGTCAATGCCCTGCAGGACGCGTTTTCAAACAGACCCATACATTTCTCTCTTACATGAATGCACTTTTTTACACGCACCGTAAATGACCTGCTACCTCGCATGGGGTTCACCATGCGCTTGGCGCTTATACTCGGACACAAACCCTGTGCCACACCCTTGTATTTCCAGGGGCTTGAGGCCTGTCACTTTTAAGGACACCCAGCTGGCACTTTTAAGGACACACAAACGTTACTTTTGCAGCAACACATGTCACTTTTAAGGACACACTGTAGGGGCGGGGGGCTGCGAGGGGACCTGTCACATTTAAGGACACAAATTGTGATTAATGGGTATGCTCAGACGTGAGTCCCTTGCTCACTTTGCCACTGGATTCAAGATAGCCTGGCTGATGAGGATTATGAATCCAAAACTGATCCCAGGATGCTTGTTTCCGGTCCAGGAAAGACAAGGCTTGGCAGTTCGGGCTGGACTGTTCCCATGAGGCACAGGGTCAGACTGATTTGCATATGGCCATGTCTGAACTGGGGTGGCTGAGTGAGCTAAAGAATGGTGATGGATTAAACCCAGATCAGTTGACTGGGGGTGAGTGTTTGATTTGCTCAAATGCTCCATCCATCATCCCCTTTTGTTTCGCTTTGTTCGCCCTAAGTTGGAAGGGTATGCTCAGACGTGAGTCGCTTGCTCACTTGGCCACTGGATTCAAGATAGCCTGGCTGCTGAGGATTATGAATTCGAAACCGGTCCCAGGATGCTTGTTTCCGGTCCAGGAAAGACATGGCTTGGCAGTTCGGCTGGACTGTTCCCATGAGGCACAGGATCAGACTGATTTGCTTATGGCCATGCCTGAACTGGGGTGGCTGAGTGAGCTAAAGAATGGTTATGGATTAAACCCAGATCAGTTGACTGGGGGTGAGTGTTTGATTTGCTCAAACGCTCCGTCCATCATCCCCTTTTGTTTCGCTTTGTTCGCCCTAAGTTGGCAGGGTATGCTCAGACGTGAGTCCCTTGCTCACTTTGCCACTGGATTCAAGATAGCCTGGCTGATGAGGATTATGAATCCAAAACCGGTCCCAGGATGCTTGTTTCCGGTCTAGGAAAGACATGGCTTGGCAGTTCGGGCTGGACTGTTCCCATGAGGCACAGGGTCAGACTGATTTGCACATGGCCATGTCTGAACTTGGGTGGCGGAGTGAGCTAAAGAATGGTGATGGATTAAACCCAGATCAGTTGACTGGGGGTGAGTGTTTGATTTGCTCAAACGCTCCGTCCATCATCTCCTTTTGTTTCGCTTTGTTCGCCCTAAGATGGAAGGGTATGCTCAGACGTGTGTCGCTTGCTCACTTGGCCACTGGATTCAAGATAGCCTGGCTGCTGAGGATTATGAATTCGAAACCGGTCCCAGGATGCTTGTTTCCGGTCCAGGAAAGACATGGCTTGGCAGTACGGGCTGGACTGTTCCCATGAGGCACAGGATCAGACTGATTTGCTTATGGCCATGCCTGAACTCGGGTGGCTGAGTGAGCTAAAGAATGGTTATGGATTAAACCCAGATCAGTTGACTGGGGGTGAGTGTTTGATTTGCTCAAACGCTCCGTCCATCATCCCCTTTTGTTTTGCTTTGTTCGCCCTAAGTTGGCAGGGTATGCTCAGACGTGAGTCCCTTGCTCACTTTGCCACTGGATTCAAGATAGCCTGACTGATGAGGATTATGAATCCATAACTGATCCCAGGATGCTTGTTTCCGGTCCAGGAAAGACAAGGCTTGGCAGTTCGGGCTGGACTGTTCCCATGAGGCACAGGGTCAGACTGATTTGCATATGGCCATGTCTGCACTGGGGTGGCTGAGTGAGCTGAAGAATGGTGATGGATTAAACCCAGATCAGTTGACTGGGGGTGAGTGTTTGATTTGCTCAAACGCCCCGTCCATCATCCCCTTTTGTTTCACTTTGTTCGCCCTAAATTGGCAGGGTATGCTCAGACGCGAGTCCCTTGCTCACTTGCCCACTGGATTCAAGATAGCCTGGCTGATGAGGATTATGAATCCGAAACCAGTCCCAGGATGCTTGTTTCCGGTCCAGGAAATACATGGCTTGGCAGCTCGGGCTGGACTATTCCCATGAGGCACAGGGTCAGACTGATTTGCATATGGCCATGTCTGAACTGGGGTGGCTGAGTGAGCTAAAGAATGGTGATGGATTAAACCCAGATCAGTTGACTGGGGGTGAGTGTTTGATTTGCTCAAACGCTCCGTCCATCATCCCCTTTTGTTTCGCTTTGTTCCCCCTAAGTTGGCAGGGTATGCTCAGACGTGAGTCCCTTGCTCACTTGGCCACTGGATTCAAGATAGCCTGGCTGATGAGGATTATGAATCCGAAACGTGTCCCAGGATGCTTATTTCGGTCCAGGAAAGACATGGCTTGGCAGTTCGGGCTGAACAGTTCCCATGAGGCACAGGGTCAGACTGATTTGCATATGGCCATGTCTAAACTGAGGTGGCTGAGTGAGCTAAAGAATGGTGATGGATTAAAACCAGATCAGTTGACTGGGGGTGAGTGTTTGCTTTGCTCAAACGCTCCGTCCATCATCCCCTTTTGTTTTGCTTTGTTCGCCCTAAGTTGGCAGGGTATTCTCAGACGTGAGTCCCTTGCTCACTTGGCCACTGGATTCAAGATAGCCTGGCTGATGAGGATTATGAATCCGAAACCGGTCCCAGTATGCTTGTTTCCGGTCCAGGAAATACATGGCTTGGCAGTTCGGGCTGGACTGTTCCCATGAGGCACAGGGTCAGACTGATTTGCATATTGCCATGTCTGAACTGGGGTGGCTGAGTGAGCTAAAGAATGGTGATGTATTAAACCCAGATCAGTTGACTGGGGGTGAGTGTTTGATTTGCTCAAACGCTCCGTCCATCATCCCCTTTTGTTTCGCTTTGTTCGCCCTAAGTTGTCAGGGTATGCTCAGACGTGAGTCCCTTGCTCACTTTGCCACTGGATTCAAGATAGCCTGGCTGATGAGGATTATGAATCCAAAACCGGTCCCAGGATGCTTGTTTCCGGTCTAGGAAAGACATGGCTTGGCAGTTCGGGCTGGACTGTTCCCATGAGGCACAGGGTCAGACTGATTTGCATATGGCCATGTCTGAACTTGGGTGGCGGATTGAGCTAAAGAATGGTGATGGATTAAACCCAGATCAGTTGACTGGGGGTGAGTGTTTGATTTGCTCAAACGCTCCGTCCATCATCCCCTTTTGTTTCGCTTTGTTCGCCCTAAGTTGGAAGGGTATGCTCAGACGTGAGTCGCTTGCTCACTTGGCCACTGAATTCAAGATAGCCTGGCTGCTGAGGATTATGAATTCGAAACCGGTCCCAGGATTTTTGTTTCCGGTCCAGGAAAGACATGGCTTGGCAGTTCGGGCTGGACTGTTCCCATGAGGCACAGGGTCAGACTGATTTGCTTATGGCCATGTCTGAACTGGGGTGGCTGAGTGAGCTAAAGAATGGTTATGGATTAAACCCAGATCAGTTGACTGGGGGTGAGTGTTTGATTTGCTCAAACGCTCCGTCCATCATCCCCTTTTGTTTCGCCTTTTTGTTATGTGGCATTTTGCCCTGTTGAATGATGTTAATTAAACTTGCTCATCTGGTAATTAAACCTGCAGGCTGATTTGGGACGGGCTCCATCTGAAGTTATAGGGACATGCTGTATGCCCATGTAAGGATCATTTATGAGTGTGTTTCTGGCCACTGGATTGTTTTTTGCTCGAGACACACTTCAGCATTTGACATTCGTTAATTAAACCAACAGGCTTTTCCGCCTAATCACCTATGTTTGGGGACTCCGGCTTCTGGGAAGGATGGCCTGTTGTTTTATAAACAAACCTATACAAATTAAGGCTTGTGGGAAGCTTGGGACTTGCTGATTCATTTTTCCTGTTCCCAACGGTGCTCTGCACGGGTAGATGGTCTTTCGTTCAGGTGCTTTCATGCTGTGACTTTTGTTCCTGCGTTTTTACGTTGTGGCTTGTGAGCTAGTTTTCAACCCCCAGCTACGGATGGGCCTCATCTAAAATTGTAACCTATGATTCTAAAGAAAGGCCCTTTTAAAAAAATCCTCTGCGCCATGAACTATTGTGCCAGACAGCCATGCTGCCCCGGGGTCGGGGGATTTGGGGATGCTTGCGCAGACACCAACTGTCAATGCCCTGCAAGACGCCTTTTTAAACAGACCCATACATTTCTCTCTTACATGAATGCACTTTTTTACACGCACCCTAAATGACCTGCTAACCTCGCATGGGCTTCACCATGCGCTCGGCGCTTATACTCAGACACAAACCCTGTGCCACACCCTTGTATTTCCAGGGGCTTGAGGCCTGTCACTTTTAAGGACACCCAGCTGGCACTTTTAAGGACACACAAACGTTACTTTTGCAGCAACACATGTCACTTTTAAGGACACACTGTAGGGGCGGGGGGGCTGCGAGGGGGCCTGTCACATTTAAGGACACGAATGGTGATTAATGGTATCTGATTATACTACTTACTACTAAACTGAGAAAAATCCTAACTTTAAGACTTTCAGTATTCACAGAAGGCTTTTAGGAGGCCCAAAGTTATGACTCCTAACTTTTGTGAATACCGAAATGAGTAAGTGACTTCTGTGAATGCCAAAATGAGTAAGTTCCTTCTGTGAATATCATTTTGAACTAAAATGGTAGTAAGTTTAGGATTTTGTCTTAAGTTAGTTCTGTGAATCGGGCCCTATATGTCACAAGAGGTTGCACGCAAAGCAGTAGGTATTGTTCCACAAACATTTTTGTACTATAGCTGAGCCTCCTGAGCAGAAATGAGCCTCAGGATCAGCACTGTGTTCTATTCTAAACATGGGCATCCAGTTATGCCTTCTACCTATGTGTCATGAGAAGATGGTTTTGGACAACATAAGTATTACATATATGTTTTTCGTTTTTACAGACTGGACTAAAAGCAAACACCAGAAGCACCTTTGATCTCTTTGGTAAACTGGATATCCTATCGGGGGATTAGTAGCACTGTATTAATCTTGATTGATAAACAAGGCATGCAATTGGGTTAGCTTATATCCTGTTTCTGCTTTGCAGTAGAACTATTTGGTACTGTGTTTAGAAAGCCTTTAAGGACATCTGTTGGTCTCTTTCATTTGTTCCAATGTGCACTGACCATCGAAGCCACAGTGCTTCCTGAGCTATAGCTTAGGACTCATGAAATGTCCCCAATTATAAATATAGATTTGAAATATGTCGACTTCTACTTTTCCTTGGTCAACAGAATGTTGGGCTAGTTTTAATAAGTACTAAGGGTGTAACATTAAGATCAGGAATCCCTTGGACTTATTTTTAATCTCAGTACGGTAATTAGTACATAGCTCAGAGGACACAATTACTTCAGCTACTGGAGACCCCTTGTCGTTAATGGTAGTGGCTACAATTCAGGGTGAGATATCTATGGGCCTGTTTCCCAGCCCTCTGGTTTTAAAAAGGTCAACATGTGTTAAATAATACTACTTAACCTCATTTAACTAGGCCTTTCTTGTTTTCTGGGAGATGATGCTATTCGTGAGAAGCCTGGGACACAGTTGGTTGATGCCTGTGGTCCACTTGTATTGCTACCCTGAGATGTCTTCTCCAATTGATGATGCTCTTTTTTTAAAATTGATGTTCGTCGTTAAAATAGATGTGCACTTCGTACACTGGACATTGTACCTAAGAACCCTTTTTGGTATCCTTACTTGTACTGGAGAACCACTTTTTAACGTCTGAGGTACACCACTGTAGCCTTGAGATGTCTCTTATTTAGGTCCTCAGATATACAAGTAGGTATCCACTTTAACAAGGTGTATACATATACTTAAGGGTACATGCAGCTCCCTTATTGGGTTAATCAGGGATGTTCGAAGTCTCATTACGAGTGGTGCCGCACCTGGGTTTGGAATTTAATAGCTGTTAAAATTGTGAGTTATTCCGAGTCACCCCTTCAAACAAGGAATAACGTGGATTTTCCTGCACCGAAATCCACATCTCGTCAGATCTACTAGACATTTTTCCCTCTGTAAATGTCTTCAGGTTTGCCCTGCAGAAATATTCCAGGGGAAAATGGTGGTGGTGCGCTTTGATATCCAGAACTCTGAGGGGCTTATTTACAAGCCCCTCGTGACACATTTCCGACGTCGGAGCGTCACTTTTGTGACACTCCAGAGGTGCACAGTGCAGGCCCATATCCACGAGGCTATAGAAAGACACCATGCATGGCTTTTCGTGGACTCGTAGATATGGTATAAGGCAAGTCGATGCGTTGCTCCACAATGCATCGGGATGCGTGCCATGAGCTTTGTATTGGTGCTTTCACTCAACACTCATGGCATTTGACACATCCCCAGATTTCCAACATAGCATAAGTCTGGGAATGTGTTAAAACCATGCACCTACCCAGGGCAGGGCCAAAGATTGTTTTTATGAAGGAAGATGTCCCTCCCTACACAAAAACAACCGGATTTCAACACAGGCACCATGACGCCATGGAGCTGGAGTGTCTAAATTGGCGGAAGGCTGCCTAAAGGGCCAGCGCAAGCGAAAGGACAGGGATGCTCATATTGCTGTAAATACGATGTATCCCTGCACTTTCCCTGTGGCGCAGCATGGCACAGCAGGCTGGCTTGTCAAACCATGTTGTAAATGGACCCCTGAGTTCCCATACATGTAGTGGTATAATGGAACTTGAGGGGGTCCCCTGCAAATTACATGGAGGGGGCCCGGCACTCCAGATCCAGAAAGTGCTGTCAGGTCAGGGGCCGGAGCAGAGTGCCAGAGGGGGCCACCTGAAGCTCGGAGCCCCTCCTGCACCCTGAGGTCTGAAGGGCTATTGTTACGCCACTGCATAGTGCTGACTAAGGGGCAGATTTACAATAACTGGTGCATCCCTGCATATCAGCAGGTATGCCCCAGTTATTGTGCGTCAGGGCTCCGCCACCATGGATGCACTGCATTTAAAATGTGGCGCACCATGGGGCAAAAACGGACAGATGTGTGAAGCATCTGTGCCGTAAAGGTGGCTCATTGCTGGAGTTGTGTCGCAAGCGTGACGCAGCTCCAGCAAGGCTCTGGGGTGCCTTGTCTTTTAAATGCCGTGTTAATCCTTACTTTTAGGAGGCATCTCCCAGATGTGTCAGGTTGTAAATACCCCGCAGCATGGCGCCTCTTTTGCCCCGCTGCTGCGTCACAAAAGTGACGCAACGGCGGTGTAAAAGAGGCGCAAGGGGCTTGTAAATCTGCCCCAAGATATTTTCTGGCCTCGCCTGAATATTAGGTCTCCTTAAGAGGATTTGAGAAGAAATGTTTTGTACTAAACCTTCACTTAAAAATATTGTCAAAAATTGGATGCATTTGTCTTTTGTTGCTGATAGTCTGTTCAAATTACATGTGCTCGTTTTAGGTTCGTTTCAGCTTGATCAGCGTCCACTTTTCCAGACCTTGAGATGGTACACAGCTCTCATAAATAGATGCATAATGTGCTTCTGTACATTAACATTAATGATTACTAAGCATGCTTCAAAAGTAAAGTAATTAACCCTCTTGCCCTTGAACCTTAACCTGCCTGGCAAAATCAGAAATCCAGCCACAGAAGCATCTTCGGGAATTAATTCATTATATGAGGCTAATGCTGAAGACATCATGTGTACGACAGTTTCGCTTGCTATAACTTTAATTTCCTCTTTTCTGAAGCCTGTAATCAAATGATCAGCACCTTAGTGGTACAGGTTTTTTTCACGTAATTACCTGCTTTTTTGGTCTATAAACAATATTAAATATATAAACCCTTCAAAGATTATATATTCTCATAATACAGAAACTGATATTCTGGCACTTTGAAGTAACAAAGGGGCATATTATCAAGGGGGTTTATCTCCGCTTTTTTGGCTTTAAAAGCCAAGAAAGCGGAGATAAAATTATCTCCCTATTACCAAGCTGTCGCTAACACCAGTTAGTGACAGCTAATAGGAGATAGCGGCCATCTTGGGCCCCGCTTTGCATGTCAGTGATATTTATCACTAATGACATGCAAAGTGGGCGTGCCAAGATGTTAACGACTGGAAACAGTCCCTAACATCGCTATCTCCTATTACCAACTATTGGAGATATTCGCGCTAAGCGCGAATATCTCCAAAAGCTAACACCTGCCCTGAGCAGTTCTTAGCCATGTTATCCAATGGGAGGTGGATAACATGGCTAAGAGCATTTGCTCGGTAATGCATGAATATCGCTGACTTTTCAGCGATATTCATGCATTGCGGCCGTTTTTTATCGCATTTGCGATAAACCTTGCTAATAGCAAGGTTTATCTGCGATAAAAATCGCCGATGTGCGGCGATAATTTTTGTCTCTAAACAAGTTAGAGACAAAGATGATCGCTAGTTGTTGGTAATATGCCCCAAAATTGTTTAAAAATCAAATCTTTATTTGAATCAATAAGCATGCCTTAACAGTAAGTTTACAAAACCTACGACAAAATTCAGAGCATTGGCGCCCTCTAAAGTTTTTTCCTTTCTTCATAAACAGTTTGGAGATTGGCAATGAAAATGGTTTGCTAAATATGCGCAGAATCTCTACCTTTACACCCTGTAATCCAAAGAAATGAAAAATGTGAGTAGGATTTTCTGTCTTGTGGTAAACTCGGAGGCAGCGAGAAGTGATTGGGGAGCACATCCCAGGCAAGGTCAACTCTAGAGTGCGAATTCAAAGGGAAACCTCTCCGATGTCATGTGGTCCTCCCAGGGTAACATGGATAGCGGTGTGCGGGACACTGCTAGTGACGTATGCTGTGATGGAAGGATTTGGCGGTGCTTATGATAAATGGTAAATGTTTGCTTTTTGTGCTGTCAGTCTGCCACATATGACAGGACGGAAGAACTCCTTAACCGGCAAAACCGGGAGAAATGAAAGTGCTTTAAACATTGCTCGCTGGATATCACAGCATATTTCGGTGTGTGGCACCAAGATCAGTAACCTGCAAACATAATGGAGTGTAATATGTGATCCAGATTTAAAATGTTCATATGGTGTCAAATTCAAAATGTAGACGAATTTGTAAATTTGGCCTCACTGATAATCATTTTCTGCCTGCTTCATAAAAATTCAGAAATGCTTGAAGTCTGGGTAGTGGGTGGCTTATAACATATAAAGATGTTATGCTTTTATCAGATTCATAAAACTTCCAGATGAAAATCAATGAAAAATGCATTCATCACCTACTGGCGGTTGCTAGTAAGTAGATATAGTTAGGATCATGTTTCCAGAGGGAAAGCATTTTTGACTTGCCAAGATCTTTAGTGCCATTTGGCGAATCTTCAGAAACTTTTCTTAAAAAGTACCTCAGTGAATCTTGCTCTGTATGGAAAGCTTTGTGGTGATCCGTCAAGCGGGGGCCGAGAAAATGGAAGGTGGTCAAAAAAACGTGTGTTTCCCATGTTACTTCCCATAGGAGTTTTGAACACAACTACAGCCCAAACCTCTGAACAAAATTACACCAACTTTAGTGCTTTTTAGGTCTCGCTGAGTCAGCGCACATGCGCTGCTCGGAGAGACATTTAGTAGCTGCTTCAAAGAGCGCTACTTTGCCGGCCACCAGCTTGCTAGAACGCGCACACACGCGCGCGCGATGTGCACAGCAGTTTTTCCGGTCGAGCGCTCGTGCGCAAAACTCGTATCACCACTCGAGTTTTTCATATGTTGTACCTTCATATTTTCTTACATCACCTTCAATTCTGCCTCCATAAAACAGCATCAAATAATTTATTGTCATACTTTTTCAATGCGTCTTTGTGCTTCTTTCTTTCGTGTAGGCTGATGAAAAGCAGACCGACCCTACCACCTGCAGGAAAGTAGTGAAACTAAGTGCCCAAGCACCATTTCTCTTGGATTAATTTATCAATGTAAAAAATGCTACGGGTGTGGCATATCACGACCACAAAACAAATGCTGTGTAGGTCACAACGGAGATATGTGTGCATTCCGGATGAACGATAATCGTGGCGTATGAAGTAACAAGGAGCTATTCGCTTTAATTTTAAATTCTAAATCTTATTTTTTCTTGCTTATCCTATAAATTATTTTGAAAAATGTGCTGCTGCAATAACAAATAAGGCAATAGTAATAAAAAAAAACATTTGTTTTAGGTCTAGCTATATATATATATATTGCTACCAAAAGTGCATATGCGTATGAAAAAGTCTTTGTGCTAAAACGCGTAGACTATCTTTCATCGTTTTGGCTTTGATGGAATAAAGTACTGATTTTGCAAATCAGGTCTCAGGATTGCCGTTCCTTCCTTGGAAGACTGGGTCTGAAGTTCAATCCAATAAAGATACACTGTGGTAATATGTTCCAGCATACATATTAAATTGTGATGTGAATCATAAAGAAAATACATGTAACAAAGGGCTTTCAACACCCACATACAAGTTTATGCATTGACAATGAAATCAGGTGATTGTGTTCCGATTCAGAGTCCTGTTACTTCTCTGTTGTCAATAAAGTTACAGCTTGTACTGAAAACCTTAATTTAGAGGTTAGTAAAGAGACACAGTGACATTTGTACTCAGGGTATAGTACCCCAATGTTCTCAACCATGTAGTTTGTTAATATCAGGGCTGATTGCATCCACAATAATGTTACAGTACCTAAATTTACATATTGTAGTAGCTCAACAAACACAGTTTAACCTTAATTAAAGCCAATGGCATAAAATTCACATTAACCATGAAACTACATGGGTAGAGGTACAAGTGTCGAGTAATAAATACAAAAACAAGCATTAGCATAGCCAATAGGCCTCCCTTTTGCGACCTTATAAGAATTTAGTAATGCAGCACAATATCCTTGGTGCAACAAAATCAGCTGTTGGATGGCTAAATACTTATAAGGTCCCAAAGGCGCGACCTATGGGCTACGCCAATGCTTGTTGTTATTTGGTGTGAATTTGTTCAGAAGTTGTTGCAAAATGTAAGGGGGGAAAAAAAGGATATCTGTGGCCACTGCTAATTCGTGAATAATAACAAGTTTGTGCAGGTAAATGCAGAGTTTCGATTGCCTACCAGCACTTCAACCAGGAAGTGTTGGCAGCCCTCTTGGGGCCCGGCTTGAGCGGATTTCCCAGAATAATGTTAAATAAAAGGGGGCAGGGTTGGAATAACCCGTGCCCATTAAGTTGGTCTTGGGGGTCTCAGTGGGTCCCCGACAAGCCAAATAAGCATTTTTTCAAAGAAATACCATGAAATTGAGATATTTGTGAATTTGCACAAAAAACATCGTGTTTTTAATGAATCCCCGTGACCCGGCCAGGTCCCGGGGGCATAGAATAAAAATAGGATGGGGACCGCTCTGACTCCCTCCTATTGCTTAGGAAAGCCTCGGGGACCGCCACCCCTCTGGGGCATTGCTTTTTATGTGTGCAAGGGGTGCCCCACAGCCCTCCGTGCCCTGGGGATCACTACCTCTGTGGGGCAAATGTTTATGGAGTAATTTGTGGGGCCCACATGCCCCCTCTCAACCCTGGCGACCAAAACCTCCCTGGGGCACTTAAAAATATGTTGTTTTTTGTAGATATCATTACAAGGCACAAACTACAGGCATATCTTTGTACAGCATCATCAGATATAATGACATGTATCCAGCAACTATATTTCCTTATGCAAATAATTGTTATCATACACATCTCCTTTTTGTATGTCAGTAAGGGATCTCATAAAACCGTATGGTCCCTAGTGTACAATTATATATGCTGTGACTCTTTATGTATTTTCTCCACATGGGCGGCCAACAACCAAATATGAGGATAAGATGATACAATCCAAAATGAGCACATTTAATGAAAAAAAATCTTATTCTAAACTTAAACCTTTGCAGAAAAGTGTTGATGCTTAGGATCTAACTGTACATATCTGGGGGGAGACCAAAGGGAGAAGTTCTCCCCCTCTAGTACCCCCATCAGTCACACACTCCCATCCCACCACATAGTGTAAATCTGGGAACATCAGCATGGCCTAAAACCACCCCCGCAGGGGCGAGGCAGGACTACTGTGCTTCATTATCAACTCTTGGGTCTTCACGTTCCCCTCCCCTCTCCTCCTTACTAGTTTGCATCAGTAGTTCCCATAACACCATCAACTCTTCATTGTTGGCAGTCCCATATCATGTGTATAAAATCTGTGTCTTGCTGGACACATCTTGGACATTTCCCTACGCCCCCCATATGCGACGTTAAGGCAGTGAGGCGTCATATATGTCATATGTATGACATTAAATGATGTATATTTTAGAAACGTGTTACAAGAAATCTTTTTGGGGGACTGCATGAACTTATCCCATTCAGCAGAACCCGTAAGCTCCTCTCCCACTATCCTTTCCCATTTCCATCGCAAGTCACAGAGGGAGACCAGGGACATCGCAAGTAGAGTAGCATAAAACTACTTCACCTGGTGCCCAGCCGTGCCTAAGGTTATCAGGGCATGTAAGATTGGGTGTGCCTCAGATTCCTACCTCGCCTCGCCCCATAGATGTCCGAAAGTACAGACTAATGCCTCATAGTGTAGAAAATGTCCCGGGGAAGCCCACAACTGTCCATCAGCTCTTCAAAGGGGATTAACGTTTTTTTCCAAATAGCAGTCTCCCACATTCTCCAATCCTGCCTCCGTCCAGGGCACCAATTTATCTGCAGTAAATAGTGACATTGGGTTTGCATGTGGGAAATCCACAAGGGGTAGCATGAGTGTATATCTCGGAGATCTCTTCACTTTAGTTAGAGATCTCTTCCAGGCCAATAATGCAGTGGATTGCAGCACCAAATAGTACATTGTTGGGGTAGTCAGTACTAATAGTTTAGTCAGCAATAGGCTAGAGCGGCTATCGGGCTCCGATAAGCATGTGACCTCTTCATTCACCCCCTCCAACCACTGTGCCAACCACTGTAGTTGAGCTGCCAGAATGTAGAACTCAAAACTCAGCATTCCTAACCCCCTCAGCCATGGGACGCTGCAACGTCTTTGGGCGTCCATCTCCCCACACCACATCTCGCAGTAAGGAATTCAGAGGGAGAAACTAACCTGGAGTCATCAAGACTGGAAGGTTACCAAAATAATACAAAAGCCGGGGTAGCATAACCATTTTGGATAGGGAGATCCTAGCCATTATAGGGAGTTGCATGGTACGCCAGAACTGGACACAGGATCAGAGAGACCTTAAGGCCCATCCTAGAAAGAAAGAATATCGAGTTGCAAAGCCTCTGGTCTGGGAAGCGGGACTGCTACTGGGAATAAATACGTCTTGGTTTTATGAACACGGAGGCCAGATATTTGCCCGAAACACTCCAAAATCTGCATTGCCGAGGCGGTGCCAGTTACCGCCTCTCCTAGGTAGATCAGCAGGTCATCTGAGTAAAGTGCAATAGTATGCACCTGAGTGCCCAATTTAAGACCCAGCCCTACCCCCTAACCGGGCCCTCTCTGCAAATGGCTCTATCGCCAGGGTGAACAAAAGAGGCGAGAGAGGACATCCCTGAGGCCAGATATTTGGCTGAAACACTCCAAAATCTGCATTGCCGGGGCGGTGCCCATCACCGCCTCTCCTATGTAGATCAGCAGGTCATCTGCGTAAAGTGCGATAGTATGCACCTGAGACCCAGCCCTACCCCCTAACCAGGCCCTCTCTGCAAGTGGCTCTATCGCCAGGGCGAACAAAAGAGGCGAGAGAGGACATCCCTGACGCGTGCCCCGGAATATCCTATACTGATTAGAAATAGTTTTACCTGTTTTGACCCTTGAAGTAGACGCTGCACAAAGGAGTGCACCCACTTCACCTAATTCCTCTCAAGGCCCATCCATAACATGACTACAAAGAGGTACTCCCAACTAATCATGTCAAACGCCTTTTCCAGGTCGATTGACAAAACTGCAGTCTGCTGGTTAAGCCTTCGCTTCCTCATGATAGAGTACGCAATAAAGTTTACGGAGGTTGTGAGAGGTACAGAGGGAAGCGATAAATCCATTTTGAACTGAGTGAACAAGGGATCTCATGTGGGGAAGCCAAATACATGACAGTACCTTACTAAGGATTTTAACATCGAGATTGAGCATAGAGCAGGGTCTCAAATCCCCCCACTCGAGCACCCGTCTCCTTGGTCTTAGGGAGTGAGACTACCAACGCATTCCATGTAGTATCAGGGAGTTTGTCCCGTTTGAGCGAATCAGAGTATAGGATCTCTAGCCTTGGTGCCAGGTCATGGGCTAATCGCTTATAGAATTTTGCTGGGAGGCCGTCGGGCCCAGCCTCTTGCCCGCAGCCATTGCCCCAATGGCCCCATGAATCTCATGCTGCGTCACTAGGCCCCTCAGCTCCTCCTGCACCTGACGATCCATGGTACGGAGTGGCAAGGGATCTAAGAAGTCCTTAATAAGTGATGGACTGGTAGCAGCCGGGGCAGCATACAACCAGTACAATACTTCATGGTAGCTCGCTCGTGTTTCCTGTAGCCCAAGCAATGAGGTGGGATCAGCCTCCTGAGCATTATCTACCTGGCGCAGCTTTCCCTTCAAGTCTAGAATTTATTTTCGTATTTTTCGTTGTGCCCCAATGATTGCACCATGCAGTGGCACCATACCACTACATTGAAGGCCTCCCATTCCAAAGGGTCCGGTACGCCTTTTAGGCATTTGTGTGGAAGAAGGACTCTATGAGAGCAGTTAAGGATGACCGATAGGGGCCATCCTCCAGTGCCAATGGGTTGAGCCTCCAGGAAGGGATTGGAGGCCGTCTCCCTAGGTTGGTGAATCAGCAATAGATGGCTGTGTCAGATAGGGTACCCCCCAGATATTCAGTGTGCATTATGGAGCCACTAAGCGTCTGTGTACAGAGAAAGGTGTTGAGTCTGGTGTGTACTTGGTGGATCAGGGAGCAGAAAGAATATTCTCTATCTCTGTCGTATTGCCTTCTCTATATATCTTCTGGGCCCCAACAATGGATCCAGTCCCGCAACCCCACTGTTGTACCATGTGATTGTGCCCCCAGGAGCGGAGGGTCGGAGCGGTCAACCATAATGTTTGTGACACAATTAAAATCCACCCTGTAGTACTTGCCCGCCCATATATGTCGCCATCTGGGCAGAAAGAGAGGTCAAGCAAGTGACCTGATCCTGACTGGGAGCGTATATGTTACTTAACGTTATCTCTTGGCCTGCCAGTCTACCCATCAGGATTACGTACCTACCCTCAATGTCTGCAAGCGCATGTGTGAGGTCAAAGGGAACTCCAGGTCTTATACAAATTAATAGTCCCCTTGAAAAGGCGGACTAGGTTGTTGCGTAGACCTGACCCACACACCTTTTACAGAGTTTTCCAGCTTACTCCTTGACAAGATGTGTCTCCTGAATGAGGGCTATATGTATATCCCTATGTCATAAATAGGAATAGATATTGTGACGTTTGGCCATGGATCCCATCCCTCGTATATTCCAGGCTCAAAACCTTATTACATTATGTGTGTGTCATGTTTACGTTGCATCCATTGGTGGACACCCCACGAGCTCCCCTCTGTGCCCACTCACCCAGTCATGCTTGGGCATTCTATTCTGCGAACATCCAAACATACCAACAAACCCCTTTGTTGAACAACTCCCCTACCCCAGGG
The DNA here is from genome assembly GCF_964263255.1 of Lissotriton vulgaris. Lineage (NCBI taxonomy): Eukaryota > Metazoa > Chordata > Amphibia > Caudata > Salamandridae > Lissotriton > Lissotriton vulgaris. Next base: position 1,067,687,099 of record NC_141696.1, on the reverse strand, counting down.
CAGACCAGCTGCTCAAACTGGATGTAGAACATCGAGCACAAATTGAAGCCCAACTCTAGTCAGGCAAGGGTCTCAATGGGAGGTGGTAGACAAAAACGTAATCTAAGATGTGTAAATGCCCATTACTCAATGGCCCAAACCAGTGTAGACCATAGCATGTCTGCCAGCAGGCATCCGGGGCCCTCCCGCCCCCTCAGGAACCTACAAAAATCACGGTCCCATCTCAGATCCAAATAATCTCCTCTGATGTGTTAGGAGTCACTACCGACAGGGTCACAATGCCATTCTAAGAAGAGTCTGAGTCAATCCCCTCCGTTTCCCTTGAGGAGCAAGACCCTGTCTCCGAGGGAGACTTCCTGCCCTGCACAATTGCTACTACTGCCAGCAGTGCCTCTACTTTCTCCTCCATTTGCCTAGACGTCAGTCGCTTTGGGGCACCTTGTCTGATTCGTCTCCTGGTTCTCTTCCTGGGCTTTCGGTTCCCGGGTGCCATCATGCTTGTATGCACATGTTGGGGGGCTCTAGTTCTATACATTTCTATCCACTCTCATGCAGACTTGTGGAGAAGTGTGGCTCAGGGGTTAGAGGTGGCAGACCTGGAAGCTGAGATCGGCCCTGGACCAGGGTTCAATTCCCCGCCTATGCGGGTCTTGGGCTAAAAATTCCACGGACTCGATAATTCTCGCTCCGGTGCCTTCTCGACTCACGGGATCACACTCTGCGACTCTGGGCAATAGCTTGCTTAATCTCCACAACGGCCCCTGCGGCGGGATGCCTGGCTTTCACCTTGTGGATACCTTGCCGGGGTTATCTCACAGGGGAATACCAGGACGGGTTCCCTAAGCAAGCGCCGGGAAACCCACTGTGGGTAGCTGTGCGCTATATAAGATCAAATACATTTACTTTGGGGCCTAACAAAAATGTTTTTTTTACATCTTGGAGTATACATAAGCGTGCGGGGAAGACAAGGAGGCCTTCTTCTCTCGATGTTTTCTTGACCTCCAGAAAGGCGGCTTGTTTACTCTGGACGTCCAGTGTGTGATCAGGAAAGATGGAAACTCTACTGTTATCTAGAGTGTATGGTCCCTCCGTTCGGGCTTTATGTAGAAGAACATCCCTGTCTCTAAAGTGGAGGATCTCTCCAACACAGGACGTGGATGTCGACCAGGGGCCGGCGGTCTGGCTGGCACCCGGTGTGCTCTCTCAAGGGTATAGAAGGTCAACAAGCCATCTGGGGCCACCACAGCTCAGAGCCATTGCTCCAGAAAGGACATCATGGCATTGCCCTCTGCTCCTTTGGGCAGGCCAAGAACCCTAATATTGTTCCTCCTATTTTGGCCTTCGGCATCCTCTGCTCTACTCTAGAGTGCGGATTCTGTCTGTGAGGTCCCCCACTTGGGATGCAAAAGACTGTTGTGCCCTTATGAGATCTGTTATTCTTGACTCCGTGGTTTTAACTCTCTCTGTCAATTTCTTGTGCTCCTCTCCGAGTAGGCCCTACTCCACCAACACCGTACTGATATCCTGATGCAGGGTGGACTTAGTGTCGGCTAAGTCCTCCAATATTTCTGTTAGCTGCTGCTGCACTGGGTCATCCAAATCCCTCTGCAGTCTCTCTTGTGGGGTTTCTTACAGTTCCTGGGTAGCCCCCACTTGCTTTGCTCTTGGTTTGCTCATTTCAGCCAAAATGTTATAACCACAACCCTACTATGCGGAAATGCCTTGAAAATTATTGTCTAGGGTCACCTTTCCAGCACCTTGGTATATCACTGTCACTCAGACCAGGTTCCGAATACAACGCCCCTAAGTGGTCAGATGTATCACCTTGCTTCCCAGTTTGTGGCACTATATCAGCTGTTGAATGTCCAATTGTAGGAAGGTTCATCTGCAGTGAGACTTTTAGCGGCACCCCAGGGGGGTTTCAATATTGGTTGTGTGGTCCCCACTGGACAAGATGCTGACGCGGGCTATGGTTAGGGGACCTGTTGCTCATCTCCACTGGTTGCGTTTTACTTGGGACCCAATTCGAAAGTCTCAGCCCATGTACAATTATTCAGTGATGTCCACAGTCATGCAGTGCTGCCCTAGTGTCGGACCAACCCCCACAGGCTCCCCAATAGGCGGGGACCCACCATGCAGGCACATCCAGCAAGATCCAACGCGGTTCGTGGTCCGAGCGCTCCCTTGGACCTGCGCCACCTCCTCAGGATCTGTTCCGCTCTGGAGTGCGACAAGTCGGAGAGGGGCCCCCCTTATTTTCAGCCGCCTGGGGCCTGCCGTCCACCTTGGGTGCAGGGTGAACTCATATCACTGGGTTAGTCCTTGTTGTTCAGCCTTGCTTCCTTACTGCAGCTTAGGATGTGGGATTTCACTGTCACCTCTCACATACAATCTCCCAGTCTCAGTCCCGCATCTACTGAGTTATCGGGCCTCCAAGCCGGGCTGCCAGGCCTCTACCTATTCCTTACAGAGATGTTCTCCGTGGCTGTCAACAGACACAGCCCCTCACAGTTGCCAGGACAGGCCACACCCTGCGTACGCTCCGGGCAGGTCACTGCTCGACAAACCTTCACGGCTCCGGCCTACCAGGCAACGAGTTACCCCACTCCTCATACTAGGGTACCCCAACTCCCAGGGCCGCTCACTAGAATCCCACGTGCAGCTCCCGCTCCTCAACGCAGCGCCTCACAGTGCATTGGTCAGCTCTCATGTAGGCCCACTGCCATTGGTTCCTGCCACCGGTGATTTACTATTCCCCTTGGCAGAGCTTCTGGATCACTGCTTGTGCCAGCAGCTAGTCTTTGCAGGGGCAATCATCATGTTGCTCCGTCACAACAGCCCACGCAGGCAGCCCAGGTCCTCTGCTCTCAGTGCAGGTCGCAGGAGCTATGCCCTCCAGGCTGCAGGAGACCTAACAACTGCCTCAGAGGTTCCTTTGTCTTCCAGGGCTATCCCCAGCTGAGCGCTCAGGCCCCGTCTGCCACTGGGAAAGTAAGATAATTACAGGCCTGTGTTGAGCAACAGGCTCACGCAACCGCCATCTTTAGTGTTCAAGCTATGCCCCACACTTAAAAATATGCATGCGGGTAGGTATGTTGGGCCTGCCTGCTCCCCGGAGACCGCCACCTCCCCGGGGTTAAACATCAAATTAATGTGGTGGCCCAAGGGGCACCCCTGCAGACAATGGGTCCACCAACTCCCTGGAGAAATTCATTCAAATCTAGGAGGGGCAATACAGCCTCCCCCACAGCCCCAGTGACCACCATCTCACGTGGGCTTAGTACTACTATGGAGGGAGACCTCAAGACCCCACTCGTGGAGTCATGGTTGGCCCTGGGGACAGCGACCCTCCAGGGCTGGCTCTTGCTATGTTCCAGGATACCCACCCCTGGACATAGCTGCGTGTTGTGGCTTGGTGGGAGCTTTTAATGTTCCCACCAAGTCACAGCAAACACTCCTCTTTCAGCAAGGCAGAGGTGTGAAAATGTTCTCACTTGCTGGAAGCTAACCTTTTATCTGTTTCTCTGCCCATTATCAAGCGAACAGGGAAAGAGGCAAAGGATTATCTGACAGACAGGGAGCTACCTTTCAGCGGCTCCCTGTCTGTCAGAGCAATGCCAGCTCTTGCAGGACTATGGCAGCATTGAGCCTCCCCTGTGGTCACAGTGCACACTGGGTCCCCTGTGGCCACCAAGGGAACCATGGCCTGGCCCCAGGGGATGGGGTCCCCGGGAACGATAATGGGCCAAAGAGGGAAGCTGCATGGCCCCTCCCCCAATGGATAAAGGCCCAACCCGGGGGATGGTTTCCCCTTGGCCAAAATCACACTGTAGAGGGTAGCCACATGGCCCCCTTCCCTTTTTGAAAATATATTTTAAAAGCTTGGGCCCCGGGGGATGGGGTCCCTGAGGCCAAATCACCATAGAGAGGGGGACCGCTCCAGTGGCAATAGGTCAGGCACCAGGAAATGGGATCCCCAGAGATGAAATCACCTGGCGGAGAGGGGCCACACAGCCCCACTCCTCTAATAAAAATATGTAATTTTAAAGGCTGTGATTCCTGCCCCATTAGTATATGGCCAGGCCCTGAGCGATGGGGTCTCCAGGGCCAACATTGGCCTGGGGAAGGGGCCATGCAGCCCCCCTCCTCCATTTGTTTTTGGCCGGGCCCTGGAGGATGGGGTTCCCAGGGCAGAAAACTTCCCAGGGATGGGGGCTCTAATGGTCTCCCATCCCTATTGAATTATGGCCTGTCCCAAGTATGATAGGGTCCCAGGGCCCAAATCAGCCTGGGGTGGGGCCCTGCGCAGCCCCACCATTTAAATGTGGCCAGGCCACTCACACACCCATTCACAGAGTCCCACTTACCCCCTGACAGACCCACTCACACACCCACAAAGGCACTCACACACCAACTTACAGATCCACACTAATGCAGCTACTCACAAACCCACGCAGTGGCTCATGCGACCAATCTCAGACCCACTCAGAGACTCTACTCAGGCATTTATGCACTCATTCAGAGATCTACCTAAACACCCATGTATCCACTCAACTATCCACTCAAAGACTCATTCACCCAGTCAGACACTCATGTATTCAGTCACAGACTCAGTGAGACACTCACACACCCAGTGAGACACGTATGCAGGTACAACCAGACCCACTCACACACTCAGGCACACACCCATTAAGACACTTACACACACACACACACTGAGAAACGTATGTACTCACGCACACACTCACTCGCAAAGGTTAAAAGTTTCAGTTAGAAAATATAATTAAAAAAACTTAGATATTCACTTAGAAAATCAACAGTTACAAGGATTTTTTTTTGTCCTCATTATTTCTCAGATTTTCCTTCCACAGCACCTCTATCTGAGACCGTCCTTTCTCCGTGCTGGGACAGAAAGGTTCTGATACTGACTTACTTATCAGAAATCTGCTAATCGCACCTCAAATAGCCATTTCCCCTAAACTGTGACTCCCCCAACCTTAAGCAATCACTCAAAAGAGATCCACGAGGAGAGATAAGAAAATTCTGGGAGTGGCATGTGCATTATACGGAGGTCTAATTTAAGCATATTCATTGGACAGTCCCTTCCTACCTCTCCAACGATTCCACTAACGGACACCAAAAGGCATACCTTCTCCTTTCCAGGGAGATTGCATCAAAACTCAAAATATATTTCAATGATGATTTCTACTCTATATATGTAGGGGGATTTGGGCTAGTCCAGTTTTTACACAATTCTCTTTGTGCCAGCAACATAGCATAGATAATTAGTTTTTGCTTATCTCAATCATGCTCATTATCCACCCCAAAGAACACAAGGAGAGGGCTTACCTGAATCTGTATTTTCAAGATATCAGCCAAAGCACTGCATACAACTCCCCAAAATACCTTGAATCTTTGGACACCACAAAAACATATGCAGGTCATCTGCCAGCTTCAAGCTGCATTTGATACACGCCACCTCTCCTCTGTTCCCGAATTTGGACAGCTTATATGGAGTCTAATACACTCTGTAGACAGAAAAAAGGTGGTTTCTCTTTAAATTGGCGGGCTTGATCACTTTATAAAGTGTAGAAAAGGAAACTTGCCATAATTTATCCAGCGTTGCTCCTGACAAGTCAGTCCCCCATAACTCTTGTGGCTGAGTGAACTCTCCCTCCACTTCATCGATCATCCACCAATACCAATATGCTGTTTCCTTCTTCTTAGGTCCATCTAAGATTAACATTTCTTCAAGTTCATTGAAACCACCTTATTATTTTCTAATGATTGAAACCAACTTTGAATTTGAAGATATTTAAACATTGAGATTTGATTGTTTGTTTTAATTTGAAATCTATCCCATGGAATCAACAGTTTTCCCTCTACTAGGTCCTCCCATCTTTCTACTCTAGCCTTCCTTAGTGCCCCAGCCAATTTGTCCTTTATCCAATCCGGTAATCCAGGTGAGTCCCAAATAGGAGCCATATTGCTATAGTACAGCCATTTCAGTCTCATTCTGATCCTGTACCAGGTTTCTGAAGCACCTCTAAGAATCTTTAATCTAACCTTTTTTTTAAATGTAGGGTCTGCATACTTCATCATGAGGCCCAAAGCCCCTACTTCTACCCCTTTTAGCAATCCAGTGAACAGCTTCTCAGTTTCCGAATCTAAGGGTCTATCCAAAAGCATCCTGCTATTCTTAAACTGGAAAGCCCAGGCATATAATTGCAAATCCAGAAGAATCAGGCCCCCTTTTTCTCTCCTCCTCCGCAATTTTTTCCATGAGATACGGGGTCATTTTGCTGCCCAGATAAAAAAGGCAGTCTTGCCCTTTAACTTCATAAGCCCCACTTCCTTAAACAGCAGAGGTATAGCATTAAAGAGAAAGGTAAGCTTCGGTAGTAAAATTCTTTTCACTAGATTTACTCTACCAAAAATAACCAGGGGTAGGTGCATCCAGCTGGCCATTAAATCACAGACTTCTTTTTTTATCCTGTTAAAGTCGGTTTCCGCAAGCTTATTGATGTAATGAGTCACTCTAACTCCCAGATACCTAATTTCAGTTGTAGTTTTTTCTACCCCTAAATTCCACACCATAATCTTCATTTTCCCCCTGTTTATCACATTGCCCTTTGGTGACTTGTAAAACCACGCAATTATTCTACAAAATCTGTCTCCCAACTTAGCCGCTTCCATAACTGATGACAGAAAAGCCCAGTTCACACAATCAAAAGCCTTGGTTGCATCCATGGCTGTAACCGCCAAAGGTGCATTGTTTGCTACTGTCAAATCAATTGCCCCTATCGGGGAGTAATTTAGCTTGTGTAATGCCCTTCCCTGCACAAAACCTTTCTGGTCATCATGCACTAAATCCCCTATAAGGCCCTTGAGTCTGCCAACATTTTTGAAAAGATCTTGTAGTCGCAATTTAGCAGTGACACTGGCCTATAAGAATCACATCCGTTTTTGTTCTTTCCTGGTTTTAGAATTAGGGAAATTGTAGCCTCTGGCCAGGACTCTGGTTGGGCTATCTCCTGCATAAACAACTCATTGAATAATTTAGTCAGGATTGAAGTCAATACCTCCTTTAGTACACTATACACTTCTAAAGGTAGACTGTCTGGACCGGGCGCTTTTCACCGCTTACCCTTCTTCAATACCTGCTCCACTTCTCCCTCCTGAATTTGAGTATTTAAAAAAGCTGTTTTTTCCTCTTCCAATGCCACTGTCGCGCCCCAACTCAGCCACCTGTTTCTCTCTTCTTGGGATGACACCAAGTCCTCTTCATACAAAGTTCCAAAATAGTTTTAGAAAGCCTCCTCAACCTCTTTTCTGTTAGTTAAAACCCTACCAGTGTCATGACACTTAATTTCTTGTATTATGTTTTTTACCTGATCTTTCCTTGTCTGCATCTTTCCTTTCCCCATACTCAAATTGCACAAATTGGCTCGTCTCCCACCTTCTACTTAGCCTCTTATCCATAATAGCAGCAAGTTTAAGTTTCATATATGATAATTCAATCTCTCTAGACTCTCTCTGACTATTGTTGGCCAGATCGCCTTCTAATACACTTATCCTCTCCTCCACTTCTCTAATCTTTTCCCAAAAGACTCTACTCTTCCCGGCAGCATAACTTATTAGCTTCCCCCTCAAGTAAGCTTTGTAGGAGTCTCACACCACCCCTGCCGGTGCCGAGCCCCAATTAAAGTAAAAAAATTCAACTGTATCCTCTTTTAATCCCCTCACAATTTTCTTATCCAAAAACAGGGTACGATCTAACGTCCATCTGGGGGGTAAGCTATCTTTCCTAAGACAAATCTCCTATAAAATTGTGGAATAATCTGGCAGGTGAATCCCAATATGTGTAATATTCTTAACTTGTTCCCATAGACCTAGATCCAACAAAATATAATCTATCCTGGACTGGTGATGATATTTCTTATTTGCGCACGTATAGCCTCTTTTATCTTCCATCCTCCATCTCCAATTGTCATATAATCCCAGTTGTTTCATCATAGAATTTATCTGCCCCATCATTTTTTGATTTGCAATTGCTCTACTACCAGCCTATCTATCCAAGGTACTATCTAATGTCACATTAAAATCACCTGCCCAAATAATTGGGTCTGAGGAACAAGATAACTCCACCAATAACTCTTGTAGTGGTGCTATATCATCCACTTTGGGCCCGTACTACCCTGCCAACGTGCAACCAAGCCCCTCTACTTTTAATTTTGCTACGACCCATCTACCTCGGTTATCTGAGTTAATTTCTATGATAGACCCTTTGGGTCTCGTTTTATCAATATCACCACCCCTTTAGTTACAAAGGATTGGTTAGTACACACCATTTGTTGCATCCTATTTTTGGGACTTAAATACTTCCTTACACTCTTTCTCAGACAGATGTGTCTCCTGAACCACACAGATCTGGGCAGTACAATTGTTTATATACTGGAGGATATGCTCTCTCATTGGCATCAACCTTAACCCATTAACACTTCAAGATAAAATCTTCAATCTCAATCTCTGTCCATCTCCCATGTTCCTATCTTAGTAGCCTTCTCAACTAGCGCATCTGAGACTTGAGAGGATTTCTTTTATCTTTTCGTTAATGCTCCCCACCCAGTGACCCCTACTCTTCTCCCACCACCCCCATGGAGAACATACCTCCCTTTCTAATATGTTATGTTATGTTATGTTAAAATACCTTATATAGCGCTCAGCTGCCCCAGCAAAGGGGCGTCCCGGCGCTGTTTAGCAAAAATATAGCTGACTCTGGTTGAATTCGACAGGGCATACTTCCAGAAGAGTTTAATCTAGGGGGAAGAGATGAGTTTTGATTGCCTTCCTGAAGTCTAACAGGCCTTCCTGTTCTCGTATATGGGCTGGTAATGTGTTCTACAATGTTGCGGCTAAATAGCGGAAGGAGCGTCCTCCCGCTCAGCAGCGCTTAATCCGGGGTACTCTAACCAGATGTTGACCTGCAGAGCGAAGCGCGCGAGTTGAAACATACGGGGTCAACAGGTTACAAAACATTTTAGGAGTAGCAAGCTTTAAGATTTTAAAGGAGAGGCATAAAATCTTAAATTTAATTTGCTGAGCCACAGGGAGCCAATGAAGCCTCCTGATGGTATCACAGATGGAGCAAAATCGAGGAAGGCCTACTAAGGCTCTAGCAGCCGCATTTTGGATGCGCTGCATTCAGGTGATTTCTGCTCGATTAGCACCTAACAGCAGGGAACAGGCATAGTCCAATCGGGAGAGAACCGTAGACTGGATTATCAGCTGCCTTGTGGCTGGGTCAAAGAATTTTAAAATAGGTCTTAGACCGCGCAAAATGCCAAAGCATGTAGCAGAGACTTTTTTAGTCTGTGAGCAGAAACTATGGGAGCAGTCCAACCAAACCCCCAAATTTTTGACTTCAGTTTTGGTTTCTGGGGCTTTACCCAGAGCATTGGGCCACCAGTGATCGCCCCATAAGTTTGCGTTATTTCCGACCAGTAGCACCTCTGTCTTATTAGCATTCAGCTGCAGACAGTTAGATGTCATCCAGTCTGCCACGGCGGTCAGGCCGTTTTTAAACCTGGAGACATCAGGGGCCGATCCTTCCGTTAGGATGACCACTAGCTGCGTGTCATCAGCATATGAGACGATGGTGAGGTCCCATTGTTTGGCGACAGCAGCTAGCGGCTGGACATAGAGATTGAATAATGTGGGGCTCAATACCGAGCCTTTGGGGAACACCCTGCTCAATAGAAAGTGCCTGAGATAGGAAGGGAGGGGTGGAGACACGAAATGACCTCTCGGTTAGAAAAGATCTGAACCAGGCAATGGCCATGTCAGTGATCGCTGCCTCCTCAAGCCGGTGGAGCAGAATCCTGTGGGAGACAGTGTCAGAGGCGGCACTGAGATCCAACAGGATCAGTGCCGCCGTTTGACCGTGATCAAGAATAGATCGCAGGTGTTCCGTCATGGCCAGGAGAGCATTAATAGCCTTAACCTATGAGTTTTCCCCCAAGTTTTTTTTATCTCAACTTTTATAAGTAAAAAATTCTGTTCCAAACTACTATTTATTGCTCTTCCTAGCTAACTACCTCATTTCTATATCTATTTACAAGATTCTATAAAGTCATCTACTTCGCTCACCGCTCTGAAATTATGCATCTTATTATTCATCATTACTTTTAGTACCGCCAGGAATTTCATCTGCACAGAGGCCCCCAACTCCTTCAACTGGCCCATTCTCTTGCCTAACTCCCATTGCATGTTGGAGGTAATGTAGGAAATATCAGACCAAATTTCACAAGACAACCCGTCTACCTTTACTGCTTTCAGGGATGTTATAATTAGGAAATAGAACAAAAAAACATAGAAATTCGAGGAAAAAATCAAGTTTATAGGGACATTATAGTTAGTAAATAGAATTTACAAAACTTAGGAGTTCACTGAATATGCCAACGGTTACAGGGACATCATAGTTAGGCTTCAACTTTACTTCTACAAAGCCAGAGAAATTCAGCAGTTACAGTTGGCTGATTTAACTATAACGTTCTAAAATCCATAAAATGGATCATGTGAACCTAGCCAATAGAAGGTTTAATCAGGACTGCCCAAATTTTGGGCTGTGCCGTCTTGGAAAAGAAAATTATTTTCTTGAGTCCCCTCACTCACTCAATTCTTCTTTTTATCCCATTATACAGAAATTACCGGTACAACGTTAACTGTATGTATATTAACCAGATACACACATTAGGTGTGTCTATATGATATTTCATTAATACATAGGTTGAATCAGAGGAGTGGCATACATGGGGCTGGCCCTCATGTTGTCCTGAAGAAAAGGTGTAGGGGACACCTTGAAACATGTCGACAGGATATTAAGGACTGTGACCACATAACAGGTATTTTTCCTTTATCCACCCCCTTTTAAACATACCAACTAGAGGCAGGAATAAAATGTTGGCTTACTAGCTAGGAATTTTTAATGATCACTTATCACCACTCCACCACAAACTGCACTACACATAGCTTCACAAAAAGTGCTCCTACGTATCCCTCGCAAGTCGTAGAACGCCCCAAGCAGTAGATGATTGGGATGGCCCCAATGAGAAGCATGTAACCTAAGGGCAACCTTGGGTGAGCGAGGGGACTCAAGAAAATAATTTTCTTTTCCAAGATGGCACAGCTCAAAATCTGGGCAGTCCTGATTAAACCTTCTCCTTGGCTAGGTTCACATGATCCATTTTATGGATTTAAGTGTTACACTTTGTATTTCAGGAGGCAGAACCTAGCATTAGCCTCCCTCTCCCTCCTTTTTGATAAAAATTATCAAAGAACCACTCACACACCCACTCATACCCTAATACAACCTATCATACACTCATTCCCTCAAACACAACTGTTCTCATACCCATTCAGAGACCCATACCAGTACTCACACAACCACTCACTCAACCACAGACCCACTCACACAACCACTCACTCATACTGCCACTTGCACACCCAATAACTCACTCATACAGCTACTCATGTATCCAGTTATCAAACATAAAGACACTTACACACCTAGTCATACACCTGTATAGCCACTCACACATCCACTCAATCACCCATACAGAAACTCACACAGCCACTTACTCACCCATACAGGTACTCATACACCCATACACTCACTCATAATGTTAATGTTAATGTTAATGTTAGGTGGTGTTTTATATAGCGCTCGGCTACTCCGAAGAGTGTCCCGGCGCTTTATGACCTACAACAGAAGCAAAGGGGCAGGCAAAAGAGAAACAAGGAAACAAGGCCTACTGAATGAATAGCCAGGATTTCAAGCCCTTTCTAAAAGCCAACAGATTGGAATTCCTGCGAAGAACAATTGGCAGGATATTCCAGAGCAGAGGTGCCAGGCGCTTGAAAGACCGGCCCCCAGTCCGTGCTCTTCTTATAGCTGGGACCACAGCAAGAGACTGCAATGCTGACCTCAAAGATCTAACAGGACGATGGAGAGCCAGCCGTTTTTGAATATATTTGGCCCCAGAGGCATGGAAGGCCTTGTGGGCCAGAGTAAGTGCCTTAAAAACTATCCATTTGCGAATAGGCAACCAATGTAGAGACTGCAAGAGGTCAGATGCTTTCGTTCGGCTATGTAGGCCAAAGATGGCCCGCGCAGCCGAATTCTGGACCACTTGCAGCCGTTGCAGAAGGTACTCCGGCAGGCCCAAATACAGGACATTGGCATAGTCAAGCCGCGACCCAATGAGGGCCTGCACCGTAGTCTTCCTATGCGCCAACGGGAGCAGAGGAAGAAACTTACGGAGCATCCTCCAAAGGCCGAAGCATATTCCTGCTAAGCCAAAAACCTGGGGCTTCAGTGTCAAACCGTTATCGACTTTCACACCCAGGTTCTTGGCTTTCGTAGTTGCGGCCAATGGAGGGAACATATCTACAGGCCACCAGTCCTGCCAGATCGGATCAGACCGACAGCCGAAGAAGAGCACCTCAGACTTATCTAAGTTGCACTTGAGGCTGTTTTGCTGGAACCATTTAAAAACAGCCCCAAGGCACCCTCGGATGCTCTCTCCGTCAAACTCTGACCCCTTCCCACAAGTGAAAAGGAGCTGGGTATCGTCGGCATATGATACGATCTGGGCCCCATACGACTCCGCCAGTGTCGCCAGAGCGGTCATAAAGATGTTAAAAAGAGTAGGGCTCAAAACAGAGCCCTGAGGGACTCCGACTTCCAATGGCGGCACCACAGCGGAAAAAGGGGGGGCCCAGACCGTTTGACAGCGCCCCGCTAGAAAAGATCTAAACCAGCTGAACACCGTCCCCCTCAGACCAACCTCACTGAGCCTGGTGAGGAGACCCTCATGGGGGACGGTGTCAAAGGCCGCCGACAGGTCGAGCATCATCAGCATGGCCTTGCCTCCTCCACCCAATACCTTCTTGATTGCCTCCGTGACTTCCAATAGCGCCGCCTCTGTGCTCAAGTTGGTACGGAAGCCGGATTGCCTAGAATGTAATAGGTTGTGGGTTTCAAGGAAATTGGAGAGGGATATGTGGACATGTTTCTCCACAATTTTTACCAAGGCAGGCAGAAGGGAGATAGGCCTGCAATTGGCAGGGACCTCAGGATCCAGGCTTGGCTTTTTAAGTAATGGAATAACCATTGCCTGCTTCCAGACTGAAGGGACCACTCCTGTACTGAGAGAAAGGTTCAGCAAGGGATTGACAAGGGGATTTATAACCTCCGCCCTTCTAGCCAAAAACTTGGCCGGGCAGGTATCTAGCGGGGAACCCGACTTTAATTTGGCTAAGAGCTCCAAAGAAGTACCTACTGGTAAAGATGGAAATTCCGAGAGAGAGGGCTCAGGGCTAACTCCAAATCCTACCAGGACACTAGCGCCAGGGCCAGCCACTGCCCCAGCTGATACAAAAGAGTCCTGAATGGTCCTAATTTTGGTGGTAAAATAATTAGCCAATGAGGTCACCCAGGGTTCCGAGTGCGCACGTAACGGCGTACTCATTTTAGGGGCAGTAAATTCCCTTACAATGGTAAATATCTCCTTGCAGAAATTGGTAGCCGCCTCAATTCTCTTAGAGAAATAGATTTTCTTTTCAAGAAGAATATTTTGATGGTAGGCTTTGATGGAAGCTCTGTATGCCAGCTTGGCCGTGGCGTCGTACTGACGACGCCAGGCCCTCTCCGGGACCTTACACTGCCGCTGTGTCAAAGCCAGGGCTTCCATGAACCAAGAAGCGGTGGCACGTTCGGCAGATTTTCGAGGAGCAATTTCAGGAGCAAGTTCCTCTAGCCTCTCAATAAGCCAAGTCTGCATAGAAGCCAGATTCCTCTCCAAATCCCCGGACAATGGACAAGGGTGAATCAGACACGCCTGGGCCAACATTTATGGGGTTACACAATGATAGGCCCGTGGGGCCTGACAGGGACGTAAGGGAGTACTACATGGTGGCTTGTTAATACATAGGATACAGAATTTAATCAAATAATGGTCCGACCACAGCACCGGAGATGGAAAGGACATGTCAATAGGAGTGGTAGAGAACACCTGGTCCAGGGTATGACCTTTAATGTGAGTAGGCACAGTAAGGTAGGGGGAGAGACCAAGGGGGAAAGTGATATCGCAGATTTTAATCGTATCCATATCCGCTCCCTCGTCCATATGGATAATAAAATCCCCCAATACGATGCAGTGCTCTACCCTCAAGCACAGTGTTGATGCCACCGCCTGACACTCTTCATAAAAGGAGCCCGTGGGTCCCGGCGGTCTATAGATCAATAACCCTGAACATGATTGGTGTGAAGACAGCGATATAGAGAAAGCCAGGGATTCGCAACCTGAAACAACCTCAGTGGGAATAATAGAGCATGCAGCGGACCTCTTTACCACGATTGCCACCCCCCACCTCTGCCTTTAATCCTATCCTGCCTAAAAATAACATAATCGGGGGGATCGCTGTAGCAATGTCTGGCACTCACACTACCATTCTCTCATCAAAACAGCTACTCACACCCACTCACCTGCCCATACCACCACTGAGACAGCCACTCACTTAGCTATACACCCTCTCAAATACCTACTCACTCACTTACAGAGCCACTTACATACCAATTCAAACATCCATACCACCCCTCACACTCCTACTCACCCTTTCAGCCACTCACACAGATATTCACTCTCCAATGCAGCCATTAACACCCACTCACTTACCTATACACACACTCAAACAGCTACTCATTCACCCATACAGCTACTAACACACCCACTCTTTCCCCATACAGCTACTCTCACAGCCACTAAGACACCCATACAGCCACTCACACACCCACTCACACACCTATGCAGGTACTCACACAGCCACTAACTCACCCATACAGCCACTCACACACCTACTCACTCTCCAATATTGCCACTCACTTACCCATACAGCTACTCATATACTCACTAACACATCCATACAACCACTCACACATTGATACAGACAGTCACACAGCAAGGTTTTATGTGAGTGAAATCTGAGCCTAACTATAATGTATCTGCAACTTTTGGCTTTTTGTAGTGAAAAAATATATATATTTATATATCTTTATATAAAGCAAAGTACTGAGACCTCAGCAAAAATAACAATTGACCAAACTTCTTATTGTTTAGTTTCTTTAGTTGTTTCTTATCAATATGGACAAACAGCCTTTTAAACAGTAAGCAGCCACAAATAACAGCCAACAAAGTGTTTCGCGCTCCACTGCACTTCTTCAGGGTTGTTACAAACAAAATTAATATCAATTATACAGATCTAAAGCCATAAATAATCATAATCCAATTTGACAACATTCTACATGCTACACAAGAAAAATAATTACACATTCACTTCCTGACTACAAAGAGTACATACACAGTACAGTTATAAAATGTCACACACTTTCTCATAATAATAAGCTGTGATTATAGTACATTTGGAACAACTTAAAATAAAAAAAAACAATGAGCTATTTCTTCTATATCTCACTAAAACATGTTGCCTGTGTCACATTCTAGTTGTAAAGGGTACCCTATCCCACATTCTGAACCCAACATGAGCAAGGAGCTATCAAATGTAGAGACCTATTTATACTGATCAAAACTATGGTAGTTATCTTCCAATCCTATATAAAAGAGCTTCACGGTCTCATGCTTGCTTCTCATTCTCTGCAATTGTTTCTGCAATTACTAGTCTGTATGATAGAAAGAGGGGAACATTTATAGATACTGAAAGAGGACTATTTTTCTACTCTATTTAGTTTATTTTTAAAAATTCTAAACGTTCTTGTTGTGTTGGGCATTAGCCTAATCCTAATTTCATCCAAATGTTTATTTCATCACTGAAAATGTTGTTTTTAGTAATCAGGTTACCCTTATACCGATCTGGAATAGGAGCAGAGTTGCAATATATTCATTATATATCCATTATTGTGCACTCTGAATTAAAATTTTATTAGCAGAACAGGCACCATGAATCCCTAGCAGAAATTTCTTATATATATATTATATCTGAAGTTTAAACATGGTGTTAATAGTCAAAATGAAAGAATTTAATTATTACAATTTTCATATAATTGGTGTGCTTTTCTTACTATTACAGACCAGCCGGACGAAAGGGAGAAAATTCAATTACCCATGCCACTTCTCGGTGCTTAAAAAAGATGTGGTCCTGTGGGGAGAGGTCTAGGTGCCCAGTCGCGGCATCTCCTATTTTGAAGATTGTTTCACAGGGAGACACGCCCCCCCCCCGCCCCCGAGATCATGAAGCACAACCTCGCATATAACTTGATATACAACAAGAAGTAGCGATCGTATGTATTAATTAAGCATGCTTTATTAGCAGCAGCGTTCACCTTATCTTTTCACCATCTTTATTTTCCTATTAAGGTTTATTTAGGAGTGGCAAACACAGGGCTGATCCCTGTGTGGTCCTGAGTAAGAGCTAGGGGAAGCTCAATACATGTTGATCATACACTGAATTCCTTCTCAATTAAGTCAGGTTTCCCAGTGTCAACCCCATTTTTAGACATACCAACCTAGGAGCAAGAATAAAGTTGTTTAGGCCAACTAGTAAGGTAATTTTAATCACTTTCTACCCATTCCACCACACACTGTACCACACTTAGGGGCCGATTAGGATGGCGGACGGAAATGGGTACTGTCCGCCATGGTGGGGGAAATTTTACTCCCGGCTGCGCCGCGGAGATACCGCGTTTGGGATTAGGATATTCATGTGACGAAACTCCGACCGCGGCAGACGGTTCACAACCAACACCGTCCGCGGTGGACGGAACACAACCAAGTCCGTCCGCGGCGGACGGAGTTCAATGAACAACCACTGCCGCGGACGGAAATGACCGCGGAAAATAAAACATGTACCGCCATACCTGAGAATACTCCGTGGCCGCAATTAGGATAAATCCGCCCGTACCACGGAACGCACAGCCATCCACGTCCGCGGCGGAAACAATGCTACGAGAACCACAGCATCACCGCGGAAGGCCAACACGCACAACATCCCTAGCGCCGAACAAATGTCAGAAACTGCACCGCAAGTCCTAAGCAAACATACGAACATTGACAAGGCCCCCCCCCAACACCAATCACAAGCCACCATGATACGTCCCAATCATCCAATAATGCACACACGTCAACACGCCCACCTACCACCTGACTCGCAACAACCATTGAGACACGACTACAAAATGACACCCACACACAACCACAATCCTTTGCACCACAGCATTGCTGCCAGCAAGAGGGCAAATCGAGAAACTGCTAACTCACATAAAATCACATAGAAGACACCCACCCACCACCCTACCACACCCACCACACAAACACCCACCACACAAATCCGACACATCACACACCACACACCTGCACCTCCCAACTCACTCAACTCACACACTGAGCACCACACACCATGGCACCCAAAAAAAACCCGAAATTCTCAGAGACAGAGTTGAGGGTAATGGTAGATGAAATAATCCGTGTTGAGCCCCACATCTTCGGGGCCCAAGTCCAGCAGACGACCGTGGTGCAAAAGAACCACATGTGGGACAGGATCGTCACTCGGGTGAATGCGTCGGGGACTGTGCCGAGGACGAAGCATGATATTCAGAGGCGGTGGCATGACCTGAAGACCAGGATCAAGGGCATCCGAGCGAAAAACGTCGCTAGAGCCAATCATACTGGCGGTGGCACACCCCCGGAGCCATTACC
This sequence comes from Lissotriton vulgaris, assembly GCF_964263255.1. NCBI lineage: Eukaryota > Metazoa > Chordata > Amphibia > Caudata > Salamandridae > Lissotriton > Lissotriton vulgaris. The sequence continues at coordinate 1,067,669,328 of NC_141696.1, read as the reverse complement.
CTACACCGATTGGGAGGAGAAGGTGCTGGGGATACTACACCGAGAGAGCCTAGACGGACTTGACGAAGGAGAAGAGACTGGTGAGTACAAACCAAGCACCACGATCAGCACGACATGGTCAGGCTCACACAACTGAGAAGAAACATCCCCTACACCCCAAACCATGCACGTTCGACACCAACTCACTAACATGTCCATGGCTCCCAACAGGCCCCCATGTTCACGGGGAGGGTGGTGGTGGTGGAGGGTGGGGTGTGTGAGAGGCCCAAACTACAACTCCCAACTGGCCCCCATGTTCACGGGGAGGGTGGTGGTGGTGGAGGGTGGGGTGTGTGAGAGGCCCAAACTACAACTCCCAACAGGCCCCCATGTTCACGGGGAGGGTGGTGGTGGTGGAGGGTGGGGTGTGTGAGAGGCCCAAACTACAACTCCCAACAGGCCCCCATGTTCACGGGGAGGGTGGTGGTGGTGGTGGAGGGTGGGGTGTGTGAGAGGCCCAAACTACAACTCCCAACTGGCCCCCATGTTCACGGGGAGGGTGGTGGTGGTGGAGGGTGGGGTGTGTGAGAGGCCCAAACTACAACTCCCAACAGGCCCCCATGTTCACGGGGAGGGTGGTGGTGGTGGTGGAGGGTGGGGTGTGTGAGAGGCCCAAACTACAACTCCCAACTGGCCCCCATGTTCACGGGGAGGGTGGTGGTGGTGGAGGGTGGGGTGTGTGAGAGGCCCAAACTACAACTCCCAACAGGCCCCCATGTTCACGGGGAGGGTGGTGGTGGTGGTGGAGGGTGGGGTGTGTGAGAGGCCCAAACTACAACTCCCAACTGGCCCCCATGTTCACGGGGAGGGTGGTGGTGGTGGAGGGTGGGGTGTGTGAGAGGCCCAAACTACAACTCCCAACAGGCCCCCATGTTCACGGGGAGGGTGGTGGTGGTGGAGGGTGGGGTGTGTGAGAGGCCCAAACTACAACTCCCAACAGGCCCCCATGTTCACGGGGAGGGTGGTGGTGGTGGTGGAGGGTGGGGTGTGTGAGAGGCCCAAACTACAACTCCCAACAGGCCCCCATGTTCACGGGGAGGGTGGTGGTGGTGGAGGGTGGGGTGTGTGAGAGGCCCAAACTACAACTCCCAACTGGCCCCCATGTTCACGGGGAGGGTGGTGGTGGTGGTGGTGGAGGGTGGGGTGTGTGCGACGAAACAGAAATGGCTACAAATCTATATAACCATGTAATGTCCAAATTACTGACCAGCTCGATCTTGTCCCTCAGGTGATCGTCAACTGACTGCGGAAACCAGTACCCGGCCGCCAGCCTCGCCTCCCACATCTACAGGACTCTCTGGTGACGAGGACACAGTCAGCTCCGGGGCGGAGGATGGAGCGGGACCAAGCACGCAGCCAGGGCCATCTGGCTCACAGGGTCTCCCGGGACCGACCAACGTCGCATGTGTGACTCCAGCGGCACCTGTCTCTGTGATCTGCACAGTCCCCACCCCCACCAGTACCACCAGTACCACCAGTACCACCACTACCACCAGCACCACGACTCCTGCCGCTGCCACCCAGCATAACCCACCGCGCAACGCTGGTCCAACGGCCCCACACACAAGCAGGGTGAGTGGGCCACAAACACAGGCAACGGGACAACATCCAATCAGGCGAGCCACACACCGCCGTGCAGAGGAGGAACAGCTACCCCAGCCAGTGGCACAGTCCCTACAAGCTCTTGCCAGGTGCCAGGCGTCATACGACCGGTCCCAGGCAAACGCTGATCGTGCACACCAGGACTCAGTGGACAACACCAACACCCAGCGCCAAATCTCTGGCATCCTTGGCCAGATGTTGCTGATCATGGAGCAGCAGGCAACGATGTGGAGTGAATGGGTTGGCCGGAACAACCCCCCCCCCTCCACCAAGTGTGGTAGCGCCACCGTCACCTCCGCCTCCCCCGTCACCTCCGCCTCCCCCGCCACCTCCGCCTCCGCCGCCACCTCCGCCTCCACCGCCGCCACCACCACCTGAGCCCCTGGCGACGGATGTGGCCCATCAACAACCTGCCCTCCCAGCTGACTCTGTTCCAGGTCAGAGACGGAGGGGCCGGCCGAGGCAGAAAGAGGCTGAGAGCAGTGTTGGAGCGCCAGGCACACGCTCCAAGAGGGGACGACCATGACAATGTCACTACCTGTGCCAGACATTCACCCAGCTAAGTAGCCTGTCCCACAGACAATCATTCCCACTGGTCTGCTGGACTACCCTGACACCCCCCAATGTGGTGTCAGCACGGACATTTCATCGGCCAATACCTTCAACTCCAACTCCCTCCACCCCACTGACTTGTAAATATTCACCAGCACAGAAGCACAACCTGTAAATAAATAGCATTAACTCACACAATGATGTTTTGCCTCCATGTTTATTCACATGATTGCCATCAGATACAGACGTAAACAGGTACAGGGATCATAGTCGTACATGATCATGGCGCTGCGGGAGTGACCTAGAGAAAACCAGAGACAGCAAACACACGTCAGTAAAGAGATTCACACACATCACAACACAATGCACAGCTACATTACACAAACGACAACCATCACACAAGCATGGGATGAGAGCACACACATCATGGACACTTCCATGTCCAAGACATGAAGACACACATGTGCAACCATCACAAACAACACCCAGCTGATTAACCCCATATCCACACAACACCAGCAAACATACATGAGGCATTGTCAACCGCCACTAGAGGTAGATACTCACATTCAAGGGAAGTAGCGATCTATGAGCTGGCGCCTCTGGTCCACACCTTCCTCCTCACCACTATCCTCATCAGTCGACATGGGTGGGATGGGAGGCCGAGGCACTCCTTCGTCTTCAGGGTCCAACAGCAGTTCAATGTCATTGCGTACTGCCAGGTTGTGGAGCATGCAGCAGGCAATCACGATCTTGCATACTTTTCCTGGTGAGTTAGGCAGGGCCCCTCCGGTCTTATCGAGGCACCGAAACCTAGACTTTAGCAGTCCAAAGGTACGTTCGATGACTCTCCGTGTCCTTCCATGTGCCTCATTGTACCGCATGTCACCCGCCGTCCTCGGATTACGTAGGGGACTGAGGAGCCAGGCCCGGTTTGGGTAAGCCGAGTCGCCTATGTAGGGGGATGACAGAGACAAACATCAGAAAAAGATATGGTGGGTACCCCATGCAACACAGAGATCACAAGAGTACCCACTGCACACTCACCAACAAGCCACGCTTGACCGGGTCGCAGATTTGCCATGAGTCGTGGGACATTGCTGCTCCGCATGATGTGGGCGTCATGTGCGGATCCAGGAAATCTGGCACACACATGGGAGATGATGTTGTCCGCCAGGCACACCACCTGCACGTTCAGCGAATGAAAGTGTTTGCGATTCCTGAACACTTGTTCGCGTGCCCGTGGTGGAATGAGAGCGATGTGTGTGCCATCAATTGAGCCCACAACGTGAGGTATGTGGCCCAGTGCATAGAAACCAGCTTTGACAGCTGGCAACTCTTCCGGCCGTGGAAAATGTATGTACTCATCCTTGTACAGCATCATAGCTGTTAACACATCCCGAAGAACCGTGCTGAACATGGCCTGTGACATCCCCCCGGCAACTCCAACTGTGAACTGAAAATTGCCAGTAGCGAAGAAATGTAGTACCGCCATGACCTTTGCAGTGGGTGTAATCGACCCAGGATACGTTCTACGTGGCTGCAGATGAGGAGACAATTGTGCCACAAGCTCCAGCAACCGACGTCGATCCAGCCGGAATTTCCGAATCACCTCCTCGTCTACCATATCCTCCAGCACAGTGTATGGCCGATGCACATTTGGAGCCCTCCTGTGTGGGAGAGAGATGTAACTTTGGTCTACTTACAAACGACGCATACGTGTAGAACTCCATCACATGTGTACCTTACTGACAAAACTTCAGTCTTCACCCTAATGTTTCATAGACACATCACAGACACTCATGCTACTGCATGCACACAAACGATAAGTGTACACACGCCATGTCATCAAGCACAAATGCCACCACCAATAATGATGTGCATACGGAAATGACATGCATGGTGACACAACGTACAAAACACATACACGGAATGCATGTGTACCACCACCACTGTAGTCACCTCGACACAACAAGAAACTGACAACAGATGCATTAATTGGCCACACAGCCGTGATGTACTGTGTAGTTGTGAAGATGTAACAACGTCTGTAGGGTCACACCCGACGTCAACAAGTACAAATGCACATCTGTTGCCCATTATGTGCCGACCGATTGCCATTGTATGGACACACATGCTATATTGTATGACATATGACCTTTCCCAATCACGCTCACATCCCTCATGACACAACTGCACACAACACATCACGGTGCAGCGTCTGACAAGATCACATAATTGGCGCCGCCATGGCGGTGCTCAACTTCTGCTACTTTCCAAAGGCCATATGCGGCCAGCGTCCCTCTCCCCATTGGCTGCATGTGCATGGACCGTCACGGGCAGACATCGGCGACCGCACGTGCAAGCCTCAGGCACGGATGCTTCAGTTGCAACAATGTACTATCACTGGCGCCTCCATGGCGGTGCACGTACTCAGCGGGGGAGGTGCAGGCCTATACACCCTGTAGATGTAGTCAATGGACATGCCATTTCATGACCCCCCTTACAGTCACCTTGCATCATCCACCGTACACCGGCCGGAGCGGCCGGGCCTAGGACGACCGCCGTGCCCGGCCATGAACAACCGCCGTGGCCGGCCATGAACAACCGCCGTGCCCGGCCATGAACAACCGCCGTGCCCGGCCATGAACAACCGCCGTGCCCGGCGATGAACAACCGCCGTGCCCGGCGATGAACAACCGCCGTGCCCGGCCATGAACAACCGCCGTGGCCAGCCATGAACAACCGCCGTGCCCGGCCATGAATAACCGCCGTGCCCGGCCATGAACAACCGCCGTGCCCGGCCATGAACAACCGCCGTGCCCGGCCATGAACAACCGCCGTGCCCGGCCATGAACAACCGCCGTGGCCAGCCATGAACAACCGCCGTGCCCGGCCATGAATAACCGCCGTGCCCGGCCATGAACAACCGCCGTGCCCGGCCATGAACAACCGCCGTGCCCGGCCATGAACAACCGCCGTGCCCGGCCATGAACAACCGCCGTGGCTGGCCATGAACAACCGCCGTGCCCGGCCATGAATAACCACCGTGCCCGGCCATGGCGGTTGTGTTCATGGCCGGGCACGGCGGTCGTCCTAGGCCCGGCCGCTCCGGCCGGTGTACGGTGGATGATGCAAGGTGACTGTAAGGGGGGTCATGAAATGGCATGTCCATTGACTACATCTACAGGGTGTATAGGCCTGCACCTCCCCCGCTGAGTACGTGCACCGCCATGGAGGCGCCAGTGATAGTACATTGTTGCAACTGAAGCATCCGTGCCTGAGGCTTGCACGTGCGGTCGCCGATGTCTGCCCGTGACGGTCCATGCACATGCAGCCAATGGGGAGAGGGACGCTGGCCGCATATGGCCAATCGCAAGTAGCGGAAGCTGTGCACCGCAACTATAGGGCCAGTCATTGGCCCATTTCACGATCACGCTTCCAGGGCTGACCAATTGCTGGCGACGTATGCCACTGACACGTGCTGAGGGCCCTATATATGTGTGTTGGCCAAAACGACGCTTCCTACCCTGGGGACCAGTGCTGCCTGTGACCATCACCTCGACCTGCTGCTGCTGCTGAGCTGACCACCGACTGCTGCCTGTGACCATCACCTCGACCTGCTGCTGCTGCTGAGCTGACCACCGACTGCTGCCTGTGACCATCACCTCGACCTGCTGCTGCTGCTGAGCTGACCACCGACTGCTGCCTGTGACCATCACCTCGACCTGCTGCTGCTGCTGAGCTGACCACCGACTGCTGCTCTAGTGCCATACTCCGTGATCTTGCCATGTCGAGAGGCAAAGAGATCCGGTCTCGACCCTTCACCGCCGCGGAGCTTGATGTCCTTGTGGACGGTGTACTCCGCAACTATGGACGCCTCTACGGCGCACCAGGACGGGTGGTAAGTGCAGTGTGGGACATGTTGGTGTGCATGAGGGGGCAAAATGATCTTGCCAATTTCTATCTTAGCTGTGTAGTGTGGGCTACACATATGTTCCCAATTGTGCATGGCTGCTGACAGTTACGTCTTGCCCCTATGTGTGTAACAGGCCACCTGTCCACTGACTTTAACCCTTTTGTCTTTCATCATGGTAGGTCAAGCTGCACCTTCGCAAGGACCTGTGGAGGAGCATAGCACGGGAAGTACGGGCATTGGGGGTGTGCAACAGACGACATACACACTGCCACAAACGCTGGGACGACATTTCCAGGCTGAGCAAGAATGTAGCTGAAGTAACACTGGGCCTGATTCCAAGGACGCCCCGTCTGGCCCGACGCTCCATGACCCCTCTCATGCACCGTATCATTGCAGTGACGCATCCTGAACTGGCCGAACGTCTGAGTGCCCATCAACAGCAAACTAGCGGTGAGCATACTGTCTGTGTAGGAAACTTGTGAGTGCTATGCATGTATTGGTGCTCAGACACACTATTGAGTTCCGTGTTGCGTACGTATGCCTGTGCTGCCATTTTGGTCCCATTGGGTGGTACTCATTTGACAGCCAGGTCCGCCATGTTGACACGCCACTTGCTTAGTACTTGAGTGTTAATGCACATCCCCTAGTGGTCCATGGCCCCATGGCAGGAAATGTGAGGATGACTGGTAGGGGTGGGCCATGTGCAGGATGTGGGCTCCTAAACCTTTGTCTGCTATGTAATTTGGCTATCCTGTTCCTTCTGTACGTCAGTCTGCCCATGACTCACACATCTTTTCTGTGCATTTCAGCTTTGACAGAGGACACTCTGCCACAGACGGTGGAGAGTAGCCGAGGAAATGAGTCCGGCTCAGACTTCGCACACACGCAGACTGACACGGAGGAGGCCAGCGCCGGAGAGGGGGACAGGACCGTCCCTGAGGACTCGCATGTGGAGACACCATCGTCCTCCTCGTCGGACACTCTTGGTGAGCCTGCACTGTTGTCACAGACTGGGAGTGGGCACTCATCACCTTCTGTCGGAAGACAGCACACAGGGCCCACACTTCCACCAACTGCACCATGTACTGTTCGTGGCCGGAGGAGTAGGGGGAGCAGAGTGGCGTTCGGTGCAGGCACCGCTGCCCCTGCCACGGTGAGCCAAAATGCACTGTGTGCTGAGGCAGTTGATCTGCTGCGACAGCTGTGTGTGGGGCAGACCAATATGACGAATGCTTTCCAGGACCATGATAGGAAGTTGGGGCAGGTGGTGGCATTCATGGAAGGGATGCATGGCGATCTTTCAGGTCTACACAGGACAGTGCAGTCATTGGCAAGCAGTGTGTCGTCTGCAATAGTTCAGTCGAATGAACAGGGTGCTACTTCTGTTTCCCCATCTACACCGCTGGATGTCTCAGGGGGTAGTGATTATTGTGAGCAAGACTCAAATAAAGGTTATTGCACTAGAAGCAGCGTCAGACAGCACGTCAGGGCACGCAGGGCACAGACCACATCCCCGAGATCACCTACATCTGTTCACGTAGACGACGTCAGATGCACTGGAGTACACACACAGGATCCACAAGTGTTGTTGGAGGACATGCCTTCAGGAGCTACACAGGCATTCAACACAAAAGGTACTCCCAAGGCATGGGATACTCACATGTCCATGGACTGTTCCTTGGACAAGGCCAGTCAGAAGACTAAGGCACCTACTAAGAGCAGGGAGACTCCCAAGAGCAGGCCCACAGCAGAGGTAAGGGACACTCCCAAGGACAGTGAGAAGACTAAGGCACCTACTAAGAGCAGGGAGACTCCCAAGAGCAGGCCCACTGCAGAGGTAAGGGACACTCCCAAGGACAGTGAGAAGAGTAAGGCACCTACTAAGAGCAGGGAGACTCCCAAGAGCAGGCCCACTGCAGAGGTAAGGGACACTCCCAAGGACAGTGATAAGACTAAGGCACCTACTAAGAGCAGGGAGACTCCCAAGAGCAGGCCCACTGCAGAGGTAAGGGACACTCCCAAGGACAGTGAGAAGACTAAGGCACCTACTAAGAGCAGGGAGACTCCCAAGAGCAGGCCCACAGCGGTCGATAGGAACACTCCCAAGGACAGTGAGAAGACTAAGGCACCTACTAAGAGCAGGGAGACTCCCAAGAGCAGGCCCACAGCGGTCGATAGGTACACTCCCAAGGACAGTGAGAAGACTAAGGCACCTACTAAGAGCAGGGAGACTCCCAAGAGCAGGCCCACAGCAGAGGTAAGGGACACTCCCAAGGGCATGGACACACACAGAGAGCAGGTGTCTACTGGAGACAGGTGCACCACAGACGACAAGTCTGCTGGCAGGAACAGGGCGGCGAGCAGGGCACAGGCTACATCCAGAGACAACACTCCACCTAAGGATAAGGCACATCCTACGGACAAGGCATCTAGCATGGACAATGGCGCAATCAAGGACAGGCATACTTCACCCCTGGCTGCACTGATGCTGATGTTTACTACTGAACGCCAAACTAATGTCTCCGCGGCGGAGTCCCCCCATACCTCCACTCCCATCCAGGCCAGTCAGAAGCAGAGGTGGGTGTCCCCTGTTGTTGCATCCCCCATTACACATCATTCCGAGTCCAGGCGGCAGGCACAGAGCAAACGACAAGCAGGCTCCAGCACGTCCCCCGAAACCAGATCCCCGGCAGCAGTTGCTCCACCTATGCTGGGTGGTGATTCTTTGGAGTCCCCGCCACTTGGCAGTCCAGTCCTGTCCAGGGTGCACTCACACCTCCATAAGAAACGCAGACACACACCATTGACACCTGCCAACCCCGATTTGGCTCTAGATGACCTATCACCAGCTCCCAGGCCCACCCTGCCTCCTGGCCCATACAGCCCTGTGGCTCATCATTTCAGTTGTCCCAGTGGCGCTGGTGCAGTTGACTCTCATGTATCAGATGGTGGCACAGTGTCAGTTGTGCCCTCTCCTGTTGCACGTCCTGGCAGTGTATCTGGGTCTATGGCTCACGTGTCAGTTAGGAGATCTGTGGCTGTGTTGCACACTCCTGTTTCTGGTGCTGGCAGTCTGTCTGGGTCAGTGGCTCACGTGTCAGTGACTACATCTGTGGCTGTGTCTCACACTCCTGTTGCTGGTGCTGCCAGTGTGTCTGGGTCCGTGGCCCATGTGTGTGTGACTCGGGCTGTGACTGTGTCTCACACTCCTGTTGCTGGTGCTGCCATGATGCACTGGGCCAGGGACAGACTGATTTGCATATAGCCAGGTTCTGAGCTGGGATGGGGCAGTGAGATAAATAACGGTGATGGATCAAGCCCTGATCTTTGGACTGGGTAAGAGTGGTCTGCTCAATTCAGACACTCTGTTCATCACACCCCCTTTTCTGAATCGATTTTGGCCACTATAGGTGTGGCAGGGTATACTCAGACATGAGTCCCTTTCTCACTGCTCCATCAGGATTCAAGCAAGCCGGGCCGAAGACGGCTGAAATGCCAGAAACCGGTCCCCGGTAGCTTGTTTCCTTTCTGGTGAAGAATTGGCTTGGTAGTTTAGTCTGCCCTGTTCCCATGATGCACTGGGCCAGAGACAGACTGATTTGCATATAGCCAGGTTCTGAGCTGGGATGGGGCAGTGAGATAAATAACGGTGATGGATCAAGCCCTGATCTTTGGACTGGGTAAGAGTGGTCTGCTCAATTCAGACACTCTGTTCATCACACCCCCTTTTCTGAATCCAGTGTGTCCGAGGCAGGTAGTTCACGCAGTCCCCCTGATTCTGTGATGTGAGGTGCTGTACACTTCACTGAAATGTTACTTCACATGGTGTGTCCATTGGGAACTGCGTGGCACTCTTGTGGTTCCTGTGACGGGTTGGTAGGGACACGTAGTTGTGCAGCCTCTGATGTACCTGCTGTGTACTGCACTATGCCCTGTTGATGCTCTGATACTGCATACTGCCCCTCTCACGTGCTGCCTCTGATGGACCTGTTCTGTGCAATGGACTGTTCATGCACTTGGCCCCTCTCACGTGCTGCCTCTGATGGACCTGCTCTGTGCAATGGACTGTTGATTCTCTGTGCCCCTCTCATGTGCTGCCTCTGATGGGCCTGTTCTGTGCAATGGACTGTTCATGCACTTGGCCCCTCTCACGTGCTGCCTCTGATGGACCTGCTCTGTGCAATGGACTGTTGATTCTCTGTGCCCCTCTCATGTGCTGCCTCTGATGGACCTGTTCTGTGCAATGGACTGTTGATTCTCTGTGCCCCTCTCATGTGCTGCCTCTGATGGACCTGTTCTGTGCAATGGACTGTTCATGCACTTGGCCCCTCTCACGTGCTGCCTCTGATGGACCTGCTCTGTTCTTTGCAATGGACTGTTGATGCTCTGATACTGCATACTGCCCTCTCGTTACCTGCCTCTATTGTACCTGCTCTGTTATGCACAATGCCCTGTTGATGCTCTGATACTGCATACTGCCCTCTCGTTACCTGCCTCTATTGTACCTGCTCTGTTATGCACAATGCCCTGTTGATGCTCTGATACTGCATACTGCCCTCTCGTTACCTGCCTCTATTGTACCTGCTCTGTTCTTTGCAATGCCCTGTTGATGCTCTGATACTGCATACTGCCCTCTCGTTACCTGCCTCTATTGTACCTGCTCTGTTATGCACAATGCCCTGTTGATGCTCTGATACTGCATACTGCCCTCTCGTTACCTGCTATGATGTGCCTGCTCTGGTGCCCACTTTGCCCATGCTCACGCATACACTGTGATTAAACCCCTATTTTGTGAAATAAAGGTGGTCTATCAAATCTCGTGGTTTTTCGTTGTCATTCCTGCTTGCGTACTACAAATGTGTATTCGTATTTGCTTCTCATCAGTGGTTACGGTGACATGACACTCCCCCTCCCTACGTCACGTCCCTTGCTGGTATTCACCTCCAGACAGCCAATGGTTTGTGCCTTACCTGCGTCGTCGTCCATAGTAGGCCATGACTAGGACGTGGTGGATCGCGAAGAGCATCGGGAAAGCGTGTAGCGCAGGGTCCATGGTGGTGGTCAGCTTGCGGTGGGTATCTCGGCTATGTCACCTGTGTTCGCTGTGGGGATTCCGACGTGTTCAGACAGGTTGTTTTTCCGCTGCGGTTTTATGTGTGTTTTCCGCCATCTTGATTGGGGGGACGGTCTTAGTCGTCAGTACGTACGGCGGTGCGTCCGGATGTGTTACGTCCGCCGCGTGGTCGTGTGTAGTTGGCCGGCGGAGCGTGCTTTTCCGTCGCGGACGGAAATTTGACAAGTTTTCCTATCCTGATATGGCGGTCGGAGTATCCGCGGCAGGCGGACACGGAAAAGGCTTTTTCCACCTACTCACGGGCCGCGGTGGCTCTTCCATCCGCCATCCTAATCGACCCCATAGTCTTCCACAATAAAGTGCTCCTACGTAATTCCGCAAGTCGTAGCACGCCCCAGTTCGTAGAGAACTGGGATGGCCCCAATGATGAAGCATGTCACCGTGGGGAAACCCTGGTGAGTGAGGGGACTCAAGAAAGGAATTTTTCTTTCTTTCAGGTTTTTTCCTGACCATACTGGTTGGGAGCCACATTCTTAAACTAGGTCTCAAAACCCAATATCTTGGGTTTTCCTTGATTGAAAATTCAATTACCCATGCCACTACTGAGTGCTTAAAAAATATTGCCAGTTTCAGCCATGAAAGTAGCCTTCAGTTTTACTTACTTACAAAGCCTGTTTGTTAATTACAAATGCTTCTCTTTTATTTTTTTCCCTCTGCTGCTTACATCCCTTGTTAGCGTGCCCGTGGGAATTCTGTCTAATAGTAAAACAGTCCAAGGACTGTTTTCCTGCTGCTACTCCTCACGTTTGAGCCAGCTGCCATAGCTTACGCCCGGGACCTCAATTCCCCGTTATAGTTAGGCTATATCCTATATAGTTCCAATACACTTCTTTGCCAGACCCCTAGATGTGCATATTGAAAAATTCATAGGTGAAGTGCTAGTTTTATTGTGAAATGTCTGTTTTTTCCCTATATGGAAACACATTTCGATGTGGAGACTTTTCCTCCTGTACAACCCTTGTAAAGTGTTGTGTGAGTTCCCACACTTACTTCAACACCTTCACATGGCCAATGATTACATGTTTAGAATTGAACATGGATTGGGAAATATATACCGCATCTGTATGGATGACAATAAAGATGCAAGTTTGTGAATGACCCACCATTTGTAATGCTTCTTTTCCGTTTCACTCTCCAGTTAAAATACATTTACCCACACTTATGTGTCAAATTTCACTGCAAAAAACTGCAAATTTTGCAGATTGTCCACAGTTGAAGGATCGAGAATTTATGAGCAGCATCGCCATTTTTTTCTGAAAGAAAATGTCTCATGAATTTGCATTGTTTTACTCAGCATCCCTTTCTTAGGCACACATCAGGCATTCATACCCGTGCTATTGAACTATGCAAAACGGTTATACGCTTTTTGTGAAAAAAGAACAAATCAATGCTCATGGAGATGGTACCTGTTGGACCTCTATACTGAACACAGTGTTTGATGAATGGGGCAGGAGTGTGCATTATACTCGGGTTACAAAGACAACAAACTTTTTAGTTCCACAGGCTACCATGCCTATCATTGTGAGTGAATTAATTATTTGTTGAAGGGATGCTAGTATACATTCCTTGAAGATATGGAGGCACAACCAAGATAATACATGTGAGAAATTGGGTTGCATGTTGATGGGGCTATGAGCGCTTCTCATGCAACAGCCACAATCTCTGTCTGGGTGAACCACAAAAAAACACAAAATTAACCTGTGCTTAACCATCTGGTAGCTTGGCCCAAAAGCAGTGATGCTTAACTTAGAGGCAACATATAAAAAATGTATGCAGCACTCAATCAGTAATAAAGTGAAAACACATCACAAAAAAATCCAAACCTATTTAAAGAAATAGAGTGAAAGTTAAGAAGTGATTTGACTCCAAAATTAAAAGAATTCATTAGAACCAGAAGAATGGAATTTCAAAGATTTTAGGTAAGTTGCTCACCTAAAAGCTCAAAGCGCCACTAGCGGTTATCTGGTCGTGCAAGACTGTGTGAAAGGCATAAGATCAGCCCAACCATGATCAAGTGTGGGCCGGATACAGAGACCAGTTGAAAAGTTTGCCTTTTAAAGTCCAGCACGAAGAGTCCAGAATGTGGTGACGGGCAGAGAGAGCATTAGGGTTGGTTGTGGCAGTAGCGTGAAGATCAGCCCGGACATTGCAGATGATCGTCATTGTAGCACGAACATTCTGTCAGGTGTTGCGGTCAGCATTGCTGTAAGCTTTACGTTGGTGGTCATCGCGGACTGTTGATGTTGTAGCACGAAGAGCAGATGTAATGTTGCTGGTCGTTGCTGATTGTCTCTGCAGCGCAAAGAGTTGGGTTAAAAAAGTGTTGTGCTTGGGGTCAGTGTGGGCAGCAAGATCTTGGCATGATTGTACCCATTTTGCAGCCCAATATGTCAGGATATCTCCTTTTCTTCAAAGAGGAGCTCACCTGAGGCCACACCAAGGGCTCAGGACCAGGGAAGCATCTCTTGAGGATCAGGAATTTACTCCAGTAGGAGCTAGCAAGGCTCACCCAGGCCCAGTTGCTGGTTCAGTTAGTCTTTCTTCTGTAGTATCCAAATGTCTAGGAGTGTGCTGAAGATTGGGCCTGGGGGTCCTATTTTTATACCTGGTGTTAGCTATTAAATAGGAGAACCTTCTGGAGTTTTCCCCCCACCGACCTGTCAGAAATCTCCTGCCTCCGTGCTCTGGTCTCAGGATTTCTGGGTCCATGTTACAGAACTTGCCCCATGGGCACAACAGGCATGTGTGCTCACTTTTCATGTCCCCGGGTCAAATTGGTGTTCAAGAAGGAGCCACAGATGCTTGTGTGACCCCTTCTGTAATACTGAAAGCGCTGGAAAACATTGCACCAGCGTTTTCTCAAGAAGGTATTCCCTCATTTGCGTGGGGGCATGGTCTAACGCAAATAAGGGCAACCCTTTGCTTCTGCACTTGTGCCGTATTATAGATGTAGGCACAGAGGCAAAGAAGCTGTCAGGAGGTGAAAGGTGACGCCCTGTAAGTGCGCACTCTGATGGCAGCCCTCTGGAGAGGGCAAGGGAGTCCTATGGACCTCCAGACATCCCCTTGCAGGCAGGTGCAGTCACTTACTGCCCCCTCCTGCAAGGGGATCTTTCTCCTCACTTGAAAGTATAGGCAAGTTGCCACGTTCACAGAGATACACAGAACAGCTTTTAAACAGCTGCTCTGTATTTCTCATGAATGCGCTGTCCTCAGGCAGCGCCAGTTCATGCCTGCCCCGACGTCATTGAATCCTACAACATAGGGCACACTTTTCCTGTTTACTCCTGGCACACCTGCTTATAGGTGCATCATGGTGCAAACAGGAAAATAGTCCCTATTGATAATAGGACCCCTGGCTTCAAAATAGCCTAGTGCAGGCGTCTCCAACGAATAGCTCATAAGCTGCCAGTATCTCTCCTGCTACCTGTGTGTAGCTCACCTGTGAGTATCTCAGACTACTAACATGAAAGCCTTTGCTTGGGTATATTATTATTTATATAGCAAAATTAAAAAGCATGATTTAGAGACGAAAATATGTGTATTTTCAGAACTTATAAACTGATGTTTGGACAAAAATGGTTTAATTTCTAAAATAAATATAAAGCTATTATTGGAGTTGGAGACATTTATTACTCATATTATTACCTTAGTGCCTTGCAATAGCAGCTATGGCTGTTACGTATTACGGATCTAAAAGCATTCCAAATTAATGGTGTGTTTTTACCTAACTGCTGGCAACCCTGCCTAGTTCACTGACATGATCAATGCTGGCATTCTTAAATGGACTATCACTTCACTTACAGTAGCTCGGGATAATTTTCATTGAACATAAGTAGCTAAGATTACAGAAAAGGTTGGAGACCCCTTTGTGGAGTTCTTTTTGTGAGAGCTGATTAAGTGTCTTTAAAGAGCTCCACCCCTCTCATCATGTCAGGTTGGCCCCAGCTGCCAACACCCAAACCCTCTATTGTGATACTGCCTGGGAGGAATATACAAAGGCCAAAGGCCAACCACACCTAGTCATGTGACCTAGGAAAAAGACTGCATTCACCAAATGGTTAGGACAAGAAAATGCCAACTTTATAAAAGCGGTAGAAAAGGGGGTGGTGATGGACGGAGCATCTGAACCAATCAAAACTTTATAAAAGCAGCATTTTCAGAATCGTGGCTTAAAATTCTACTTAACCATTGCAGAAGATTTTTTATTACAATTCCTAAGATACCAAACAGGATAATCCTATCTGCTCCTAATTGAAATGTTACACTTATTAAATGTAATAAGTTAATCCAATGTTATGCTATGGGAGAGGTAGGCCTTGCAGTAGTGAAAAACTAATTTAAGGGTGTTTTACTACCAGGACATATCAAACTTAAATATGCTTGTAATAATAATAATAATAATAGGGGGTCTTGTAAAGTGCTTGGTGACGCACAACGGCGTGTCCCCGCGCTAGGATGCTAGCGCTAGCAGGAGAAAGATGTCATTTTGTTCTCACACATTATTGTATTGTTTTTCATATTAACATCGACTTTTTCAATACTAACACTAACAAGTAAAAACAATGTGGCAATTGAGTGTAAGGCAATTTGACCATGTTTACAGGAGTGAGCACAAGCAATTTAGCTGGTTAGGAGTGGTAAAGTATGTAGAGTCCTAGTGATAGCAAATACAAATCCAGCAAAAGAAGATGAGTGAAGGCAAAAGGTTTGGGAGAATATCTCGCCAAGGATATCGGGTCTAACAATGCACAATATCCTTCCTACAACCGCTTCCACATAGATCACATTAGAACATTCTAGTGGGCCAACAGACCGTCAATCAATCAATTAGGATTTACAAAGCGTGTCTAATCACCTAATAGGGTATCCAGGTGCTTGCAGGTCCCGGAGGCTTATTCGAACAGCCAGGTCTTGAAGGCCATTCGGATGCCGGAAGTGAGGTAATGGTCCCGAGGTGCATGGGGAGGCTGTTCCAGGTCTTTGCTGCGATGTGGGAGAAGAAGCATCCCCTACTTCTGCTTTGGTAGATGCAGAGATTATGGGCAAGTGAAAGGGAGGGGGAGCATAGACCAATGGAGGCTAATATATGAAGGAGAAGGATAAACAGTAAGGAGGTTTCAAAGTAGAAAAGTCTCTGTGTCTAGTCGCGTGAGCTGGGTTGCTTCCTAGCAAGTATCTGCACCAGGTCTGCTGTGGCCTCACCATGGTGGGAGTAATGTCGAAAAAAACTGCTATTGTAGGTCACCTGAGGGATGGATGCTAAGGTGCAGCTAGTCTTGGTTTGTTGTGTCCAGGTGACCCTTTAGCATATCTCACAGATTGGGGAATTGTAGGCATTGATCTATTCTTAAAATATCGAAATTGAAATTCTGGCTATTTGAAGAAACTCAATTGCTTAGACATTGTGAGCAGATTTACAAGCCCCTTGCATCACTTTTGCGCTGCCGTTGCATCACGTTTTTGTGACGCAGAGCTGGCGTAAACAGTACAGCCCATTTACAAGTTGATGCATCTAGGGAGATGCGTCACCTTGTAAAGCCCTATGCTACATTAAACCTGCATCAGGTATATTGTATGCAGGGTGGGCGGTCCCACGTGGGAAAGCCTAATAGAATTGACGCAATGAACTCTACAAGGTTTCACTACTCCACTTCTAGGTCGCCACTGCATCAAAACCCTACACCTGCTTGGAGCAGGGATAAGGAGTGACTCAGTGTAATAGGACAAGGCATCCCCATGCATTGGTGGAGTTGCGTCATGCAATGCTTGACTTATGCGCCAACTGATGTGTTAATAGTTCTGACGTATCTGTCACTCCTCGCGCCATGGTGCACCTTATTGTAAGTATGGCGCATCCATGGTAGCGCAAGGGTTTCGCACTCAGGCGCAGGGAAACTGACGCATCGATATAGATGCGTCCGTTTCCTGTAAATAAGCCCCCAAATGTTCAACTGAATAGATTAAAATGCCTTAACAATACGTTGACAAAACCTATTACAAGATTTTGCGCATTAGGTACCTATATATTTTTTTCATAATAAAACTTGGGAGAGGACTGTGAAAGCGGTTTGTTAAAAACGTGCAGAACTTCAAACTTTAAACCCAGTGATAGAAAGAAATGAAAAATGTCACTGGAAATCCCTCTCTGGCGCTGAACTCCATCGCAGCGAGTAGTAATTGGCAAGCACATCTCAGGAAAGGGCAACCATGTAGTGCGAATTCAAAGGCAACCCTCTCAGAGGTCATGCGGTCCTCCCAGGGTAACATGGAAAGCAGTGTGCAGGGCACTGCTGGGACTGCATACTTTGATGGCAGGCTTTGGCGGTGCTTAGGATAAATGGTAAATGTTTTCTTTTAGTGCTGTCAATCTGCCACATATGACAAGATGGAAAAACTCCTGTACCCGGCAAACCGGAAGACATGAGAATGCATTAAACATTGCTCACTGGACATCACAGCATATTTTCGTTTGTGGCACCAAAACGAGAGACCAACATAAAGGATCGTAATATGTGATCAAGAGCTTCAATGTAATATCCTCATGAGGACCCGTAACCAAAATGTTGACACATTTGTAAATTTGGCTCCCCGCCAGCCTCTGGGGAGTTAGTGGATGGCTAATAACTTATAAAGGTTTTATGGCCTGGTGTATTACAATTCCTATTAAGAAATCGTAAATCACATCAAATAAAGATTTGAAATGTGCGATTTCCTGAAAGGAATCTGCTAAAATGTATTCGGTAGAAGTGGGTGCAGTTTGCACATCTACTTCTACCGAATGCATTGGTATTTTGTGAAATACCCATTCGTAGTGGGATGTAATTTGACGTACCTCATGTCGCAAATTGAGAGCCTCTACCATTGGCGAAAGTCACAGACATGGTAGCATGCTGGGGTCAACAGGTCACCATGTCTGTGATTGCTTTTAAATAAAGCAATCCCTCTTTTTTAAATGCAACCCATTTTCCTAAAAGGAAAACGAGGTGCATTTAAAAAAGAAAATGAATAATTTTCTAAACATTACGAGCAGTTTGAGGCCACTGTCTGATCGTAAAAGAATTTTATGTTGACATTCACAAAGGGAAAGGAGCACATTGGGAACCCTTTCTCATCTGTGAATGTTTACAACACTTTTGATTTGGTCGTAGAAAAATTAATGTTTTGCAGTCAGATTTTGGTAGTAAAACATTAATATATACATTAATATATACGCTAACAAATCTGGATTTGGAAGGGACGCCCCTTACACACCCCTTCCAAATACTGAGTCGTTATTTATTCTAAAACCCAAATTTATACTCAGTAACATGTTTCTGAATCTCAATATAGGTTTGGTACATTTAAAAAAAAACGAATCCAAAATCGCTTGATACATCAGGCCCATAGATATTAATCAGATTTATAAAACCTCCAGATGGAAATCATGGCTACATATATATTTTCTATCCTTCCTCCATAATGCTTTGCCATACCCATAGACGTGCACATTGAAAAATTCGTAGGTATGAAACCCATTTTCATATAAAGACTATGCTTCCTTTTTAACCACTGTGAGGTTCCGTGACAATTGTAAGTGGTGCTTTTTCGACTCGCACGAATATGGTCGAGTCTGGTATCTATGAACCGCAAATGACGAGTTTAGTAAGTGTGCGCAGTTTCACTGTGCTAACTTAAACCGTTCGTTTGTTATGTGGGTTTTTCATCTGTACCCACGGGTTCCATCTTAGATACGGCATCCATTTTGTCTCTTGCCCTCAAGTAGCCAGCGAACGGACGCTGTCCGCTTCGCGACCCTGGGACTCCCAAGATATTTGCGGAAGACACATGTTCTTTGTAAGTGTCTTTATGACGAGGGGGATGTTACTGTAAGGCAGATGACGCCGCTTGAGGCTCATCTTGCCGCATGGGTTTATTGTCTCAGCCGTGCCTCTCATTAGGCACGTCCCTTTGATGCCTGCATCTCGTGTTTCCCGTTACCTCCCCTTTACACCCTTTCCGATCTCCCCACTGTCTCCGTCTTCCTCTACACCTGTCCTTGTTCCAATTTCGATCTGTTTTACTGCTGATTGGAATTTGCTAATGGTGGGAAGATGGGTTTTTTACAGTTGGGAACCGCCAAATGTTTCCGCACTTATGTTTCGGACCTCATGTGTTTCAAAGTGACCAAAGCGACCCCTTTGAGGGATAATTGTGGGAACCGGGTTGTAAACTTTTGTGTTCAATGTTGTCTTATGGGTAAAAACTGTATAAAAGGAGCGATCTACAGAACCAATTTGAAGCAGTCTCCCCAAGTTGCACGCTGTGTACTTGTCATGATCTCTGTGTTCCCTGCAGCAAATAAACCTTGAATCTTTGACGCCGAAGGAAGTGTCCCGTGTCTCTGTGACTTGTACGCCGGAGCAGGTTACCCACGAAGGTTTCAGGTGTTGTGCCCTGGCACCGCTGGGTCTTACAGAACCCAGTCCTTCAGTTGGCGCCCAACGTGGGGCTGCATCAGTGGTACCGGTCCAAGCCCGACGATCGTGAGGAACTTCGTGTGAAATCTCCGAGGGAAGGTGCACTCCGCTTCATCGATCCTGTTGTCGAAATAAGTGGCCCGAAGACTTTTCCCGCGAAGATTCCCGCCTCCGGACGGCTGCGACGGACTGCTGCCCTGACTGTAGACCTGTTTTGGCGCCTGGCGTAGACCTTGGTATAGCGAGACGATTGACGGGCCTTCCTGGTGACGCCATCGATTTTTGAGTTAAGTATTTGTGGGTCGCTCCCATAGCTCTTGGTTGTTGACACTTTAGCGAGTGTTTTTGTTGTACACGCTGTGTAAGTGTTTTTGTCGGTGACACTTTGCCAGCGTACTTTGTTGTGTTGTTTGACGACTGCAGCCGCCAAAAACCGAGGGTTTTGTTCGTTGCTGGGACTTGGTAAATCCCGTAACCCTTGAAGTTTGTGAAACTCGGCTAGTGTGCAAGATGCCTGGTCGCAGTACTTTGTTTAGTTGTTTCAGACCTTGTGGTGCGGACTCCCTGCTGGAGGACTCGTGTCCGATACCTCCGGTTGGAACTCCTACTTATGATCTATATAGCAAACATGGGCTAGGCCCGATTACCTTTAACGATTATTGGGTTAAATATACAAAGAAGGACGGCGACCTTCGTTGGCCACCTCACGGTAGCTTCGAGGCGTCGATCTTAGATAATCTAGAAATGAAATTGTTCGAACGAAAATCAAGGCCGGCCATGTTTGATGCCTTTCGGTTGTGGCGCAAAGAAGCCCGACAGAAAGAAATCAGACAAAATAAACGTAGTCAGCGAGATAATGTTGCTACCATAGTGAAGAAAGCTGAGCAGTTCCAGCGTGATAAGGAGGATAAGGATAAGGAAGTGTTTGAGAGACTACAGCGTATGACCATAGATAAATGCTATCCTGCTTTGCCTACGGAGTCGGATAAGAAGGAAGAGGCAGTTGAGGATCCTTTAATGTCCTATCTTATGAAGTCGCCACCACCGTACGTACAGGGTACCGCAGCTCCTGTGGTCCCTGCCGTACCTGTTCTTCCACCTATTCCTCCTCCACCTGTTCCTCAACCTGCACCTGTTCTTCCGACTGTTCCTGCTCCTTTGCCTGCTTCTATCCCTACTGCTCCTCCGCTTCCTCATACTCCTGCTCCCGCTACTGCTCCTGTTTTGTTAACCCCTGCTGTTGCTACTGTTTCTACTCCTTCTCTTGTTAGCCCTGTGTCGTATCTCTCTCCCTCTACTTGTAGTCGTAATTCTCCTCTTGCAGCCAGTTTCTTTCAGTCGCTCGGACCTGTTCATGGGTCTGCTAGCTCCGATGGTCCTCAGAGACGTAGTCAGCTTCCTGGAAATAGAGAACGCGTTGCGCTATATAATATGGCGATGGGTTGGATGGTAAACCCCCTTAGAAATCCGCCCCGTGTTGTCCTCGAAACGTTTAATCAATTCAACATACCAACCCAAAGATACGTGTTCGATGAAATGTGCAAGTTCCTACATGATCAGATAGCGGCCAATGCGCCTGACGAGGTGCTGACCGCCCTGTCTGAACTTCGGCTTCAGTTCGCAAACGGACTGATAGTAGATACTAACGTCCGACGTGCTATTGAACGGTTACTATCTCTTCGTCCTGCTCCCATACCTCATGCATTGTTTGTTGAGGATATTGAAAATCAACAAGACGAATCTGGCCAGTATCCTATGCGCGAAGTTCCGCCGGTTTGGATACCAGCTGATGCTAATGCTAATCCTCCGGTAGTGGCGCACTTTGAGAGAGTGTGGATACACCTCCCATGGAAACGATCGGAAGTGCTTCAGGTGAAGCAATCTTTGCCCGACCCTCGTAAAAATCCTACTGGGTATTATAAGGAATTATCGCAGCTAGTAGATGCTACGGTAATGAATCTTGCCGATATTGATATGTTGTTTGGCAACGTTGTACCGCAACCGGTATGGGCTAAAATTCGTCACCAAGATCACGCAAATGAATTAGGTGGTGATTGGGCTGCCATCACAGCGGCAGATGCTGGACAAGTGGCTGCTACTAAACCCGACCAATTGATTACTGCTCTTCCCCAGCGTATAATAACATTGATGAAGACTCTTATGCCAGCTATGAGGGTAAATTGGGACAAATTGTCAGCTTGTAAGCAAAAGAAAGATGAGAGTGTTTCCGACTTCTTTACGAGGTTTGAGGAAGCATTCATTGACCACAGTGGACAGGATATGGGTACTGAGGGTGGACAGAGGTTGTTTGTGGATAAATTCGTGTCGAATTTATTGCCCGACTTGAGCAATAAATTAAAGAATTCGGAAAGTGCGTGGGCAGTTTCTACCTCAGCTCAAATATTGGCTACAGCACAATATTACGAGAATAGAGAGAAAGAAGAGACTGACCGTGCTGACAAAAAGACGAAAGAACTTAAAACTAAAGTGTTGTTGCAACAAGCGTATCCTCCGCGGTCAAATCAGAATAATTCACAACAGAATCGATCGCAGTCACAATCGAATCGGTCACAGCCGCGTAATGATTCCTCCTCCCAAAGATCATCGTTAGGGTACAATCAATGTGCTTATTGTAGACAGGAGGGACACATTAAATTTAACTGCCCTGTTTTGAACGAACGTAATAGTGGTAACTCATCTAAAGGAGGTCGTGGTGGTTCACAGCAGGCATCACGTGGTAGAGGTCGTGGTGCTCAGAACGATCGTTCAGATAACTCATCTAATTCTAATAACTGTTTTGATCAACGTGGATCGTCGCAAGGGCGATCTGCGCAGTACAATGTAGACGATTATTACGTCGATCAGGGAACTGACGACAGTAATTACTAGGACAGCCAAAGACAAGGAGAGGGAGTGGTATCAGTTCCGGTTGATCAGAGAGGGCCTTACGTCGCAGTTGCTACATCGGGCGTCATTGAGCCTTTTCTGTTGGACACTGGTGCAGCGAAAAGTTCTATCATGCATTCGAAACTCCCTGGCGCACCT
This sequence comes from Lissotriton vulgaris, assembly GCF_964263255.1. Classification (NCBI taxonomy): domain Eukaryota; kingdom Metazoa; phylum Chordata; class Amphibia; order Caudata; family Salamandridae; genus Lissotriton; species Lissotriton vulgaris. Next base: position 1,067,646,578 of record NC_141696.1, on the reverse strand, counting down.
TTGTCTGGCTTAACAAATGTTTCCGTTGGATTCTCTGGCGCCCCTGTTAGCAATCCAGTTTCACGCCCTTTGCCCCTTCAAATTGGGCCACGTGAGCTAGAAGCTCCGCTGATTTTAACCACGGGTTGTGGTGAAAATCTATTGGGCCTGGATTTGCTTAAACGTCTGTATGCAACTTTGTACTGTTCTCCTGCGGGTGTACAGCTTACGTTAGGAGAAAGGGTTGTCTCTCCCATGTACTTGTCTCTCGACAAGCTCCCACCGGAATTGAGTTCTCTTCCTGCGTCTTTGTGGGCGACGGGTCCAAATGACGTGGGCCTACTTGATATCTCCCCTTATGTTGTTCAGTTGAAATCGAATGTGCGATTGCCACGTATTCCCCAGTATCGTATCTCCCTTGATGGTGAACGAGCTTTGTTAGCGATCATTTATGATTTGATCGAGAAAGATGTTATTGAGGAGACTCGGGGAAACGTGTGCAATAGCCCTGTACTACCCATTCTTAAACGTACAGATCCTACGAAACCGCCTGTTTATCGTTTTGTTATCGATTTACGGGAAGTGAATAAAATTGTGGTTCCTCAATTTCCCGTTGTGCCTGACATCACGGCGCTCCTGACTCTGATTCCAGCTACTGCATCTTGGTTTTCGGTGATTGACTTGAAAAATGCGTTTTTCAGCATCCCGATTGCCGAAGAGAGCAGGGACCTTTTCGGTTTCTCTCTCGGTGGACGTAGCTTCCGGTTCAAACGCGCTCCTCAGGGCTACTGTGAAAGTCCATCGATTTACAGTCAAGCCTTGAAGGGTCAACTGGATGCGTTTCAGTTGCCGGTTGGTGCGGCTTTAATCCAATACGTCGATGACTTATTGGTAGCTGCCGACACTCAGGACATTTGTAAAATAGCTACGGTATCATTACTGCAACATCTCTGTGTGCTAAACCATAAGGTGTCCCCTTCTAAACTCCAATATTGTTGTCAAGAAGTAACCTATCTAGGTCACTTATTGTCAAAGGAGGGAAGGAGATTGACCCCAGAGAGAATTGCAGCGATTGCGCGAATGGCTGTGCCAAAAACTCAAAGAGATGTGCGTGCCTTTCTAGGTATCACATCATACTGCAGGCAATGGATTCCTAATTTTTCATTGCTAGCGAAACCATTGGTGGCTCTTACGTGCAAGGATGTCCCAACTCCTTTACCATGGACGGAAGAATGTCAGAAAAGTTTTTCTGAACTACGTGATTCATTGTGTTCGGCTCCTGTGTTAGGTACTCCTGACTATAGCAAGCCGTTTACGCTATATGTTCATGAGAAGGAAGGTTGTGCTTTGAGTGTCTTAACGCAACCTTTTGGTGGTAAGCAGCGTCCATGTGCATATTTTTCCTCGACCTTGGACCCAGTAGCTAGAGCATTGCCGAGTTGTTTACGAGCAACAGCGGCAGCTGCGGTCTCTATCCGACAATCAGCAGGATTGGTCATGGATAATATGCTTACGGTGATGGTTCCGCATGCAGTCGATACTTTGTTGAATCGTACGAAAACTCAGCACTTAACGAGTGCGAGGTTGTCTGGGTACGAATTGACGCTCTTGGCAAGCCATATTCAGATAAAACGTTGTAATGTCCTAAATCCGGCAACTTTGTTACCAATTAGCGCAGAGTCAGATGAAGTAGCAGAACATGACTGCTACTTGAGGACTGAAGAAGAAACGAAAGGTCGAGTGGACCTTAAAAACACCCCACTGGAAGATCCGGATGGCACTCTGTATGTGGATGGGTCATGTTTTAAGTTGCCGAATGGTGATGTGACTACTGCTTATGCTGTTGTAACATTGAATACTGTTGTTGAAACTGCAAGATTGAATCAGAATTCTGCCCAAGCTGCGGAATTGATTGCTCTCACTAGAGCATGTGTGTTAGCAAAAGGTAAACGTGTGAATGTGTACACCGATAGCCAGTATGCTTTCGGTGTAGCACATAGTTTTGGACGATTGTGGCGAGAGCGTGGTTTCCTGACGTCGCATGGTACGAAGATTCAGCATGGCCAGCTTGTGAACGATCTTTTGGATGCATTGACTTTGCCTACACAAGTTGCGATTGTTAAGTGTAGTGCGCACCGTAAAGTTACGGATGATGTTGGTCGTGGTAACGCGTTTGCAGATGAGATTGCTAAGGAGACTGCCCGGAACCTTAGTACTCGGATGTATGTGACGAGTTCGGTTAGGTGGCCTACTGAATCGAGTATGTGTGAAGACACCATTGAAAGTGTGAAAGAAATTCAGAATGAGGCCACCGAGACTGAAAAGGCGAAGTGGAAAGAAAGTACGGGAAAGTTGGATGCGAGTGGTTGTTGGATTGATTTGTCGGACCAGAAAAGATGGTTGTTGCCTGACGCGTATGTACTGGCCGTTGTGACAATGGCACATGGGTTAGCACATATTAGCGCGAAAGGTATTTGTAAGTTATTGTCGCCTGTGTGGAAGAATGATGGAATTACGAAATGTGCTGAACGATTGGTGAAGAATTGTATGGTGTGTATGATGTACAATCCTGGCAAAGGAACCCCAACTCCTCCTGGCAGTTTTGCTCCCCCTTCGTATCCCTTTGAGGTGATTCAATTGGACTTCATCCATATGGAGCGATGCAATAATCTGAAATACGTTTTGGTTGTGGTTTGCGCATTCTCCCGATGGATCGAGGCCTATCCTCTCAAAGACAATACTGCTTTGTCTACTGCGAAAATCCTATTGAAGGAATATTTTCCTCGGTATGGAATGCCTAGAGTCGTGTGGTCAGATAATGGAAGTGAGTTTGTTGGTAGTGTGATGAAGAGTGTGTGTAAGGGCCTTGGAATAAATCAAAAATTCCACAGCGCCAATCATCCTCAGTCAGCCGGATTGGTTGAAGGGTACAACGGCACCCTTAAACTAAAGCTAGCGAAGATACAGGCTACGACTGGTCTTTCGTGGCCTGACGCTTTGCCCTTAGCATTACTGTCAACTAGGGCGACTGTACACTCCCGAATAGGGCTTAGCCCCTACGAAATAGTGTTCGGCCGTCCTGCGAATGTGTGGGGGGTTCCTAGGCCAGGAATATTCTCTGATCTTGAGTATCCAATGCTGATTGACTATTTACATGACTTGACTGCTAAACTGAGGTTAATTCATCAACAGGTTTACGACGCATTGCCGACGCAGACAGAGGGTCCAGGTCACCAGCTCCAGCCCGGAGACTGGGTGGTAACACGCAACTTTTCACGAAAGAACAATTTGGACCCAAGATTTACTGGACCCTACCAGGTACTCCTGGCCACGAGGACTGCCGTTCGTCTTGAGGGGCGCAAGAATTGGGTGCACGCTACGCACACCAAGCGAGTCCCTATCCCTTTGCCGGCAGACCCGTGGGTAAGGAAAGGCATTGCGTCAACAGAAACAGAAACATTGCCGGCGTTTGTGCCTTTTAGCGACGCACAGCTTGCTGGAGAATCCTCAGCGCAGCAGAAAGACACCGTTTCACCATTGTCAGCAAAGGGCTCAAGTCCAGAACAATCAACTGATCAGCAGGACGCTGTCTCTTCAACGGATCCTTTGTTCGACGAACAGACACGTCCCGGGAAACATCGATATTCTTTGCGATCTCGCGTTAAGGACAAATAAAATATTTTTTTTTTTTTGCTTTGCTGAAATCGAAAACTGCATTATCCCCGTTTCCCGTGATCAGTTTTGAACGTTCATATCACTGTAATTTTTGTACATATATTGAGCTTCCTCCCTGTATCTTTTTACTTCCACAGCTGAGAGACATTGTGCTTGTACATACATATTGTGTATTGAAGGCCGTAGGGCCGCGCGCGTACTTCCTTCTGGATAGTAGGTCTTGACGCTAGGTTAAAGGCCGTCGGTTCCTGGGAACTCCTGGGGATTGACTATTGCTGTACGGAACGAAGTGCGTCAAGAAACGTTGCGGACGGTCGTAGGGAATGGCATTCTCGAAGCTGAATGATTTGGAAGGAGCTCGGGTGCATCGATTCAAGCTGCAGCAACTCAGTCGTACCAAATGTTTTATATTCCAATTGTTTGTATTGTTTTTGACTGCTTCTGCATTATTGGCGGGTGGGGTGTACTATACGATGTCTTACTTCTTACCCGCTACACCTACTCCCACTCCCTACCCTAATCTTACCTCTACTGCTTCTCCACATTCCTTTCACATGTTACCGGAACACGAGCAGGCTAGACGTGTAGAATTCCGCAATAATTCCTTTATTCAGCTCCTTCATCAGCATCAGTTAGTGGTTAACACTACTAATTGTTGGGTGTGTGGGTTGATGCCACATACTACGGATAAGGGAATTCCATATCTGGTGTTACCGTATAGTTCCCAAGGGTCAGCTCGAGCATTTCAAACAATGTTTCGAAGCGCACTGGGTTTCCACCCCATTCGAGAACCACGTTCCCCCTACTCTGGTCCTACCTCGTATCAGAAGCCTTTGTCGATAGCCATAGAGGATTTAGATAGCGATATCTATGATCCTTCGCTTATCCCTGAAGAAGAGGTACAAGCCTATAGGGTCCTAAGTAGAGGCGAATATAGTGTGTTCACTAGCGAAAAGCAGCTTAAAAGCTCACCTCCAATATGGGTCGTACCCCACACTGGTAATTTTTGTCTTATGGGTCGTGGCCGAAGATCGCAAGCCCGACTTGGAGCAAGTGCTTGCACCGAAAATTACATTCTGCCGATGTTCTCATCCCCTGTGTTTCTGGCTGCCAAGGGTACATACTTTATTTGCTATGATCGTGCATATGCATGGTTGCCCGCTGACTTCATGGGCTCATGTTTCATAGCAAATCTGTTGCCCCCGACGTTCACTGTAGATGCCGATTATCACAAGACTAGAGTTGTGCGAGGCGTAATTAGCGAAGAGGACACTGCCGGTCAAGAGGCAGGAGACTTTTTCAAGGGTTTCCTCCCGTTTTGGGGACCTATGGTTAACAGTAGGAACCTGAGACAGTTGACTCGAGTGGTAGAATCGACAGCTAATATTACTGCCAGTGCCCTTGGTAATATCACCACAGAACTTCAGGCGGAGAGACTTATGACGTTACAAAACCGTATGGTTTTAGATGTCATCTTAGCAGATCGTGGTGGGGTATGTAAGGTGATCCATTCGAGCTGCTGCATTTTCATTCCAGATAATGCTCCAACTGTCTATCAAGCCATCTCGAGGTTGCATAAGATCTCCGAATCCATACACGTGGATGTAGGGGATTGGACGTTGCTAGGATGGTTTTGGGGCCTGATGTCGACTTGGGGTTGGAAAATTCTGATGATCATCGGAGTTGTGGTAGTGTTCCTGTTCACGTGTTGCCTTTGTGTGCAGTGTGGTCCTGCCTTATGTGGCCTCTGTGCTACAACGTGTATGAGACAACCATCTGTTACCGAGGGGACTCGATTGGACAGAGCTATGCTACAGCAACATCTCGATGGTCTGATGAATATCGAATATGATTCCGACTAGTGCTTGCCTACATGAGGGCAAAAGGAGCGTCTGAGGTTCCGTGACAATTGTAAGTGGTGCTTTTTCGACTCGCACGAATATGGTCGAGTCTGGTATCTATGAACCGCAAATGACGAGTTTAGTAAGTGTGCGCAGTTTCACTGTGCTAACTTAAACCGTTCGTTTGTTATGTGGGTTTTTCATCTGTACCCACGGGTTCCATCTTAGATACGGCATCCATTTTGTCTCTTGCCCTCAAGTAGCCAGCGAACGGACGCTGTCCGCTTCGCGACCCTGGGACTCCCAAGATATTTGCGGAAGACACATGTTCTTTGTAAGTGTCTTTATGACGAGGGGGATGTTACTGTAAGGCAGATGACGCCGCTTGAGGCTCATCTTGCCGCATGGGTTTATTGTCTCAGCCGTGCCTCTCATTAGGCACGTCCCTTTGATGCCTGCATCTCGTGTTTCCCGTTACCTCCCCTTTACACCCTTTCCGATCTCCCCACTGTCTCCGTCTTCCTCTACACCTGTCCTTGTTCCAATTTCGATCTGTTTTACTGCTGATTGGAATTTGCTAATGGTGGGAAGATGGGTTTTTTACAGTTGGGAACCGCCAAATGTTTCCGCACTTATGTTTCGGACCTCATGTGTTTCAAAGTGACCAAAGCGACCCCTTTGAGGGATAATTGTGGGAACCGGGTTGTAAACTTTTGTGTTCAATGTTGTCTTATGGGTAAAAACTGTATAAAAGGAGCGATCTACAGAACCAATTTGAAGCAGTCTCCCCAAGTTGCACGCTCGTCGCTGTGTACTTGTCGTGATCTCTGTGTTCCCTGCAGCAAATAAACCTTGAATCTTTGACGCCGAAGGAAGTGTCCCGTGTCTCTGTGACTTGTACGCCGGAGCAGGTTACCCACGAAGGTTTCAGGTGTTGTGCCCTGGCACCGCTGGGTCTTACAGAACCCAGTCCTTCAACTGTAAAGTGTTGTGTGAATATTTCCACTCTTACTTCACCACCAAAGTCTGTTGTGGGTGCACACTGGTGGAGGTGATGTCAGAGGGACCTCTATTATCCGTGGTCACCAATGATAATGATAATGATATTTATAAAGCGCACAAATACCAAAATGGTGTCTCAGCGCTAGAACCATGAGCAGAACCCCCACCAGCTCCCATCACTGAAATAGCCAGGTTTTCAAATCTTTTCTAAAGCTCAAGAGAGAGCTAGCATTCCCGATCTCGGATGGCAGCAGGTTCCACAGCTTAGAAGTGCCGTAATGAAAACTACGCCCTCCCCACTGCAGGGTCCGAATTTTTAGAACAGGAAGTAATTTAGCACCTGTGGAACGAAGTAATCTGCCTGGCTGATACCACCTAAAAAGTTTCTTCAGGAACAACGGGCCTTTAAATTACAAGGCCTTAAAAGCCACACAAAGCGCCTTGATTTGAATCCGTTGCCCCACTGGAAGCCAGTGCAATTTCCGAATTTCCTCAGAGATGGTTTTTTGCTGGGGGATGCCCAGCAAAAGGCGGGCGGCTGAGTTCTGCACTGCCTGCAGTTTCCTCAGACATTGTTTCTGGGCATTCAGATAGAGCCTGTTCCAATAATCTAGCTTAGACTGAATCAAGGAAGTGATAACCACTTTCTTGGTTTCTGCCAGGATATAGGGGAGTATCTTCCTGATTTTTTTTATCAGGAAGTGTGACGCAGACACGATGGCGTTGGACTGTTGCATGAACGTTGTCTGTTATCAACCAGAACGCCCAGGTTTCTTATCTTTGCCGTTGGAATGGGCGGCAGGCTCATATCTACAGGCCACCAGAGACTACTCCAGGATTTAAATTGCCAAAAATCAGCACTTCCGTCTTCTCAGAATTAAGTTTAAGGCAGTGACTACTCATCCAGATGTTAATGCCGGCATGCAGTTGTGGAATTGGGCTGTTTTTTATGGGCTGCAACCACAATCTGAGAGTCATCTGCATATGATGTTAGTTAGAAGCCATAGTCTCTGATCAGTAAAGCAAGTTCGGTGTAAGCATGGGCGAATTTTGTGAATCTGGCGTTCGCGAATTTTGCGAATTTGCGAACTCGCAATCCGCAAAATCCGCGAATTCTCGCGAATTTGCGGATTTTTTTTTGTGTTTGCAAGGGTTTCTGCCAGTTTGCGAGGGTTTGGTACTAGTTCGCAATTGCGAACTTACTTGTCGGCTCGCAACGGTCACAACTATGTTGTTTCTACATCTGGTTCATCATCACAGCCTCCCAGCACCCTCTGTTTCACCACTGCCACCCTCTGTATCACCCATGCCACCCTCTGTTACATCAATGCCACCCTCTGGTTCATCATGACTGTAGATTATGGGGGGGGGAAGCAAGCACACCTGCCCTGCTTCAACTGACATTAGTTAATTTGGGGTTAGTTTATTAATGTGTCACTGTTTTAAAATTCCAGATCTGGCACCTGCTTCCTTATCAGTAATTTGCTTTCTGTTGCAGTGCAATTTTTTTTCCAGGACCTTTGTGGCCTACTTCTAGCTATTCTATGAGCCTGCTGTGATGGTCAGAGCAGGGTCATACAATTGTTGCAACTAGCAACTGAACTCTGGAGGGGCCCCAGTCAGGAAGCACTACAGGGAATGGTTACTAATGATGAGTTTGAACTCTTGCACCTGCAGAGTGCTTTCAGTTATGCAAAAGTCGTTTTTCTGCAATTTCGCGGGATTCGCGGGGCGCGAACACGCGCGAGATCGGATTCGGAAGCCGCGAATTCGTGCGAATATGCGATTTCTTTTTTTGCGGCGTGTTAGTTCGCAAGGTTTTGTGCGTTTTCACGAGCCGCTTGTAGCGTAAGGCGCGAAGTTACCCTCGCGTTCGTTCAAGGGCGAGGCCATCTTGTTTGCATGACGTTTTTCCGTTTCCGGGCGCAAAGTGTAATCTCGCAAAGTGTGCGGCTCGCCAGTACAATTTCGCGAGTGTTCGCGAGGAACATCTCGCGCGAACTTACCCGCGCGGTCGTGAACGGGCGCGGCCATCTTGTTTCTCATTCATTGCTATGGTTCTGGGCATGCTTTTTGTATCTTCTCTAAATCCCTGCCATCCTTTGCTTGTTTGAAGTTTTTTTTAATCTATTTTACTTATTATCTATCCCTCTATTTTTCCAGCCCTATATTTTTGTTTTTACTGCTACTTTTTGTTTATTTTAAACTACTTTTTTAAACTCTTTTCTTTTCTTCTCTTCCCTATTCTATTTTCTTTATTCCTTTCCGCCCAGACCATGGTGAAGGGAGCTGGGAAGCATCCGGAGAAGGGGAAGGGTCCCGCACCCCGTGCCCGGCTCCCGTGGGGCGTTTGAGGGGGGAGCTAGTGATGCCACGGGAGATCTTTAGCACGGAGGAGGTGGCCGCACTAGTGTTCTATGTACAGCGCCACCTCCCCAGGACCATCATGGCAGGCGGCAAGATCGGAGGCGGGTACGGGATGCGGGATCACCGGAAGCGGTGAGATAAGGTCTGCCGGGCCATGTACCACCACTCTCGGGTCCGGCGCACCTACAGCCAGGCCACCCACCGCTGGACGGATGTCCTGACCCGTGAAAGAGATCTGCTCGACCTGCTTGGCCTCGAGATCCCGGGGCTTGGTGAGTAGTAGTAGTAGCTATTTCTTTACTACTCTGTTTTCTCCTGCTGTGTTATTATATTGCAATTTATTTTTACCAAGAGCAATAATGCTGCTCATTACATTGTAGGTAAATTATATTTCAAAATCTTCTGTGCATTTCAGGTGCACTGCTCTCCTTCTCAGTAGTGTTGCTACTATGCTTATTTGTTTTCGATTTTGTGTTCATTTCATTGGCCTGTGAAATTATGTATGAGTGTAGTTTAAAGAACTGCATAATGCTACACACTAAGGTTCAGATGTTTAATTACCGGCGCATCCCTGCAAAGTAGCAGGGATGCGCCAGTAATTGTGCACCACGCCACTATCACCCATGGTGCGCCGTATTTACAATGCGGCGCACCATGGGCCCAAAACGTCACCAAAGCATTACGCATCTGTGCCAGAAGGGCGGCGCATTGCTGGAGTTGCGTCGCAACGATGGCGCAGCTCCATCAATGCTCTGGGGTGCCCTATCTCCCCAATGCTGCATCAAGCCATACGTCTGCTTCAAGCAGGCGCAGGGTTTGAGTCACGCATCATTGTCGTTAAGGTGAGTGATTGAAATCTTGTAGATTTCCCTCAGCCACTTTTAGGATGCGTTCCTGCGCAGGAACGCCCTCCCTTGCGCCGGAACGCCACCTGATGGTGCAGGGCTTTACAACGTGATGCATCTCCCATATGCGTCACGTTGTTAATATACGCCGCACCATTGCGCCTCTTTTGTGCTGCCGCTGCGTCACAAAAGTCACGCAACAATCGAGCAAAAGAGCCGCAAGGGGCTTCTAAATCAGCCCCTACAGACTCAAGTCCAGTCCTTCCTTTGTACACATGGCGATAAGAAGAAATAGTGGTGGTGGATTGATAGTTTGAGTATTTTAATGACTGGTTAATGTAGTAGGAAACTTTAGTGTTGTCGCTGATCTGCAATCACGATGGACTTTGGCTGTCACTTCGCGTGCTGCGGACTGCTGCCTGCCAATCCTAGGCAAACCTTTTTAGTACTTTGTGTAGTGAGTTAAATAAGAAGTTTCCAATTCGACGGTCCGCAAATCAAGCAATACTAATAACGTAGTAGACCACATGAAATTGGTCAATAATATATCCCGTGGAATAGTTGTCTATTTGCTATTTCAATACTTATTTTTTCCCAGTGTTCCTCATTCGATTTTTTCTAAATCGTCTTTGATATTCTTGTAGACTGGATCTAAATTCTTATCCTGCCTCGACTATGACTCCGTGTGGTATTACTAGATTATTCCTATTAGTCTGTCTGTGTAGCTAACTAAGATTGCACATTTGGCAATTCCATTGGGCTCCCATTCTAGTCAGCAATAGCTCTATGCACAGAGTGCAGTCCTCTGGGATTGTCCATAATGTCTTTTCAAGTCTTCTAAATGTTTATGCTTTGACAATTGCCAACAATAAAAAGGTGAATGACCACCAAGAAAGAATAAGATACTACTTTACTTTTGGTTTGGATAGGAGGACAATCCATTCTACTACTGTTGCAGGGACAAATCTGCACAAACAGAACTATGGACACTAAATAATGCATTGCTTAGCTTATCAATTATAATAGGTGCTGTTAGACTTTCCACATACCTCAGTGATAACAGACTTTGTAGTTGAACCCCCAATCTCCTTACTGACTAGATAGTGTGGCAGAGTCATTTAGCTCCCAAAGTCACCGATGATTATGATTATTCCCCAATGATGTCAGAGGCACGGACTAATGCTTGAAAAAATTGCAAAACCTTTAGCTCATCCACTCTAGTCTGGAGGACCAAAAACCACAGAGTCTATTTAAGAGCTTTATTAAAAGTAAACACATTTATTAAAATCATGTTTGTCATAAAAGTAAACGTTTAACTGAAAATGGAAAAGTGCTTAGTGCTGACGATTAATTGGACACATTTCTTGTGGTCGAGCCGAGCTCTCACCTGGTTTGAACTTGATCCTGCTCGTGTTCTTAGAAGTCAAGCTTCTGTCTGTTAGGAGAAAAAGTGGTGCGTGTTAAAAATAAAAAGCAAGCATTCATCAGTTGTGCCAAAAAGTGCAGAAAGACAACAGCCTTCCCTGGATAAAGGGACATTTTTACTTTAGAGTAGACAGTCACAAATTATTAAATTGTATACTGTTTTTTTCACATTTCTCTCTTCCTCCTAGACCAAATATTATATAGTAGTGAGTGGTGTATTCTAACATTATTAAATGTACTTTGTAGGTGGAACATCTGGAGGTGGGGTCAGCGCGGAGGTGGTGGTGGCATTGGACGAGGAGGACAACTCTGGGGAGGAGGCGGTGGAAGTGCCGGACAATTCTGTGGGGGATGACACGGTGGTGGCGGGCAGAGGTAAGCTATATATTCCTTACTCATTGAGATTGAAGACTGCAGAGTGTGCTTTCTGCATGGGTGTATTATAAATAAACCAGGTAGTAGCCTCCTCTAAATGTACTTCGACTTAGCTGTGAAGTTTTTGGCGAGAAGAATCCCAATCAGATCTGAGATGAACTTGATGGATGGGATGAACATACTATCTGACTCTTAGATAGCATATGTGTATCTAGAGAGAGAAGACGGTCACTGGATGAACTAAGTGTTACTTTGAAGAGCATGTAACACCGCACCCGCACGTCCGTTCCAGTGTAGGAAAGGCAAGGAAAAGAAGTTGTAATTTTGTCCAAATACTACCATGAATAGTAGCAGTAGTTTGTATTGCAACTGCAAGCACAGCATATATCCGGTTATTATGGTGGACACTCCCTACCTCTCTTAATAACTTTAGTTTAGTAGTAGTACGTCATTCATGTGTGAGTGTATCACTGTTCACTCAATAATAAGTAAAGCACCTAAAGTCATCCCATATGTTATCAAATACATCCCATGTGAAGTCATAGATAATCAGATTATTTAGCTTCTTCATTTTCCTTTTCTAATACTCATTTGCACTGTAGGGTGAAAGCTAAATTAATTAAGCAGTAGCCCTTTTAGCAGAGTATTCTCAGTGCCACCCATAATAGAAAAGTAAGAGCTTCACCACCTGCATGTACTGGACCGGTACAGTAACGCAAGTCTGTCTCACTCACCATGGTGTGCGTCTGTTTTTCTCGGGTGCAAGTTCACTGTGCTGGCATTATGCCGGCTTGTATAAGATAACGTACCAATTTTCCTAAACAAGAGAGAAGAAGAAGAATAAGACTGGTGTACTGTCATAGTCGACTGTAATGGAAGTCCATAGTGCTTGTAGAATTTGTTCCTTAAACTCCCACTAATGTTAGAGCAAGGATGAAGAAGTCGGAGGTTACATAGATACTGTCCTCAATAGTTATGTACTGTGCTTTCAATTTGCTACTTGTACTGTGACAACTTTCTGCTCAATCATTTTGTGTTAATCTTAAGGAGCATTGGTTACAGACTATGTCTTTCTTTCTTCATATAGTTGCTCCTTCCAAATCCAAGAGACCATCAAGGAGGAAGGAGCTGGCTCGAATGGCCCGGCAACGGAGGCTGGATGCCACTGTCACTGAATATCGGCGGCTGGTGGCCCTGGAGGAGGAGGAGACGCAGTCTGGTACTACAACAACGTCCACTGGGACAGCTGCACCCTCCTCCGTGCGGGCTGCCAGCCAACGCAGTGCTCCAGCGGTACGAAGCCGGGCTATCAAAGCCAAACGCCACCGCCGAGCCGCAAAGACAGCAGCTGCCCCCCACAGGATTTGCAAGGCACGCCGACGCCGCTTATCCCTCAGACTGTCCTACCTGGAGCAGGAGGTCCTGAACTATAAGAACTTGGTGGAGGGCCTACGCTTTGAACATGCCACCCTCCACAAGGAGAATGATGCCCTGGCTGCTAAAGTCAACAGCACCCTGCCATAGTGTCCCTTGCCCCTTTTTTAGAGACTTTTGGGGGGTGGGAATTGGGAGTTGGGGACTTTTGAAGGACAATCGTTGGGGTTAGGGAGGGTCTTGCGGGAGATTATTTTGTTAGGGCTATAAAAATATACATTTTGAAACTTTATCTGACCATACCTGTTTTTTACTGCTTTTGAGTCTGGTGGGTGGGGGTTTAACAGTAAGTTTGTTTTCCTGAATAGTCCTAGGACTTTAGTAGTACTACCGTCAATCTCTCGTCTCTCCTAATACTCCATTATACTACCTCCAACCAAACGCTTATCTTACCTGTAATTTCTGTTTGAAAGTAGGGCTAGGCCCAGGGCTGGCTCCATGGGAAATGGCGATTAAGGTTGCAATCCAGGGCGGCTGAAATTTCCTCCTCATTGCGGTGGTACTAGTGGTGTGACACAGTGGCAGTTGCATGGCTATGGAAAAAAAGAAAATGAAACCTGGTTTGTCCTTACTGTAGCATTACAACGGTACAATAGAGAATATAGCAGGTGACAGTACACTAGACTACAACAGTGCCACAACGTAGCCTAACAAATGGTAAAGTATTGATAGTATAACTTGTACTTGTGTAGGATTTCTTTGACATTGGCTACTCCTACAAGAAATAGTACTGAAGCTGAGTAAGTCTAGAATATATCCTCGGATTCCTTCACCAGCCTGTTGCTATGACCTTATCCTCCCCAGCAAGTGTGTGGAATTATTGATGTCATTTAGTCACACACCAAGCAAAACCACACAACCCGGGGGAAGAGGGTTAGGGTTTGTAAAATGGATAGGAATGGGGGTTTCTTTTTGGGGAGGTTTTGTTGAGAGAAAAAAAAAAGCACAGCATGGACAAACAATAATTGAACATAAAGAAATTTTTGGGTACAAAGCTAACCATAAATCCTTTACGTGACATAAAGGAAGTGCATGCACTACTGAATGCATTGTTACAGAAAAGTAAGTAGGTCTTTTGACAACCGTAAATGACAGAATGCGACAGTACAGGGCTACATTAAATTAGGTTTAAAAAATAGCCGAAGTAAAACCTATAGAATGGCTGTAGGGATCAATTTAGAAGCAGAGAGAGATCCAAGAAATGCAGTGACACACACTCATTGAATAAAAGAATGGATACTGTATCTGTATTGTTGTAGTTGTCCTGTTGAATTTGGTAAGTAGGTTGCATGCAGCAAACAATTCCTCTTATTAGCGGCACTCCTCCATTCCAGCTGACGCTTCGTCCATCAGTGTTGGTGACCAGAAGACACCCTGTCCACTGCCTGCCTGGCGGATGCTGAATTGCGGCTCGCTAATGGGAAGCCTGATTCCATCCATTTTTCCCCATTGCAGACTGAAACCCGGCCTGTAATTATTGAACGAAAAACAGCACTGATAAATAAATATAAGGTATGTACGCTGTGTAGTGCAAAAAGTCACACTTTGATTTTCCTAATAGACAGTACAACATTTTTGAAAGTGCGTACTCTGTCTGAGTCACCTTTTCAAGGATACATAAGTATGGGCAAATTAATTTAGAGGATCTTTCCCCTCAAGCTAGGTGTACTGTAAACTGTGTTTTAGAACAAAATTAGACCTTCCCAGCAGTGCTTCCACCCAGACCCTTACTAAAGCCAGTTGCAAAAATGTAGAAGACCCCCAATCAGATCTCAAAAAACGAGGCCTAGCAGAAAATTGGTGACAAAACGTACTTTGAAAGTAAAAGTAGGCCCAAATACCCCCTTACCCACCGTGGATTGTATTCAAACCACTTGCAAGCAAGCAAAAGTATCCATAGCCAGCATCGGTCCAAGACTCAAACCCCCCCCCACCCACCCAAACACATGCAATAGAAATACTGCTAACCCTAACGAGCCATAAGTTAAGAATAGTGGCAGAGGCTTTCTTTAACTATGCCAAATCCCTCCTTTTCCCACCATGGATTTTCTTCAAATGACTTGCAACCAAAATTACAAATTCTCACAAGTGCTCTAAGACCCCAGAACTCAGTTGCAAAAATCTAGAACACCCCAAAACACATGCAATCCTGCTGTTAGGGCTAACCCTAACGAACCCTAAGTTACAAAAAGTGCCAAAAGGCTTTTCCTTATGGATTTTGTCCACTCCCAACCACTCTATCCGGTATTAGACCTTCCCAGGAATGCCCCAAGACCCGCCAACCCACCCGCCAAAAAGCACAACACCCCCAAACAGCCCAAAAGCAAAATCTCATACTTACAATATTTCTCGGCCTTCGGTCCAAACGCGCAGTGCAGCTAGGCCATAACTCCAGTTTTCCACCACGGATTTCCTGAAAAGCAAATGCAATCAAGATTAGAGTGTCCCAGCAGTGCTCCCAGACCCCAAAACTCACCAAGTCAGCAAAAACACACAAAAAATTCCGCCTCCAATTTGGTCCAAACCACTTTTATCCGGTATTAGAGCTTCCCAGCAATGGCCCCAGAGCCGTCAACCCAGGAGAAAACGAGTAGAAGACCCCCAAACAGCCAAAGAGCAAAAGTACAAAAATGGGGACTTAGTCATTTTTTTGCCAATTTCCCAAATCACTCCGCGCGTGCTCTGCAGCTAGGCCCTAACTCCCCTCTGCCACCATGGATTTGCTTCAAACCTCTTGCAAACTAAAGTATCCATAGCCAGCATTGCTCCCAGACCCCGAAACCCACCCACAAACACCAGGAAGCCCCCCAAACAGGCCCCAGAAAACGCTACATTGAGCAAAATGTCAGAAATAGCAACAAAAAAAATCAGCGTGGATTTTGTTCCAACCACTTCTATCTGGTATTAGACCTTCCCAGGAATGCCCCAAGACCCGCCAAAAAGCACAACACCCCCAAACAGCCCAAAAGCAAAATCTCATACTTACATTATTTCTCGGCCTTCGGTCCAAACGCGGAGTGCAGCTAGGCCATAACTCCAGTTTTCCACCACGGATTTCCTGAAAAGCAAATGCAATCAAGATTAGACTGTCCCAGCAGTGCTCCCAGACCCCAAAACTTACCCACAAACAGCTGGAACCCCCCCAAAGAGCACCTCAAAGGCAAGCAAGTCAGCAAAAACACAAAAAAAATTCTGCCTCCGATTTGGTCCAAACCACTTTTATCCGGTATTAGAGCTTCCCAGCAATGGCCCTAGAGCCGTCAACCAGGAGAAAACGAATAGAAGACCCCCAAACAGCCAAAGAGCAAAAGTACAAAAATGGGGACTTAGTCATTTTTTTGCCAATTTCCCAAATCACTCCGCGCGCGCTCTGCACCTAGGCCCTAACTCCCCTCTGCCACCATGGATTTGCTTCAAACCTCTTGCAAACTAAAGTATCCGTAGCCAGCATTGCTCCCAGACCCCGAAACCCACCCACAAACACCAGGAAGCCCCCCAAACAGGCCTCCGAAAACGCTACGTTGAGCTAAATGTCAGAAATAGCAAAAAATAAATCAGCGTGGATTTTGTCCCGACCACTTCTATCTGGTATTAGACCTTCCCAGGAATGCCCCAAGACCCGCCAACCCACCCGCCAAAAAGCACAACACCCCCAAACAGCCCAAAAGCAAAATCTCGGTCCAAACGCGCAGTGCAGCTAGGCCATAATTCCAGTTTTCCACCACGGATTTCCTGAAAAGCAAATGCAATCAAGATTAGAGTGTCCCAGCAGTGCTCCCAGATCCCAAAACTCACCCACAAACAGCCGGAACCCCCCCAAAGAGCTCCTCAAAGGCAAGCAAGTCAGCAAAAACACAAAATAATTTCCGCCTCCGATTTGGTCCAAACCACTTTTATCCGGTATTGGAGCTTCCCAGCAATGGCCCCAGAGCCGTCAACTCACCCGCAAAGAAGTAGAACACCTCCACAAGTGCTGAGTCTTTCTTCATTGGGAGTAATCCAGCCCTCTGCTTTGATGGAAATAGGAGTCTGGAGGAGGAGGATAGAGGAGCATGTTCTTCTGAACTTGTGAACCTGAGGAATGCAGACTGTGGCACCTTCAAATCAATAAGCAAACAAGTGAAGACAGTTCTGCTGATGGGCTTGTTTTTGTGATTAGGTGATTAAAGTTTGAATAATATTAACTGTGCACAACAAAGAAAGACAGACACACAGGAATGAAAGTGAATAAGGACGAAAAAAAAAGTTATTGATTCATTGTCTCATTTTCAGGGCTCGGTGTTAAGGTCCAGGAATAAGAATAAGGCTTTGTCATCATACTCTGCGAATTCAGGCAGGGTGAGCTCAGTGCCACCTGACAGAGTAGAAATTCCCTCATCTACGTTGCTGTCCACCTCGTCTTCATCCGGCGCGCTTTCTCGTACTCTGTAATCTGGTGGTATGAGGTGCTG
The DNA here is from genome assembly GCF_964263255.1 of Lissotriton vulgaris. Lineage (NCBI taxonomy): Eukaryota > Metazoa > Chordata > Amphibia > Caudata > Salamandridae > Lissotriton > Lissotriton vulgaris. Next base: position 1,067,629,184 of record NC_141696.1, on the reverse strand, counting down.
ATTCATCTTGATCATTGTTAACCTCTCCACATTTTTGGGTGAGAGGGGGCTCTGTTTGGGAGTTACAATGGCACAAGCAGCACTAAAAACACGTTCAGAAGACACGCTTGCGAGTGGGCAAGACAAGTAGTTTAAAGCCAGGTTGGAGAGCTGTGGCCACAATTCTTTTTTCCCATGCCAATACGCCAATGGGTCAGCATTAACATAGACCTCTGTTGAGTCATTCAGATAGTCCTTCACCATCGACTCAAGGTCCTCCTCCAAGGTTCCTCCACTTTGCTTAGCTGTTGCTGTGACCTTTAGAGAACCAAACCCAAGCCGAGCTAGCCAATCCTCTTCAGCCTCCAATGTTTCTGTTGTGTCTGGTGCAGATGATCCGGTTGCCGGTGTCTTTAATGGCTGAGAGGTCACTTGTGCCACAGCCACAGGTGCAGAAGTGGATTGTTTTGACTGGGGATGGCCTGCTGATGCTGATGTACTGCCTTTTCCTTCAATTTTCTGCCGTACTCTTTCAAACCTCTTGGCTGACAAGGCTAGCCAACGTTTGTACTTTGGAACATGTTCATCATCAAAAGGAAAGAATGCTCGGCCTGCCAGCACCTTTTTGTAGCGTGGATCCAGAATAGTAGCACAAATGTAATGCTGGTTTGAGTGGATCATTTTAAGACGTTCATCACCTTGAAGGCGCTCTAATAATTTCTCCGCCAAAACAAAAGGGTCTTTGTTTTTTTCATCTTTTTAAAACACAGAACACACCTCCTTCAGTTGGTGCTCCAGCATGTACAACAATGGGATAGCTTTTCCCAAATTACAGTCCTCCTTGCTGACTGCACGCATGAAGCCCTCAAAAGGACAAAGCATGCGTGTCAGGCTTTTAACTATGTCCCATTGCGCCGCACCCATCCTCAGGTCCTTCTGAGCTGTACCCTGTGTTAAGAAATAGTGATCGAGTACCGTATACTGCTCATATAGACGCTCAAGCATGTAGAAGGTTGAGTTCCAACGTGTTGCCACCTCTTGGATGAGTGCTTTCACTGGCATTCGACGTTCATGTAGCAGGCTCCTCAGATGCTTCCGGGCCTTAAAAGAATGGCTGAAATGGTTGCACATTTTTCGGCAGGTCTCCACTACCTCGTACGCTGGACTGTCTTTATCACTCAAGAATTTTTTGACAACCAGGTTTATACAGTGCGCCAAACACGGCACTCTGAAATACTGACCCAGCTCCATGGCCTTAACTACATTGGCGCCATTATCCGTGGAAACATAACCGATCTGGTGTTTTTTTGGGGACAGCCAGTCAAGGACCTTTGTGTTAAACTCATCCAAAATGTTTTGTGCTGTGTGACGTTTCTCCAAACCAAACATGGCTAGTGTTGCATGTTTCCGAGCAGCTTTAAAAACTTGGTCCGGGTCAACACCTGCTTTTAGCTTTGCTTTAACCTCTGAAAAAGAGACCCAGTGTGCAGTGATGCACATGTAATCAGCGCCTGCGCCACTGGTCCACATGTCTGTTGTCAGATGTATAGTGTGAACAGCACTCTTCTGCAAAGCTGCCCCAATCACCTCCAGCATATCTTCATGTAGTGCTGGAACCGCAACTCTGGCATAATAGAACCGGCTAGGAACCTTCCATTTAGGGCAGAGCGCTGCCACTAATTCTAGAAAACCAACCCCTTCTACAAAAGAAAAAGGGAGAAGGTCCAGAGCTTGCATTTTAGCCAGCTTAGTGTTATACAGACGCGTCAGTGGGTGGTTGCGTTCATATTGCGCTTCTGTAAACAACATCTTTTTAATGTTGCCCTGGACCAAGCATTTACGGGATGATGATGATATCTTCGACCCAGTTACGCTCGCTGATGAACTTTTTTGCATTGGTGTTTCACTCTCTCCCACACTCTTAGTGTGGCTCACAATGGGTGTGCTGCTGACAGGGGTACTGGGTGTAAGTGAAGTGTTTGACACGTCTTCTTCCTCCTCGTCATCATCAGATGAAATAGCATTACGTGCAATTCAGGCTTCCTTGATCGCCTATAAGTGCGCAAACCATTTGACAGCGTGCTTTCTTTCAAGATGACCTCTCTGGCCTCCGGTACCATAGTTGGAACCAAACTTACCACGACTAACTGCCAACTTACAAATGCTACAAATGGCAAAGTTTTCCTTTTTTGGGCAAACACTAAAGAAGTCCCAAACTGCGGACTTGAAATGTCTTTGGGGGCTGGAGGAGGCGGCGATACTGGTGGTGGTGGTCCTGCTGCTAATGCCATATGAAGTGGAGGATGTGGATTGCCGAACTTTAGTACGTTTTGCACTTTCACCACCGCTAATTGAGGTCGAGGTGGATGGAGGTCCCTTCTGGCGACTAAGAAATATGGAAGCGGTAGGTGTTGGTGTACTAGTTAACTCCAATGATTGTGGTGTTTCTTCCATTGCCTCCTCGTCGACAACATCATCACGCTCAGCAGCTTCTCGGGTTAGGGTCAAAATGTCTTTTTGCTGCATGCCCGCTGGGGCTGCAGTGACCTTTATGATGACTGCGTCATTGTGGTTAGAGTCTTCATCAGCAGGTGTATCCGCCACTTCTTGTTGAGCCTCATCACACTCCATAACTATGAGTTTTTTGACGACCTTCCTTTTATGCTTAAGTACCTTTGTCAGATCATGGTGTGCCTCACTCTCAGACGGCAGTGGTGCTGGTTCCCAATTGGGATCCGTATCATCAGAAGGAGGTGGGCTTGAAGAAAATGTACACACCAACCTTGATCTTTTCCTTGCTAGGGATGTGGAAGACAATGAATGATCATCAGGAGGAATGGCTTCCAATGATACCTCGGCTTGATTGTCGATTTCCTGATGTGCCCCTACTTCGGGAGGAACAACTATTGTGGGCACTTGTGACCCTCCATGCACCTCTGCTTGCGCATCTCCTTGCACTGCCTCTCCTTCCACATGTACTTGGGCTTGTACTTGCACATGTGGTTGATGTTGCGGCTGTGGTTGTTCAACACTTGTCAGATGAGTTACAACAACCTGTGTTGATTCAAGGACATTGCTGCTACTTTCTTGCGATGAGCCAACATCACTGGTCGATGGTGATTGAAGAAGTACACTGACTGCCTCTGCAGAACTCAAGGGCTTGGACTTAAGTTGGCGTGGTGGTGGTGGTGGAGGCACTGAGCCCAATGGAGCGGGGGTGCTGCTCCTAGCTTGGTCCCCAGCAGATCACGCTGCTGCTGCTGCAGGCGTACTTTTTTTTTTACTCCAAAAAAACGCGGTGGCCGGCACACCAGCCTCCTTGGTAACTTGCTTCTTCTGCTCCTTACTGGCAACTTTCTTGCTAGAGGAGCTACGGAGAACTTTTTTTGGGGCCATCTTCTTCAGAGCAGGTCAGAACAGCAGGCCGCAGTTGCACGAGTTGCAGAGTTGTCTGTGGCCAGATGTGACGTCGCGTGACGTTATGCTGCACTCACACACCGCTGCAGGACTTCTTCCTGGCACTGGTGGTTCTCTTGAGTCTTGTGCACCTAAAAGCAATGGAAGACAGAAGAACATCAGTTCAGTTATACACCCCAAAAAAATCGGAAAAAAACAGAAAAATCAGCACAATCCCATGTCTCCATGATGTTTAAATTCAAGACACCCCACAGAAAGATTAGGCCCATGCAACACTCACTAGTCACTACCCCTGGTGAAAAGGCCACAACAACAGGCCAAAAAAACGAAAATCACAGAAAAATCAGCACAATCCCAAGCCATCCAGCCCCTCCATGATGTTTAAATTCAAGACAACCCACAGAAAGACTAGGCCCATGCAACACTCACTACCCCTGGGCATAAAGGTTGAAAGCTAGGCAAAATGGTTGCAGGCCTAACAACACTGCCTGCATTCAAAATGGCCCCCTCCCTCCCAGCACATGGCCAGGGCCTGTAGCAGCACTCAAAATGGCCCCCACCCACATGGCCTGTCCCCATGAACACCCCAAAAAAACGAAAATCACAGAAAAATCAGCACAATCCCAAGCCATCCAGCCCCTCCATGATGTTTAAATTCAAGTCAACCCACAGAAAGACTAGGCCCATGCAACACTCACTACCCCTGGGCATAAAGGTTGAAAACTAGGCAAAATGGTTGCAGGCCTAACAACACTGCCTGTATTCAAAATGGCCCCCTCCCTCCCAGCACATGGCCAGGGCCTGTAGCAGCACTCAAAATGCCCCCCACCCACATGGCCTGTCCCCATGAACACCCCAAAAAAACGAAATCACAGAAAAATCAGCACAATCCCAAGCCATTCAGCCCCTCCATGATGTTTAAATTCAATACAACCCACAGAAAGACTAGGCCCATGCAACACTCACTACTCCTGGTGAAAAGGTCACAACAGGCCACAAAAACGAAAATCAAAGAAAAATCAGCACAATCCCAAGCCATCCAGCCCCTCCATGATGTTTAAATTCAAAACACCCCACAGAAAGACTCAGTGCACCCACCACTGAATGCCCCTGGGCAAAAGGCCCCAAAACAGCCCAAAAATCGAAAATTCCAAAATTGTAGTTGCAGCAACTGTAATGCCCCAAACAAAACTTACTTGTGAAATTTCTAATCCAAAAGTGATCCAAAAAAAGTCAAAAAGGCCTCAAATCCAAATATCCAGCAGCATCCACAAAAAGTAATCCTTCCAGCTCCAGATCCAAATGAAAAGTGACCAGGAGATGGACAAAGCACTGGGAGGAGCCTGCTGGACAGGAACAGGAAGTTGAAGACTGTGGGGCACTTCCTTCCTCCCGCCCCCCCCTCCCCAAAATGGACTCCTCGCAAAAAAAGTGCAGGCAAATGTCAACCTGAGGAGTTATTCAGATAAAAATCATAATTTCCAGAAGGTTTATGCTGCTTGCTGGTGGAGTTCTTGTGCAGAATTGCAAATTTTGTATTTTTGCGAGTGAGAGATTGTTTCTGCTCGTCGCATCTACAAGCTCGCAATTGCGAAGTCCCGCGATACGTGATCATGGCGTACTCGCGTTGACAAACTCTTGCTGTGCAAGTTGACAAGCCGCGATGACGAAATTGCTCTCGCCAAATTCCCGCGGGATCCCTCAGCAAGATCCAAAATGGCGCAGCACTCGCAAAATACCGAGAGAAACAACTCGGCAAACGCTAAATGACGGTAAGTAAACGCCGCGCGCCGCAAAATTGTATCACCAAGAAAAAAAATCTGCTGCGTGCGAATTTGCGGATTTTCGGTAAATTTGCGAGCGTTCTCGGATTGCGAATTTACCGAAAATCCGCAAAATCCGCGAGCGGAACGGATTTTCCGCCCATGCTTAGTTCGGTGACATAAACATTGAACAACAGTGGGCTCAACGAACTTCCCTGTGGAACATCACAAGGCAGCACATAAGGCTCCGAGTTGAACCCGTCGAGCGACACCGTTGATCTACTCTCCTCCAAAAAGGAAGCCAGCAAGGCCTATGCCTTACCATCCACACCTAAAGATTTTAAACGGTGATCGATTCTATGGTGCTGCCTATATTTCTGTTTGTGTACCGATAATCCTTGTGCATATTTTACAGGTTAGGGAATTATAGGCATTGGTGAGCCTTTTTATGGGTGTATCCAAATTCTCACTTAGTAAAGCAGCACTTCAGAGCCCCTCACCAGAACAGGAGAAGGGCGAGGCAGGCCCACAAACCCCTGGAGAACACTAGGGACACCAAGCAGGAAGGTAGGCAGCAGGCCAGCATATCAGGACTCCTGAGGAAAGTGGCAGTCCTCCTTGTGACCTAGTATGCCACAGGTCAGCATAATCAGCAATCAAGTCCAATGGTGGCTCCTCCTGACAGCACAACAGTCCCTTCTGGTGCAGCATGTAAAGCCAACAGCATCTGGTTACAAATCCCACTCAGTGTCTATACCCACGAAGTCACAGCCCCTGTACCTATACCCACAAAGTATTTGTTCTAGAAGCCACTTCGAACAACTTTAGAAGTGCACAACACCCCCATTAAATTCCCAGCCCTGGCTACATACACACTAGAGCGGGGCAGAGACAGCATTGTGAAAGGCAGATACATCTCTGTTCAGGTGCAGGTAACAACTTCTCCCACCACTCTAAATGCAGACAAGGGATATTCTGGCCAGCTATGAGTGACCCAGGAAACGCAGGACACACCCCAACCCCCCTTGTAACTGCCTACAGTGAATGCATATCCCAAGCTATAGGCAGGCTTGTAGTGTAGTTCCTATATTCCCAATAGGCTCTCTGCAATAATATATCCTATAGATATGACACAGAACTTAGATCAGTAGGTCTCTATCGAATATACTAAACTTAATTGTGACTGCCAGCTAGCTCAGAGATCACTAGAAACGTTCTCAAATTCACAAAAAGGGATTCGCTTCTGACAACAGCATAAACATGGCAACTTTGTTTCTCTAGGACTGGAATAACTATCTTCAGAGTCATAGAAACAATAGATAAGTACTTCACTCAGTAAATTGTGCATGCTTCGTTTCTTCAGAGTTTGCAGAGAAATAGTGAGACAGGCGTTTTCAATAAAATATTTATTGAACAGTCTTCTTTCTCATGCAAGAGAGGTGAACTGCTACAATCGTTAGACAGAATGCAAAGTATAATGCGTACAGCGAGAATAGTATTATAAATTAATACTATAATAGCATTGTATGGTTTCTAAGCCATATAAAAATACATAAATAAGTAACACAGACTAAAATACTCAACTGGTGCTTCTAAAATACGCCTACCCCAATGTACCTAACCTAGGTCTAGTACGAGGGAAGAAGTAAGTATGGTCTTTAGCATAGGTTTAGTTTTTGCCAAGAATCTACCAAAGGTTTCTCTAGGTTCTAATTAGCTCCATACCTTAGAATGAAGGAGGTCTGGTATCTCTGTCTCAGGACTCGATTTTCCAACACCCCGCAAGGGGAGTCAGAAACACTGCAGCTGGATTTCTCAGCAGAGGAGGTCAGCTTCCTGATCAGTGCGTCAGCTGGAGGGTCGGCTTCCTTCGGCACTTTCTGTAGCGAGCTGCGTCTGGCAAGTAGGTCATCGAACTGTTCCGAACCACCGTGCTTTGCCATAGCAAGTGAAGGTATATTTATACCTTGGAGGTGTTTAGGAATGCCATGTTTGACATAAAGTCGGCCATATGAACATCATAAATGAACCCCTCAGGAATAGATGTTCATTGTTAAACTAACCGAGTTCTTTGAGAAATCAATATTCAAGCAAGGGGAAGTCCCTAACGGCTTAAGCTGGTTTTCCAAGAAATCGTTGTGACGTTTGGTGAATGGATGGAAGTAGCCATGCCTGTATTTGGGTTGCATGGGCTATGCCTAAATAAGGGCTTGCTTTCTTTGCCTATATAAGGGCAACGTGAATTGTACCTATATAAGGGCATGAATCGCGAAAATCCATTCGGAATCTAAAATGCCATACAACACCCACTCCACTTTCCTATGTACGACTTCTATTAAGTACTAAGTTTTAAACATGTATAAACGTATCTAATAAGCTATCTATAAAACAAGTGTTTAAAACCCGCCCAAAACACATAAAAAGGCATTGGTACTGGTTGTACACAAAAGCACATTGGTGCTGTATGCGTTCAAAGCAATGTTTAATTTAAAGCAAATAGGTGACATTCGAAAATGCTGTCTGAATGAATCATGAAAATACATTTATGAAATGGCTTGTAAATATAGAAGAAATAAAAACGAAACCATTTCATGTCATATTACATATAACTGTTGGTATGAGGATAAGGTCAAATATTGTCTGGTAGTTTTTCAAAGAATTCTAGTTCTCTATGAATAGTTCTACCTTAAGCAGATTACTTTGTACCAAAAAATGAAAAATACAAATTTGGAAACATTAATATTCATAGAAAAAAGAGTTCCAAAGTTAGAACTTTGTTTTGAAAAATGAAGGTTGAATTCAGAGTCTCTCAGAACACTGTGTGCCAAATCAAAAGTCTGTGTTATTGTTTGGAGAAAACATCAAATCTTCTAAGTCTTTAAAGAATTCGTCTACCATTGTAGGTGAAAGTTGGATTACCTCGTTAAGAAGATCAACACAGATAGACGTGAAGCATTGCCATCAGCATTGGTCGCATTAGCAATGTTCATAAGGGATGGTGCCTGTGTGCCTGTTTCCTCTCGTACCTCACCGTCAGCAATTTGCGTCTGTGAGATCTCAATGAATGCCATCATCAGGATTGGTAGTCGTTGGGAACAACAGAGTGCATGGGCTGTTACTGGTTCAAGCAAAGTATCAACATCATTGGCATGACTGATGGGAGTGTCAGACATGAGTCTAGCACGCATTCTTCTCTGCATAGCAGGCAGCGCAGAACAGGTAAGATGCAATCTTGCCAAATTATTCTGAATGATAGAAACCATGTGGTATTTAATACTCTTAGACGAGGTAGTCCCAAAATTTGGACGATGCACTCACAACACTTCATGCCCAGTAGAGTTGTCTTCATGGCGAACTGGGTGTCGCTTGTGGATTGACTTGCCATATCGCAGCAGTAGGAGCAAAAATAGTATCCCTGCAGCGAGAGGCAATCCGCCAAACACGGAGTGCACGAAGTTTGGAAATATTCCTAGGACTGCTTCAAAAGGTGTTAACAGTCCAGAAAATACTGTCTTAAATACATGTACAATACCACTCGTATCAAACATGTTTAAGATACGACTTAACATTTCTGAGAAATGTATAGGGCAATTTGTAGTTAAGAGGGCATGTAACTCCGCAGAAGTCCTTGCGACTTGCAGATCATAGGTTTCTTTGGCCGAGGTCCGTGGCAGAGTTTTTTTATAAAAGAAAGGCTTTCATTCTGCTTAAAGTATCAATTTGTATAGAAGAGATGTTCAGTGAAGGCCATAACTGCGACTCCCGTTCTGTCTTGGTTTTTGGAAACAATACACAGTCACTAGATAGGGTAAACCTGGCAACATGCCACAGCAGCTGTGATCGTTCAACATAATGTAACTTCCATTTGAAAGTTTTCCAAAAAGTGGATCAATCACCGCAGCCGGAGAACCTTGCAGGTGGCAGAATAAGTTGTTAGAGGAACCATCGCAGGCCCTGTGTAAATTAATATCCTGGCAAAGGAGAGAATCGCTTAGTACATTTTCAAAATTTTTACCACTAAGAAACATCTCCCTTCCCCCACTCCAACATTTGTGTGTGTATGGTAATTCCCAGGATGTCTTGATGTATTCTTTAACCAACCTTTCATATGTGCCTGCTGGTAAATACTGAAAATGGAAAATTGTAACAGGCAAAGTGATTGTTCGATGTATAATCCATTCTGTGGCTGGCTGGCTTTTCAGTGACAGTAAATGACAACCTTTCCCCTCTGTGCCAGTTTAATCTGTTTATCAGTGAGATTGATTTCTGTAAACAGTGACGTTGTATTGATAAAAACGCCAAGGCACATAGCCTCAATGTAGGTTTTGTAACGTCCAGCCTAATAGCATGATAGATTGTAATTGGGACTGACCATGTTGCAACATGACCAAGTCCTGTTCCATGATGTCTATGGCAGAGGATACTATGTTGTCCAAAGAATATATCCCGGATGACAGAGTCGTTAACCCATTGTCAGCTACAGAGAGAGTTTTCTCTAAATTAATACGGGCAGTTTTTCGTATTCTTTCTGTAGTCTCTGCTTGAGTAATCTTCAATGCTTCATTTTAAGCAGCATAGATACTGGCATATATAAAACGTTTATGACGCAGTGTTCTTGGTCCTAGCATGAATTCCCTAAGATCAGCGCCATCTTTAAGTAAAGATAAGTGTTGTTTTACATCCTTTAGTGTAGATCTATGTAGCCAATCAAGGCACAGTTTCCCTACACTGTATGTTGTTACTATTCCTGGATGCTATCTCTGAACATATCTTGGATCTGGCCTAGTGAATGTGAGGGCCAGATTAACCGTTTTTTCCATTTTTTCCAATCTGGATCTTTTCTGTTGTGATGCAAAATAGTGTGTATGTCGACCTCCCCCTCTGAAGTGTTATCACTAACAGGTGTAAGTGTAGGTATGGACGGATTGTTTAGGTCTTTTATCTTGGCTAACCCAAGACAAGATGTCTGTTGGACAGTGTCATTCAAAAACATAATTTGCTCTGGGATAATGCATGCTCTAAATAACGCTTCTATCCCCTGCACTTGCCAATCTTTTGTGCCCCAGACAGTTTTTGTCTCAATGTTGTCTTTTCAAAAGTCGAAACCTAGTGAAGACAGCTAAGCATAAAAGGCTGCAGAAAAAATTTGCTTGGTATTTGTCAACATACTTTTCATTCCTGTCTTATTAACATTTTTAAAGTAAAATGATTCTGGATTGGAAATATTAAAACCTGAAAAGCATGGAAATTTTCGCAACATTTTTTTCAGCTACCCTTTGGTGGCGTAGGACAATGTTCCCATTGGTTATACATCAATATATTTCTAGGGTTTGCAGATTTGTGCAAGAAATAATGACCATAGTGATTATAACAATACATTTGTTAATAATCTTCTACGTATTCATGATTTGTAAATACAGCAGACATTTCTAAGTCTGACATCATATTATTAACAGTCTCGAAGTCCCAATCATCAGAAAAGGTACTAGATGAAACAAAGTCATTCGAGGAAATCTTGAACTGGTTTGGAATCTTCAACAGCTCCGCAGGGCCAAATATGTCATAGTCAGTTCTGTCCCAAGCTATACCCCCAGGTATAGGAACGGCTGTGATGTTCACTGATGACAAGTCTCTTTGTTCAGGATGAGACGATTTGTGTGGCTTGAGGAGTAAGTTGATGTTCTTACTTGCTGTGACCTTTTTTCCATATCTTCCATTTATCAGCATTCCCAAAGTTATTACCAGAGTCAACCAAAGTAGAAGAAAAAGCACACCCAACACAATCTAAAGTTCAATCCATGGTGAAACGAGATAAGTCTTTTCCAGGTGAAGAAAAAGGTCTGTTGCTTGTTCTTTGAAAGTTCTTTTAGCTGGCGTTGTTTCAGGTTCGCTGGGATCTTCGGAAAACGTTTCAAAGTTAATGAAATAGCCAGAGGCAGTTCTGTCAATTGTTGGGATTGCATCAGGATTCGTTGAAATCGCTGAAACCACTTGATACGTTCATGTAGTCTGATGCTACTTCATTGTAGACAGGCTTTTCTTGGCAAACTGTTATTTGGGTCTCAAGAGGTACAAGTTCCATAGCTTTGTTGCATAGACCTTCATTTCACACTGCAGATTCTTCAAAGGTGATGAGGCTCTCAGTTAGAACCTCTTGGATAGTAGCCAGATTAGGTCGTCTGCTACATCGGCGGAGTCCACTTGGCCTACTGCTTATGATCGGCCACATGATGTGGTTTGACCAGGTCGATGGACACCAACCTGTTCTACTTTTTACCTGCAAGGGGCGGCAGTAATACTGTTCTTGATCCATGGATTGCCTGGACAGGTACTGGTTGTCTGTAAGAAGGCCCAATTCCTTTTGTCCTTGATCTTCTCTCTGACTAGATCCCCAAGCTTAGGAATCCAGACAGGCCTTGCTGGGATGGTCAGTTTCTCTTCAGTGGTGGTAGGCTTCAGGAACACGTTACTTTGTTTTGTTCTTATTTCATTTAAACCCAGTAAAACAGCCAAATGGTCTTTGATATCAAAGGGTTCTTGGTCTATCACTGAAGTCTGACAATCGAGGTCCGATAATAACATTCTGGGCCCAAAAAGAACTTCATATGAAGTGATACCCCCTAGAGAACTTCTTGGCAGATTGTTAAGACTACGTTGGACACTTATTAGATTAGTTTCCAAATAAGGGTCAAAAACGTATTCAACGTCTGTTGCAGCAAGAGAATTAACCCATTGTATCCATCTCGGATGCAAAGCTTTATCATTAGGAATGCTCGCTTTTGTCACTGCCTCCAAGGCAGTTACAGATGTAACGACCATAATGCATTTACCCAGTGCGAGGGCTCTCTCTTTTGCTACTGCAGTTTGAACCGCTGTCATAATTTTTTCTTTTGGAGTGAATTTCATTTCTGTTTGTGTGTACAAATGTGATTTGTAAGCTATTGGTACTTTTTCACCTTGGTTAAAAGTTAAGTACGTGAATCCGCATTGTCCTGGAATGATTCGGATCACTAAGATGCGTACGTTTACGTGTGTTTGCAAATGTTTCGTTGCTAACATATCTCTTTGTAATGAACACAAAATTTCTGTGTGTTTTTGTGTCCAATTAACTGTTTTGAAATCAGGTTTGATTAATTTGTAGATAGATTTAACCCTTTCTGCATAATCTAGAATGTATGCTCTTCCGAAATTCAAGAATCCTAGAATCGACTAGGTTTTTCAGCGTTTTTGGAGGTTGGAGCAGCGCACTTTTCTCTAGAAAGTTTTCTGCAAGGCTTTTGCCTTCACTTGAAAGTTCATATCCTAGAAAGAGGACGTTTAAATGGGCAATTCTAGATTTTTTTAATTGAATTTGTACCATTCCGAGGCGAATCTCAATATAATTGTATTCACCCTATTCAAGTGCCTTTCCAAGTCATCATCTGTCAGATAGATGTCATCGACATATGATAATACTTCATCATCATAGGTTTGTAGTAACTCTGTTACCCTTGCTGAGAGTAACCCAGGACTATTCTTGAATCCCTGTGGAAGACAACAGAAGTGATGCTGTGTCCCAAAAATTGAGAAAGCGGTCAAGTACCTACTTTCTGGTGCAATGTTTTGACAGAAAAAACTGTTAGAAATATCTAATGTGGTTTTATACTTTTTACGCACAATGTTATTCATTAATGCTGCACTGTGTGCATTTTGTACTGCGAAAGTTTTGCAACAAGAGTTTAGATATCTGTAATCCAATACTAGACGATACGTATTGTCTGGTTTGGAGACAGGAAACAAAGGATTGTTCATTGACGAGGTGCATGTTTCAATCACCCTTTGGTATTCAAGTTGATCTAATATCTCACTGAACTGTTTTTTAGCTTCTTGCTTAACTGGGTACTACCTTTGTGTAGTTGGTTGATTTTTCAACTGGACTTTATGGTGAGGAGAATTCTCATCCCATCCTACATGATTTTTATATAATGCAGGAGCTTGGGCCACTGCCCATTTCTTGGCATAAGTATATATTAAATGAATTGAAATGTGATTAGAGAAAGCTGGCATAATGATGTCTTCACCTACCTGGCAAATTGTGGGGGCCAGTCTTGTTCAGCTAGAAGAATGTCATAACCCTTAGAGAGTTGCTCCCAAAAGAGTGCTCTCACTTTTCTTGGTATGTCCCCCTCCAGCCGGAGTGTTATTTCATATAACTTATGTGGACAACTAACCCTGATATCTGCAGTTTCAACTTGAATTAATCAATTCAAGTCCACTGTCTCCAGATGATCCTTCAAGTTCTTGTGAGCTTGACTTCTGCTGCGCTGTCCAACATTGTCTGAGCCCATTCCCCGTTCTTAAGTTGGGTCCTCAAGATCCTCGGCATGTCTGATTTTTAGACCTGCTACCTTCTTTTTGGTGAATTGAGGTCTCTTGTTTTTCTGAACGGGTTGATCGCCTTTGGACTTCACGCGTTCTTCCTTGTTTTCTGACCGTCCTCTTCTTTTGGATTTCTGTGACGAAGTCTGAAAGGTACGAGACGAACGTCTATCAGTATCTTGATATCCATCAGGTTTTATCAAATTATCCCTGTTCCTGGGGTTATACCTCCTTTCAGAGGGCTCCTTTTGTGGAGACCTGCCTCTGGATTGAGAACGCTTCTCTTTAGAAGTTTGTTTGCTATTTTCCCACTTCTTTTTAATAGGAGTAGGAGTGTTTTTATTAAAGACCTTTTCAGGACTTTCTGACAGTTGGGGTTTAACTGGTTCCCACCCAAGCTGTCTCTGCCTAATTCTTCATAGGATTTTTCAATTATTCTGGCCAGTTCTTGTGGTTGCTCAGTTACATCAAATTCCCTTAACATTTGGCGGATCGCCACAGATGCTGCTTCACCTTTAATATTGGCTAATATTATTGTTGAGACCTGTTTGAAATCTGTCAGTAATTTCATACCTAGATTTAAAGCAGGCTCTGCCCCGTATTCATTTTGAATCTGTTTCAGGACATCTGGTATTACTGCCATAGACGGAACACTGAGTGTTTTAGTGTAAATAGCAGCAAAGACTGTACCCTAAGAGTCGCAGTTCACCAGATATGGTGCGATGTCCATTGGCAAACAGATTGTTAAAATTCTGCGTTTCTCAGGAGGGGTAGTATTAGGAAATACTGCCTCGATTTGAGTAATTTTTGAAGCTATCCAGAGTGGAATTTGTTCCTGTTTTGCGGGTAATTTACCAACAACCGAATGTAGAGTCTGTGGTGTAATTTTATTTGTGTTCCCCTGGTTGGGGGGATGCTGTGGAATCATTATTGCAGGTTGAACTGTAAGAGTCCGCATGACATATTGAACCAATTGTCTATAGATTTTGATTAGGTCTTTGAGTTGAGCTTGTAGTTCCACATCGGTCATTTCATTAATTTCAGGATGTGGAGTATAGCTGGCTTAAACTGGCTATATTGCTCCTGGTCTACCTAGTGGACCGAGCCTGGTAATGTGATTTATATGTTTTAGGGTGCCTTTAAACCAGAGTGCATGCTCCTGGTAATTTAGTGGAATTTCAATATCCTCGAAAGGAATGTATTTCGTTGGTCATTCATCTTCTTTGTAGAAGTGAAACACATGTGTTACTTGATTTGCTTCAGGGAAGACTATCCATAAATAGACTACCTCTGTCTGGTGATATTCATGTGCCTCAATCACAAAAACTACCCTACCACCTCTTGGTGTTGGCCATTTTGTATAAGTTTTATAGTCATGGCTTTCCTTAAATTTAGAGGTATGCTTATAGCATCATCATCGGTTTCTTGGAAACTTGTTATGGTAAAAGCTGCATCGGCTGGATCAGCCGCAGTTCCACTGGCCCCGGGAAGTACTTCGTCAGCCATTTTGTTGACTGAAAGTTTGCAAAGCAGGTTTCAAGGAAACAAAGATAAGGTGCACAATATTTTGGAAAACTGTATTCTTCAACGTTGAACAAACAAAAAACTAATACACAGGATTTTCGTCCTACTCACCTATGGCGGATATTATCCCTTTACCCACTCCAGATGTCTATTGGAGTATTACGGAAAAAGGGGTCTCTGAGAAAAGCACGACTGAGTTACTTTAGTATTTAGCTTGAAGATAGTGCCTTACCAAACGTTGGGCGCCATGTAGTGTAGTTCCTATATTCCCAATAGGCTCTGCACATTGGAATAATATATCCTATAGATATTACATAGAATTTAGGTCAGTATGCCTCTATCGAATATACTGAACTTAATTATGAGTACCAACTAGCTCAGAGATGACTAGAAACTTTCTCAAATTCACACGAAGGGATTAGTTTCTGACAACCACATAAACATAACAACTTTGTTTCCCTAGGACTGGAATAACTATCTTCAGAGTTGTAATAACAATAGATAAGTATTTCACTCAGTCGATCGTGCATGCTTTGTTTCTACAGAGTTTGCAGAGAAATAGTGAGGCAGGCGTTTTCAATAAAAGGTTTATTGAACAGTCTTCTTTCTCATTCAAGAGAGGTGAACTGCTACAATCGTTAGACAGAATGCAAAGTATAATGTGTACAGCGAGAATAGTATTATAAAATAATACTGTAATATCATTGTATGGTTTTTAAGCCATATAAAAATACATACATAAATAACACAAACTAAAATACTCAACTGGTGCTTCTAAAATATGGCTACCTGAAATGTACCTAACCTAGGTCTAGTATGAGGGAAGAAGTAAGTATGGTCTTTAGCATAGGTTTAGTTTTTGCCAAGAATCTACCAAAGGTTTCTCTAGGTTCTAATCAGCTCCATACCTTAGAATGAAAGAGGTCTTGTATCGCTGTCTCGGGACTCGATTTCCCAACACCCGCAAGGGGAGTCAGAAACACTGGAGCTGGATTTCTCAGCTTCCTTATCAGTGCGTCAGCGGGAGGGTTGGATTCCTTCGGCACTTGCTGTAGCGACCTGCATCTGGCAAGTAGGTTGTTGAACAGCTCTGAACCACCGTGTTTTGCCATAGCAAGTGAAGGTATATTTATACCTGTAAGGTGTTTAGGAATGCCATGTTTGACGTAAAGTTGGGCATATGATCATCATGAATGAACCCCTAAGGAATAGATGTTCTTTGAAAAACTAACTGAGTTCTTGAAGAAATTAATATTCAAGCAAGGGGAAGTCCCTAACGCTTAAGCTGGTTTTCCGAGAAATCGTTGTGGCGTTTAGTGAACGGATGAAAGTAGCCATGCCTGTATTTGGGTTGCATGGGCTATGCCTAAATAAGGGCTTGATTTCTATGCCTATGTAAGGACAACGTGAATTATACCTATATAAGGGCATGAATTTGGAAAATCCATTCGGAATCTAAAACGCCATACAACAGGCTAAACCAGATGTTGATTACACAACCAGGCAGGGCACAAATAGCCATAAGCACACAAAAATTCCCACTTCTAAAATTGGCATTTCTAAAATAGTAATAACAAATCTGCTTTCACCAATGAGCAGGATTTATCACTACTGTTCCAAACATACCAAACATGGCCACGCTACCCCTTTAATATCAGAAATTACTACTGAAACACATATCAGGGAATTCTTAATGCCATACCTATGAGAGAAGCAGACTCACAGCAGTGAAAAATCAAATGGCTATTTGTCACTACCAGGATATGCCACACAACAAAGGCACATGTTCTACCTTTTACCTACACAGCACCCTGCCTTTAGGGCTACCTATGACCTACCTTAGGGGTGACCTATATGTCGTAAAAGGGGAGTTTCAGACGTGGCGAACATTTTAAGTGCCACATCACTGTGGCAATAAACTGTGCATGCAGGCCCTGCAGAAACAGTGGCCTGAGACAGGTTTGAAAGGCTACTTCTGTGAGTGGTGCAAGCATTTAATTTATAGGCAGTGGGTATATAGGATACCACTGTACAACGGACTTACAGGTAAATTAAATAGGCCAAACAGGTGCTTTCACCAATGAGCAGGATTTATCACTACTGTTCCAAACATACCAAACATGGCCACGCTACCCCTTTAATATCAGAAATTACTACTGAAACACATATCAGGGAATTCTTAATGCCATACCTATGAGAGAAGCAGACTCACAGCAGTGAAAAATCAAATGGCTATTTGTCACTACCAGGATATGCCACACAACAAAGGCACATGTTCTACCTTTTACCTACACAGCACCCTGCCTTTAGGGCTACCTATGACCTACCTTAGGGGTGACCTATATGCCGTAAAAGGGGAGTTTCAGACGTGGCGAACATTTTAAGTGCCACATCACTGTGGCAATAAACTGCGCATGCAGGCCCTGCAGAAACAGTGGCCTGAGACAGGTTTGAAAGGCTACTTCTGTGAGTGGTGCAAGCATTTAATTTATAGGCAGTGGGTATATAGGATACCACCGTACAACGGACTTACAGGTAAATTAAATAGGCCAAACAGGTGTAGATAAATCTTACCAAGTTTACAAGAGAGAGCACATCCACTTTAGTAATGATCAGGAGTGGTAAATTACCCAGAGTCATAAAACCAACAAAACGGATCAGAACAAATACAGGAGGAAGGCATAACGTTCTGGAATAACCATTCTTTAACCACCATGCCGGGGTTGCAATGCAGAACTCCTTTTGACTGTCCTATTATATCGTTTTGCCTCTCTGTTGGCTCTTTTTTGGAGGGATGTAAAGGGGATCCATCGCCCATTTTAAATTCCTTTTCGAGGCCATGCATAGCTAGTACGTTTCTTTCAAATTTAGGCACTGCAACTTTGGCCTGTTAATCCCGAAGACCTCTACTCCTGGAAACTTTAAGTGTTCATCAATGATGACCTCTATTTGGTCTTGGCACACAGAGCTGATTTGTTTCTAGGGAGTTAGAACTATGTCTATTCAATTATGCTGCACTGGAATGTCCAGGCTCTAGTGGACTGGTACTTCGGACACTACTTTATGGTGACTTTCATCATGGTGTTTCTTCTTAGAAACAACACCATCCCTTGGAGTTTACCTTTTGTTTTGCCTATTTCCTGATATCCATTAAGCAACAACCAGACCTTCCATAGCCGTAGTTCTTAAGTGTTCTACAGTCTGATTGAATACTATTTCTGTCTATGGCCTAGTGAACGGATGCATTGAGGTCCCAAGCATTTGATGGGGAAGCACCCCCTTCTGTAGTGGGAGCCTTCGCACTGCTCTATTGGGAGGACATGACCTGTTAGAACTGCTCTTAATCCCAGTCGTCATTGTACAGTGAGGCTTTTATGCTGTACAATGATGCAGAGTAACCGACAACAGCTGCTGGGATAACATCTGGCTCTCTTGCAAGATTGAGTTTTTATTTCAAGGATTCACCATTCCTGGCATCTGACACGAGTGCGTATGTACGTAGAGGTATGTTGATGTGCATGTCTTGAGGTCATAGCAACCCCTGTTGATAGCCTTCCATGGAGAATTAAATGCTGAAACTAACTGTGTTCATGTTGTAGTTTTTTAGGCCAATTAATAATTAATAAAAGATAATGGATAAAATACATATAGTAATGTAACATTTGCTGAGAAACAAGTTTACAATACTACAGATACATACAGCCAATAATTATTAGAAGACTGGCAGAACTTGCCTTTTACAGAATGCAAAACATAACCTATATCTATCCAGCAATATTTTCTCTGTATAGATATTTATCTATGTCAATATTAATCATTTGTAAGACCGTATCCCACCATACCACAGAATAACACAAACAACCGAAAATGAAAAGAGAAAGGAAAGAAATTAGAAAGAAAAAAAGGTTTTCCTGTTTAGCAACCCAAATCACATATTGCTTTTGAAATTACACCACAATCTTTCACATATTATTATGATTTTAAGAACAGTTCTCTATCAACAGACAGAGTAAAACACTTGTCTGAGATGCATCTTCTAGTTGTGCACAGCAGAATTATGAACAAATGACTTTAGGAAGAGATGTGAAAGAGTGTTCTTGGTCCCTGTGGTACCGTGGTATTGGAAAAAAGAAAAAGGATCTGGTCATAAACCAGACCCTGTTGCCAACTGCCATTGTGCAGGCCATTGGCTGTGCACAGTGGGGTTGCCATCTATAGTGGTATGGGAGCAGGGCTACGCCACCTGTGCACACGGCAAAAGGCTGTGTACAGCAGGGATGTTTGGAGCCCAGGTGGATTGGACAGCTGTCAGGTGTTGGAGTCAGGGCCTGGCCAAATGTTGAGCTCCTCTGGGGTGTTGGGCACAGGCACGGAGTTGAGCACTAGCCCTAGATAGAGGCCAGCGACGTGTGTCCAACCTTGGAACCGTGGTACCAGCATCAAGTACTGTGGTACTTAGCGAGGCCCCAAGTGAGGTACTGTGGTACCTATACTGGTACTGCAGTAGCCACAAACATAAAAAGAATGAGAAGGGTCTTGTCAATGACCAGATCATGCCACCAACAGCCATTTTGCACACTGTAGGCCATGCACAGTGACAGTTGGCTGCCTGCAGAGGGTTTGGCACTATAATAAACCAGTGCTTCACATGGCTGAATGCCATGCACAGTAGAGTGTTGGTTGAGCATCCGCAGGAGGTTTGGGAGCATGGCCCAGAGTCAACCACTGCTACACACAGCCAAAAGCCATAGGGATTTGTACAGCAGGAAAGTTTGGCTCACGTTCCCTGAGGTGGTTGGGGTTTGTCAATTTTTTAACCCCTTCCATGCTCATGACCAGCTCAGCTCGTCATGCAGTACAGTGCTCCTGTGCTCATGACGAGCTTAGCTCGTCATGACCACACCCATTTTTATTGCTGTCCAGCACAGCAGAGGAATCTCTCAAGCAGCATGTGGTTAATATGATAAAAAAACACAGGAATTCACTACAAAACCAAAGTTAAAATGATGCTATCTCCAAGGATGGTAATATTAACTTAGAAGGATTAAAGTGATGTTATAGTTAAGTGTTAAAATGAGAAAATAACTAGGGTCTGATAACAATATAGGTCGGAAAGCCTCCGACCACTCATCAGAGGCTTTCATATCTACATGGTAGGTTTACATTCTGACCGCCGAATTATAATGTTTGCGGTCAGAGTGCAAACCAGCGGGGGAAACCGACTGGGTTCTGTTGGGCTCAAGGAGCCTGTTGACCTATCCCTAAGGCCACATAATCCCTTTAGAAAGGCGTTTCTGCCTTCGGGATTATGATGGCATTTTCCGACAGCAGTTCCATGTCGGCCTTTATGACATGGAGCTGCTGTGGGAAGGTGTCTTTGGGGGCCCCTAGCAGGGCCCCCTTCTCCCCGGTCCTCTGGTTCAGGCCCTGGGTGCCCCCTTCACATCCCTGCACCATGTGGCTGGCACAGTGAGATGTGTAAAAAAAACATTTTTCAATGGGAGCTTGTGTTGCGGACGGTTTCCGCTAGCAGCACAAGTTTCCATTAAGAAATGGGAGTTTGCAACCGCACTATCTGCGGTTACACTGTGGTAAGGAGTGCGTAACCGCTGACCCATGGTCAGATGGCTCTCACACTGAGACGGTATCAGGTGGACAAAAGTCCGGCCAACATCGTAATAGGCTCCCTAATGTTTAAAAAAACAAAAACACTCTGAAAATGATCAGTTACAGTTAATTGAGCTAAGTATAAATTGTGCCCCATTTTGTACTTCTTATGACCTCACATGAAATACCACTCCTGACATGTTAAATGATATAAGGGTGATATCACTGATAACATCTCAAATGGGATCATTGATGGCATTAAATGACATAATCCATGATATTGTTATTGACATGACTCCATAAACCTTTGCTTCATTTTAAAGTAGAAAGTTGTTAATAAAGGGCCTACAGGCCTGTACAGCATAGGGTTTCTCAGTATACACATGTGGGGACATAGCATGGAAATACTGTAAGTCCTGACGGCCATTGTGGGTTATGCATGTTTAAAGTTATATGGTCCACCATTTACAAATTGTTAAAGTTTGAAGTGAAAATAGTTCTCCACATTAAACAAGGTAATCGCTGAGCACACCTGATGTTAGTTGTATGGTATGTTTTTAAGTAGGTTGTGGCTTAAAGCCAAAGTCTGTTGCAAAAAAAGGTTTGAGAGAGGCCAAAGCTTCTATTGACAATAGATTATACACCAGTGACATCTGGGCACAAGCCCATGTTAAATAGATGTAATACAGTGAGACAGAAAAATAATTCATAGCAAGAACATAGATAAGATGTGGCTGTTTATTTCCAGAACTTTGCCGAAGACTTGAGGCATTGCAGATTGATGAATTATGTAGAATGTAAGGGTGTCCCACTTAGAGGTGGTTTTATCTCACACAGGTGTTGTAAGAATAGATCTAAGGTTGTATGCCTTTGTGTTCATTTCAGGAATGTGTGCAATGTACCTTACAAAACTACAGGGGCTGCTCAGTTGGCCTTGCGGAAGTTGTCTTACCAGTGGCATATGCGTACCTGTCAACATCTTCTATTAAAATTGTGGGCCATGTGAAGCTTTTAAGCGTGTAATCCCATTACAGTTAATGCCGAACAGACTGTTTTAGAGCATGTACAGGTTTAAAAATGGGTTAACCCTTTTCCTATTAAGATCTATCAAGACATTTTATTTGTTGGGTGGGTGAATACCAGTACAAAGAGGTTAACAGACACCAAATGTGGGTGAATTGACAGATATGCTTTGTGTTTAGCATGTGGTCAAATAATATCTCTATTATCACATATTAGTGATTAAAAATTGGCCACAGGCCATCTTTACAGGAGGCGGTGGAATTGACTAATCTGACAATGCAGGACTATGTTATTCTCCTCACTATCCCAAATAAAGAGCCTCATTTAGTCCTTGTGACACATTTATGGAAGAGTACTTTGTTAACCAGATTTCATCTTGACAGATACTCAGCTACCATAGTTTAACACTGGGCCCATACGAATCTGCTATCACCTTTAACCTTTGACCTTTGACCTTTTAACTGTCCGTGTGAGAAGACCTCCATGTAGACTTTGTTACACTTCACATCCTTTTTAGGCCTCCTAGTGGAACTTGAGGGATTGGTGACAGAGAAAGGTCATGTTGTCCCACTCAATGTTACAGATGTTTTTTTTCATATATACAGTCTATATCTACAGCCTAGATGACCTTGGCTATTGTTTTGGGATTTCTCTTGGCCAGCTGGGCTGTGGCAATCTTCCTACCTCCTGGGCAGTCTCATTCCATTGAGTAATCCTCTGTGTAGGTTAGCTTGTTGGTTGGGCATTAGTTAGAACTTCCTGTGACCAGAGCAGCACTCCAATGGGTTGGTTGAGTGCAACCCTTTTCCTACAGGTAGGTAACCGCATGCTTTACCACTTGTCACATTGTCAAGATTCCACACAGGAATGCAGACTTGGGTCAGATCTGTAAGAAGAACACCAACCAGTAGAATTTAATCTCCTAATGACGTGTAGTTGTGGTGCACAGAGTACCCTCAGAGATTAAATGGCATACTCAATCTTGACTAAAGGAACCCAGGATGGAGTGCATCTTTTTGGGGATAGTAAAAAGCTGGTTGTTGTGCTTACTTTGTTCAATCCAGTATTGTGTAGATCATGGCCATGGCTGGAAGCCAAAACCAACCACAGTGTTGCTTTTTTCAAATAATCAAAAAGTACTTCAATTAAAATGAGATCAATCTTTTTATACGTGTCCAGCTTTTCCGGGCATTTTGAGTTAGAAATCATCATTTAGGCCAGTTTGAAGTGGTAAATGTGGTTTTGTGTGAACAACACAGCCCAAGTCATCACTGAAGAGCAACCACTTATAACACAGGAAGGGGTGTGTTTCACTCAAACATAGAAAACATACAATAACTAACAGAATAGGCTAACAGCATCCTCCACACATTAGGCAAAACAGGTTTCACGGAGCGGTCTTGAGCAGGAGCATATGCAAACTGACACCCCATCATTGACAAAGACAGCTGCACCTACACAGAAGAGAGACACAATATTAGTTGGAATGTACAAAGGGTTCAATTGGTCCTATCATCCACTTACTAAATGTAAAATCTACACCACACATACGCACTGCTTACACATGTTCATCACTAGAGCAAGACAAGGAGTTATTTCACTGGTGAAAGCCAGTAGGTTGTCTCCCCAGATGAAAAGGGGGTTACAGCATACCGTGAAATGTAGGGTCACTAACCACTCTCACTCAGAAGGAAGAAACTCTTTAGAAGTTCCCCTTTCAGCAGTTCAAAGGAACGGTAAAGGGAAAGATGGAGCATCTCTGGTTGACTCACAAGATTGCTGAGTTCACTGGGCAATCAAAGATAATGCTAGTTCATAAAGAGGAGCAGGGCAGGGCAAGGTGGCACCAGAACAACGTGAACCCTTCATTTCCAACACATGACTTTGCAGATGTGAATGGAACATCATACAATACCTCCATCAAACCATTTGTTGGAAGATAATAGCCACATAAGCTAACCTGGCTGCTCCACTTTTATGAGTTCTCCCATACCCATCACAGTCTTTGGTTGATGTTGACACCCACTGCCACTTTCTGCTACACTGCCACACAGAACTGTGCGGCTATGGGACTTGTGATGTAGGGACAAAGATGGTAAGGACAACTCTGGGGCAGCTACAGGTGATCAAGAGTTAATTCCATTCATATTCCCGCCTTGAGAAAGAAAGACACGAATGCTGTTTAACAACATTCTTCTCACTTGGAGCTCCACAGAAATCATGGTTACTTACTGCAGTGCACTCTTAAATTTGGTACTATAGTGCAGTTCCACTCTCTTTCACCATATTTCCAGTAATCAAATATGGCCTACAGGTACCTTTTTACTGAAAACTTCAGGTTATTCTAAGCTATACTTTATTCACTAGAAGCCATGATTACAAATGTTGCCTACTTTTCAGGGAGTTTTTCTCCAATTATACTCACCGTGCACTGACATATGTTAGACTGCCATTCCCTAAGCTACTTTCTGCTCTCATTCTGTCAGCAAGAAGTTGTCACTCATGTCCAGTTTCCAGTTCCTCAATGACGCCTAGTTTACTCACTCATAGTTTCCTGCTTCTCACTGACCCTCGGGTTTCTCATACCTCTTCAAGTTACTTATACCCTCCCTTAAGCTATATCGGCTGATGAAAATTGGCCACAAATCAACCAATATCCCCTAATACAATATCAGAGTTGCAGTAACATACCTGTTCTAATTGAGGCATTAAACCACAATGTTTGGGGGGAAATGGTTTGATATGTCTCTCAAGAAAGAAACATGTATTTCTAGATCCAATTTTTTGTTTTTAAATATGTTTAAAAATATTGCACAATTATGGAATGAGTGTCTTCATGTCATGTTGACAGGAGAATATAGTCGCAATGCCAATACACAAGGGTGCGTAGCTCTTTTGGTATTTTAGTAGCATTTGTCCCAAGTGTTCATGTATTCTCTGGGTTTGGTGTGAAGAGGGTCCACCTCAGTACAGTGTCTTGAAATCACTTTGTTTAATGTATTTGGAAGCTCAGACAAAGTGTTTTTTTATTTTTAGGGAAAATGACACAATTTTGACAAATTGTGTAAAACTTTTCTATTGAAGGTAATAAATCTTTATATTAATCCTAATTATTATATGATAGGGACACGTTTGAGAAGGATCTTGAGCATTTCAAGAATGGTGTGTATGTGCATTTAGATGTAGATGTATGCATTTATACCAGACACGTACTAATCTTAACTGCACCTAGGAGCCCTCAATAAAGAACACAAAACAGTCACACTGGAGACACCCAAAGTTAGAAATGAGGGATAAAAATTAGATTTTGCATACACGGGGAGTATCTGACATATATATATTTTGTTAGCATGATGTATCTATATATCCTCTCTGCTTAATATGCACACAACGTAACCCATATATGCTTTAGATGGTAGGAAAAGGTTTATTTTTTGTTTGTTCCATATCAATAGAACAGGTCGAGAACCATACAGACACCATCTTCTTTCCTCTGTGTCAGAACACAAGCTGTGATCATGTGTTACTCTCCAGTAGTTGTCAAGTCCCAGTTCATTTGAGTTACTGAGAGCAGCTGAAGGTAAACTGTTTTCCCTCTGTCCTGGGACTCAAGGTCGCATCTGGCTTTGGGTGCAATAAGCGCATTCCTGAAGACGCCGTGCCTACACTCCCAGGCACCAGGACGAAAGGGAGTCACCCCTCCTGACCTTCCCAGTAATAAATAGTAAAGCTTTGAACCAATCATGTGTGCCATATATGGTCCTTCCTGGAGCCCAAGGGCCGAGAGGTGTTTTTCCATTCACAATGACTTCATGTGTTGAAACGAAAGTATATATGTTTGGTTTTGACTGTAAGCCAGCAGTCTTCTCCGCGCACCTGATGGGTGAAGGTTGGAGAGGCTCCTCTATAGAGTATTTTGCTTAATAAACGAGTGACTCTTCTTCACTGCCAACTGACTTATTGGTTATTTGTTAATGGTAATGGGGGCTAGGTGGTGGGTATAGCCCTTGATGTTATTTTTGCTGTACATCAGTTGGCGTCTCTGGTGGGACTCTGCGATAAGGTCGTCCCTTCGTACCCGGGTAGAAAGGACAAAGAAAGCAGAGCTCTGGTCGAGTGGGTGGACTGACTGAAAATTCTGACTTACTCCGCTCTCGCGATCAGGGAGCCCTAGCTGCTAGTGGCCCTTCGTCGGAGTCCTACGGGCGTAACCCGGGAGCTGACCGTGATGGTCTTCAGGAGTTGGCAGTGGAGAATATTCAATTGTACCTGCGTGCATCAGGTGAGTGAATTGTTTTGATGTCTTGTGGAACGCGCTGTTCAGCAGTGCTTTTGAAACAGTTAACTGTATTGGATTTCGTGGTCGGTGTACCACGGAGAACTTTGGGGGTCTGACGGGGCAGCATTTTGGCTGCATGGGTAGATGCTCCACGGACTTGCTTTGTGAATAATAGAGACGTTGATCGGACGCCTTGGTGTGGCTTGTGCGGTGGGCACCCGGCCGGACTGGTCTCGGAAAGGCCCGTGGTTGTACCTGGGTAGCCTTTGGGACATATCTCAAGCGACGTTAAGGCAGCGGGCTTAGTCAGAATAGTCCCGAGGGTGAACCAGGAAGGCTTCGGGATGGTCTGTAGGACAGTCCATGGTTAATACCTGTCCGACGGTCTCTTGGTAGTCTTTGGACTGCTTAATTTTGGTATCTGTTGGTCTGGAATCTGAATTGATTAGTTCTCCATGAACGGAAGTCAACGGGCTCCGTTCTTTTGTTTAGAAAAGACGTGTCATTTTGAAAAAATGTTCTTGGTGTATATATGTATGTATCGTTTTGTCCGCATTTGATTCTTAGAATAAGTGACAATGGTGAGGATGTGTGAACATGGCCATGTTTGAAAGATTGTTTCCTAAATGAGATTTAACTGTCAACAATCATTATGCCGTGTTTAGGTAAATTGTGTTTTGGATGTTGATGTCGCAGGAAAGGCACACGTTTAGATGAAAGTCATCCTGCCCCGCCAGAGGGCAGCCCAAGTTATGACATGTATATCAAACATGGTATTTCACCCATTCTGTTTAATGCGCTATGGCATAAATATACTAAAGACAATGTGGAACTACAATGGCCTTTAACCGGGTCCTTTGAAGAGAAAAAGATAAATTTCTTGCAGGATCGATTGTTTTTTAAACAAGTCGGCAGGCAATGTTTGATGCTTCAAACATGTGACAGAAGGAAGCAAAGCGTAGATGCATCAGGGAGAAAAAGTTATGTAAAATGAAAGGAGGTCAGACAATTACACAGAAAGCCATAGCTTACAATAAAGCTCAAACCGAAAAAGGAATTGATTGTACAGATAGACAATTTAGATTACAGGTGGATAAAAGCAATGTAACTAGGACTGAGCCAGAGGATGAGATAGAGGATTTATTGGATGCGCGTCTCCCTTCCCCTTATGCTCCACAACGCATATACCCTGCGGTCCCCTTAACTCCGGCTCCAACGGCTTCTGCGCCTGTTGTTTCCTCTCCCCCCGTCTCTCTGGGAACGTCCTCTGTTTTATCTCCCTCAGCATTTGGATCGGCTACTTTATGGCCCGGTGCGTTGCCATCTCCCACTATGTCCACAGTTGTTTTGTCTCCCCCAACTTCTGCTTGGCCTTCCCAGTCCTTGAGCACGACCCCAACTGTAGCTGACCCTACTCCCTCTCGTGATCTGGGGGATCTTGGCGCACAAAGGTTGTTTACTCGTTCGGCAGTAGGACTAGAAGAAAAGCAGACGATTGCGAATCAGTCATCCTAGTGGATGTGCAATCCTTTTTATACTTTAGCTGATGTATGGAGTACACTTCAGGATTATGAGCCCGTTATGTAGAGCTTTAAGCGACGAGACTCGTTTCGCTTCAGAATCGTATAGTTTTAGATGTCATCTTGGCTGATCGAAGAGGAGCATGCCGCGTGATGGGCAGTTCCTATTGCAAATATATCCCTGACTCCGCCCCCTCTGTTCATTTGGCCATTCAAAATTCCATCGATTGGCGTCTGAAGTACATGCAGAAACTGGTACCTGGTCCCTCTCTGGTTGGTTCTGGGGTCTGTTGTCCGCTTGGGGATGGAGAATTCTGATGGTGCCGGCAGGTATAGCCGGTATCATATTCACCTTTTGCCTTCGCATACAATGTGGGCCCGCATGTTGCTCTTACTGTGCTACTAAACTCACCTCCTCTGTGGCCGGTTCTTCTCCAGCGACGGTAAAAGCCCAATTAGTTCAGCAAGAAATAAAGTATATAATGCAGATTGATGAAGGGATACTTAAAGACTGAACCATTTTAGTTAGCTACATCATGCTAAAAGGGCCGTTCTGAGGGATAAAAATTAGATTTTGCATACACAGGGAGTATCGGACATTTATATGTTGTGTTAGCATGATGTATCATATCCTCTCTGCTTAATATGCACACAACGTAACCTATATATGCTTTAGCTGGTAGGAAAAGGTTTATTTTTTGTTTGTTCCGTACTAATAGAACAGGCCGAGAACCAGACAGACGCCATCTTCTTTCCTCTGTGTCAGAACACAAGCTGTGATCACGTGTTACTCTCCAGTTTTGTGGCTGTAGTAATAAATTAGAATTTTCTTTTGAATTCAGAGCTAGGTCTATAGTACAGAGTTCAGAACAGTAGTACAAGACAGCTATGTAAAACTCTATTATTACAGGCAAGTGTTTCACTGTTTGTCTCATGACTCCTTGTGCATTGTCTTTTTTTCAGTTCAAAATGGGAATAAATAATGGTCTGTGTGGTTATGTGGCAAAAGCACATTAACAAAACTGCAGAGGGGTGATTGGGAATTGGACTTACTTTTGACCTCAAGAAATTAGCACCACGTGTGTATTAATGTCTCCACCTGCATTCAAAGTAAGAGAAGAGACTCTGGACTAGATATCTAGAAACAGTACAGTGCGATACAAAAATTGCACCCGTGTCAGGACTTTTTCAGCTTTGGTAGGTCTTCAGAAACCTCTCAAGTGGAGTAGAATGCGCTATTGACAGTACAGTTGCAGATATGTTTGGTACTACAGCAGGTGGCAGCTGAATAACAGCAAACCCTGAGTTTGGATCGTAACTCAATAGGACCACAAAAGAATTCTGTATAGGACCATGCTGAGTGGACAAAAGTGACCAATCTTGCAAAAGTTGCAAGAGCAGCCCTGGAAACCATCTGGTCTAGTTCATGCTATCTATGGGGCTGACTTGCAAGATACTGCCCAGTAAGATTAAAAACCATGGGCTCTGTATTCTGCCAGAGCCACATTTCTCAGGCATGGCACCTTCCAAAAAAACAATCTTCCAGCAGCACTGGATCATTATTACTGATGGCACAGAAGCCCGGGGTGGCCAGATGGGGGAAGGTATTTTGAGAAAGATGCCGCAAGAAGGTGACCTAAAATGAGAAGAACAGAGGATTATTATTACATAGAGCATCACCAGTATTGTAGATACGGTGTGAGGTTCATGGTGTTGTTCCACTTATTCTTCCCTGCTATCGTCCCTCGGATTTTACCTAAGAGGAAAAGGTGATGGAAGAACAGAAACGCAAAATTTGGAAGCATTACTGTTTGCACGTAGTTGGATAGCGCACCCTCTGCCACCCAAATCTCCCAACAGGTACATAGTAACTTAAAATAACAAAAAGTAAAGGGCTTGCTTCTTTTTCAGGTGCCTAAGAGAAAATATTTCCCTTTTTTGCATAAGGTCTTATCAACATCTGAGTGGAAGCTGAGCTCCACAATGGTAAGCACTATACGTGACAAACAAGATTCAGTGAAAGAACCACAATACTTGTGCGCACCCCATTTCCCTATAATTTATCGTTCATTCAGTCTATCTATAGTGTAGAAGGATGCATGAGGTAGTGTGGCTCACTGGTTAGAGGCGGCAGACCCGAGAGCAGAGGACGGCCCGGGACCAGGGTTCAATTCCCGGCGCGGCAGGTTTCTGGACCAGGGTCAGCGGACTCGATAATTCTCTCGCCTTGGTGCCCACTCTGATCAGCGATCACACTCGGCAACTCTGGGCATTAGCTTGCCTCATCTTCACTAACGGCCCCACCAGACCGCCGGGGATGCCTGGTCTCACCTTGGAGATACCCATTAAGGGACCATCTCTCAGGGAATGCCAGGAAGGGTTTCGCAGCGGTCGAAGCGCGGAGATACTCCCCCGGGAGTGATTCTAGCGCTATATAAACACGCAAATTAAATTAAATTAAATGACCTAAGTGCTTGCCCAAGCTCTACATAATACAACTGTGCAAGTGAAAATAGTGATGTAATTTGCTTGCCCAAGCTCCAGATAACATGACTGAATAAGTTAAAACAATGACGTAGTCTTAGCCGATGACTGTGTGACATCCTTCCAAGATCCTGCAAAGAACACGCTGCCCCAGATGGCTTTGCCAGATTAAACCCTGTAGAGGCCCCTAGGCTGTCAAAATTTGCTCCCCTACACCCCCCTGCCGCGCACATTATCTCCAAATACGTTTTTAGTTTTACCACCCAACAATTATAATAAACCAATTTTATACCACAAAACGAATCTTTATCAATGATAAATGTTATTAAACAAAAACTTTTTTTTTTAAATTAATAAACCAACAGAACTTTAAATATTTACATTCATCAATTTGTATGTGGTGAAATCTTTAAGGATATCTTGAAAGTCTACATTTTGAAGGAGGTCGTATTCAGTGGAGTCTTTAATGTACAGTTTTTGTTTCGTTGAGTTGATTCAATTTTTTCTATCATTTCTTAAACAATTTAAGAAAGTTTGATTGTAATTTTCTTTCAACATCAAATCAATATTATTTTCTTTCATTGTCACGGGCCCCCTAAAGGGGTGGGGCCCATAGGCAGGTGCCTACTTTGCTCATTTGGTCATCTGGAACTACCAGATATGCTGGAGAAGCACTGGTGGCATATATGCATGAAGAACGACGCACCCACGGGTGAAGAGAGCCAAACCAAAATCAGATTGCGTCCTCAATGCCAGGCAGAAGACCATTGCACACCACTGCTCTGAGCCAGTAAAAGGCTGAATGGAGATTGAAAGTAGTCCCTTGATATACCTGTGCAAGTACTGAATTACCGAAGCACCAGTTGCAAGGTCACTTTATCCCCCTCCAAGAGTCTCACAAACTCACAGTGTAATTGCTGGGATTGTGGGTCTGTGAGCATGGTGAGCCGCCCCAACACCAAAGACCTCCAATGTGATAATGTCAGCAACAGAAAGGTGATGGCTGTCAGCCGCACTGGAGCAAACAATACAAGGCACAGGATGTCCATGATCAAGTCACCTGCCAACATGTACCCTGTCGCGCAGTCTCGGTGATGGGCCGTCCAACCAGTGGTAGAGGTGGGCGGGATCGGAAGGGCACTGCGTGCCCCTACTTCAAAAAATTATTTCAGCCCGATCCCCTACTTCTTTCATTCAAAAAAGCATCCCGGGACAGCAAGAATAGTCTAACTTACAAAACGATAACTTATTCTTTCAGCTTCCAGGGGCTGCTTGCACTTCTCTGTTGGACTCCAGAGGCTGCAACAGCCCCTCCCTGAGCTCTTACAGACAGTGGGCAGGTCCATTGTCATTCCAATTAAGGATGATTAATCCTTTCGAATGACAATGCGCCCGCGCCTGCCCTCTGCCTTTAGCATATCATGCTGAGTTAGTGATTACAGAGGAGCTTTCCCCAGACAGAGTACTGTGGGGAGCTTGCCACCACCTCTGCAAAACCTGCATGCTTATTTTTTGGTTAAGGATGTAAGATATCTTTGTAAGAAGTTTGTGAGGAAATAAAATGCATGAAAAATTGTGACTTGTGTTTTTAGGCCTTAATGTCCGTGCCAACTGATCTAGTTTAAACTTTATACTCCTTTGTCCAGCTCCTTGAAGATGTCCATCCCTGCGAATGTCATGAAGCAACCAGGGCCAGAAACTGTAGTTCCACAGCCACACCATGGCTTCAGCATACTGTACAGTTTTTTTCCAGACAACAATACGGGGTTTTCCTGCCCAGCGGCTAATGTTACATTCCTGGCCTGTTCTGTAATTTGATGTTAGTCTCTTGGTGTTTTGTCGTGATACTTGCTTATCGACATGTATGCTTTGTGTACTTTTGCTTATTCAGGGCTCGGTTAATAAATGCCTGTCATTTTTAACCAGACAGCTTTGAACGCGGCATTGGTGGATATACCCGTATTTTGTGGGTCAAAATTGTTTGGGGTGTTGGGGAATGATCTAGTCTGTAATGAACTGGACATGTATTGCTCTGAACCGGAGAAGGCAACCAAGAGTTCGTCTTGACCGAGTATCTCAGAGGTTCCCAATTTTCTACAGCAAGTTGTGGTGGTTTGAAGTGATTGTGATTTTGCGTAAATGTTCCCTTGAGTGAATGTTCTCTAAAGGCATGCATCTTCGTGGAAACCCATGTCTGTAAAGACCCGTGCTAAGGGAATCATTTGCGCCCTGACCAAGTTACTTACATACATGAAGGTTGTTTACTTGCTGTCCCGTTAGTAGAAGTTGGGGGCACTCTAACTGTTCCGGCTGTAAATATTAATTTGAATAGGAGTGGACGTCCAGCTGTGGGGAGGGGTTTAAAATAGTTTACAAAATGTGCTCGTTGGCATATTTTTGAGACATAGAGAATGGAGATAAACAATAGACTTGCCCAAAGAAAATGGCGCTTAATGAATTGTGCCTGTGGTGAAAAATGTATCTTATACATTTGTGCCTTGGAATTTAGATCCTCCAGGTTCAAATGTTATCCTGCCAGGTTGCCTACCACAAGCGGTACAAAAGGGGGTGGTAATGGACAGAGCATCTGAAAGAATCAAACACTCACTCCCAGTCAAAAGATCTGGGTTTAATCCATCACCGTTCTTTAGCCTACTCTGCCACCCAGTTCAGACATGGCTATATGCAAATCAGTCTCACCCTGTGCCTCAAGGGAACAGTCCAGCCCAAACTGCCAAGCCATGGCCTCCCTGTTCCGGAAACAAGCTTCCGAGGACCGGTTTCTGGCATTCCAGCCATCTTCAGCCCGGCTTGCTTGAATCCAGTGGAAAAGTGAGCAAGGGACTCACATCTGAGCATACCCTGCCATACTTATGGTGGCCAAAAGCGGTACAAAAGGGGGTGGTAATGGACGGAGCATCTGACAGAATCAAACACTCACACCCAGTCAAAAGATCTGGGTTTAATCCATCACCGTTCTTTAGCCCACTCTGCCACCCCAGTTCAGACATGGCTATATGCAAATCAGTCTGACCCTGTGCCTCATGGGAACAGTCCAGCCCGAACTGCCAAGCCATGCCTTCCCTGGACCGGAAACAAGCTTCCGTGGACCGGTTTCTGGCATTCCAGCCGTCTTCAGCCAAGTCTGAACTGGGGTGGCAGAGTGGGCTAAAGAACGGTGATGGATTAAACCCAGATCTTTTGACTGGGTGTGAGTGTTTGATTGATTCAGATGCTCCGTCCATCACCACCCCCTTTTGTACCGCTTTTGGCCGCCATAAGTGTGGCAGGGTATGCTCAGACGTGAGTCCCTTGCTCACTTTGCCACTGGATTCAAGCAAGCCGGGCTGAAGACGGCTGGAATGCCAGAAACCGGTCCTCGGAAGCTTGTTTCCGGTCCAGGGAAGACATGGCTTGGCAGTTCGGGCTGGACTGTTCCCATGAGGCACAGGGTCAGACTGATTTGCACATCGCCATGTTTGAACTGGGGTGGCAGAGTGGGCTAAAGAATGGTGATGGATTAAACCCAGATCTTTTGACTGGGTGTGAGTGTTTGATTGATTCAGATGCTCCGTCCATCACCACCCCCTTTTGTACCGCAGGTTGCCTACCACAGCACTGGTATTTTCTGAGAATTAATCTGTATGCCTTGCAAATAAATGCACTTTAAATAATGCCATGTCACCGTGCAAATTTAAAAATACTTGTAGAAGTTAAGTGGGTTTGCCAATTGACTTCCTTCACGGTGCCACACTTGTTTTGGGTTTTGTGCTTCTGTATCTAAAAGTTTACAACGTTTAAATACGTCTATACTATTTATATGAACCTGCGCAATCTGCACTGCTGCACATTTTTGAAGGGAGACCCTTTGAGCTGGCGCAGGTTTGTAGTTTTACTTAAAGGCCCCTTGGGCTGCTTCTATGGGCTAGATTCAGCTTAGTATCTTACTGTAATAACGCCGTATGCTTATGTATCCCTACGAGATCACAAGAGTTTGCCAGTTAAGGGGAAATAACTATTTACTTATGTCCAACCTAAATTCCATGAAATGCGGCTATTTTAGTTATCCAGTGCATTCAACTTTCCACTCCTAGTTATGTGTCTGGCTGTTTAGTCTAATCCCAAAGCCTCATGAACTGTCTGCCACCACACCCCGAGAACTGGAATTGTTAAATTAACACAAAGGTCAATAGCCAGTCTCTGGTATGCACATCCCTGATTACGATAGTGTAGGTTAAGACACTGCCCTGTTTCAAATGAGTTTTTAACTTGGACAGGATATAGTCTGTTTTTAATCTATGCAAGTGCTTAAATGCCCCCTGAATGTATCCCCTGATGAAACATTGGCACAATCCTAAACGGGGTCACTAAGCAGCCCCAGCTAAAAAACATGCTGGTAGAAGCCAATCTTAGGCAATCCTTACAGCTGTAGCCACCAGAGAGTAAGAAGGTGGCACTATACCACATTTCTCCTTTGAAATATAGCATCATCTGTGCCCTTAGTCAGGTTTCTCAGTGACGGCGCATGACAAGATTGCATTGGTGCTTCAGGCAGGGTTGCCAGTTGTAATTTCTAAGGTTTCAAGTCGAAATGCCTCTTGCTGCTAAGTTACTGCTGCTCCACTCCCCGCAGACGCCACAGTAATAGTAACTGAACTCAATGCCGTAAGATGCACCTTCTCGCATGCTTTGAATATTTTGGAAATTCAACCATTTATGTACACCACAATATGAGTCCTGAAAATGTTCGTCTCGTACACTTCAATTTTGGTAAACATATATTTTATTCTAGCAGGCTCAACTTTAATTTAGTTGGCTGGGCTGCACACATGAGAGATACAGGTGGATTGAGAGATAGTAGCTCCCTTACTACTTTGTTGGATTTTGTGTTTATGTAACCTTCATTTTTAGTTTGTTTTTTCACTGTTCACTTGTAACGCAACTGGCTCTATTGTACAGCGCTCTGACACCTTCAGGTAATGTACGTGCTTTATAAAAATGCACTAACTAACATGTTTTAAAAACCATGTGAAATTTGTCAGTGTTATACACAGAGTGAACTGGGCAGGAGCAATGAAGGGACAGAAGAGGAGACAGGAAAGGAGAGGTGATGGGGCAGGAGAGGTGACCGGCCAGGAGAAGTGACAGGGTAGGAGAAGTGAAGGGGCAGGTAGAAGTGACAGGCTACAGGGATGGAGAGCTGACGGGGCAGGAGAGGTGACGGGGCAGGAGAGGTGAAGGGGCAGGAGAGGTGATGGGGCAGGAGAGGTGATGGGGCAGGAGAGGTGACGGGGCAGGAGAGGTGATGGGGCAGGAGTGGTGACCGGGCAGGAGAGGTGACGGGGCAGGAGAGGTGACGGGGCAGGAGAGGTGACAGGGCGGGAAAAGTGTTGGGGCAGGAAAAGTGACGGAGCAGCAGAGGTGACGGGTCAGCAGCAGTGACGGGACAGGAGAGGTGACAGGAAAGGAGAGGTGACGGGGCAGGAGAAGTGATGGGGCAGGAGAAGTGATGAGGCAGGAGCGGTGATGGGGCAGGAGCAGTGAACGGACAGGAGTGCTGATCTGGCAGAAGTGCTGACCGGGCAGGAGTGCTGACCGGGTAGGAGTGCTGACCGGGCAGGAGCGGTGACCGGGCAGGAGCGGGGACCGGGCAGGAGCGGTGACCGGGCAGGAGTGGTGATTAGGCAGGAACGGTAACCGGGCAGGAGCAATGAAAGGACAGGAGCGGTGAACTGGGCAGGAGTGGTGAACGGGGCAGGAGCGGTGAACTAGGGCAGGAGCGGTGAACGGGGCAGGATCGGTGAATGGGGCGGAGTGCTGACGGGGCAGGAAAAGGGTCGGGGCAGGAAAAGTGATGGGGCAGGAGCAGTAAACGGGCAGGAGCGGTGAATGGACAGGAGCTGACCGGGTAAGAGTGCTGACCGGGCAGGAGCGGTGACCCGGGAGGAGCGGGGACCAGGCAGGAGCGGTGACCGGGCAGGAGTGGTGATTAGGCAGGAACGGTAACCGGGCAGGAGCAATGAAAGGACAGGAGCGGTGAACTGGGCAGGAGTGGTGAACGGGGCAGGAGCGGTGAACGGGGCAGGATCGGTGAATGGGGCGGAGTGCTGATGGGGCAGGAAAAGTGACGGGCAGGAGCAGTAAATGGGCAGGAGCGGTGAATGGACAGGAGCGGTGACGGGGCAGAGGAAATGACAGGGAAGGAGCAGTGACGGGGTAGGAGAAGTGACTTGTACTCATGTTCCTTGCCTATTTATTTATATATTATTGCATGACATTCACTGATGTGTCTGCAAAGCATACCTGTTGCCCCGAATTTGTGTTCTGAATTTTGGCCTCCCGTCCTGAATTTTGACCCCTTGTCACAAATTTTTACACTCACCATCCTGAATTTGCACCCATGCCATTGTTCCTGCTTTACATAAACCTGTATTCCCTATGAGTATTTCCTTTTTCCTGAATCAAACCTCAAATAAACATGTTTATCCATTGTTTGAATTAAATAACATTATAAGCTATAACTGGTCAGTGAAATGCTAAACGTACTAAAAATTGGTATGTTTTGCGGTTTCTAGCCACACCCCTGACTCCGCCCACTGATCCAATCTTCGGTTATTCCCTCCCCCTGATTCTCCACCCACAGTTCCCCTACTTTTTATTCCCCACTTCGACCACTGCGTCCAACACATAACAACATGCATGAAAAACTGAACCAGACTTATAGTCTCTGATCCCTTTAAAAAAGCTCTCTACAGATATAACATCTTTATGTGTAGTCCCACAACCTTGATTAAGGACTACATTTTTTTGAATGACTTTTAATCTCAGTAGGTTTTGTAAAACATACTTTAAAAAATCAGTTGAGCAAAGAAGCACCTGTCATTCCATATTTCGTCTTCATCAAACCTTCTGCAGCACTTCATTATAAAATTGTGTCAACACTGCCTGGCAATTAAAATCTTTCCCTCTCTTTACAAATCGCTTAGGTGTGAGAATCACACAAGTCTGACTTCCGTAGCTTGCTCTGGGCTCACGATAATGCCAAGGACCATGACCTGTTTTGTAAACATGTCACACGGTAAGCCGTGTGAGCCCTCACCGCAAGTTGAAAGAAACAGAAGCAATGAAGGCAACCCCTGCTTCCACCTTTTCATCTCACGTTTCTGGGATTTTTACGAAAATTTGATCGCAGGTGACATATGGTCATTGATCTGCCTTAATTTTTTTTTGTGACAGCAATTTTCTTCAGGAATCCGCTTCGAGGAAATTGATATCTTAGGTGGTTAAGTGGTTCCATATATTTCTTCATGCATTACAGAGCCGCAGAGAAAAAAGCCGAGTAGAGTCGGTGTCACGGATTTGTTTTTCAAAGCGTTGAACTTGATATGACCCACAGTACAGCGTTTTGTTGCGGTTGTTCTCCGCATCTCCACACACACCTTATCTTTGAGACGTCTGGCGAGCCAGCCACCTCTCTGTCATGTTCTTGATTCATTCGTGCAAAAGATAAACAAGACAAGAGCCCTATTTTCGTGCTAGTTCAAATACTAAAAGTGATATAGATTGAGTCGCTGCTAACGGTTTAATATATTCACACCCTATAAACGCCTTTAGCATCTCAGAGTAAATTAAGTGGTTAGACACAGCACATTTTTCTGACTCCTAATACCAGGTTACCTGCAACCCCCACGCTGTACAGCACAACACAAAATATTTTGGCAAATCCACAGGACAGCATTGATAACAACTAGCAAATATTAGGTTTCTAACTGAGACCTAACAAACATTAATAAACAAGAAATATATCCATCTTACAACAATACACTGCCGAAGACTGTTCCCTGTGTCTGCACAGACCATGATCTTCTTACTCAAATGAGACAGACTGTCATTGTGTGATAAAGGCGGGCACAAGCCTGTGTCATTCCACTTTGGTGAAAGGCATACCAGAGTGCACTGAAGCACTGTTCCATCCAGATACAAATGTACTCCTTCTATACATTGCTAGTCAATATCTTGTCAGCCTCCTTACAATGGTGTTGTCGTTAGTGCTGAACACTTTTTTCAATTGCATACCTACTGGGGGGCAGCTGTGAGTGTAGAAGGTAAGAGGGCTATCCACACGGACATGTTAAACTCAAGTTAGGGTGACCAGATTTTTAAAAACAAAAACCCGGGAAATTCACAAATGTCAAAATAGGATTACAATTTCACATCCACCGACGTACACAGGATGACTGAAAAAGCAGCTTTCATCAACAAATAAAACTGAGATTACAAGACACTAAGGCCCATATGCATCATCCCGGGATTTTGCGAGTTCTAAAGTGCGAAAAATAGCGATTCGCATTTTAGAATTCGCAAGACGGGATGCATGAATATTTTCGCAAATTATTTGTGATTCGGTAGAAATCGCAATTTCTACCAAATCGCAAATATTATGCAATTTTCAAAGTGCGAATTCGCAATTCACATTGATCCTATGGGCCAAAAGGCCCATAGGGATCGATGGGAATTGCGAATTCGCACATTGAAAATCGCAAATCCTGATTGCATTTCAAGGGTGGTGAGGGGGGTTCAAATGAACCCCCCCTGCACCCATGAAATGTTGTTTTCGCATCATGTTGCACACACACATGTCCTAAGGACATGTGTGTCCGTAACATGAATGTTTAAAAAATGCATTTGCTGCGGTTTTAACTTTTTGCAAATTTACCGAGTCGTTCAACCACTCGGTAAATTTGACACCCTAATTGCGAATTCGCAATTTTAAAACTAATCATGCATTGCTTTTAAGAAATCGCAAATTTGCGATTTCTTA
Source organism: Lissotriton vulgaris (assembly GCF_964263255.1). Classification (NCBI taxonomy): domain Eukaryota; kingdom Metazoa; phylum Chordata; class Amphibia; order Caudata; family Salamandridae; genus Lissotriton; species Lissotriton vulgaris. The sequence goes on along the minus strand of NC_141696.1, from coordinate 1,067,590,409 downwards.
AAGCAATCGCATTTTTAGAAATCGCTAAAATGTTGCGATTTCTGAAAATGTATGATGCATTCCAAAAATGGATTTTGGAATCGCAAACGGCCGATTTTAAGGAATCGCACCGTTTGCGACTCAAAAAACCCTTGATGCATGTGGGCCTAAGGGAATACATTAAATGAAAATTTTACTAAGAGTATCATCTGTGGTACTTAAATTAATTGATGAAAAGGCTGATAACCACCACTAGAGTACATAAAATCTCGCCTCACTCTGTGTCCATTGGACCCACTCTAAAAACCGAGACCTACATTTGCGAAGAGTTGCTCTGGCGTTCTCATGGTGATGCACAATTTTGTGATGCACCCGCTGGCCGTTTTAATGGTAAGTAATTCTATGCAGTTATTTGCATCTCTTTGCACCACAAGAATGCCCATGCAAATATTTAGGTAATTATTTCTCTCCAGAATTGTGCTGCATTCAGTGAAATCTGCTAGATCAGATGAGACAATAAAACAGGACTGTCCCCGCAAATATGAGGTGCCTGTTCACATCCTATCTCAAGTTATCTATGTTTTTTTTCCGTCCATTAGCAGCTCACCTCTTTTATAGCTTTACGAGATACTGTTAGAAATTGGGTCTCTGGTTGACGAAGAAAAAAAACGCTAAAAGGAGGGAGAAGCACTCATGTTGGCGTATAAAACACAACAATCCAGTACAGAAACAAATTTGCAGTCTAATTGTATGAAAAAACAACAGAAGATTCCAGACAGGCAATTGTGGCCATCACAAGTTATGTATGTTGTGAGAATTTCATTCTTTTTTTTTTGTTCCAACTTAAAAGCATGGACAAGGACACAGCCAACGCATTTTGTCCCATACCATGGGGACTTCTTCAGGGCTGTTAAAAACATACAACATACAATTTCAGCAATGACAAACTTTTTATAGACTCCATAAAAATTAACACTTGAGACACACCATACATGCAATACACATACGGACCAAAAAAAACTAATTTCGCTCAAATAAAAACCATATAAACAAAAACATTCAGATACTTTTATTCCATTAAAATACATGTAAGTCCATAACTGGGGAAATCTCCTGGCTAAAACATTACAGCGCTAGAGATCAAAATACTGTAATCCTATTGTTGGGTATCAATTGGAAATAGGATCACCTATTATCAAATATTGTGATGTCCACTAGTAAAACATTAGTTCATCAAAATGTTGTGGCTGGGAACGTAATCATCATATTAAATTATGTTGTTTAACTAGACCAAATTTGTATAGGCAAATACATTTTTGAATTTTTATTGTGGCCAAGGTTTCCTAACCCAATCAGACTGGCTAATTGAGTGCTCACACTCACACCCACACAGCTCCAAGTAGTCGTTCCTAAATAAGGGGCTTACTGCAATCAACGGAGGAATATACTGTGCAATTCACAGTTACCAACCTCCACACAAGTCCTCACCATAGTAAAAAGAAACACTGTCCTTAAAAAGCAAATACATGGAATTGTAGAGTGATTTCATTTTCAAAGGACACCACACAGGCACAAAGATACCCATGAACGTTCAAAAAGCCAAAGTAGTGTAAGCATGCTTTGTATATGAACCAGTGAACAATGAAACTCCAACAGTAATTCCCAAAGACATAAGTACCAATTAGGAACCACCATGCTCTGCAAAAAGTCATACTCTCTAAGTACACCAAATATTCGGTGGCACTACAATACTGCGCATAGGATAGTAGAAGGCTAGCCATGCATCATACAAATGTTATGTGTGACAGTATCGACAAAAGTTCTCCCAATGGTAGAGTGCATGACACGAAAAAGGGCTTGCCATACAACACACACATATTATGTGTAACAATTTCGAGACTCCCAAAGGTAGAGCAGCCCTTCTAATATGTCTCTAAAAGAGTTTAGCAAAAGAAAAACAACCAAATGAGAAAAAAAAATCACACTGAATTCGGATTATTCGGCAAAATTTAGCATTTAACATGCAGTGAATTGTTAACCACATTTAGTAACATTTGGGAACAAAAGTCTAGCTGAAGACTGTTCAGAGTAAAAACACTAATGCACACTCTAATCTCGAGACCATGTGATAAATAAAGCTCGCTGTCCAATTGGTCAAAAAGGTGGTCAAACAAAACTATGATCTAAAAGAGTGCAGGAACTCAGTCCCAATTAAGGGTTCCTACACTGTGTTAAATACTATATTTTTAAGTCATGGCAAGCAGGAGAGTTAAGGCAAATATAATATAACTAAGCAAAGGTCTATGCGTGTGTAAAAACAAATTGCTATTATGAACTCACCCATAAATAATCCAGCCTCAAGTCACGAAGAGTCAGCATATATCACGCCACAGCGAAACCCGTCTGTCTCTCTGGGCCGCCTTAAGTACCTTTCCCATCCCGTGTGTAATTCTTGACACCTGAGAGTAAAACATTGCCAGTCGATACATCACGACCGGTGACCATCTAGTAACAGCTACACATAAGTCTAAAGCCTAACTTGACCAGGCGCGATCATCCTCAAACCATGCCCTAAAGGTTGATTTTTGTAAGTGTTCATTAGTTTGTCTTAGCTCACGACGCTGAGCTCATCCCTCAGTTGAATATGGCCAGTCTCGAATTACAAACTCCCCAAGCCAAACGCGGCAGCCATATTGGAGCAGATTATTCTATCGAAGCGGGTTGCGAGTGTTCAACTAAGGGCGGAAAAAAAAAACAGATTCCGCTCTACACCGTTATTGATCTCTGTCTAGCTGTCAAATATTTTCATGATTGTGGTGGCCCCTCTTCCCGCCTAATCATTCCATGGGCCACATTAGACATGCGGTGCACTTTCCTTCATTGTGCCAAACAGCCCTTTAGTAAGGTGTATCCGGTGCAATGAAGGAAAGTGCGCAGCATTATGAGGAATGCACTGCCCCGAGGGCAGATACAAACTTAGGTAGCCCAATGGGTAGGGTGCAGCGCATTTAAAAAATAGTACATGTACGCTTATATTTTACATGTGCTGGTAGTGGAATACTCTTACGTTAATTTTTCACTTCTCAAGGCCTATCTCTCTCCTAGGATAACATTGGGATTGCTTAAACACCTTTTAAATGTAATTTCCAATTGGGAGCTGATGGAAAATTTGGAGTTTGGTCTCTCTGGACTAACATTTTAAAATCAACACTCATGGTGAAGTCTGATTTTAAATTTGAAGTCTGAAAATGCTATCATTGAATACTCATCAGGGTTGAGTGACAACTGGGATTTGTGCATCCTCTTTAGGCAGTCACACATAGGGAGAACCGATTTGACATTTGCATCCTGATGGCTCATCACCAGGCTGATTTGCCTTCTTGAGGTAGACTGGGAGGGAGGAGCTGACACTTGCACTTGAATAGTGCTGTTTCTGTCTTCACACAAAGAGATGCATACACCCCTCTAGTGTGTCTGGAGCCAGGGCAGAACAAGGCAGGGACCTTGTGCTCTTTAAATGCCTCTTTGATGTCTCCCCTATATCACAGGCACATTTGAGTTTCAGTACTGGACCCCCTGGCACGAACAAATCAAAACTCCACTGGAACCAATGACATTCTGCACGGAAGAAGAGCTACTGTGCTGTAGGATGGGCTGCCACTTTGCTACCTGTGTTGCTGTGTTGGCCTGCTGCCTACTGATTGCTGTGCTACAGGTGGGACTGCCACTTTTCAACTTACTCTGCTGTGTTGGCCTGCTGCCTGCTGCTTCTTGCCTGGGAGTGAGAAGGAATGGACCTGCTCTCTACATCCTTGCACCCAAGATTCTCCAGGGCTTTCTGGCTTGGCTTCTGTTTTCTGAACTCTCAGGGACACCTACGACTTCTTTCAACTCTGCTGGTGCTGCTGGACTCTGTCTCTGTGATTCCCATCCCTTGCCTGTGGTGCTCCCTCTAGGCCAGGGTCTCCGAAGTGGGTTCTACAGCTGTTTTTCTGTAAAACCCGATACATCTACCCTACTGCATGAGAAAAACCAATGCATCGCTCCCTGAAGCCGGTGGTCCCGACTGGGAGGCTTTACAATGACGCGCTGGCATTTGTTTTACACTGTCTGCAAGGATCAAAGATGACGCAGTGCAGAATCTTCAGCACCAACTGCGTGGCTTGTCTTCGACGCAGTGACTTAACTGCGGGGAACTTTCTGATGTATCATGTGCTTGATGTCGATGCTTTTCTCCGTACAAGGTACTTTTTCAGTGGGCCCTGCATGGGTTCTATAGCTGGCCTGCCCTCCATCACGGTCAGCTGAATTTTGGATTTGCACCGGTCCCTCACGACCTCAAGTAAGGACACCTGTGGCCTTCTTGCTGTGCTGCCGTGCATCTAAAGAAAAGGGCAGGAATGAGATGTATCTATGGTGCATGTCTGTCCTTTTCCCCTGTGCTGGCACACAATGGGCTGCCATGCGGGAATGCAAGCACTCCGGCGCAATGGTGCTAGGGTATCTGAGTTGTAGAGGTGATTGTTTTGTGCAGTAAAACAATCAAAGGGACACCTTCCTGCCCAAAAACAACCTCAAGAGGAGTTTTCCTCCTTCTATATGTAATGCAGAATGGTATTCCTCCTCGTTGTGCCTCCCTTGTGTCTCCCCTGGGGAGGCGGAGGAATCAGACGCATTTCCAGGTTCACAAAACTTTGTAAATATGGGAATGTGTCAAGTTCCATGGAAATTGCATGGGAACACCTACAGCAATATCCATAGAATGCCCCTTTCATGCAGAGTAATGTGTGAAAGGCGTCCATATTTACAAGGTCATGAAAAGCCATGCAGGGTGGCTTTAGATGGCATCGTAAGTATGGACAGGCACACTGTGTGGTGGCAAGCCTCAGCAAGGCCTACCAGTGCAAGGGATTCACCCTTCTCTGCACAGAGTCCTCAGACCAATAGGAAGAAGTTGGCACAGAAACTGGAATAGAAAAGACAGAGTTTAATAAACCTCATGAGGTGGAACTACATTCACACAGCACCCTTCGGTAATGCATGAAGTAGCACACTGAATGGAAGGAGCATGGTCCTTTTATACCCACACAGGGGCTCAAAAAAAGGCCGTACAAGTACAAATGCTGGTTTTAGGTACATATAAGGTCATACAGAAAATGCAGGGTCGACAAGTAAGAGGAGCTAACAGTCGCTAGTTTCTAGTAAACACATTCTGACAGATATGGATTGACAACAGCTGCAAGCTCAACTGAGCATGTGCAGAGCAGAGGAGGCTAAATATATCTCGTCTCTAGGAAGATTTCAAGAGCACAGAACAGCAAGGTAGGACAGAGCACATGGTAAGCACATGGCAAACAAAATGGCTGACAGAAATACAAAATGGATTCCACTAAACGGTCAAGATAGTCTCTGAATACAGGATGGCTTCTGCTAACGCTGACCCCGTCACTACTAAATACAACAGACGACGCTTTCCGCGTTAGCTGAAGACAATCGTTTATCTGGGGTAATCTAGATATGCATCCTGTACATCTATTAGCATTATTTCGGCCACCACTTTATTCAAAATTTGTGGGGCCTTTATTTCTGCTACATTCCTTTTGGCAGGTATACAAGCAGAGATGAAATGGAGCAAAGCATTGGACTACATTGGATACATACACAGCATGTAAAAAGTATCGTAATAATTACATACAGGATAGTCAGTAGCTTCCAGCTCCAAGCGGAAACAAGAGTCCAAAACCATCCAGCAAAAGTCCAAGTACCAGTCTCTGGGTGAATTTCTGCAGCAATCTTATGCAGTTTAGATATTGCGTCATATACTGAAGGTGAGTGATCCGGGATGAAGATGCAGCAGCTGCTGCCAATGATGCGGCATAGACCACCTCGATCAGCTAGAATCACATCAAGCACCATTCGGTCCAGGAGAGCTACAATTCTTGCAATTTGCAGCTCCTCTGTAATGTTCCCAAGGGCCATAGCTGTCTGATTGGTAACAGCTTCCACAACTCTAGTCAATCGTCTTATTTTCCTACTGTTTAATGCAGCACCCACAAAGAAGAACAAACCTAAATTTAAATCGACATATTGTTGCATAGTAGTGTTAGTTTGGTCTACTTCATCAGCACTTATTGTCCTTTTGTATCTATTTCAAGAGATATCATCAAACAATTTAAGGTCCTGGTGATATGATGCAGGTGCCAGAAATACAGGGGGCAATAAAAAGGACACACCTGGCCACCCAGCAGGTAGTTGATAATATCCGTGGCTATCACAGATAAAATAGGTATTATGTGAGGCTATAAAGCTACTGTTATTAATACCTTCAATAGTCAGAATTACAGTACATTCACTGTTCCCCATTGAAATTCTCCCAATACTGCTTATACATAGATCTGCTTTGGCTCTGGTAACAGAAATAACAAATTGTTCATTGCGGGAAAAAGTTCTCATATTCGTGAAAAAATATGGTGTTGAAATATTGTCAGGTTGATACTCTTCCCATTCCCATTTAGTCCCCTTAGCTTGCGGATAACTATCTGCATCTTGGTAGCATACTTTATTCAGCCGAAAAATGATTCCACCTACTGAGGGCTTTCTGAAAGCAAACAAAAGGGCATACAAAGCTTGACAAGAACCATTGTGGGAAAACGGTAGAGGAATAAAAGGTGTCCCTCCTTTCTTTTGATGTGCAGGTATCATCCCACACACCCACCAGTTGGTAGCATTTGTGGCATTGTGAGTATGGTGCAACATCTGGACAAACGTATTATTTAAGTAGGATTGTTGATGCTTCTGCTCATGATTGGGAAGCGTAAAGTAGTAGTGTTCAACTGGTACTGGAGTAGTGGCAATAAAAAGCTGTCGAGCAGGAGCCACTTTCTCAACAAACCAGGTGATTATTGCCATAACCACCAGAGCAATAACAAACCCTACAGCACAAATTATTCTTTTGTTATTCATTTCAGCAACAGAGATAATTGATCTTTCTTAAAACTCGTTGAAAACAATCGTTGGAGCTCTTATCCCTGGGCAGCCGCTGATTTCTTCACCGCGGGCCACCACAGGTGTCACTACACTAACGCAGGGCTGATCCCCCCACCTACTTGCCACATTGGCTCTCCATTTCACTAACCCAGGGCGGTAGCTCAACCAGTCTTTTTCAACACTGCAGATTCTTTCCTAGGTCTCAAGTGGTATCGCGATGCTCCAGAAATCGTGTGGTCCAGAAAGACTTGTGCAGATTCGTGAGGTGAGATAGCTTGACCTTTCTCCATCTCAAGAATCTCTCAATGGTCGGTCAGTACAGCAGGTTCCACCAAGGTAGGCGACACACGTTTGCAATGTGTGCTATGGACCCAGTTCTTCTTGTTCGTCACTCGAACTGCTGTCCTTGTTGCAAGGAGCACTTGCTCCGAACCTCGCCACCTCGGTTCCAGGCTGTTCGATCTGTAGAAGACCTTGACCATCACATAGTCGCCAGGATGGAGTTTGTGGGCCTCACCTTTAGATCTGTCAGGAAGTGCTTCTCAAACCTGTTGATGAATAGAGATCAAACTGTCGGTTAACTGTGCCAAAAAATCATTCATCAAAACACAAGGAACATCATGTATGGGGCGTGGCTTACGAACTCCCCAAATATTCAATGGTCTCCCAAAGACCACTTCATATGGGGTAGGACCAGATCGTGAGTGTGGCACCAATCTAATGGACAACAATGCCAAGGGTAATGCATTTGGCCACTTTAAAGACGTGGAAGCCAGTATTTTTGCCAACTTCAATTTCAAAGTAGCGTTGTACCTCTCCACTAACCCTGCTGATTGGGGGTGGAAGACTGTATGGAACTTCTGTTTGATCCCTAATCCTTTCAGGACATGCTCAACAACTTGCCCAATAAAATGAGGTCCGTTGTCACTCCACAAAAGCTTACAAACACCATATCTAGGGAAAAACTCCTTCAAAAGCACCTTTGCTGTAGTGAGAGCAGTATTATCCTTTGTAAGGTATGCCTCTATCCATTTGCTGAAGGCACATACCGCCATAAGAACATATCTCAGATTATTGCAGCGTTTGAGTTGGATGTAATCCATCTGCAAAACTTCAAAAGGTGCGGTTGGTGTAGCAAACCCTCCTGGAGGAGTCTGTGTCCCTTTTCCAGGATTATACTGCCAACAGATCAAACAGGACTGTACAACTCTTCTAGCTGTGCTGGCAATTTCAGGATGCTCTCAAACTTGCGTAAGCAATTTAGTTATTGCTAGAGCTCCAACATGTGCCAGCCCATGTGCCATTTGAACCATAGGTTGTAAATAGTCTGCAGGCAATTTCCACTTATTCATTTCTTTGTTATACCAACAGCCCTCATCATCTAATATTCCTCCTTTAGACCATTGCTCAAGTTCTTCCACAGAGGCAGATCTCTGCATATCCAATACTTCCTCTCTAGCAACATGCCAAAGCTCAGCTTGTGATTTCACTACGTACATGGATGTAGTGCTTCGCTGCATCGCAGTCTCACGAGCTACACAATCTGCAAAGGCATTGCCTTGTCCTATTTTATCAATGATTTTCTTGTGTGCGCTACACTTCATAATAGCAACTTTCTTTGGGTATGTAAGTGCAGTTAAGAGATTATGTACGAATTCTCCATGCATTATCTGCATCCCGTGGGATGTAGGAAAGCCTCTTTCCTTCCAGAGTAGGCCAAAATCATGAACCACTCCAAAAACATAGCGGCTATCCCTGTAAATGTTCACACACAAATCAGTACTAAGTTCACACGCTCGTGTCAAAGCTATTAGTTCAGCTGCTTGAGCCGACTTCTGAGATATGCGAGCTGTTTCCACTACTGTCTCAAGGGTGGTGATTGCATAAGCAGCTGAAGTCGTGCCATCTGGTAACTTCAAACAGGACCCATCATCCCACAGCTCCCCATCTACAGGGTTTGTGGAGAAGTGTGGCTCAATAGTTAGAGGCGGCAGACCCGGAAGCTGAGATCGGCCCGGGACCAGGGTTCGATTCCCATCGCGGCAGGTTCTTAGGTCAAAATGTCCGCGGGCCTGATAATTCTCGCCTCGGCGCCTACTCTAACCTTGGGTTCCACTCTGCAACTCTGGGCAATAGCTTGCTTAATCTTCACAACGGCCCCTTCAACGCCGGGGATGCCTGGTCTCACCTTGGGGATGCCTAGAAGGGACCATCTCACAGGGAAAGCCAGGACGGGTTACCCAGCGGTATACAGCGCCAGGACGCCTGTGGTGCGGGCAGCTGTGCGCTTTACAAGTATACAACATTTACATTTACATTTACATCTGGAAGGGGCATATATTGCAAATCGATGCAACCCTTTGTCTGTTCCTCAGCAAGGAATATACAATTGTGAGGCTCCTTTGACTGAGACTGAGTCACAGGATATGGCAACAAAGTGCCTGGGTTCAGTGTCGCACACCTCTTCAAGGTAATATGAATTGCTAACAGTGTCAATTCGCATCCTGTCAGGCAAGCACTACTTAAGTGTTGTATCTTAGTCTGATTCAAAAGGGCATCTACTGCATGGGGTACCATCACCAACAGTTTGTGTGACAAAACTATCCCTTCACTTTGACGTATGGACACAGCTGTCGATGCAACTGAATGGAAGCACCCAGGCAATGTAAGAGCAACAGGATCAAGAAATGCAGAAAAATATGCGCAAGGACGCTGCTTGTCCCCGTGTGTCTGTACTAAAACTGAGAATGCACATCCATCTTTCTCATGTACATAGAGTTTAAAAACCTTTGTGTAATCGGGTGTGCCTAACACTGGTGCAGAACAAAGAGCTTGTCTTAACTGACGAAAAGAGTTTTGACATTCATCTGTCCATGGTAGGGGGATTGGAGTGTTTTTAGTCAAAAGCGCTAGCAGAGGTTTAACAATGTGTGAAAAGCCCAATATCCATTGCCTACAAAACGAAGTCAAACCAATGAATGCACGGACATCTTTCTTGGGTGAAGGTACTGGGGTGTCTAAAATTGCTTGAATGCTATCTGGTGTCAATGCACGGCCCTCCTTAGACAGAAGGTGACCTAAGTAGGTTACCTTCGGTCTACAATATTGCAATTTCTTTTGTGATACTTTATGATGGTGTGTATCAAGAAAAGAAAGCAAAGACAAAGTACAGTCTTCACATAGTTCAGGCGTATCGGCTGCCAACAAGATGTCATCGACATATTGTATGAGAGCCACCCCTTCAAGCAAAGTAAAGGTATCAAGCTGTCTCTTCAATGCTTCACTATAAATACTAGGACTCTCAGTATAGCCTTGAGAAACTCTACAAAATCTATATGATCGATTATTCAAAGTGAAACCAAACAAATATCGGCTTTCAGGATGAATAGGGATCGAAAAGAAAGCATTCTTCAAGTCTATCACAGAGAATGTAGTTGCTGACGGAGGAACCAAAGTAAGTAGTGTTGTTATGTCAGAAACCACAGGGTACTGCAGTACTACAATCTTGTTGACTTCTCTTAAATCAATGATGAATCTATAAATTCTGGTGTCAGTATCTTTTTTCAAAATGGAATGAATCGGACTATTGCAAACATTGTAAGGGACTTCTTCCACGACCCCTACTTTGATCAAATCATGTACAATACGTGTGAGTGCTTCTTCTCCTTCTCGAGAAATTTTATACTGAGGCAGTCTTGGCAATGAAGCACCCTCGTTGACACTAATATGCACTGGCGGAATAACCATTTGCCCTACATCAGTGTCTGAAGTAGCTCACAAAGTACTTGGAAGTGAAGTTAACGCAATATCCTCTTTAATAACACAGGATCTCTCAATCACATGGTAGTTGTCATTCAAAATAACCTGTACTCCTTCTGGAGAACATCGTATCGTAGCCCTGAAATATTTGAGCCTATCAAGACCCACAATATTATCTGGTGTGTTTGGAGAGAGCAAAAATGGACATGGAGCAGTAAACTTATCAACATGGAATGCGAGTGGTTGTGACAATGGGCTAAGGGAAGGTGTTCCATTGAAACCTATCAATGTAATGGTTAAGCCAGACAGGGGAGCCCTTGGAACCAAGCGTTTAGACAAGGCGCTACGAGTAGCTCCTGTATCAACAAGAAACTGATCAGTAGAACTCAAAACATGTGCTGTAACATAGGGACCCCTCTGGTCTACTGGAATTTCAACTGATTCCTTACCCCATACTAGGCAATCCTATGCATAAGCAGAATCTTGTAAATCAGATGGCACATTGATATTGGTTTCTTCTATCAAAAGTGGTAAACCCATCCTGCCCACGTGTATTAGCATCAAACCTAGAGCGACCATTCGTGCTTCCTCTAGGCCCTCAGTATCCTGAACGACTTCTCATTTGTCCCTGACCACATGAACACTGCTGAGGACGTAGTACTGGACATTCAGAAATCCAATGTCCAAACTTCTTACAGTACGCACACTGGTCAACAGACAAATTCGAACGAGTATAGGAAGGAAAGGACGAACCATAAGATCCATGTCCACCTCTATTATTACCTCTAGAAGGTGGGCCATATGCTTGAGCTAACTTAACCTTTGTTTTCAACTCTTTAGACTTTTTATCCTCATTACTTTTAGCTTCTAATTCTTGTCGCTCATAATACTGAGCCATGGTTAAGAGAGAAACTGGAGAAGAGGTAGTGTATGAACTCTCACTGGCCTTCAGGCGACTAGCTATTCCTGGCAAAAGGTTTGAGACATATTCATCGACAAACAGATGTCTACCCGTGTCATCTGTCAATGACTGGCCACTAAAATCGTGGAATGCTTCTTCAAAGTGTGTGAAGAAGTAAGAAACTGATTCATCAACCTTTTGCTTGCAAGACGCTAACAGTGTCCAATCTATCTTTTTAGAGGGAATAATCGTTTTTAACTTAACTAATAAGCTGCCGGAAGATTTGAAATTAACTGACACGGTTTCTGTGCAGGTTCTCTATCTTCATCTAACGGCTCTAAATCAGGCAAAGTCATAGTACAAGAGCTAATGGCACCCTCAACTTCCTCATAAAAGGCTGCTGGATTCTTTCGTGGATCAGGCAATGCATTTTTAAGGGCCATAACATCTGCTCTATTCCAAGGAGTGTAAACCCAATTATAAATAAAATATCCTTCAGCATCTACAGAAGTCTTATCGTCATTTGTACCTGTTCATTTAGGAGGAACATATAAAGGCGCGGCTTCCCGCATGGGTTTCACATTAATTACAACATTCTTATCTGTCTCAGGAGTAGAAGTTCGTGCCATGCTGATTCGGGATGTTTGTGCAGCTGCGTCTGCTGCCTTTTTCTCCTCTCGCAAATGGGCTGCCTCAACACGCAGTTTAACCAAGCATCTGATCGTGTCAGTCACCTGGAAGAAGACAAAAAGACCTTAACGTAGTTTTTTACAATCAGCTGCTACATCATTGGGCTCTATTTCTACCGAATATTTTCTAAACCGTTCGATAACCTCTGCACCAAATGTATCGGTAAAATATATTTGCTCCCTTTCCTGCCAACCTTTTATACTATCGAAAAGTTCAGAAGAAGTGGCAGTACTATGAACGGCTTTACGGGCAGCAGATCTAATCTCAGACGCACTTTCAGCAGATAACATCAAGCGAGCTTCTCTAGCTTTGTCCTGGTCTGTAGGAGAGTCCTCATCGGACTCATAAGGAGCAAAAGGAAGAGTGTACGGAGGTGGACAACGATCTAATAAGAGAGAATCATCTTGGGGTTTATTAAGAATAGGATAAAGAGGTCGACGAACAGCGTATTGGCCATTTACCTGTAAATGACGCTCCCTATCTTCCCTCTCTTTAATTTCTTTCATTTCCCTATCTTTCGTTGTTCTTTTTCAATCAAGGCTTGCTCACGCTTCATTCGCTCACGCACTTCTTTTTCCCACATTCGCATACAGTCAAACATACCTTGCCTAACCTTTCGCTTAAACATCCGTTGCTCAAAATACTGAATCTTTCGCAAATCAAATGACCCATGCATAGGCCAACGCAACTCAGGATCTTTACACGTGTATTTATTCCATAACGTGCTGTACATTATGGAAGACATAAAATACTTAATATACATGTCCCTATTAGGCGTCCCCTCAGGGGGGGCCGGTTGTGCTTTGTCGAGTTTCATACCGATACCACTACAAAAGCAACACACCCTTTGAAGTTGCTGGAAACAGGCATGGCAAAAATAGTGCAGAATATGCAGTATTATAATCAAAGTAGTGCTTAAGGTACTCTCCGTACGTTGCGCCGTTCAAACAAATTAAAATAGAGAAAAATCTACTCATTACCTGCCTATATGAATTGCAATGCATATATAATTCAAACAAATACTATTATTGGCCAATTGCACAAACAAAGCCGCAGTAAGTGTTACTGAACGACCTTACCAATCAAAGGCGTCAAACCAACAGCAAGTGCCGCAGAACGGCTCTTACCAATCAAATGGTGTCCAGGTTCCAACTGCCAAGTTCTCAAATCGACCAAAAGGTCACTGCACGGCGAATCAACAGAAGAGATCTCAGTCGAGGACCGGCGCCACCTGGATGGTCAGATCAGAAAAAAAGGAAAAACTACATGGGTGCCAAGACTCGGGTCTCCTCAGGCAGCGATCACGTCCAAAGCAAGATTCCAATCCTTCATCGCGACCAATCCTTCGGGCATCCGAGTCGCTGATGAGCCCCTTATTGGAAGCGCCAATTTGTGGTGGCAAGCCTCAGCAAGGCCTACCATTGCAAGGGATTCGCCCTTCTCTGCACAGAGTCCTCAGACCAATAGGAAGAAGTTGCCAAAGAAAATGGAATAGAAAAGACATAGTTTATTAAACCTCATGAGGTGGAACTACATTCACACGGCACCCTTCAATAATGCATGAAGTAGCACACTGAATGCAAGGAGCATGGTCCTTTTATACCCACACAGGGGCTCAAAAGAAGGCGGTACAAGTACAAATGCTGGTTTTAGGAACATATAAGGTCATACAGAAAGTGCAGGGTCGACAAGTAGGAGGAGCTAACAGTGGCTAGTTTCTAGTAAACACATCCTAACAGATATGGATTGACAACCGCTGCAAGCTCAACCGAGCATGTGCAGAGCAGAGGAGGATAAATATATATTGTCTCTAAGCAGATTTCAAGAGCAGAGAACAGCAAGGTAGGTTCAGCGCACATGGTGAGCACATGGCAAACAAAATGGCTGACAGAAATACAAAATGGATTCCACTAAACGGTCAAGATAATCTCTAAATACAGGATGGATTCTGCTAACGCTGACCCCAAATTGCAACAACTGTGCCACCAGTGCGTCAATAAAAGTGACGCACCAGTGGCACAATGAGCTTGTAAATGAGCACCTTCAACTAAAACTGGAATCACTGACTGACATACATTTTGGCAATCACATCCAGCCAGAACATTGTCGAGTATTGCACATCTCCCCTAAGAATGAAACACAACCTGATATCAGCGATATTAAGGCAGCAATTTTAAATTGCAGACCCTAAAGTTATATAGCAGCTGAAAACTTACTACTTCTTGGGAACAGTAATTTAGTGAAAGTGATATTGAAGGGCCGTTGTCATCCCTTGAGATAAAGGGGTTGAGAAGCGAACAATAAATGTGACCAAATAATAGGGCAGTTTTGCAAAGTGATCGAACATGGTGGTTGGACACCTACTCACCAAACTGTAGTTTTAAATGGAATCGGGGTCAACTCTTATCCACAATTGTCTGCAAAGGTAAAGAATATATATTGTAACTACATACCAAAAACTTAGATGAATGTCCAACTTCCCAAGGAGAAAAGGTGGATGTGGAGATGCGACCCAGGCCTGCATCATGATCTGCCTGAACTTTGGATTTGCACTGGTCCCTCGCTACCTCAAATAAGAACACCAGTGGCCTTTCTACTGTGCTGCCGTGTGTCAAAAGAAAAGGGGAGGAATGCGCTGTATCTATATGATACAGGTATAAGTATAGACACAAACTGGAATAGTATTTATGTCCTTTGTCCAGCCGGACACAATCAGAAAGTAATGTCAAGGGGGCACAACCCGTGACCTACAGTGAACAAGACAAAACAACAAGTATAGGCAAGAGCGAGCAAATCGGTCTGTATACGTATAATCAGTGAACAGACTTGATTGTAGTTTGAGTGACCATTGTACATAGCATTCACAAGCATATTCAGTACATATGATCGTATTGTGTCGACGACGTTTTATCAGATCTAGAGTTGCTGGGTCTTTCACAGCTGGTCTCTCACAGCACTAATAAGGCCGGTCATACTCTGGACAGTCTATTTTCCAATTCCAAAAACATCTTTATAAAATAAATTTTACCTTAGCATGGTCCGATCAGCATGCAGTGATATTCAATATTCTACTTGTTAATACTCTGCCTACTAATACTTCTGTGAATGGAATAGTTGCATTTAAGGCTTGGAAAAATTTAGATAATCAACAGCTTTCAGAACATCTGTCCTCCACACAACCTGAGGTCTCGGATGACCCAAATATAGCCTCAACAGCCTAGACTAACTGGCTTTTAATGCCATGAATGAGCTAGTGCCAACTAAACTGATGTCTAAAAATCGAAGCTCTCCATCTGCCCCCTGGTTCACTAATGCACTTAGAGAACAAAAGCAAAAATGCAGAAATCAGGAAAGACACTGGAGAAAATCGAACACAAATGAAGAAAAACATCTCTATAAGAACGAACTAGTGAAATATAAAAGTAATGATCACTCAAGAAAAAAGTATATTTTTCACTGCGCAGATCAAACTTGCTAAAAATTCAAATAAACAACTTTTTCAAGTAGTAACTAAGATTTCACAACAAGTGTCACAAACCACCCCGGCACCCTCACAAGTAATGTGCAATACCCTAGCAGACTATTTCTATGACAAAGTAAATAACATCTACTCCAATTTCTGTCTTCAAAGAAAGTTGTCTGCTCAATGCTCATTTCCAAACATTCTTGAGCCTCTTTTAGTGCAATTTTAAAAAGTTAGCATAGCTCAAGTCATTAATACTATGACCTCCATTAAATCCGGCTCAGCTAATGATCCATGTCCACCAGTTGTTTTTGCCCCAGTTACCGGAATCATAGCCCCTGTACTGAAAGAGATATGTAACGCAATGTTTCTCTC
This sequence comes from Lissotriton vulgaris, assembly GCF_964263255.1. Classification (NCBI taxonomy): domain Eukaryota; kingdom Metazoa; phylum Chordata; class Amphibia; order Caudata; family Salamandridae; genus Lissotriton; species Lissotriton vulgaris. Next base: position 1,067,574,255 of record NC_141696.1, on the reverse strand, counting down.
TGGTACATATCCGATCATTTGGAAAAATACCATATTTAAACCTCTTCTGAAAAATTCCTATCTGGATCCTGAGGACACCAAAAACTATAGGCCCATTGCTAGTCTGCCTCTTCCGGCCAAGGTGGTTGAAAAACTAATGAACAATCAAATCTCTAAGTTCATAGAAGATCATCACTGACTAGACGATACCCAATTTGGATTTCATAAAAGTTACAGTACCGAGACTGCACTGATCAAGGCATCAGAGGAAATAAGATCTATCCTTGACCAGGGAGGGACGGCAATTCTTATCCTGCTGGACCTCTCCGATGCATTCGACACGGTCGATCATAACATCTTGATCGACAGTGTCACTGCAATGGGCATCCAGGACAAAGCAAGAGACCTGCTGTCCTCCTTTCTCACCAACCGGACCCAGACTGTAACACTGGGCATTTTCCATTCTGCCCAGATGACATTACCGTGCAGTGTTCCACTGGGCTCATCCCTAAGTCCGACGCTTTTTAATATCTATGTATTGGACTTACCCAGAGTCATCAAGGCACATGGGATGGGCCTAACATCATCAGCTGATGATACACAGCTGGTGCTCGCTATAAAGAACAATGGAGAAAGGATGGCAGCCAGCTTCCAAAAAGGCATGTTGGCCATCAGTAGTTGAATGGCTAGCAATTGTCTCAAACTTAACTCCGATAAAATGGAGGTTATGATATTTGGTAAGCTTTCTCCCATCTGGTCTAGTCCCTGGTGGCCGTCAGATTTCGGCCCTCCACCAAACCCCGTCTCTAAAGTCAAGAATTTGGGCCTAATCTTTGACGACAAACTGACCTTCGCACCTCACGCGAATGCAATCGTCTCAGCGTCCTTTCACAAACTTAGAATAATCAAAAAGATCCTTCCATACCTTCCTCCCAATTCAGGAAGGACTTTGGTCGGTGCTTTGGTGATGTCCTCCTTGGACTACTGTAACAGACTCTTTTCTAACGCACAAAAATTGCAATCTGTGCAGAATGCAGCAGCCAGAATGCTGTCAGGAACTCCCAAATTCAAACCCATTGCACATGTAATCAAAAGTTACCAATGGCTCTTTGTGAGGAACCGAATAAAATTGAACGCACTGTGTATTGCCTACAAAGCCTTTCGAAATTTAGGTCCTCAGTTCTTACTAAACTCTCTAGCCATCCATATCCCCAACAAGCCACTCCGATCATCCAATGCATACTTCCTGTCAGTGCCGCGGACCAAAAATGCCTCTTAGGACGATCAACGCTTTGTTGTCTCGGTTGCAAAATTGTGGAATTCTCTCCCGTTGGAGATCAGACCATGTCAAACCTTGTTGGCCTTCAGAAGAAAAATAAAGACATGGCTGTTTGATCAATAATTTTGTTTATTTCTGCCACGTCCGCAGCGCCGAGACGCCCCTGGGCATTTGCGCGCTTTAAAAGTTTCAAAAATAAATAAATAAATATTGCCATCTCCGAACGATGCGAAAAATGGGAAGTACTGTGTGCAAGAAATGCGATGAATGTCATACATCTAGTTTCACTGTCTTGTATTTATTAGGTGAGAATAATATGCAAGATGTATAATATTGTGGAAGGAAGAACAAAGTAAGAACAATTTAGCCACTCGACGAGTGGGCCCCTTTGTTCCTCATTTCTTCATACTCATCTAATCATCCCATATTTACAGAGTCCAGCATAGGCATCCACGTGCATGCCCTCAAGTCAAGAACTATCCCAATGTCTCTGCCTTGCAGACTCCGCAGTACTTGCTCTAAGACCAACCACTGCATGGTTGGATTTTGTTGAAATTACCCAGCTATGGCGCTCTTGGCATTGCGCATCTGATGCCACTCAGTGATGGAAAATCCTGTTTTACACCTTCTGATGTGTTTGTCCTTCGTATGGTAAGTTACAAGGACACATCCAAACATGAATTACATATGCAAGTACAGTAGTGTGGTACAATAACTCATATTTCTTTTCTCTATACTCAAAGTAGTTAGGAATTCTATGCATTTTATAAGCTTTGCAACTCCCACACTTAAAGTGCCCTCATAATGATGAGAGATTCAATTGTTTATGAATCAAGGGCTGTTCAGAATTTAACAGGAAGAAAGTATCTTACAACATCATCCCTGAAATTTCTTTTTTTTCCAGTTATCTGACTTTCATTCATCCTTTACAAAATTCCACTACCTATTAATTACCTTTTTTTAACAAATTGCTCTCAGTACAGAATGCAGTGAATCACACCAAATGATTGTTATCCTTCATGTGTATTTAGGGGAGGAGCACAATATTGCTAGGAAAAACACAGGCTCTCTTTCTTAATTTTTTCAGTAGCCTCTTATGGTCATCTCTTTCTAATAATCCGTCAATAAGAATATCTGATTCATCGTATATCTCAGCTATTGCTCAAATACCCATCAGAAAACTTTAGTCTTGCAGGAGACTGCAACCAAGTGATGGACCGTTTTATCGATAGGAACTCTAAATCCCCCTTTATCCGAAGCACACCACACAAGGTTTTGACACAAACTATTCAACAAAGAAACTTATGAGACTCATGGCGTCTCTACAACCCATCCACACGAGAATACTCTTTTTTTTCCTCTCCACAACAATCACAATCTCAAATTGATCATATTTTTATTTCACGCAACATCTCCCAATCCTTACGTTCTGCTGACATAGGCCCTATACGTATCTCGGATCACACGCCTGTCTCAGTTCAATTAGACTTTTTTAATCAATCCACATTACCAAAAAAAATGGCGTTTTAATAACTCCTTACTCCTTGATACTAACTTCAATTCATCTTTTACCTCTTTCGCTCAAGAGTTTTTTTCAAATGAATTTATCGAATGATGTCTCCTTTCATACAGTGTGGGACACCTTTAAGGCCACCGCTCAAGATTTCATCATTAGATTTGTGACAAATAAACGTAAAGCTTCCCGCATATTACATAATACACTTCTTGCTAAGATTAAAAAACTTGAGTACTCTTTCCACACCTCAAAGTCGAAGGATTCCCGTAAAGATCTCATCAATGCAAAAATCGCTTTTAATGAATCCACTACCAAACAGGCTTCCCTATACTTACTGAAATCCTCAGCAAAGTATCATGGTGGCCAAAACAAATTGGGCAATCTTATGGCCAATTACCTAAAGATCGAACAACAGAAACTTCATATTGATTCCATCATAGATGATACCCAAGCATCGAAATTCAAAGACACAGAAATACTCCAAGAATTTGTACATTTCTACCAATCCCTTTACACACCAGAACACACACCCTCAGATACAGACATGTCCAAATTTTTTTCCACGCTTCAAAAACATATTAATCCCCAATTAGACTTAGCTTCTTTGGAACCTGAACGTACACATACAGAATTATTAAATGCTTTAAAAACTCTTTAAAAAAACAGATGGCTTCACAGTAAAGTTTTATTTATATTTCGATCATCTATTACTCCCACACTTGCACACTCTTCTTTCTTCCTTTATCGCTTCTCATAATTCCACTGGTTCTTTTTCTGAAGCCTTGATCTGTCTTATACCAAAGACTGACAAGGATTTACGTTACTGTAAGAATGATAGACCTATATCCTTAGGTAACGTAGATTATAACATTTTCTTGAAAGCCCTAGCCTTAAGATTAGAACCACATCTTCCAATGCTGCTTGGAAAGGAATAATCAGATTTTGTGAGGGGTCGCAACATTACTGACAATACACGCTTATTCTTTGACATTTTATCCATATCATCACACTATCCAGACTCCTTGGCGGCAATTGCGTTAGATGCAGAAAAGGCCTTTGATAGGGTTTTCTGGCCTCTTATCTTCCACGCTCTCAAGTGGTTTGGTTTTAGACCGAACATTATTTCTTTAATATCCCTACTTTACTCCGAGCCCAAGGCCGCCATATCTACCAACTGCCTCATCTCCCCCTACTTTAATCTTAAACGAGGAGTACGCCAGGGTTGCCCCCTGTCCCCTTTTCTTTTCAATTTGGCCGTAGAACCCTTTCTCTCAAGAATCGGCCAGAATAACTTAATCACAGGGTTTGTCTCAGACCCCCCAACAAATTAATCTGGCAGTTTACGCTGACATAATTTTAGTTTTTCTCTCCCAACCACAATCTTTACTTACTGCTTTCATGGGAGAGGTGGAGGCCTATGGCTTGGTTTCGGGCTATAAATTGAACGGAGGAAAATGTGAGATATTACCCGTAACCAAATACACCTTTGAGGATGGTTTTAAGATCTCCATCTTTTCTTGGAATCCTAAACATATCAAATATCTTGGCATTTGGTTCTCTCCCTCGATAACAATATCTATCTCTTTGAACATAGACAAATGATCTGCCAAACTCAAAACACTGGTCACAAGATGGCATCCCCTTCATCTTTCCTGGTGTGGCCGTCTAGACACAATCAAAATGATGTTGACTCCGAAAGTTTTGTATACCCTTTCTAACATTCTACTTTCTATCCCATCTAAATTCTTTCAAAAGATTAACTCTATTTTGACTTCTTTTCTATGGAATGCAAAAAAATCTAGAATGGTGTTACAGAAATTAACCAGACCAAAATCTGAAGGCGGTGTCAATTTCCCTAATTTTTCTAATTATCACAAAGCCTTTCAGCTATGCCAACTATCGAACTGGATTGCTGATCATTCTCAGGATAAACCTCTTTGGGTGGATCTTGAGACCTCATTTCTAGCTCTCATTTCATTTCAGGAATATCTCTCCTTTACTCGCAAACCACAAAAGCTCTCTACCCCCGTTATCAAGCATTCATGGCGACTACTGTCCACTGCACCCCACTTAGTGTTGCATAATTTATACACTTTTCTTAACTCCACAATTTGGCACAATAAACAAATCCTTCTCAATAAGAAACCTATATATTGGAAGGTTTGGAGAAACAAAGGTCTACTCTGGGTTCATCAATTTTTTTATCAGGGCACGCCCATTCAATTTACGCAATTACAAACTCTTTATCATTTGCCTTCTTCCTTTAAACCTAGATTTTCGACCTTGCAGAACGCAATACTTGATACTTATGCTAAACTCAAACCTGCACCTTCCTCACCCTCACCCTCCCATCCCCTCTTTCCATGGCATAACCTTTGTACATAAACCCCAAAGCGTCCACCGTTTATTCCCTTTTAATGTTACCTCCTGTGATCTGGGACAAAACCAAAGTGGAACTCTCGTGGGAAGCCGATTGGGAATGAATTGGCCTATCTCTTTTTGGAACAGAATTTGGACGAAGCTTAGGAAATCATCCAGACTGGCCAGCACTACACAAACATTCTTCTTCATTTATAATAGATTGTTTTTTACCCCCACGCACCTACATAAAATACATAAGACAAATATCAACAATTGCTGGACAGGTTCCCAGGTCGACGCCGATCTCCATCATATGCTGTTCACATGTCTTATATTTTGGAAACAGGTCTGGCACCAAATCAACACTATATTTCACACCTCAATTCCCCTCTCCCCCACAAACATTTTTCTAGATAGTTTAACAGTGGATTGGAAAACGAGTCAATCCCAGCTACCACTTACTGATTTGTTAATAGCTGTAGTCTTTCAGCAAATATAAAAAAAACTGGAAGGGACTCCTCTAAATTGTCCTATTTACCTTGGTGGTATGCTGTATATCATAATCATCACCTTGATACAGCACTCGTTCATCCTCTATCTCTTGCTACTAAACATTCTCACCTATGGGGCCTACTCACACTATATCTAGACGTACCATGAAGAACACTTCTTTACCTGCTCCGCCACAACAAGAAGTTATAAAGCCTCCTTGACCTCCTGTTGTTGTCTACAATTATGCTTGATTTATCACTCTCTGTTATAGTTTTTTTAAATTGTTTAATTATTTTTTCGATTTTTGTGGACCTTTGACTGTATTCATATCATCTTATATATTATCCTTTTACCATTTTAGTGGATATTATATATTATTATTACTCTTTATTGTACCTTTATGTATCCATGTATCAACAAATAACTGCATATACAAAGCATTGTTTTTATGATCATATACATTTCTTTTTCAATAAACCTTTTCTTGAACGTAAAGAATATCTGATTCATGAAAATAGTCACATTTTAAGGCACAATTACTCATAATCCTTATAACCTGCTCATAAGGGATATTATCTAATCGGTTACATGGGTGGTGGCTTTAGTACCATAAAAGTGTGTTACGTTCTGTGGGTTACATTCTGTAGGTTTCAAGTATATTGCGGTGTGTAGTTTATTGTCACAGTGCTTTATAGATGCATACAAAAAGTTTAAATGATTGTCATTACTAGTCATAGTGAATTGCATGCCATTAGATCTTCAGAAACTCAGAGTTTTCAAATCTCCTGTCTAGATCATATATCTTCTCCATATTGTGATGCTGCTAAGATAGTGATTGAAAGTGTGCCATATGTGGAGATGTTCATAGTGGTCATACTATGGGGTCGATTAGGATGGCGGTGAATCCGCATCCTCCGGGCCGGCGGAAGCCACCGCCGGCCCGGAGCATGCGGATTCACCACTGCGGACCTCCAAAACACCACCAGCCACATTAGGATGGCTGCGGGATAAGCGGCGGATGGCAAGTCTGTCCGCCGCTGATCCGCGGGATGTTGTCAGCAATTTGATGGCGGTGTCTGCAAGACACTGCCAACCAAATTACGAAGGGTGAGAAAACATGCTTTTCCACTGTGGATTTTCCGCCATGGAAAAGCATGTGGACCAATGCTTGTGGGGGCCCGTTGTGGCCCCCAGGGTGTTGTGGGGTGGGGGGTGCACATGGGGGGTACCTATGGTACCCCCCTGCATATGCATGTACAAAGAGGCAGGCACCGCGCGGTGCCTGCCGCTTTGTGCCTGCATATACAAAGCATGCAATTTTAACCTTGCGGGGGGCGCTGCTTCAAGCAGCACCCGCAGCAAGGTTACAGATACGGGATGTGACCACCAGATGGCGGTCATATCCTAATTTGCACGGAGGGAACGTGCTGCCCCTGCGGACGGTCCCTCCACCTCGGGGTGGCGGACAGACGCAGGTCCATCCGCCATCCTAATGAGGCCCATAGTTTAGCAACATTTGGAGCAAAGACTGCCCCCATCACTACCCCTTTGGTCTGGTAGTAGTGCGTATTTTGAAAAATGAAAACATTTAATCTCAACACTACCTAAAGTTAGGAAATGATAAATGAACACCTTTATTGGATGTTCACTTTGCTCTAGAACATATTGCATAAAAGTCAGTGCATTATTCTCTGGGAGATTGGCATATGAAGACTGATTGTGCAATGTCACCAGTAACTGTTTGGCCAGAAAGGAAGATCGTCAATGACCTAATAATGTCCATTGTGTCCCTTAGGTAAGATACCCTATCTTCAGCCCTTCATCCGTACTGGCTAAGATTGCCTAGATTATTTCATGTCTAAGGTCAGTTGGGAGTTTCTTGTAATGCTCAGGTACCAAAAACTTGCCATAGTATCTTTTTTTATATTATATGAGTTATGTTCTACAACTAACGCACCACCCTTGTCTGTCAGTTTGATAACTATTTTTTATTGTACTTCAAGACAGTCAGAGGTAGATGTTCATCATTTGTCATGTTGCATTTGATATAGCGTCTGGTCCAAAGTACTGACTTTGCAAGTCTGCTTCAGATATTTCGTTTAAAAAAACCTTCATGAAGGAAACTTAAATATAACTGGATTCAGACCACCATGTACTTTCACACCTCCCACACATGCTTTGTCTCCCAAAACACAGCATGGTTGAAAGTTGGAGAAAAAAATGCTATAAATAATGTAGGCAGCACCGGCCGATTTATTGTGCTTTTTTTATTGTGGTGGTGGGGGTTGAAGTTAAATGAAATAAAAAGGGTACTTATAAAGCGCATGGCTACCCGGAGGCATCCCAGCGCTGTGGCAGTGACCAGAGAGGGAGCTCACCTCTACGGGAAAAGCCAGGTCTTTAGGTGTTTTCGGTACGTGAGGTGGTTAGGCTCCTTGTGGAGGCTCAGAGGGAGGGCGTTCCAGAGTTTAGCAGGTTGTAGGAGAAGAGCTGCTTCTAGCTTTCTTTATTGTGGGTATCACTGCTAGATGAAGAACTTATGAGCATAGTGTACTGTTGGCTCTGTAGGGGCGGATCAGATTTTTAAAGATAGGTGGTCCGGTTCCTCTCAGAGACTTATGAGCTACACACTAGGCCTTGATCCTGTACGGGGAGCCAATGGAGGGCATGAAAGGAAGGTCTTGCTGAGTAGCGATTGGGGGTCCCCGTAAGCAGCCTTGCGGCCGAGTTCTGCACGATCTGTAGTTTCATGACTGCTGAGATGGGGGCACCTAAGTTGAGGGCGTTACAGAATCCGGGGTTGGACAAGTTGTTTTTTGGCTCGGCTAGGTAAACGGGGGAGCACCTTGCGTATCATTTTTAACAGCCCATAGCATGATGCTGCGGTCTTCCTGGCTTGGGTTTTAAATGAAAGTTCTTAGTCTAACCAGATGCCAAGACTTTTGATCTCTGTTTTAGGTGTTGGTGGGCCCGTACATGATGGTTACATGCTGTTAGATTTAACATTTTATGTGGTTGCCTAGAGATTGGTGGGCGTTTTGTTGCTCTGGTTGAGTGCGACGACAAGCTGAGTGTCATCGGCGTACGTCACTGTGTGGATCCCAAAGAGGGAAGTGATATCAGCCAGTGGGGACATATAAATATTAAAGAGAGTTGGGCTCAGAGAGGAGCCCTGTGGGACTCCACACTGGAGGGGGCTGGATTTAGAGCAGGTGTTGCCTTCAAAGACCTGGAAATGTCTGTCTTCTAAAAAAGATTGGAGCCAAAATAGGGCGGTCACGGATACACCAACGTTCCTGAGGCAGTGCATCAAAATTTTAAGGTTCACCATGTCAAAGGCTGCGCTCAGGTCGAGAAGAATTAAGGCAGCAGAGCCTCCTGCCTCTAGAATCTTCCTTGATTCTTCCACAACTGTTATTAGGGCGGTCTTTGTGCCCTGGCGGCGGTGAAAGCCTGTTTGTGAAGGGTGGAGAACTCTAGGAAAGTGGAGAGTCGATGATTAACATGTTTCTCAGCAATTTTGCTGATGCCTGGGAGCAACAAAATTGTGCAGTATTTGTCCAAGTCCGCCGGTTCCAGGTGCGTTGTTTTTAGCAGAGCTTTTATCATTGCCTTTTTCCACTCCAGAGGGACTACTCCTGACGCGAGGAAGGCATTAATCAGACCCATGAAAACAGGGGCAATTGTGGGTAACACCAGTTTCAATATGTTTGGTGGCGCTGGTCAAGTGGTGATCCTGATTTGACTGAGGAGACAATGGATGAAAAGGACTCATTGTTCAGCGGGGCATAGGATTCCAGGAGATGTTCATTTTGACCCTGGCTAAGGTCTGCGGGGGTGTTGTAGTATCACTGTGGACTTGTGGAAGTTGCTTGATGATATTCTGTACTTAGAGGAAAAATATTCCACTAGCTCGTTTCATCGATTTCCCGAAGGACTGTGTGATGCCTGGGGGTTGGGGACTTTAAGTACATTTTTGGCTATGAAGAAAGTTTTTCGCGAGTAGTTCCCAGCGGAGGTAATCTTTTCCTCATAGGAAGAAGCCTGGGTTTAATTTATTTCTGACTTGTACAAGCATATGGCTGTCCTATATTCCTGTTTTTTGCTGAGTGAGAAATCTTTTCTCCAGTTCCTTTCAAACTTTTTACATTGCTGTTTTTGGATGCGTAATGTGGGGAAGAACTAAGCAACCTTATTAGGTCCCAATTTCTTATGGATTGTTTTCTTAGGAAGTATGGTGTTCAGGGATCCCTCAATCCAGTCAACAACACTTTTATTAGCAGTCACAGGATTAGGATCAAGGAGTGGTTTAGTCTTTTCAAGCTCCTGAGCCCATCGATCCAAGGGGTGTTGGGGCCACGGACGAATGAGCCTGTGTGTCGAGTGGGTAGTTAATGCAGTGGGGGGGAGCCAAGTAAAAGGAATAAGGAAGTGGTCAGACCAGGGCAGGGTATAGGGAGGGGGTTTTTTCCTTTAAGTGTCTCCAGGTTTGAGAAGGTAGGGTCCAGAAAGTGCCCTTTGATATGGGTGGGTTCCAACACTTTCAGAAACAGTTGGCAGACCCCAAGATCGAGAGCTAGCTCGGTTGCCGTCACTGCTAAGGGGTCATCGAAGTGCATGTTGAGGTCTCCAAGAAGAATAAAATTAGCTGAAGTGCTGGCGAGATTTATGGCTGTTTCCAGCGAGGAGTTGCAGAAGAGTCCTATTGTCCCTGGAGGACGGTAAATCAGAATGCCGGTAAGGGACAAAGAGGGAGTCAGTTCAATTGAGAAGTGAATGTTCTCACAGTCTGATACGGGGCTACCTAGTGTGCGACAAGTCATGTAATCTTGATATATAATGGCAATTCCATCCTCAAGTCCAGTGGTTCTGTCTTTCCTCTGTATAAGTGTATAAGATACCCAGGAGGGAGAGATTGTACGATATTTGGCTCAGAGTTAGACATGAGCCAGGTTTCAGTCAGAAACAGAGCTTCCGGGCCTGTGTCTTCTAGCAGTGTTAGGATTTCAGTCTTATGTTTAGGTAGGGACCAATAATTTAATAGTAGAAATGTATTGGAATTCCGGTCGGGGCAAAGGGGGGGGGGGGGATTGGTTGGGGGTGGAGAATGAAAGGACAGTGATGGCATCTCAACTGGCACTGCTCAGAGTGAATGGTATGGATACAATTTGACCCTACTGGTATGTTCAGTTGTTTAAGCTGCAGACTGGAGTAGTGATGGCCATCGGGGAGAGAAAGGGCAGGGTTCCTGGCCCCTGGGCCGGTCTGGCACAGACGGGCATGGATGGGCTTGCCTCCGGCACACCTTCGGCTCGCCATCGGCCGCGTAATGCATCACTTTTATGGTCATCAGCAGCTTTTAAGGTCATCAGCAGCTTTTAAGGGGTTCGGGTCCAGCAACTAGACCGCTGACCCGGCGCTTGTTCCTGCGTGAGCCTCTTCTTGGTGTAGCCAATTCCCCAGTCTACCCTCCACCCAAGCTATAATACAACTCCCCAAGTGCACAATTATTTGAAAAAGGATAGCAGCGATGTTGCACGCTCTCCATCCCTCTCATCCACCTCCAACCCCATCCTCCCACAAGCAATTTGAAAAAAGCAGTTCGACGCTGTCATCTCTGGCAGCTCTGCTGTGCAACTTGGTTAGAAACATTGCAAAGTCATTAGCTCACACAGACAAGACGTATTGACTTTTCCAATGCATTTTTTCTTCTCATCCACCCACTTGATGATGTCAGTATTCAAGCCAAATTAAACAAATAAAAATAACTGCCAGACACACTAAATAAATCAATAGGGACTACGATTCCCTTAACTCCCAGCATTCATTGATTGGAACATAGATGCAATTTTGTCAGAATCCCACCATTTGATCAGGTGAGAAAGCTGGGAATGAAACTCAGGTTGGCTCATGCCCAACACTACAACTTGAGTACTGTGTAGGAATCCTTGTCTCTCCCTTCAACACGGAGATTTAATGTTTGATGGTCCTATGCTTTTTTTTTCTTTGAAAGAACATACATCTTACGTTCAGTCATGTTCATAGTCTGAAGAATGAATACATGTTTTTAAAGAAGATCCAGAAGTGAAAAATGTTCAACACAGAATACAGGGACAATTAAAGGGTCCACACCTTTTTATGCACAACAATGAATGAATACAGAAACACAAGAGTGCCAAACGTAAGCTGTAATGAATTGGATTATTAGTTGAAAGGGGTGAGGGTCCCTCTTAAGTAATTTCAGTCAAAATAGCTCCTAAACGCACAAAGCACAAATTGTGGATGTGAATCCCGGGCCTTTTTGCAAGGTCTCCCCTGGATTTCTTTCTTCTGTTGCTGACTCCATTTTTGTTGGCATTAGGATTCCATTGTCTTGATAATGATTTTAAGGAAAATTATGAGGAAAATTATGAGTTTTCTTAAAATAACCCTCACCCACCAAAGTGGCCAATGTTGTCATGCTTCATCATCAGGTTCTTCCCGCCCGCCTTCAGGACGAGGCGTGCTACTACCCACGAAGACATCGGAGCACTTTGTAGGGTGTAGACTATGGAGCGGTGGCAGTGGTATGGTCAAAAGTGGAGTGTAAATTTTATTAAATCCTATAGCTGGTATTATTAAAAAGGGGAGAATTGGGACTTGCACTATAATGCATGTTTACCTCCTGGTCTACATATTTCAAGCCTATCCCCTACGGTTATTTGTTAGGACCAAAGTAAATGATTCCAAGTACCACTCCTGAAAAAAACAAAAACTGGTCTTTATATATAATTACAAAGTGAAAAAATACTGGAAAGAAATTCTGTTATCATGCTGACACAATACCTAATAGGTATGTTCTTTGGATTCAGATCTGCAAAAATAGCACATTATCGGATAATTAACATATTAATCCATTTCAATTTACAAACACATCACCAAATTAGTGGAAAGAAGTGGTATATTTTTCACTTGTCAATGGGCCCTCGAAGTAGGCCCGCAGCGGCCAGGACCGGCAGCACCGGAGGAGCGGAACCGCTGGCCCGAGTTCGCGTCACCTTGTAGCGGAGTCCTGGATCAAGGCACAAGTCGCTGACATCGGAGAGGAGAGTGGGATTGCGCCCCCCAGTTAACGTGGATCACCACCTGGGGCGGGGTGCGGGCCCGGAGTGACACACTCTTGGCCTCTAGCTTTTGTCAGCAGCGCGAGCCTGTTGCTTCATCTCGGGTCCTTGCCCGTGCTGACCCAAGGAGGGGCAGTACTGGGGCCAGAGTGGGAAGCAATACCTTTATGACATAATTGATGCATAGCGGGGGCACTGTTAAGGGAGCACCTAAACTGTCATATAACACATAGCATTATTGCTGCTAACAAACTATCAAACTGTCGTCTGACCTCATTTGTGCCTGACGAACTACATGCCTGGTGTGCTGCGCACTGCGTTATTTTTCCCTAGCAGATTACCTTATTATAATGTGGTGCATTGCATTATTTCTTCATTGCACAGTATCTGATAATAACGTGGCGCAGTGCAGTATTTCTTCATTGCACAGTACAGGATTGTAGATTGACGCATTGATTTGTTTTTTCCTGGTACAGGGCATGCTGGTAGTGATATGCATTGCATTATTCCTTCTATTGCAACTTAAATGACTGTGGCACTACGTATGGCATTGTTTCTCTGTTGCCCAGTACCAGAGAATATTGTTACGCATTGCAGTATTTGTTTTCTTTTGCAATGTGTGTGAATCTTGCAATACGACTGGCCTAACCTTTTGGAAATGGTTAGAAGTGAACTTGACTGTTGGTTAGAAGCGGAGGTTGGAAATAAGAAGCTACCAACCCACCGGAAAGAATAATACCCATTCTTGTGTGTTGATTTTGTGTCGTGTGGCCATATCGTATAGCTTCTTATATAAAGTTTATACTCATTTTATAAAAACTTGTGTGGAGTTTATTTGTGGTGATAACATTGGGTTACTGTGAGCATGGTTGCACATACTGTACACTTGTGCCTTGGAGATAAGCCTGGCTGCTCGTGCCAACCTACTAAGGAATTCAGCAGGGCTATCTCAGACGGTGTCCTTACTTAGCCTAACGTTGAAGTGAGGGGTCGGCGACTCCTGCCTCCAGCATTTGGTGGCATTGGTAAGCGACAAGGACCCCCAATTCCAACACCCGTATAGATCTCAACCTGAGCAAGGCGTTGAAAGCGAATCCCCTACAAGGAAATGGCTTGTCTTTTGAAATTTGATATGACATCTCCCGCTCCACTCTGAATAGGTAATGGGAGTTGGGGAAAAGAATGGAAGACTTCAGGAAACTAGGGGCTTCGGCCTAGTTGAGGTTCCCGGCTATTCTTCGAGTGATGTTTCATATTAAAATGTATAGCTTGAGGGACAACGAAGAGGCTGATAATCTGTTGCAACAAATCACAGCTAATCAGAATACTTAGCCTCGATACAGGGCAGATAAAATGGCCTGCCTCCCCTTGAATACATCTCTAATCGTTCTAATGAAGAGCCAGAAGGTGGAAGATGGATTTTTAGAATTCTTTGGCTCCCTATTTACAGAGAACCTGAGTACAATGGAGGGACGGGTTAATGAGGGGTTGGAAGGGCTTCCAATAGTTAAGCTCTCAGAATAGGAGAAAAAAGCTTAGAGCAGGCGATTACCCTGGGAGAAATGCAGCAGACTCTAGATAGGGGCAAGAATGGGAAGGCAGTGTGCCCAGATGGGCTTCTAAAATAATTTTGCATTGCCCTAGAGCAGCGGTCTTCAATCTGTGGGGCGCGACCCCCAGGGGGGTCGTGGAGTCCTGGGAAGGGGGTCGCAGATTCTGCAGAGTGCAGTTCCTGGCACTGGGCTGATCGAGGGTGCTCAAGGCGGAGGCCTAATTCACACCGAGGTGTGAAAAACATCAATGCCTCATTAGCAAGTAAAAGGTCTTTTAAAGACCTGTCAAGTACTTGGGTGTGACTGAGTGTGTGTCCCTGAAGCTGTTTCAGCTGGGCTCACATACACGAGCTGGGGGGGGGGGGCTGGGGGAGTGGCTGTTGTTTATCCCTTTGAGTTCAATGGATGTTTCTGCACCTGGAGCTGTGGGTCCCATGACACGTCCCCCGCCCCCAGCAGGGAGGCACAGAGATGCCCTCCCATGAGTGGGAAAGAAGAAGGACGACGACGCAGAGAGATACTGAGCTGGTCACATTTACCATTATAGCTATTTAGTAGAGTGAATTTAATAAAGATGCCTATCCTTCCAAAATGTACTTTAATTTTAAACACCCTCCATCTACATTTTAGGGGACCCTGGTTACAAAAACTACACAGGAGAATAAAATCCTTCTTATGGGCTTCCAATGGTTCAAGAATTTTAAGGAAAAAAATACAGAGAAAAGGCTGCACAGGAGGTATTGCATTGCCAAACTTTCAATTCTACGATTGGGCCTACCAGCTTAAAAAAAGCAGGTCCTTACTGATAGATTTAAATGCCTCAGGGGGCAACCATTTAATTTAAGCAATTTTGAAAGAGATAAAGGGGGAGAGTTCAAGTTCCTGAATAAGTTTGGAGACATAACGTACTTCAAAAAGGTGAGGCTAAAAGTACTGCGAGCGGTGGCTCTGCTCTGTGTACAGATCAGGCGAGCAACAAGTCTGCCATAATGCAGTAGGTTTGCACCACTATGGGATTCCCTAGATACCCCTGAGTGTTTGGAGGGCAGGATGGCAATTGGGCTTAAAGAAGCCAGAAATCAGAACGGGGTCACTTGCTCCAAGCAGGGAAACTCTATTCTTGGGAGGAGTCTGAGTATTGACCAGGGAAACTGTCTCTAAATGTAATTTCTACCAGCTGATTAGCTCGGCCCAGCTCTGGGGCAAAGGATTAGTGGCACAAGTGAGCTGGAAGAGCGTTTGGTGAATGTGCCTCAGCGAAAGAAGTAGGTGTCAGTATGGTATTAGTTAATATTGGACATCATTGCTGGAGACTTCTGCCTGCCTGAAATGAAATGGGTAGAGCCCTTGCGATAGTTACAGATAACACATGTATGGAAAATATGCATCCTGTTATAGCACTGTAAATCCCACCTTTTTGAGAATAAATCATTTGTTCTCCCTCCATAGAGCATGTTGGACACATAGAAGATTGGGCAAGCTGCAAGGGTCGTAGAAGGCCCGATGTATGAAGTGCGGGTTGCATGATCCCAATAACTTTCACATATTTGTGGCTAAAAACAAAGGGGGACTAGGAGCGCATTAAGGTCCAGCATACAGTCCCTGAGGGAAAGGAGAGAAAGAAAATCAACGTCAGAGAAACTGAGACAACAGATCGGGGAATTTTTATACTCAGGAGCAGGCGCCCTCACACACCTGTTTGGGTGTATTGCTTCATCAACAGGCAGCTCCTCCTTAGTCTGGTGCTGCAATGCCCAACGTGCCCTCAGGAGGCTCTTTGCCAGAGGTCTTTGGAGCATGAGACGCCAAAGTGAGGTGTAGGGTGGAGGTGCTCTAGGTGTAGATTGGTGTAATGTGATTTGTGAATTGAAAAATAGCTATGGGGTACCCAATTCCATTTAATAGGTGTGTTCTATTGTTATGATGAAAAAGAAATGGGTGGCTGAATGTGTAAGTAATTGACCTATCCAGCTCATTAAAAAGTGTGTCTGTAGGTCAACATGTTTCCTGCCTCAAGTGCCACTATCGATCTGGGCAATTCTTCAGGACTAAAACATTAAACCTAATCTACTTGTGACTGGTGAGAATATGTGTAGCATAGCAAAAAGTACCTCAATCACACAATCAAATTCTCGAAGTAAAGTATACCTGGGGATGCCTAAACCCTGACCTAGAAAAAAACAATAAAGAAATTTACACCAGAACAGTAAATATATGATGAAGATACATAAAAGGTGTTCAATAGTCACACCCTACATATAGTGGGATAAAATCCTGCCACTGCACATATCTGTGTAGGTGCATAGTGGCATGTCAAACACACATCCAGACAAGTGAAGTGAGACAGAAATAACAATATAGAAAGAATACCATTCTGGCTAATGTCTGCGAATTTTGGGTGGCTCTTACCTATGTTCTGTAAGCTACTGACCATATAGGTGGTGGAAGAGACCATGTTGACTTTGGTACAAAACTGAGGAGAATTGTTCAAGTTAGGCCTAGAGGATTCTAAAATGCAGAAGTATCACTAGGCTGTGACCCATAATACTCATGGTTTCTCAAACATTTTTATGTCTTTCTGAAGTTTGCCGATTTTCAATTTCAACAGAAAGACTTCGTGCTTATTAATTTAATTATTAATCTCTGCTAATTTTGCCAGGTATTGGGAAATCGAGATCCCTGTTTTAAGCGCAATCTCTGCTATGTTAATTCTGATAATTAAAGCTTCAGGTAGGCGCATGGCTGTGCTAATAATCACGATAAGTCAATCCCTCGTGCACCTACAGGCAACTCACAACCATTCCCATATGAATATGATGTCTTTAAGGAAGATGAGGGGGCGTTGGTGACTAATATACAGTTGGGGAATATAATTGCCCTCAAATACTCTGTCGTAATTGCTCCATGGAGCAGCATTTTTACATGTTTTGTTTTTAAAGCTTGTATGGAGTTCCAGTCTTCAATATGGCTGCATGAGGGGGTTATGCCTTCAGCCCTCAACAAGGAGGGGCTTTTGAGGATTTCTGCTAACACATCGTCTCCAGAGCTGAGACCTTGGTTGTCATCCATTGCTAAAGGTTGGTGTCACTATCTGCTCGAGGGAGTAAGGGAGTGATAATGTTAGACATGGGTAAAGGGAGAAGTCAGGGAACTACACACAGTTTGTGTAACATCACACATGAATAGAAGAGCAACTTTGCTATTCCCACAGTGTTGAAAACAAAAGTCCCACAGCTGAAACTCCGTACATAAAGCTAAACCCAGAGGGGGACATACAGGCTCCATAGGTTACTATTTAATACAAAAGGTATGCAGTTCCTGAGGAAAGGGGAGGAAGAAAATCGAGGTCAGGAAAACAGAGAAGCATGAGCCCTCATGCACCCAAGTGTCATGCTTCACCATCAGACAGCTCCTTGTTTGGCCAGTGCTGCAATGCCCAATATGGCCTCTTGGGGGCTCTTTGCCAGAGGACCTTTGAGCACAAGATGCTGATGTGAGGTGAAGGGTCAAGGTGATCTAGGTGTATATTGGTGTAATGTGAAATGTGAATTTAAAGTAGCTAGGAGATGCTCAATTTAATGTAATAGGTGGGTTCTTTTGTTATGCTTACAACACAATGGGTGGCTGAATATGGTAGTATAGGTCCTATCCAGCTTATAAAATAGTTTGTGTGTAGCTCAAAATTTTTATTGCCTGAAGGGTCACTATCGATCTGGGCAATTTTTCATGACCTGGGGATGTCTGAAACCTGACCTTGAAATAAACAACAACGAAATTTACACCATTACATTAAATATACAATGAAGATATAGAAAAGGTGTTCACACGTCAAAACCTTAATGTATGCAAGTAGTGGGACAAAATCATGCCATGGTGCTTATCTGTGTAGTTTTTTCCACATTTGACGTGGGCTCTAACACCACCTATGAGGTTAGTAGCTTACCGAACTTAGGTAAGCGCAGCTGCAATTTGCAGGCATTAGCCAAAATTGAATTTTATCCATGTTGTGGTTTCTGCATAACTCCGCTTGTGTGTCATCTGCTTATTTGGATGTGTGCTTGTCATGCCATTCTGTATCTTCAGAGATAGGAGCTGTGGCATGATTTTATCCCACTGCTCTTATTCATTCAGGGTGTGATTAGTGAACACATTTTATGTGCCATTAATGCATATTTACTGTATTGGTGTAAACTAGTTTATTGTTTTTTTCTAGGCCGAGTTTCAGACATCCCCTGGTATACTTTACTGTGAGGATTTGGTTGAGATTGGTGTACTCTTTGCTAATGCTACACATAATCTCCCCAATCACAAGTAGATTAGGTTTCATTTTTCGGTCCTGAAGAATTGCCCAGCTTGATAGCGACAAATGAGGCAAGAAACATGTTGACTTACACACATAGTATTTTATGAGCCGGATAGGACCATTACTCCCACATTCAGCTACACATTGCTTTTTCATCATAACTAGAGAACTCAACTATTAAATTGAATTGGCTATCTCTTACCTATTTTTAATTTCACATTTCACATTACACCTATCTACACCTAGAGTACCTCCACCCTACACCTCATATCGACCTCTTGTACTCAACAGACCTCCGGCGAAGAGCCTTCCCAAGGGGGCCACTGGGCATTGCAGCATTGGTCCAACGAGGAGCTGTCTGAAGATGAAACTTGACATCCACTTGGATTTGTGGGGGCTCTTGCGTCTGAGAAATCTGCTGCCTCAGTTTCCCTGACCAAGGATTTCTTCCTCCCCTACCCTCAGGAACGGCATACCTTTTGTATTTCAGATGTTTTTCACCTGTTTCAGTATACATCAGTTTTCAGGATAGGTTGGTAATGTCCTGAGTAGCATTTTCCAAAGTAGCATTGTGGTAAGCACTGAGATGATTGTTTTTGGATGTATGCCAGAGCAAGGTTTGCTCCAGGACAACAATAGTATGTTGTAGTTTTATTTCATTCTACTGGGGAGAAGAGGAATCTGTAAGCAGTGCATATCTACTTCTTGTCCTGTTAAGACTAGAATATGGGCCCCTTTATTAACATGGTTGAGAGGAGAAAATGGGGAGAGCAGCCCATGGGTAAGATATGTGGCTTTGTGAAATATCTGGCTCCCCCTATGGTCTGATGCTTATGCTTACTGGGTTTTCAGACTTGTGTGTGCAAAGCTTAGCCCCTAAAAGTCAGAATCTTCTCCCCCAACTGGGAAACCTAGAGCTCTCATGGGGTAGCACAGATTTGCAGATGGAGATCTATGTGGTCAGGTGCAAGTTGGCCTGGCAAATGAGGACAAGAATTATGGGTAAGTGGACATAATCAGAGAAGAGCTGTAATTCTTACTTAAAATGAGGACTCGGTTTCCATTGCATGTGCATTTCAACGTGTGCCTCCCAACAACGTCATAACATTTTAGTCGCCACTGCATGGGAAGAATTAACGATTGCACAGTGATTCATGTTTCTTTGAGTGCGTTTGTGAGGCAGTACAAGGCAGGAAGAGCAAGATGAGAATGCCTTTTGTCATTTAATTGTGTTGCGTGCTAAAGATTCCCTTTGTGTGTTATTAGAGAATGAATTTCCACGTTGTTATCTCCGGTTAAGTTTCATTGTTAATTATCTGAAACTGTCTGCTGCCAAGAGGCACAAAATTCAAAATATAGCTTTAATCATCAAAATCGCATCTTAAGAAGTGCAGTGGCGTGTTTAGGAAAAAAATTAGCACAGCATGTAATGTAGTGCTGTTCATACTAAGGTGAACACTTTGTTTAATTAGCGAGAGTTTGATAAAAGAAAGCAGCATGGCTCTCATATGCAAACAGCCCTTATACGTTGCACAACCCCAGTGCATACTGTGCACTTTGGAGTACTTAATTGCATGCTTTTTTTAGAATTCAATTTGTACTTTTTCCAATGCACTCTCGTCCAACAACAATTTACTAGCAATACATCCTGGATTCACAATACTATTGTCAAGACTCTTCATAGGCCAGGGAAGCTTGCTTTTTTGCCGGTCATACAGTGGACCTCATTTATGAGAGGTTTGCATCATGTTTGCACCACACAACGTGGTATATGTGTGATGCAAACCTCCAAGCCAGATTTTTTAATCCATGCAAAGCCACCTTGCCTGTGGCTCTGAGTGGCTTCAAGAATCTGGGGTAACACGATGTAGCGCAAATCACTGCTTTGCATTACTCTGCCCTGGGTAGGCATTCCATGGGCATTATGTGGGTGTTCCCATCCAATTCCCATGGATTTTGAAGCAACCCCAGATACACAAGAACTTCTAAACCTTGGCATATGCCAAAAACGTACACCTTCCCAGGGGAGGCGTAACGAGGAGAAATGTCTCTATCTCTCCTCATTTCTTCCTCTTTCTATGTGTGCTGCATTCTGCAGCTTCATAGAAAGAGGAATGTGCCTTACAGGATTGGTTTTGTGAATGAATATGCCCCTTCCGGCACAAATACAATCCTGCAAGCAACACAGGCACCCTTGCATCATTGTGGAGGTGTGCCTGCATTGGCACTAAACTGACTAAAGGGTGCCAGTGCAAGGGAAGGGATAAGAATGTGCCATATTGCCTTAAAAACAGAGCATGCCTACACTTTACCTGTCACACAGTGCAGTGCAGAATGGTGACTTGTTGCACTACACCCATGACTTCCTCATTAATGAAGCCCTGTATGTCTGTGCGTTACGTTTTTTGTGATATTGCCCATGCCAAACATGTGTGTACTTGAGGGAAGATGTTATCTGTAACTAAAAACTAAAACTCATGCAGCCTGCACTCTATTTTTGATTATAATGCAAGCTTTTACTGTTGCTAAATTTGCAAGCATAGGTGTATCACTGAAGCTTGCACTTCTGCTACTTTAGATAAACTCATTCTGTGTGAGAGGAAAGTGTTTTTTCCTGCTCCCTTATGCAAAGACTGTTTCTGTTTAGAAAAGTTTGCACTGCTACTCTCAGAAAATAAACATCTGATATTTGCAGCAATAATAATCCATTTATAAAATATTTCACACAGAATTGCATAGGAAAGCTACAGTATTTTAGTAAGTTTAACAATTGTGGTGCAATATAAGCCCTTTCTTCCTATTGTTCTTAAAATATTTTGCCGGGGTGGGACCATATCAGCATCATCATCATCAAAGCTTTATTTCGATACAAATATATCTTTAAAGCATTTTACAAATTATGTAAAAAAAGCACAATTTATAATAATTACACGAAGAAGTCAAATTAGAAAATCTTTAAAAAAACATCTCTCAAGGGATGCAGATTACTTTACAAAACAGTAGAATACCTGTTCTAAATTTTAGACAATTAGTAAACTACGTACCACAACCTGAGAAATTCATTTGACATAATCATTCCATCATAAATAACAACTTAAAAGATAAAAAACCCACAAGGGAAAGTTAAAAGTCGATTAAACTATCTCAGCTTTTATACAGAATAAAAACAAATGTAAAAAGAGTCTTCAAGCTGGTCATAGCGCTTTTGATCTTATCACCCAAGCCAAGCTAAGGAATTTGGCCAAACCTCAAGCAAAAGTTGTATTGATGTCTGCTTGCAAGATTTTAAGCGCTTCGCGGTGATTCTTAGTTCCTAATTGCCAACAAATGGGTTTTAACCATCTAGTTCTTGGTTTATTGTAAGCTGGGCATATCAACCCCTCTTACAGAGTTTAGGCTTGTCTGATAGGCTTGCTTTGAAGGTGTGATGAGTTACGACTCACCCCTTAAATTGTTCACCAGCCACCACTGCTATTTATAACACATAGGTTACCTATAAGGGAGGCCCTAAATCCCCTGGGGCAGGGTGCCTTGCATTCAAAAAAGTAGTACATGTGTTCTTAAGTTTTACATATCTTTGTAGTGAAAAGTTCCTAAAGTCATTCTTCATTACTATAAGGCCTATCTCTTCCATTGACTAAGTTGGTATTACCTCAATGCAATGTAATAAGTGATAACTTTTGATTGGAGCAGAGAGAAATATAGTATTTACACTGTAATGAATTGTAATTTGAAATCATTTTTAATGGTAGAGTTGGATTTTAAGTCGCAGTTCCGAAATTGTCTCTTTTAGAAACTTGCCATTTTCCTGTCCTAAACATTTGTCCCTTATGCAGTGTCCTGAGCTACTTGACTGTGAATTGGTCTGCTGTAGAGGTTTGTGCATTCCACACAGACAGTGGCTCAAAAGAGGAGTAAGTGGGGCGGGTTGTGCCATCCTTCCAGGATAGTTGGGGCAGGGCTGTTCTCTGCCCCACTTACACTTCCAAGGGCTTGCCTTCAACACACACAAACAAACCTTACAGTATTCTTCTGGATCCCCAGACTTCTTGGGGCCTTGATAGGGGAAGCGAAGAACTTTACAGAACTAGATTTGTGGGTAGTATAGGGGACCCCCTACCCCCATTTAACGGTTTGCAATATAAACCATGGACCTCTTCAGCCACCTATCAGTACATTCCTGGACCCATGGACACTAGAGGAGAACTGCCTTGCTACCCAGTGGGCTGCCCTGCTACTAAAGGCCTGCCTTCCTCCCTAGAGGACTGTCCTGAAACTACCACACTACTGACCTGCTGAATGAAGACTGCCTTGACCTCCAGCGGGCTTCCCAGCTGCTAACGACTGCCCTGCTTTCTGAGAAGGAAGATTGAACCTGCTCCCTTTCTCACAGGCTAATCTGAGTAACTCCAAGGGTCAGTTGGTGGACCTCCTGTCTGAGCTACAGGGACAGAACAAGCTCCAGAGGCCTCTCTGCAAGTGCTAAGCTGTCCTGCTGCACCGGTCCTGCAAATGGTCCTGCCTGAGCCCTGCCGGGCTCTGTTGGAATACGTTTCTCATCCTCAAAGAGGTGATTCCCGAGGTTTTTGACCTGTGCATCATTTGAACTCCTCCTGTGAAGAAGGGTGAAATCCTGATGTTTTGGGCTTTTCGACACACTGAGGCTCTGCAACCTGTGACAACCTCCAACGCAAATCTCCGGTGAGACCTGCTATTTTCTCTACAATGACTGACAATGATGACTGCCAATGCAAGATCTGCACTTTGTGCTAGACCAATGACTGGCCGGGGTTACCACCAACGCGAAGCTCCAACAATGACATCCTACGACGCCCAACCTGCTCTTCGTGCTAGAGCGATGACAGCCCATATCGCCGGGCCTACTCTTCACATCACAATGGCGTCCATCCCTGATGCTCTCCTTCTCCTCACCGCCTCTTCCACAGTGAAAGGAACTCTTTGCCCCTGACTTTGAGAAGGTAACTTTTTCAGAGGGACTAACCTGGTCCCTGTATACAGCCAATGCTCCATCTCAGTCAGTCCGCACCTGTCACTTTCCCCAGGCTAGCACAACCAGAGGTCTGCAAAATCAGCTTTGTGCTTTTAAGCGCTATATCTAAATACTTTGAAATTGCATATCTCCAGTTCCACTGATTGGATTTTTGTTGTTTTTGTATCATTTTATTTACTAAAATACACTCTATTTTTCTAAATTGGTTAATAGTTTTTTGTGTTGAGCTTTCACTTTATTACTGTCTGTGTGTTACATGATTACTTCGCACCTTGCCTCTCAGTTAAGCCTGACTGCCTTGTGCCACACTACCGAAGGGTTAACCACAGGTTAATTTAGTGACTTTTGTGCTTCGCCCTGACAAGGTATGTGCAGCCCGATTCATGAAGGTAAATTGCGCTCGTAAAGGGCCAGATTCTGTGAATCTGGCCCTTTGCGAGTGCGATTTTTGCATTTGGGATTCATCATCCCAAATGCAAAAATATCTATTAGCGAAATCGCATATTTGCGAGGAATTGGATTTAAGGAATCTCAATTAGAGATTACATAAATGCAATTCATGAACCTATTCTAAATTGCGAATTCGCAATATTTGGTCACTATTTACCACGAAGTCTGACTTTGTGGTAAATAGCGAAAAAATAGTAAAAAGCACTTTAGTGCATGCTTTACTGTTGCATGTTACACACACACATGTCCTTTGGACCAAGTCTGGGGAGTTATTCCTTAGTTATTCCTTATTTATTAGTTATTCCTTATTTGCGATTAGCAATTTGCTAATCGCAAATAAGGAATGTGTAGGAATCGCATTTTATTTTGCGATTCCTACATGAATCCCGTTTTGCGAGTCTGTAATAGCGATTCCTTATGAATCGCTATTAGAGACTCGCAAAACGGGTCTTTGATGAATCTGGCTGGTGGTTGTTTCCTAAGTGGAGTTTCCACATCCCTGAACCAACAAATCAGTTTCTTACAGTGGGTATCTGGTCATGCTGGACTTGGTCAAAGTAAAAAGTTAAAACTGGCCACGATGGAGCGCGGGTCGGTTACAGGGACCAGGTTTGTTCTGGTTGAAAGTGTACCTTCTAACTCACTCCAGAGTCATGGGAAAAGGTTGTGGAGTGTTCTGATGAGATTTCTGAGGGTTCCACTATTATGCCCAGTGGAAGCCTGTGTTTGGGCAACACCACCTTTGTCTAGCCCTAAACTGACTCTGATCAGCTGTTCCCTTTTCCATGGGTTTGGCTCCAATCTGTCTAGGGGAATAAAGGACATGCAAGCTAGGCGTGGGCGGAAAATCCGTTCCGCTCGCGGATTTTGCGGATTTTCGGGAAATCCGCAATCCGCGAGATTTGCGAATTTCCCGCAAAATCCGCAAATCCGCGAGCAGCGGATTTTGCTCGCGCTGCTCGCACTGTTCGCGTGAGTTCGCGCCCCGCGAATAAGTGCAAAATTGCAGAAATACGATTTTAGCAAAACTGAAAGTAACTACTTACCAGGTTCAAAAGTTCAGGCACATCATTAGTAGCCATTTCCTGTAGTGCTTCCTGAGGGGCCCCTCCAGAGTTCAGTTGCCAGTTGAAACTATTATGTGACCCTGCTCTGAACCTCAGAATAGTTACACATATGCCACAAAGGTCCTGAATTGCAGCTAAGGGAGACAAGCAGGAGCCAGGCTGGAAGTTAAAATCCATTAATCAGCCCCTAATTCATTATTGTCAGTTGGGGCAGGGCAGGTGTTGTAACTAATTTTGCAACAATGAAAGCACTTAGCAAGTGCAAAAGATCACTAATCAGGGCGCACTAAGGAAGCAGGTGCCAGCTAAAAAAATATTCTGTGACACATTAATCAGCCCCAAATTAATTCAGGTCACTTGAGGCAGGAAAGGTGTGCTTTGCTTTGCCGAAAATAATGTACACTGGACAACCAGAGGGTGTGGTGATGAAACAGAGGGTGGCATGGGTGGGCCAGAGGGTGGCATGATTAGTCAGAGAGTGGCAGTGGTGACAGAGAGTGGCAGTGATGAAGAAGAGTGTCCCAAACAGGCTGGACACGTAGAAACAACAAGTTCGCAAAACTTGCGACCCGACAGGTAAGTTCGCAAATTGCGAAATTGTAAAAACCCTCGCGAACTGGCAGAAACACGGGCGAACACAAAAAAAAAAAAAATCCGCAAATTCGCGGGAATTCGCGGATTTTGCGGATTGCGAATCCGCAAATCCGCAAAATTCGCGGATTGCCAATCCGCAAAATCCGCTCATGCTTAATGCAAGCCCAGGTGTGGGCTGAAATTGTCAGTGATGAGGCGGTATCAGCAGAAGTCAAGAAGGGGCTGAGCACAGCCCTTTGGCTACCCTTTGAAGCTCAGAAACAGCTGCGTTAAATCCTGTGGTTCATCCTCACACCCAATGCCTTTTGTCCCCTGTCTGGAAGAAATACACATCACTCCACAGGAAAGTCATTAACATCCATGTGACCCTGGTCAAAGGGAAAAGGGCACATTTGGTTTAGGCAGATAAATGGCAACTTTCTAAAAGCAGTATTTTCAGAATAGTAATTTAAAATCTGATATTGCCATTAAAGAGGATATTCAATTGCAATTCAAATGAGTTGAAGAACTATTTCTCAAACTGTTCACGAACTAAATTGATCACTTATTAAAAGTAATGAGGAAACCTAGTGTTAGCCTAAGGGAGATCTAGCCTGGCTAAAGTAAAAAACGACTTTGTGGGCGTTTTCTCTGCCAGGACATGCAAAGCCTAAGTGCACACACCCGACTTTTTAAATACCAGGAACCTTTATGGCCCACCTTGGCGATGACTTACAAGTATTAAAAAGAATGCTTAGGCCTAGCAAAGGGTTTATTTTGCAAGGCCGAAATGGCAGTTTAAAAGTGCACAACAGGCTGCAGTGGCAGGCCTGATACGCATTACAGTGCTACTTTAGTGGGGGGCACAATACTAACAAAAAATGAGTTCAGCAAAAAATCTGGCAGTGAAAGCAAAAATCTGGGGGATGCCACGCAAAGGATGATCATTTCCAAAATAGGCCAATATGTGCATTTCGTGCCAGCACTATGTTGTGTGTACACCACAACAGGATTCTGTTGGGTCGGACCAATTACTTTTGTGAACATTCATTAATGAGAACACAAACTCTCTGATACAAGTCCAACAATTTGAGAAATAAATGCTCAAAAGCTTTAAGTCATGTAATCAATCAACTGTATTAAAAGATTTTCAAACATTTGCTATCTGAATTGTAATCATTCTTAGATAACATTCAATGCTTGTGGTGACTGTCAAATATAAAGTGACTTTCAGCGAAAGGTGCTCAGTGAATGGCCAAATATACAGTGCAATTTATGTACAGGTATATACAGAAATCTTCATTGGCCAGATAATGCTTTTGAACCAAGGATTCCTAGAGTTCCTATCCGGATCCTGGTCTTTCTGGGCCTATGATGTTCGTCGACGTTTCGACCCTAGTGCGCCCCGATTGGTGGTAGTGGCGGGTCTGATTCAGCACTCACACGAGTGGAACGAAGCACCTCCATTTATCCTGATGAAAATAATCTTTTCTCAACAAGAGTTGACTGGCATTATTGCCACATCGGTCTCAGGCTGAAGTTGCCCGGTCTGACCCATAAACTGTCCTCCTTCTGTCTTGATAAAGACCCGCCGCGACCACCAATCAGGGTGCACTAGGGTCGAAACGTCGACGAACACCGGCAGTGTTTTACAGGGGGCGTCGAAACGGGTCTCTATCGGGCTCTGTTTTGAGCCCTAGCAGAGGCGGTCCAATTTTTACCGGACTGCGGTGACAGCAGGCACAACGAGGTGCACTGCTCACTTCTCAATAATAGAGAAGTTACGGCATGACGTCATGCCAGGCGAGCATTGTAGCGGAAGGGAAATCCTTTAAAGAGAGTCATTTTTTCTCTGGGTTTCGCTTTCTTTTTTAAACCTAGGAGCAGCAAC
Organism: Lissotriton vulgaris; assembly: GCF_964263255.1. Taxonomy (NCBI): domain Eukaryota; kingdom Metazoa; phylum Chordata; class Amphibia; order Caudata; family Salamandridae; genus Lissotriton; species Lissotriton vulgaris. Next base: position 1,067,546,677 of record NC_141696.1, on the reverse strand, counting down.
ATTGTCGTGGCGTCAAGCAAATAATCCTCACTTGTTGTAGGTATGATGTTGTTACTTGTTGTATCATAACTGGATGCAATGGCAGAAACAGCAAAATACAAGTTGGACGTCGCACTATGCTAAGTGTTGTGTCCGGCAAGACACGTTCTAGTGTGTCGACAAGCACTGATTTAGTAGCCACTCCCCCATGGGAGTGGGCACACACACACCCCACACCCATCCATCACAGGCGTCACGAGTGATGTGACTCGGCCAATAAATGGGCCCAAGTGCACGTGCTCGTAGCTAGTTAACAGTAGTCTAGTACGGAGTGCGTGTCCTTTATTCGTAAGCCTGTGGGCCTAGGGTCCCAGACACAACAATGGCCATGAGCGGGTCGATCCCCGCGTGTGCTGTCGGCTGTTTGGTGGTTCATTGTGAGGGTGTAGTGGTCCGAGTCTGAAGCACCTCTACACCTACTGCCTGCTCGAAGCAACTGGCACTCAACAGCAGTGCCCTAACACAGCAAGACAGCCGAAGGGAGACTTCAAGCGATCCAGGTATAATCCAGTGAACTTTCACCATGGACTCCAACCATGATCTTGACGCACCCAATTAATGAACTGTTATTAATCACCATATACTTTCCACAAGGTCAGCAAAAGGAAGCCACCTGGGACCAAAGGGCATGCTTCCACTAGTATGTTATTAGAGTGCAGCGGACATCTCCAAGCAAGCGTTTGTGTCCTGAATCACACAGGTTAAATGATGAGGACCTGCCGAGATCGCCCTGCTACAGTCGGAGTTCCCAGTCCTGGTCTGCTGTTTGCCAGTAGCCTGACCCGAGAAGCTGATGGAGCCTGTCGTGTATATTTCATTGGTATTTCTCTTTACAGGTTGAACTACTGAGCCTTTGTTTTCGTTAAAATTTTGGAGCAATGTTGTGTCCTGCGAGACATGTTCTAGTGTCTCGACAGGCACTGACTTAGTAACCACTCCCCCATGGGAGTGGGCACACACCCACACCCATCCATCACCGGCATCACGAGTCACGTGACCCGGCCAATAAATGGGCCTGAGTGCACGTGCTCGTAGCCAGTTAACAGTACCCTAGTACAGTGTGCATGTCCTTTATTCGGAAGCATGTGAGCCTAGGGCCCCAGACATAATACTAAGCACAGATTTTCAGTTTATGTGTTTTAAGCCACGCCCTTAATTACATTGCTCACGCCCCATTCCGAGACCCCCCCCAGTTTTTTCATCCCACTTGAAGCCCTGCTCTAATGTCATTATTCATCATATTAAATTTACTTTTAATTTAAACCGGTATTTAACTATACAAAGATCGATTCCAGCATACCACCTATGGTTCTCTTGAATAAACTATACCCAAGCTGTTCTGCTGCACAATGTAAAAGCCTGCACTCCGTTTGCCGGGCACCGATGGCTTTGCATTTAAGATTGTCAAGGCCTTTTCACTGCTGCCCTCCTACGTAGCTCCTCATCCAAACCAATCCCAGTTCTGCTTTCATGCTGTTTGTATAGGTGAACAGTAAGACAACAGCGCCGGGCTGATTAGAGCAGGCAGACAGGGCGCTCACACGGAGGCCTGGAGGTTGCTTCTATGTTCCTCTAGACTCACTGCAGGCCGACCGACTCGTCGCCGTAGGGGACCCTCATAAGAGGGTGGGCACCGTAGTACCATAAGATGGCAAGCGCACCAGCCTTTTGGGTCCCAGTGGCCGGCAGCCAGCTGCAGGCGCGTCACTTCCGGTGGGGGGGGGGGGGGGGCGGGGTATTTAGGCTTTCCCCTCCCTCTAGACAGCCTCTTTGTCATCCTTCTGCCCTCAATGTTGGATCGTGCCAGAAATCGTAGAAAATAAGGTGAGCGTTTACCCACTTCGTGCCCGCTCCCCCCATTAGGGGGGTCGAGCTAGGCCGGGCGGCCTGCTTAGCGACGGGCCTCTGATGCTGGAGTGTACTATTGTCGATGTTATGTGACTTTGCTTTTTTAGGTGTTTGGGGCGGTCTGGGCACGGAGGGTGGCTCTCTCCTGCACTACTTGTGGGGCACTGACCACGGTGATGCTTTACTTGGGCATCGTTTGGCCCTGCCACCCTTGGTGTGCATTTAATATGTTAATTTTCGGGATAGGGCCGATGTTGTGGGGCAATGCCTCAATTTCCTATTTACGGCCCGTGTCTGCTGCGGGGGTGGGGTGTTGGCCTGGAGTTGGGGCGGCGCATCCGGCGGGACACTTAGGGGTACAAGAGACCGATGCCAGTTTAGAGATCTTAGTACCCTCTGGCAGACGGGTTGTGTTTTGTGCCTTTCCTCCTGGGTGCTATGCTGGTCCCCTGGCCTTGCACTAGACGCGTGGTAGGACGGTCCGAGGGGAGACTTATTATACGTGAGGTGGCCGATGGGGGAGAGTCCATGCATGTTGGATTGAAGCGGAGGCCCCCTTCTCTCTTTCACTGGGGGAATGATGGCTGTATCTTTTTGTCTCTATTAGCGATCATAGTGTCTCTTGCGCCCTGGATGATTGAGGTATTTAAACGTAATTAACGGGCCTATGATTTTAGGACCACGCAGTTAGCGGCGCCAGGTAGAGGCCATTTTGACGAACAGTGTAGCGTTAAGTCACAGCTTACGTAAGGCATGAGTGCAAGGTCGTAGCCATTTTAGTGACCAAGGCAGCTGTTGGTCACTGCTCACGTGGACAAGGGTGGCATGTAGCGGCCATCTTGGCGACCCGAGCAGCCTCCTGCCACGGGGACATGGGCGCCCTGGTCCGGCCATATTGCCTCCACTGTGACCGATGGTTTTCCGTACGCAAGCCTAGACTTTTGGGGGTTTTCTCATTTGAGGGTGTTTTCCTTATCGCTCACGTCCACCTCCCGCGGTTCTGGACGACTTTATGTGTCCTTCCTTAGTGTAACAGGTGCTCAATTTTAAGCGCAGTTTCACGATGGTTTAGGTTCCTGTTCGCACGATTGTACTTACATACTATTGTCATTTTACCGGGAGCGGAGTGAGACGGTTTTGCTCCTATTTCACAGTGCCAGTCATTCCATTGTCACTTGCCTAATTTGTGCCGCCTTATGCAGTGATTCTCATTATGTCAGTGTTTCTCCTTCGCACCCCCTGCTGTCCATTCATCGTTGGTATGCCCTCGCACCCCCTGGTTCGCCCCTTTCCTTTTCTTTTGTGGGGCCCGGGGTTGCCTATCTTGGTGAACTTTCGAGCAGGGCAGGCTCTCTAGGTGCAAACGGCAGCTGTCCACCTTGCCCCCTTCCCATAGGACACGTCTTCTATAGTGTCTTGTGCGGAGCAGTCCCCCCCCGGTTCGAGGAGTTGACCCGAGCTGGGGGGGGGGCAGGGGCCTGAGGTTGAGGCGCAGGGGCGGCTCGCATTCGGCTGTGCGGGGACAGCGTTGGGGGGTTGGGTTTCCTCTCCCCTAGACCTGGGGCATTTTGCAGTTTAGCGTTGTCACTTTGCTGGTCACTAACCCACATTTTTTGTGCTAGCCGGCGCTGGGGGGGGGGCGTTCCTGGTCCCGGTCGGCGCACGCGGGAGTGTGGCAAAGTGGCGCTCACTTAGTGTTTCTCTCGCAGTGTATGATATGAGCCTTTTGCTATGTGACTCTTTCACTTTGAGGCTTAGGCGATTTCGTGTAGGAATCGTAGTTAAAAGTATTCAGTGTAGTTAGGGAGTCTCACCCATCTGTTTCATAATGGGGGCGGAAGTTCACGCGAGCTGTGTTCCCTTTTGTAGGATGTTTGGAGTCACGTCAGGCGCTCAGACCTAGGTTTCCGTTCAGGCTTGTTGCATACCTCACTCCCTAGTGGGAAGTTGTGACAATTTAGATGCGGCTTTTATCAGAGTGGCACTAGGGCTGCAACTTCCCCCTCCCCCTGCTAATCGGGCACGTGCCCTTAGGCGCCTTGGGAGTTATACATGGGGCGGTCAGGGCTGATTTATGTTATGTATAAGTCAGCACTAACATGTGTGTACTTTCAGGAAATTGGTACGTGTACGATTGGCGAGGACTGGCTGGAAAGAAGCTGGGCTATGGTGGCACGACGCCAGAAGCTGAAGGAGCAATGCAAATGGAAAAGCTCAGCTGAAAGAATGAAAGGAACGTTATGACAATGTCTTTTATCTTTCAGGATCTAAAGCAAAGTAAGCAGCGCAAAGGACGAGGAATCGGTCCAGGGGACAAGTGGTGGGCCAGATACAGGTATATGGCTAAGGACCAGTCCTTGGTATAGACACAAAGGGAGGGTGCATGCACACAGAAAGGGAGAGGGAACACGACAGAGTGTTGTCAGAAAGATTGCCACCTACAAGTGCACCAACTAACGTTACCTATTTCCCTCCATAGCCCCTTTTCGCTCTCTCGCTGACTTTTCTCCGCATCGATCGCACTTTTTGTTTCCGCCTTGTCGAACACATTGTGATGTAAGTATGGAGTGGTCTGGGACACGCACCAGTTGTTAACACAAGACGGACAGGGTACTTTTCTCCATGTGTGGCAAAGCTTAAAGGCATTGCTTGGGCACAGAGTTTGATGCACACGCCAGAGCCAGATGAATCTGTTTTCCCGGGTAATTCTCCATCATCGGATACCCAGAACAGCACCGATGCCACTCCCTCCAGGCCCAAATGGATCAGAAAGCCCACTGTTGGGGATTTCCCCCTGGAATCTCTGCTGCAGACTCGAAGCAAAATGGTGGCCACCCCCGCGAGGTCCCGTCACAGGGGGCAAGTGCTACGCTGCCACCCCTGGTCCTCTCTAAGGACAACCAGGCCGTCCAAGGTAATTTCGCAACAAGAGATGATCTGACTAAAGTGATGGACACTTTGAACAATTTTATGGGGCGTTTCCAAGGGGGATTTACTGCTGCTAGCTCGCCTCAAGGTGGGGGAAGTAGCGTTGTTAGCGTGAGTCCTGCTCCGGCAGCTTCCACTGTGTGGTCATCTGTGCAAACTTCTAAGCAAGGGGATACAGTGCAGGCAGCAATCTCAACAGTGGCTAATTCGAATTCGACTGGGGCGCAGAGTGCGGTGGCTTTGGGGAGTCTACCCACCACCCTTGGCCGCTACAAACGCTTCCGCAGGGGTGCCTCCTGCTGCCAGCCCATTGCCCATTCCCTTGCCTTCCCCTGTTTCTGCTATCTCCACCGCACCACTCCTCTCCCTGCGTTGCTCCTTGGCTTGGCAGGCACTACAAGCTGCCAAAGAGGGTATTTGGAAAAGGGAGTTTATAGATATCTTTACCCTCCTTATGTTGGGTCAGGAAGGCATGGACGCTAGAAAGTTTGGGGCAAAGGAAGATGACAAAAAAGTAAAGTATCAGCCATGGCCTGAAACAAATATTGCTAATTGGTTAGAAGCTTTCTCCATTTTAGCGTCAGTCACCATTGAAATATTTCCTGAACAGGGCCCAGGCCTGGTACAATATTCTAGGATTATTCACAATGAGGCCTTGAAATGGGGTGGTAATGGGTGGATCAATTACGATAGGGAATTCAGAAGGAAAATGTCTCAGTGCCCAGAGATGAACTGGGATCAAAAGGAGGTGCAGCTCTGGATGGAGATCATGGGAGCACGGGGTCAGCTTTATGTTGGAGCAACAGGTAGTCTTCACGGTGGGCAGTCTTCTACAGGGGAAAGGGTAAACACGCCTTTCGTGGAAGCCGCAAAGGGGGTGGCTCCAGAGGTGGCTTCAAGCAATCCCCCCCGGGCACTTGCTGTCTCTTCAACAATGGGTCTTGCTCCTGGGGTAAGACATGCAAATGTGTACATGCCTGTAACACTTGTAGGGGACCCCACCCCGCAACATCATCTTCATGCCACTCCAAGCAGAGCTCCCAGCCAGCAAGTAAATGGGGACAGTAATTTGGTGACCACCAGCAGGTCCCCTTTTCTGGACACTCCTTACACGATTTCTGTCCCTCCCCCATTGCAAGTAGGCGAGTACTCTGGGCACTCTCTTTCCCCAGTTCCACCCTCTCCTCCACCAATTTTGTATCTGCAAGCGCCACTAGGAGTGTCCCCTGTGATCGTTGACAACATCACTCCATTGCTCAGGCGCTATCCTTTAGCGCCTGAGCAATGGCGCTTGCTGTTGTTCGGTTTCCACAAAGGTTTTAAGATCCCTTTCACAGGTGCTCTGGGGAGCAAGGATGCTAACAATCTAAGATCTGCTAAGGACCAACCTGGAGTGGTTAGGGCGAAGGTGGAAAAAGAGAGAACTTTGGGCAGAATAGGCGGTCCTTTCCTGCACCCACCACTAGAGAATTTTGTTGTATCTCCCCTGGGGGTCGTTCCCAAAAAAAGGAACCAGGAGCCTTTAGACTCATCCATCACCTTTCCTACCCTAAAGGAACTTCGGTCAATGATGGACTGGAGGAGGGAGCATGCTCGGTGTAATATTGCTCGCTGGACGTAGCATTGGATCTGGTCAGGAGGGCGGGCAGAGGGTCCTGGTTAGCCAAAAGCAGACATTGAATCAGCTTTCAGGTTATTACCAGTCCACCCGAGCAGCTATCACCTGCTAGGTTTCAAGCTAGACGGCAAGTTCTACTATGATAAATGCATGCCCATGGGTTGCGCTGTGTCCTGTGCGTACTTCGAAGCTTTCAGTTGTTTCCTGCAATGGGCACTCCAAGACACATACGGTGTAGAGGGGGTAACTCATTACTTGGATGACTTTTTGTTCATCGGGAGTGACGGGACACAGCTTTGCTCTCAGGCACTGGCAGACTTTGTTCTTCTCACAGACCACCTGGGGTTACCCCTTGCTCCTGGTAAGACAGTGGGGCTAGCGCAAATTTTGACTTTCCTGGGAATAGAGATCGACACGATTGCAGGGGAGTCCAGATTACCAGCGGATAAGGTGCGCGACCTGACTAACAAGATTCAGGCGCTGGTAGGGCTGGACAAGGCTTCCCTGGGGTGCATCCAGGGCATCTTAGGTCTCCTCAATTTTGTTGCCAGAATCATTCCAGCAGGTAGGGCCTTTGCCAGGAGACTCGCTAGGGCTACTGCAAACATAGCCTTTAAACACCACATGGTGAAGCTGAGCTAGGGCATCCAACATGATTTAGCCATGTGGTCTGAGTTTCTGTGCAACTTCAATGGGGCAGTGATCTGGAGGGCTCCTTGGGCTGGCAGCCCTGACCTTGCCCTCTACACAGATTCTTCAGGCAGGCACGGTTTTGGCGCCATCTTAGACAGGGAATGGTGCGCTGAGAAATGGCCCAACGCTTGGATTAAGAAAAAGGTCTTTCACCTATGGCCTGCTATTCTGTCAGCCAAAGGGGTCCTGCTGTGGTCAGACAACTTAGCAGTAGTACAGGCCATCAACTCTCACTCTGCTAGTTGCCCCCTGGTTCTATGTCTGCTGCGCGAACTGGTGCGATCTTGCCTTTACAACAATGTCAAATGCAGGGCGCGGCACATTCAGGGTACCAAGAACATCGCAGCTGATGCTCTCTCTAGTTTTCAGTGGCAACGGTTCCGAGAGGCTTGGCCAAGAGCGAGAGAGGAAGCCACCCCCTTCCCAGCACATCTCTGGTACCTTTTGAAGTGGTGACCAGAATGAGGGCCCTGGGGGAGATGTTGTTGGCGCCGAACACTAACAAAAGATACAAAGCATGTGTAAAAAAAATTGTGCCACTGTGGGGTCGTGGGAGGACTCTGGGGCAGCTGCAGAGTTGAAAGTTCAGGCCTTCATCCTGTGGGGCAAAGATAACAAAAAGAGCCATTCTTGGATATCAGGCCACCTAGCAGCCATTAGCCAAAATGCCAAGTTGAAGGGGCAGGCTGACCCTACCAGGACCTTTGTTATCAGGGCAGCTTTGAAGGGGTGGGCTAGAGGTGAACCCAAAGTGCCTGACAACAGATCCCCCATTGATTTCATAACACTCCAAAGAATGATCTTGTGTTTGCCTCAGGTTACTTCCTCTTTTTACGAGACGGCTTTGTTCGCATCTGCTTTCAGTTTAGCTTTCTTTGGCGCTTTCAGGATCTCCGAGCTGGTGGCCAAATCTAAGAATGACACGTCAGGTATAGCAATGTTACTGCAGGATGTGTTGGTAATAGGTGATGCTCTAAAGATCACCCTGCGTCAATCCAAAACTGATCAGCAGGGAAGGGGGATAGAGTTTTGGTTACAAAGCCTAGGCTCGCCCAAAGTTTGCCCGGTGAGCCTCCTAGCGGCTTACCTAGCCATCCGCCCATATAGTGAGGGTTATCTCCTCTTGCATTCAGATGGCACGCCGCTCACTAAATATCAAGTGGAACATGTCATGCATGCTTGTTTGTCTACGCAAGGCAAACGGTTTGGCACACACTCTTTCCGCAAAGGTGCAGCTACAACTGCATCCTCTGAAGGGGTACAAGTAGAGGGCATTAAACAATTAGGGAGATGGACCTCAGACTGTTATAAGAGGTACATCAGGCCAGATAACAGCAAGTAGTTCTCAGAGATTGCAGAATAGTTTGTGAAAGTTTTTGTTCTGGGACTGTAGGCAGTAACCTGTAATGTTGGGCACTATTGGCCCTGTCCCACAAACTGTGTTTGCTGTGTATGTTTTGCAGTGTGGTTTTTCATGCCAGTGTGTTTTATTGCATCTTTTAATAAAATAGTTACGTACAAACACTTCTCTTTATTTACCAGGAACCACGGTCTGGATGATGGGCCAAAAGGGGGTTTCCAAGTTGGCTCTGTGGGCTGAAAGCAGGAAGAGGAATCATGGGTTTTGTATGGCGAGGAATCACTGGCTTGCGCTGGAACGGGGTGCTGGGCTTACTAAAACAAGAATTACAAGGGAACGCCCACCCCCCAGACGTGCTTATCCTGCACCTGGGAGGGAATGACTTGCCTATCCTAGGTAAAAGGTTCCTACTGAGGGACATGAAAGTGAACATTTCCAAGATCAGCAACTTATTAGGACCTTGAGAGCTGTGGTGGTCTGAGATCACACCACGCCGGGTTTGGCTAGGGGCTCGCTCTGGGCAAGCGCTAGAAGTGGCGCGAAGGAAAGTGAACTGAGCAATGCGTAAATTCGCGGAGCTGATGGGCTTTGGCTTTATTAGACATGGGGAACTTCACGCCAAATCCACTGGTTTCTTTGACGAGGAAGGAGTCCACCTCTCCAGAGTAGGCATGGATTTCTTTCTGTTGGACATCCAGGAAGCCCTTCTTACAGCAGACTGTGTTTAGGATGGTTGAGCTCAGGTGGGGGGCCCTGACTGTGACGGTCGCCACATCCAGGGCTGTGGAGGAGTTACATGATGATCCAGAGGCGAAAGGTACTCAGGAGTACCCTATGCAGAAGCACAAAGGGTGCTGAGGCCCAATATCCCCGGGAGATCTGTGTGGTGGACCCTGTGGTGCGACGGCGCCCAGTTATCCTACGGGCGGTTGGTTACCTGGACAACCGGGGGTCGCTTGAACGCTCCGCCCCTTGTCGGGGGGTGTGTGAGCAAGAGGGTGGACCAATGGTTCACCGGATAGGGGCGGGGCTATCCTCTCACCACAACCGCTAAGCACCATCTGGCCAAGGCCGCGGGCTACTTGGCCTATCAGGTGGCAAGCTGCGAGGGGCGGCTTGCCTTTGGATCATCTGTAAGATAACCCACCATGTTTTGGCATAAGTTATGCTAATAAACCTGCAGCTACTTTTTCCCAACAACAAGTTGTCTTGTCTGTTTATTTATTAATGTGCAACATGTTTATTGGGGGGTTGGTGTGCGGGCCGATATTGGCACTATGACTAGTTACAAGAGCTGAAGTACGCAATGGCGGGTCGGCTGTGATCAAAGAAATGACAAAACTGACATGTTCACTTCATTTCACAATGACAATCGATCTGCCTGGAGTAATCAACTTTTCCTCCATCCAGCGACCCGAGTACAGTTGCAAAAACACAGGGAGAGAACACTATGTGACAGTTCGAGCTCGCTTGCACATTTTGGGTCAACTCCCCTGCGCTCCTTAGGACAAGCCGCCCCTTTAAAAAGGTGTATTTAAAGAGAAAGCGGTTGGATATGAATGTTGTGTGTGCAACACAAATCACAAATGCAAAACTTAGCCTAACAGCAGTGAGAAAACCCAGAAGAGCAGAATTAATTGAACCTTCATTTGTAGGTCTCCTGTACCAGGCAGATTTTAATTTACTGCTAGTAAAAGCCTCTAGTGGTATACCACAAACTTTCAGTAAGATTAGAGCCCTCCCGTTGTTTACTATTGGTTTATCCTATTTATGTTTTTTGCCGTTGCTACACAACATTGGGAAAAAAATCATTAACATACTATGTTCTATGCTTAGATAGCTTTGTTCCTACTTTTCCTGTTTCTGGAAAATATGCAAACACGCCTTGAAATTATCTTTAAAAAATAGTATTTTATTTGCCTGTTTTCTCGGTCTGAAATTGCTTCCCCCTTCCCTGGTGATTCAACCCAACAGAGCCTGTATCCTAATTCTATTTTCGTACAGCACCAAGTGTCTTTGCAGTCTGTTTTTTCTTTGCAGAGCCTGTCTTCCTTGCTCGGCAGCAGCCCCTGCTGGTTCAGGGCGGCTCTCGCGCTCAAAGGGCTCGCGCTCAGCTCACGACAGCTCGGTGTCCATGCTGCTTTAGCACCTGCACGTTGCTGTTCGCCTTGCCGCGCACGCGACCTGCAGAACCAGGTACCTGGCCAGCTGCAGGCGGCGTCCTTTAAGTCAGTCTGCAGCACGTAGGACGGCCATCTTCAACAAACGCTGCTAGCCCAAACAACGTGACGTGAGAATGTATTAGCAGTCCTCGCCCTTTCCTCGCAGTGTGCCGAGGAAACAGAAATCTTTGATTCGGATGAAGATGATAAATAACACTGTGTTCTATAAAACACCATCTGAAAGTGTTCTTAATTGCTAGTCGTGATGCTGCATCGAAAAGAACACTTCCACCAGCCCGGGTACTCAATTTGCTTGCACTGTCTACTGCCGCTGCTTGAGTTTGTTGACAGATGTTTTGGAGAGGAATCTTTCCTTTGTGCTCGACCTTAAAACATGCCCTCCACGCAGAGTGCGCTCTGTTAAAATGCATGAGCAGAACTATTCTGTGATCCTTGAATAAATATTTTTTTTCCCTTTGGGATTGGCACATAAAGAGAAGGAGAGGAGTCTCGGGGCCTTTGTGGCTTGAAAATGGCAAAGTTGAAATGGAATGCGCTAGGTGATTACAGTGTGTTTTGCCATATATCGCAATGTGAGGAAAATCGAGCAGGCAGACGCTGATAACGGAACCTTTTTCTATTTTTTTGCTCTTCGCATCACATTTAAGGCAATCTCCAGGAACAGCTCAGCGGAACATACATATATTCATAATAGGGATAAGATTCCCTTGGGCTGAGCCGAGCAGAAAAATATTAGGCATTGAATTGCCATAAATGTGAATCGCACAGCAAAGAAGAAATGGCAGTGGGTGTGAAGGAAAGCAGGCAAGCATTGGAATTAAGGAAGACAGGAAACAAGATGCAGAATACAGCCGCGTGCAGGATATGCGACAAGTATACATATTCTTACACCATATCAACTCTGTGGCAGAACAGTGGAAGCATGGGACCATGTCAACAATAAACCAACAATAAGAGAGAAGAAAGCGAATACTGGCATATGCCCAAGGTTGCCTCAAGGATTTTTTTGCATCCTAACCCAAAAAACGTTTCGGCGATTTCACTGCTTTTTTAGGCGCCTATGTAGCTTTACTGGAGCTTAATGGGGTGTCCAAACATGCCTTTCGCCTGTGTGGCCTCTGTCTAGGAAGGACCATGTTGCAGTGCCTAAATGGTATCGGTGGTTTCCGTTGGTGCACTCCGGCACTTATTTTTGGCGGATGGCATTTATATTTTCTCATCAGACTTTTACTGAGAGCAAAAGAGTGAAAAATCGAGAAAGGAGGAAGGAAAAGATGGAAAACATGTTAACAGAGGGAGAGAGCAGGAACTTACAAAGTGAGATAAAGGAGCAGAGAGTGTCTGGTGGTGGATTAAAGAGCCATGAGGGGATTCAAATGTACCCAGCTTTGGTAATCGGTGCACTGACATTTATTAGCTTCTGAGGAGAGCTTTGGCCACTGGCACTCATTCTTTCACAATGTAAGTGCTGGCCATGCACACTCCCACATTCCGCAGTACTCTCTGTTGCCATCATTGACTTATTAGTGAGTGGTTACAGAAGCAAAGCATTGCTGATACATTTTTTTTCAGAAGCTATGAATGGAATATATTAGGGTTATTAAATAGAGACAGTGGCCTTAGTGGCATATTTATTAATCCTGACACAACGCTGCATCAGAAAAATCTGCGCTTCATTGCGGTAATCCTTGTCTCATGGATGCACTGAATTTATGGTATAGCACACCATGGCACACGGACCAAAAATGCATTACAAATTCCAATGCAATTGTATCGGGAATGGCACAAGGTGATGCAACGCAAGTACGCAAAGCTGATTTGCAAGTCTTAAAGCACCTCTAAGTGCCACAAATCAGAATTGCATCATGCAGGAGTGTGTTGTGTGGCAAGCTTTAAAAAGCAGCGCATCTCAAACCACAGAAGTTCTCTACACAAAAAGGTGGGAGCAACTACAAACCACAAGTGCCACAACCCCAACCAAGATGGCCATACACCAGCCCAGGGTAAGACGATATCCAATTTCAGTGAGGAGGAGAAATAAATGCTAATCAGTGAGTTAACAAGGAATGAACGCCTCCTATTTGTCACCTTAAAATTGGCACTAGAAATTAAAAAAGCCATTTGGCAAACCATAGTGGATACGATTAACAGTGTCACCCGAACAAAAAGGATAGTACTGGTTTGCAAGAAGAGGTGGCACAACTACAAATGCAGGACCAAAGAAAAACTGTCCTGGAACATTCAGGAAGCCATGAGGATCAAAGGAGGATCTGATGTCCAGGAGGAGTTGGACTCACTGGAGGAGCAAGTGGCATCACTCATCCCAAAAGAGTTGGTAGCAGAAGTGGAATGAAAGGATAGTGCTGGGTCAAGGACCATCAAGAACTACAGGGTTAGTAACAACAAGGGACCATATGGGTCAAGCTGTCATGCGGTGCAACACTTTGAAAAATATTTATCTTAAACTGTTAGGCAACGCACCACACCAAGTCACCATGTTGCGCTGCTTTGTATTACAGGGAAAGGGCAGAAATGACCCGTTTCTATGTGCCTACATTGCATGCAGGATTGTTTTGTGCAGGAAGGGGTACTTTCCTGCACCAAAACGACCCCATGAGTCATATTCCTATATCCACATAGAGCAAGGAAGTAACAATGAGAATTAAAGATATTTCTCCTTGTTACACCTCTCCTGGGAAGGCGTACCATTCTGCTGTATTCCCAGGTTTACCAGTCCTGGTAAATCTGGGAATATGTCAAAATCAATGGGAATTGTGTGGTAAGATACACACAATGCCCATGGAATACTTTACCAGGGCAGAGTAAGGCAATGCAGCGATTGACTCTGCGTTGCTTTACTCCAGATTTATGGAGCCACGCAAAATGGCCTTGCATGGCTTCATAAATTGCATTTGGGGTTTGCAACACACATGGACCACGTTGCAAGGTGCAAATGCAACACAAACAGCCTCATAGATATGCCCCTCAGTGTGCGCGCACTGTTCTGTGCTACAATCCGTTTGTAATGTACCACAGTGTGTCACTTGGAACACACACTACCAGCACACACACATTGACCATGTTCACACTATGCCACATTTCAACCTAGATGATGTCTGTGTCTTGCACAGGACATGCATTGTGCACATGATTTAATCATACACACACATCCTGGTCAACCTGATGTTGTTAAGGTGTGAGTAAAACACACTGCAGCATAACTTTAGCAGAGGTGATTGAGAGAGTAGGCCTCATTTCAGTAGCCCAGGGTTGAATCATCAGGTTCACTACTACTGATCAATTCACAGTTTGGTGCAACCTCAAGTTTGCTCTATTTCACTCCTGGTGAAGGCAGTAGCTTACATCAACTATGACATTATGTTTTGGGTGGACCTCCTAGTCCAACCAGTATGAATTCCATCACGCAGGCCTCTGTTAGGGCACACCCACATATTCCATGTTGTTCTATGGGAAAAGATCAGCATTAGAGACCCAGACAACAATACATTTGGGCATTCAGGCCAAGGTTACACCAATCTCACCATGCAGGGTACATTTCCTACCCAGAAAATGCCATTGCACCATATTCAAACAAATTATGTATGTCCACAACCATTTGGTGTGACTTCTTGACATACATATCTCACACATTCCTCATCTCATTCTACCTGATGTGGTGTGATGGTTGGCAAACATCTCCCTTGTCTTACTTGTCAGAAAAATGATTTTACACTCCTTAGGTGGCGAGTACAAGAACCTTCCGCCTGATATGTCCAGGCAGTGGAACCAGGACTTTAAGACTCCAAACATCCTTTCAACTACACTCCTGGTCTTTGTCAGAGCACAGCTAAATATTTTTTCAGACTCCGGCTGTGAATTGTACAATGGGGTCATGAGCCATGGCTGAATCCCGTATCCTTGGTTACCTGAGAAGTGGAACATACAATCAATGATTTAGTACATTATTACTTAGACATTACTTAACATGTGTGTTATATACACAGGCGAGCTCAAAGTCATGTATTTCAATTTTAACAGATCTGTAATGTACTGTTGACCATTGTTCTACACATGTATGTTCAACTTAACTTGTGTGTGCCACTGCACATATTGTCCATGTTGTGAAACTTAGAACACATGTACATGTTGACTTTCACGTTTAGGCAGTAAATTACCATGATAAGTACTTTGGAATATTCTTATCCCCTCAAATGTTATTTGCACTCAATATGTCTGCAAAAGAACAAACTTATTGTTAGACTTGGTATCTTTTGACATGCTTCCCCTTTCTTTTTGCTTTCTGACCTTCCGGCTTTGACTCTATTTTTGCCGGTCTAGTGTCTCTGCCCACTTTCTCACTGCTGTTCAGTGTTAAAGCGCAGGTGCTCCTATTGTAAATTGAATTATGGAATGGTGTTTACATGATTGGCATATTTAATTTACTGCTAAGTTCCTTGTAAAGTGTTCTGAGAGTGCCAGGGCCTGTAAATAAAATGCTGCTAGTGGGCCTGCAGCACTGGTTTTGCCACCCACAAAAGGAGCCCCACAAAAGGGTTCTCAGAATTGCCACTGCAGTGTCTGCGTGCAGTTATTACTGCCATGTTGCCTTGGCAAGTGCACCCACTTGCCAAGCCCTAACCTTCCTATTTATTACATGTGAGTCATTCCTAAGGTATGCCCAGGGTACCCCTATTGGCAGGGTGCAGTCTATGTGAAAGGTAGGACATGTACTGGTGCGTGTGACATGTCCTGATGGTGAACTACAGATAATACATTTTTCACATAGGATAGAATGGGTAATACTTGGTAACATTTTGCGAGTATATATTCCCATTGGGACAAGATAGAGAGACAGAGTTTAGTATGCCTTAACTCAGAATGTAGAAATGCATCTTTTAGTAAAGATGATTTTTATACGCTGTTTTTTGAAAATACCACTTTTACAAAATAGGTATTTTCTTGCTTTGCCATCCTGTGTACCTCTGATGGGTTGTGGATTAACTGTCTGGTTTTGGAGTGACAGGAGCTGGGGATGTGCATTCTCTTCAGACAGCCACTGGAGGGGTTGAGGAGTGTCCTGCCTTTCCTGGATGAGTCAGGGCAAGCTGAATAGATCTGGGCTGCATTTAGAGTAGTGGGAGGAGACTGATCAGCCTTGGACAATGCTGCTGGGAAGCTGGGCCAGAGAGGACCAAATTGGTTTGGACTAAGCAAAGGCACTCTCTGGCCAAGAGAACAAAAAGAAATGCAGTATAAATATTGGGACCCAGACCCTAAAACTTTAAAACTCGCTTGGATCAAGAAACCTGCCAAGAAGAAGAGCTGGAGGAACTACCAGGAGTAGCACTGCCCCTTTGCAGTGTTGTTGCTTTGCTGGGTTGGCCTGCAGTTGCTGCTTCTGCCTTGGGTAGTGAAAGGTCTGAACTGAACTTTCTTCACTTGTTGCTGAGTATATCCAAGGGCTTGAAATAGAGCTTGCCTCCTGTTCACAAAGTCTCAGGGACAGTAAAGACTTCACCTACCTCTGGGTACCGCCTCCAGAAACGTGGGTTTCAGTTGCCACAGAGGGGGAAAGCAGCCAACACCGTCATCAACACCGCTGCATACTCCATGTCGTAAAGGCACTGCAGAGGGCACCGCTGTACTTGACTGTAAAACTACCAAAAGCCCTACAATAAGAAGGGACTAAGTGTGACCTTCCTACGATACAGTGTGTGGGGGATGCATCTCCAAATCGGAGCATAAAGTAACTTTACAAAAAAGGGGATTGAGATTGTGCACAAATACAGCAGTAACTTCGCAACGGAACTCTAGTCTCACTGACACTGCCGAGCCTGCCATCACCGAACCACTGCTTGCATCATGGCCTGTGGGTACTGCAGTCCGCAATGCCTGGCTACACTCCGCCACCCTAGTCTCACCGACAACGCCACTGACCAAGACACCTGTGACCGCACCGTGGTTTGTGAGCACTGCTCGTAAGTTACACAATGTACCACCATGTCCCACACCACAGTCTGGGCCGACTGATACCAGCTCCCATCAACCGACACTGTTGCTCGTACTGTGATCTGTCAGCACCACCATGAGCACCTCCTAACTCAGCACTGCAGCCCTGGTCTCACCGACACTGCTGGACGACTTTCACCAAGCCACTGCCTGCACCGTGACCTGTGAGCACCGCAGTCAGCCCCGCCTTGCTTCACTCCACCACCCTGGTCTCACTAAGAATGTCGCTGCCCGCTGGCTGTGACACCCACAACCACACTGTGGCTTGGGGGCACTGATCAAAAGTTGCACGACGTACCGCCCCGTCCCACACCACAGCCTGGGCCAACCAAGTCCAGCTCCCACAAACCGGCATTGTCATTCGCACAATGACCTGTCAGCACTGCCACGAGCACCACATGAATCCACACTGCAGCCCTGGTCTCATCGACCCTCCTGGATGACCGTCACCAAGCCGTACCGCCCCGTCCCACACCGCAGTCTGGGCCAACCAAGTCAGCTCCCATCAACTGCCACTGTCGCTTGCACCATGACCTGTCAGCACCGCCACGAGCACCGCATCAATCCATACTGCAGCCCTGGTCTCACCTACGCTCCTGGACGACCGTCACCAAGCTGCTGCCTGCACCACTACTTGAAGGCACCGCACTCTGCACCGCTACTCTTCACATTGCAACCGCGGTGGTTGCCATGACCAGCCTGCAAATGTATGGCAGTACTATGCATACTAATACCAAGCGTGCCATTACAATGCGGGTATTACTGCGCTAGTACGCTTACAACGACCTATCTTTATAATGCATTCTTTTATCACGCATATGCCTTTACCATGCATGCCATTACATCACAAAGGCAAGCATGGTAAACGCATGCACTTGGTAAAAGTGTGTAAGGTAAGTAACACTACACTGCCCTACCCTAAACCTTAAATCACAACCCCTTCATGACCCCTCCCAACCCCTTGCCCTTTCCTAAACCCCTACCCTTGCACGACTCCCAACCCCCAATCCTTTCCATACCCAAAATCACTACCCCTGGGTGACCCCAAACCCCAGTCCTCTCCCTACACTATACCCTAGAACACTTCCCCTGCATGACCCTCCCCAACCCCACTCCTCTACCTACCTTAAAACACTACCTCACATGACTCCCCAGTCCTCTCCCTACCCAAAAACCTAAACACTACCCCTGCATGACCCCCTGACTCCCAGTCCTCTTCCTACCCTAAAACACTACTCTTGCACGGCCCTCCTCTTGACCCCCAGTCCTCTCCCTAACCTAAAACACTACCCTACAGACCCCCCAACCCCAACTCCTCTCCCTACCCGAAACCCTAAATCACTACCCCTGCATGACCCCACCCGACCCAAATCCTTTTCCTACCCTAAACAACTATCCATACACAACCCAACCCCCTTTTACCCTAAAATAGTAACCTCCACCCCAGGCCCAATCCTTCTTACCTGTCTCTTCTCGTGGTTCCTCTCTCTCCTCATGGTTCCTGCGGTCATCTGAGGGGTGGTGCATGTTGTTGTGAGGAAAAGGAAGAGCATCTCTTTTCTCAAAACGACGTGAATCGCCTATATTTTTCTACAACGTATGTGCTTTTACCATACATACCGTTACACTCACACATACATTTGTTATTTTGTCACCAATGATGTTCTTACTTGCCTACATGACATTTTTACAGCCTTTGATTCATTGGATTAATTTAGCATGGCTATTTGCTTAGTAAATACAAGCAATTTCAAACATGTGAAATGTATATTTCTTACAGCTTATGCTTTTCGTATGGTAAGTTGTTGTGCTGGACTTAAATTGACACATAGGTATGTCAATGTAGGCCTTTTTCATACAGGCCAACATGATGTAGTTTGAGGTAACTTTAATACTACAGACTTTCACACAACAGTTGCAGTTTTCACATGTACGTACATGATTTTGCTTTGTAGGTGATTCAGTGCTTATATGCCTTGACTCTGACATCATTGATGTATCAAGTAAGTGTTAAATTTTTTAAATCCTCAGTACACTGTTATACCTTACCTTGGTTGTATTTCCTTCGATGTTATTTCTAGTGTATTACATATTTCACAGCATATTCATTGAATGTGTCAGTTTTACATTGATGAATTGAGATGCAGGAAATGTAGGCATCTTGAGCCACGTAATTATTCATCTATCACATTGATGAACTATGTCAATGTGGGTGATTATCTACGTGTATGTTTGGTCCTAGAATGTTGGAATGGATGAACATATGTTTACTTTGTACTTTTGGTATGACCTATGTACCTAGAGATGACATTTACACATGATTTGATGCTACATTTACAGTACACAGTAACATCATTTACAACTTTGTCTTTCATTAGTGGTCTTGATACTTTGGTTAACCTACAGATTTACTGCCATGTGAATGAATAAATAAATCTTTATTGTTCAATTAATTACATTTGTTAGAATATTCCATCAATGAACACAATCTTGCTTAAAATCTCACACAGTGAGATAAGAATGAGAAGATGTTTAAAACGATTACAATAGTACAAAAGGACTATTACTAGGACTATTGTCATATCTAGCAGTAAGGTGCTGTGTATGGGACTTGAGGAAAAGTTTTATCATAGTCTCTCTTGCTTGGTGGCCGACTGTATGCTTTTATGTCTCCGTTTTCAGTTTCAGAGCGGCCCGGATTGCAACTGTAAATTTACCTAGTCGGGCTGCAATTTGAGGTGTTTTAGCAGAGAAGCACAGGTCTGAAACTTCTCTGCAACTTTGTAGGCCAAGCAACCTACAGATGGGAACGACCAAGCGCTGCCGCTCACTGACTAACTTTGGGCAGCAGCACAATTGATGGAGCCAAGAGTCACAGTGGTAGTTGCAGAGTCGACAAGCCACTGAATTGTCCTGCCGGGCCCCAGTTGAGTTACAATCCGTGATGGGCAGAGCGAGAAGTCTCATGTAGGGGATTCTTCCCCGAGCCAGGACCGTCAGAGCTTGCTCAAGGTAGGGCTGCGGTTTTCCCATGATGTATGAGGAGTCCAGTGAGGAAAGATTGAATTGGTGATGTAGGCTTTCCAGCTCCCTTTCAAAAGATATTCTCTTGGCCTGAGTATTCACTGTTTTCCTCTAGGCTATTATTGGGATATCGGTGTTGTGCAGATTTTGGACGTCAATGTCCAGTAATCTATAGGCTGCTGCCAAGTGCACCTACCATGAGGAACCCTCCTCTTCGAAGAATGTTTTAATTTGTCTTTTTAATGACCATTCTGGGGCTCGCGTAGTCCTGATAAAGTATTTTATTAAATCACCTGAGCAAGTAATGTCCGGACTGGTGAGACCCAACTCCAGCCTTACTCTTGCTCTCCTGGCCTGTCTAGGGAGAGCTAGGACCTTTTCATAAGCCAAAATTTGATGGTTCGCGATGAACTTATTGAAGGCACCGGGAAAAACAAAATGGCCATAATTAAGAGAGGGCACTAATTTTGCCTTAAGAACTTTCAAAATGGGTTCAGCAGCTGGACTGTGAAGTTGCTGGTTACATTTTTTTATTGAAAAAATTATGCCTGCCGCTTTCCTTCTCAGATGTTTCAGGTGGGCTGTAGGTTTTGCCCCTTCCGATAGCCAGAAGCCCAGATAGTTGTAGCTTATACTTGTTTTGATTTGCAGGGCCCCAAGTCCCCAAAGTATGGTCTTCTTTCGTGGGTACTTCCCGAATATAAGTATCCTGGTCTTCTCCTGATTCACCAGGAGTTTATTTTGTTGATTATATCAGTGCAAAGCTTTTAGTGCCTTCTGTGAGCCGGTTCTCGTGTGGTCCATTATTACAATGTGGTCTGCATACTGGAGTATTTGAAGCCGCATATTCCCCAGTCTTGGAAGCAGTTGATTTGCCCCATCCAGTCCTTTCCCCAGGTCAGCTATGTACAAATTAAAAAGTATAGGGGCAAGTACGCACCCTTGTTTTAGACCGTTATTAGTTGGTACCTTGGCTTTGACTGATGTTTGACTGATTTTAATACAGACCCTCATCCCCTGATATAGAGAAATTATGGCCTTTAGCAGCTTTTGGAGAATTACCCAAGAATGCAGTTTTTCCCACAGCTTCCCTCGATCGACCCGATCAAAGGCTGCACTATAGTTCACAAAACAGCAGGAAAGTGGTAACTGAGATGGCTGGGTAGCGCGGTTAGACAGATGGCCCAGTACTAAGATGTTATCTGTGGTAGAGCTTTGGGCCCTAAATCCTGTTTGAAAATGGGGAAGAATGTTATTATCTGTTGCCCAGGCTTCCAGTTCTTTCAAAGGTATTCTGGCATATGCTTTCGCTTCAACTTCTAACAAAGCAGTAAGCCGATAGTTTTCGGGTTTTGTGCTGTCCCCTTTTTAGGTCTCGCCTTTTCCATTGGAAAATGGCGAGAATTCAAGTGCTCGAAATGCTTGTGAAACCAAGGGTTTCGTTCATGCAGTTTTCTTTAAGTTAAACGTGAATCACGTGACCAAACAAGCACGAGCATCAGCCTCCCTCCCTCCCTCCTAATTGCATTTTTTCACGGCCGCACAGCACATCAAAGGGCTTCTCCCAGCGTGTGCTGTGCAGCTTCTCCTCCCCTAATTATTCATGGCTGGCCGGTGGCCGGCCTTACTTTCAGTTTCCCTAACATCTCCCCTGCTCTAGGATATCAAACACTTCCTCCATCTAATGTTGCTTAATTCTGCCTTTTGTTTCAGGATTCAATCTCTTTTTCTGTGTCCTGTGTCACTTTATTTTTTTCTTGTTTAAACATACGTATTTTCATGACTGCGAATTTACTATAAGATCTAAAATCGTTATGTTGCCGCTAAAAGGCTAAATTCATTTTTGTATCAGAATACCTTGAACGACAGAACGGTGTGTGTTAAACTTGTACCCTTAAGCAGCCACCAGGGGGCATAAGCGCTCAATAACTAATACAATACGTAGTTCTAAAATGTGACCTCCGCTTCTTATTTGTTAAAACTTTAGAAAGAAACTACGAACCGCGACTTCCTTCCTCATTTCTGCGGGGGTGTAATGGAAAAAACTTGAACGAATAAAGATGAGCGATAGGGAGTATTTGCCTCCATCGCCACCATTAAATGGGAAGGCGTAAATAGTAGGATTTCCACTAATAAACTTAATGGAGGTAATTTGACGATTGCTTGTCTGCTAAAAATTACTGTTGTTTCCCTAAAATAAAAAAAACGCGAGCTCAGGTCCCCCTTCTTTAAAATAAAAAGAGAGCCCTCTCTTTCCTCGGTTTCTCGCCACTGATCCAGGGGCTTTTTGCTCCGGTGGAGATTCAGCAAAGCTACTCTATCATTTCTACTCAAGGTAATCTGCCCTCCTAACACCAAAGACAAGCAACTTTTAAAAGCACATTAAAACTTGGGACAAAACTCCTCAGAGGTTACTGTCCCGTGGATAATCTATTTACAACCGGTTCAAAGACCCCTGACTTTGACACGACAATCAAACCGGGCTGTTGGCAGGGGAGGGAAGAGAGTTCATTTAAACTGATCAGCACCACAAAGATCACCTGTTTAAATGTTAAAAGCCACTGACTTCGTCTTTATGCACTTTTATCCGGAGTGCATAACAATACGCGGCCACAAAAGGAGTCAATGGGGGTGGTTTATCAAGAACAAATGTTAATTAGCTCTAAAAACTGAATAGGCCTGGCCCATTGTCTTCCAACTCAGCTTTGCAATTTAACGCCCACACTTTAACTAAACGTCGCAGCAAAAAAACACATCTACAGGCGCAGCACTTCAAGAAGCAGGTTAAATGCGTTTCCTGCTACTCTGGCAAAAGGGTTGATAGTTTTGTAACGGAGTAGTTTCTAACACGGTTTAAAAAAAATAAAAAAATAAAAATGGAAAACAATACAAACCCTTGCTAAGAGTTAATATTCTATCACTGGTGGGACGGCCCTCACTGGAGGACAGAATTGCACGGTGTAAAAATAAACCGGCTATTTTGTCATTCTTTCTCCCCTGCCCTTGATATGTATACTTTACACGATATGATATGAGCACTGCAAATCCATTACAGCAGCATTGTTACCTAGGTTACTGCTGACCGCAGCACACTGTAGCACCCACTGGAAAAGCTGTTCACAGTTCAAATACTGCAGCAGCGTAAAGTCATGGGCTCAAAAAAGACAATGCACAATTCAGTGTTGTAGCAAGAAACAAACAAGGATGACTTTAAAAAAAGTTTTGAACTATTCAGAGGTCGGTCTTCGTAAAAAAAAAAAAAACGGCAACTTGTGGGAATGTGTTAAACGAAATAATGTTTGATTTGACTGTAAACAGCCACACCCCCTAAAAATTAAATGCCTTGGCTCTGAATCAGCTTACTCGGAAGCGCCGGTCTGGTTGAGTAGTATAATGGTAATCCAGCACAGTGGAAGTTTACCAATATAGACAAAATGTGAAATATAGAATAAAAAAAACTTTGGGAAAAACGTCGACCTGCACCTACCACTAGATAAAGAAAGAAAACATTATCTAGCCCAGTGCTTCTCAAACTTTTTGAAATCACTACCCAATTTTTAGAATGACAAATCTTTGCAACCCACCTAGCTCATATAGCCTTAGAACACTGTCACTGTCACAAGTCATTCTACCCGTCTGTACTGCACCCTCCAGACGCACGTCACACAAGATAAATACGCAATAAATAACCAGTCCTGCGATACAACTGGAAGCTTACCAGGGCCAGCTCAGCAGAGTTCCAGAAACCAGTGGATATTGAAATCAGATGAAACCGCATGTAACTTATCCACTGAACCAGGCGGCGGTTCTTTAATGAGACTGGGTCCTGGCTAGCATGATGCCGGGAGTCTCTTCAGTTTGGGGTGCAGAGCACAACGTGGATTGAGGTTGTGAATTTAGTTGTGTTACATAAGATAAATAAGCAGCACCTGTGGCTTGTTTCCTTCCTAGTCCTCCGGGAAGAGCCCTTTTACTGCCAGTTCAACTTGGCAGCCCTCCCCCCCCTGATCGTTTGCAGGGTGGGGAATGAGCAAAAGCACTAGAACTTCTATTGTCATTCACCTGGCTGTGAAAGAGGCGTGAAGGGGAGCTTCCCTCAGCGCAGCATGACAAACACATTGACATTCCGGGCTCCATCAGGCCTCCTTCAGCCCACGCCCCCAGTGTTTGCAGAGCATTCTGGCTTCTCAAGCTGGCCATCTTTGCTTAAAATTCCTATTTTTTTTATACACAAGGAGCTAGGATACTGACGCACCAAAGGTATGTTTTTTGTGCAGTGCGTTTACTTTTGGGTAATGTCTAACTACAAATGTTTGTTACTTTTTGGGGCTTTGGTTCTATGTGCACGCTCAATGGAGGGACACGCATGCGGCATTGGGCTTATATAACTATTTTAAAACACATTCAGTGGCGCTAGTGCGTTGCTACACTGTAACTTTAATGTCTTTGCAGCGGCCGTTTCTGTAGCGCCTCACGTAATCTTACGACTTGTGTTCTTTGTGATGTACCATCATCGAAGTAGGGGGGGTATTTATTTAAGTGTAAGGACAAATGCTTCATAATGTGCTAGAATTGCTACAACCTTATTTTTTATTAAATACATTCAGTAGAGCTAATGCATTTGCAATCTTGCGGTAGGGCGCTTTAGTTACTTATTTCCAGGAATGACAGGCTAAACGCTTTAGCTCCACCAAGATTTGGTTTCATCGTGTCGAATCTTCTGCTTCCCTTCAGTGTTGCTGCATGTTACTTGGGGTTGTTTGTACTCCGGGTTGTTAAGAGGAAGACTGGTCTTTTCTGCACTAGGGAAAGTTTAAAGAGTTATTTTAATCATCAGCAGTGCGTCAGCACTGAGAAGGCTAATGAGGGACTTCAAACGGTATGTGTGCACTGTACATTTTTCAGTCTTCTACCAAGGGGACAGGCTCAATGTATACTCTCAGCCGGGGATCAGAGTAGAGTCGACAGCCATGCTGGACAGGTTTGGAACATAACAGTACGGACCTTAGCAGGGGCTTTGTCAGGAGAAAGTAGACCCCCTCACCCCAAGCAGTCGTGTTGGTTTCTTCTTCTCCCCTAACCCATCCTACTCATTCATTCCTGTCTGCTTGCTAGCTCTTTACCAGCATTACTTTCTGGGACGCAGCTCCTGCTGCAATGGATCTCTTCCTAGTCTCTTTACCAGCATGGCCGCTAAGCTATACATAGTAGATCCTGCTTCTTTCCATTCCCCTCTCCTTGCACAGACTCCAGTTTCCAATAAACACTTGTCCGCTTCCTTAAAATGACTTAAGGAGAACAGCAGCAGACTGTGATCCTGCAGTGAAGGAAGAGAACAGTACTGTAGGTGTGTGCTGGGATGAACCAACTGAGGTCCCAGGGAAGTGGCGCGCATGACTAATGTATCGCATTGCCCACTATGTTTAAAGTAATAATATGCCTTTGGCTATTTGCACTCCTGTAATTTAAGTTTGTTGGAATCTAACCTTTTCTTCATTCATTTACTCTTTCACTCATCCATCCACGCTTTCAATCTGTCTATCCACTCTCTAATGACTACTACTCTAGTACTCACTATCTACTACTCTAGTACTCACTCTATATTACTCACCCTCTACTATTCACCCTCTACTACAATACTACTCGCTCTCTACTACTCACTCTACTACTCTCTACTCACTCTATACCACTCTCTACTATCCACTACTCACTCTCTACTACTCACCCTCTACTACTCTACTACTCACTCTCTACTAACTTTGTACTACTCTAATACTCTCTACTACTCACTCTACTACTCTACCTCTCACTACCTCTATGTGCACACATATGCACATATATATGTATATGCATTTATATATATGTATGTGCCATCACTATGCGCTACCACCGCATCACTGAACGCTACAGCATCACTCGTCACCACCACAACATCACTTCGCACCATCACAGCATCAATCTGTGCAACCATTCAACAACAACTGGTTCAAATATGTTCTCTCAATGTTTCAAGCTTTATTACAAATGTCGCAAAAAGATGTTAAAATTTCACTTCTGTTCTTGGATTTTCGTCACAATAAATTACACTGAACATAATCTTCACAAAAATAATTTACAAAAGTTTAAGCTATTACCATTATAAATTACAATCACTTTTATTTAAGTATTAATTATTTAAAAAAATTAAAAGCCATTGTTATTTGTAATATCAATACATCTAAGTCCCGTAAATACAAAACATATTGCATTACAAATGCTATAGGTGTCACATTTGCAAAAGTTATAACTATTGGCATTGTAAATGACAAAGCTATTAATTTAGCTATTTTCAAAACTCACACATAAATAAAAAAAGTGTCATTTACAAGACCAATAGCTCAAACTTTCCTAATGCGAGACCTATTGGCAACACCAGTGCTTGTTTATAAATTGGGGAGAGTAATCAGCCTTTCCATGATGATGGAACAGTAGAAGTGGCGAAGGTATGCTTAAAAAGTGTTGTTAACTGTTCTGCCCAGAATCCCTTTGAAGATTTGAACCCAGATGCGGGAACTCCATTGGGTCCTGAAGCCTCATCTGACCTCATTCTTTTTATCAGGGTAGTTACCTCGGCCACTGTGATGTTAATAGTTTTGACGACTTTATCTTTTATTGGAGATTGTTGATTTTGAATGATATTCTGATGGGTTGCGTACAGCTGAGTTGCATGTTTGACCCACTCCAAGGCTTCCACTCCGTTTTCTTTTATCTGACATGTGTAAGTGAATTGCTTAATATATCTCCAAAAGTTGGATATGTCCCCTTTCTTTGAGGAAGGTAAACATTTTCATTCATTCTGCTTCGATTTTCTTGGAGTGTATTTCCCAGACTTTCTTCCTGTGCACTGCACAGAGAGCTGTTATTTCCTGAGTTTTGGGATTTTTGAGGCCTTTCTTTCTTGCCTTCAGGCCCTTGAAAGACTGCCATGTGTGACACATTTGCTTAGAAACACACAATTTGTCCGACACACATTATTTTAGTTAACATCTAAGTAATTCCCCACACTTTATACACCATTGAACATACACATGTCACACTTACCTAATATCTTTCCGTTTAACTCATATTGAATATAATTGTGAACCACCGGTTGATTTGTTACAAAGTGTAGAAAATATGTTTCTGTCCACTCACACAGTGTGAGAGGACACAGTACTCGTCAATGTTGAATTGTTGCTACTTCAATTGCAGGATTAGTGAGGGAATGACACAATGAGACAACATTACCTACATGTTGGTCTGATGTATTCCCAGTATGCGCAGATGACATGAGAGCCATACACAATCACAGAGATGGCTATATTGTCATACTATGCAACTTCTTAGTTAGTGTGATGTATATTAAAGCTTTCCTTACCAATGAGTAAGCCCTTCCCACATGTGCCATTCTGAAACCGCTCATTGATGGTACTGTTGTGGAAGTTGAAGGCATCATGTGCACTGCCAGGATATTTTGCCAGCACATTTATGAACATTCTCTGATGGTCCATTATGGCCTGAACATTGATGGAGAAAGTGTGCTTGTGATTTCTGCACAGGTAGGATGTTGCAGCGGGGGCCCCAATTGCACACAAGTGCAATTAATTGCCCCAATAAGATTAGGAAATCCAGCCATGGCGCAGAATCTTTGTTAGATCTCCAGTTGTTGTGTATTTTCGGGGAAGGGAAGGTATTGGAGTGTGAGTTTCATTATGGTATCCAAAAAAGATGAAGAAAGGCAAAAAATGTTCCCTTTAAAATTTCTGTAAATCTGGCTGTTATGACTTGGAAGAAACGAGCACATCCATCAATTTAACATGTGGCAGGATGTTATTTGGCCTTGCAGTTGGTGGTTGGAGACTTGGCACAATGATCTCCAGCAGTTCCATGATGAACTGAATCTATCAAACTGAATCTATTGAACTGTATACCCTCCTCCTCCCTGAAGTCAATAAGGGATATTTGCTGATAGACAACACACTTTCTCCTCCCTTGCTGTGTACGTGGTGGTGATCTCCTAGCTACCCTGAGTTGCAGTATGAAAACCTCCATGGCATAATTGAGCTTGCCAAAGTGTTTTGTGATGTTGATGTTTTTATACAATATACTCTATCCGCCCGATTCATCAATGAAAATAGCGCTCGCAAAGGGCCAGATTCTGAGAATCTGGCCCTTTGCGAGTGCGATTTTAGCATTTGGGATTCAACATCCCAAATGCAAAAATCTCTATTTGCTAATTCGCATATTTGCGAGGATTTACATTTAAGGAATCTCTATTTGAGATTCCTTAAATGTAATTCATCATCCATTTTACAATTGCGAAATCGCAATTTCGGGCCGCAATTTACCGCGAGGTCAAACCTCGTGGTAAATTGCGAAAACTCAGAAAAATGCATTTAAATGCATTTTTCTGAGTTGCACGTTACACACACACATGTCCTTTGGACATGTGTGTGTGCAACACTTGTGTCAATTTCCATTGCAGGGGTGCTACAGGGTGTCCTTTGGACACCCCTGGCACCCTTGTACTCGCAATCTCATTTGCGATTAGCTAATTGCTAATCGCAAATGAGGAATGACTCCCCATTCATTCCTATGGGCCTTTTGGCCCATAGGAATGCATGGGGAGTTATTCCTTATTTGCGATTAGCAATTAGCTAATCGCAAATAAGGAATCAGTGGGAATCGCAATTAATATTGCGATTCCTACATGAATACCATTTTGCGAGTCTCAAATAGCGATTCCTTATGATTTGCTATTTGAGCCTCGCAAAACGGCCCGTTCATGAATCAGGCTGTATGTCTTTTCCTACACCTGGTTTGACAATGTGCAGCAATTCTGGCACATTTCTAGCTTTGCCTTGCACTTCCACAGGATGCGTGACATAGAGCTACACCCATAAATACCACTGCATTACATTAGCGTCAGATTTTGCAGGGGAGCACCTACATTGCACATATTACATAATGCGGGACGCAGCTGAATACAACACAACTTTTGCCCAACGTAAACCTTAAAAAAAATGCTTTTTTGAAGACACATTTTAAAAAGTATTACTTACTGCTTGTGCCACACTTGCATCGCACTACGTGATGCAAGGCCAGCGCAAGCCTCTCACAAATTTGCCCCTTTGTGCCTGTGGTGGCAGCCAGTCAGCCTATCATGTAGACAGATACCCTTCTCCTCAACCCAAAGCAAGGACTGCCCATCCCATCATAATGATCCCTACTGTGTTAGTGATGATCCCTTTACTGAATGTGCATCTCCAGTGCAGGGGATGTACTTTTGGTATAGTTGAATGCTGAAAACAAGGCATGTTGTGTTCTGCTCTGCATTCATTTTTGCTTCTTCCGATCCCATCCGATATTGAAGATTTGCTGCAGGTGCTTAAGAAATTTCTCCCTGTGTCGGAGAAATTTTGTTTTTTCCTGCCCATTACTCTCATGTTTTGTATGGTGGTCTTGGCCTTCATGACCCTGTTCCCATGTGGTGGATTTGCTACAGATCAAGGGTTGCAAACATCAGAGACAGCTGAGATTGAACTGTTAGAAACCATGTAGTGTCTGACATGAGCCAGGAAGATGAAGAGTTTGACAGGGCTGGCGCGCTGTTAATTTATACAGGTTCTTCTATCCCACCAAACTCCAAATCAACTGCTCTGTATATAGGATTATGTGACATTGTCCCATGGAAATATATTTTTGATGTTTTGGATGATGGCACAGGTTTGAATATATATTCTTCACCTTATTATGTTTTTGTTTGTGGTACGTCCAACCCATATCCTATCGGAATTTGTTCTTGGCGCTCAGGTTCAAGAGTCTAACTTATTTTATGATGCTTAATTGAAAACAACTTTTGCCCTATAGATGATGTGCTTACTTGATCACAATGGTGGGTTAGGATTTCCAGAGCCTAGTGGGCATTATAGAGCATTTAGAGCTAACTAAGAGTGGTGACAAAAAATAAACTTGCAGTGAAGAATGATAGAACATTTTTCCGTCTTTCCTTTTAGAGGAAAGGATTTGGTAACAAAACCTAAGCAAGTGAGTCCTAAATGGATGTGGCCGTTTGCATGGAATTTGAGGCATAAGAAAGCTATCTCATCTGGGGATTATGAGCCTTCCAAAGGTATAACAGTCCTGTTGCATCCAAGCAGTCTCCTAGGCATGTATCCATGGTCTAGGGAAACCCAGAACTGGTCAGTCGGTCCAGATCTCCTTGTAGTGTTAAGTTGAGGTCCCCCTCTCACCAGCACCAGGATCTCAGGAGCAATCGTTATTCGTTTGCTGTACTTCACTAGCCCCTCTCCTTATGGTGCCAGGGAGAAATACTAGTAGGCCATCCAGTGATGTAGCTAGACCTTTGGCTGCCTGTGGCGGCCCCTGTGTTTTCCACCCCGCGGCGGCCCAAAGGTAAGAGGGGAGGGCAAATCCCACAACCGCCGCAGGTAAGAGCGAGGGTGCTGGAGATTCACTTGCGGCTGCCGCCCACGACCGTTGCCAGTATGTCACCCAGTAAACGCAAACACTTGCTACGCCACTGAAGCCACCGCCAAACTTAAGTCATTCCAGCTGCCATTCACCACTGCATAGCAGCCCAGGGGGTCCACCTAGGGGCTGGCAACCTGCAGAGACAATGCTTTCCGCAACAGGATACCCACCCATCTCAATCCCCTAGAGAAGTCCACAGGGGCTAGAAGGCGATAGAGCCCTTGCTTGAGAAATCTACTGTTATTTCCCACCAAATATAACTTCTGCAGCAGAATCACATCTTGGTCATGCATAGCCAGGTATTTAGTCATTATTACTCTTTGCAGCTTGCTCTCCAGGCCATTAGCATTCCACAACAATATTTTCGAGGTAAGCCCATTCCCCATTTCCACATGGCAGGTGTTTAGCCCTGACCAGTCCTCAGGAAGTGTCCTTCTATGCTGCATAGAAATTTAATGTTGTGCTGTTCCCCACCTAAAACTCATTTTTTAACTCCCCCTCCCTACATCCTCATGTTGCCGTCTTAAAACTGCCTGCTTCCCCAACTGCTGAGGTGTCTGTCGTCCCTATACTGCAAACATATATCACGTGAAACAATCAGAACACTGTATGAACCTTCAAGAGCCTGAGGACTCTCCCACCTCCGGTGTCCAGTCACACCTGCCGTCTATCAGGATCCGTCCTGTGCTTCCTGTTATATTATCTCATCAGCTGTCATTGGCCTCACAGCAGGGGGCAAAAGCAGCCCATCTGAACTGACCTAGGATCTCGAGCCATCTTCTGCGTACTCCAATTCCACCCCCAGAGACTCACACCTGTTGACCACTGCCAAGATCTGTCTATGCTATATGGCTGCCTCCGCTATGACCCTCACCGATTTGGCCTGATCCTTTGTGAGGGCTGATGAGAGGGACTTGCATGATTTGCAGCAGAGATGGTGTTCTTGACAGCCACTCTCATGTACACCTGCTCCATTGTCTAGCATTGGGCACACACCAGCCTACAGCCAGACACATGCTTCTGCTGCTATCATGAAGAAATGGAAGGCCACCTGGTCAACAATGCAGAGGTTTGGCAGTAAGACAAGTGCATATTTAGGATTCCGGTGCTGCAGGGGTTTTTTTGACACTGAGGAAGGATTCTGGTTGTTTCTGTACCGCCATGGTATATTTGAGATAAATGTTCACACTCTCCCGCCCAACAGCCGGGCTCTTGGGTTCATGCCACTTGCAGATATTTTCCATGTTCCAAAAGTTCAAGTCAGGCCACAATCTCCCTAGGTGGTCCCCTTGGTATCGGTGGGTGGCTGAAAACTCTGTGCCCCCGATCTACCATAAACCATGTGGACAGTTTCCCCTTCTGCACCACTGAGGACAGCCACTCCCAGAGAAACAGCTCCATGCTTGGACACTCCACTTTCTCTGGGACACCAATCAACCACATGTTGTTGCAATGGGAGTGCCCCTCAGCATCCTTCAGTTTGCTCTATAGCGCTCATACAGACTTTTCTAGTGTCCTGACTCGGGTTCCCTCCTTTGTTATTCCTGGGTTCAGTTGGGCGAGTATGCAGTCTATCTCTACCACCCTGTCCACTGGATCATGGTGATCTGCCCTCATTAGTCCCACGTCCTGGGCAATCATGTTGATCTTTGGCTCCAGGGCTGTTTTGGTTTCTCGTATGGCCACTAAGCTCATTGCCATATGTGCCCCCAGGTCCAACTCCCCACCATCCCTAGTGGGGTTTCTGTCTCCACCTCCTCACAGTCCAGATTCCTCTAGTGTTGATGGTTTAGCAGCTTTAGTCCTTATCATGTCAAGGCCTTTCCGGGCCTCCAGCTCTGTAACCACTGACCCTTCTGCTCCTCGAGCACCGCAGTGCGGTCTAGGGTTCGTAGGGGCTGTTACCACATGCTCAGCTTCCACACCTTCTCGCCAACTCTGTGGTCCACTGCAGATGCACCGTGTAGCACACTCTCCTCCTCAGCTCCAAATTTATTTCCCAGTGGGATGGTGCTGCTCCCTGGGCACCCACATGTACCCCCTTGAACTCTAATTTCCAATTTAAAAACATTTATAGAGCACAGCGTACACCGTACGGTTTCTTGGCGCTTGAAGAGAGTTAGGCAACTGAGTCAGAGAAATAGAACCTGTCCTGTAGGAGAAGGGAGGTTACACGGGGAAGGCCTGTCTAAAAAGAAACGTTTTAAGGTCTTTCCGAAAAGAAAGGTAATGGGTGGCGGAGCGAAGGCGATCGGGGAGGGAATTCCAGAAGGTGGGCGCCAAGGTGGAGAATGTGGTTCCACCCCACTTTTTCCGTTTGAATCGCGGGATTTGAAGGAAGAACGAAGCTCTCTCATGGGAATGTAATCTTTTATTAGTGAAGAAATGAAGGCGGGGGCAGTGCCTTGGCGGGCCTGGAAGACCATGCAGCCGATCTTAAACAGGGAGCGTTCCTTAACAGGAAGCCAGTGAAGCTCCCTGAGGAGAGGTGTGGAGTGTTGGTATCGAGGGAGACCATAGACCAACCGGGCTGCCTGGTTCTGGACCATCTGAAGTCTTCTCAGGCTGTAGGCAGGAATGCCGTTGTAGAGGGCATTGGCATAGTCCAGCCGCGATATTACCAGTGCGGCCATGATCACCTTAAGTACCTGGGGGGAAAAGAAGCGGGATACAGTGCGGATGGTTCGGAGGGTGAGAAAGCAGGAGGAGACTACCGAGCTGATTTGTGAATGGAGGGTGAGCTGGTTATTCATTTTAACACCCAGTGTTTTGACCGTGGTTGAAGGAGTGGGGGAAGAGCCAAGAGTGGGGGGCCAGAAAAGAGAGTTCCAGGGACTGGAGGAACCACCGGAGAGAACCAGCTCGGTTTTATCCGGGTTCAGTTTAAGATGATTGTGGTTCATCCAGTCCCTGATGAATGTCATGGTGGATTGAAAATTAGAGGTGGAGAGGGGGGAAGAGGATAGATCAAAGATGAGCTGGAGGTCATCTGCATAATTGTACACAGTGACCTCCAGCTGCTGAAGGGCGAAAATAAGAGGAAAGATATACAGATTGAAGAGCAAGGGGGAAAGAGAGGAGCCCTGGGGGACACCACAGGTGACAGGGAGTGGGGTGGTTGTGAAGTCTCCCAGGCGGACCGCCTGGGTGCGGTCCCTCAGGAAGGAGGAAAGCCAAATCAGGGCTGACCCCTCGATTCCAGCCGCCTTGACACGGGACAGTAAGATGGTATGGTCTACCGTGTCAAAGGCGGCGGAGAGATCGAGGAGTACCAGCGCCTGGTGTTTGTTATTATCCATACCCTTCCTGAGGTTATCCAAGACCGATACCACGACTGATTCGGTCAAGTGTCTAGGGCGGAAGCCGGCCTGGCGAGAAGCCAGTCCCCCATTGGTCTCTACGTGGGTGCTGAGTACTGCGGTGACATGGCGTTCTAGCACCTTGCCCAAATAGGGCAGCAGGGAAACTCTGCAGTGTGGAGAGAGGGTCTGCCTTCCTTGACTCCTCACCCCTATTCTCTTCTGGCTCCTGTGGCTGAAGAATAGGCCTTGGGCCTATTTGGGGTTTTCTGGCAGACCAGGGAGGGTGGATAGAGGGATTAACAAGGAAAACGGCATACTAGGGTCCCGCACATCCAGTCCACATGTACAATGAATTTGAAAATGGCGCAGTCACTTCCCACAGCCGCCGTCCAGGGGTGTCAGAAATTGGTGTTTTTTGAAGACAATACGGAAGGTGCACTCGGTGTGAAGTCAAAACGTACAAATTAGAGTCTGTTCCAGAATTGCTTCTTTTTATTTGAAATAATCTTTAAAACTGGCACACAGCTAACGTGTTTCGATCCCAATTTTTGCCAGAGGGAACTTCGTCAGGGCTAGTGTAAAAGGGGCAAGGGTAGAAGAAAATCCAATAGGCGCAATTTGGTCAAGCAACTATGTGGCTTGACAGCTACTGCCGGTTATCAAGCCGTTAAAGTAGGAGACACTTTCCTACCAGTATATATAGCATCTTGTCATCTGAACATAGTCGCTTGACTGAATTTTGACTTCAAGAGTGCACCTTCCGTATTTTCGCAAAAAAACAGGGTGTATAGAGGGGTTGCCACTCACCAGGTTTACTCTGTTCTACTGGGCCTCTCTTCTTACCTCCTTCTGGTGCCGCAGAGCTGTATCAGCTGGGCAGCCCCAAGGTATATTTATCCCTTGCGGCATAGGAAGCCACACATCCCTCAGTGGTATTTCCCTCACCACAGTGTTGTAGGCAGCACCAAGGGATTGTGAAGCGCTGGCTCCATTGCCCTGCTGGTACCCCAGTGCAGTCATTAATGGGAGCAACCCCATGCCATCCCTTCATCACGGCTCACCTCTCCTGAACCAGGCCGAACTCCTCACCACCAGCCCAGCGCAGCTTTTACCATCTTGGTTGTCCAGGGATTCAGCCACTTTCTCTGTCGATCAGCTTCCTTTGGGGTTGTCTTTCCTCCTTCAACTGTGACCAGGGGACACCACTCAAACACCCAATGGCAGCTGGGCCCCGCTTGTCCGTGGGTGGGAGGGAGGATAACTGTACCCGCAGTTCAGTTTCCACAGGAGCTCTCCTCCAATGTGACCACTGCTATGTGCCCCCAAGCCATATCCCTGTTCAGTAAGCTTTTATTGAGCATTTTAAGAACAAGACGAAACAAAAGTTAATTTCATCAGATTTATGTATTAGGCAAGGATTTTTTGTCAATAACCTTTAGTACTTGATAGCATTAAGCCTGATGCATTTTACACTGTTGGCACATTCTAAAACTTAACCACTCCCCTCAAATTCCAGCACTGTCTGTCACTTTCAAACACTCATGTCAATCAATCAATCAATCAATACATTTGTAGAGCGCGCTACTCACCCGTGAGGGTCTCAAGGTGCTGGGGGGGGGGGGGGGTGCTGCTACTGCTTGAAGAGCCAGGTCTTGAGTAACCTCCGGAAGGTTAGTAGGTCTTCGGTCTGCCGTAGGAGGATGCGGAGGGTGTTCTAGGATTTGGCGGTGAGGTAGGAGAAAGATCTGCCGCTGATGGTCGTTATTCAGATGCGGGGACGGTAGCCAGGGCATGGTCAGTGGAGCGGAGCTGGCGGTGCGGGGTGTAGCAGGTGAGTCGTCTGTTGAGGTATGATGGTCGGGTGTCATGGAGTGCCTTGAGCATGGGTGAGGAGCTTGAAGGTGATCCTCCTGTTAACGGGGAGCCAGTGCAGGTCTCTCAGGTGGGGTGTGATGCGACTGTGGTAAAGTATGTCGAGGATCAGGCTTGCAGAGGCGTTCTGTATGTGTTGCAGTCGTTTCAGCAGTTTGGCCGGGGCTCCCACGTAGAGGGCATTTCGATAGTCCAGTCTGCTGCTGATGAGGGCCTGGGTGACTGTTTTTCTTGTGTTGTTGGGGATACACCTGTAGATTCGTAGCATGTGGAGGGTGTTGAAACAGGAGGACGAGATGGCGTTGACTTGCTTGGTCATGGAGAATGTTGAGTTAAGGATGAATCCAGGTTGCGTGCATGGTCGGTGGGTGTCGGTGCGGTTCCCAGGGCAGTCGGCCACCAGGAGTTGTCCCAGGCTGAGGGGATGGAGCCGAGGATGAGGTCCTTTGTCTTATCTGACTTTAGCTTCAGACGGCTGTTCTTCATCCATTCGGTGACGGCTTTCATTCCTTCGTGGGGGTTGGTTTTGGTGATGAGTGGGTCCTTGGTGAGGGAGAGGATCATCTGTGTGTCCTTGGCGTAGGAGATGATGTTGAGGTCGTGTAGTCTGGTGACGTGGGCGAGCAGGGCCATGTAGATGTTGAACAATGTCAGGCTGAGGGATGATCCTTGGGGTACGCCGCCGATGATCTTGAATTCTTCGGATCCGAAGGGGGGGAGGCGGACGCTCTGTGTTCTGCCAGAGATGAAGGAGGTGGTCCAGTCCAGTGCTTTGTCTCGGACTCCTGCGTCGTGGAGGCGATTGCGTAGGGTGCGGTGGCAGGCAGTATTGAAGGAGGCTGACAGGTCCAGGAGGATGAGGGCCGCGGTCTCGCCGTTGTCCAGCAGGGCCCTGATGTCATCGGTGGCAGCAATGAGGGCCGTTTCGGTGCTGTAGTTTCTATAGAACCCGGACTGGGATGGGCCCAGGATGTTGTTCTCCTCAAGGTAGTGGGTCAGCTGTTTGTTGACGGTTTTTTCGATGACCTTTGCCGGGAACGGAATCAGGGAGATGAATCAGAATTTCTTGAGGTCCTTCAGTTCTGCCTTGGATTTCTTGAGCAAGGCGTCCAGCTCTCCCGGGAAGGTCGCAGTCTCGAAGGAGATGTTGATGGCCTTGCGGAGATGGGGTGCGATGGTGGTGCTGGCTTTGTCAAAGATGTGGTGGGGGCACAGGTCTGATGGGGCGCCGGAGTGGATGGTGCTCATGATTTTAATAGTGTCGTCTTCGTTGATGTTAGTCCAGACGAGCAAGGGGTCACTGTGGGTGGTGGCCTTGGGGTCTTATGTGTCGTTGGGTGTCGTGGTGGTCTGGTTGTGAAAGCTGTTGTAGATGTCTGAGATCTTGCTGTGGAAGAAGGAGGCAAGGGAGTTTTATTGGTCTTGCGATGGTGGGATGTTGTTGGCGTTGGAGCTGGGGTTAGACAGTTCCTTCACAATGTTGAAGAGTTCTTTGCTGTTGTGTGAGTTGTTGTCTAGGTGGTCATTGAAGGAGGTCTTTTTGGCAGATCTGATGAGGTGATGGTGTTGGCGCATGGCTTTCTTGTGGGCTGTTTGGTTATCCGGTGTCTGTTGGTGGTGCCATTTCCTCTCCAGTTTTCTGCAGTTTTGTTTGAAGGTCTGGAGGTCTGTGGTGAACCATCAGGCATTCTTGTTGGTGCGCCTGTTGGAGGGATTCTTGATCGGGCAAGGGTGTTGGCGCAGTCGTCGATCCAACGTCTGAGGTTGCTGGTAGCTGGGTCAGTGGGGTCCGAGGGTCGGCTTCCTGGCGAGGGTCGTGTTTAGCTGGTATTCGGAAATTTTGATCCAGTTGCGGCAGGGATCTGTTGGGTGTGGTGGTGCGTGGTGGGTTTCTGGAAGGTGAAGTGGATGCAGCTATGGTCAGTCCAGTGGAGTTTGGTGGTGTGGTTGAAGGGATAGTGGGAGCTTACGGAGAAGATGGGGGTCAAGCGTTTGGCCGGCGATGTGGGTGGGCGATGTCACAAGCTGTCTGAGTCCGAGGTTGTCGATCAGGGTGGTGGAGTTGGTGTTGATGTTGTTCTTGAGGTGAAAGTTCAGGTCTCCTAGGAGGATGTAGTCCATGGAGGCGAGGGCGTGCATGCTGGTAAAGTCGGCGATGGAGTCGCTGAACTGTGGCCGGGGTCCGGGGGTCTGTAGACCAGAGTTCCTCTGAGGGTGGTGTTGGGATAGGTGTGGATCTTAAAGTGCAGGTGTTCGGCAGTGCTGAGGGTGTCATCGGAGTTGGTCAAGACCTTGAGGGTGGACTTGTGGATGATGACGATTCCCCCTCCTACTCCGGTGGTGCGGTCTCTGCGGGTGATCTTGTAGCCATCCAGGATAGCTATGGCAATGTCGGGTGCCGAGGAGTTGTTCATCCAGGTCTCAGTCAGGAAGGCAACGTCTGGGGTGGATGTGTCGAGCAGGTCCCAGAGTTCTACCCCATGTTTACGTGCAGAGCGGGTGTTCAGGAGTATGCATCTGAGGTGGTTGCGACCTGTCATGTGGGGTGGAATGGCGGGTTGGATGCTGGTGAAGCTGCAGTTCCGGCAGGTGAAGGGTCCATGGGTGCGCTTCGGGGTGGGCAGGGAGCAGGTGCGACCAAGGGTTCTGGCACTGGGCATGGTCCAGGGGCGGATGGACGCAGACGGGCTTGCCTTGGGCGCTCCTTTGGCGCACCAGTGGCCGCCATATAAGGGGAGGTGGGAGGGAGGAGCAGCTTGGAGCGGGCAACAAATGGGCAAGCAGGGGGGCGGGGCTGCAGGGACACACCGGCGTGAAAAAACGGGTGAGGAACGGCGGAGGGAACAGGAGGTGAAAAGGGGCACAGACAACACTAGAAGGAAAAACAGAAAAATAAGGCAAAACAACAAGGCATGCAGTGCAAAAAAACAAAGACAAACAATTCAGAACAAGGGAGCAAACCTAGGCCTTGAACTCGTGACACAGGCAGCAGCAGTGAGCTGGGACTGGCGCAGCAGGTGGTGCTGTTGGGCATGGGGAGTGACCTGCCTGGGAGCAGGGTCAAGTGTCACTCCTTTCACCGTGCAGCGGCCGCCATATAAGGGGAGGTGGGAGGGAGGAGCAGCTGTGAGGCGGGAGCGGGGTGGCGAATGGGCGAGCAGGGGGCGAGTCGGCAGGGACGCTACGGCAAGATAAAAACACCCTAATTTCAGCTGACTTCATCCACCTAGAAACAACCACATTTCATTGCACTAAACCAACATTCTACCACTGCTCACTATACTATCCTCCATATCTCTGCATTTTACTATGTCCCATAACAGCACACCACATGCAACTAAACTCAATGTCGCCACACTTCACTATGTCCAACAAGAGCACACCATATACAACCAAACCCAACGCTTTCCAGCAACAAGTGTAAACAATTGCACCACTCTACAACACTACCACCAACAACCATGCTTCAGCCAGCCAGTATACAATACCTCTTCAGATTTCAATATTTTGATGTCACTCCCCACACTATCGATGTAAGGCTCCAATTTCCCATAGTTAGCAGGGTCCCTAATCCCATTTGGCAACACATAGTCAGCTGTTAGAGCAAATAAAAAAGAGATCTGGAACGAGATTTTGATCACCATCAATTCTTTTCAATGACTGATCTGTATAATATTATGCATGTACATTAAAAACACAATGCCAGAATCTACCTTTCCGGATAACACAGTTAAAAAGATATAAAGAAATGTAGCAATTATCACCTCACAATTAATATGTCAATTGATCTTTGAACTTTGTTTTATACTTCCAAAGTTACCAGTGATAAAATACTACAAGTAGTGTTGGTCAAATGATAAGTCTATATATCTCCTAGTACTGACAGCTGGTGGTCCCTATTTTATTGCTATTCCTAAATTAGGATAAATAACCATCTTGAAATATTAATGATATACTGAAACTGAATGAAGATTCAGAAGTATTAGGATGTTTCCAAAGTGGTGACATGGTTTCAAACAAAGTTTCCAGGAAATCGTTGTCAAAAATATTCCCTTTATGCATTAAAACATTCAAATAAGGGGAATGCACCTGGGGGTTTCTCAATTTACATCTCAAAAAGATCAAGCTAAAAGCCATAGACATAGAACTGCATTCAACTGATACCCTGGCAATCAGGCTTGAGATCCCCCCAGGGCTTGACACCTTTGCCATCATTACATATTGTGCAATATTTATATCAACACATCAAGAGAAAAGAAAGAAGAAGCACTCAGGACACTCCCAAACATTTTTACCAAGATAAATTATGAACTAGAAAGAACACGGTAACTGAAGATTTTAACACTAATTTCTTCTGGACTGATGCAAACGAGGACTGGATATTAGTTGATAATGCTGACTGGGGCGTTCCATAAAGTAGTTGCCCCACTGAGAAGTAGGAACTGTTGTGGAACAATTCCTTGAAGGCTGCCCTCTGTTGTGCTTGCATTCCCTGTTTTTGTATTTGTATTTCATATTTATAAAGCGCATGAAGCCACCCAACATCAAAGCCCTAACACCAGTAGGAAACAAAGAAAGAGAAGTGGCAGTGCATCAAGAAGAATGAGCAAATAAACATGTTTTGATATGCCTATGAAAGACAAGATAAGACCACAAACTCACAATATCTACAGGGAGCTACTTCCATGAGCTGGTCGCAGCCACAGAAAATGAGCGGCCGCCCCATCTAGCCTTCCAAAACCTGGAGATGATCACCTTTCTCAGTACTGTGGATCTAAGCTGTCTATTTGGCAAATACCAGTTAAAAGTGGCTCTCAAATATCCAGTGCCCTTCTGGTGAAGAGCCTTGTGGACTTGCGTCCGTCCGCGATCTTTGAGGAGGAGGGGACGTCCGCATGGGCTGCGGAGTCCCCTCCTGTGCGATTAGGATGTGACCGCCAGGGTGGCGGTCACATCCTCTATTTTTAACATTGCGGCGGGTGCGGCTTCAAGCTGCACCCGCAGCAATGTTCAAAATGCACGCATTGCATTTGCATGCAGAAAGAGGCAGGCACCGTGCAGTGCCTGCCGCTTTCTGCATACAAATGCAGGGGGGTACCATAGGTACCCCCCATGTGTACCCCCCACCCCCCCTTCACCTAGGGGGCCCGCAACGGGCCCCCGCAGTGAAGTTACACATGCTTTTCCACGGCGGAAAAGCCGCCGTGGAAAAGCATGTTTGCAGGCACATACTAATCTGGCGGACGGTGTCTGAGAGACACCGTCACCAGATTAGTGCTTTTCCTCCGCGGTTGTAAGCCAACCGCGGAGGAAAAGCTGCGGACGGAAACCAGGACCCACCAGCCATCCTAATGTGGCGGTGGGTCTTTGGTGGGTCCGCTGCGGATTTTCCGCATCCTCCGGGCCGGCGGTGGCTTCCGCCGGCCCGGAGAATTCGGAAAATCCGCAATCATAATGAGCCCCATAGTGTCTTGAAAATCACCCGCTTCCCAATTGAAAGCCAATGGTGTGACCGCAACCCCTCCCTGACCAAATGACGTTTCGAAACTTCCAAGATCAGCCGAGCAGCACCGTTCTGGATGATCTGAAGTTTATTGAGGGAGAACTTGTTTTCATTTTGATATACAGTATTATAGTAGTCAAGACGAGATGTAATAAGATCAGTGACCACTGAAACTCTTACTTCTCCAGGCAGGAAGTGAAAAAAAACTTACAGTGAGATTAAGTTAAGCATCGAAGGTAAGGGTGTTATCAAAGATCACTCTAAGATTTTTAGTGGGCTACCAAAGGAGTGGGTAATGGGCCGCATGCCTCAGGCCACCAGCATTTGGACCACACGGAGTTAACAGCCCCAAAGACCATAATCTCAGTCTTCTCAGCATTTAATTTAAGCCAGTTATCTTTCACCTAGGTACTGATTTACACAATGCAAAATATTAACTTACCAGCCACCAAATCCCCATTGTCACATATTTGGGCGATAATTTGTGTGTCATCCGCATAGGACAACACCTGAAACCCAAATGACCGCACCAGTTTTGCCAGAGGGGCCACATAAACATTAAAGCAGGTGGGACTGAGGGAGAACCCCTGTGGAACACCACAGGCAAGCTGGAACTGCAAATCCCTGTAGTCCCCGCAGCTGACTTGATGGCGCAAGATTACCATTTTAGGATATTTCTAAAACACCATACTCACCTGGGCCCATAAACATACACACTTTAAACCGGTAATCTATTTTTTTCTGCCTATCAGGAGTTTATTTTCCTTATTATAATATATACCTGTACACCATGACTTACCAAATCCTTGTCACTTTTGTAGGTCTAATTCATTAGGAAATTGGATGAGGAAGTTAGAATAATAGGTAGATAATAATCAATTTATTTTCTCATGAAATAACCACAAACTCTGGAAAGTTTTAAACACTTTATCTATGCAATATTCTGTGAGTCAAGTACCAATACAAAGCGGTCAACGAATAGAAAAATAATGATCAAAGAATAAATCTTTAGAGACTTTTGCAAAATCACTTTTAGACACTGGTATCTTCGAAAGGTGAGAAGGGGAAATGGTACAAAGACATACCACATGAATTTATATTTACCTAGAATGGTGCGAGGACCAACCCCTGGACAAGGGCTGGAAAGAAGAGGGCTCCTGACTAATCAGGTGCCAACAGGTCAGAACAGGTGCAGGACAGGACAGGTAATCTCCGCTAAGTGCAACACTAGCGTTACACCCCTCTCTGCTGCTACTCTCATTTCCTTTTTGATGACAGAGCCTTCTCCCTCAGCAATCTCCCGATTCTTCTTCAGAGTGCTCGACCAGCCCTCTGAGGTCTGTGGCATCCACGATGTCCTTCAGCATACGTTGGGTCAGTGACAGGTCTGTGACAAATGGGACAACTAACTGACTAAGCCTACCTTAGGTACACCAGTTTCCTGGGTATGTACCACCCCCAATGTTGCCAATTTGTTTATCCTCTTCATGTGATTGGTCAGAAAGACGGGGAGAGGTCATCACATCAAACCTGTATGAGATCATTTTCCTTTAGTTTAATTGACCTAGGTTCCCGCCCATAACTTATTTTCCCATGATATTGTTCCACCCAACATTATTTCATTTCATTTCATATACAATGTATAACTTTTCATTTAGTTTCTTACTTTCCCTGAGTCAGGAGGTGAGTTTCTCAGGCGCATCGCGGGTAAGATGGCACTTGGCGGCTATTCAATGCCATGGATTCAAGGATTTCAAAGTTCCAATGCGCATGCCCCGCAAATCCAAGATGGAGAATATCGACACCC
Organism: Lissotriton vulgaris; assembly: GCF_964263255.1. Lineage (NCBI taxonomy): Eukaryota > Metazoa > Chordata > Amphibia > Caudata > Salamandridae > Lissotriton > Lissotriton vulgaris. Next base: position 1,067,503,979 of record NC_141696.1, on the reverse strand, counting down.
TTCAGGCCCAAATACAAGCTATTAATAAAGTCAAAGAAAGACGTTAGAATACGAGAATAAATTAATGCACTGTATAACACTTATTTTTACGAATGTATGACAAAATATCGAATACAAAAATATCTACTTACCAAAATATCGCAACAAAAATATCGATTACATTAATATCGAGATCCTATCTCTAACAAGGTAAGTACAAAAATATCGAAAAAATAATATTGATGTCAAAAATATCGTTTTTTAACAAATATCATTTTTTTAAATTAAAAAACACGGAATATTAACAAAATAATGCTTATAAATTTAATAAACATAGTTAAATATATATTATAATATTTAAAATTAATAAATAATATAATAAAAACTAATAATAATAAAGATATAATACATAGTATATACTTCATTAATAATACCTCTAATAAATTATTTTAATAACTTATAAATAAATTAAAACATAATAAAATACAAATACATTTATATACATCAAATAATAATATAAATGACAATTAATAAAAATGTAAAACAAATTAAAAAAAACTAGATACATTTTGGATAGCGTACGGGTACACATTACTATTCCCACTCCAGAGAGTGCAACAGTAGGGGAAGTGTTGGATAGCGTAGGGATAACAATTACAATTCCCACTCCAGAGAGTGTAACAGTAGGGAAAGTGTTGGATAGCGAGGGGTAAAAATTACTATTCCAACTCCAGAGAGTGCAACAGTAGGAAAGTGTTGGATAGCGTAGGGGTAACAATTACTATTCCCACCCCAGAGAGTGCAACAGTAGGGAAAGTGTTGGATAGCATAGGGGTAAAAATTACATTTTCCAACTTTAGACAGTGCAACAGTAGGGAAAGTGTTGGATAGCGTAGGGGTAAAAATTACTATTCCAACTCCAGAGAGTGCAACAGTAGGGAAAGTGTTGGATAGCGTAGGGGTAACAATTACTATTCCCACTCCAGAGAGTGCAACAGTAGGGAAAGTGTTGGATAGCATAGGGGTAACAATTACAATTCCAACTCCAGAGAGTGCAACAGTAGGGAAAGTGTTGGATAGCGTAGGGGTAAAAATTACTATTTCCACTCCAGAGAGTACAACAGTAGTGAAAGTATTGGATAGCGTAGGGGTAACAATTACTATTCCCACTCCAGAGAGTGCAACAGTAGGGAAAGTGTTGGATAGCGTAGGGGTAAAAATTACTATTCCAACTCCAGAGAGTGCAACAGTAGGGAAAGTGTTGGATAGCCTAGGGGTAACAATTACTATTCCCACCCCAGAGAGTGCAACAGTAAGGAAAGAGTTGGATAGCATAGGGATAAAAATTACTATTCCAACTCCAGAGAGTGCAACAGTAGGGAAAGTGTTAGATAGCATAGGGGTAAAAATTACTATTCCAACTCCAGAGAGTGCAACAGTAGGGAAAGTGTTGGATAGCGTAGGGGTAACAACTACTATTCCCACTCTAGAAAGTGCAACAGTAGAGAAAGTGTTTGATAGTGTAGGGGTAACAATTACTATTCCAAATCCAGAGACTGCAACAGTAGGGAAAGTGTTGGATAGTGTAAGGGTAACAATTACTATTCCCACTCCAGAGAGTGCAACAGTAGGGAAAGTGTTGGGCAGCGTAGGGGTAAAAATAACATACTTATAAATAAATGTTTTTTTTTTAAATAATAAAAAACTTAACTATTAAATAAATATAAACCATTTACAAATAGCAATACATAATTATTAAAAACATGATTAGCAAAATATATTTAAATACAAAATTATTAAAAATACCATTTAATAATATTTAATTACCAATTATTAACTAATTAACAATTATATAATTAACAAAACAATTAATTAAAAAGCATTTTACCTTAATTATATTTAAATTACTTCCCACCATATTCCCCTATAAACCCACAACCAGCTACAGAACATAATTATCAATTAATCAATTAATTAAAATGAATTACCAATTAATTAAAAATAATTACCAATTAATTAAAATTAATTTATAATTCCTACCAATTAATAATTAATTTAAAATAATTAAATTACTTCCCACCCTATTCCCCTATAAACCCACAACCCGCTAAAGAACATAATGATCAATTAATCAATTACTTAAAATGAATTACCAATTAATTAAAAATAATTACCAATTAATTAAAATTATTTTTTTATTCCTACTAATTAATAATTAATTTAACATAAATAAATGAAAAAAATATAAATTATAAATAAATCTAAACCCACAACCCGCTACAATACTAAAATACAAAATGACATAAAAATAAATCAAAAACATTATAAATACATAATAATATAGAAAAAAATAATATACAAATCGATATTAGTAACATCGAAATTATTAACATCGATATTACTAACATCGATATTTAACACTTCGATATTACTAATTTCGATATTAAATCTATTGATATTACTTACCTTCCATATTATGGCCATTCGATATTTAAACTTCAATATTATTGTATATTGATATTTAAATATCGATATTTTGTCTGCATACCTATTTTTACTCTAACACCATTACTTTATTTTAACTATTGAATTAGCAGATTAGCACATGAAGCTTGAAGCGGCCATAATAAACGTTACTGCGCAGGTGCAAAGAATTCCCACCATAAGCAAAGTATGCCATGCAATAGACGCATGCGCGAAAGAGTTCCCGCCCTTTCAGCAGCCATTTTAAGACACTCGGTTTACTGGTTAGTAAAGCACATAAGAAAGCTTCCCCTAGATACTCAAATGTCGTGTGGTGCAATTATTAGTACTTACAAAACATGTTGGTTAATTTGTTACATAATATTTCGAGAGGGCTTAATCCAAGCAAGTTTCTGTACGTATGAAACCTTGCTCCATCAGACCATTTGAGTCCCGTTATTCAAAACAGATTGCAACAGATTTAACGCAGAATCCCTCAGCCCCACCTGCCACAATATTTGCACCAATCAGGATGGAAATATAGTGTCGAAGGCTGCAGACAATTTAAGCATAACCAGGTAGCCGAACCTCCCTGATCTACCTGGCAAAGAATCAAGTCTGCAGCTATGATCAATGCCAATTCGGTACTGTGGCCACTCCGGAACCCATTCTGAGAGGGGTCTAAAAGATTGTGACCTTTGCTAAATTGGGCTAATTCTTGATTGATGTATCTATTGAGAATTTTGGCGAGGGTTGCAATAAGCGAAATTAGGTGATGGTTTTTTAGATCTCCTGAATCCCATAAGGTTTCTGTTTGAGGGGGATGACAATTTTCTCTTTCCAGCATTGGGATTAACCTACCTGACTCCAGAACTTAAGTGTAGACTTTCTCCAGGAAGATAGCAATACGATCAGGTGCAAGTTGAAGCACTCTGGGAAGGAAAGGATCATATGGAGAACCAGATGTAATATGTGCAAAAAGAGATTTTATTTTTTCAGTGAAGATAGGGAAAACCTGGACAAACTACCGTTAAGGGTTTGATCCATCAAGTCATAATCTGTAGACATGGGAACTTGTTTGTCTATGCTGTTATAAAATTCCAAGTAAATCTTCACAATCTTATCCCTAAGAAAGAAAGCAACACTATTACAGAAATCTTGGGAATTCTCCAACTCCCGCTGAGCAGGTCAAGAGGAAAGATTTCTAACTACTTTAAGCAGCTCCTTTGGGGTGGTTAACGCCAGATCCTATTTTAGTAAGAAAATAAGCAGATATTATCTCTATGATGGCATCTTTATATATTCGAATCAGATCTTTATTTTTTTTCTTCAGAATTCGGTGTCATCCTCCATCTCCGTTCCTGCCTCTAACATATCCTTTGGAAGTATTTAAGGTCCTCGGAGAACCACAGAGCAGAGGCTTTAACTCTGGTCTTAGCCTTATTTTTAATGGGGACTACCCTGTCAACATCTGTCTTCACCCATTTATTGAAATCGTCTGTTGTAGGTCCCTGTTGGCCATAGTCTGCTTCCTGAGACAAGCTAAGGGGTTCTTCCATATCATGAATGGAGATTTTACCCCACTTTCTGTGTAGGGTAGTTTTACCCTATTTAGGTTCCTTGGCCTTTTGCCTATACATTTTAAACATAACCACATAGTGAGCAGTCCAAGTGATTAGAAAAAATGCCATCCAGTGTATGGCCAGCTGTGTGAATCGCACAATCGACCACTTGCATGAATCCAAAATTGCTCATGAGTTCGAAAAAACGTTTTTGTCATTGTATCTTACCTCTGCCTTAAATTTCACTTTCAGAAAGATGTCCCTCCTTAATACACCCATATCTCAGCACAGAACCAGGTAGTCCTTGACTACACATTGGTTTCAGTTAAAGGCTGAAATAATGCTATTATCAGTTAGTGATCACTTCACACAGTGAATTATCATCCATTGTTCTCATTTCAGTAATACATGTATGCGTTTGGTTGGTAATCCTATGGACTACAAGAGGCTGAAAAGGATAAAATGGCCGGCTTCTATGAATGAACAGAACCCTCTATGGTTGAGAAAAACTGTATTGTTTGGAGAATATAATACCATTTATTGTCAGCCTCTTGGTTGTGGTCCAAATTTGTTACTGATTTATGAAACAGTATCTGGGCTGAGTGCTTTGTAAATGAGCTGTAGATATCATCATCTCAGCAGAGAAATTCTTGGCATTCCAGCAAATTAAGAGAAAGGATGAGCCTCCTCAATAAGTAAAGTAAAAAAAAAAGTAGAACAAGTAATGACTTAAAGTTAAACTAAGTTGTGACCCAAAAAGGAGCAAACAGAAGAAGATGATCAACAGAGCACTCAAACTTTTCAGACACTCACCCCCAATCACAGGGCTGGGTTGAATCCACCATTGTTCTTTAGCTCTCTATAAGGAAGTAGCTTGGCCGGCAACATTTCCTGCTAGTGAGGGAAGCTGTAATACATTTCAGTCTATGTATAGCTGTCATAACTTTAATGCTAGCTCCATTTTGCCCACCCCTGAGTTTCTTTGATTACTGTAACAAAACAGATACTAAATAGACCCAATCTACAAGAGAAAAGGAAATTGGGACTGAGGAATATAGCTGGCATGAGACTGCTTCCATTTCTCTTCAGCTGGACCATCTAGTTTCTTTAGTTTTGACGGCCCTGTGAAAACATGCAATATTGCCAGTTCTATTGTATATTTATATGTATAAACCTACTAAATAAAGTTTCTTTATACAGCTGCTACTTCCCCTGCAATGGAATACCATTTGTGTTTAAAATGGGTATGTAGGAAAGAAATAGCTATTAGCATTTAAGGGGCTGATTTAAAGTCTTAGAGGACAGGTACACTGCCAAAAAATTGCCAGTTATTCTGCCCACATGATTACGAGTGTATTAGGCTATAACGCACCATTCATGGTTGTGAGGGGGCAACTGTCCTCCAGTCTCTAAATCAGGCCCTAAATTAATAATTATACTTTTGCTTAAACCATTTTCTAGATAGACTACCTTATTCCAACATCACTTTGTTACATACTAAAAAGAAATCACCAAAGCTAATGAGATAATAGTTTCTGTGAACATTCTCTGAAAACTAATTTTGCAAATACGTTACATTGTTAAAAATATTTGCAAATACGTCATTTCATAGTAATCCCTAAAAAAACATTTTTACTCAGTTTCAACAAGATTCAAAAATGGGCCATAAATCATTGGACCTATTTATCTAATGATGGTTCACAAAGGTAAGAACTCCAGAAATTTGCAGGGGCTGGTAATGGAGAGCCAAAAGCAGCCCTGTCAAAAATGCTCAAATGTATACTCAGTCTCAATTTGTTCTCATTTTCTCTCTTTCTCTCTCTCTCTCTCCCTTGCCCTCCCCAGTGGCGGGTCGCAGTGGGAGTGCTGCGGGGTGGTAGGGCAGGAGCAGGGTGGGGGGGTAGTGGAGTACGACATACAACGGACAGGAGTAAGGTAAGTAATTAAATAAATAAAACAATTTACCTTGCGCGTTACATCGCCAACTCTGCGATGCAGCGCGCGTAAGGTAAATTGTTTTATTTATTTAATTACTTTCCTTACTCATGTCCATTGTAGGTCAGATTCCACTAGCCACCCCCCACCCTGCCCCTCTCCCACCTGCCCCTCCCCCACCCCACCCCAGAGCACTCCCACAGCGAGCCGCCACTGGTCCTCCTTCTTCCGCCCCCTCCCTTCTTAACCCTTCCATGTGCCTGCAGCAATTAACCTGGCATCTGGAAAAAGTGAGGGAGGATCCAGGAGCGGCCCGGGCATTCTAAACCGACCTGGTAAAATGCTAGGTAGAACCAAAGGCCTGTCAGAACCTGGAAATTACTCTTCCATTACACACTTCCATGTTTCTCCAAGCAAAGCATTGTGCACCGTGAGACCTTTGTGAGGATTTGCCTTGTTATCATGTGCACTGGAAGCTAAGTGAGTCTCTTCAACACTGTGTGGGTGTACGTTGTGCACCTTGAGACCTTCATGAGGATTTGCCTTGTTATCATGTGATCCATAATTAAAATGAGTCTCATCGACGCTGTGTGCGTGTGTGTTGTGCACCGTGAGCCCTTCGTGAGGATTTGCCTTGTTATCGTGCACCCGGAGTTAAAGTGAGTCTCAGTGATGCTGTGCGCGTGATCTGCATACAGCCTGAGACTTTTGTGTGGAGTGCCCAGTGATCATGCACCCGAAGCTCAAGGAAGTCTCAGAGACGATGTTTCCGTGTGCCATGTGGCAGCCTGAGATCTTTCGTAGCAGTAGCGGCCCAGACAGGCAGCCCCGGCCTGAGCTGCCTGCCGATGCAGAGTCCCGAAGATTGCATTGGAGGGCCAAACCGCTGAACGAGGAGGGGAGAGTGAGTTTACGCCCCCCAGTTAACGTGTGTCGACTCCTGGGATGGGGTGCGGGCTCAGACGGAGATACTCTTGGCCTCTCTCTCACTTCAACAGTGCGAGTCTCTGTTTCGGCTCGTATCGCGGCCTGTATTGCCATGGGAGTGGCAGTACCGGGACCCGGAGCGCGGAACTGCACTTTTTGTGTTATACTATACCTGTGTTGGGGGCAACTGTTGTCAGTGACTACCTGCGAGTAAGCACGAGGGGCATAGAGACCGCCTGAGGCACCGTGATTGGTGCCAGAATGTAGTACAGAATACTCAATTTCTGCATAATGGAGTACCTGATTGTTGTATTGTTGATTAGTGTGTTACGCATTGCATCTTTCTTGCATAATGAACTTCCTGATTAGTGTATGACGCATGGCATTGTTTCTGCATAACGAACTGCCTGATTGTCGTATGACGCATTGCATTGTTTCTGCATAATGAACTACCTGATTAACGTATTAGGCAGTGCATTATTCTTGCATAACGAACAACCTGATCTACCTTATTAGTGTACTACGAATTACCTTACATCTGTATAACAACGTACCTGGCAGTTGTATTACGCATTGCATTATTTTAACATTGCAAAGTACCTGATTGTCGTGCTACACATTGCATTATTTTTACATCGCAAAGTTCCAGATTGTTGTGCACGCATTGCAATATTTTTACATTGCAAAAGTGCCTGATTCTAGCATTACGATCTGCATAACACGGTGTTAGGAGTACAGTAGAATGTTTAGAAGAGCTTATTAATATCGGCAGAACTTACAAGGGCTGGCTGGCCTAACAACCGGCCAGGGGAAATATTACAAATACGCATAGGTTGGATTTATATGGTGTGGCATTTTCGTATATCTTTTTATATAAAGTTTATACTCGTTTTTATAAAACCTGTGTGGGGTCTATTTGTGGTGTCATCATTGGGTTGCTGTGAGCGTGGTTGCAAATACTTTACACATTTGCCTTGAAGATAAGCCTGGCTGCTCATGCCGACCTACTAAGGGGCTGAGCCGGGCTATCTCAGAAGGTGACCTTCCTTTCCCTGGCGTTGAAACGCGAGTCCCTATTTGGCCTAAGGTACCTACCTCAGCCAACCAAGGATCCTGGGTCTAACATTTGATGGTCAGCGGTATGGGATTTAAATGTATATTTGCAAATTCACTCACAGTGAATTGGTATACATCACAAGTTTAGCGCAGACCAGGACACAATCACATATTGTGTTCTTGATTCGTCGGTTTTATTTTTGAGCAACCTTTAAGCCACACATCATGTCTCAGAGGAGTCAAGTAGCCAATTAGGCTGCAGAATTAGAGTTGACATTGAGGCATTGTTTACCTGCAAAGTTGATCAATTGAGGCAATTCTGCAGAGCTTTGGGATGTCCCATGAAAAGTAGCGCCAAGAAGGAGGAGCTGCAAATGGCCTTGAAGGCCTGGTGGGAAGTCAAAGTGACTCAGGAGGCAGGTGATGTTGAGGTGGATGAGGATGACCCAGGGAATGAATTTGGTCCACAGGATTTGCCAGTGGAGGGACCAACTTCAGGGGCTGGTAGTAGCCATCAAGGAGGAGTTTTTCACCAGAGGAGCAGGAGGAAAACCAAAGGGTCAGAGAGCATGAGTTGGAGGTTTTAAAACTTAAAACTCAAGCAGGGGAGAAGAAGCTGCTCATTGAAAGTGAAAAGCGAGCAGAGGAGAACAGGAACGCTCTCACCCTGGAAGAGAAAAAGATTCTCTAAGCTCATCAGTTAAGCTTGAGGGAACTGGAAATGAAGGTTAAACAGGCAGAGTCCAGTTCAAACTGTGGCAGCACACAACCAGTGCCAGTTGGGAAGGTGTACATTCCCAAAGACATAGTGCGAGATTACCAGAGGGGTGATAATATATATGCGTGGTTCACGGCATATAAGATCGCACTGAGGATAAATGAGGTGCCTGAGAAGCATTGGGGGGCTGGCCTATGGAAACACTTTAAGGCTTCTGGGAGGGATGTCTGACCCCCCTATAGAGAGAGCTGGAACCCTGACCTACGCCAATATGAAGGAGGCTTTATGCCTCAGTTAGGGACTCACTCCTGAACAGTAACAGGCAGAAACTTCAAGAAACAGGAATCCTGTACTTGGATTGAGTGAGTGAATGCGTACTGGATGGTTGGATGAAGGTTAGCAAGGCAACTGATTTTAAGAGCTTATGCGATTTAATTAGTTGGGAGCACTTGAGCAGTCTGTGTGTTCCAGAGTTGCGCCAGCATCTTTTGGTCAGTAAGTTGACTGACCCCATTAGGCTTGCTGAAATGGCAGACCTCTGGGCCAGTACCCAGGTCCACAAGGGGATTGGAGGTACCCCTACCAAAAGTGGACAGGGTCCCCCGCAGAAGGTGGAGGAGGACAAGGGTAACCACAAGGGGTTCTCTAAAGGGCCCCAAAGTAGTTCCCAGGTGAAAGAGTCCCAGTCCCCAAAGGCTTGGCCCCATAAGGACAAGCGGGACAACCGAGGTCCAACTAATTGTTATTTCTGTAAATAAGAGGGTCATATTTCCTCTGGATGCCCCAAGAAGTATTCTGCAGCCACTGGTGCTCCAGCACCTTGATTAGTGAGTGTAACGTTGGGGAAGGAATTGATTCCTTGGAATGGGGAGGAGCAAGAAGTTATGACCCTGGTCTCATTGGGAGATCGAGAGTTGGTCCAGGAAATCTCTCTGTCTGAGAATACTAAGAAATACAGGCAGAGGATGACCATCAATGGACAGAGGGTGGAGGCTCGGAGGGACACCGGTGCTAGTTTGACATCTGTCAGGTGTCTGTGGGTGTGTGAAGAGCAGGTAATTCCAGGTGTGCTTCACCTTGTAGTTTCAGCAGACAACTCAGTGCGCCTCTGCAAGTTGGCGCTGGTTCCCTTCGAGTAAGGAGGGATCTCAGGTTCCTTGAAGGTCGTTGGAAGTCCGTCCATGCCTGTAGACAGTTTGCTGGGGAATGATCTGGAGAGTTCCCCCTGGAAGGAGGTGGAGCATCAGGTGCATTTGGAGATGTTGGGTCTGCCTGAGTGGGCTTGTGTGACCACTCGGTCTATGACAGTCAGTAAAGGTATTCAAGAGCACCTGGAGCCTGAAACAGTGGCCCGGGTGTCTGCCTTAAAGAGAAGTAGCAGGGGGCGTGGGAAGCCGGCCCCACAGGTCCCATGGTCCAGGAGGAGGCACCCTTTGAGGGGGATGCGCTGGGACCTACAGGAGAACAAGTGGCTGAACTGGGGGACCTACCTGAGCGGACCGAATGGCAGCAGGAGAGAGGGCTCTCCAGGGAGGATTTCTGTGAGGAGCAGAAGGAGTGCCCTTCTCTTGTAGGTTTGCAGCAACAGGCAGCAAACCGGGCAGCTGAGAATCAGGCTGGATCACACTTGATTTACTGGGAGAATGATCTCCGGTACAGTTATCCTAAGGTTGCTGAGCCTGGGTCAGCCTGTGCGCTGGTGGTACCCCAGCGCTTCAGAGCCTTCTTACTGGGATTGTCTCAAGTTATACTTTTAGGAGGACACTTGGAGCAGGACAAGAGCTTTGAGAGGCTTGTCACCCACTTTTACTGGCCTCAAATGTGCAAGAGTTCTGATACTCATTGCATGACCTGTCAGACTTGCCAGGCAAGTTGTAAGAGTGGAAGGAAGCGCATGGCTCCCCTCCAACCTTTCCCTGTAGTCAGCACCCCATTGGGAGGGTGGGCATTGACATTGTGGGGCCTCTGGATCCCAAGACCGCCATGGGCAATAGGTTAATCCTGTTCTTGTTGGACCATGCAACCCAGGACCCGGAAGCCATCCCTCTCCAGACGGGGACAGACCCCGTGGTGGGCTGTGCACTGATGGGGATTTTCTCCCGCCTGGGGCTCCCCAGAGAGGTGGTGTCCAACAGGGGTACTAATTTCATATCTAGGTATACAAAATCTCTGTGGAAGGAGTGCAGTGTAACCTACAAGTTCACCACACCTTCCCACCCCAAGGGTAATGGCCCTGGGTGAGAGATTTAACCGGACCCTGAAGGACATGATTATGGGTCTTGAGGAACCTATGAGGTCTGAGTGGGATATCCTCTTTCCATGCCTGCTGTTTGCCTACAGGGAAGTGCCACAGAAGTTCTTAGGGTTCCGTCCCTTTGAACTCCTGTATGGGCACCCTGTAAGAGGACCCTTGAGTTTGATGAAGGAGGGCTGGAAGAAGGCTTCTAGTAAACCCCTCCAGGATGTATATAGCTACATGCTGGCCTTCAGGAACCAAACTAGGCATTTCAGCTGAAAACAAAAGGTCGTAATCAGAAATTACTGACCCTCAATCAAGCACTGACTTATACAATTTTCATCAAACAGAGTCCAAATCTAATTATTGCTCATAAAGAGGATGGCAGGCAAGAAAAAACGGCCCGTACAGGTAATCACCCTCACACAGCAGCACCTCTCAACCTGAGTGGCCAGCCAATAGGAACAAAGGAATGTCCTCCTAAGCAAGCGGAGATAGACTCAGGGTCAGCAAGCAAAAAAATATCCAACACAATTAGTCTCGACCCCCCGCTTCATAAAACCAGCTTCGAGCTAAACAGCCATGTAGAATCACCTAGGCAACTTGAAATCACGGCTCAAGAAGAGGAGTCCCCCCATGTGAACACCCGGCAGGTAATTGGGCTAAAAATCATTGGCTACCCAGCTGGAAACGATGTAACGGTAAAGAAAAAGACTTGCACATCCAAGATAGTGGCATTCTCACCAGAGGGGAACCAAGCACGGACAGCCCCCGACCAACTGATTCAGCACTCTCTTCTTTGACATGATCAGATTTAACTGGGAATAACAACTTCACCAGCCAGAAACAATGAAACGGTAAAGAGAAAGACCTGCATATCCCAGGTAGTGGCATTCCTACCGGAGGGGAACCAAGCGAGGACAGCCCTCGACCAACCATCTCAGCCCTCTCTCCTCGGGCAAGTTCAGATTCTTCTGGGAATACCAACCTAAACAATAATCACGGAAAAAGGCCCCAACGATTTATGCGTAGCTGTGCAACAAGATCAGAAAGTGTCTTACCAGCCATCTCAGCAAAACACTGCTGCCAACTGACCAGGGTCTAGGGAAAGCACAGACTATTCACCAAACGATTGGGCATTGTCCCAGCACTACATATTGCTCAAACCACAGTATACCACGAAAGGTCGCCATGATGTGCTGAACTGTGGGAACGTTCTAAAACTGCTTCGGGCCATTTTCACCTTGGATGACCTGAACACTACAGATCTGCTTGCAATCGAATTCTTCCCCGCAGACAATCCAGTAAAACCGGAAACAACAAGGGTATTATGGAAATCAGAGGCTATAGCACAAAGAGTATTAAACCATCATACCACCTTCAAAGATTGGGGCATTCAAATCAGCCCCTATCATCCTCCCGCTTATCTGGCACCGCTACTAAATATGAGCCCAAGGCCAGGATCACAAAAACGCTCACGGCCCTCTACCTCTGTATTAAAAGGGGCTTTCAGTCGTTCAGAGCCTAGAAGGGCTTCCAACCAAGCCAAACAATATGGGCCTCTAAGGGCGGAATCGTCAAGTGGACGTAACTCTAAGTTTGCCGACCAATGCTTAAGAATAATAACCCTTGCGACAGCAACCCAATGACATAACAACTACCCAAACCAGGGTAAAGAAATGCAGCAACAATCAGCGATACACCTTTGCTCGTGGAATGTAAACGAGTTGGCATCAAAAATCCACGACTCAGATTTCCTTCAATATCTCAACAACTTTGACATCATCATGCTACAGGAAACATGGCTCACGGAACCACTACACATTTACGGATTCCACTGTTTCGCTTGCCCTGTCACCAAGGGAAGTAAAATGGGCCATGCTTCAGGGGGGGCTGGCGACCTACATTTCAACATCATCCTTACCAACAGCGGGGGCAACTGGCCCGGAAACGGATGTAGCACTAGCAGTTAAACTCACTCTCCCTTGGGTAGAGGCAAATATTGAAGTAACCCTGTTAAATGTATACATTCATCCGAAAACGAACAGCAACTGACTCAGCAAAAATATCAGAACTAGTAACTTTGTAGGTAGGTTGCACGGAAGTCTCAAATCTCATTCTATCAGGGGACATGCATTTATACCTAATGAGAACATCTGAGTCAAAGGAAGTCCGTCTTCAATCGTCATATTACAATTTACCATTGCAAGGATCCTTTATGCATGGGAGGCCCAACAGGGTAAACCAACATTTCCTGGAAGATCTAGAACACCTAAACCTAAGGGCCCTTAATGGAAGAACAGCCAATGACACTCCCCCAGCGGCAAGTTACCACAATGAGCGAATAAGTTCACTTATAGACTATAGGTTTGTCAGCCTTTTGCTGCTTCAATACGTAATAGGCTTCAAAATGGGCGACATAGGGGATAGTGATCATCGTCCACAAGAGGCTACTTTAGCGGCGACGGTTGCGCATAGCATTTACCCTGCTCTACAACTAGGCTCAAGTTATACATCCAACTACAAGAGGATCAAGTTTTCGACAGAAACCATAAAGTCCTGACAGATACAGCAATCAACCTTTTATCTGCTCAACCACCTGGCAAGAATCAGATACATACCTGGGAACGCTTTACAATCAACCTCAGCATTTTAAAGGCAACAGACATAAAAAACAAGGAGCTCTCTGGGACAGACACAACAGAATAAGCTAACCAGAATTCAAAGAGCACAACTAAAAGCACTTAAAAATCAAGAAACAGCTTGATTAGATCTTTACGCCATGACCCAGGTAACACATCGCTCATTTATAACCTGCGGGAACAGAGAACCAAACTAAAGAGGTTGAAATGGAACTTCAATAACAATGAACAGGAACTCGGGGCAAAACTCCTGCATAACATCAAGCATAATGCCAGTGATCGATTCCGGAGAACGGTAAATATGATAATACACCCGAACCATGGGTGTCTCACCTCCTCCATATTAGAGGATACATGGGCAAGGTATTTAAAGTCCCACTTCAATAGCCAAAGATTCAATCAACAAACGCTGGTGCAGAACAAAGCAGCCAAGGGTGCAGATGACACCATCAACAGGAGCAGGGAAAGTGGTAGCACCCTTTCTGAAAGCTCCCCAGCGGCTTCACGTCCAAGGGCAATTAGTACACTTCAACCTGCCGGAGGAAAGCTGCACAGGGACAAATGCTCACCTGCCACTGAACAGCTTTCAATCAAAAACAGATCGGGAAGGGGAGAAAGGAAGGAGCGCCGGGGCCGAACGGAATCCCACCAGCAGTGTTTAAAGAAAAACCGGATGATTGGGCAGAAATACTACATTCACTATTTCTGGAAGTAAGACATCTGGGCATAATTCCAGAATCATGGAAAGGTTTGACAATCATCCCAATCCACAAAAGCGGCAACCAGAACTTACCAGCCAATTATCGAATAGTAGCCCTGATCGACAATGAAGCCAAATATTTTGCGGGAACACTGCTGGAGGAATTGACAATCTCGGCAGAAAACAATGAAATAATCCCGCTAAACCAGAAAGGATTCCGAAAAAACTCTGGCACAATATCTAACATCATGGCAATGTCACTGTTAATGGACATGGCAAAAGTCAGGAAAACTCAGTTGTATGTCTGCTTCATTGACTACAGTGCCGCGTTTTACAACTTGGAGAGGCCCAAACTGTGGTCTAAGTTAGCAAGATGGGGCATCCCTAATAACCTTCTATCAATGATCATGCTCCTACATACCGACACCTGGGTTCAAGTCGAATTGGGTTCAAGGACCCATCTCTCAAGAAAAGGTAAAACATCCAAAGATCTTAAACAGGGCTGCGTGCTGGCCCCCATGTTATTCAACCTATTCATGGCGGACTTAACTCTGGCACTTAACAACTGTAACTCACATGCACCCAGATAAGGGGGCTCCCCTCTATCCAATTTACTCTACGCAGACGACGTAGTCCTACTCAGCCACACGGCAGTCGGCCTGCAACATCTCCTAAACTGCCTAGAGGTCTACGTAGACGAAAACAGTCTCTCATTAAATTTAAATAAAACTAGGACCATGACAATCAACAGGAAATGAAAAAAGAGCTACCTATGGCACCTGGGTAACAAACGGATGTATGACGGTACCACGCGTACTTTTACAACGCGTACCGTTACCACGCTACATTTACCACGCAAGTCGTTACAACGACTTGCGTGGAGGGGCGCTGGATAGTAAAGTATTCAATTTACTATTCCAACTCCAGTCCTCGTGGACTCTAGGGAAAGGAGTTGGATAGTAAATTAAAGTATTTACTATCCTGGAGCGCCCCCCAGCACATTTCGTTGTAACGACCTGCGTGGTAAAAGTAGCGTGCTAACGGTACCGCGTTGTAAAAAATGCGTGGTAACCGTTGCATACCGTAACAAACATATTGAAATAGCAGAGGCTTACATGTATTTGGGAGTCTATATAGACAACGAAGGATCATTCAGTCGTCAGCAAGAGGCGATTAAAAGGAAAGGGATGATCCTTGCACTGCCCATGAAAGGTTTATCAGTTAAACTACTTGGCCCCACTCTGAGCCCTCTCTTAATGGTAGCCCGGGCTAAAATACTACCTTCTATTTTCTACGGCACTGAGGCACTGCGAGGGAGAGTTAGCAATCTTCTGGACAAAACACTTGTCAAAGTATATAGAATGATGTTCAGCCTCCCGTCCTACACCTCACCGGCACAAATTCGATTGGAGTTTGGTCTGATAAAGCAAACCTGGGCCATCTACGGAGCTTTCATCAACTGCTGGCACAAGATCAGGACATCAAACCCCAACACATTAAACAATCTCCTGTGGCAAGAAACTCAACAGAGGGAGAACTCGCCCGCATGTCAAAATCTTCAGGAGGCACTGACAACTACAGGCCTTTCCCCCTTATGGGACACACACTGCCTCCATGCAGCATTCAAAAAAACGATGTGGAAGACGCTGAAAACACACTCATTGCTGGAGGACAAGGTGACTTTTTCTGTCAGAGCGCACGCTTGGATGACTCTGAACTCATATAAGACCCTAGCCCCACAACAATATTTTAACTTGAGATACTCAAAAGTACTGAAATTAAAATTCTTAAAGCTCCGGCTGGGTGTGTTACCAACTACGCAGCAGCTCCCTCCCTGGAAAAGGGTGCAGACCTTCAAACTATGCAGCCTGTGCAAAAAGGATCAGGGTGACATCATACTTTCTATCTGCACTTGTACGGAGTTGCTTCAAGAAAGGATGCAGCTGCTAAAAACTCCCTTTAACCAAAGAGGGATTCGTACAAGGAGACAAGCAGTTTTGTCATGTTTTCCCTCATCACCACAATTGAACACCAGGCTAGTCAGATTCCTTGAAGCGGCTCGGGCAAAAATGCCAAACTGACTCTCAATCTGCAGGGTATTGGAATATTGGGGTAATTTCACAAAAGGGACGACTAATTGTCACAGCGGACCGCATTTTTCTCACAAGTTGCAAAGGCACGCCCAATCTGTATTTTATAACTGTAACGACGCAGAAGCGTTTTTAGATTTTTAACACCATGATGCTCATGAAGGAGCACAAACATTTTAAATACGGTTTTATTTTTGTATGTATTGCAATGGTTTTAAGTAAATTTGCAAATAAAGTCTTGATTGAGGTGGAGGTGATTGGGAGGAAAAAGACAGAAAATGGCCACCATGTTTTGGAGAACATCAGGGTAGAACATCCAGCAGCTTATAAATACTTTGGTATTTGGTTTGAGGAAAAATTATGGCAAAAACATCCTGTTGCTCTTTAAAATCTAAATCCCTAGCTCTGAAGCATGTTTCATGCATTTTGAAATTGATTAGCCTTTTGCTAGGCCCTAGACTACATACAGTGTTATCTAAATTGATGTCACCATCAAAATGTGGTATTGTAGTCTTCTAAAGTAAATTCTCTCACTTTGCAGGTATAATGGAATGCTGGTCTATTCAAACGTTCTCACTGCAGAGCAAAAGTCAGATTGGAATTCAAATTGTACAAACAGAGCAGACACATTGGGCCCGATTCACAGAATGAATTTAAGACTCAATCCTAAACTTACTACTATTTTGGTATTCACAGAATGCACTTACTCATTTCGGTATTCACAGAAGGCACTTACTCATTTCGGTATTCACAGAAGTTAGTAGTCCTAACTTTAGGACTCCTAAATGCCTTCTGTGAATACCGAAAGTCTTCAAAATTAGGATTTTTCTCAGTTTAGTAGTAGTAAAGTTAGGACTCCTAACTTTAGGACTCCTAAATGCCCTTTTGAATACCGAAAGTCTTAAAATTAGGATTTTTCTCAATTTAGTAGTAGTAAAGTTAGGACTCCTAACTTTACTACTACTAAATTGAGAAAAATCCTAATTTTATGACTTTCGGTAATCACAGAAGGCATTTAGGAGTCCTAAAGTTAGGAGTCCTAACTTTACTACTACTAAATTGAGAAGAATCCTAATTTTAAGACTTTCGGTATTCACAGAAGGCATTTAGGAGTCCTAAAGTTAGGAGTCCTAACTTTACTACTACTAAACTGAGAAAAATCCCAATTTTTAGACTTTCGGTATTCACAGAAGGCATTTAGGAGTCCTAAAGTTAGGAGTCCTAACTTTACTACTACTAAACTGAGAAAAATCCCAATTTTAAGACTTTCTGTATTCACAGAAGGCATTTAGGAGTCCTAAAGTTAGGACTACTAAGTTTTGTGAATACCGAAATGAGTAAGTGCCTTCTGTGAATAACAAAATGAGTAAGTGCATTCTGTGAATACAGAAATGAGTAAGTGCATTCTGTGAATACCAAAATAGTAGTAAGTTTAGGATTGAGTCTTAAGTTCATTCTGTGAATCGGGCCCCTAGAGGCCATGTTCGTGGCATTCTTTCTACAGCTCAGATCAGATTAGGCAACCATGTTAAAATACTCAATGTGGCAGGAAATAAACAAAGCTATCCGGACTTCTGATAACTCTCCGAAGCTCTAACTCAATATCAATCCCAAATATGCAACTTTCATGCATCTGCCAGGTAGAACTCCCACACCCACAAATACAATTGTCAGCAGGTGGAATTAATATCCTGTCAAGAGGATTATGTGACAACGGAAAAAACATGCAAGGTAAACAATTTCATCATACGCTTTTTACCAGGGCTAGACTTATTTAGACTTCCAATGACAATTTACCTGAACGATATATTGGCTTGGGTTTTCTTCTGTGTATTTCTTCTCCTGGACATTAGGTCCGGGTTAAGAAACTGGGGGCAACTCACAGTGACATATGTGTTCACTGAGACCAGATACTTTGCAGCATTTTTATGCACATGTCAAGGCTAAGGCGCTGTTTGAAGGAAAGTTCTGAAATCATTATTGAATGATTTTGAAATGAGAAAACTTTTAGATGCAGAAATAACATCTTTAAACTGTGAGGCCCCTATGTACATTGCAGTGATTTGGCACAACAATCAAAAATATTTAGGATCACATGTTAGATTTTAGGGAACACTGTAATTTTAAAAATTACATTTATTTTATGACTGCCTTTTCTTGCGCCAAACATAATTTTCTCTTTGATGATAAAGTCCATGGAGGTGGTTTGCCTTTGTATCAGGGGCGTAACACAGGCCCACGCATCCCCCGCAGTGCGGGGGGCCCTCAAGCTCAAGGGGGCCCCCTCAGCACTGCACTTCGGCCTGAGAGCTCCTAATAGAGTCCGGAGGGGGCCCCTCCACGTACCTGGCAGGGGGTCCCCCTTAATTATCATCACACCACTGGTTTGTATTATATTTCCTCTTTTGTAATGGTTTTAGATATGAAAATAAACATATTAACTATCCATCTTGGGGATGCCCCCTTCAATCCAAATGTATACTGTTTCTTTGTAATGGGCAGGCAGCTGCGGTCCGTACAGGTAACAGCAATGGGGCGGTGGGGCAGAGTCGGGCAGATTTCGACGGACAATGAAGAGGGAATTTATTTTACTTATTTCATGTTCCCTCTAAATCATCCCTCTAAATCAGAGGTATTCAAACTTTTCCAGGTTGAGCCCCCCCAGCTGAATTCCCCCAGATGTTGGGCCCCCCACCACCCGACCGAAACCTCGGGAATCCGGCACACCACATGATCGACTGCAACACGCACACCACGGGCCATATCCGGCAAACAATGCTCAACACAACAAGAGTGCCTAGCAAACTGCAGGCCTGTGAGTGGGTGTGGCGAAACGACAGAGGCGTACCACACAGCTCAAAACACAAGGCAAACTCCAAGGCAAAGGAAGTCATCACTACCCTGCCCATCCATCATGTCCACCTTGTCATCCACCAACTCCCCCACCATTCATTCCTTCCCTCCATCTGTGCCCCATCCACATCCAAACCCCTTCAACCACTTGCAAACCCATCCACCATCCATCCCTCCATCCATCATCTCACCCATCCATCCCGCCATCCACCCCCTCACCCATCCATCCATCCCTTCACCCAATCCATCCCCTCACCAATCCATCCACTCTTCCACCCATCCATCCACCCACTCATCCATCCAACCACTCACCCCTTCACCCAAGCTATCCTCCCACTCATCCATCCACTCCTCCATTCATTCATCCATCCACTCCTCCATTCATCCTTCCACTCTTCCACCCATCCATCCACTCCTCCACCCATCCATCCACTCACTCATCCATCCAACCACCCACCCTCTCACCCATCCAGCCATCCCCCCACCCACTCATCCATCCACCCAGTCACTCATCCGTCCACCCACTCAACCCCCCACTCATCCATCCCTCCCGCTCTCCACCCTCCCCCCACTCATGCATGTACTCTCTGACCCATCCATCTCCATGCTCCTCTCCTCAACCATCTATGCACACACCTGCCCATCCACTCTGCCAATCATTCATCCATGTCCTGAGTCATCCATCCATCCATCCTCCCCCTCTCTTTCCATTCCCCCCTCACCCAGCCACCCATCCCTCCATCCACCCTTCACCCATCCACCCACTCATCCATCCACTCATGAATCCATCCACTGATCTCTCACCCACCCCTTCACTCCTCCATCCATCCCCCGTCCATCCACCCTCCTCAATCACCCATCCATCCCCACATCCACCCCTTCACTCATCCATCCATCCATTCATTCACCCCTTCACCCATCAATACATCAATACATCCATCCATCACCTCTCTCATCCATCCACCCACCGACTCGTCCACCATCCAACCCCCCATCGATCCATCCACCATTTCACTGATCCATCCATCCCTCCACCCATTCATCCCCACATCCACCCCTTCACTCATCCATCCATCCATTCATTCACCCCTTCACCCATCAATACATCAATCCATCCATCCCTCACCTCTCTCATCCATCCACCCACCGACTCGTCCACCATCCACCCCCCCCATCGATCCATCCACCATTTCACTGATCCATCCATCCCTCCACCCATCCATCTACCCTTCCAACCATACACACATCCATCCACTCCCATCCATCCCTCCACTCATGCATCCATCCTCTCTCCCACCATCCATCCACCCCTTCACCCATCCATCCATCCCCTCACTCATCCATCCACCACCCCACCCATATATCCACCATGTCACCCACACATCCACCATTCCACCCATCACTCCACCCATACATCCACCACTCCACCCATACATCTGTTCACCCACATGGCAACATAACGGACGTCTGGTGGCCGGCTCCACCTGACATCCCTCGCTCTCCCTCTGTCTCCCTCGCTCTCTCTCACTCTGCCTCCCTCGCTCTTCCTCTGTCTCCCTCGCTCTCCCTCTGTCTCCCTCGCTCTCCCTCACTCTGCCTCCCTCGCTCTCCCTCTGTCTGCCTGTCTCCCTCCCTCGCTCTCCCTCTGTCTGCCTGTCTCCCTCCCTCCCTCTCCCTCTGCCTGCATGTCTCCCTCCCTCACTCTCCATCGCTCTCCCTGTCTGCCTCAGTCTCCCTCGCGCTGCCTCCCTCGCTCTCGCTCTGTCAGCCTCTGTCTCCCTCCCTCGCTCCCCCTCTGTCTGCCTGTCTCCCTCCCTCGCTCTCCCTCTGTCTATCTGTCTCTGTCTCCTTCCTCCCTCCCTCTCCCTCTTCATCTCACCATGCTTGTGTGTGTCCGGGCTGACACAGCTTCTGGGTACACACACACTCAGCCAGCCAGCCGCACCCGAGCACTTCACACCTCTTTAAGAGACCATTCGCATGCTAATGAGCTTTGTTCAGCTCTTAGGCCCCTGCAGCCCCACTCTGACGGAAATCGCCCGGCCCTCACAGAGAGTCTCTGCATCGCGCTGTCACAGGGACAATGGAACGGGCACAAAGGGAAGATCGGAGTGGAGCGCGCGCCCCCCCTGGGATGGGGGGGCGCGCGCGCGGGTTTGAAGAACCCTGCTCTAAATCATCCCTCTAAATCCCCCCCACAAGGTCCTACTACCCCACCACTGTTGGTATTTCTATGATTGGCTTGTTTGAATTACTACTAAGTCCCTAGTGCAGTGCATTGTGTGCCCAGGGCCTGTCAGTCAAAAGTTGCTAGTGGGACTGCATCACTGATTGTGTCAGCCACAAAATGAGCCTTTCAAAGGTGTCTCAGACCTTCCACTTCAGTTTATGCATGCAGTCTCCACTGCCATGTCAACCCATTTGCCAGGCCCTAACCTTCCCTTTTATTACATGTGATTCACCCCAAAGGTAGGCCCAAGATACCCCTGTGGGCAGGGTGCAGTGTATGTGAAAGGTAAGAAATGCCCTGGTGTGTGTGGCCTGTCCTAGTGAAATACAGTGTATTTCGTTTTTCGCTATTGAAAGGCTATCTGCCCCATAGAATAGAATGAGAGTTTATTTACAACATCTTACATGTATAACTTCCCACTGGGACAAGATAGGAAGTTGGAGTTTAGTATGCCTGAAATCAGAATATAAAAATGCATCTTTTAGTAAAGATGTTTTTTATATTGTGTGTTTGAAAATACCACTGTTTAGAAGGTGGATATTTTCTTGCTAAGCCACCTGTGTGCCTCTGCTGGTTTGTGGCTTGGCTGTCTGGCTTTGGAGTGACAGGGGCTGGGGATGTGCATTCACTGTAGACAGCTGCTGGGGGGGTTGAGGTGTGTCCTGCCTCTCCTGAATGGGTCAGGGATGGGTTGAAAAGACCTGGACTGCATTTAGAGTATGAGGAGCAGATTTACTTGCACCTGAATAGGCCTGGTCTACACAGTGCTGTCTACTTGGACCAGAGAGGGCAGAACTGGTTTTGACTGAGCACAGAGCCTCTCTGCCACCAGAGAACAAAGAGAAATGGAATATAAATATTGGGGCCCAGACCCTATAACTTGACAATACTTCTGGAATCAAGAGGACCCTCTCCAAGGAAAACAGCTGGGAAAACTGAAGGAGAAGTATTGCACCTTTGCAGTGTGCTGTCTGGGGTGGACCAGCAGTGTCTGCTTCTGCCAAGGAGAAGACAAAGACGTTGTTGTGTGCAGTGTATCCTACTTGAAGAAGCTCTTTAAGAGCTTGAAATAGAGCTTGCCTCCTGTTCTGAAGTCTCAGGGACATAAAGACTTCATCACCAGCTCCCCTGAACTCTTCTGCTGGGAGTTCTGACATGCCAAGAGGTGCCTGTTCCTGTGTTGGGCATCTGGAGGTTGTTCCTGCTGCTGGGAGCTGGGAAAAGAAAAGCAACTAATGAAGCACGACACAATGCACCCTTTTTATGATGCAACACTGCTGTGCGTGAATAATACCCACGCATCGCCATCGTGCCGCTGAAAAAACCGACGCAGCGCCTGCCCCTGTCTGGAGAAATAATTGCACGCTGAGTCCCGCGCATCGGTCTCCAAAGTCCGAGATCACTGCACCGACTTCGATGCAGTCCCTGCTGTGTGACTGCAAGAGCTGATGCATCAGGGGACCACGGGTGGCGAGATCAATGCAGCGCCGTTGCTGCCCCAGCCGCATAAAGAACCTATGCATCCCCAAATCTGCACGCATCACACTGGGGCGCCAAGTCTACAACAACTTGTACACAAAAGAAGGTATTGGATCCTACAACTGACCAGCCTGGACCTCAACAATTGCTAAACAGAACAAGATGGCTAGTCAGGATTGTTTTAAGAAAAATTAGGACCCACACAGCCCATTTGTGCTGCGTGCCCATACGTTTTGTATTACAAAAAGTTTATTTTAATTTATAATTAAGTTTCATTAGTTCATCCAAATGTCTTTAAAGGAAAATCCTGTCAAAACAGTCGGGTCAATAACATACAATTGTGTGCGCAATATATACAGATGTACAGAGGTTCACAGTAGATACTCAAAATTTCACAACATCAAAATGAAACTTAATACATAGTCATTACATTCAAAACAAATTGCAACATGAGAAACATTTACACAAAGCACAATACTACATAAAGGGAGGAACCAGTTCTTTATCTAGAATACCAGTGGACAGGCGGAACTGAAGGTGGAATAAGACTGCCTGCCTGTCTCACAAAACCTGTGATGGAATATTTTTGAGATTGCCAGCAAGGGCCCACTACAGTGGTATTAGTTAGTCCCTAGCTGCACCCTTCTTTCTCGTCACAGGCTGGGGGTCAACGCGATTTGAACCGTAGATATTGAAGGTTCTCCTCAGGACGGGGACTGGGTAGGAACTTCTCTGCACAACGAGCACAAGGGCTGCAGGAGTGGAGGTTGACTGCGCATCAAAGGAATTTGTCTGTAATGGGTTGCAGAGGTGTCATAAGTCGGGGCGCCCTCAAAGCGGTGCGCGGTCAAACAGTGGAGCGGCTCACATCTTCTTTCAGCTGCGCCCGGGAGGTGGCAATCTCAAAAATATTCCATCACAGGTTTTGTGTAAATGTTTCTCATGATTCAATTTGTTTTGAATGTAATGACTATGTATTAAGTTTCATTTTAAATGAAAATAAACTTTTTGTAATACAAAACGTCTGGGTCACGCAGCACAAATGGGCTGTGTGGGTCCTAATTTTTCTTAAGTCTACAACAACGGCGGGCTGAAATAAGAAACCAACGCATCACCTTCCCAGCAGCTGTTTTTGGTCATGATTTTGACGCATCCAAGGTACTTTGTTTTGAAATTGCTGCACCTATAGTTTTTGCCTTCTAAGAATCATATTTTGATTACTGTATTACTGTATGTTGGATTTTTGTCGTTTTGTTCTTGTTTTGTTTAAATAAAGATTACTTATTTTTCTAAACTGGTGTGGTGTCCATTTGTAGTGTGTTCACTGTATTATTGAATCTGTGTACAAATGCTTCACACACTGCCTCTGAGATAAGGCTGTCTGCTTGTGCCAAGCTACCAAGGGGTTGAGCAGGGTTTATTTTAGAAGTGTTTCCCCCTTACCCCTACTAGGAAGAAGGGTCCCTACTTAGACAAAGTTGCAAATCATTGCAAACCAGTTACACCCATTTCCA
Organism: Lissotriton vulgaris; assembly: GCF_964263255.1. Classification (NCBI taxonomy): domain Eukaryota; kingdom Metazoa; phylum Chordata; class Amphibia; order Caudata; family Salamandridae; genus Lissotriton; species Lissotriton vulgaris. The sequence goes on along the minus strand of NC_141696.1, from coordinate 1,067,479,595 downwards.
ACAGGCCGCCTTTCATGGTAGATGTTCAAAATGGCCTTCTCCGGCAAAAAAAAAAAATACCTGCGATATCTGTGTGCCTGCTGGGAAATGAAGTGCCAAATCTTGGAAATCTTTGTTGGGGACTCAAGACCATTGGTGCGGAGACAGCAGGCTTCTGAGCAAGAGCCTTCTGCACACCAGAGAGCTTATCTTGATCCCAAAATGTGCCTTGTCACAGAGCTGGAGCAGTAAGCTAGCACAGGTTTGAGCGAGGTGGAATGTTTCCTGAACCTAAACTGCATGAGTTATGACATATGACGCTCTAAAGAGTCAAGAAGATAATATGCAACATGCAACTTAGCTAAGTGCAATTCAATATTGAAAATGCAGTTCTCATTATTCGAGACGCATGTACCAGACTTCAGAAAATTAATTGTTGCATGGCGCTTTTAATTATAAGTATTTCTTTTATCCACCTTAATGGCCTCATTTTATCAGTTGCAAAAGGATTAAAGAATGCATTGTTTCTGTCTGGTTTTGACTTTTCATCTGCAGGGTGAGCACCGATCTTCAGGGGAAGGCATTAACTCACTGACGAATTGAACTTCAGGTTTTCATGGAGTGTATGATATAGATAAAATCCATACATATAGATCGCAGCAATCTCTTTGCTCTCTCTGTACTGCTCTCTCATCGCCAACTGGTAAAGTCGCGAAAGTATATCACAGTTTTACTTCAGAATACCTTTTAGTGTCACAGCCCATGCAAGTCATGCTGCAGTAGCAGGCCACTTCGCTCCAACCTATGTGAACTTGGTGTTCTGTTTTGTTGCTGTGGCAAGGTTTATTTTGGGGGTCAGTGGTGGCAGACATGCTCTGTGACGAACTAGTGAGGATTTCACCTAGCGATTCACTGCACTAGGAATTGTTGCCTATAATGCTGTAAATAATCGTGTGCAACAAACAGTAAGGTTATTAGAGGAATGCTAAGATTCATCTCATCCACTAGCAATCATGTGGGGCAGCAATCCATACCATCAACTTTTACAAGCTATGCTACTGTAGACAGAGGCCTGCCATATCCAAGCCAGTCTTACTCCTGCTATAATAGAAATAGCCCACCGAGAACTGCCAGGTGAGGTCTCCTCCAGATGGGAGCACATGCAACACCAGACTGATTTTGACCAACTTGGGTCTTGTCAGTGAGGTATAGCTTGGGTCATGTGACACAGTGAGCCTGGAACCCATATCTTTGCATATCCTTTTATTTAGGGCGTCTTATGCAACAAGCACCAAGGTGATGGAAGGAATGCGTGAATTAATCCCAGCCACTAGCAATGGTTTGGGGCTGCGTTCCACACTATAATTTTTCACCCGTTGTGGCACTCTAAGACGAGACCTGCCATATGCAAATCAGTCTTGGTCCTGCCCAATAAAAGCAGTCCAGCCCAAACTGCAAGGCAGAAACAAGTCTGAGCGTGCTTGTTTACTCTTCTGGAGGGGTTGTGCCTGGCAGTTAGTGAGACTGTCTCCAGGAGGAGCTGGCTCAAGGACGGCAACCCACTAACCCATCACAGCTCACTCTGCATTTTCATGTGGTGCTTGGCAAACACTCCATTTCACTAAGCCCCACTCTCCCCCCATTCACATTCATACATCAGAGCACCTTCAAGCAAACGAGTTCAGGGCTTGCACTGTGGAAAAGGCAATCCTTCATTTGATACAACAGACATAAACTTGCTCTCTAAACAATAAGCATGTAGCCCTGATACAGGGTACAGCTATGCAGAAGAAAGGTCGTCAGCACCAAGTACAAGATAGTACTTATGAATGTAAAAGCCAAAGCATGAAGCAACAGTGATGATGGGAACATGAATGCAGCAAGAAGCTCATGCTGAAAAACTCACCCCCACCAAATACCCTTCAGTAATGATCTGACATGCAAAGGGGAAACTTCTCTGCCTGCCAAAGCTAATTCACCCTACTGGTTTCATCTAAGACACTTCATTGTAACTGCAATTGCATTTGCATCCATATAGTGCCCACTACCACGATAAGCCACCAAAACTCTCCATGGTGGGAAACACACTACTATGGCTGTGTTGACTTCCACGCTCGATAACCAAGAGCCATGAAAAGAAAAACATCAAGTGCAGCCTCCCCTGGTGGGAATGCTGCACTCTGAAAGCAGTGCGTCATGACCAAACATGTGCTGCCCAGAGGTTCCCTCCAATTGTGCTTTCTCCTCCCTCAGGTAAGGGCCAGTGCACCGCTTAGTGGTCTCAGTCCACAAATCCTGTCACCGGCAGCCAGTAAGCGCACCACTCCTCAGACTCGGTGTACCTTGTTTTACTGCATGCCAAACATTTCAAGGGTCTGCAGCAGCTCTCTCTGTCGTCCCATTGGTCACCCACCTTCTCCGTCTGCCACTCTTACCCACTGAAAAAAACCCACACAACTTCATGCACATAAACACTCACGCGTACAATCACAAAGTGGTGCATGCTTGCAGACAGACACATAAACTCTCATTGAAATGAGGTTGAAACATTTCTGGTGTAGCTAACACACACTTTGTGCTACACTCCTAACGGCTACCCCAATGCCAAGCTGCACTTTGAGATCCAACAAAAAGTTCCAGTGTGAGACTCTACCTTATGCCCATCTCTAAGCTCAGAAAAGATGGATTGCTGTCCTTTTATCCTATATTGTAGCTTATGATAGGACATAAGGGGGCATGGCGGATAGGCCCTAAATCACCATGCTCTGACATGTTGCACTGCCTGATGCTAGTGTGGCATGTCTGATATGCATTGCATCAGGTTTAGGACAAGCTGTCAAAGCCCCCGCCTGACACGTGCAGAATACAGCTGGTAGAACCCTCTTCTGCGGGTAAGGGGATATTTCAGGTCTTACGTGCACACAAACAATCGGTGAGATGGCTTGTTTTAATGTAAAAGCTGCAATATTAAAGCAAAAGATGCAGATGGGTTAGAGCCCTCAATGGAAAGATGCCTCTGAAATGGTCAATACAAGTGTTTAAGTGTTTCAAGTGTATGAAATTTGGTTGGACCAGAGAGGAGCATTACAAATATAATATCCATTTAGTGTAGATATTTTTCTGCATGATTCATCTAATGTGTGGTCTACTTCAGTGTTTGCGGGGGTGGTAGATTTCTGCGGTTTGAGGCTCGCAGTTGATGGCATCACTATCTGTTTATTTTTGTTAAATGCAACTCACTGTCAGAGAAAGCTGGAAATGGCAACAATTAACTTTTAGCATCAACTGAATCCTATTGTTCATTTGTGCAGTGGGGCGAGCTCTTGACACGTATAGCTGTAGCGTGACAGCCAAAAGAACCTGTTTGGCGAATTTAACAGGCACTCCAGAATCCCTATCAAGAAAGATGCTGAGACCAAAATGGTCTCTGATGTTGTCTTCGCAGAAGTTAAATTCGCTTACAAGGAAAACATAATAATAGCTACTTGCAATCTAGACTGCCAATTCAGAGATTTTGACAAATGATTCCTTAGGTGCCGCTTGAGGTGTCTGTTTTATGCTGTGCGAGGTAGAGTCCTGTAGACTAATTTATAGCGAGGACTGTCAACTGATATGTGTGTATAGAAGGAGTTGAGCTGTGAGTAAGATCTGATTTAGCAGCAAGCCTAACACCCCGTTAGTGTTGCTGATGCACACATGAAGTGTGATTATATTTGCTGATAAGGGAATAAGACGTTGATAATAAAATGCGATACTAGTTTTTTATATCTCCTAATAACGACACTTCTGACACTGCTAAGCACTGTAAATATAATATGCAACTATTAATTAGCCAGGGTCCAGATATACTAAGCATTTTTTACAGGCACAAATGCCCAGATTTGGCGTGTGCAACTGTAAAAATGTTTTTTCAAATGTACTATTCTCATTTGTAAAATAGCATTGCAAATGGATATGGATTCGCTATGTAGAAGGACGTGTTGTAGGCGTCCCTTCAAAATACACAATCCATTCGCCATGTATTATGGTTTTTAACACCATGCGCGCTAGAGGAATTCCGCTCGCACGCTGGGATTTGCGAAAACGCACTTTACGTGACGAGCTGGGCTCGTCATCAGCGTGCGAGGAGGCTACGCCATGACGAGCCCAGCTCGTCATCAGCGTGGAAGGGGTTAAAAGTTGCAGAGACCTCAAACCAAAAAAAACGATTTTCTTTTTAAACGCATTTAAAATAAGATTTGCTGCATTGAAAAGCAACACATACATGGTGATTAAGCAGGTAATCCATCCCTGTGATTGCTTTCAATTTCTGTTGATAATTATTCTGAGGTTCTTGTCATTGGTTCTAGATTAGGGTGTCTGTGAGGGTCTTAGTTCAGTCAGCCACCAGTTGGAATCTCATGGAGAGGTATTCTTGCAGAAGATCACTTCTTCTGTCATGTCGGTGTTGAGCTTGATACAGTTGACTTTCAACCACTTAGTGACTTCGGTGATGCAGGAAAGGGACCTATTTCCACTGTTGGGTGTCTTGTCCAAGAGGGAGAGTATAAGTTGTGTGTCGTCAGCATACAAGAGGAATGTGATTTGTGACGGGTGTGCAGATGACATTGGCCAGAGAGATAATGTATGCTTTGAAGAGCTGAGCAATGAACGTAAAGGCACTCCACAAATATGCTTGCAGGCTTTCAAGGAGTAAGGTGCTAGACTGACAGCTTGTGTTCCATTAAGAAGGAGCGAATTCAGCGGAGCGTGGGTCCATGGATGCCAATCTTTTTTTTACAACTTTTTTAAAGTCCTCATACTATCCCCAATCTATAGTAACAGGCACCTTGGATATTGTGGCTACCATATGTCTGTAAGATTGGACATTCTTCTTCTAGCATATATTGCTTGGGCTATTGCAAATTCTGTTGCCTTTCATGCCTACTGCTATGAGAAGATGTAATCATTGGACAGATCGGTTCGAAGAACAAGAAGTTTTATGTTATATGTATATACAGTGAATCCTATCAACCATTCACCCCTCCTTTCTTATCTTCCCACCTGTCCATCCGCTCCTACAAGGCCATTGAGTTCTTCCAAACATGCCATAAGGGGTGGATTTTTGGTCCATAACTTACATATCTCCCTTGTTGCAATCAAAATTAGGTAAAATATAGCATTTCTTTGTTTTATATGCAAACTCGTGCCCCTCAGGTCTTGCTGCCTGATCCCAAACATAATCAGGACAGTGCTTACACCCACCTCGGAAACCCAACACATCAGATATGGTCTTACCCACAGCTATCCAGAATCCCTTCCACTACGGGCAAGTAGCAAACATGTATACGTCATCGGCATCATTGCTTTCATACCGCTTACATTTGGAGTTTCCACCTACCTATATTTTCACCAATCTTTTCGGGGACCAATAGACTCTTTAAAGGGTGTAAAAATGGTTCTTCTTTAATGCAGAAGATTTAACTACAGTATATAACGTAGATAAAGACACTTGCCACAACTCTTCCATTTCGGCGTCCGGCAAGTATCCATCCCAGGCAGTGAAAGTTGCTTTCAGCTTTGAGTGAGCCGCTGTGAGAAGGTGTTGATAAAATAGTGCTACCTCCTTTTTCTTTGGTCGTGGGTCCTTGAGGTCTAGCTCCATTTAATTACATTGTACTTGTATCCAGTCTTGAGTCCTCAACCATGAGTTTACTTGAATTATTTTAAATCTGGAAATGTTCTCTCCTGTCTTCCGGTTCCAGTACTTTCATGTCAAGTTCTGTCCATCATTCAGCACCTGTCCCCATCTACCTATTCCACTTTGTTTTAGTGGGAACATAAGGGTGTCAAGCATACACTCTGGAGTACCTGGAGTGTCTCAAATGGGAGACAGCATACTATGATATGTAATGCCTAGGAGGGATCTGACCTCAAACCATGTTCTAGCCACAGCTTGTAGGCATTTAAATCTTACCTACCTAAAGTATTTGGGAGCCCCAAATGTATAGAGATAGCCTTCCTTCGAAATTCCGTCCACTGTGGTTTCATCAGGGTTTAACAATAACATTCTACAATTTTTTAGCTGAAAGACCCAGCAGTATATCTGAAAGTCTGGAAATCACAACGCCCCTGCTCCTACTTTTCTCCTCAGTTTTCTCCATGAGAGACGCACACCCTTATTGGCCCCAATAAAAGTTGTGAATTTCTCCCGTAATGCTAAAATACTTTTTCTTTCAACATTTAAGTGTATATTATCAAACAGAAAAGTAAACTTAGATAAAATAAACATTCTCACCAGGCTGACCTTCCCAAATAAGGTCAATGGCAAATTCCACCATATTTTCAACAATTTCCCCACTTCTGAGCTAGTTTTCTCAAAGTTTGAAACGGCTGATCTTTCTGAGTCCCTGGTTATGTTTATCCCTAGGTATTTCATTTCTGTAGCACTCTTAATTCCCCCTTCCTTTTGGTTCCAGGTCATTATTTCAGTTTTTTTCCTCATTAATTTTATATCCAGATAGAGCACCAAGCGCTCTGACCTCCGCTACAAGTTGGGGGAGGGCAGAATGGACATCAGGGATGAAAAGCATTAAATCGTCCGCATACAGCGCAATTTTCCTGGCAAATGTGTCTACCTTAAAATTCTTTATTCTCTCATTCAGTCTAACACTCTGGGCGAATGACTTGATATACAAGTTGAAGAGAATAGGTGAAAAGGGAAGCCTTGCCTTGTCCCCCTGCTCATCCTAACGTGTTTGTTGATAGTCTATCATTCACAAAAATATGCGCTATTGGCTTTCTATAGATATTCTCTAGGGTGTCTATCAGAGGCTTACCCATGTCAAAAGTCTCTAAGGCTGCCATAAGGTAGCTCCAATTGACCCGATCGAATGCCTTAGCAGCATCTATAGTTATTACCTCAAGGGAAACCCCCTTCGAAGTAGGTAAATCTATAGTGCCAATCAGGGCATGATTCAGCTCTCTAAGAAGCTTTCCGGGGATAAACACTTTTTTGATCTTCGTGTATTAGGCTCCCCGCTACCTTGTTAATACATTGCAGCCAAAATATTGGTGATGATTTTATAATCACTATTAAGTAGGGAAATAGGACGGAAAGATTGGCATTGAAAAAGATTCTTACCAGGCTTCGGAATTAGTGAAATACCTGCCTCATTCCATGACTCCGGTATCAGATTACCCTCTATTAGAATTGAATTAAAAAGTTTAAACCAGATTGGAATCATCTCCTCTGCAATGGTAGAATAGAGCTAACTAGGAATGGTAACAGGGCCAGCTGCCTTGCCTTTTTTTATTTTCTTTACTGCAGCCTATATCCCAGCCCCGTTATTTCCTCACCAAGGAACCCTTGTTGCTCCTGGGACAATTTAGGGTGATGCTTGTCTTTAAGCCAAGCATCAGTACTGGCTCTATTTCTTATACTTTCTTCCGTGTATAATTCTTGAAAAATATCTTTGAAAACTTCTCTTATCTTACTTCTCTCTCCCGTAGTATGGTCCCGCATTGTCGACTTCAATCTTCCTAATATAGTTTTGGTTCTACTCTAACCTTACCTTCCATGCTAGCAGTTTTCCACAGCATTCACCCTGTACTATATCTCGGGCTTTGCTGACTTCCCACAATTGCCAGACTTTCTCTTCTATCTTTGCTTTAAATTCTGTTTATAAGTTATCGAGTGTTACCGCTATCTTTTGCCTCTCTTCTGTACCCAGAGACGTATTTTTCAACCTCATCTCAGTGCACCCTATCCCTTCTTCTAATCTAGAGAATTCCATTTTCTCTCTCCTTGCCCAATTTATCTATATACGTTTTAGTGTCCCCTTAAACAAGCTGTGTGGGCATCCCACACCACATGCAAGGGCTTTGATGTCAAGTTCCTGGAAAAAAACTCATCTGAGTCATGTACCAATTTTGCAACTATCCCCTCTGAGAGTAAAATCCTTCTATTCACTGTCCGTCTCCCAGGCCCCCTTGAGACCCTCAATTCAAATTTTAAAGACAGAGCTGCATGGTCTGAGAGGTGATTTGGGAGATGTACCATTCCTACTACTTTCTCCACATCCTTCCTATCCATGAATAAATAGTCCAACCTGTAAAAATTGCTTTTTTTTTTTGCTGTGTACAGTATAGTCTCTGCAGTTCCCCTTTATTTTACGGAAAACATCGCACATATTGAAGTATTCCAGCACATCAACCAAATATGTCCTCATTCTAGGCGAGTTAATCAGTATTCTTACAGAGGATCTGTCTAGATTGTTATCTAAGAGAATGTTGAAATCCCCTCCTAAAAACACAGGTGCTTTAAAATCTACTAAGGTGGAAAAAAAGATTAGCCAAGTGTGAGATGTCATCAATATTCGGGCCGTAGTAGTTCACTAATGTATATGAGTTTTGATAAATATTTATTGCGGCTATAATCCAACACCGCCCATCAACAGCTTTATGCAGGACTAACTCCACTCTTGACTTTGATGGTATCTCTAAAGGCAGTGCCCCCTCAACCCCTATGCTCATTTTTTTTCTTTGTACTTTTTCCTTCCCTTTTCCTTCCTTCTTTCTAAGACAACTGCTCCTAAATGCTGCTCCTACTATGCCAATTAGAGGACTTAGCTTGAAATGTTTTTTTTCCAACTGCTCCCCACCCCTAGAGCTCCCCCCGGGTAACCCCCCCTACCCTACTGCTAGGCCTTTCCATAGCCTATTTGAGCTACCCCCTAAGTGATAATTAGTGCTTTACTTCCTTGCTCTATTTGTATTTCCCGAGTCCCCACACCCTTCATTAGCCCTATAAAATTGTCTACTTTTTCTGCATTGTGGAAATTAGACATTTGGTTCTGCCACATCACCTTCAAGTTGGCCGGAAATCTTAGCTGTAAAGTTACACCAAGCCCTTTCAGACTTCCCATTCTATTTCCCAGTTCCTACTGTCTATCAGCAGGTTCCCTAGAGATGTCAGATCTAATCTTGAAGGTAATTCCTAGCATTTGAAGCAATTTCTCTTTCAAGGCCAGACTTAGAAGCCTCTCTTTTATAGTATAGGATAGGACGTTTACAAAGATCTTGCAAGGGCTTTTTCTTCCTGGGCATTGATTAAATGGATCCCTATGCACTTGCTGCATTTCTGCTTCAAGATTAGCGAAACTCTCTTCCAGTGGGAATACACTTCTCAGAAGTTGGATCACAAAAGATTTAATATCCGTTCTCTCCGCCCCTTCCTCAACCCCCAGAATTTTTACATTGTTTTGCTTGGCCTTATTCTATTGGATGTCAATCTTATGCAGGTGTTCTGATGAGAGTGGGGTGTGAGACAATGTCAAATGCTGCACAGAGGTCCAAGTGAATTAGAGCTGGAATGTCTCCTCTATCAAGGATCATGCAAATGTTGTGTGTAGCGGCAATGAGTGTTGTTCCTGTGCTGTGGCTGGGCCTGAATCTGGACTGCATGGTATTGAGGTGCTGGTGGTTGGTGAGCATCAGTGAATTCGCATCTTCAAGACTTTTGCCGGGTATGGTATGGTGAATAGAAGCCTGCAGTTGGAAAGAGGGGTTGGGTCAGTGGATGGTTTCTTAAGCATGGTCATGATGGTGACATGTTTCCAGGTGTTTGGGAATGTGGGTGAGTCTATGTTGGGGTAGAGGATGTGTAATAGTACTTTGCATATTGGTAGGAGCTTTTTGGTGAAGGTGTGGTGAGGGCAAGGATCAGATGGAACCCCCAACTGAATAGTCTTCATGGTAGCAGTGATGTTGACAATTGTGATGGCTGACCACAAGGCTAGGGTTCGTACATCAGCCATGGTGGGAAGTTCAGTTGCGACGGTGACGTGATCCAGTTGAGGGTCGAAGTTGCTGTAATGGAGGTCATTCTGCTACATAAGAATTCCAAGAGCTTATTGCAAACGACTTTTGAAGGAGTGATGTTGCTGCAGGTGGCAGAAGATGCTGTCTAATCTGGGATGAAGGAGAAGATATCCATGTCACTACACATCATAGTCTGGGAACGTAGGTATTTCTAGGTACACTGTATGTAGAAGTGCTTACCTATGAAAAATTTCATACCTGCTGACTCTCGAAAGAGGATGAAGTACAATATTTAGAACAGGCATTTCCAACGAGTAGCTCGAGAGCTCCTGTTAGTTCTCCAGCTACCTATAAGTAGCTCTCCTGTGTTCATCCTGTAGTGTTGCGCTCTAGCTTCCGATGCTCCTGCGTGATGAAGCGGTGCGCCGGAGCGAGAGCGGAACACCTGCGCATGCGCAGGAGATGAATGGCAAAGCGCGGGAACACGATTTCGAGGCAGAAGCGACAGGAGCAGGTCATGTTTAGACGCTCAGGGCTCTCACTAATAGCAAAGCTTACGTTGGAATAAACAAACCTGTTAGAAGCACCTGGCATCTCTGTGTCCTCATTTGGGGTGAATCAACAACTTTACAGTGACGACGAGGACTGGGATCCCCCACCAACTTCACCCCAGGAGAAAAACGATAGGAATTGCTGCGACGGCGACGCCAGCCACGCACCAAGGTCAGAAATCGTTGAAGGGGCACAAGAAAAGAGAGCACGCCGCAGGTGCAAGCACGCTATTCATGAGAGAGTGCGGCAGCAGCGCACGACCCCAACCAACGGCACCACGCGGCCCAGGGCCTATCACAAAACGTCCCAAGTGCAACAAGGTAGAGCTGTGACGACACACAACTGAGACCCTGGCAGAAAAAGGAGACAGTGGCACGGGGATGAAAAAGAACAGCTCCCCATCAAGTCACAAGACGGAAATACCAGTGCACCCGGCAGCCCCAAAAGCCAGGTAGAAAATTCGGACCGAGCTGAAGACAACAGTGCACCAGGCAGCCCCGAGAACCGAGGTGAAGGACCAGAAGTAGTGCCCAAGATGAGTAACCAGGCGACATCCCTCACGGCACCCATTCCATTCCTACCCAGACCAGGTGAACCCCAGATGAAATGGGAGGATTGGAGGGAATACTTCAAAAACTACGTGGAAGCCTTGGAAGACGAAAACGGAGAACCATTTTCTAGTGCCAGGAAGAAACGGTTGCTGTTACACAATTTAGGCCCAGAAGGGATAAAGGTGTTCGCAAATATCATACCCGCGAGGAGACAAGCAGCGGACGATGACGCCTTCAAGCATGCCCTGGAAGACATAGACAATCACTATCGCCCGGCAGTGTGTGTCTCCATTGATCATTTCAACTTCCAACAATGGAAGCAAGAAGAAGGTGAATCCATAGACGATTATGTCACAGCGTTGCGACGATTAGCGATCACGTGTAAATATGGACAACTTCAGGACGATTTCATCAGGGATCAAATTGTAATGCACACCACAAACAGATCAGTACAGGATAAATTGTGGGCACAAGGAGAAGCAACACTAAAGGAGGTGATCGCAATGGTAAAGAAGGCTGAACTCTCAAAGCGTTGCGCTGAAGCGGCGAAAAAGGAGAATGCCCAATGGCTGATGGTCAACAAAATTGACGAAGCTCAAGCCCCAAACAGGCAGAGAAATGCCACGGGAGATGGGAGAAACGTGTCCAAGTGGGCAGGAAAACCGGGACAGCCAGGGAAACAGTCCACGGACAACAGATTCTCGTGCTACGAGTGTGGAAGCACAGCACACACAGCCCAGGACAAGCGATGCCCAGCATTTCGCGCCAAATGCACGTTCTTTGGTTTGGTTGGACATTACGAGAAGGTGTGTCGCAAGAAAAGGAAGAAGTCAATGGTGAAGTACAATGCGCAATCCCAGTCAGAGGACCCAGCTGAGGAAGATCTGGAGGACGATGACATGTTTCTATGTGTCGAAGAACAAGTATTAGAGGTAACGGGCAAATGCTCAGACAAGCCACGAGCAGACATGCTGATTGGAGGGGTGAAAATTCGAATAGCGATAGTCTCTGGATCGCCATACTCCATTGTGCAGGGATCGGTATGGGAGGAAGAATTCAGACCCAGTCTTGGCCCGCAATTAAATCCGCCGGACATACGACCGATTTCGTACACCAACAACCTAATCTCCATGGTAGGGTACCGAACCCTGAAGTCTGAATTCAGAGGGAGATCGGCAATATGTAAGCTATATGTAGCGGAGCGAGGACCCTCGGTGCTAGGTTGGAGAGACCAAGGAGTCCTCGGAATAAAATTAGACCCAGGAGGCAAGGAACAAGTGCTACTGACAATAGAAAGCAGTTGGCAACACCTGGAGAAATTGAAGCAAGACTTCCCCAAAGTGTTCGGAGGCACAGTTGGCAAACTCGAGAAATTTGTGCACAAAATACTTCTCAAAGAAAATGTGAGCCCGGTGTCCCACAAAGTCAGAAACATACCTATTGCAGTTAAGGAAGCCGTCCAACAGGAACTACAGAGACTGGAGGAGCAAGGAATAATCAAACCAATCGACAGCTCGGAGTGGTGGCCAGAAAACCCAACAGCAAGGTACGCCTGTGTGTGGACCTGCGCGAACTCAACAAATGCCTGATAGTTGAAAAATTCCCATTACCGAGGATCGAAGAAATGTTGGCCAAAACGAGAGGGGTAACATGGTTTTCCACCATCGACCTCACCTCAGCGTACCATCAAATAGACTTTCAACCCACGAGCAGGAGGCTCACCTCCTTCATCACACCCTTTGGGTGTTATCAGTATCGCCGCATGCCGTTCGGATTGGCGTCAGCGGTGGCTGTTTTCCAAAAGCTGATGCACCGCCTGTTTAAAGATCTGGAAGGCGTCCAATACTTTCAGGACGACATCCTGATAATGGGGACGAACCGAGAAGACCACGATAAGAAACTGACCAAAGTGTTGACGGTGCTAAAAGAGAAGGGCCTCACCGCTGAGTGGGACAAGTGTAAGCTGGGCATGTCGGCAGTCACCTATCTCGGACATGAGATAGGGAGTCAAGGAATCACACCAAAAAGGCAAAACATGAAAGCTATTTGTGACGCCAGGGCTCCAGCCAATAAGGATGAAGTGAGATCATTCCTGGGAATGGCTGAGTACTATAGTAAATTTGTCAAACATTTTGCTACTAAGACTCACAGGCTCAGGCAACTCATAAGAGATAAGACGACGTTCCAATGGGACGGGGAAGCCCAAAGCGAGTTCGAGGAATTGAAAATGAACATAAGTCAGGCGGTACCACTGCATGGATACGACCCCTCAGGTCGCACAATCTTGACAACCGACGCCAGTGAAAGAGGCTTAGGAGCGGTGCTAGCGCAGGAGAGAGATGATGATACAGTGGAAACCCTAAGCTTCGCCTCCCGGGCGTTGTCTCCCATCGAGCAGAAATTCAGTGTCATCGAAAAAGAGATGCTTGCCGTCACATGGGCCACGGGCAAATTCAGGCAGTTCCTGTGGGGCACCCGCTTCAAACTGCAAACGGACCACAAACCACTGATCAAAGTGCTCACCTCAAGTGGGCATGATACAGCAACACCTCGCATAGCGAAAATGACCCTCAAATTGCTAGATTACACCTATGACGTGGAGTACTTACCAGGGACACGCAATAAGGTAGCGGATTACCTTAGTCGGGCCTCGGCCATGGAAGATGCACCGAAAGTCTCGCCAGGAACGGACAAAATGGTGGCTGCAATGGCAGACTCAGAAAGAACAATCAGCAGGCAAGAATGGGCCCAAGCCTATGAGGGGGATAGTGAGATGAAAGAAATCAAACACTATCTGATCGCAGGGTGGCCAGAAAAGAAAAAAGATTAAAGAAACCCTGAGGAAATTCTATGAAGTGCGGGAGGAATTATCGATGAGTGACTCAGGAATCTTCATGTACCACAGCGACAAAGTGGTTCCCCCCACGACCTTGATCCCACTACTGCTGAGCCAGCTACACGAGGGGCACCTTGGCATCGTGAAGATGAAACTGCGGGTGAAACAAATGTACTGGTGGCCTGGCATGGACATTCAAATAGAGAGACATGTGAGGGAGTGTGACCAGTGCCAGGGAGCGGACAAGATTTTGATACCAATGAGACCGGCTTTAGGTACGTTTGAGCAACCCCGCAACCCATGGGAAGACATTGCAGTGGACATCTTGGGACCAGTGCTAGACACCAGAGGAACAGCCAAGTACCTGTGTGTCGTCGTGGATAAATATTCCAAGTGGCCAGAGGTAGATGTATAGGAAGTCATGGACTCCAAAGCAGTGTTGAAATTTCTCACCTCAGTGTTTCTACGTGAAGGGATACCAAGAACAATCCTAAGTGACAATGGGCCACAATTTACTTCGGAAAAATGGGCCAGATACATGGAGAGAAATGGGATTAAGTCCAAGCTCACTGCAGTGTACCATCCCGCGAGCAACGGACAAGTAAAAAGGTTCAACCGTGTCCTGATGGGATCCATACAGGCCGCAATAATGCAAGGTAAAGACTGGGAAGTGGAGATACAGAGCATGCTGTGGGCCTACAGAATCACCCCGACCTCAATAGGCTACAGTCCCTTCCAGATTTTGAGGGGTAGACTCCCCTTTACGAGAGACAACGTTGTCTGGAGAGAGAAGACGATAACGAGCAAGTGGTCACCAGCTGTTGTTCAGCACAACCTGGAAAAAGCCCAAAAGGTGTACACCGATCATTACAATAGGAGGCGTAATGCAAAAAACACGGATCTAGAGAGAGGGGAATGGGGAGAGTCAAACTGGCCACACTCAGAAGGAAAGGAGAAAGCAAGTACAGCAAACTCCTGCAAGTGGAGGAAGTGTATGGAAGAGCTGCTTTGCTTAGTGATGGAAAAGTGTGGTCCCAAGACCGCATGGCAAAAATCAACAAGATCATGTATTGGCCCGCCAGTCAAGAGAAAGACCTAGGAGACCAGAGACAAGCCAGTGGGACAGAAGAGAAAATCGCAGGAAGAGAAAGTCAAGAAGAAGGACAATTGCAAGTAGAGAAAGAAGAGTGCGAGGAAGTAAATGTAGAGGAATGTGCGACAACAAGCAACACCACTACCACCGAGAATGATGCTGGCACACCGAGGATGGCGAGGAGTCCCGCACGTGAAGGTACCAGGGAAGAATCCATTCCGGTAAGACGAACCCGTGCAGGGAGGATAGTGGTCCGACCCACTCGATTTAAAGACTTTGAAGTAAATGACTATTGAACTTTGGGACTTATAAATTTCACTGTGTTGTTGGAAAAGAGGATATATGTAGTGTTGCGCTCTAGCTTCCGACGCTCCCGCGTGATGACGCAGTGCCCCGGAGCGGAACACCTGCGCATGCGCAGGAGATGAATGTCAAAGTGCGCGAACGCGATTTCGAAGCAGAAGCGACCGGAGCAGGTCATGTTTAGACACTCGGCGCTCTCACTAAAAGCAAAGCTTAAGTTGGAATAAACGAACCTGTTAGAAGCACCTGGCATCTCTGTGTCCTCATTTGGGGTGAATCAACAACTTTACACATCCAAGCCTATTAAATTCAGACCTTTTGTTTTGTTGCACTAATGTATGTATACCAAAATTCCAAAACGTGTATTTGAGATGAAATGTATGTAATGCAGATGTTTGGTGGGAAGTTGTTGAATTTTAAAAATATATTTAAAAGCTGATATTTGAGTGATAATTCATTTGACACTGGGTAGCTCTATTACTAATAGTATTTCCTCGATGCCAAAGGCATTCCAGCTATGGCTGCTGTGCATTACCCATGTAGAGGAATTCTACATTGAATTTTTTTGGGGGGCATTACTGCATGCAACAATACCTGATGAGGTGTGGTGATAACTGCACGTATCTAGCATACGGTAGCCTCTAATGAAATCTTATCTGATATGGTCACTAATACAACGCTAATATATTAGTAGATCCGGGTGACTTTTATTGAACATAAATAGCTCTTATTACAGAAAAGGATGGAGACCCCTGATTTTGAATGTTATTTAATAAACTCATTAGAGAATTTTAAAAAAATTAGGAGGAGGGTTGATGCAGGCCTGTGAAGAGGGTAATCCTCTTGAAAACAATGAAGCCATGTTGTCACGCAGTTTGTCAGGTGGTCTAATAGCAATAAGCCACACTCCTTGACAGGAAATACACTGCGATTTATAATTTGGATAGCATGAATATGCAGCTGTCTATTTTTGTAAACAATTGTTAATGTTTAGTAGGAACCAATGATTTAATAAAGCGTGCAATTATTGAGTCGCGAGTTGACGGATCAGTATGACACTCTCATGGAGACCCGGTGCTCCTAAGCCATGCGCGTGCATTGGTAATGCAGCTTAATATTACATTATACTCTTGGGTACAGTTGATGTTGCTTGACATCCTTCTTGTCAATGATTAGAGAAACAGCTTCCTGAAAACCTAGTCACGGGCACCTCGCTTATTAGATTTTGTAAATCATACATCTTGTTGACAAACGTCGAACGGCAGAGCTGATTTGCTCGTTGGCCTGGAAACACCCTGCTGGCCCCGTTAAACAGGTCCAGAGTTTAGAAACCCATGCAGTTAACTCAAACTTAAAAAAAAAGCTGTACAGTAAATAACACAGCAGCTGCAGGCTCAGGAACTAGACACACATGGCCGCATTGTAACACCAAAAGAGAAATGCCAGCTCAGTGTATTGCTTGGTGCAAGGGCAGGCCTTAAATTAAATAATGCACCCGGTGAAGTAGGTGCTGGCTGGGATTTGGAAACGCTGGGGCAGATGCCACTACTGTGGACATCTTGCTTCGCATCGTGGCGAACAAGTTAGCTTCTATCACTGTCCGCAAACCTTGCAGAAGTATACGCTCTGCACCATGGTTTAATGAAACTCTCACAGTTGCAAAACCCACTGTCTTTCCTTGAGCCTTGAGTCCGGAATAAACTTTTCCTTGACCTCCGCCAAGTAAGGCTTGAGCAGATCTTCAAGAATAAGTTGACAAGCATTTTCAATGCAATGGGTCTCGCATTAGCGAGCGTTTAGGCTATTGGCATTTTAAACGACAAAGCCTTCTGTTTTAAAAGCAACACATATATTAAAGGCATTGTTATTTTTAATTCCAATTGCTCAAACTGTCGCAAATGCGAGAGCACTTTAATGGTGGCAGCAGCCCCTTTGGGGCCCATTGGCGAAAGGGGGGGGGGGAAGAAAGCACCGACCCGGGGCACAATGTAAGTGTGATAAAGGCCGCTTTATTGGAAGCAGGTGCATTCTACACAATAACATCCTTGGCCTGCGCCGCACAATCTAAACCTCATGCATATGTAATTTCCTGCCTCACCCCCACCCCCTCCCCTAACTGATTTCCACAATCCACAACAGTAACAATTAGCATAACGTCAATTTGCCTCTCCACCTGGCTAAATACTTTATTGTGCTTGACCTACCCCCGATAATCCAAACAGTTCTCCTGCTCTTCCCCCATATATTAGGAAGAACCGCCCCTACATACAGAATGCATCCCCACACCTGCTCCAGCGACAAGGAAACCCCCCCCACCCAATCCAGACACCCCCTGTTTGCACCAGCCTCCAACAAAACACTGCCCAAAAACCCCCGTCACCCCCAAACTCCCCCGCAAAAGGAACTCCCCCGTAAGTAGCGATGCCTGCCCTTGGGCCCCCCCCCCGAATCATGACCCAGGGAGGGTGGGAGGGAAAAATTGTCTAAACGCCACCCCCCGCCCGGCGGCCGAGACACCTCACTTAAAATGGTGTCTCTGCCGCGTGGCCGGGCGGATGCCACAGCCCAGCCCAAAGGACGCCCAACCAAGCCCCGCCCCCCAGCCCAAAAGCTACCAACCTAAACCTGTCCCCGGGTGGCGCCATCTCTACCCCCTTTCCCCCCCTTTCCCCGGCCCCCAAATTCCCCCGGGCGGGCCAGGCCTCCCTTCGGTCGCCCCCCCCCAGGACCCCATTGGGGCCCATTGGCGAAAGGGGGGGGGAAGAAAGCACTGACCCGGGGCACAATGTAAGTGTGATAAAGGCCGCTTTATTGGAAGCAGGTGCATTCTACACAATAACATCCTTGGCCTGCGCCGCACAATCTAAACCTCATGCATATGTAATTTCCTGCCTCACCCCCACCCCCACCCCTAACTGATTCCCACAATCCACAACAGTAACAATTAGCATAACGTCAATTTGCCTCTCCACCTGGCTAAATACTTTATTGTGCTTGACCTACCCCCCGATAATCCAAACAGTTCTCCTGCTCTTCCCCCATATATTAGGAAGAACCGCCACTCGAGGGACGTGCTAACGGTCCTCGACCCCCCCCTAGGACTCCCCCTCCCTTAACCCGGGACGTGCCGCATGACCCCGTCGGCAGGACCACCCCCTAGCTAAATGGAGCGCCGCGGACCCCCCTCAAGCCCCGTGCTGTCCGGTCCATGCCTTCGAACTGCCGGCAGGTCCTCCCCCTTCCCACAGGGCCATGCCCTCCGTCCCAATGCATAGGGTCATGCTCTCCGCCACCACGTATAGGGCCACGCCCTCCGTCACCAATGTATAGGGCCATGCCCTCCGTCACCAATGTATAGGACCATGCCCTCCGTCACCAATGTATAGGGTCATGCCCTCCATCACCAACGTATAGGGCCATGCCCTCCGTCACCAACGTATAGGGCCATGCCCCCCATCACCGACGTATAGGGCCATGCCCTCTGTACCCAATGCATAGGGCCATGCCCTCCGTCACCAATGCCAAGGGCCATGCCCTCCGTTACCCATGCATAGGGCCATGCCCTCCCTCGCCGCTGCAGAAAGTCATGCCCCCGTCACGATGCATAGACCATGTCCCCCGTCACCTGCGTAGGGCCATGCCCTCCGTCGCCAATGCCTAGGGCCATGCCCTCCGTCACCCATGCATAGGGCCATGCCCTCCGACACCAACTGTATAGGGCCATGCCCTCAGTCAACGTCACCCCCCCCCCCCGGGGCGTGCTTCCTGGCTGCGGAATCGAGCTCCCTACAGGTATGCCGCACTAAAACGGGGCTGTGCCCCTTAGAGGAGCCCTCCGGATGCGTTTCCCACACCTGCGCCCGTCCGCCAGGAAGAAACCCCTGCCGCAGTGCCCCCAACCCCCCCCATCTCCTACCCTACCCCGCAGCCCCAGACATGGCAGCGGCACCGTTCGGCGCCATGCCCTCTGTCGCCAATGCCTAGGGCCATGCCCTCCGTCACCCATGCATAGGGCCATGCCCTCCGACACCAACTGTATAGGGCCTTGCCCTCAGTCAACATCACCCCCCCCCCCGGGGGCATGCTTCCTGGCCGCGGAATCGAGCTCCCTACAGGTATGCCGCACTAAAACGGGGCCGTGCCCCTTAGAGGAGCCCTCCGGATGCGTGTCCCACACCTGCGCCCGTCCGCCAGGAAGAAACCCCTGCCGCAGTGCCCCCAACCCCCCCGTCACCTACCCTACCCCGCAGCCCCCGACATGGCAGCGGCACCGTTCGCGTCAGACCCCACTGCGCGTTGCGACCCCCCTGTCCTCCGGCGGGCGTGCTCCCTGGCCACGGAGTCGAGCCCACTACGGAGAATGACCACACTGACATGGGACCGTGCTTCCTCTCTGGCGCCCAGAAAGAAGTCCTCCACACAGTGCGTCACCCCCAGAGCCTGTCCGCCAGGAAAAAACCCACTGCAAAGAACGTACCCCTCATCCCGCGCGAACCGAAATGCCCGCGGCCCGTCGAAACGCTAATTTTGCTTGCCGTATTCACACGTGCATTTGCAGATATTCGGTGATGTTTTCACACTCTAGGACTTCAACCGTGAAAATTGACACTCATACAAATTTCATGAGCTCGCCTCCTTGTCTCCTACTAATAAAATGGAAGAACGTACCTCTCACCCACGTGCGACTCGAAATGCCCGCGGCCCATTGAAACGTTAATTTTGTTTGCCGTATTCACAAGTGCATTTGCAGATATTTTGTCACGTTTTTCACCCTAGGCCTTCAATTGTGAAAAATGTCACTATCATAAACTCTATGCGCTTGCCTCCTTGCTTCACACTAATAAAATGGTCCTACAGACGATATCAGCGTGGTACTCCGCAATGCACCTTTGCATAGAAAAGATCAGCAATATGTAAACAGTAAAGAAAAGTATGTATATATTTTAGAGCTTGGGATCCTAACACAAAATGCAGAACAGTAACCTGGGCCCAGTATTTACTATATTTCACTGAAACGGAGGCGCCAAGGGCAACTCTGCATTGCTCTATAGAAAAAGCAGTGTAGCACCAAATGTACCAAGAGTTGCCTTTCAATTAGGTCTTTGATGGCACTCGTGTGAAACAGACTGTACTTGCGCTACATAAACGCAAAACTTCTGTCCCTCTACTATCCTTCCGCGGTCCCCCTGAAACCAAAGAACTCACCAACCTAGCCACCATTCAATTTCTTTCATATTTCACCATACTAATCCTTGATAGGTTCCGGAGTAGCACGCTACCCACTGAAAAGCGCTCCGGCACCTCGTCAGGGGTAGTAAGCGCCATTTAAAAGTAAGTACAATACCATTACTGCTCCGCCCTTGCCAATGTTGTACACATTCATAAAAACTCGATGACCTGGCGCCCTTTTATCTTGAGGCGCTTAAAATCGTAACTTTTACCCCACGTAAGTATAGGAAATATCCTTTCTGAACGAAAAGTGAACGGGCACACAAAGCCACTATCGTACCTGTGGTCAGACATTGCTCCAGCAGAAAAGAACCGCTCAATAACGCCCTCCCCACCCATCACAACTGCAATTTGTAGCTTCCGGAATGTTCGGGTACAACATGATTACACGTTGCACGCACGAGCTTCTGCACACAAGAAAGTAGTAATATGAACTAGGTCTCACATGCTCCCAGTTAGAATGCAGAGCCCATAGCTCAAGCTTTGGCAGGCTCACTGCATATGGCATATCCTTATTTAACTCGTCTATATGCCGCTTCCTGGCAGCATCACGGGGCTAGGGGCTGAATCGCAGATCGGAATTGACGCGCGTTAGACCTTCCCATTACGATTCTCAATCTGTGTCCTGGAAACTTCTAAGAACGCTCCCAGAGCCCTTAGTGACCACCGGGCGCTAGTGCATACTGTAGTATGGCCTGCTCCCTGTGGACACAGTATCTGGCCTATCTCCTCGAAGGACAGGACAGGATCCTATGGACACAGACGCTTAGATTGAACATTATTGCGCTCCCCGAGTGAGCATAGGAGCCTTAAGCAGCGAACTGCTCATTGAAAGTGCAGCAGCTTGAACTGAGTCCTGGTCACTAAAAGCTTACAGTAGTATGCTTACATAGGGCACGCAAGCCTGACTCCGTGTCCAGCTCACTTGGTGTTGAGTTCATTGAGGGTTCAAGAGTCTGGCTCAGTATTACTTACCAAAGGGTACATGAGCGTAGGGGTAGTGTTCTGAGGGCACAGAAACCAACGCAATTGACTGCAAATTGAGTGATCGTAGGGCCACAGAAAACCTTGACACCTAGAACATATCCAATCTCTCAACACCAAAACATGAAGTGTTTTCAAAACCTTGCACTGCTGTGTCCTCATCCTCAATGTCGATCATGTACTGTACCTCATATGCACCACCAGCCCTCTTCAACACTCAGACTACTCCATTATCCTGTGCTCTTTCCACCAGTTACTTGTCTGATTAACCTCCCTATCAATTAATTCTCTCTTAACTGGAATCTACCACAATGCCACACCCAGCGTATTGCACGCCAAGAAGCCATAGTCACATGGGAGTGAATATACAATTGTTCAAAATGTACATCAATACATTTCAGTATCCATGGAAAAACATCGACTTGGTTTACAACCTAAACTTCTTATTTAGAAAAACAACAATACACCAGGGCTCATTTTGAGCTGCACAACTCACAATATTGTTGTGCTTCTCCATACAAATTCTGGCCGGTTTTACCTGCCAGAATCTATTTTTATGAGAAAGTTAAGTATTTGCACATACGTCGGACTCCAAAGCAAAGAAGAAATGTCAGGATAACTCCACATTTTAACCATTACCATGTGCTTCAAACCATATTATCAGAACATGCGCCCCACAGCCGTCTTTCTTCTCCCCTGCCCCAAATTAAACCCCGGCGGCCGTACGGACCCTTCGGGTAGGGGCAGCGGGACTCACCTAGTCCCACGTGGGAGCCTGACCGCCCGCTCCAGGCAGAACAGGCCCATCCGCTCGGCCGCGTGGAGCCGCATGCTGCTCACCCGAGCTCCTCCGGCCTCCAGCGATGTTTCCGGCCCGTCCCTGCACCAGCGAAGTGTCCGGCCAGCCGGGAAAATCCGGAGCCATTAGTCGCAGTTCAACAGTTCGCCTCTGCTTGTGCTGCGTTCTCCACGGTGTAATCGAGCCTTGTCAAACACCAGCGATTTCCGTGGACAGTCCGTGCACCGTTGCAGCGAGGCTTTTCCTCCCAAACAAAGTCCAGGCCAAATAAAGTCCAGAAAATTGTCCAAACGCCAAAAATTGTCTAAACGCCACCCCCCGCCCGGCGGCCGAGACACCTCACTTAAAATGGTGTCTCTGCCGCGTGGCCGGGCGGATGCCACAGCCCAGCCCAAAGGAAGCCCAACCAAGCCCCGCCCCCAGCCCAAAAGCTACCAACCTAAACCTGTCCCCGGGCGGCGCCATCTCTACCCCCTTTCCCCCCCTTTCCCCGGCCCCCAAATTCCCCCGGGCGGGGCAGGCCTCCCTTCGGTCGCCCCCCCCCCCCCCCAGGACCCCATTCTGTAGACGCTGCTGGTGTATTCAGGATACAGTGAGCAGCGTCTAAAGAAAGGGGCACGGCAAATATTAAAGTGAAAGCGCGTACGGTGTGATTTCACCCAAAGTGATTTTTTTTTTTTTAGAAAGGTTCTATAGCGCGGCTCTTAAAGTGAAAGTTTAAACCAGAGGGGGGTCTTGTCCTTACGTGACCAGGTAGGACATCATAATTTAATCAAAAAACAAATAACCTGGTCTCGATTTTGTATTGCTGCTTTTTATTTTGGCAGACTCAGTGCCTAAATTAATTACTTTCTAGGCACTTATGTTTTGTGTCATTATTGATTTACATCATATGATTTTTCACATTTGTGACTTTCAGAATGTCCAAGTTTGACACACTACAAGACATTCAAGTTAATAAACAATTTTTCAAAAAACAATATATATACACCAAAATGTGAAAGAATAATTACGAACAATTCAATACAGTCAAAAAACATGCATAGCAATACATAACGACAGTGCACCAGTTCTTTTTTCTCATGACAGTCCTATCTGATATATATATATTTTATATCACAATATGTTAGGACTATGCTTACAAGGGACGGCCTCTCAGGGATATAACGTTATTGTAAGTGTCCACCACTAGGATGCACACTATTGGTCTAATGGCCCTTTGTGAGTACTGTATGACACTTTGTGGAAAAAGCTGACGTGTTTCCAAACCTGTTACTAATTTCGCGGGGTTTTCATCAGGGCTGGACTGTGTACCTGTCAAATAATGAAAAAATAGAAATGGAACAAATAAATATAGGAACCTTATCCTTCATTCTGCCTCATTTTATCTATACCGGTGTAATGATTACCTCAGTCTTTTTAGGTGTGATATTAAAGTGAAAGTGGCCTGTTCTATTAATGAGATAAATAAATAAGCGCAGCAGCTAATGTGAAAGTGGCCCGCGCTGTAACATAAATAATTAAATTAGGGCAGCTGCTAAACTGAAAGCGGACCGCGCCTAAATTAAATAATTAAATAAGCACGACCACTATAGTTAAAGTGGACCACGCTGTAATTTAAATAAATACATTAGTAAAAGTGTGCAGCGTCCTGCGATGTCATAGGTGGAATAGGGTAAGGACATTAAAGAAAATAATGGTCACCAACTTATAAAGCAGACCGTGTAAACAACACAAGTAAAAAGTCCAGTCGTTGTGGAAGGTTACAAATGCAGATAAGTCAGTACCAAGGAGGGACTATTATGGCTATTCACAAATGAAAAGCAACGATTTCGCAAGGACAGTTACGGGAGATAATTGAAAAGACTGGGGGGACATGGGAGCCGCTTCTATGCCATACCTCAATACAGCATGCCTCGCAGAGCAGCACATGCGCATCTCAGGCTCTACCTAAAACCTTGCTTTTTTGCTCGGACTTAAGTTCCTATCTGTGAGGACTAGCGCTGGGACACTACATGGAGCAACTGTGCGGTTTATAAATATCGGTTCATCATCATCATTGGTTCATACCTTCAGTGGAGGAAATAACTAATCTGGAATTAAAGGCTTGGTCCTAGAACTATCACTAATCACAGGTTATAGAGACTGGAAATAGGTTGTGGAAATAGAATATCTGTTTATGGAATCTACTTTTTATTTTCAGTAGCAGGTGCTCAGAAGAGTCCTGAAACAAAGCCATATATTTCTCACTTGCTCACCAACAAGTTTTATATCTGCTCCTTTAGTTTGCATTTAAGACTTTTATTGCTGATTTGCTCATGCATACTACATGAGGTGCAGCAGTACAAGAATATATGCAAATATACATCAATTGGAAGATAAAGAGAGAAAACGAACTGGGAAAACATGATTATTGCACCATGCAATTCACTTTGTCAGATTGGAGCTCACTATAGTTCAGAATTTGGAGTCCTAGAAGGGGGCACACTTATTTTTATTAATCAACATTCAAGCTCACATTTGTTTCACACATCCAGGAAAAGAGAGACAGTGTCACTGCGGATGTGGTTAAAAGGAGACTAAGATGTTCTATATAAAATAGAGGCTTAGAGTGCGAACAGTAACTCACAAATCTTGCTTTTGTTCCTTAAGTGTTATTAACCCTTCACTGTCCAACACCTCAGGAACATTGAAACTGCGCTGCATGGAAGGCCCCACTTGAGGTGGTGAAGGAGGTGCACTGGTGCAAAGTTTTCTCCTGATCCTGTTTGGCCTTCACTAGCAGCTCATGTGATTCATAGCAGTTTGAGTTTTGCACTGGTGGCTCAGCTATACTGGCACTTGAGGTGTGTGGCAGGTTTGAGTGGGTTAAGTGGATCATGGGTGTAATGCAGGTCCCTGCAGCCCCCGAGCACAGAAGTGCCACCACGCTTCAGGAGTCCCAACCTCATATGCCACTGGGGTAGACAAGGGGCCTCCAAGCTTTTGTGTAATTAGAGCTGTTTATGCTCAGTGAAAATCCTAGTCTTGAGCTCAAATGTCCATGGACTCGATAATTCTCGCTTCGGTGCCTGACCTAATCATGGGTTCACACTCTGCAACTCTGGGCATTAAGCTTGCTTAATCTCCACAACGGCCCCCCGCGGCGGGATGCCTGGCTTTCACCTTAGGGATGCCCTGTAGGGGCTATCTCACAGGGAAAAGCCAGGACGGGTTCCCAAGGCAAGCGCGGAGATACCCCTTCGGGGGTCGATTCAGGCGCTATATAAGAAACATAATAATAATAATAATAGTGCACAACTATTAGTGATGTGAGAGTGATCACATCAGACAAGATTAGATTAGTAGCCACCATATGCAATATTAGCAGAAGCGATCAACTTAGAGAATTAGGCAGGATTGCCAGCAGTAATGTAAACCAAGCATTTGCAATGCAATAGGTCTTGGATCTGTGAGAAAGTTATTGGCGCTGTACCCATGTGTTTTGGAGTGGAGTGGAATTATGTGGGTTGGTCTGGAACCATTAGTTCTGGAATTGAGTGGATTGGATTTGTGTAGTGGAATTATGTGGCATGGCGGATAGATAGGGGTGAGAGCTGGACAGAACAGATAGACAAATAGTGTGGTGTGGAGTGGATTTCTGTAGTGGAATTATGTGGCATGGTGTGCAGTGGAATTATGTGGGTAGTAAATACGTGGTATTTAGTGTGGAGTGTAAATATGTAGATTGGCATTTTTTGTTGTGTGGTATGTAGTGGAGTTTAATTATGTGGTGTGCCGTTTAATTTTGTGGCATGATGTGGTATTCTGTAGTATGGTTTGGATGTATGTGGTGTGTTGTGTAATTGTGTTGCTGAGTTGAATAATAATGTGGTTTGTTGTTGAATATTGTGGAGTGGAATGGAAATGTGTGGTAAGGAACGAAAATTAATAACAAACACATGGAAACCTGTCATAGTTTATGCAAATGTAGATTATCTGAGGGTGTAAGGAGGCCATCTAACTTCATATTAAGGGGTCAACTATAACATTTATTTTTGTCCTGAAGATGGTCTCGTGTATGACAATGTGGAGACCGAAACATCGACTTACATCTTCTCTTCTATGATTCATTTTTAATTAATACTTTGAAGAAAGGTGTTCCATAATGTCACAGTGAGGTTACCTGAGTAATAGAGTTACCTATCTGTTTCATTTGTGCAATTGTTTATATTTGTACCCATAAATTTATTTGACCAAGATAAATTCATCTATTTTTCTATATACACTCTCTCAGTTTCTTTTTTGCATGATTTCTTTGATAGTATGTGCAAGTTTACTTAATACATTGTTGTAGTAAACTAAATGACATGGTCTTAGATGCTACCAAAAATTTCATGGTGCCAAACTTAGGCACAAAAACAGGAAGCATTATTTCCCCAAAAAAGGCATCCATTCATTTGACCCTAATAAGTTGAAACTCTCTAAGAAGAGATAACATGTTGTAAAATAAATCCCTTGAAGGCATTTATACCTTATCATTTACTTCGCACAAACCCTCAAGGGTTGTTTGGGTTGCCCATTTTTCTTTTAGATCATCTACATGGGTAATACACATTACCTCCTCGTAAGTCTTCCTCGCCACATGATCAATGAAGTGAGCTTCAGCTCCACACCAGAATCCTCCAAAGCAAAAGTTAGTCTCCCATGCCTCCCTCCCTTCCCAACATGGCTGACCCATATCACGCTTGACCTCTAAAAGAGGAGGGTCGGCCCAACCCCCAGACTTTTTATTTTGGTTATGCGCTGACTCTCCAAGATGCGCTGTCAGGTAAGTGTGTTTCTACTTTAGCAGGAACTGGGTCCCTGGTTGGTGGCCATGCCCTAGTGGGCCCCTGGGCTTGGGAACCCTCCTCTTTCCTTCCCCCATTTTCCTCACTGTAGGGGCAGTTAGGCTCGGCCTTAGCAAGCCAAGGGTTAATAGGGGGCGGCCGCAAGGGTCTGGGGCTTTGCCTGTCGGCCCCTTCCGCCCCCACGGCCATGATGGCATTTTTGTTGGAGGTGCCTTGTCCAAGGGCCCCCCATCTGTTGCGGCTGGAAGAGCGTGCCCTTACTTTTTTCAGTTTCCCCACCCATTCCGGTTAGGGCAGCTTCCAGTGGTACATTTGGGATGGCACTCAGCGGGCCATTCTTCGGCCCCGAGCATGCTTTCCTATACTGATGCGTTGTGCTGCGGGGTCCGCGGGGGGCTCGCTGCGGCCTGCGCAGGCTGCGGCGAGGCCCGCTTGACTATTTTGAGCTCCAAGAAGCTGCATAGGCTTACCTGGCTCGGCGTCCAGAACTTGCTCAGTTCCAGGAACCGTCTTCTGTCTTCCCAGCCTTGTCCGTCAGTGTTCATGGTGCTACACAGGCGGCTGTGCAGTCTTTGCATGGAGATTGCGTACGGGGGCGCACTTCCCGCATTTTGTGTCCGGCTTCCTACGGGCCAGTTGGGCTTGTTCCTCTTCCCCACACGGCTGGTTGCTGGCTAAAGGGTGGAGTGAGGCATTTGCTGCTCTCTGGAAGTTTTTTTGCGACGTTTTTCGCATATTTAAAGTCATGTACTATAGCTGACTCAGTCTGTGGCTGTTTTCTACTGGCAACCTATGTGTTTTCTCCTCTGTGTGGTGTTCCAGTTGTGGTTTCCCATGGACCACGGACAGATCCTACAGTGGTGGCTGGCTCTAGCTCCCATGTCCCCGCTGAGGCCCAGTCTTTGCAGTCCATCCAGGCTATGATCCAGGCTGCGGTTACAGCTGCGTTTGATGAGCTAGAAGGGGAGCAGGGTCCCTCTTCCCCCATATGTCAAAGCCTGGACATCCCCCCTGGTATCAGATGTCGATTGGGAGGATGAGGACCTCCGGGGTCGGTATGTCCAGGGGTAGGAACTGTGTGATGTCCTACAGCACATCAAGGACAACAAGGCTTTTCCTGCTCCCTCTGTTGATGAACTTTCAGAGGATTTCTTCTTGCAGTACCAGCGTAAGAAGCCTGAATCCCTTCCTCTATGTTCTTCCATCAGGGTGATTGAAAATGAGTGGCAGGAGGTCGATAAACAAGCCTTTCCTAGGTATCTGGCCAAGCAATACGCCATCCAGGACTTCCCCAAGGAGTTCCCTCCCTCCGTGAAGGTGGACTCACTCATGGCTGGGCTGGCCACTCAGGGCTCCATCATTTCCTAGGATGCTTCGGCCTCGGATTGGTTGACAAACGGGTGGAGACCGCGGCCAAGCAGGCTTATGCGGTTGCCAACTTTTCCATCCGTGCTTCTACACACTTGTCTTACATGGTCTAGTCCTTGTTGAAGGACTTCCAAGCTTTGGTGGAGCTGCTGGACCAGGGGGCTGATGTGGTGCCTACCTTGGCGCTGATGGAGCAACAAACTCATCTCCTATTGGACATCTTTTTGATACCTTGGGGGCAGCGGCCATGGCTGGTGGCGTTGCAATTCAAACTTGGTGCCAGATCTGGCTTTGCCACTGGAAAGCGGATGCTGCCAAGAAGGTGATCCTGATGAAGGTCCCCTTTTCAGGGTCTAAGCTGTTTGGTGCGTCCTTGGAAGACATGGTTAAAAAATCTGCAAAGGACAGGAAACTGTTGGCCCTCATCCGGTCATCCAGGGGCCGTTTCTTTGGGCACAAGTGGGCGTCTCATCCACATCTGTGGCTAGGGGCAGTGTGCCCTTTTAAGGATGGGGTCGCAGCCGGGGCACCCCATTCTTCAACAAATCCCAGTCTCAGCCTGCAGCCTCTTCTTCCGCCCTTAAGTCCTGGCTATCTTCTGGTCCTGTCAGGGAATTGTCCATTGGGTGTATTGTGTGGGGTTTTAAGCTCCGAGTGAATTTTCCCGATTCATGCTCTTATATAGGTACAATTCACATTGCCCTTATATAGGCATAGAAATCAAGCCCTTATTTAGGCATAGCCCATGCTACCCTAATACAGGCATGGCTACTTCCACCCATACCAAACGTCACAAAGACTTCTTGGGAAATCAGCTTAAGCAGTCAGGGATTTCCCCTTGCCTGATATTGATTTGTTCAAAAGCTCAGTTACTTACTTGGGGGCGTGGCTTCGAGGGCGACAATGGCGGACGTGGCTTTCTAGAGCTCCCGCCGGCCCGTGATTAATCCTACCATTTATCCTATCCCCGAACCCACTACTTGCCACTCTGGAACAGCGGCGGCTATTTGAAACAAGGGGCACTCTCCGGTGCAGCGTTCGAGATCCCTGGTCCCTGGCTGGCGGAACTTTTGGCAGCGACACCCACTGGTCCTACCTGCCGCGTGGAGAGCCGGGGCCTCGATTAGACGCTGAGCCCGACGGACGGTCCTGAGTACTGGCCGGCTTGCTCGCCGGCGGACCCCGTGGGCCCCGGGACAGTTGGCTTTTGGCAACCGGAGTGGGGGCGGCGTCCCCTACCACCTGGAGGGATACCGGTGCCGCAGGAGGCTGCGGGAGAGCGGCGTTGTGAGGAGCTGCACGGGTCTCGGGGCAGGTCGGGCTCCCTCGGGCGGCTGGAGGTTGTGGCGGTGTCGGGGCTGGAGTCGGACCATCGGTAGCGGAGAGGGCACATTCCGCCCAACTGCCTACATGTGTGGACCCCTGCGGTGTGGCCCCTAACCGCGGAGAGACCGGCGGAGTGGAGCAGTGCGGCGCCCGCGCCATTTCTTGGGGCGCCTTCATCCCGCATGTATCCTGTGCTGGCCCGGACTGGTAGCTGGTGTGGCCCAGAGACACAGTGTCGCCTGCTCACCCTGGCCACGAGTGATCGCTTGTGCCCGTCCTAGCCTGCAGCTGTGGTGGAGGGCTGGACCGGAGAGAACTGTAGTGGCTGGGATGGGGCCTGGGAGGCTGTGGTCCTGTGAAGGTGAGGAGCCGGGTGCCTTGCAGCAATTCCTCTGGGTGTGGGGGTGCCCTGCCTGGGGGCCCGGGATTGGGGGCTCTGCGGTGGCCCCGAGTGACATTGGCGGTAGCTGCTCGCTGGTCTCCTGTAGTGGCAACCTAGCGCGGCGGGGTACCCCGTGGGTAATCCTTAATCCTGCGTGGCAGTAAGTGGAGGGTCTGCCACGGGCACGGAACAGCCCGCTTGAACTATCCTAACCATGACCAGGGCGGAGGTGGTACTGGCAGGGGCCGATCGACAAATTCACTGGACCCAGCGGGGGATCGGGGGCCACCGGAGGTAGTCAGAACACTGGCCCGCATAACGTGGCCTTGATGGCGGCCATCACACAATCGAGGGACATGCTTGATGCAAAAATTGGCGCGGTGGGTGCTGACGTTATGCTGTTGCGACAAGACCTCCGCAACGCCGTCGCTCGCATTGCAGAGACCGAGACCAGGATTACAGGAGTGGAGGGAGACGTCGGAGCCCTCAAACAGAAAGTGGCGGAGATGGACAAGATCCAGAAGGGGCTGGCTCTTCGCGTGGAGGACGCGGAGGGGAGAGCGCGAAGGAATAACCTACGCTTCGTGGGCTTTCCGGAGGATTGCGAGAAGGGGCCCATGGATGCCTTCCTCACAGGGTGGCTAGAGAGCGGGCTTCCCCCGGATGTCCTGTCGCGCTGCTTCGTAGAGGAGCGTGCACATAGAGCCTTAA
This sequence comes from Lissotriton vulgaris, assembly GCF_964263255.1. Classification (NCBI taxonomy): domain Eukaryota; kingdom Metazoa; phylum Chordata; class Amphibia; order Caudata; family Salamandridae; genus Lissotriton; species Lissotriton vulgaris. Next base: position 1,067,448,849 of record NC_141696.1, on the reverse strand, counting down.
CGCAGAAACCGCCGGTGGGGGAATGGCCTCGGCCTGTCATAGCCAAAATCCTGAAATTCCACGACAGAGACACTATACTCAGGGAAGCGAGGGCCAAAGAGACATTGCTGTATGACAATCATAAGATTATGATCTTTCCGGATTATACCAGGCAAGTACAACAGCAGCGTCATTCCTTCCTGGCGGCGAAGGCCAAACTGCGTGGCCTAAAGATCCAATATTCACTGCTGTATCCAGCCCGCCTTCGCGTTGTCTTCAACTCCAAAACCCACTTTTTCGATTCCCCGGAAGAAGTGTTCAGGTGGACGGATGACATGGTCAGGATCCGACCAAACGCCCAGCCGGGGCTGGGCTCTGGACCATCGCGTGGGTCATCGCAGGAGAGGGGCAACTCCACCAGCAAAGGCAAACGACATCGGAAATCCCGATCAAGACGACGCTCCCTGTCCCGTGATGGCCACCTGGATGGGACGCAACCTGTCACTGACCAATCGGGGAAAGAAAACTGAACACCGTGTGTTTTCAGCCGTCTTAGTTTAACCCCGTCCGCTGGTGGTCTCTGTGGAGGGCCTAGTGTGGAGGATTCAGCGGTGGAGTGGTCCTTGGTATGGCGCACGGGACATAGTCCGAGAGGCGTCTGGCTGCCTCGTTCTTCCTGTGGTCCAAACATTGTGGTACTAAGGGGTTCGGGGTACTAACCTATAGGGCGGCCTCATCCTCCCACAGTTGGGGGGTGGCCCTGGGGGACGGTTCTGGTACTTGGGGGGAGTAGTTGGGATCCATTGGTATGGTGGGCTTTGGGCGCTCTGTTTTGGGCCCAAAGCTCCCCATGCCGCGACAGGTACTTCAGTGTTCCATGAGGTATAGGGGTGGGGGTGGAGTATTGGAGTTGGGTTGTTGAGGGGGCAGGGTTGGTGGTTGGTAACGGGGGGTAGTGGGGGGTTTGAAGGGGATGCACGTGTTTTCTACTGTATTGAAGTATATGGTATTGGGTGCCGAGGCCGGGTCCCGGGGGCCTCAGAGACTTTCTCATCGAGACAATGGTTGACACCTCAGGGCAGGAACTTGCTAGTGACTCTATGCGGATTCTGAGTTGGAATGTCAGGGGGATGTTGGACAAAATCAAACGTGGGGCAGTCTTGCGCTGAGGTAAGAGAGACTCAGCCGATGTGATGCTACTTCAAGAAACGCATATGCTGGGTACGAAGGCGCTGAGTCTACAGCGGTTTGGTTTCCATCAAGTGTTCCATGCGGGGTTCTCCAGGGGCTCGAGAGGGGTGGCCATTCTTATCCACCGTAGGCTGTCGTATACCCATGAACGCCATTGGATTGATCCCCAGGGTCGGTATGTCTTTGTGAAAGGCCTGATTGGTGCGGAGCCAGTGGTGTTTGGCAGTGTGTATGCCCCCCCCCCCTCTGCAATGGTCCTTGGCAGAGAGACTGTTTGAATTGTGGGCCGATATCCCGGACTCCTTGGCTGTGATAGGGGGTGACTGGAACGATGTTGTGGATGCATACCTGGATCGGCAGAGGTCGTAGGGGGCTGTGGCGGCGACCTCCCCCACACGGCTGAAAGCAATGATTGATGGGTTGGGCGGGGTGGATGCCTGGAGACACTTGCATGCCAGGACGCGTGAGTACACGTATGTGTCCGCTGTACATGGCTCCTTCTCAAGGCTGGATTGTGTGTTTGTGCCGGGGGCCTTCCTTGACAGGGTGAAACGGGCTGTGATTCAGCCCCGGGAGCTGTCGGACCACTCCCCTGTCGCGGTACGGATTGACTTGCACAAGACGCGCCGGCCATTTCGGTGGAGGATGTCCTCGTGGCATCTCCAGCAGGCAGACTACACACAACATATGCGTAGTGCAATTGCCCAATATTGGCAGGAGAATCTGGTTGAGGGGGTTGATGGAGTGACGGTCTGGGAGGCCATGAAGCCCACCCTGAGGAGCATAGACATTGCTTGGTGCGCTGCTGCCCGGTGTACCCGACGGGAAGCTATTGTCGCGGCTGTGGGGCGCGTGGAAGTGTTGGAGAATCGGTGTCGGAGGGAAGGGGATGCAATGGCGATACGGCTGCTCCTGCAGGCGCAGCAATCCTATGCCTCGGTGTTAATGGACGAGGCTAGACAAGCTTGGATGGCTACGCGGAGCAGGGTATACCAGTGGGGTGATAAGTCCTGCACTATGCTCTATAGACTATGTCAACAAACGTTGCAACCAATCACATTACCAGGCCTTACTGACGGGGAGGGAATTGCCATTACGGACCCCGCGACCCTTGCGGCGAGCTTTGCCACCTACTATGCAGAGCAGTATGCTCCCAGAGACAGCCTTCCGTCAGATGCTATCAATAAGTTCATTGCTGACCTCCCCCCAGCGCAATTTCGGATGAGGCCAGGAAGGCCTTGGACCTCCCCCTGTCGGCGGAAGAACTGGGGATGCGCTGGGCCAACTCAACATGGGTAAGGCGCCGGGACCGAGTGGGTTCCCCAGCGAATTCTACAAGAAATTCCACCTGCAGCTTGGGCCGCACTATAGACGGGCGTTAGAAGTGGCGCGGGAGCGTGGTAGCCTGCTGTCGGACTGGCGTCAGGCCGAAATTGTGGTGTTCCAGAAGCCGGGTAGGCCCCCAGATCGACATGACTCATATCGTCCCATATCCCTGCTCAACTTCGAAGCCAAATTACTGGCCAAGGCGCTGGCGAACCGTCTTCTCCCTTATGTCACGGATCTGGTCCACCCGGATCAGGCGGGCTTCATGCCGCATCGAGCGACGCGACACAACATCAGGCGTGCACAGGCGGCGGTGGACGCTGTAGGGGCGACCGGGGAGCGGGCAGCACTGTTGCTGGCAGATATTGACAGGGCATTCGATTCGGTCAGCTGGGCCTACCTTTTCGCCCTCTTGCCGCGTCTCAACCTGGGCCCGGTGTTCATCTCATTGTTAGGTTGCTACATACAGACATCACTGCCTCGGTACGCATCTCCGGGGCGATTTCAGAGAAGTTCCCCATTGCCAGGGGGACCCGGCAGGGATGCCCACTATCCCCTTATCTCTTCGCTCTGGCCATGGAACCACTAGCCGCATGGGTACGCGCTGATGCACAGTATCGTGGCTTTGTGTGGGGGGAGGAACTCTCAGATAGAATCGTGCTGTATGCGGACGATGTCCTCTTCTTTATGACGGGCCTTCACCGCTCCGGCCCTCGAATATTGGAAATAATGCAGGTCTTTGGGGAAGTATCGTGACTCTTCCTTAACCCGCGCAAGTCAACCCTGTGGGTGCTGGGTGGAGAGTTTGAGACGCACCCCTGGGCTTCGGCCCTACAGATGGCGGTCGGTGGTCTAAAATACTTGGGGTCTTCCTATCTGAGTCCGCCGTAATTGCATGGGAGCGTAACGTGCTGCCGGTATGGGACAAAGTCCAATCAGACATCAAAACCTGGTCTCGCATGCCCCTTAACATCTACGGCAGATCCGCAATCTTTAAGATGGTCGCCCTCCCGCGACTCTTATACCAATTACAGAACCATCCGTATAGAATTCATCCACAGTGGTTCCGTCGCGTGAACTCAGTGCTGGGCCGCTTTCTATGGGCTGGTGGCGTCTCTAGAGTGGCGCTGCGGACTTGCTTCCTATCCACGTACTGTGGAGGTCTGGCTACTTCTGATCTCCTGTCCTACTATCAGGCCTCTCATCTACTAGTTCTAAATGAGTGGTGGTACGGCGACCACAGCGACCCGGCATATGCACTGGAACACTTCTTGATGGGCGATGCCACGCTCCATACACTGTTGTACTCGGCCAGGCGGCGGAAGAAATTGCAGCGGGTCACTCAGGTAGTTTTTGTAATTTGGAGGCAGGCGTTGCGCCGCATGGGTTGGTGGGGTAGGCTGACAGCCGAAACTCCACTGTGGAATAACGGACAGCTTCCCGCACTGGCTTCCTTGTCGGGGTTTGGTGGCTGGGACGCCATCGGGATTTCCTCACTTGGCCACGTCCTCGCAGGGACTACCCTCAAGTCCTTTCAGGACCTCAGCACCGAATTCAGCATGTCCGAGACCCAATTCTTCAAATATCTACAATTCCGCCATGCGCTAGCACCAAGTCTGGTGGGGCTGGACCAACTTCCCGAATTTAGCCCTGTGGAAGCTAAGCTCTTCATGGGGGACCTGGGAGATAAGAAAGTCTCCAAAATATACCAAACGTTAGTCACCCACTGCTCCTCTTCTCTCCTGTCATTGAAGGCCTCCTGGGAGACTGATATTGGTTCTTTGGATGAGGATGACTGGAGGGAGGCCCTTGAGTTCCCCGTGGGGCCGCCATAGCTGTGCGGCTCCGGTTCATACAGTTTAAATACCTACACAGGGCCTACTACACTAGGGAGAGACTGTGGAGGGCGGGTCTCATTGCTACCCCGGAATGCTTGCGCTGTGGGACTGAACGAGGTACGCTGCTGCACACGGTGTGGGCTTGTGTGGGTCTCACCCGATTCTGGAATGGGGTGTGGAATTGTCTGTCGGAGGTACTGGGGTGGGACCTTCCTCGTACACCCAGGCTGGGTCTCCTTCATGTCCTAGAGAATGTAGGTGGAAACATTTACAAGCGTCACCTCCTATTGCTGGGTCTAGTTGTGGCTAAAAGGGATTTGGCGAGAGCCTGGAAGAGCGACCGTGCTCCCCCACTTAGCGCCTGGAAAGCAGGCCTAGACTTTCTTATGGGGCTTGAATTGCCTGTGTTTGAGGCCAGGGGATGCCCCCGGAAGCATTACAAGATCTGGAAGCGGTGGGCGGATTACAGGGGGTTGACTTTGGAACCACCAGTTGATTTGAATGATGTACAGCCTCCGGAAGGGGACCTTGGGACCTAGAACGGCATCAGATGCCTACTGTGCAATACTTGTATACTATGGCGGAACGTGAACACGTGCACTGGGTTAGGGTGGTATAAGGGGTGGGTAGCGGGGAGGTTGCTGTTTGGGGTGGTTAGCAGGGTGTTGGGGGCTGGGAGGGGGGTGATTCAAAAGTCTAGGCCGTATATTCCTTCTGCTACATGTTTACTGTTGACAGTGTCCTCCTGATTGTGGAGAACTGTACTTATACTCTGCCTAACCTTTCAATAAAAGCTGTTGTGAAAAAAAAAAGCTCAGTTACTTTACAAAGAACACTATTCCCAAGGGGTTCTTTCCTGACGTTCATATACCCGACTTTACTTCAAACTAAGGCATTCCTAAACACCTTCAAGGTATAAATATGCCTTCACTTGCTCTAGCAAGATATGGTGGTTCGGAGCAGTCCGAAGACCTACTTGCCTGATGCAGCTCACTACAGCAAGTGTAGAAGGAAGCCGACTCTCCAGCTGACGCACTGATCAGGAAGCTGCCCTTCCCCTGCCGAGAATCCAGCTCCAGTGTTTCCAGCTCCCCTTGCGGGGTGTTGGGAAATTGAGTCCCGAGACAGAGATACCAGACCTCCTTCATTCTAACAAAGGTATGGAGCTGATAAGAACCTAAAGAAACCTTTGGTAGAATCTTGGCAAAAACTAAACCTATGCTTCTTCCCTCGTACTAGACTTAGGTTAGGTACATTGGGGTAGGCGTATTTTAGAAGCACCAGTTGAGTATTTTAGTCAATGTTATTTATGTATGTATTTTTATATGACTTAGAAACCATACAAAGCTCTTACAGTATTATTTCATATTACTGTTTACGCTGTACGCATTATACTTTGCAGTCTGCATAACGATTGTTCACCTCTCTTGCATGAGAAAGAAGACTGTTCAATAAACCGCTTTTATTGAAAACGCCTGTGTCACTATTTCTCTGCAACTCTGTAGAACGAAAGCATGCACGATTGACTGAGTGAAATACTTATCTATCGTTATCGCGACACTGAGAGATATATTCTTATTTTTGGGAAACAAAGTGTCATGTTTATGCGGTTGTCAGAAAGGAATCCCTTCTTGTGTATGCGAGAAAGTTTCTAGTGACCTCTGAGTTAGCTGGCAAACACACAATTAAGTTTGGTATATTCGAGAGAGACCTAGTTGACATCAGTCATACGTCAAATCTATAGGATATATTATTTCAATGTGCAGAGCCTATTGGGAATATAGGAACTACACTACAAGTGGACGCCTGTGCCTTTTCATTTCAGTTTGGGAGTCCTCCGTCACCGATTTGTGGGCTCTCCAAATTGTCCTGGACGGGTTTTCCATTGTGTTCAACTCCACTCCTCCGGATGCTTTCCACACCACGGTGCTGCCTTTCTCTCCTGCGAAGTGGGGGGCCCTACTGGCTGACATTCAAGATCTTCTCAGCAAGGGGGCTATTCGGCCTGTTCCACCATCTCAAAAGGGAAGCGACGTCTAATCCATCCTGTTATTGGTGAGGAAGGTGTCTGGGGACTTTTGTTCTAGTCTGGACTTGAAGCGGGTTAATTTGTTCATTCCCCATGTTAAATTCACAATGCTCTCTCTGCAGGAGATTCTGCCGCTGCTGGTTCAGGGGGAGGTGATCGCTTCTCTGGATCTTCTGGACGCCTACCTCCATGTGATTGTCCACTCATCCTCTCAGCTTTTCCTTGGTTTTGCATAGGGCGCCTCCACTACCAGTTCCAGGTACTTACCTTTGCTTTGTCCTCTGCCCGAGGGTTTTTACTAAGGTTCTTGCCCCTTTGGTTCGTATCTTCTACCAGGCGGAGATCAGGGGTTTTCTGTATCTGGATGACTGGCTGAATTCTGTCTCTTCTTTTTCCAAGGGGACGCTTCACGTCAAGAGGGTCTGCGAGGTACTGTCTTCCCATGGGTTCCTGTTCAACCTTAAGAAATCTCACCTGTCGCCATCCCAGGACTTGGTTTTCATTGGGGGTCATCTGGACGTGATCCGGGCGTTGGTGTTCTTGCCCCTTGAACGGCAGAACACCTTGTGGCGGGATCTGGGTTCTCTCCTGGGTCTGGATTCTGCTCCGGTCTATCAATGGTTGAGGGCTCTGGGGTTGTTGTCTGCTTCCATCAATGTACTGTCTTGGGCTCGCCTTCACTTGTACCCTCTGGTGAATCATCTCCTGTCCCATTGGGATCCCTGCTCGGTGGATTACGAGGTTCTGATTGTGGTGTCCCCTCAGATTCATGCCGACCTGGGCTGGTGGTTGGTGGAGGCCCATCTCCCCAGGGGTCTCCCTTCCTGGTCTCCCCATCCCGGTTGGTAACGACCGATGCCACTCACCTCGGCTGGGGTGCGACCCTAGGTTCCTGGTCTGTTCAGGTTCGGCAGGATCATCTTCGAAAAAGATGCTCCTAACACTTTTGGGAACTGAAGGCAGTTCTGATGGCATGCTGGGAATTTGCCCGTTCTCTCCAGGGTTGGCATGTGTTGGTTTGGATGGACAATCAGGTGGTGTGGGGGTACATCAACCATCAGAGGGGTTGTTGGGTTCACTCCCTTTGGCTGCTTACCCAGGAGCTGATGTCCTGGGCAGAGTCTGCCGTCCTGTCCGTCAAGGCGGTGTATCTCCCGGGTAAGGAGAATGTGGAGGCGGACCACCTGAGCCGGGTATTTTTCTTCCTTTATCTGCCCTCTCCCTGAGTGCCTCGGTGTTCAGGTATCTGGTGGCTCTGTTTGGCCTTGCGTGGATAGACTTATTCGCGACAATTTCAATGCTCTCCTACCCTGTTTCTGCATGCTCCATCCTTGCCTGGGTGCCTGGAGGGTGGATGCATTGTCGTTCCCTTGGCAACACAGACTCCTATATGCTCTTCCCACAATTCCCTTGATCCCGCAAGTCCTGTGTAAAATCCACCTCGAGAAGCGATTGTCCAGTTTGTGGTTCCCGGTGGGTTGGCCGCCCTTGGTTTCCTCTCCTGTGCGAGTTGGCTGTTCAGGAGTCCTGGCCTGTTCTGGATCTGCCCTACCCATTGCAGGGTCCACCACTCCCTGTGGTGATGTGGCACCAGCTCCATCTACAGTCTTGTCTCTTGAGAGAGTGATCTCGCTGGCTCAAGGGTGTTCCGTGGGGTTGGTGGACTTGCTGCAGGGTTCCCACAGGTCTTTGACTCTGCTGTCTTATTCCCACCATTGGTCTTCCTTTTCTTGTTGGTGCTGGCTGAATAGGGTCGAGCCTGCGTCTGTGGATCCCTTGAGGGTCCTTGATTTCCTTGCTGAGGGGTTTTTCCTCGGTTTGGCTCCCTCCACTCTGCGGGCTCAATGGGCGGCATTCTGGGGTTTCTGCAGTCCAGGTCTGGACAGCCTTGATCCTTCGGTGGCTCGCTTGCTGCGGAGTTGTTTTATGCAGCAGCCCCGGGCTATTTGCCTGGCTCCACCTTGGGATCTTCCATTGGTTTTGAGGGCCCTCCTGTGTGCTCCCTTTGAGCCACTGGGCTCTGTGGATTTGAAGTTTCTCACCTTCAAGGTGGTGTTCTTGGTGGCTATTGCCTTGGCTGGTAGGATGGGTGAACTGGGGTCTTTCCATCGGTCTTGTCCCTTCTTGCAGGTTCTCCCGGATTGTCTGGTTTTGCACCCTGACCCCCACTGTCTTCCCCAGGTCCCTTCGGCTGTGAACCGCTTCTGCAAAGTGATCTTGCCTTCATTTCCTCCGGGAGTTGACTCAGGTTCGGATGCCTCTCTATCCCTGCTGGATGTTCGGCGTGCGGTCATGGTTTATCTGGACCCCATGGCCGCCTTCTGTTGTTGTGACAATGTGTTTGTGACTTTTGTTCCGATACGTTCTGGTCACAAGCCTTTCGTCTCCACATTGAGTCGTTGGATTAAGCAGGCTATCTTGATGTCCTACAGGTCCCAGGGGTCTGAGCTCCTGGCTGGGGTCCAGGGTTGTTCCACCTGGGGCCTCTCTGTGTCTTGGGCCTCATTTAAGGGGGTTTCTGCTGAGGATATTTGCAGGGCTGTGACCTTGGCCTCCCTGCACATGTTCATGGAGCACTACCAGGTGGTTTTGGGTGGTACTCCTTCTGGGGAATTTGCGGAAGCGGTTCTTGGTGCTGGGTCCTCCACCCTTGATTTGGCCTTCTGGGTTTGTCCTGTGTGGTTTGTTCTGTGTATTTTGGTACTCTAGATTAAATCCTGTTTTTAGTATCTTGTACTCCATGTCGGTGGTTTCTTGTTCACTATGAAGCCTCTTTGCTTGGGTATGTTCTCACTTCATTGATCATGGTGCGAGGAAGACTTACGAGGAGGTAATGCCCCGGTTACTTACTGGTAATCTTCATTACTCCGAGTATTGTCTTCCTCGCCACATGAGTTCCCATCCCTCCCTCCCTGAGGTGTTATCAGCTTCATATTTGGGCTTGATAGTTCTTTAGGCTGGGAGTTGGGCCGACCCTCCTCTTATAGAGGTCAAGAATGGTATGGGTCAGCCATGTTGGGAAGGGATGGGAGGCTAATTTTTTCTTTGAAGGGTTCTAGTGAGGAGCTGAAGCTCACTTCATTGATCATGTGGCGCGGAAGACAATACTCAGAGTAATGAAACTTACTGGTAAGTAACCAGGGCAACAGCAACAGCTGCAAGGCATCTCCTCACTCAAGAATCAGCTTTAAATATATGTTGGAAACTCAGCCATTTTTCTGCAAACATCAGTTTATGAGCTCTGAAAATGCATAGATTTTTGCCTAGAATAGATTATTTTGGTGTACTTAAATTAATTCAACCAAGCAATACGTTTTAAATTAGTAGGCTGGGTTGTACACCAGAGAGCTAAATACATATAGCGGGAGAGCTACCAGTAAATCACAAGTTACTCTTTGGAGAAGCCTGAGGTGGATGTTAATATAAAATGGTCAATAATATTGTTTTGGGTAACCTTGTGGCAAAGATTGAAACAATCACAAGGAAGAAGGATTCTGTTAAAGAAAGTGGCAGACATGGAAAGCCCTGCTCTTGATGTGGGCATCCTGGCATGGATAGTGACTTAGAAAAAGACACTACGAACGTGGGATCATTTGGACTGAGGTTTGGCTGCCTATGAGATAGTAATTGTCACATTAACCTGCCTAAGCACTAATCAGGCAATTTAAGAAACATAACCATCATTCTCCACTTTCTGGCCCTAAGTACATAAGGGCAAATCATAGCTAAGATACTGACCGCTTCGAGAGCACCTTTCTGTTGCATAAAAAGTATGTTTCTCACTCACACAATGCCAACCTCAAAGAAAGATAATTATTGCCTGCTCAAAAAGGCAGTATAGGAGATATAGTTTAGAACAGCAACTGGCTACAGAACTTGTAAGTGTCCAAAGAATACTTACATTATACATTTTTGTAACAAAATTGGCCAAATGACGTTAGAGCTCCTTACAAGGGAACCAGACTTACTACACATTTTTTAGGCAAAGGTACTTACACAGGCACCAACTTCTGTGGTGGGCACTTAAGTTCGAACCCCAGTAATATTTCAAATAATGGGATCGTCAGAGCTCCCAAAAGCCTGGCTCTGCATTTGAAGAGAAGGGGCATCAATGAGGCTTTCTTTTCATCTTCTTAATTTAGATGGATTCAGTTCAGTGGCAGCCAGTAAGGTATGGGAATACCGGAGGGGGGAAAGGTTTGAAGAATTAAAAGAAATCCCTTACCTGATCTCGCTGCGTCTCTCCTCCGTCCCTGAGCAGCACGTCAAGTGAGTAATCACACAGGATCCCCACAGCCAATCACAATTCTGCAATGCAGCCTTGTGATTGGTAAGCATCCAGGCTCCCCTGAGCAAATCACAACACTGCAATGCAGCGTTGTGACTGGTCTGAGCACCGTGGTTTGGCGCTAAGCTAGGGAATACAGGCCTGGGCATGTTCTCCATGTAGGCTGTCATGCAGCCTGCATGGAGAAAATGCAAAGTGCGCATGACTGCTTGGCCAACCTGAGGGGACCGGTCAAACATATATACGTACTTTACAGAGTGCACAACCATTCCTCCTCCCTGATGTCAGGGGAACCAAGCTCCACCCCGCCCTAGCGTAACGATACAAAAAATAAAATGATAATAACTTGAGTTATTATAATTTAATTTTTTCGTTTTCACTGCTCCGTGAGCAGTGGGGCGACGCTCCTCTGCCTTATCAGAAGAGCCGCCACTGGTTCAGTTCCTTCTTCAGATGCTGCTTGACAGCTTGACCACAGGAGGGGTAGGATTTGCATGTGATGTACTGGCATTGAACCAACAGCCCCAGGACCTCTCATTGTGGTGGGCAGTAATGTTTCATTGCTTCAAAGGAGTGTGAATGTTTGCCAAATAACGCTGGAATTATAACATGGCAAAGTGCAGGATCTGCCCTTTTCCTATTGCAGCAATTAACCTTTAAATGATTAACCTTTAAATGACGTTAAGAATAAGAACTCAAAATCAGTAACTTGATTTTTTAGATTTCTACAATAAGTAGCAGGCACGTTCACTTTCTTTTGTGACAAACCTTTCAGCAAGTCATTCCCTTTCAGGCTTTTTGGGACTTGCATTGTGTATTTTATGAGTAGGGGTTGAAAATTCTAACATGCAAAAGGTTGCTGGCCTTGAGGAGTCACGTATGACTTAATATCATATGGACACTGTTAAAAAAAATACAGAGTGGTCTAGTTCCTTTTCAGTACTATTACTCCTTGATCCCTATGTAAAACCGAATATAACCCCTGTTCGCCTGTATTATGAATTCTCGCTACCGCATTCACAATGCCACTCGTTCTTACTTTTGAATAGTGTATAGTGAAAATATTTTGTCCAAGCCTCGCTAACAGGCAAGATAGTTATTGGTGGGGTAGCATCAGTGCAAGCTTTCTAACACAAGCCAAGTGGATTGGAAAAATGGGAATGTGACTAGCAGAGTGTGTGAATGTGAGAGAGAACTTAAAAGAGAGTGAGTGTATGTGAGTATGTTTGTGTGAGAGAGTGTGAGTGTGTCTGATAGTATGTGCTACGTTATGTGGATTTGTGCAGCATGCTTATCAACTGTGAGGGTATCCAGGTGCTATGTATGTGGAAGTTTGTATCTGTGTTATGTTTGCGATTATGATCCTGGTCCTGCTTACCGGAGATAATTCTTGGCTTCTGTAGGATTTCACCCACTGCTTATGGGTGGGGGATGTTACAATGACAAATTGAGGGGCATATTATCAAGAATAGCATTAAAAATTAGCGCTGGTTTAGCGTCAGAAAACTGCCGCTAAAGTGGAGATAATGGGCTTGATAATATGCCCTTGAGACTACCAATAGAAGTCCATGTTCTGGTGTGAACTTGGGCTTCTATGCGAATTCTCCAGGGCATATTATCAAGCCCATTATCGCCGCTTTAGCAGCAGTTTTCTGCCGCTAAACCAACGATAATTTTAATGCCGTTCTTGATAATATGCCCCTAGATTCTGAGGGATTTTAGAGGCAATTCTTTAAATATGGGGGCACACATGATAAAATAATAGCGCTGACATACAGGAAGTAATTCAAAATGTAAGCCGGGTCTCTCATGGTAAGATACTTTCCTTTGCAGACTGAAGGCAATTTTCACTTCTGGGGCACCCATGCTACATGATGTGGTCTTCATTGCAAAATTCAGGCACTGAAATATTGTAAATATGTTTTACATAATGATGGCTAGGGATGGCGGGAATATTCTGTCTGCCTGCGGAATTGGCAGAATATTGATGACTTTGCGTTACTCATATAAAGTGAAGGTCTGATCAAATTCCACCAATCGCCGTGTGGCATAATTATTTCTTGTGCATGACTCCAGAAAGGTTAGTTTGCGAGCACGAGCTAGATTTGGCATCCCCTAGCATGATTTCCGGTCACTAGGAGGGGAACCAGCAAGATTTTTCTAACAAGGGCGGTCGCAGGCAGTTGCGACCTTTCACAGTCAGAAGGCTGCAGCTCAAGTAGAAAATGTATATTAGTGGCTGCAAAATCACCTTGAGTAGTCACACTCTAGGGTACCACACAGTGCCATTCACACAGATTTTTCAGTGCAGAACGCACTACTGGCACTAATTTACAGCACAAGCAACACCTATTTCCCCCTGTTGGTGAAAATCCACAGAGTTTTTATGTAACTCCGCGGAATTCCGCTGAGTTAAATTCTGCAAATTCTACCCACCCCTAATGTTGACACCCATGGCTTCGGCATGTCCCCATGTCAAAGTGCTGGCCATGACATACTCAACGGAATGCGTAACATACAGGGGGACAACCAATGGCAGAAGTTTGACATCTTGGAGATAATTCCTGGCAAATGGGTAAAATCTATGGCAAAGTGTGAAAAAAATTGGGGTTGGCTCTTGGAGAGGGTCAGACTTTTTGTAGCACCATTTCACAAGTACCCTTTCAGAGCCAATAGATTTTTAGAAAATGTATGTGAAACATGTTTTGGAATGCACTGTATGACCTCATTTTTTCCAAAAGTTTCTCAGGTTGAGAATCTTCTAAATGCCACAAAAACACAAAGAGAGGAAGGGTTTTGAACGGTGTCTGTCCTAGTCCCCTATATATAATGATAATGAAACAAAAGAAGGAACAGTTCTGTATTTACAATTACGGCTGTAGGAAGAACTACAAGATTGCAGGGAAATAATCATTTTTAATATTAGAACCCACACCCACCAACCTAGTTGGTGGCATGCTTCATCATCCGGTTCCCACCTGGGACGCAGAGTGCCTCCCAGGTGTGCTTCAACACCTGAATTACAGTGGAGCGGATTTTTTGGAGCAGTGTCAATGAGTGAATAGGTAAGTTAGAATTAAAATTGCCTCTAAGATCCCCATCTATATTAGGGTGGCCTAATTCTTTATTGGTGGGGTTGTAGGGCAAGATTAAATGGATTATGAATGGTTGTTGTATGAGATTTTAATTGATCTCAAAACATCACTGTGTTGGTCTACATGTTTCAACCTCCTGCACTTATTAGCTAGGCTTTGTTCAGGACCAGTAAATCATATACACTTGCTAAGGTGTATTTGGTTGTGAGTAGTGAACTCTCTACAATGCAGCAAAATGCACCAAAGACAGTAATATGCCCATGATGTGTGAACACTACCATCACTAGTATCCCTTGATAGTTAGTGTTTCCATTCCGCCATTCATTAGAATGACGACGGCCTGTGTCATCTTGCTTTTATCCAAAAGGTGTAAGGCTGTGTGCATGCATAGTTCGCATATTCTTCAAACAGTTGACACAATTATTTAAGTGATACACAATCAGAGAATCACCTAATTATGCAGCTTCTTCAGATTCGCCCCATGCTGTGCGGGCTAATCTGAAGAAGCTGCATAATTAGGTGACGTCTGATTGAAAAGTATACAAACTATGTATGCACACAGCCATACACCTTACACCGCGGTCGGCGTCCCAGGTGCTAACCCTATGATGAAGCATGCCACCAACTAGGTTTGTGAGTGAGGGTTCGTCTAGTAAAAATAGTTAATTCTCTGCAATCTTGTAGTTCTTTCTAAAGCAGTAATTGTAAGTACAGAACTGTTCCTTCCATTGTTTCATAATCTTATAAATGCTCATAGAAAAAAAGTCTGGCTAGCTTACTTCAACCACTTACTAGGATTCAGGGCAATGTTTGCCCGCTCTACTTTCAAAGATCATAGGCCACATCTGGTGAGCAGAAGGGGCAATGAACAGAGAGTTCAGTGTGTGAGCGACGGTGCATTGTATGCAGAAAGGGCAAGAACATAGATTTTCCTAAAAAATTATCAGCACTCCCCAATTTTAAAATTAATACAATTTCGTACATTTCTCCATAACACAATCTCTCCACACTCCTGTCCTATCTGCAATTATTCCCAACTTATATTAAAAATTGGGCTATGAGGACCACCAAAACTAAAGTTTGGATTTAGTGAGAGAGAGAGAATGAGGGAGTGAGATAGGGAGTGATGGAACCAATTAACAAGCTCAATAGGGATGGAGAGAGAGCAATAAAGTGAAAGAGTGTATTGGAAGAGTGCTGATAAAGACAGAGACAAAAGGTAGGATATGGATCTAGAGATAGAAGCAACATGGGCCAGAGGGAGATAGAATTTAAAAGTTTCAAAAATAGGTAGAGATAGAGGAAGCAGCAGTAAGAGAAAGGCAATGTGAGTGGGTGAAATCGTAAAATTATCTTATGATGTTTTACTTATGGTCAGGGTGCATCTCAATATTGCGTAATTCTTTATTTGCTCAAAGCGCTATAACCTAAGCTTTGTGTTCTGCTGTCTCCACATGGCACTCGATCTCTACATGTTTTGACATGAAATCCTAACAAGATAAGTATTACCAGAATCCAGAGTCTATCAAAATATAATTGATGTTTTTAAATATCCCTGGCTAAGATTAAAAATTGGACAGGTTTCTAGATTTAGCAGTTTCTTTGCCTTCAATATCAGAAGTTTGATGCAGACAGTGTGCACCTGTTTGCGAACTGTCCAGGGTGGATTGGGTGTTGGACCTCCATTTTAAATTGCCTAGGTGGTGGGTGTTGGGCTTGAACATGGAACCATCTACTGTTACCCTCATGCCAAGGGAGAATGAGGGTTACAGCAACAACCAGGGGCGGCTGGTGACATTTGAAAGTGGTGGGGCGCGTAAAATGATTGGCATACTGGACCGTTGAGAGCGAGTGCAGCGAGCGAGCCCAAACCACCATAATTTTGAAAAAAGAGTAGAAAAATCGTGCATTTTCAAGCAAATTTGAGAAAGCAGGAAGGTTAATAAAGCTAGTTTTGCCGGTAGAAACCACTGTGTCACTGTCAAGACCTTCCCATAAAAGATCCCACTATCAATATTGAGGTCGTATACATTAACTAGGCAGAAGTTGTGTGCATTCAGGGTACCATGCAGGATAATGTATTACCCATCATGGTCTCCATGCACACACACAGTTTTTGGAAAGGGACACAGAGAGCCGACCATTTAAGGGTCCCTATTGCAAAGCCAGAATACGAGGCGGCATATATTTGACCCCTCCATCTCCAGGGTAGTGCAGTGATACAGTCACCCACAGGCGGGTCTCCTGGAGGAAGACAATTGATATCCCACAGCACTTATGGTACAATAGAATCTTATGGCATTATGCAGGATTGTTCATTCCCCCAACATTCCGCTTGATCTTGTAAACCTCCCATACACAGCATTACTTAGCGAGTCATTGCACATGGCACTCCCACTGGACCTTAACAGCACTAGCAGTAGTGCCCATGGTATATGAGCGTCAAGAGAAGTCTTCCCCAAACGAAAACAGCTAAAACAGTGATCTACAACACCACATCCATTCCACGCCACCTCCTACCCACATGCAGAATATACAGTACTCCCCCCAGCACAACTAATGGCCAGAAAGGTGCCGATCAGTGCTTCACAACTCTTCTCCCACTCTGCCTTTAATCCACTATGGTAAGTAGTAGGTAGTAGGTGTTGTACAGGCCAAGCAGCTGTGGCACCTCTGATCCACAAGCCCCGAACAAGCACTCAGGAGGCCGGAAGATGACAGGGCCCCAAAAGTGATTGTTGCACCAGGCGCCACCAGTGCTAAAGCCGGCCTTGTTTACGAATACGTTTACACACTGAAAGGCATATCCAGTATTTCTACAGAGCATGAATAGATATACTATTTTACAGAGAATCGGAGTTTTAGAAGCCAAAAACTCTTTAACATCTTTAATTATCTCTAAGCAGCTCTTGTTGTTAGACTGCAGGGTGTTAAGTTGTTCTTCCTGATCAAGTTTAATGTTTGAGCCAGGCTCCGTTTCGACTCCAGTCAGACTAACCTTTGCGCCTGAGTGTAGGTGAAGTGAGGCATTCATTATGCAGCAGGTTGTGGTGGAAAGGAAATTAAGAGCCGAAGTGCCCTGAAGGTGCGGACACTGCTGCAAGTGCCAAGGTCGCTGTTGCATCGTGCTTGTTCGCAACCATGATAACTAACTTAAGCCCTCTGTTCAGCAGATAATCATACTGATACATGTTTTTCTGGGGCTATGTAATAACCTTACAATTTGTACCCCCATTTCTTACAGTTTTGGTTATGCCCTATAAAGTTTATCAGCACGTGGAGGTCACACACAGATCATGCCGTGTGTGTGACACAGTCTGTGTGAATCACTGGGGTCAGGGAGCCTCTCTAGGCCTGCCCTGGGACACGTTGCTTCCCCACACGACAGCCTCAGCGCCACCAGAAACACGCACAGGCAGTAGGCAGAGCAGGGGAACATGTGCGGACAGTGCGGTGACTCACAATGGCGCTCCGTAGGCCGGAGCGCAAAGGCGTGAAATGAGCTTGGGCCTGGAAAGGGGGATGCCTGGAAAATGGCAGGGGGAGAGGTTGGCACGGGGCGAGCGTGTGTGACGCAGGCGGCCGGAAATATACCACACAGACTGAGCAACGTCTACTACTGTAAAACTAACTATAAAACTAACACGTTCTTATTCTTACCTTTACATTTTTTCGCAATCACAGTGCAGGATCTCTATTTCTCTCTCAGTCTCTAGTAGTCCTCCTGGTCTACAACAGTGACTACACCACACAAGTGAGTTACCCGACGAGTAGCTCCAAGGAAGTCAGTCCAACGTCAGGAGTCGACGAGCAGCAGGCACGCACCAGCAGACTGTCAGGAAGCAGCCAGACAGACAGCATGCGTGCTTGCATCCCGAAATGGCCAATCACTGCATGGCTTCACATGAAGTCACACAGTGATTGGCCATAGAAAGAGCGGCTGTGGCAGTGTGCTTCCACCCACGCGTGGTACCCAATAATGCATTACTGCACGGTGGACCAACCAATTTTGGCGCTGCTTGCAGCACCAGTATTGGCTAGGGGGCACAGATATGGCCTGCCCTTTTCAACCCTGGGGGCTGCGGCCCTGGGGTGCTGTATGAAACAGCACCCCTTGGGTCCCTCTAAGGGGAAGAAGTATAAGCGCATGTGCGGGCTGATCAAATGCCAAAAATACACATGCGCACTACTGCTGCAGCTGAGTGTGGACTGTCACTCCAGCTGCAGCAGCCCAGCGCAGCCCCACCCCCTGGCGCACTACTCCGATTGTGTCGGGCGACGGGTGTGAGGAACAGCAAGCAATGTCTCATAATAATACTGACTGCTGCAGTGCTTGACGCGGTGCCACCACGAGGCTTAGTGGGGCTATGCCCCTACGCCCTAATGGACGCACCGCGCCTGGCAACAACTTCATATTTTACAGTATAATAGTAGCAAGACTAACCATTGCACACAGCTGAGAAAACATTAAAGCCCCCAGTAGGACAAAATGATCTCTAGTGTGGGAGGTCTATTGTTTTGAGTTCTTTTTCACCAGAATTATTGTCATTCCCAACATCTGAAACAGGTATGAGAAAGATTGAATCCAGGTCTCGGTTTTTAAAGGATATTGGGAGGTGGTATAGAAACATCAGTTTAAAGTAGGTTTCTCAGTAGACGGAAATGGTGAAATTTGCTTCCTCATTGTAGTTTGTAAATTGCAATGTCATGTATCGCATATGCTTTTTTTATTCTATTCAGTCTAGTATCATTGTTGTTGAGTATGCAGTCTTCGCTGATCTTCTGCATTAAACAAAATGAAGGGCTTACCTCAAAGATCGTCAATTATGGCTTGGCTAAAAATCTATATTATACATTCGGATTTGTGAATATATAAAAAGAGGAGGATGGCACTCCTTGTGAGATGGTCCACTATAATTTTGCAAATAGCGAATTAGAATGCACATCTCCTCTTAAAGAAATGCCATTCCTGATTCCTAGACGTATTGAAAAATGTAAAATAAAATTATCAGGGGCGAAGAATAGCAAAAAGAAACACATATTGGCATTCAGTGACTTTTGAGTTTAATAACTACAGAGAATTCCAACTCCATGTTTCATTATTTCTGTGCAAACAATGGCATTGTTGCAACCCAGTTGTACTTATACCATATAAACTTTGTACAGTATTTTCAATATTTTTTACCTCTGTGCCCCAGAACAGCATCCACTCCTTAGTTAGTTAGATGGAACTCCTTCTGCTTCCCTTGTTGAGCCACACTTTTTCTAAACCAGCTGCATCATTTACAAAGCCACCATAACCAGCACCCCGCTTATCTTCAAGACAATCTATCTCTGATGGTGCAGCACACCCACAATCAGGACACCCTGGAACTGCAGACTGAGGGGTGTAAAAAATAAAAAAAACAGGCAGCAGGCCTTTTCCCTTTATGCACACTGGATCTGCAACAATATATTCTTATCCATCAGGACCACCCCTACAATGCTCCAATTTAGGGAAGAGTTGAAGCCTCGCCTCTTTAAAGAACACTACATAAGAATGTATTAACAGTCCATAATCCAGCTACCTCTTACTGACATTTTGCTTGCCTTTGACCCTGTGCAGTGCTCTGCTGCGGTTTGGCTAGAAATACCACATACGTACAAGATCGTCAGTGATTTCATTTATTTAAAGTAATGTTGTTTTACCACATGAGTTCCATTTAATGATGTGAGGTAAAAAAAACACGGTGAGGTAAACTGAATTATTCTGAAGCACAGAAAATGCCTCTAGGTAACAAACTATGTGTGACGATCTATTCCTAATTTGCATCACGAACGTCAATTCACCAAAATCCAGGGGTGGCGGAAGTGACATCATCTACCATTTGACCTTTATTTTCACTCACAAACATGCTTACACATACACACACACACATTCACACACTCTCTTACAAGAGTACACTCTCACCCACAAGCGCGAACTTTTTACTTACCTCAGCTGCCAGACAGGATCATATTCCAGCTAATTGTACTGCATTTTTTATGCCCCCCCTGCTGCTCATAGTACTAGCCAGGGGGCGCCTGCGTCCCGCCGGACCATTTCACGCAGCCTTCCTGGTAAACAGCTCCACTCGGCTTCAGATTAAAGTGCGCTGCTGTTTGCCCCGGGGTCACATTCGCCTTCGAGGTTTAGTAAGATAAGACAGGTGAGGGTCAGTTCAGCAGGAGAAATGTAGTTAGTGTTGTGCACTCTTGCTGTCGCTGGCCACACTCGCAGTGACTTTCCATCACTGGAAGGTAAGAAATTGTCTTTAAAAGTCAGCTGCTGCGCTGTGCGTATCTTAATTTCTGCAGCGCAGCAGCTCCCGAGCTGCTCATCAGGCCCCAGCCGAGATTCGCCCAGGGCAGCTTTACTTTCACAAATGGAAGCGGAGAGGTCTGCGGCAAGAAGGCAATGGCGCTCAGTCACCGCTTTCGCAGGGCCCTGTGTTTCTTGAAAAAAAAAAGAAAAGGTCTGTTTTTACTTACGTCTCCAAGCCACACCGTTTCCTTACTTGTGTGGTAATTTCTTCTATAGCCAGTGCGGCTTGTTTGATGAGCAGGGCAGTTCCTGATCATAAAACAGCCTAAAAAAGACTGTAGAAAAAGCCTATCTCTATTAAAATACGAGTGGTTTGGATATAATAAAGTGAGAACGCGACAGTTGCAGCCGTTCGATAAAATACGGTTCACAATATAAAAAGCACAAAACTTCTTGCAAGAATTGTCTGGGCATCCCTTCAGTTTAGACTTCTCGCTTCCTCCCAATGTGCTCACAAACACCTCCTCCATTATAGGGTAGTCATATTTCTCAGGAGAAATGGGGAGAAGTGACCTAACGGTCTGAGCTGCTGACTTTGGTACAGTGGAAGCAGTTTCGAATTCTGGCGTCGACTCACCCTCCTGTGATTCTGGGCAAATCAATCAATTTCCCCGAATCACCGCACTAACACGAATTTTACATAAATGGAGCTACTTTGTGGATGCTCAGCTTGGTCACATGGTCTGCATGTTTTAATATTCCTACTGCCCAGACTTTGCTAGCGCTACAAGTATATGGCAGGTATTCAAAGAAATCAATTGGTATGTATACCTGTGAGCACTTTAGCTTAATTATGTCGAAGTTTCCCACTTTTTTCCAACAATAAAGTTCAGTGAAAAAAATGGTTCTGCTTCACAGATAAGGTTTCAATTAATTGAATATGTATGCCTCTAAATGAACATTTTTGTAGTGTAAGCAGGAATCTCTAGTTATCTCGTGACAGATGTGAGTCCTGCTCTTTTTTGGTGCTTTTAGTTTTGCTTTTACTCTTGTAGATGCGTAACAAGTTCCATAATGCAATAGTCAAAGATTAGCTGGACTCACACAGAGCAATGTATCCATTAGTGTTGTCATGTTGGCAGCTCTTCTAAAACATGAATACACAGCAGTATTGATTATTGGAGTCTTTTGTGGGTTCCAAAATAGGGTGTCTCCCTGAGGTACGATGATGTTGTCAGTGACATCAAAGCTAGCAGGGCCTCGGGGTCTCTGAGGTGTTGGGGATAGGTGGGAACATGCACACGTTTGAATTAGGCAGGTGATGGTGCAGGGTGACCTTTATGGAATTATTGTTAAGAGATGAGCCCTGATCTGGTCACGGGCAACATTGTAGGCAATTTGTGCTGGTGGGGAGCTCCATTGCTGTTAGGACAATTACACTACTAAGTGGAAGAAATTCATTCTATTGGTGTATTCAGTTCCTGTCCTTGGATTGAGGACTGGTAATGACATGATACATACGAGACCATTAAATGTCTCACCGTGGTGTAATCCGAACATGGAAATGTTGTACATGAGCAGACTGGCAGCGCTACATGTGCCGTTTTTGCGTGTACAGGAAGGTGTCCCTTCCTGTACATAAACAAACCTTTAAAAAAAATGCATTGTTTTTACTTTCATGTGTGCTGCATGAAGCAGCACAGTTTCAGTTTATAACTTTATTCGAATGTTTAAAAAACATCATAAAAGTATACAGTTAAAAAACATTACATATACATGATACACAAGATGAAAAAACAGGGATAGCCTTGTCACATGGTGTGGGGGTTGCTGCACATAAATTTACGGGAAAACCATACTAAGTCTGGCCCTAATAGATTTCAAAATGAAAGTGGCAGTATAAAAACATATATCGGGGCTTGAAAGTGAGAAGAGAAGCCTCAAGGCGTTATCAGTGGTGTACATGGAATATTTAAGGAACATAGGCTTGAGGAAACAGATGCGTTGCGCTTTATACAGAGGACAGAGTAATAAAAAGTGCGATGTGCTTTGTTTAGAAAAACCGTCACACGGACATGGAGTGACTGGGTGAGATTTTATTGTTGGGAAAGCAACCAGGTTATGTACTATACCTAATCTTAGTCTTGAAAGAACAAACTGGTGGGACTGTCTGTGGATAACATTAAGGTACATAGGAATACCCCGGCTATCATTATTCAAAGACAAGTAAAAAATATGTGTAGAATATTCTCTAGTAGCATAACTTCGCACATCCGATTTCGCCCTAAGATAGACATTTTTTAGTTCCTGTTTATTTAGAGAATTCAGACAGGTAGGGTCGTTACACAAATCCATGTCGAACAGGTCTTTAACAGTCGAAACTACATATTTTAACCATGGGATACTTAAATCTTTGTCCAAGAGTAAGCAGTCCTTGATGATATCTTTAGTGAATGCAGTTTCCATCTTGGTAAAAATGGATTTCCATACCAGCAATGGCCTTAGTCCGATAAGATCGGACAGGTAATCCAAATCTAGTTCCAGATGAGTTAAAACAGTAGATGCCGAGGGGGGGAGACAAAGCAGCCGTTTGATGAACTTGTTTTCTTCAATTTGCAGGGCCCTGGCATTGCAGTGTCCCCATACCCCCGAACCGTACAATGCTATCGAAGTACATCTGTGTTTGTATATAGTCAGCATATCAACAATACGGCGGCTTCCTATTTTGGAGGCAAAGCGGAAGACGCCTGAGGATGCTTTCCCCATTCTGGCTTTGACATTTGTCTCCTCAGGGGCCCACGATCCTCTATCATTAAAAGTAACACCCAAATAACAAAAATTGGTGACAGTTGCAATATGGTTTTCCTTAAAAGAGAAGGGTTTAAAAAGTTTCAGCTTTTTCCCACACACCATGACGAACGTTTTGGAGTTATTGATTTTGAGTTTTCTTCTCAATATAAAATCATAGAACCCATCCATCAATTTTTGGAGGCCTATAGGGGTCCTGGAGAGTAGGACTGTATCGTCGGCATAAAGTAATACCGGTATGGGGGTGCCTCCTACTTGGGGGGCATCAGCATGGATTTGCTTTAATTCTTGCTCAACCGAATTAATGAAGAGCGAAAAAAGCAGCGGGGCCAATACACATCCCTGCCGGATGCCAGATCTTACTCTAATCTTCCGTGTGCACTCCCCCTCTGGACCATAACGAATTTGGGCGGATAGGTTTGAATAAAGTGTGGCCAAAAAGTAGATGATATCAGGGGGGGCTCCCATACCCAGTAAAGTTGTCCATAACAGGGCATGGTCGACCAAATCAAATGCGCTTGAGAGATCTGCAAAGCACAAAAATAGTGATCCCGGCTTGGCCTTGGTATACTTCCCTATTAAAAGGTTCAGGTTGATACATTGTTCAATCGTACCAAGGCCCTTTCTAAAGCCATATTGGGATGGGGCAAGAATATTGTTATCTAAGGCCCAATCTTCCAAACGTGCTAGCAGGACCCTACTCAAGATTTTTAGTGAGGAATCCAGAAGGGAGATAGGGCGGTAGTTCTTAGCCTCTCCTCTATCCCCCTTCTTATAGATTGGAATAATAATGGATTCACCCCAGGTAGAAGGAGTCCTGTTATCCATAGCAGCGTTAAAAGCTATGGTCAATAATGGACTCCAGAGGGCTGGATCAAATTTGTATAGGTCGATTGGAACCCCATCTGGGCCTGGGGCCTTTCCCCCTTTGCTATTCCTTATTGCCATATCCACCTCATGAATCGTGATTCTCGGGGTTTCGACTGGGCTAGTGCAGATGGAGTTAAAATTGGCAGTGGACTCTCCAGTTGGATCAAAAATCCCAGAGAAGTGGGACACCCAGCCATCTTCACTAACTTGGGCGGTGAGAACAGGGAATTCCTCTTTTTGCAGGAACGGGCTATTGATGGTACTCCAGAATAGTTTGCTGTCCCGGAGGGCTGCAGCTTTGCTCAGATCTTCCCAGGCTATTTCTCTGAGTTCTTGTTTCCTGAGTTTGAGCTCATTTTTGTAATTGGCCCTCAGGGATGTAACCGCTTCCCTGTCTCTCAGGGTTGTGGAGAGGGCAAGTTTAAGGGCTTTTAATGCCCTTGTACATGCTTGGTTAAACCAACCCTGTATATCCCGTCTAGTTTTAGCCTTCTTTGTGGTGAGGGTTTGCTTAATTATGATACCCAACTTCTCAAAGTTATTTACAGATTGTTCTGGGGGGGCTTCCGTATCAAGGCAACTAAGTATCGTGTTTAGGCCAGCTTTCACCACCCTACAATGTAAATTCTCTGATTTTTCCCCACTCCACTTGATGCGAGTCCCATTTGGTCTACATGGGGTAATGTCGTCAACAACCCTTCCGGAGAATACATCCCTATGGAGCTCACAATATATGACCATGGTAAGAGCATTGTGGTCACTCAGGTCGAAATCTAAGATCTGGGGGACCGAACAATGGGGAGCTACCCGGCTGGAGATGATCAGGAAATCAATAATAGAGGTGGTGTTTCTCCCCGTGAAGGTGGGCGCCAGGTTACCCTCATTATCAGGGGCATGTTGGTGGATTGATACATCAATTTTTAACATCAAGTTGTTAAGGGAAGTGCCATATGGAGAGTGTAAAAAGTGAAGTAAATTTTCCCCATTTTCCCCATCATAACCACAAGTAGTTGAATATGAGAGAGGGCAAGTTCTGATATTAAAATCTCCCCCCCAAACAATATCATAAGATACAGTCAAATTGCAAAGAATGGAATCTAAAACAGATTCGAGTTCGTCTACTACAGTGGTACTAGAGGGGTCAAAGATGTTATTGTAATGATTGATCAGCAATAGATTTCCGTCCCTACCTACTGATATTTCCAAAATTTGCGAGTGGGACCCCACAATATGGCTTTTCCTTACATGTAAAGGGAGGTGTACAGACAGTAAAATCAGCAATCCCCCTTTGGCCCTCCCCATTACAGATTCCACCGCATTACAGTTGTAAGAAACAAAACCATCGAAGGCAATATCTTCCACTGACCACGTTTCTTGCAGACATAAAATATCAAAGTCCACAATGTGTTCCCTCCAACCCAGGGCTGAAACTTTTTGCCTCCACCCTGCAATGTTCCAGCTCACCAATGAATATCCCTTAAACCTTGGGTCCTGTACTGTATTAGTGTGGGTAGTTGAGATAGATGGTGTAGTACGGATCATATCTGGGGGGATCAGGTCCGGTTCAGTGGGGGTAGCTGGGGTAGGAGTGATAGGGATGGTTTCAGAACATTGTGTAGTAGAGATCATAACGGGTGAAGTCTGGACCGGATTAGTGGGGATAGCTGGGATAGGGATGGATGAATGAACCATGGGTGGGGCGTCAGGATTAGCCAAGATAATGGTCGGCTCCAAGGAGGGAGAGACGGGGTGTAGTCAGTCTACTCCCTCTAGGCCATCTAAGCAACCAAAGCGGTTATGATCCAAAAAGGGGTGGAATTGGGGTGCGTATTGGGGTTGTCTTGGTGGTCTGGCATCATACGCTCGTTGCCTGCCCCTCCGTTCCACAACGGTCCAGTCCCCTCTTCTCGGCTGGTAACGAGTATTGGTTGGGGGAAAGAAATAGGAAACAGGAAGGGTCTGGATCGTTGAATCAAAAGATCTGTTGAAACCTGCACATATATGGGATACTGTGCGGGGGTCTCTGAAACTAACGGTTAGGCAGTCCCCATTGATGTTTTTAGGGGTCTTGCCTATCCAAGGAACCCTCCTGACCATAATAATTTCGTTGTGTAGGTGGCCCGGGAGTGGTCTGTTCCAGTTGAGCCATTTTATTACTTTATTCTTCAGGGAACTAAAGGTTTCTGATTCCCCTGTTTCTAGTGGTGGTACTCCGGCTAAGATGACAGTGAACCGGTTTGCCTCCGGTGGAAGATCAGGCCGTCTAGGTCTAGGGGTATTGTGTGCCTCACTTGGTGCTCCCTGGTTTCCCTCAGCCATATGGGCTGATGGGTTAGATTGGCTTGGTTGTAGACTCACCACATTATCAGCTGTTGGATTATTGGGCTGAGGGGGGATATGGGTTGGTATGCAGGTATTCGATGGGGGGATATTTGGTTGGTTCGGATGCGGGTTGGGGGGAGCGGGAATCAAGGGGGTTAAGATAGTCGGGGGGGATGTGTTGGCTCTGAAGGTTACCAAGGGTGGCTAAAATGGAGGCGGATGTTTTCTCTACATTAGAAATTCTGGTGCAAAGCCTATCCAGTTTAGCCTCTAATGGGGATATGATTGATTTAAGTAAGGCCACGGCCCATTCCATGGAAATTTCTCTGTTCGGAAGATGGACATCAGGGGGATTAATGGTGGTCTGGGGTGGTGCCTCCCGCACCTTAGCAGATTTTACAGCCCTTCCCATTTTAGTTTCTTTCTTGTTGTACACTCTTTTCCGTTTCCTAACTGCACCCTCTCTTTCTCCTTGACTCTTAGTCTCTGTAGTACTCACATCAGGGTGGGGTAAGAGGGAGGCATTATCTCTTACGGGGACACAGTTAGGGTCAGCCACAGTGTCAGTTGTTATAACCGGGGTAGCCAAAAGGCCAGGGTCTTCTCTAGGCGGGGATATTGTGTCCGCAGTAGCAGACTGGTCGCTGTTTCTAATGGGCGTTTTAGCGTTAGCAAGGGGTCCTATGGATGATCGTTTAAGAGAAATAAGTTCAGTGGATAAACGCTTTTCCAATATGACTATCTCCTTGTCTATAATGTTATTAGCCCTTATGAGGAATTTCTCCATACCTCCGGCGGTTGACAGGCTACCAGTTAAGGAGGATTTGATCCTATTGTCTCTACCAGCCATAGTCCTTAGAAATGGAGACTCCCACAGGTTAGAGGGGTGGCCCGGTCCGGTCACTCCGGGTCACGAACGGCCACAAACGGTCCCGCCCTTGTCCCGGGCTTCTCCCGGCGCCCTCCCGCGCGCTCCCGCGCAGCGGGGATAGCACTCCTCTTTTGTTACTGGCTAATTGGTCTCTAGGGGCGGAGCCGGCAGGGAGAGCAGCCCAGGTGGACACGGGCGCGCGGGGACTCCTGGAACTTTGAGTCCACCGCTACACACTCGCAGCCCTGCCGGTCTTAGGAGTACAAGCAAGCCCCTTCCAGGTGCCAGAAGTCCGCTCCCAGCCGCGAAGCGGGACCCGCGAAGCGGGTCCGGCGAGTCGTGGCGGTAGAAGCGGGTAAGCGACAGCAGGCTCCCTCGGCTCCCTCTCCAGTTCTCCAAACGCAGGTCAGACAAGGAATCCCAAGCAGCACAAATGACAGTGACAGAATGACATTTTAGTATTGTTTATGTGCCGGAAGGGACACCTTCCTACACATAAACAATCCTCCCCTGCACGCAGACCCCATTGCACTATGGTGCAAGGGTGCCTGCGTTGGCGCTAAGTTGCTAAACAGGGGGAAACGCAAGGCTGCACCACATTCTTGTAAATATGGTGCAGACTTGCATTTCAGAAGTGGCGGAGAGAGGCGTTAAGCCAGGAAGGCTAATGCGTCTCTCTGCCACTTACTTGTACATATCCCCTCTGTTCTTTAACTTGCCAATTCTGATTTGTTTTCGCTTCAGCAATTATTTATAATAACTTCAAAGCAGTTTTTTTGTGCTTGCTGTTTTTTATTTGCCATTTCCAAGGAACAACATTTTTGTTTTTACTGATAGCCCCTATTTTTCTTCCTGCAATGCCTGGCAAATACAGCCAAATCGGTATCCTAGGGAATTTACAATCTTCTCTTGCCACCTTTTACTTCCCCTCTTTATATCTCAAATCTTACCTTTCAAGAGTGTCCAAAACCATCCGGATTTCTGCAGTAACTGAGGACAGTAACAAATAATTTAACTAGCCTACTGGAATCAGCTGTAGAACAATCAAGCACATCCCTGTGAGCTTGTACAGCAGCCTCATTGTCTGGAGAGAAGTAAGATGGTGGAAGAAGAGAGTTGAGGGAGAGACACAGATACTCTCAAGGAGCCCCTTGTCAAGTAAGTATCCAGTCTTGGGATCTGTTGTGCTTCCTAGTACGTATAGCTTTGCATAAGGAATGAGAAAATACATAAATACAAGTGCAATATTAAACATGAACCGAATAAGCTGGTGACACAGGCACATGCGGTTGCAGAATCTGATCCACCAATTCCACATAGAAATACCTGAAACACATGCCTGTCAAACGTCATCATCAAATGGCTTCAATGAAAAAATTAAGTACACCACCCTAGTTATTTGTCATACATGCATTCCTAAACTGCAACTGCATTTTAACATATTTTAATCATTAGCATATCCTACCCACCTTGTAACACTGGACCCACTATCAATGTGATGGGTGATTTGTATTTAAAAATACTATATTCCATGAATTAGGAAATGTTATTGGAGACGTACCAAACACCCCCTTACGCAGCTGTAGTTCAGGAGTATTCAGATGTTCCTTTTTTTAAATGCTGCATTTTGTAGTCCCTCTTAAAAAAGAGGCATGCACTCCAACTTTTGAAGTCTCTAAACCCATTCTGTTTTTTATGTATTTCTCTATTTTGGTCAATGCCCCACACTTGCTCTGAGCCTGACCATCAGTATGGCCAAACTGTACTTTTTGTCTCCTGAAGCAACATTTGTGAGTGCCCAACCATTACCCTAATAGTGAATAATATGACATACTACATGGGATTTTTAAAATCCCTCTATAAATGATTGTCGCTAATTTCTTTTATAATCAGCAGCTTGTGATGCACTCAGTCGAGATTATAAGGAAAAGACGGCTGAACTCGATTATTATAAATTATTACAGTTGAGTTCTGACAACACAATGCCAGCAGGCCCAGGTGAAAGGCATGTCAGGTCATGGAGCATAATTGAACCAGCTGGGGCAAAGCAGTGGAAACTGAATGGTGCATTCTTTTATTGTGCTATATTTTCTAGCTTACAAGGAAAATCAGAGAGAACATACTCATTTTCTGCACTCATTGGATAGTTAGGGAAAAGCTAAAATCTCTCTGCATAACTATACACGTTCCAAAATACTGCAGCTTATTTTTTTGTAACTGTCTTCTACTGAACTGTTTCTAATGACTTTTTGCAACAAATTACTAACATGTTTTTGATGTGTTTGTTCTAGCACTAGAGGTTTTATTTGTATTTTTCATGTTTGCAAACATGCTATTTCATGTGTTTTTTGTTGTGAAAAAAAACATGCTATTCCATGTGTTTGATCTGGGGGTCTCTAGTTGGCAGAGGTAGGTACCAATGTCCAAATAGGGACCCTTGCTTCTAGTCAGGGTAAGGAGGATACACTCTTTAGATAACCCCTGCTCACCCCCTTGGTAGCTTGGCACGAGCAGACAGGCTTATCAAAGGCAATGTGTAAAGTATTTGCACCAACACTCACAGTAACACAGTGAAAACACCACAGATGGACTCCAGACCAGTTTAGAAAAATAAAGTATCTTTATCTAAACTACACAAGACCAAAACAACAAAAATCCAACATACACAGTTCAAGAATGCGTTTTTAAAAGAGTTCTAGGGTTTGCGTCAAAATAATCCAAAGTTGCGTCACGTTTAACCCAAAGTACCTGTAGATGCAATAAAAGTTCCAAATGGAAGCTGCAGCGTTGAAAAATAAGCGATGCGTCACTCCTGAGACGCTGGGGAGGCAATGTGACAGCCCCGCTACATGCAGTGGGAGTGTTGCGACGAATCCGGTCTGTATGGGGAGGGATGCGATACCTTGTATGGAAGGTTAGACAAGAGAACAGCCACTTTCCTAAAGAGCTGTTCTCAAACACAGGATTTAAAAAACATCTTTCCTAAAAGATAGGTTATTAAATTCTGAGTTAAGGGATACCAACTTTAATTTTCTATCTTTCACCTATGGGAAGATATGCAGGTAAACATAATATACAACATTCCCCATTATAGCCTATGGCCAAGATAGCCCTCTCAACAGTGAAAAACGAAATTGGCAGTATTTCACTATCAGGGCATGTCACCTACATCAGGACATGCCCTACCTTTCACATACACTGCACCCTACCCAGGGGTACCTAGGGGCTTCCATAGGCCTGGCCAGCGTGGACACTGGTCAGGTCAGCATGGCAGTTAGCAACTGCACACAGGCACTGTGGTGGTAGGCCTGAGACACCATTTTAGGGCTACTCATGTGGGTGGCACAATCAGTGCTGCAGGCCCACTAGTAGCATTTGAATCACCAGCCCTGGCACACTTAGTACACTTTACGAGGGACTTCCTGGTAACACAAATATGGCAATCATAGATAACCAATCATAATAACAATTTATACAGAGAGCATATGCACTTTATCACTGATCAGCAGTGGTAAAAAGCCCAGAGTCCTATTGCAAAAAACCACAGGTCAGGAAAAACAAGGGAGGAAAAAGCTAAAAGTTTGGGGCTAAACCTGCAAAATGGGCCATTTCCAACAATATGAAACCAAGGTTTTAATTGGTTTGTGAGAAAGGTGATGGTGTGACCACGTATTATATGTTATTAAGTCCCCCCTGGCCTACATGATAAGGCTATTTAAGTCACCTCAGATTTAAATAAAATTTTAAAGGAACTTGCTCTTCAGTCTCATTCTTATATATAGTTATGAAACTTCTTGGTAACTTGCAATATCCTTATAATATACAGCAGCGGTTACTTTATCCCATATACTATTCACTATTAGTGTAATAAAAAACAACAGACTGAAAGCAAAGCAAGTACACCCCAATGGACGTTGAGCTGGCCCTGTGTTCCTGGCACTGATTTTGTCACATATGAGGCCAGGGGTAGCAATGGCAGTGGCAGGGGGTCGCAGTTGTGACCCCTGGAGACCCCCAGCAACCCTTTATTGACCTCTATGATTGGCACAAGTATTGATGTCTGTGGCACGTCAATGTCAAGGAGAGAGCCATTAGTCTAACTCATTTTTGCTGTAGAATGTTTAGTTCTCTGCTGGACTGCCAACAGCTAAGAAGCTCATCCAGTTATTACACTTTTGGCATGGTGCACAGTTTGCAAATTAAGAGGGGAACGGTGTGAAAAGAAGTT
Source organism: Lissotriton vulgaris (assembly GCF_964263255.1). Lineage (NCBI taxonomy): Eukaryota > Metazoa > Chordata > Amphibia > Caudata > Salamandridae > Lissotriton > Lissotriton vulgaris. The sequence continues at coordinate 1,067,417,721 of NC_141696.1, read as the reverse complement.
TGGAATCTACTTTAATGTAATCTCTTGAACAAACTTCCACTTTTGTGTAAGTTTACAATTGTTTGCTATTCTGAAGGCAATTTATGAGCAGTATCTTTATGACTGCCCAGTCTCCGCACATAACACAAATATGGCAATCATAGATAACCAATCATAATAACAATTTATACAGAGAGCATATGCACTTTATCACTGATCAGCAGTGGTAAAAAGCCCAGAGTCCTATTGCAAAAAACCACAGGTCAGGAAAAACAAGGGAGGAAAAAGCTAAAAGTTTGGGGCTAAACCTGCAAAATGGGCCATTTCCAACAATATGAAACCAAGGTTTTAATTGGTTTGTGAGAAAGGTGATGGTGTGACCACGTATTATATGTTATTAAGTCCCCCCTGGCCTACATGATAAGGCTATTTAAGTCACCTCAGATTTAAATAAAATTTTAAAGGAACTTGCTCTTCAGTCTCATTCTTATATATAGTTATGAAACTTCTTGGTAACTTGCAATATCCTTATAATATACAGCAGCGGTTACTTTATCCCATATACTATTCACTATTAGTGTAATAAAAAACAACAGACTGAAAGCAAAGCAAGTACACCCCAATGGACGTTGAGCTGGCCCTGTGTTCCTGGCACTGATTTTGTCACATATGAGGCCAGGGGTAGCAATGGCAGTGGCAGGGGGTCGCAGTTGTGACCCCTGGAGACCCCCAGCAACCCTTTATTGACCTCTATGATTGGCACAAGTATTGATGTCTGTGGCACGTCAATGTCAAGGAGAGAGCCATTAGTCTAACTCATTTTTGCTGTAGAATGTTTAGTTCTCTGCTGGACTGCCAACAGCTAAGAAGCTCATCCAGTTATTACACTTTTGGCATGGTGCACAGTTTGCAAATTAAGAGGGGAACGGTGTGAAAAGAAGTTTGGAATCTACTTTAATGTAATCTCTTGAACAAACTTCCACTTTTGTGTAAGTTTACAATTGTTTGCTATTCTGAAGGCAATTTATGAGCAGTATCTTTATGACTGCCCAGTCTCCGCACATAAAAATTGTAGCTTTTTATGTGCAGAGACTCCGAAGCCGTAAAGATATTACTTGTAAATTACCTTTGTGAATAGCAAACAATCCTAATTTTGCACAAAAGTATAAGTATCTTTGGGAACCAGGCCCAATGAGTCACATTGTTTAAAAAGTATGCCAAGTAAACTTTGAGTTAAAAGTGAAAAGACCCATCATTGAAAAATGTTACTAAAAAGACCCTTTTATCAGAATCTGTCAACAATTTTTATTTGTTGCCAAGGTCAGACACTTTGTACACAGAACAACTAAGCGCATTTATTGCTGTGCCTTCAAGAGATATTGATTTAAGGCTTCTAGATTTGATTGCAGCTCTTGTGTTCTGAATGCCTGTTGATTACTCTGATACGACCTAATGTCTCAAAATGAAAAATACAAAATGAGGACTATGTGTGAGTCTCTGATCGTTCTTTTCTACAGGACGTGACTATCACTCTAGAAATTACCATTATTTAACCTGGGATGTCTTGCTGTTGGTTTTGCATTACAAACGTGTTTGATTGCCTTAGACTCCACTGGATTCAAAGCTTGGGCTACATATATGTTATGCCATCTTAATTTTGCAGAGAATTGGGCATACCTCAATGTCCAGGTCACCTTAAAAATCCAACATGACCTCATTATATGATGTTGCAGAAACAAGATTGAGGGGCTTATTGCAAGCCTCCTTTGCCTGTTTGTGATGCTCTGGCGACCCTATGAGGTTTTGCAAAGCGTCTGTGCGTGGCTTTGAATGGCCTCATAGATGTGGATTAAGGCAAGGCAGTGCAAATCACTGTGTTGCCTTACTCTGCACTCGGGTGACATTCCATGGGCGTTGCAGTGGGTTGTCCCAGCGCCAAATTCTTATGCCCCCCAAGGTTAAGCACAATGAGGAGAAATATCTTTATTTCTCCTTGTGTTTTCTTCTTTCTATGTGTGCTCGATTCTGCAGCACACATGGAGGAAAAAGCCCATTAGGATTGTCTTTTTGCAGGAAGGTGCCCCATCCTGCACTTTAACAATCCTGCCGGCAACACAGGCATCCTTGCACCATCGTGCAAGGATGCCAGCGTTTGCGCTAAGCTGCCAAAATGTCACCAGTGCAGGGGGAAAGGACAGGAATGCACCGTATTGCATAAATATCGAGCTTTACTGCCCTGTCACTTTGGTGTAGGGCAGCGCAGCAAAGGTTACGTGCTGGCTTCCCTACGCCGAATCCCTGTAAATGAGGGCCTTGGTGCAGAGAAATGCTTAGCATGGGAACAAAGCTTGTAAGGTGAGCAGTGGTTTATGCACTTTTGTTTGTTACTAGGAAGGTTTCAACAACAGAACATTTATGATTTCTTCATTTCTCTCTTTACAGAATTGAAGAAACAGTGCCAGCCCCACCATCATCATAGACACTCTGATTAAAACCTGCTTCATGCCTTGGTGGACCTATCTGTGGTGTGTGCTGCACCCAAACATTGTTTCACTTGTTAACCCTTTTGATGTGGCTCATAGTCTGTGTGCTACATCTGGTTTGCTCGATTTTTTTATATATCCTGCCAGGGATTTGCTCATTGCGAATGTTTGTGCGTGGGGTGCCTGGGTGCAGGTCTTCAAGTACTATGTGGCAGTTATTGTCTTTTGTGTACTTGTTGTATGGATATGCAGGTCTTCAGTTATCCGTTCAGTTATGGGTCCTGGTTAATCATTCACTTCAGATTTCTAGGCCAGACCTATTGTTCCTTCCTCCTTCTTTTCCCATACCTTCTAAACGTTTTAAACTATTCACTGGCATTCAAGCATACTGATGGGATTCCACCAGGTTTCTATCTCTAATAACCTCCATCAAAAGCATGTTTATGATGCTCTTTGAATACAGCAGAGATACCAATGCCACGAGCAGGATTGGAACCTTCAAGCACTGTATTCAATAATGCTTTATTCTATGAAAAGGCTACAAACAAGTTGAGTCCCAAAGGTAATATTTTTACAATATTATACATTGAACCTACATATCTTCTTTGGGAGGAGTCAACAAATATCCATTGTGTTGTATACATCCATAAGATTTTTTTGATAAAGTTGCTTGGGTAGAGAAACATGAATAAATATTCATATGCACTTTAAATAAGTATATATCCATTACTCCTGGAACGATTGAGAACATCATTAAAGTTTAGTTAAAAATATCAGGAATTCACACTAATATTTATTTATTATCTGGCTGTATGCATCATGTTAAAGTAGATACAATTATCCTCATTGTCTTCTTGCAGGTTTCTATTCTGCCTCAGGAAATCTCTTCTTTGGACATAAATGGAATGCAAATGGAGTAAAAACGATGCAACAGCTTAGATCTCCGGAAAGGCTACCAAGTGCAGCTCTCATGAATGGCAAAGTGTGCAATAATGTCCACATATCGGCATACCGCATGGATCAAATCTGTGCCTCAGACCAATCACTCCACATCAACTTTGCTGCAGACTCCACTCATTTGGTGACAACTTTCTTTCAAACTGAACTTACAAAATGATATCCTGGGAAAAGATGTGGATTGCTTTCTGGAGACCCTGCTAGATCTTGGTACCACATCAAAAGAAAACTATTTCAATTTTTACAAACATTTGGGTGTTTATCTCTCACTTTAATTTTAAACGTAATTACATTTTTCAAAGGTTGGTGGTTGTGTTTCTAGATACAATGTAATTCATGTGTTAGTATTAATTTATTTCTGTGAATCTACCTGACATATTGAAGAATATTTTGATTCATTTACTGTTTTATCTTGCAGTGTATGTTGTTTTTAAGTCTCGTCCACAGACAACATTAACTTTATGTACAATGGACTTTGGCTCAGCCCTACCTCATGACTGGATGACTTTCTTTATCCCACCCTTGTGCTCCCAAATCAAGGTCTTTCTTCCATATTCCTGTATTTGAATCACCTAGAATCATTTCAGTCTCATAGTGTCCTAATTGGACCATTTATCCTTCCACTACTGACGTCAGACCCTGCTTTGCAGTGTCTAGGAGGGACTATTTCAACTCCCTCTCTCTCCAGGCCCAGCCTCCTCCCTATCCATTTCTCTACTCAATTTATCCCCCTGCAAGCTTTTTCTTGTCCCTTGATGGTATCCTATATAAACATCACAAAGAAATACAATGTGGCACATTCCATGGTATGGTATGAAAAATTAGTTATTTAGGAGTTGTACTCCTCCAAAAGGTTACCCACACCTTTAGAGTGAGATAGGAGGTATGTACAGCCAAGGAAGGGGTTTGCTATGTTGATAGACATTAAATTAGAGGCCTTTGGGTTAGAAAGGTACTGTATGTTCACAGAAGGCTGTCACCTCAGGGGCAGTTTAGTGGCAGGGACCAGTAGGCTATTGGACACTGTCCCTCTAATAATAAAAATAAACAACAATTTCTAGTTGTAAAGCGTGAACATATCACCCGTAAGGGTTTCAATGCACTGGGGTTGTTGGGGAGATTAAGTGAGCTGTTGCCCAGAGTCATGCTGAACTGAGAGGATTGAACTGTGAGCCCCGTTCTCCGGAGTCAGCCGCTCTGGCCAGAAAAAAGTAATTTAACGACAGTCACTACAGGTGTGTACATCTGCAGCAGCCTTATTTGAATGCATTTGCAGATGTGATCATTTTGGATGCGTGCACGTCAATGGTGACCATCCTAGCATAGCCATACCAATCACACAGCTATAGGAATAAAATGCATTGGTTAACAATGTATTGTGATTTATTTGTAATGGAGATAATCAGGTACATAATGATGACAATGGTTTGCCTCCAGTTTTGGTCGCACAATTATCAGCAGCAAGAATGATTTCAGTCCACAGTGAATGTGAATGAAATTGTTTAATAATTCAGTAATTTACTAGAAGCTGTGTGATGCTTTGGCTAATGGATGGGGTCCCCAGGGCAAAAAAATGAGAAAAAGAAGGGGGGCTGTGTAACCCTCCTTCTAAAAAAAAAGGAAAGAAAAGACTGGCATTGTGCCGGAGGCCACGCCCCCTTCTTCCAGCACTCTGCAAACGCACCCCCTGGCGCGTTTGCAGATGGGGAACGGATTCCCCTTGAATACTAGGGGTCCCTGGGGGCCAACTAGCCCACCAGGAACCTCCAGTTTGCGCCAGGGGGCTGCGTTGCAGAGAGGTGTTCTGAGGCTAAGCCCCTTTTTATACCTCTCTGCAAGGCAGCTCTGTGGCACTTACTGGAGGTAGCTGGTGGGCTAGTTGCAACCCAGGGGCCTGCAGTATTTAAGGGGAGTTAATCCCCCAACTTAAAACATGCCATGGGGTGCGTTTGCACAGTGTTGAAGGGGGGGGCGGGCCTGAGTTCACATGTGTGCAAACACACCCTGTGGGGCCGTTTAAGTTGGGGTATTCATTCCTTGTCAATTCTGAGGGTCCCTGGGGGCCAACTAGCCCACCAGGTACCTTCAGTAAATGCCATGGAGCTGCGTTGCAGAGTGTTGTAAAAGGGGCGTGTTCTCTGAACACCTCTCTGCAACGCAGCCCCCTGGCGCATACTGGAGGTACCTGGTGGGCTAGTTGGCCTCCAAGGACCCACAGGATTGAGGAGGAATTAACTCTCTAATTGAAACCGGGTGTGTTTGCAGACATGTCACCTCAGGCCACGCCCCCTTCCTTCACCACTGTGAAAATGCGCCCCGTGGCGGGCGCATTTTAAGTTGGGGAATTAATTCTCTTTCCATACTGGGGGTCCCTGAGTGTCAAAAATCCCAAGAGGTATCTCCAGTATGCTCCAGGGAGCTGCTTTGCAGACAGGTGTTCAGAGGCCACTCCCGTTTTTACACCTCTCTGCAACGCAGCTCTGTGGCGCTTACTGGAGGTACCTAGTGGGCTAGTTTGACCCTAGGGACCCTCAGGATTCAAGGGGACTTAATCTCCCAACTTAGAACGGCCACAGGGCGCGTTTACACAGTGGTGAAGGGGGTGGATGGGGCCTGAGGTGCCTTGTGCAAATATGCCCTGTGCCACGTTTTAAGTTGGGGAAATAATTCTCCTTCAATCTTGAGGGACCCTGGGGGCCAACTAGCCCACCAGGTGCTTCCAGTAAATGCCACTGCACTGCGTTGCAGAAAGGTGGTTTTGGCCGTGCCCCTTTTTACATCTCTCTGCTATGCAGCTCTGTGGCGCTTACTGGATGTACCTAGTGGGCTAGTTGGAGCCTAGGGACCCTCAGGATTGAAGGGGAATTATTTCCCCAACTTAAAACACGCCGCAGGGTGTGTTTGCACAATGGTGAAGGGAGGGGATGGTGTAGGAAAGTGGCTCTATATATACTGGACCGAAGTAAAATCAGCCGAACTATGAATTCCGATTTACTCACCTTTTATCCAGGGGAGACCTCAGTGCTGCATCTTTGAGCCCAGTACTGATCCTGAAAAGTAATTCTAACCGTACTTACCAGTAAGTTGAATTTCCTTCCATAAGCTAACATTGACTGGTTTCACTTGGAAATTCTTCTTGATGTGGACTTTTGGAACTTTAAAATATTCCTCTAAAATCAGCCGAACTACGAATTCCAATTTACTCAACTGTTATCAGGACAGACCTCAGTGCTGTATCTTTGGGTCCAGTACTGATCCTGAAAAGTAATTCTAACCGTACTTTTCAGTAACTTGAATTTTCTTCCATTGGCTAACATTGACTGGTTTCACTTGGAAATTCTTCTAAGTGTGGACTTTTGGAACTTTAAAATATTCCTTTAAAAGCAGCCGAACTATGAACTCCGATTTACTCACCTGTTATCAGGAGAGACCTCAGTGCTGCATCTTTGAGCCCAGTACTGATCCTGAAAAGTAATTCTAACCGTACTTACCAGTAACTTGAATGTCCTTCTATAGGATATCATTGCCTGCTTTTTGCTGAAAAAGTTTTGGTGTCGATTTTTGAAACTAACCAATATTCCTCTTAAATCAGCCGAACTACGAATTCCAATTTACTCACCTTTTATCAGGAGAGATCTCAGTGCTGCATCTTTGAGCCCAGTACTGATCCTGAAAAGTAATTCTAACCATACTTACTAGTAACTTGAATTTCCTTCCATAGGCTAACCTTGACTGGTTTCACTTAGAAATTCTTTTAAGTGTGGAGTTTTGGAACTTTAAAATATTCACCTAAAATCATCCGAACAATGGAATTCCGATTTCACACCTGTTATGAGAAGAGAACCCAGTGCTGCATCGTTTAGCCCAGCACTAACCCTGAAAAGTAATTCTAACCACACTTACCAGTAACTTGTATTTCCCTCCACAGGAATCCTGATGGAGCAAGAATTCGCACGTAAAGCGCCTTGCTCTAATACAAGAACCTCGCCTAATGTATAATCCTATTAAACCAGTTGTTCGTCATTTATTATACGTTTTCCCAAACACGCGGGTGTCCCCAGGATGCTTGCTCGTATGTCTTTTCCATATTAACGAAGCTTGCACTAAAGAATCAGCTGCTTCGCTGAAATTCAGTCTGCGCATGCGTCGGTCATACCCATGTGATGTGACGCACTCGCATTCTGGAGGGATTGTATTGCACATGCGCACTGATGCAAAAATGGCCGCTTGTCTCTCACCACGCTCTCTGCTTGCTATCGCCGCTTCAGCCTATCTGTCTTTCCGCACTAAACAGTAATGCTATAGTCATTATAGAATAAGGGTTGTTTAGAATTTCATCACGGTATACAGTGTGACCATTTTATGTGTGATTTTAATTTGTTCTCGCTTACTTTGCATGTATCACGTCTCTGGGGGCTGGAAAATTCATAACCGGCGCCATGATGAGGCTCCTCTGGGTATTTCCATGTGACCTGGGAGAAACTCTACTGCGCAGAAGCTGAAATCAGCCAGCTGGCTCCTGAAGCCCAATGCGCCTGAGAACCCAGCACAAGATGATGAAACTCACCTTGAAACCCCGAAACTTTGTTACTATGCCTTGGACACTCGTATTTTCTATTGTATTCTATGGATGGGAACGTGAACCCAAGGGGTGGGTGTGCAAAATTGAATAATAATGAGGGAAAAACTGAATTCTAGGAGGTGGTAATGACCGCACCACCTCTCCTGACCAATCATAATGTGGGAAACTGTCACTTGCAACATTAGTGGGTGGTCTAAGGTACCCCAAAACAGTATAACTGCCCTAGTTTAGCTTAGGAAAATTGTCCGACTTGTCCGAGTAGCAGACCTGTCACTGACCCTACGAACTCTATAGGTGCTCAATCTGAGAGTGCTGCGGAGCACTCTGTCCATACTTTCCACAAACTCCTAAGGGGTGGAAATAGTCCTAAGTGCTGGCGAAGCACTTTGCTGGGAAATTCGAAAACCCAATCGGGGTTACTGGCGGATTACTTGCAGGAGAGGGGGTAACGCAGGCGTTGCTGTCCGAAGCTGTAGGTGTTGGTCGTACCCAGGGTGGCCCAGTCTTGACCCAGAACCTGAGGGGTATCCTGTCCTGATCTGTCCGTGGGCTGTACCTGCTCACATCCTGGTATTCCAATTCCTTGAGGGTCCTGTCCCCGTCTTTCCGAACTGACCCGTGGCCAGGGTTAGTCTTCACTCCTATCTAGGTAAATATAAGGGGTGGGTTTGCGTTTTCTCATAGTCTTTCCTCACTTAAACTCATTTCCTTCTTCTTAAAGGGAATATTCTTGACTTTTGATATTCGTTCTTGAAATGCAAATTCATGTATGTTTTGCTTATTAGACTTGATCCACATCTCTCCCTACCTTTAGAACTTTGCTGAACTGTCAAATTATTAGTATGTTCCTATTTTTCCCTTTCCTTTAGTACGATTGCGGTGAACTTAGCAAGAATAGTTTAAAGAATTTAGGTTAAGTACATGTTTTTAGGTCCCATCCATACTCTATGTCCTAGTATTAAATTGCAGTGACTAGTTTGTTCTAAAATTCCTACCTTTAGTCTTCCCATTATACTCAAATGGTCCTAGTCTTAATACACAGTTATCTGGTGTTTTTGATTTTGATGTTTGATGTGTTATTCAGCTTATCGCTTTTTGCCTTGGTATATTCTCTTTGAATTCATATATAAAACTTTTAACTTCATCAGGTGTCTGTGGTCATTTTACAAGAAAATTTGTGGATAAGTATGTTTTGAAGCATAAAGAGTATTTTCCTAGGATCCCTGTCTACTATTTTCCCTAATAGCTCCAGATCTGTCATATGTATTTGTGCCTGGGGTAAGTCAGGTACATGGTAAGCAGAGGCGTAAAACCAAACCTTAATTGCTCATAGAAGCGTGCAACAGAAACCCATCACCCAGTTCACCCCAAATGTCAATGGTGTATTAAATTTGTGCACGCCAGGGCCCAGTGCGTGTAAAGTAATTGGTGAACTCGGTGACCTGGGTGAACTGCGCGCTCTATCAGTAATTGTCTGGTAACCAGAGGATGGTTTGGACTAGTTAGATTAGGTAGACAGGATAGCTGATAAATAAACCGTGAATATAAAATGTGCTGCTGAAATTTCTATGCTGCTGATTTTTATTACATCGATTTAAAGATTTTTTTTGAAATGTTTTAAGGATATATATGTCTATGTATATGAATATTGCATTGCTGCTATTAGTGTGTATGCTATATTAACCGAAAAATTGTTTGTAAGTGTTCAGTGTAGTCCGAATCCCCGGGGAAGTATTTAGCTAACGGTGAGCAGAATCCGGTTAGCTGTTGAAGTCACTGGTTTGAGGCATTAGTGCAGGGTTAGGAATAACTGGAAGCACTAATTAGGACCTTTGTTTGCATCTGAGTAAATGATAGCTACGAGTCCGTTATAAAACTTTCATTGCGATATCACCTAGTAAGGGTCGCATACGGAAGGAGTAGTAGGGTCTTCGAGGCTTGACTGGTAAGTAAAATAGTTCGCTGGTGAAATCCCGGCTCAGTACATATCCCTGACAAAAGTGGATGAGTCGGAAGAATAACGGGTTCTATATTACTCGTGTGTGAGGGTAGGCAAAGAAGTCTACCTAGAGTGAATGAAAAGTAGACAGAAGTGGTTTACTAGCAGCGAAAGAAAGTTCTTTTATCTCTTTAGAACACTCAGACATAGTGGCAGACGTTGCGTGTTGTTGACTAAAATTTGCATTCGCACTTTAGAGAGAGTAAAAAGTTTCCGTTACCTTGTGAAGGAGGGAGTCGGTCGGAAGACTGCTCTGACGTCACTCCGTGCCGCGCTGGTATTGGTCGAAACAGCGGGTGTGTAGTGAAGCCGAATTTGTGAAGGAGGGGTGAGTGCCGAAGCGTGAGACTCTGTCTTGCGAAAAGGCCGCGCACCCATTGGTTAAGGATTTTGTATTCTCTAAGTTGATTGGTTACTACGAAATAGAAGTCGCGCTAGCATTGGAAGCACAAAGGTAAACAAAATTAATCAGGCCGAGTTAGAAGAGAGTCTGGAAAATTATATGTGGTATCCAGATTTTATACCAAATCCAAAGTATCTAGGATTTCATAAGGATCAGATTTTGCGAGGTAGACCACACATGATGTATGGAATAAAAAGGAAAATGTCATTTACTGATAAAATAAAGAATTTTTTTAAAACTGATAAACCCATTAGAACGAGGGAAGGTGTGCTCATTCCCCCGCCAAATACTCCTGCCTCTTTCATGATGTTTGATAAAGGGTACTATACCTGTGTCTGGCTAGAAAACTGGGCAAAGTATACTGCAGACGACGGAGTTCTGGCATTCCCTGTTGAAGGTACCTTTAATGGTCGGATCCTGTTTAACCTGAGGACCCGCATGAATGAATTACACCCTAGACCTAGGTTGACCCAGTATGAAGCCCTGGAGGAATGGGAGATTGAGGCTCTGGAGAGAGATAGACCCCGGATGGACAAGGGAATAAGTAAATGGTATCCGAGGGTTCAAGCGCAAACCAAAGAGCAGAAAATGAAACAGTGGAGGCAAAACATGATGACAGAAGGATTGTTTCCAATGATGGGGGTGTTAGAAGAGAGGAAAGGAAAAAGTAAAGAAAAGACCCATCACTTAATGCCCGTGGGGGACTCAGAGGATGAACACCTAGAAGATTTGTTAATGAAAAACCCACCTCCCTATGTTGCAGAATCAGAACCTGTGCAATCTCCAAACCCATTTTCAAAATATCCCAGATGTAGGAGGGATAGTGATACAGATGGTACGGGTACGGACAGTAAAGTCAGTGACGGGGATGGGTTTTGTAGACCTAAATCTACGGTCCCGAATTATCAGCCGTTCGGAGAAGGTCCACCCCGATTGGTCACTCCGACTGCTCCAAGTATTTATCCTCCCTTGGTACCTCAGGTATTGCATGACAATTCTGCAGAAAAGGCTTTACGAGAAAAGGAGAAAGAAGCCCTGGCTAGACAGCGAGAGGATTTAGTTCGAACCATTGCCCAGATACATCCCCATCCTGATTCCCTGACTATTCCAGTAACTATTGGTCCAGCTATTCCTCTGTATAGGGATAACCTGGCCAGTCCTCATCCTCCTGTTATCTCCCCAATAGTACCTACTCCTAGCATCCCACCCTCGAGAAAGGAAGTAGTCATAGACGACGATCAAGAAAGTGAATGTGAATCAGTGGTTCTGATGGATTTGCCCATTAGGGAACCTAGGACAAGCATGTCGGGGGCAAGAAGTCAGAGTAGGCCAAAAGAGGTGTTGATCGAAGGTGCATCTGGGGTTAGGAGTGCCACAGTAGTATCCCCAGAAGAATTAGACAGATGGACCAAAGAGCTGGAGAAAGATACCACTCCCCAACCAAAAGCATTAGAAATATATAAATTAAGAATAGAAATAGAAGAGATGATGGCTGGAAATGTGGGAGTGGAACGCCTAAACTCCTTCAGTGAAGAAGAGTTGCTGTTCATCAGTAAAAATCTTACTCAAAACGCTAGATTGCTCCACGAAAGGTTGATGGACACTGCCACAGAAATGGGAATAGATGTCAGTCGCTCCAAAATTCTTCAGAAACCCTACCGAGTAGATTTTGCAGACAAAGACTTAGAAAGCTTGAATGTGATGGGAAAACAGATCCAGATAAAAGAATTATTAAAGCTCTTGCAGAAATGGGGGGATGTGGGAAAATGGAGAACCCGGTGGGCAAAGAAAAAGGAAGACAGTAGAGCAAAATCACAAGCGTCAGAATATATGCTGAAAGAAGTAACTCCCGCAGAAAAATTGTGTCCCATGAGAGAGGTCCCGGGAGGAAAGTATGTCCATGTCCCCTGGTCCCGACAGGATATTGTGTCATTTACTAATGACTTCCCGAAATTACGGGAGAAACCAGTTGACTGGTACAGACAGGTAGAACGCTTCATAAAAGTTCAGAAATGCCTCTTGAAAGACCTGGATGGGTTTTTCGACATTGTAGTCCCTGTAGATCTATGGACCGAATGTAAAATAGAAATTGATTGGCCTAATGATGAATACCCCAGAGATGAGAAAACCGGAGCTCCCTCACCTGATGTAATGAGGAAATATGACCAGGTCATACAGTATCTCAAGAAAAAGGTACCCGCAAAAGAGACAGATTGGACCCGAATAGATAGAACAACCCAAGAACGTGATGAAACTGTACATTCCTTTTATGAAAGGTTACTGCAAGTATTCAAAACTTACAGTGGTATCGATAATGTGGACATGAAAGACATGACCCATTTCAGTTACAGATTTGTGTTAGGATTAAGACCTGAAATATCACAATGGATTCGAGATAATAAAATCAGTTGGCAGGGAAAACCCATAGATGATGTTCTAAAGTACGCAAAATACTGCGAAGATGAAATCGAAAATAAAAAGAAGGCTCTCAAAGAAAAGGTAATGTGGGCACAGGTGAAATTAGCTGAACAGCAGGAGAAACAGTTAAGCAAATTAAATACTAATAATAATGCTCAGAGTGCCACTGTTGGGGGAGGAGGGAAGCCCCGAACTAAAATGAGTAGAGAAGAGGCTATGAAGAAGTTTCCGTGCCACGGGTGCGGCCAGATAGGGCATTGGAGAGACGAGTGTCCACACCTGCAGGCCGGTAATGCCCCTGTAAATGGTTTAACTCCACAGGTGCAGAAAGAGGGGACAAGAAAGAACCAGCAACAGGTAAAATTACCTCCAGTACCTCGCGCTCCTAGACAAAATTTTAAGAATCAGGGTCAGCAGAATGAGAGGGCGGAAGTATGGGAAGTCGAGAATGAAAGAGATGCAGTCATACCACAGTACTTGTTAAATGACACCTTCCTCTATGAAAATCAAGATTGACGGGGCCTGAGAGGGGAGGACGAGGAGTGCGTGCTTGGCGCCTCCTTACCGGTAGACCAGACTGGACCATACATTGAAGGAAAGGTTGAGGGAAAAGACGTCACCTTTCTGTTGGACACTGGTGCTACCAGATCTACTGTAAGAACAGTGGATGTTCCTAACCTACCCCTCTCGGGAGAAGCGATCCAAGTAGTGGGCGTCTCCAATCAAATAATAAGTACCCCAGTAACTGAACCAATGGAAATTTCTATAGGAAATTTCAAAGAAATGCACAGATTTGTAGTCTGTGATTCCAGTCCCGTGAATCTGTTAGGACGTGATTTGTTGTGCAAGATGCATTGTACCATCTACTGCACACCAAAAGGCGTCGAAATACATACCCCTGATGAAGATGGTCTGTACAAACTGATGTTGGTCAGACAAGATTCTGATATCAAACCTTTAACAGTTGAAGATTTACCTGAAGAACTCCAGTTAAGAGTGGTACCAGAAGTGTGGGATTTCACGGGAAAGGATGTAGGCTTAATGGCAAATGTGGACCCAGTTAAAATAACAATAAAAACGAATGCTGTATATCCCAAAACCAGACAGTACAAAATGAGTGCAGAAGTGAAAGCAGGAGTAGCGACTGAGATTACCAGGTTGCTCGAAGCAGAAATAATAGAGGAAGTGATGAGCAGTCCCTGTAATTCGCCTATCATTGGGATCAAAAAGCCTAGTGGAAAGTACCGGGTGGTGCAAGATCTGCGCAAGGTAAACCAAATTGTTGTGCCTTGCTGTCCGGTTCTGCCTAACCCTGCAGTGATACTATATCAGATTCCCTGGAATGCAGAATGGTTCACTGTCATCGACCTGTGCCATGCATTCTTTTCCATCCCATTGCATCCAGAAAGCAAGTTCCTTTTCAGTTTTGAATTTGACAGTCATATCTATGTCTGGAATCGTGTCCCCCAGGGTACACTGAAAGTCCATCGATTTTCAACCAGATACTAAAGAAGTGCCTTGAAACTCTAGTGCTGCCGAGAGAGTCTGTTTTGGTGCAGTACATAGATGACCTATTGGAGGCATCTAAAACCCAAACGGACTGTGTCACCGACACAATTGCCTTGTTGAATCACTTAGGAAAAGGAGGACATAAAGTGTCACCTGACAAGTTACAATTTTGTAAAAACTCAGTGAAGTATCTGGGGCACCAGATAGAAAAAGGAATCAGGAAAGTTACTACAGAAAGAATCAAAATAATTAAAGCAATGGAACTGCCCAGAACTCAGAAAGAGGTGAGAATGTTCCTAGGAGTTGTGGGTTACTGTAGACAATGGATTGTAGGATTTGCAGCGCTAGCAAGACCCCTGATAAAAATGACCAAGAAAGGAGTAGAAGACCCCGTCAGCTGGGACAGTGAAAGCATGAACGCTTGGGTAACATTGAGAAACTGTCTATGTACCGCTCCTGCGTTGGGTATGCCTGATTACTCTAAGTCTTTTGAGCTATTCTGTGACACGAGAGAGAATTGTGCTCTTTCAGTCTTGACCCAGGAGCACGGATTAGTTAGACGTCCGGTGGCCTATTTTTCGGCCACCCTAGATCCGGTGGCTGCTGGATTACCCGGATGTCTGAAAGCAGTTGCTGCTACCTGCGTCAGTCTGGAACAGAGTGAGAACATTGTCATGGGACATCACGTCACTGTGTATGTTCCTCATTCTGTTGTAATCCTACTGACTAGAACTAAGACCCAGTACCTCACACCTAGTCGGCTGACTAAGTATGAGAGAATCTTGATTGGTGCTGAAAATGTAACCATTTCCCGGTGCAATGTCCTAAACCCTGTGACGTTGTTACCTGTTCCTCTGGATGTAGAACTGGAAGAGGAAGGGGAACATAATTGCATCGATTTAACTGAGTTCAGTACAAAGCCCCGTCCGGATATCCGTGAAATAGCATTACTTGATGGGGATAAGACAATGTTCGTGGACGGCTCATGTTTGAGACATGAGAGTGGGAGTCTGTGTGCTGCCTATGCTGTGGTCACCTTGACGGAAACCATAGAGGCATCTTACCTGAGCGAGGTGAAATCTGCACAAGTGGCAGAGCTCATTGCGTTAACCAGAGCATGTAAGAGGGGTAAGAACAAAAGAATAACTGTTTACACCGACAGCCAGTATTGTTTCGGGGTTGTTCATGACTTCGGCCAATTGTTGCTGCAAAGAGAATTCATGACTTCCTCAGGCACCCCTATCAGAAATGGAAAGGTGGTGCATAACTTACTGGAAGCTATCCAATTGCCCAAAGAATTGGCTGTGGTCAAGTGTGCGGCTCACAAATCTGGGAATGATGATGTGACCGCCGGTAATAGATACGCTGACCAAATTGCACAGTTTTGTGCCCGATACCAAATGTCCCTCCAAATTGCGTTGTGGGGTGGAACCAGCTGCCAACTTATGTTGTTTGAGAATGTGTCAACGTGGGAAGAATTAAAGGATTTGCAACAGGCAACAGACAGGCAAGAGAAAGGCAGGTGGGCAGCAAATGGATGCGAATTGAGAGATGATGGTGTGGTGGTAAACTCGACTGGGGTGCCTGTACTGCCTGATAGCTTGATCGACCCCATGATCAGAATGATACATGAACCAACACATATGGGAAGAGATGCAATGTGTCGAGTGTTTGACAAGGTGTTCTGTAATTCAAAATTCAGGAACCAGGCGGAAAGGCTTTGCCAGAGGTGCCTAGTGTGTCAGCAGTTCAATGCAGGAAAAAAGACTGTGGTAGAACAGAGTACTGTTGGAAAGGCAGTAGGTCCCTTTGTGAGAATGCAGGCAGACTTTATAACAATGCCTAGGTACAAAGGGTATAGATACATCCTAGTCATAGTTTGCCTATTCTCCCGGTGGGTGGAAGCATATCCCGCAAAGAAAAATGATGCCCTAACTACCGCCAAGTTATTGCTCAGGGAGTTGATACCTAGGTACGGAATTCCCGAGACAATCGAAACGGACCAAGGTGGGCATTTTGCCAACGATGTCCTAGAAGAACTCTGTAAAGCATTTAAAATGAAGCAAAGACTGCATTGTGCCTACCGTCCAGAGGCTTCTGGGGTAGTGGAGCAAATAAATGGCACCCTGAAATCCAGATTGGCAAAGATGTGTGATTCCACAAAAATGAACTGGATAGAGGCTTTGCCCCTTGTGCTGATGAGTTTGAGAAGTATCCCGAACAGAAAAACTGGCCTAAGTCCCCATGAAGTGTTAATGGGAAGAGTGATGCGACAGGCATGGGTACCCGGACACAAACTGCTAAGCATTTCTGATGATATGGTGCTAGAATACTGCAAGCAGCTGGGTGACCAAGTGCGTTCTCTCTCTCAGCAGATTGGAGAGACAGCTGACGAGTGGCCAAAGACTCCAGCACATAAACTGCAACCAGGAGATTGGGTGGCGTTAAAGAAACACACCCGGAGCAGTTGCCTGAAACCAAGGTGGGGAAAGCCACGACAAGTGATCCTCGTCGCTACAACTGCGGTAAAGTGTGCTGGTGTACCGAAGTGGATCCACGCCAGCCACACAAAGCGGGTTACTGGAGAAAACGCGACTGGAGCTGAAGGCAGCGCAGCTGAAGAAACTCCCGAGGAGGAGAGTCCGGAGCTAGCTGACATTGAACTGCCGAGCACAAGTCGAGACGTTGAATGGTTCCCTGCCGACGACCAGGTTCATGATCCAATACGAACCAGGAAATATTCCTACTTAGACAGTGAGTGGGATAGTCCAGGTGAGCTAGAAATAGAAGAGGAAGATCAGGTCAACGAGAATCACATCACACCTGATCAGGAAGTAGGCCAAGTAGGGTCAGATAAAGACACCGAAACTCCTCCTGAAACTCCGGAGACTGGAAAGGGACAGATAGTAATTAGAGCTGACGTTCATGCAGAAGAAAACGAAGAGATCGAAGAGCATGAACAGGAACAGATAGAAATAGATCAACGTGCTCAGACAACAGAAATAAAAGCTACCAGAAAGAAAAAGCAAGTACGATTTGAATCTGAGCAGGGTCAGACTAGGGACCAGGCAGAAGAAATAGATGAAAGACCTGGAACGAGTCAGACAGGTAGGGAAACAGAAGTGCCACAACAAAAAGTAAAGAGAGTGCACGAAGAAGGCCAAGTTTCCTCAACCACTGGGAGGCACGGAGGCAGAAGTGCACCCCGATACGTCAAAAGACTGAGGCTCAGACTAAAGACAGTCGAAGAAAAACTGAAAGACCGAAAAAGGGCTGAAAGTGAAAGAAAGGCAGCCCAAGGCAAGTCGCTAAGAAAGAGCGACAGAGTAAAGAAACAGAACCGACTGTATCGGAGCCCTGAATGGACTTACTTTGTGTTGGAGGAAATTGACGAGCCCCACCATAGTGGCAACAGTGACGAAGAGTCCATCGCTGGTCGGAGTTCTGACGAAGACCCTCCTTGAGAAAGCCCCGAAGTGAGCCACTGGTACCAAGAAACGAAGAGGGGTAGCAAAAGCCACCTGTAAGATAAACATGTCTGATCCGAATGTCTCTTGAAGGTCCCGATGTGGGTGTCTTAAAACTTGCTGTAAAATATGCTTGTGTAGTATAGCAATGCTAATAGTAATGTGGATAGGACTAACAGTTTTTCTACCTTTTATGATAAGTAAAAATCCTAACTTGTCCCCTACTGAACCAGAAGCAGTAGACGTAGGGGCTGTACAGACTGCAGAAACACCACGAAGCTTAGAAAGACGCGACAAACAAGTAAGACTGACACACACACGACCTAATTTAGAAGCATCAGATGAGGATGGACTACACTTTCACAAAATGAGAAACAGGACACATTTAAATGTTTTTGCTAACTTGTTGGTGCATTACGTAGAAGCTATGGAAATAGAGGACTGTTATGTCTGCATGAAGCTACCAACCTCAGTGGCTGAAGGCGTGACATATCACCATCTACCTTTAACCTATGGAATTTCCTGTAGTATTTTAGCTAGCTTGTTTTATATGAGCACTTTACAGTACTATTATTCAAATGCTGACGTAGTATTTTCTGAGCTTCCTATTAGAGGACACCTGAACCTTGTACATACTAAAAGTGACGTGACCCGCTATATGGGAGAATATTTTCTGACTATAGGCAACATAGATTTAGATGAAGCAAGACAAGATAATCTGACCTGTTCTCTGCAAGAGCAGGAAAAGATGTTCATTAAGATGGCAGACAGAAGGAGAGAAAAGTTTCAAAAGAAGGCAAATGACGAAAAGGATAGAGTCCCTAAGTGGGCTGAGCACATGGATAACACCTCGCAAGGCGAAGCTAATCCTGCCTTGTTGCTGGATTTTGAACGAAAAGGGAAACTTTGTATCCATAGGGAAAAGACAGAGTACTATAACAATGTATTCATCGGTTCCAGCGAGTGTGAACATAATTACAAGGTAATTGGAGGTTGGGGTTTCAAAAATGGGTCAGAACCTGTGTTTCCCGGAATATATTATATATTATTATAAACCATTTTATAGCGCGCTCTGCTACTGGGGAGTATCCTGGCGCGGGGAATACTGTGGGAACAAGGCTTATTTCAAATTGCCGGATCACTGGTATGGAAGCTGCTACTTTGGCATTGTTTTCCCGAAAATATACCATGTGAATAATGCTGCTGGAAGCGATGAAGAAACTAATGGCTTAGTGCGTAGTAAACGTGAAAGTGTAGGTGAAATTATAGGTGATATTTTTAGTGCACTGATACCTGGAATGGGGGTAGTTCTGAACACTCATAGAATCTGCATATTGTCTACAGTAGTGGACCGGCTATCAACGGACACTGCTGCTGGATTCCTGATGGTCAATACTGAAATGGTTGCGATCAGATCAATGGTTTTGCAAAACCGCCTTGCTCTTGACACCCTATTAGCAAAAGAGGGCGGAGTCTGTAGAATGCTGAAGGCGCAACATTGTTGCACTTACATTCCTGATAAAAGTATCGAATTAAAACAATATGTGAAGAACATAACTAATTTGGAAAAAGAACTCAAACCATTGGAGGTTGACAGTGCCTGGACGAGACTGACTGGAGGTCTCTCCTCTATAGGTAGTTGTTTTTCTAACCTAGGTAGAAATATTTTGTGGAAAATACTGATGCCAATAGTTGTGATAGGTGTGGTCGTATTGATTATCTTCATCTGCTGCAAGTGCCAAAAATGCAAAAAGAAGTCTCTAGAGCATAAGAGGGGGGTGAAGAGAAATATTGATGAACTAGAATTAGAAGAATTAAGAAATGAAGTCTACAAAAAGGTGAAAAATCACCACTCTCATAGAGAAGCTGAAAGAAAACTCAACAATAAGTTTGTTGAAATCCAAATGAGTGATGTGGATGAATGAAAAAAGTTGGCATCTGTTTCCTTTATGTGGTGATGATAGTAAATATCATCAAAGAGGGGATTGATGGAGCAAGAATTCGCACGTAAAGCGCCTTGCTCTAATACAAGAACCTCGCCTAATGTATAATCCTATTAAACCAGTTGTTCGTCATTTATTATACGTTTTCCCAAACACGCGGGTGTCCCCAGGATGCTTGCTCGTATGTCTTTTCCATATTAACGAAGCTTGCACTAAAGAATCGGCTGCTTCGCTGAAATTCAGTCTGCGCATGCGTCGGTCATACCCATGTGATGTGACGCACTCGCATTCTGGAGGGATTGTATTGCACATGCGCACTGATGCAAAAATGGCCGCTTGTCTCTCACCACGCTCTCTGCTTGCTATCGCCGCTTCAGCCTATCTGTCTTTCCGCACTAAACAGTAATGCTATAGTCATTATAGAATAAGGGTTGTTTAGAATTTCATCACGGTATACAGTGTGACCATTTTATGTGTGATTTTAATTTGTTCTCGCTTACTTTGCATGTATCACGTCTCTGGGGGCTGGAAAATTCATAACCGGCGCCATGATGAGGCTCCTCTGGGTATTTCCATGTGACCTGGGAGAAACTCTACTGCGCAGAAGCTGAAATCAGCCAGCTGGCTCCTGAAGCCCAATGCGCCTGAGAACCCAGCACAAGATGATGAAACTCACCTTGAAACCCCGAAACTTTGTTACTATGCCTTGGACACTCGTATTTTCTATTGTATTCTATGGATGGGAACGTGAACCCAAGGGGTGGGTGTGCAAAATTGAATAATAATGAGGGAAAAACTGAATTCTAGGAGGTGGTAATGACCGCACCACCTCTCCTGACCAATCATAATGTGGGAAACTGTCACTTGCAACATTAGTGGGTGGTCTAAGGTACCCCAAAACAGTATAACTGCCCTAGTTTAGCTTAGGAAAATTGTCCGACTTGTCCGAGTAGCAGACCTGTCACTGACCCTACGAACTCTATAGGTGCTCAATCTGAGAGTGCTGCGGAGCACTCTGTCCATACTTTCCACAAACTCCTAAGGGGTGGAAATAGTCCTAAGTGCTGGCGAAGCACTTTGCTGGGAAATTCGAAAACCCAATCGGGGTTACTGGCGGATTACTTGCAGGAGAGGGGGTAACGCAGGCATTGCTGTCCGAAGCTGTAGGTGTTGGTCGTACCCAGGGTGGCCCAGTCTTGACCCAGAACCTGAGGGGTATCCTGTCCTGATCTGTCCGTGGGCTGTACCTGCTCACATCCTGGTATTCCAATTCCTTGAGGGTCCTGTCCCCGTCTTTCCGAACTGACCCGTGGCCAGGGTTAGTCTTCACTCCTATCTAGGTAAATATAAGGGGTGGGTTTGCGTTTTCTCATAGTCTTTCCTCACTTAAACTCATTTCCTTCTTCTTAAAGGGAATATTCTTGACTTTTGATATTCGTTCTTGAAATGCAAATTCATGTATGTTTTGCTTATTAGACTTGATCCACATCTCTCCCTACCTTTAGAACTTTGCTGAACTGTCAAATTATTAGTATGTTCCTATTTTTCCCTTTCCTTTAGTACGATTGCGGTGAACTTAGCAAGAATAGTTTAAAGAATTTAGGTTAAGTACATGTTTTTAGGTCCCATCCATACTCTATGTCCTAGTATTAAATTGCAGTGACTAGTTTGTTCTAAAATTCCTACCTTTAGTCTTCCCATTATACTCAAATGGTCCTAGTCTTAATACACAGTTATCTGGTGTTTTTGATTTTGATGTTTGATGTGTTATTCAGCTTATCGCTTTTTGCCTTGGTATATTCTCTTTG
This sequence comes from Lissotriton vulgaris, assembly GCF_964263255.1. Taxonomy (NCBI): domain Eukaryota; kingdom Metazoa; phylum Chordata; class Amphibia; order Caudata; family Salamandridae; genus Lissotriton; species Lissotriton vulgaris. The sequence goes on along the minus strand of NC_141696.1, from coordinate 1,067,396,173 downwards.
AATTCATATATAAAACTTTTAACTTCATCAGGTGTCTGTGGTCATTTTACAAGAAAATTTGTGGATAAGTATGTTTTGAAGCATAAAGAGTATTTTCCTAGGATCCCTGTCTACTATTTTCCCTAATAGCTCCAGATCTGTCATATGTATTTGTGCCTGGGGTAAGTCAGGTACATGGTAAGCAGAGGTGTAAAACCAAACCTTAATTGCTCATAGAAGCGTGCAACAGAAACCCATCACCCAGTTCACCCCAAATGTCAATGGTGTATTAAATTTGTGCACGCCAGGGCCCAGTGCGTGTAAAGTAATTGGTGAACTCGGTGACCTGGGTGAACTGCGCGCTCTATCAGTAATTGTCTGGTAACCAGAGGATGGTTTGGACTAGTTAGATTAGGTAGACAGGATAGCTGATAAATAAACCGTGAATATAAAATGTGCTGCTGAAATTTCTATGCTGCTGATTTTTATTACATCGATTTAAAGATTTTTTTTGAAATGTTTTAAGGATATATATGTCTATGTATATGAATATTGCATTGCTGCTATTAGTGTGTATGCTATATTAACCGAAAAATTGTTTGTAAGTGTTCAGTGTAGTCCGAATCCCCGGGGAAGTATTTAGCTAACGGTGAGCAGAATCCGGTTAGCTGTTGAAGTCACTGGTTTGAGGCATTAGTGCCGGGTTAGGAATAACTGGAAGCACTAATTAGGACCTTTGTTTGCATCTGAGTAAATGATAGCTACGAGTCCGTTAGAAAACTTTCATTGCGATATCACCTAGTAAGGGTCGCATACGGAAGGAGTAGTAGGGTCTTCGAGGCTTGACTGGTAAGTAAAATAGTTCGCTGGTGAAATCCCGGCTCAGTACATATCCCTGACAAAAGTGGATGAGTCGGAAGAATAACGGGTTCTATATTACTCGTGTGTGAGGGTAGGCAAAGAAGTCTACCTAGAGTGAATGAAAAGTAGACAGAAGTGGTTTACTAGCAGCGAAAGAAAGTTCTTTTATCTCTTTAGAACACTCAGACATAGTGGCAGACGTTGCGTGTTGTTGACTAAAATTTGCATTCGCACTTTAGAGAGAGTAAAAAGTTTCCGTTACCTTGTGAAGGAGGGAGTCGGTCGGAAGACTGCTCTGACATCACTCCGTGCCGCGCTGGTATTGGTCGAAACAGCGGGTGTGTAGTGAAGCCGAATTTGTGAAGGAGGGGTGAGTGCCGAAGCGTGAGACTCTGTCTTGCGAAAAGGCCGCGCACCCATTGGTTAAGGATTTTGTATTCTCTAAGTTGATTGGTTACTACGAAATAGAAGTCGCGCTAGCATTGGAAGCACAAAGGTAAACAAAATTAATCAGGCCGAGTTAGAAGAGAGTCTGGAAAATTATATGTGGTATCCAGATTTTATACCAAATCCAAAGTATCTAGGATTTCATAAGGATCAGATTTTGCGAGGTAGACCACACATGATGTATGGAATAAAAAGGAAAATGTCATTTACTGATAAAATAAAGAATTTTTTTAAAACTGATAAACCCATTAGAACGAGGGAAGGTGTGCTCATTCCCCGGCCAAATACTCCTGCCTCTTTCATGATGTTTGATAAAGGGTACTATACCTGTGTCTGGCTAGAAAACTGGGCAAAGTATACTGCAGATGACGGAGTTCTGGCATTCCCTGTTGAAGGTACCTTTAATGGTCGGATCCTGTTTAACCTGAGGACCCGCATGAATGAATTACACCCTAGACCTAGGTTGACCCAGTATGAAGCCCTGGAGGAATGGGAGATTGAGGCTCTGGAGAGAGATAGACCCCGGATGGACAAGGGAATAAGTAAATGGTATCCGAGGGTTCAAGCGCAAACCAAAGAGCAGAAAATGAAACAGTGGAGGCAAAACATGATGACAGAAGGATTGTTTCCAATGATGGGGGTGTTAGAAGAGAGGAAAGGAAAAAGTAAAGAAAAGACCCATCACTTAATGCCCGTGGGGGACTCAGAGGATGAACACCTAGAAGATTTGTTAATGAAAAACCCACCTCCCTATGTTGCAGAATCAGAACCTGTGCAATCTCCAAACCCATTTTCAAAATATCCCAGATGTAGGAGGGATAGTGATACAGATGGTACGGGTACGGACAGTAAAGTCAGTGACGGGGATGGGTTTTGTAGACCTAAATCTACGGTCCCGAATTATCAGCCGTTCGGAGAAGGTCCACCCCGATTGGTCACTCCGACTGCTCCAAGTATTTATCCTCCCTTGGTACCTCAGGTATTGCATGACAATTCTGCAGAAAAGGCTTTACGAGAAAAGGAGAAAGAAGCCCTGGCTAGACAGCGAGAGGATTTAGTTCGAACCATTGCCCAGATACATCCACATCCTGATTCCCTGACTATTCCAGTAACTATTGGTCCAGCTATTCCTCTGTATAGGGATAACCTGGCCAGTCCTCATCCTCCTGTTATCTCCCCAATAGTACCTACTCCTAGCATCCCACCCTCGAGAAAGGAAGTAGTCATAGACGACGATCAAGAAAGTGAATGTGAATCAGTGGTTCTGATGGATTTGCCCATTAGGGAACCTAGGACTAGCATGTCGGGGGCAAGAAGTCAGAGTAGGCCAAAAGAGGTGTTGATCGAAGGTGCATCTGGGGTTAGGAGTGCCACAGTAGTATCCCCAGAAGAATTAGACAGATGGACCAAAGAGCTGGAGAAAGATACCACTCCCCAACCAAAAGCATTAGAAATATATAAATTAAGAATAGAAATAGAAGAGATGATGGCTGGAAATGTGGGAGTGGAACGCCTAAACTCCTTCAGTGAAGAAGAGTTGCTGTTCATCAGTAAAAATCTTACTCGAAACGCTAGATTGCTCCACGAAAGGTTGATGGACACTGCCACAGAAATGGGAATAGATGTCAGTCGCTCCAAAATTCTTCAGAAACCCTACCGAGTAGATTTTGCAGACAAAGACTTAGAAGCTTGAATGTGATGGGAAAACAGATCCAGATAAAAGAATTATTAAAGCTCTTGCAGAAATGGGGGGATGTGGGAAAATGGAGAACCCGGTGGGCAAAGAAAAAGGAAGACAGTAGAGCAAAATCACAAGCGTCAGAATATATGCTGAAAGAAGTAACTCCCGCAGAAAAATTGTGTCCCATGAGAGAGGTCCCGGGAGGAAAGTATGTCCATGTCCCCTGGTCCCGACAGGATATTGTGTCATTTACTAATGACTTCCCGAAATTACGGGAGAAACCAGTTGACTGGTACAGACAGGTAGAACGCTTCATAAAAGTTCAGAAATGCCTCTTGAAAGACCTGGATGGGTTTTTCGACATTGTAGTCCCTGTAGATCTATGGACCGAATGTAAAATAGAAATTGATTGGCCTAATGATGAATACCCCAGAGATGAGAAAACCGGAGCTCCCTCACCTGATGTAATGAGGAAATATGACCAGGTCATACAGTATCTCAAGAAAAAGGTACCCGCAAAAGAGACAGATTGGACCCGAATAGATAGAACAACCCAAGAACGTGATGAAACTGTACATTCCTTTTATGAATGGTTACTGCAAGTATTCAAAACTTACAGTGGTATCGATAATGTGGACATGAAAGACATGACCCATTTCAGTTACAGATTTGTGTTAGGATTAAGACCTGAAATATCACAATGGATTCGAGATAATAAAATCAGTTGGCAGGGAAAACCCATAGATGATGTTCTAAAGTACGCAAAATACTGCGAAGATGAAATCGAAAATAAAAAGAAGGCTCTCAAAGAAAAGGTAATGTGGGCACAGGTGAAATTAGCTGAACAGCAGGAGAAACAGTTAAGCAAATTAAATACTAATAATAATGCTCAGAGTGCCACTGTTGGGGGAGGAGGGAAGCCCCGAACTAAAATGAGTGGAGAAGAGGCTATGAAGAAGTTTCCGTGCCACGGGTGCGGCCAGATAGGGCATTGGAGAGACGAGTGTCCACACCTGCAGGCCGGTAATGCCCCTGTAAATGGTTTAACTCCACAGGTGCAGAAAGAGGGGACAAGAAAGAACCAGCAACAGGTAAAATTACCTCCAGTACCTCGCGCTCCTAGACAAAATTTTAAGAATCAGGGTCAGCAGAATGAGAGGGCGGAAGTATGGGAAGTCGAGAATGAAAGAGATGCAGTCATACCACAGTACTTGTTAAATGACACCTTCCTCTATGAAAATCAAGATTGACGGGGCCTGAGAGGGGAGGACGAGGAGTGCGTGCTTGGCGCCTCCTTACCGGTAGACCAGACTGGACCATACATTGAAGGAAAGGTTGAGGGAAAAGACGTCACCTTTCTGTTGGACACTGGTGCTACCAGATCTACTGTAAGAACAGTGGATGTTCCTAACCTACCCCTCTCGGGAGAAGCGATCCAAGTAGTGGGCGTCTCCAATCAAATAATAAGTACCCCAGTAACTGAACCAATGGAAATTTCTATAGGAAATTTCAAAGAAATGCACAGATTTGTAGTCTGTGATTCCAGTCCCGTGAATCTGTTAGGACGTGATTTGTTGTGCAAGATGCATTGTACCATCTACTGCACACCAAAAGGCGTCGAAATACATACCCCTGATGAAGATGGTCTGTACAAACTGATGTTGGTCAGACAAGATTCTGATATCAAACCTTTAACAGTTGAAGATTTACCTGAAGAACTCCAGTTAAGAGTGGTACCAGAAGTGTGGGATTTCACGGGAAAGGATGTAGGCTTAATGGCAAATGTGGACCCAGTTAAAATAACAATAAAAACGAATGCTGTATATCCCAAAACCAGACAGTACAAAATGAGTGCAGAAGTGAAAGCAGGAGTAGCGACTGAGATTACCAGGTTGCTCGAAGCAGAAATAATAGAGGAAGTGATGAGCAGTCCCTGTAATTCGCCTATCATTGGGATCAAAAAGCCTAGTGGAAAGTACCGGGTGGTGCAAGATCTGCGCAAGGTAAACCAAATTGTTGTGCCTTGCTGTCCGGTTCTGCCTAACCCTGCAGTGATACTATATCAGATTCCCTGGAATGCAGAATGGTTCACTGTCATCGACCTGTGCCATGCATTCTTTTCCATCCCATTGCATCCAGAAAGCAAGTTCCTTTTCAGTTTTGAATTTGACAGTCATATCTATGTCTGGAATCGTGTCCCCCAGGGTACACTGAAAGTCCATCGATTTTCAACCAGATACTAAAGAAGTGCCTTGAAACTCTAGTGCTGCCGAGAGAGTCTGTTTTGGTGCAGTACATAGATGACCTATTGGAGGCATCTAAAACCCAAACGGACTGTGTCACCGACACAATTGCCTTGTTGAATCACTTAGGAAAAGGAGGACATAAAGTGTCACCTGACAAGTTACAATTTTGTAAAAACTCAGTGAAGTATCTGGGGCACCAGATAGAAAAAGGAATCAGGAAAGTTACTACAGAAAGAATCAAAATAATTAAAGCAATGGAACTGCCCAGAACTCAGAAAGAGGTGAGAATGTTCCTAGGAGTTGTGGGTTACTGTAGACAATGGATTGTAGGATTTGCAGCGCTAGCAAGACCCCTGATAAAAATGACCAAGAAAGGAGTAGAAGACCCCGTCAGCTGGGACAGTGAAAGCATGAACGCTTGGGTAACATTGAGAAACTGTCTATGTACCGCTCCTGCGTTGGGTATGCCTGATTACTCTAAGTCTTTTGAGCTATTCTGTGACACGAGAGAGAATTGTGCTCTTTCAGTCTTGACCCAGGAGCACGGATTAGTTAGACGTCCGGTGGCCTATTTTTCGGCCACCCTAGATCCGGTGGCTGCTGGATTACCCGGATGTCTGAAAGCAGTTGCTGCTACCTGCGTCAGTCTGGAACAGAGTGAGAACATTGTCATGGGACATCACGTCACTGTGTATGTTCCTCATTCTGTTGTAATCCTACTGACTAGAACTAAGACCCAGTACCTCACACCTAGTCGGCTGACTAAGTATGAGAGAATCTTGATTGGTGCTGAAAATGTAACCATTTCCCGGTGCAATGTCCTAAACCCTGCGACGTTGTTACCTGTTCCTCTGGATGTAGAACTGGAAGAGGAAGGGGAACATAATTGCATCGATTTAACTGAGTTCAGTACAAAGCCCCGTCCGGATATCCGTGAAATAGCATTACTTGATGGGGATAAGACAATGTTCGTGGACGGCTCATGTTTGAGACATGAGAGTGGGAGTCTGTGTGCTGCCTATGCTGTGGTCACCTTGACGGAAACCATAGAGGCATCTTACCTGAGCGAGGTGAAATCTGCACAAGTGGCAGAGCTCATTGCGTTAACCAGAGCATGTAAGAGGGGTAAGAACAAAAGAATAACTGTTTACACCGACAGCCAGTATTGTTTCGGGGTTGTTCATGACTTCGGCCAATTGTTGCTGCAAAGAGAATTCATGACTTCCTCAGGCACCCCTATCAGAAATGGAAAGGTGGTGCATAACTTACTGGAAGCTATCCAATTGCCCAAAGAATTGGCTGTGGTCAAGTGTGCGGCTCACAAATCTGGGAATGATGATGTGACCGCCGGTAATAGATACGCTGACCAAATTGCACAGTTTTGTGCCCGATACCAAATGTCCCTCCAAATTGCGTTGTGGGGTGGAACCAGCTGCCAACTTATGTTGTTTGAGAATGTGTCAACGTGGGAAGAATTAAAGGATTTGCAACAGGCAACAGACAGGCAAGAGAAAGGCAGGTGGGCAGCAAATGGATGCGAATTGAGAGATGATGGTGTGGTGGTAAACTCGACTGGGGTGCCTGTACTGCCTGATAGCTTGATCGACCCCATGATCAGAATGATACATGAACCAACACATATGGGAAGAGACGCAATGTGTCGAGTGTTTGACAAGGTGTTCTGTAATTCAAAATTCAGGAACCAGGCGGAAAGGCTTTGCCAGAGGTGCCTAGTGTGTCAGCAGTTCAATGCAGGAAAAAAGACTGTGGTAGAACAGAGTACTGTTGGAAAGGCAGTAGGTCCCTTTGTGAGAATGCAGGCAGACTTTATAACAATGCCTAGGTGCAAAGGGTATAGATACATCCTAGTCATAGTTTGCCTATTCTCCCGGTGGGTGGAAGCATATCCCGCAAAGAAAAATGATGCCCTAACTACCGCCAAGTTATTGCTCAGGGAGTTGATACCTAGGTACGGAATTCCCGAGACAATCGAAACGGACCAAGGTGGGCATTTTGCCAACGATGTCCTAGAAGAACTCTGTAAAGCATTTAAAATGAAGCAAAGACTGCATTGTGCCTACCGTCCAGAGGCTTCTGGGGTAGTGGAGCAAATAAATGGCACCCTGAAATCCAGATTGGCAAAGATGTGTGATTCCACAAAAATGAACTGGATAGAGGCTTTGCCCCTTGTGCTGATGAGTTTGAGAAGTATCCCGAACAGAAAAACTGGCCTAAGTCCCCATGAAGTGTTAATGGGAAGAGTGATGCGACAGGCATGGGTACCCGGACACAAACTGCTAAGCATTTCTGATGATATGGTGCTAGAATACTGCAAGCAGCTGGGTGACCAAGTGCGTTCTCTCTCTCAGCAGATTGGAGAGACAGCTGACGAGTGGCCAAAGACTCCAGCACATAAACTGCAACCAGGAGATTGGGTGGCGTTAAAGAAACACACCCGGAGCAGTTGCCTGAAACCAAGGTGGGGAAAGCCACGACAAGTGATCCTCGTCGCTACAACTGCGGTAAAGTGTGCTGGTGTACCGAAGTGGATCCACGCCAGCCACACAAAGCGGGTTACTGGAGAAAACGCGACTGGAGCTGAAGGCAGCGCAGCTGAAGAAACTCCCGAGGAGGAGAGTCCGGAGCTAGCTGACATTGAACTGCCGAGCACAAGTCGAGACGTTGAATGGTTCCCTGCCGACGACCAGGTTCATGATCCAATACGAACCAGGAAATATTCCTACTTAGACAGTGAGTGGGATAGTCCAGGTGAGCTAGAAATAGAAGAGGAAGATCAGGTCAACGAGAATCACATCACACCTGATCAGGAAGTAGGCCAAGTAGGGTCAGATAAAGACACCGAAACTCCTCCTGAAACTCCGGAGACTGGAAAGGGACAGATAGTAATTAGAGCTGACGTTCATGCAGAAGAAAACGAAGAGATCGAAGAGCATGAACAGGAACAGATAGAAATAGATCAACGTGCTCAGACAACAGAAATAAAAGCTACCAGAAAGAAAAAGCAAGTACGATTTGAATCTGAGCAGGGTCAGACTAGGGACCAGGCAGAAGAAATAGATGAAAGACCTGGAACGAGTCAGACAGGTAGGGAAACAGAAGTGCCACAACAAAAAGTAAAGAGAGTGCACGAAGAAGGCCAAGTTTCCTCAACCACTGGGAGGCACGGAGGCAGAAGTGCACCCCGATACGTCAAAAGACTGAGGCTCAGACTAAAGACAGTCGAAGAAAAACTGAAAGACCGAAAAAGGGCTGAAAGTGAAAGAAAGGCAGCCCAAGGCAAGTCGCTAAGAAAGAGCGACAGAGTAAAGAAACAGAACCGACTGTATCGGAGCCCTGAATGGACTTACTTTGTGTTGGAGGAAATTGACGAGCCCCACCATAGTGGCAACAGTGACGAAGAGTCCATCGCTGGTCGGAGTTCTGACGAAGACCCTCCTTGAGAAAGCCCCGAAGTGAGCCACTGGTACCAAGAAACGAAGAGGGGTAGCAAAAGCCACCTGTAAGATAAACATGTCTGATCCGAATGTCTCTGGAAGGTCCCGATGTGGGTGTCTTAAAACTTGCTGTAAAATATGCTTGTGTAGTATAGCAATGCTAATAGTAATGTGGATAGGACTAACAGTTTTTCTACCTTTTATGATAAGTAAAAATCCTAACTTGTCCCCTACTGAACCAGAAGCAGTAGACGTAGGGGCTGTACAGACTGCAGAAACACCACGAAGCTTAGAAAGACGCGACAAACAAGTAAGACTGACACACACACGACCTAATTTAGAAGCATCAGATGAGGATGGACTACACTTTCACAAAATGAGAAACAGGACACATTTAAATGTTTTTGCTAACTTGTTGGTGCATTACGTAGAAGCTATGGAAATAGAGGACTGTTATGTCTGCATGAAGCTACCAACCTCAGTGGCTGAAGGCGTGACATATCACCATCTACCTTTAACCTATGGAATTTCCTGTAGTATTTTAGCTAGCTTGTTTTATATGAGCACTTTACAGTACTATTATTCAAATGCTGACGTAGTATTTTCTGAGCTTCCTATTAGAGGACACCTGAACCTTGTACATACTAAAAGTGACGTGACCCGCTATATGGGAGAATATTTTCTGACTATAGGCAACATAGATTTAGATGAAGCAAGACAAGATAATCTGACCTGTTCTCTGCAAGAGCAGGAAAAGATGTTCATTAAGATGGCAGACAGAAGGAGAGAAAAGTTTCAAAAGAAGGCAAATGACGAAAAGGATAGAGTCCCTAAGTGGGCTGAGCACATGGATAACACCTCGCAAGGCGAAGCTAATCCTGCCTTGTTGCTGGATTTTGAACGAAAAGGGAAACTTTGTATCCATAGGGAAAAGACAGAGTACTATAACAATGTATTCATCGGTTCCAGCGAGTGTGAACATAATTACAAGGTAATTGGAGGTTGGGGTTTCAAAAATGGGTCAGAACCTGTGTTTCCCGGAATATATTATATATTATTATAAACCATTTTATAGCGCGCTCTGCTACTGGGGAGTATCCTGGCGCGGGGAATACTGTGGGAACAAGGCTTATTTCAAATTGCCGGATCACTGGTATGGAAGCTGCTACTTTGGCATTGTTTTCCCGAAAATATACCATGTGAATAATGCTGCTGGAAGCGATGAAGAAACTAATGGCTTAGTGCGTAGTAAACGTGAAAGTGTAGGTGAAATTATAGGTGATATTTTTAGTGCACTGATACCTGGAATGGGGGTAGTTCTGAACACTCATAGAATCTGCATATTGTCTACAGTAGTGGACCGGCTATCAACGGACACTGCTGCTGGATTCCTGATGGTCAATACTGAAATGGTTGCGATCAGATCAATGGTTTTGCAAAACCGCCTTGCTCTTGACACCCTATTAGCAAAAGAGGGCGGAGTCTGTAGAATGCTGAAGGCGCAACATTGTTGCACTTACATTCCTGATAAAAGTATCGAATTAAAACAATATGTGAAGAACATAACTAATTTGGAAAAAGAACTCAAACCATTGGAGGTTGACAGTGCCTGGACGAGACTGACTGGAGGTCTCTCCTCTATAGGTAGTTGTTTTTCTAACCTAGGTAGAAATATTTTGTGGAAAATACTGATGCCAATAGTTGTGATAGGTGTGGTCGTATTGATTATCTTCATCTGCTGCAAGTGCCAAAAATGCAAAAAGAAGTCTCTAGAGCATAAGAGGGGGGTGAAGAGAAATATTGATGAACTAGAATTAGAAGAATTAAGAAATGAAGTCTACAAAAAGGTGAAAAATCACCACTCTCATAGAGAAGCTGAAAGAAAACTCAACAATAAGTTTGTTGAAATCCAAATGAGTGATGTGGATGAATGAAAAAAGTTGGCATCTGTTTCCTTTATGTGGTGATGATAGTAAATATCATCAAAGAGGGGATTGATGGAGCAAGAATTCGCACGTAAAGCGCCTTGCTCTAATACAAGAACCTCGCCTAATGTATAATCCTATTAAACCAGTTGTTCGTCATTTATTATACGTTTTCCCAAACACGCGGGTGTCCCCAGGATGCTTGCTCGTATGTCTTTTCCATATTAACGAAGCTTGCACTAAAGAATCGGCTGCTTCGCTGAAATTCAGTCTGCGCATGCGTCGGTCATACCCATGTGATGTGACGCACTCGCATTCTGGAGGGATTGTATTGCACATGCGCACTGATGCAAAAATGGCCGCTTGTCTCTCACCACGCTCTCTGCTTGCTATCGCCGCTTCAGCCTATCTGTCTTTCCGCACTAAACAGTAATGCTATAGTCATTATAGAATAAGGGTTGTTTAGAATTTCATCACGGTATACAGTGTGACCATTTTATGTGTGATTTTAATTTGTTCTCGCTTACTTTGCATGTATCACGTCTCTGGAGGCTGGAAAATTCATAACCGGCGCCATGATGAGGCTCCTCTGGGTATTTCCATGTGACCTGGGAGAAACTCTACTGCGCAGAAGCTGAAATCAGCCAGCTGGCTCCTGAAGCCCAATGCGCCTGAGAACCCAGCACAAGATGATGAAACTCACCTTGAAACCCCGAAACTTTGTTACTATGCCTTGGACACTCGTATTTTCTATTGTATTCTATGGATGGGAACGTGAACCCAAGGGGTGGGTGTGCAAAATTGAATAATAATGAGGGAAAAACTGAATTCTAGGAGGTGGTAATGACCGCACCACCTCTCCTGACCAATCATAATGTGGGAAACTGTCACTTGCAACATTAGTGGGTGGTCTAAGGTACCCCAAAACAGTATAACTGCCCTAGTTTAGCTTAGGAAAATTGTCCGACTTGTCCGAGTAGCAGACCTGTCACTGACCCTACGAACTCTATAGGTGCTCAATCTGAGAGTGCTGCGGAGCACTCTGTCCATACTTTCCACAAACTCCTAAGGGGTGGAAATAGTCCTAAGTGCTGGCGAAGCACTTTGCTGGGAAATTCGAAAACCCAATCGGGGTTACTGGCGGATTACTTGCAGGAGAGGGGGTAACGCAGGCATTGCTGTCCGAAGCTGTAGGTGTTGGTCGTACCCAGGGTGGCCCAGTCTTGACCCAGAACCTGAGGGGTATCCTGTCCTGATCTGTCCGTGGGCTGTACCTGCTCACATCCTGGTATTCCAATTCCTTGAGGGTCCTGTCCCCGTCTTTCCGAACTGACCCGTGGCCAGGGTTAGTCTTCACTCCTATCTAGGTAAATATAAGGGGTGGGTTTGCGTTTTCTCATAGTCTTTCCTCACTTAAACTCATTTCCTTCTTCTTAAAGGGAATATTCTTGACTTTTGATATTCGTTCTTGAAATGCAAATTCATGTATGTTTTGCTTATTAGACTTGATCCACATCTCTCCCTACCTTTAGAACTTTGCTGAACTGTCAAATTATTAGTATGTTCCTATTTTTCCCTTTCCTTTAGTACGATTGCGGTGAACTTAGCAAGAATAGTTTAAAGAATTTAGGTTAAGTACATGTTTTTAGGTCCCATCCATACTCTATGTCCTAGTATTAAATTGCAGTGACTAGTTTGTTCTAAAATTCCTACCTTTAGTCTTCCCATTATACTCAAATGGTCCTAGTCTTAATACACAGTTATCTGGTGTTTTTGATTTTGATGTTTGATGTGTTATTCAGCTTATCGCTTTTTGCCTTGGTATATTCTCTTTGAATTCATATATAAAACTTTTAACTTCATCAGGTGTCTGTGGTCATTTTACAAGAAAATTTGTGGATAAGTATGTTTTGAAGCATAAAGAGTATTTTCCTAGGATCCCTGTCTACTATTTTCCCTAATAGCTCCAGATCTGTCATATGTATTTGTGCCTGGGGTAAGTCAGGTACATGGTAAGCAGAGGTGTAAAACCAAACCTTAATTGCTCATAGAAGCGTGCAACAGAAACCCATCACCCAGTTCACCCCAAATGTCAATGGTGTATTAAATTTGTGCACGCCAGGGCCCAGTGCGTGTAAAGTAATTGGTGAACTCGGTGACCTGGGTGAACTGCGCGCTCTATCAGTAATTGTCTGGTAACCAGAGGATGGTTTGGACTAGTTAGATTAGGTAGACAGGATAGCTGATAAATAAACCGTGAATATAAAATGTGCTGCTGAAATTTCTATGCTGCTGATTTTTATTACATCGATTTAAAGATTTTTTTTTAAATGTTTTAAGGATATATATGTCTATGTATATGAATATTGCATTGCTGCTATTAGTGTGTATGCTATATTAACCGAAAAATTGTTTGTAAGTGTTCAGTGTAGTCCGAATCCCCGGGGAAGTATTTAGCTAACGGTGAGCAGAATCCGGTTAGCTGTTGAAGTCACTGGTTTGAGGCATTAGTGCCGGGTTAGGAATAACTGGAAGCACTAATTAGGACCTTTGTTTGCATCTGAGTAAATGATAGCTACGAGTCCGTTATAAAACTTTCATTGCGATATCACCTAGTAAGGGTCGCATACGGAAGGAGTAGTAGGGTCTTCGAGGCTTGACTGGTAAGTAAAATAGTTCGCTGGTGAAATCCCGGCTCAGTACATATCCCTGACAAAAGTGGATGAGTCGGAAGAATAACGGGTTCTATATTACTCGTGTGTGAGGGTAGGCAAAGAAGTCTACCTAGAGTGAATGAAAAGTAGACAGAAGTGGTTTACTAGCAGCGAAAGAAAGTTCTTTTATCTCTTTAGAACACTCAGACATAGTGGCAGACGTTGCGTGTTGTTGACTAAAATTTGCATTCGCACTTTAGAGAGAGTAAAAAGTTTCCGTTACCTTGTGAAGGAGGGAGTCGGTCGGAAGACTGCTCTGACGTCACTCCGTGCCGCGCTGGTATTGGTCGAAACAGCGGGTGTGTAGTGAAGCCGAATTTGTGAAGGAGGGGTGAGTGCCGAAGCGTGAGACTCTGTCTTGCGAAAAGGCCGCGCACCCATTGGTTAAGGATTTTGTATTCTCTAAGTTGATTGGTTACTACGAAATAGAAGTCGCACTAGCATTGGAAGCACAAAGGTAAACAAAATTAATCAGGCCGAGTTAGAAGAGAGTCTGGAAAATTATATGTGGTATCCAGATTTTATACCAAATCCAAAGTATCTAGGATTTCATAAGGATCAGATTTTGCGAGGTAGACCACACATGATGTATGGAATAAAAAGGAAAATGTCATTTACTGATAAAATAAAGAATTTTTTTAAAACTGATAAACCCATTAGAACGAGGGAAGGTGTGCTCATTCCCCCGCCAAATACTCCTGCCTCTTTCATGATGTTTGATAAAGGGTACTATACCTGTGTCTGGCTAGAAAACTGGGCAAAGTATACTGCAGATGACGGAGTTCTGGCATTCCCTGTTGAAGGTACCTTTAATGGTCGGATCCTGTTTAACCTGAGGACCCGCATGAATGAATTACACCCTAGACCTAGGTTGACCCAGTATGAAGCCCTGGAGGAATGGGAGATTGAGGCTCTGGAGAGAGATAGACCCCGGATGGACAAGGGAATAAGTAAATGGTATCCGAGGGTTCAAGCGCAAACCAAAGAGCAGAAAATGAAACAGTGGAGGCAAAACATGATGACAGAAGGATTGTTTCCAATGATGGGGGTGTTAGAAGAGAGGAAAGGAAAAAGTAAAGAAAAGACCCATCACTTAATGCCCGTGGGGGACTCAGAGGATGAACACCTAGAAGATTTGTTAATGAAAAACCCACCTCCCTATGTTGCAGAATCAGAACCTGTGCAATCTCCAAACCCATTTTCAAAATATCCCAGATGTAGGAGGGATAGTGATACAGATGGTACGGGTACGGACAGTAAAGTCAGTGACGGGGATGGGTTTTGTAGACCTAAATCTACGGTCCCGAATTATCAGCCGTTCGGAGAAGGTCCACCCCGATTGGTCACTCCGACTGCTCCAAGTATTTATCCTCCCTTGGTACCTCAGGTATTGCATGACAATTCTGCAGAAAAGGCTTTACGAGAAAAGGAGAAAGAAGCCCTGGCTAGACAGCGAGAGGATTTAGTTCGAACCATTGCCCAGATACATCCACATCCTGATTCCCTGACTATTCCAGTAACTATTGGTCCAGCTATTCCTCTGTATAGGGATAACCTGGCCAGTCCTCATCCTCCTGTTATCTCCCCAATAGTACCTACTCCTAGCATCCCACCCTCGAGAAAGGAAGTAGTCATAGACGACGATCAAGAAAGTGAATGTGAATCAGTGGTTCTGATGGATTTGCCCATTAGGGAACCTAGGACTAGCATGTCGGGGGCAAGAAGTCAGAGTAGGCCAAAAGAGGTGTTGATCGAAGGTGCATCTGGGGTTAGGAGTGCCACAGTAGTATCCCCAGAAGAATTAGACAGATGGACCAAAGAGCTGGAGAAAGATACCACTCCCCAACCAAAAGCATTAGAAATATATAAATTAAGAATAGAAATAGAAGAGATGATGGCTGGAAATGTGGGAGTGGAACGCCTAAACTCCTTCAGTGAAGAAGAGTTGCTGTTCATCAGTAAAAATCTTACTCGAAACGCTAGATTGCTCCACGAAAGGTTGATGGACACTGCCACAGAAATGGGAATAGATGTCAGTCGCTCCAAAATTCTTCAGAAACCCTACCGAGTAGATTTTGCAGACAAAGACTTAGAAGCTTGAATGTGATGGGAAAACAGATCCAGATAAAAGAATTATTAAAGCTCTTGCAGAAATGGGGGGATGTGGGAAAATGGAGAACCCGGTGGGCAAAGAAAAAGGAAGACAGTAGAGCAAAATCACAAGCGTCAGAATATATGCTGAAAGAAGTAACTCCCGCAGAAAAATTGTGTCCCATGAGAGAGGTCCCGGGAGGAAAGTATGTCCATGTCCCCTGGTCCCGACAGGATATTGTGTCATTTACTAATGACTTCCCGAAATTACGGGAGAAACCAGTTGACTGGTACAGACAGGTAGAACGCTTCATAAAAGTTCAGAAATGCCTCTTGAAAGACCTGGATGGGTTTTTCGACATTGTAGTCCCTGTAGATCTATGGACCGAATGTAAAATAGAAATTGATTGGCCTAATGATGAATACCCCAGAGATGAGAAAACCGGAGCTCCCTCACCTGATGTAATGAGGAAATATGACCAGGTCATACAGTATCTCAAGAAAAAGGTACCCGCAAAAGAGACAGATTGGACCCGAATAGATAGAACAACCCAAGAACGTGATGAAACTGTACATTCCTTTTATGAATGGTTACTGCAAGTATTCAAAACTTACAGTGGTATCGATAATGTGGACATGAAAGACATGACCCATTTCAGTTACAGATTTGTGTTAGGATTAAGACCTGAAATATCACAATGGATTCGAGATAATAAAATCAGTTGGCAGGGAAAACCCATAGATGATGTTCTAAAGTACGCAAAATACTGCGAAGATGAAATCGAAAATAAAAAGAAGGCTCTCAAAGAAAAGGTAATGTGGGCACAGGTGAAATTAGCTGAACAGCAGGAGAAACAGTTAAGCAAATTAAATACTAATAATAATGCTCAGAGTGCCACTGTTGGGGGAGGAGGGAAGCCCCGAACTAAAATGAGTAGAGAAGAGGCTATGAAGAAGTTTCCGTGCCACGGGTGCGGCCAGATAGGGCATTGGAGAGACGAGTGTCCACACCTGCAGGCCGGTAATGCCCCTGTAAATGGTTTAACTCCACAGGTGCAGAAAGAGGGGACAAGAAAGAACCAGCAACAGGTAAAATTACCTCCAGTACCTCGCGCTCCTAGACAAAATTTTAAGAATCAGGGTCAGCAGAATGAGAGGGCGGAAGTATGGGAAGTCGAGAATGAAAGAGATGCAGTCATACCACAGTACTTGTTAAATGACACCTTCCTCTATGAAAATCAAGATTGACGGGGCCTGAGAGGGGAGGACGAGGAGTGCGTGCTTGGCGCCTCCTTACCGTTAGACCAGACTGGACCATACATTGAAGGAAAGGTTGAGGGAAAAGACGTCACCTTTCTGTTGGACACTGGTGCTACCAGATCTACTGTAAGAACAGTGGATGTTCCTAACCTACCCCTCTCGGGAGAAGCGATCCAAGTAGTGGGCGTCTCCAATCAAATAATAAGTACCCCAGTAACTGAACCAATGGAAATTTCTATAGGAAATTTCAAAGAAATGCACAGATTTGTAGTCTGTGATTCCAGTCCCGTGAATCTGTTAGGACGTGATTTGTTGTGCAAGATGCATTGTACCATCTACTGCACACCAAAAGGCGTCGAAATACAGACCCCTGATGAAGATGATCTGTACAAACTGATGTTGGTCAGACAAGATTCTGATATCAAACCTTTAACAGTTGAAGATTTACCTGAAGAACTCCAGTTAAGAGTGGTACCAGAAGTGTGGGATTTCACGGGAAAGGATGTAGGCTTAATGGCAAATGTGGACCCAGTTAAAATAACAATAAAAACGAATGCTGTATATCCCAAAACCAGACAGTACAAAATGAGTGCAGAAGTGAAAGCAGGAGTAGCGACTGAGATTACCAGGTTGCTCGAAGCAGAAATAATAGAGGAAGTGATGAGCAGTCCCTGTAATTTGCCTATCATTGGGATCAAAAAGCCTAGTGGAAAGTACCGGGTGGTGCAAGATCTGCGCAAGGTAAACCAAATTGTTGTGCCTTGCTGTCCGGTTCTGCCTAACCCTGCAGTGATACTATATCAGATTCCCTGGAATGCAGAATGGTTCACTGTCATCGACCTGTGCCATGCATTCTTTTCCATCCCATTGCATCCAGAAAGCAAGTTCCTTTTCAGTTTTGAATTTGACAGTCATATCTATGTCTGGAATCGTGTCCCCCAGGGGTACACTGAAAGTCCATCGATTTTCAACCAGATACTAAAGAAGTGCCTTGAAACTCTAGTGCTGCCGAGAGAGTCTGTTTTGGTGCAGTACATAGATGACCTATTGGAGGCATCTAAAACCCAAACGGACTGTGTCACCGACACAATTGCCTTGTTGAATCACTTAGGAAAAGGAGGACATAAAGTGTCACCTGACAAGTTACAATTTTGTAAAAACTCAGTGAAGTATCTGGGGCACCAGATAGAAAAAGGAATCAGGAAAGTTACTACAGAAAGAATCAAAATAATTAAAGCAATGGAACTGCCCAGAACTCAGAAAGAGGTGAGAATGTTCCTAGGAGTTGTGGGTTACTGTAGACAATGGATTGTAGGATTTGCAGCGCTAGCAAGACCCCTGATAAAAATGACCAAGAAAGGAGTAGAAGACCCCGTCAGCTGGGACAGTGAAAGCATGAACGCTTGGGTAACATTGAGAAACTGTCTATGTACCGCTCCTGCGTTGGGTATGCCTGATTACTCTAAGTCTTTTGAGCTATTCTGTGACACGAGAGAGAATTGTGCTCTTTCAGTCTTGACCCAGGAGCACGGATTAGTTAGACGTCCGGTGGCCTATTTTTCGGCCACCCTAGATCCGGTGGCTGCTGGATTACCCGGATGTCTGAAAGCAGTTGCTGCTACCTGCGTCAGTCTGGAACAGAGTGAGAACATTGTCATGGGACATCACGTCACTGTGTATGTTCCTCATTCTGTTGTAATCCTACTGACTAGAACTAAGACCCAGTACCTCACACCTAGTCGGCTGACTAAGTATGAGAGAATCTTGGTTGGTGCTGAAAATGTAACCATTTCCCGGTGCAATGTCCTAAACCCTGCGACGTTGTTACCTGTTCCTCTGGATGTAGAACT
The DNA here is from genome assembly GCF_964263255.1 of Lissotriton vulgaris. Taxonomy (NCBI): domain Eukaryota; kingdom Metazoa; phylum Chordata; class Amphibia; order Caudata; family Salamandridae; genus Lissotriton; species Lissotriton vulgaris. The sequence continues at coordinate 1,067,377,664 of NC_141696.1, read as the reverse complement.
GGAAGAGGAAGGGGAACATAATTGCATCGATTTAACTGAGTTCAGTACAAAGCCCCGTCCGGATATCCGTGAAATAGCATTACTTGATGGGGATAAGACAATGTTCGTGGACGGCTCATGTTTGAGACATGAGAGTGGGAGTCTGTGTGCTGCCTATGCTGTGGTCACCTTGACGGAAACCATAGAGGCATCTTACCTGAGCGAGGTGAAATCTGCACAAGTGGCAGAGCTCATTGCGTTAACCAGAGCATGTAAGAGGGGTAAGAACAAAAGAATAACTGTTTACACCGACAGCCAGTATTGTTTCGGGGTTGTTCATGACTTCGGCCAATTGTTGCTGCAAAGAGAATTCATGACTTCCTCAGGCACCCCTATCAGAAATGGAAAGGTGGTGCATAACTTACTGGAAGCTATCCAATTGCCCAAAGAATTGGCTGTGGTCAAGTGTGCGGCTCACAAATCTGGGAATGATGATGTGACCGCCGGTAATAGATACGCTGACCAAATTGCACAGTTTTGTGCCCGATACCAAATGTCCCTCCAAATTGCGTTGTGGGGTGGAACCAGCTGCCAACTTATGTTGTTTGAGAATGTGTCAACGTGGGAAGAATTAAAGGATTTGCAACAGGCAACAGACAGGCAAGAGAAAGGCAGGTGGGCAGCAAATGGATGCAAATTGAGAGATGATGGTGTGGTGGTAAACTCGACTGGGGTGCCTGTACTGCCTGATAGCTTGATCGACCCCATGATCAGAATGATACATGAACCAACACATATGGGAAGAGACGCAATGTGTCGAGTGTTTGACAAGGTGTTCTGTAATTCAAAATTCAGGAACCAGGCGGAAAGGCTTTGCCAGAGGTGCCTAGTGTGTCAGCAGTTCAATGCAGGAAAAAAGACTGTGGTAGAACAGAGTACTGTTGGAAAGGCAGTAGGTCCCTTTGTGAGAATGCAGGCAGACTTTATAACAATGCCTAGGTGCAAAGGGTATAGATACATCCTAGTCATAGTTTGCCTATTCTCCCGGTGGGTGGAAGCATATCCCGCAAAGAAAAATGATGCCCTAACTACCGCCAAGTTATTGCTCAGGGAGTTGATACCTAGGTACGGAATTCCCGAGACAATCGAAACGGACCAAGGTGGGCATTTTGCCAACGATGTCCTAGAAGAACTCTGTAAAGCATTTAAAATGAAGCAAAGACTGCATTGTGCCTACCGTCCAGAGGCTTCTGGGGTAGTGGAGCAAATAAATGGCACCCTGAAATCCAGATTGGCAAAGATGTGTGATTCCACAAAAATGAACTGGATAGAGGCTTTGCCCCTTGTGCTGATGAGTTTGAGAAGTATCCCGAACAGAAAAACTGGCCTAAGTCCCCATGAAGTGTTAATGGGAAGAGTGATGCGACAGGCATGGGTACCCGGACACAAACTGCTAAGCATTTCTGATGATATGGTGCTAGAATACTGCAAGCAGCTGGGTGACCAAGTGCGTTCTCTCTCTCAGCAGATTGGAGAGACAGCTGACGAGTGGCCAAAGACTCCAGCACATAAACTGCAACCAGGAGATTGGGTGGCGTTAAAGAAACACACCCGGAGCAGTTGCCTGAAACCAAGGTGGGGAAAGCCACGACAAGTGATCCTCGTCGCTACAACTGCGGTAAAGTGTGCTGGTGTACCAAAGTGGATCCACGCCAGCCACACAAAGCGGGTTACTGGAGAAAACGCGACTGGAGCTGAAGGCAGCGCAGCTGAAGAAACTCCCGAGGAGGAGAGTCCGGAGCTAGCTGACATTGAACTGCCGAGCACAAGTCGAGACGTTGAATGGTTCCCTGCCGACGACCAGGTTCATGATCCAATACGAACCAGGAAATATTCCTACTTAGACAGTGAGTGGGATAGTCCAGGTGAGCTAGAAATAGAAGAGGAAGATCAGGTCAACGAGAATCACATCACACCTGATCAGGAAGTAGGCCAAGTAGGGTCAGATAAAGACACCGAAACTCCTCCTGAAACTCCGGAGACTGGAAAGGGACAGATAGTAATTAGAGCTGACGTTCATGCAGAAGAAAACGAAGAGATCGAAGAGCATGAACAGGAACAGATAGAAATAGATCAACGTGCTACGACAACAGAAATGTAAGCTACCAGAAAGAAAAAGCAAGTACGATTTGAATCTGAGCAGGGTCAGACTAGGGACCAGGCAGAAGAAATAGATGAAAGACCTGGAACGAGTCAGACAGGTAGGGAAACAGAAGTGCCACAACAAAAAGTAAAGAGAGTGCACGAAGAAGGCCAAGTTTCCTCAACCACTGGGAGGCACGGAGGCAGAAGTGCACCCCGATACGTCAAAAGACTGAGGCTCAGACTAAAGACAGTCGAAGAAAAACTGAAAGACCGAAAAAGGGCTGAAAGTGAAAGAAAGGCAGCCCAAGGCAAGTCGCTAAGAAAGAGCGACAGAGTAAAGAAACAGAACCGACTGTATCGGAGCCCTGAATGGACTTACTTTGTGTTGGAGGAAATTGACGAGCCCCACCATAGTGGCAACAGTGACGAAGAGTCCATCGCTGGTCGGAGTTCTGACGAAGACCCTCCTTGAGAAAGCCCCGAAGTGAGCCACTGGTACCAAGAAACGAAGAGGGGTAGCAAAAGCCACCTGTAAGATAAACATGTTTGATCCGAATGTCTCTGGAAGGTCCCGATGTGGGTGTCTTAAAACTTGCTGTAAAATATGCTTGTGTAGTATAGCAATGCTAATAGTAATGTGGATAGGACTAACAGTTTTTCTACCTTTTATGATAAGTAAAAATCCTAACTTGTCCCCTACTGAACCAGAAGCAGTAGACGTAGGGACTGTACAGACTGCAGAAACACCACGAAGCTTAGAAAGACGCGACAAACAAGTAAGACTGACACACACACGACCTAATTTAGAAGCATCAGATGAGGATGGACTACACTTTCACAAAATGAGAAACAGGACACATTTAAATGTTTTTGCTAACTTGTTGGTGCATTACGTAGAAGCTATGGAAATAGAGGACTGTTATGTCTGCATGAAGCTACCAACCTCAGTGGCTGAAGGCGTGACATATCACCATCTACCTTTAACCTATGGAATTTCCTGTAGTATTTTAGCTAGCTTGTTTTATATGAGCACTGTACAGTACTATTATTCAAATGCTGACGTAGTATTTTCTGAGCTTCCTATTAGAGGACACCTGAACCTTGTACATACTAAAAGTGACGTGACCCGCTATATGGGAGAATATTTTCTGACTATAGGCAACATAGATTTAGATGAAGCAAGACAAGATAATCTGACCTGTTCTCTGCAAGAGCAGGAAAAGATGTTCATTAAGATGGCAGACAGAAGGAGAGAAAAGTTTCAAAAGAAGGCAAATGACGAAAAGGATAGAGTCCCTAAGTGGGCTGAGCACATGGATAACACCTCGCAAGGCGAAGCTAATCCTGCCTTGTTGCTGGATTTTGAACGAAAAGGGAAACTTTGTATCCATAGGGAAAAGACAGAGTACTATAACAATGTATTCATCGGTTCCAGCGAGTGTGAACATAATTACAAGGTAATTGGAGGTTGGGGTTTCAAAAATGGGTCAGAACCTGTGTTTCCCGGAATATATTATATATTATTATAAACCATTTTATAGCGCGCTCTGCTACTGGGGAGTATCCTGGCGCGGGGAATACTGTGGGAACAAGGCTTATTTCAAATTGCCGGATCACTGGTATGGAAGCTGCTACTTTGGCATTGTTTTCCCGAAAATATACCATGTGAATAATGCTGCTGGAAGCGATGAAGAAACTAATGGCTTAGTGCGTAGTAAACGTGAAAGTGTAGGTGAAATTATAGGTGATATTTTTAGTGCACTGATACCTGGAATGGGGGTAGTTCTGAACACTCATAGAATCTGCATATTGTCTACAGTAGTGGACCGGCTATCAACGGACACTGCTGCCGGATTCCTGATGGTCAATACTGAAATGGTTGCGATCAGATCAATGGTTTTGCAAAACCGCCTTGCTCTTGACACCCTATTAGCAAAAGAGGGCGGAGTCTGTAGAATGCTGAAGGCGCAACATTGTTGCACTTACATTCCTGATAAAAGTATCGAATTAAAACAATATGTGAAGAACATAACTAATTTGGAAAAAGAACTCAAACCATTGGAGGTTGACAGTGCCTGGACGAGACTGACTGGAGGTCTCTCCTCTATAGGTAGTTGTTTTTCTAACCTAGGTAGAAATATTTTGTGGAAAATACTGATGCCAATAGTTGTGATAGGTGTGGTCGTATTGATTATCTTCATCTGCTGCAAGTGCCAAAAATGCAAAAAGAAGTCTCTAGAGCATAAGAGGGGGGTGAAGAGAAATATTGATGAACTAGAATTAGAAGAATTAAGAAATGAAGTCTACAAAAAGGTGAAAAATCACCACTCTCATAGAGAAGCTGAAAGAAAACTCAACAATAAGTTTGTTGAAATCCAAATGAGTGATGTGGATGAATGAAAAAAGTTAGCATCTGTTTCCTTTATGTGGTGATGATAGTAAATATCATCAAAGAGGGGATTGATGGAGCAAGAATTCGCACGTAAAGCGCCTTGCTCTAATACAAGAACCTCGCCTAATGTATAATCCTATTAAACCAGTTGTTCATCATTTATTATACGTTTTCCCAAACACGCGGGTGTCCCCAGGATGCTTGCTCGTATGTCTTTTCCATATTAACGAAGCTTGCACTAAAGAATCGGCTGCTTCGCTGAAATTCAGTCTGCGCCTGCGTCGGTCATACCCATGTGATGTGACGCACTCGCATTCTGGAGGGATTGTATTGCACATGCGCACTGATGCAAAAATGGCCGCTTGTCTCTCACCACGCTCTCTGCTTGCTATCGCCGCTTCAGCCTATCTGTCTTTCCGCACTAAACAGTAATGCTATAGTCATTATAGAATAAGGGTTGTTTAGAATTTCATCACGGTATACAGTGTGACCATTTTATGTGTGATTTTAATTTGTTCTCGCTTACTTTGCATGTATCACGTCTCTGGGGGCTGGAAAATTCATAACCGGCGCCATGATGAGGCTCCTCTGGGTATTTCCATGTGACCTGGGAGAAACTCTACTGCGCAGAAGCTGAAATCAGCCAGCTGGCTCCTGAAGCCCAATGCGCCTGAGAACCCAGCACAAGATGATGAAACTCACCTTGAAACCCCGAAACTTTGTTACTATGCCTTGGACACTCGTATTTTCTATTGTATTCTATGGATGGGAACGTGAACCCAAGGGGTGGGTGTGCAAAATTGAATAATAATGAGGGGAAAACTGAATTCTAGGAGGTGGTAATGACCGCACCACCTCTCCTGACCAATCATAATGTGGGAAACTGTCACTTGCAACATTAGTGGGTGGTCTAAGGTACCCCAAAACAGTATAACTGCCCTAGTTTAGCTTAGGAAAATTGTCCGACTTGTCCGAGTAGCAGACCTGTCACTGACCCTACGAACTCTATAGGTGCTCAATCTGAGAGTGCTGCGGAGCACTCTGTCCATACTTTCCACAAACTCCTAAGGGGTGGAAATAGTCCTAAGTGCTGGCGAAGCACTTTGCTGGGAAATTCGAAAACCCAATCGGGGTTACTGGCGGATTACTTGCAGGAGAGGGGGTAACGCAGGCGTTGCTGTCCGAAGCTGTAGGTGTTGGTCGTACCCAGGGTGGCCCAGTCTTGACCCAGAACCTGAGGGGTATCCTGTCCTGATCTGTCCGTGGGCTGTACCTGCTCACATCCTGGTATTCCAATTCCTTGAGGGTCCTGTCCCCGTCTTTCCGAACTGACCCGTGGCCAGGGTTAGTCTTCACTCCTATCTAGGTAAATATAAGGGGTGGGTTTGCGTTTTCTCATAGTCTTTCCTCACTTAAACTCATTTCCTTCTTCTTAAACGGAATATTCTTGACTTTTGATATTCGTTCTTGAAATGCAAATTCATGTATGTTTTGCTTATTAGACTTGATCCACATCTCTCCCTACCTTTAGAACTTTGCTGAACTGTCAAATTATTAGTATGTTCCTATTTTTCCCTTTCCTTTAGTACGATTGCGGTGAACTTAGCAAGAATAGTTTAAAGAATTTAGGTTAAGTACATGTTTTTAGGTCCCATCCATACTCTATGTCCTAGTATTAAATTGCAGTGACTAGTTTGTTCTAAAATTCCTACCTTTAGTCTTCCCATTATACTCAAATGGTCCTAGTCTTAATACACAGTTATCTGGTGTTTTTGATTTTGATGTTTGATGTGTTATTCAGCTTATCGCTTTTTGCCTTGGTATATTCTCTTTGAATTCATATATAAAACTTTTAACTTCATCAGGTGTCTGTGGTCATTTTACAAGAAAATTTGTGGATAAGTATGTTTTGAAGCATAAAGAGTATTTTCCTAGGATCCCTGTCTACTATTTTCCCTAATAGCTCCAGATCTGTCATATGTATTTGTGCCTGGGGTAAGTCAGGTACATGGTAAGCAGAGGTGTAAAACCAAACCTTAATTGCTCATAGAAGCGTGCAACAGAAACCCATCACCCAGTTCACCCCAAATGTCAATGGTGTATTAAATTTGTGCACGCCAGGGCCCAGTGCGTGTAAAGTAATTGGTGAACTCGGTGACCTGGGTGAACTGCGCGCTCTATCAATCCATTGTCTGGTTTTCACCAGAAAAGTTTCTAAGTGTCTATTTTCACAAACTACAAATATTCCTTAAAAATCGCCTGCATGACTTAAAAGCATTCTTTCAACTGTTTACAGGAGATGCAACAGTGCTGGATCCAAGATCCACCACTGAGTAAGAAAAAGTAATGATAACACTACTTCCCTGCTAAGTGAATTTCCTCCCGTAGGATAATATTGGTGATTCTATGTGAAAAAGTTTGTAAGTGTCAACTTTTAAAATACAATAATATTCCTTAAAAATCATTACTGTAACAAAATGCTTCTACTCAACTGTTCACAGGAGATGTCCCAGGACTGAATCTCGGATCCAGTCATGTGGTTAGAAAAGTAATCCATAAAGTAACTAATTGCATTTAACTAGAAATTCACATTGAGCTCAATGTTGCATTGTGGTTGAAATTGTGTTGCCCATTGCAGCAACTGTAACTACTGTACTTAAAACTCTATTGCTAATTTGAAAAGTATTTAAACTAAAGTAATTCATTCTGAGAAAGTATATTTTGTAACGTAATGTATAATGTAATTATAATGTAATTTAAAAAATAAAATATCTAAAAATAAATACTTTAAAAAAAATGTAGTAAATCAGTATAAAAAAATATATAACAATTAATACATTTAAAAAGTGTCATTTAAAAAACCTTTGAAATTCACTAAAAAAAACATAGGTTTCAGACATGTTATAGTTAGGAATTAGCATTTAAAAAAGCCTTGAAATTCACTGAAAAAACCATAGGTTTCAGACATGTTATATAGTTAGGAATTAGCATTTAAAAGAAGCTTAGAAATTCTCTGAAAAAAAACATACGTTTTAGGGGTGTTATAGTTAGCTGGACATTTCACTCGTACAAAACAATTGAAATTCCTCTGTTATAGTGAGTTGTACTAAGTATAACTCGCGCGCCCGCAATCCACTGCTGATGATCTCACATATTACATCATTCATGACATGGTCAGTGACATCACTGATGATATCACTGATGACATCACTGATTACATCACTGATGGCATCATCCATGTGACAATCTGATACATCTCATCATAAACTAGTACAACCTTTCAACACTCATTATAAATTATGGAGTACCATATTTGAAACCATTGACACACCAATACAAGTTTCTAAAAATCCACTCAGTGATTCCTACAGCTACACACACATCTAAACACTTATGTATAGATTCACTCATACATGCTAACAGATCAATAGAACACTATTATATATAGTTATACACCTACATCGATATTAAACACCAGCCCACATCCCATTCACTTATGCAGTCATCCTACTCACTTATGCAAACAATTGATCGTACTTACATTTACTAAGCTACACACTTATACAAACACCACTTTATTTACTCATATAGATAGTAACTCATACTTAGTGTGTTATAAAATCACTATTACAAGAATGCAGTTTTCGATACAGTCACTCATACAATCACTGAGTCTTATGTATACCTATTTATATACAACAACTGTCACATACACTGCCTTTTATATTTCTAGTTTGTTGGACATGTATCATTGAGAAATATATTTACTCATCACCACACCCATAAAGAGATTCACTCACCCAAACATCTGTTTCTACATACAATTTTTACCCTAATATACCTACTAAATCAACTATTTACACATCTTTGGACAGTCACACACCTCCCACCCAACCACACACACATTCACTATCCCATATACATACTCACATAACTAATTAATAACTAATATAGACTTTCACATAGCTAGTAACCAACTTATGTAGTAGTTTACACAAGAGATAGAGTGATACAGGTATTCACACAGTTTAATCACTATCCCATATATTTAGTGAGACACTGTAAATTAATCACTTTAGACAGTCAATCACAGTGCTACTAAATCCTCCATCCAGACACTTATACATCCACTCAGTCTTCAATGCAGATTGCTATATATAATACTTATTTAAATATCGAACCAAACCACATTCACTGGATGATGTCACCAGTGATGTCATTTGAGATGTCATCAGTGATGTCATAAGTGATGTCACTGACCATGTCATGAATGATGTAATATGTGACATCATCAGCAGTGGATTGCGGGCGGGCGAGTTATACTTAGTACAACTAACTATAACCAAGGAATTTCAATGGTTTTGTACGAGTGAAATGTCCAGCTAACTATAACACCCCTAAAACCTATGTTTTTTTCAGTGAATGTCTAAGGTTTTTTGACTGCTAATTCCTAACTATAACATGTCTGAAACTTATGTTTTTTTCAGTGAATATATATATAAAATATATATATAAATACCACTGCAGCACCCGTGTCTCAGAGCACCGCAACACCCATGTCTCAGAGTCAATGAGACGCCAGTAAGACTTGCACTCCAGAGGTGGTTTCAGGTTACCAGTTTATTATGGCTGACACGTTTCGACCAGAACGGTCTTCCTTAAAAGCCAGATTTACACAAAGTGACTGTGCCCTATTACACTTAAAAACAATCCTTACACAAACAAACAATATAAAGAAAAGACTCATGAGAACTGAATGTGTGTTCTTCATCCTTGGAAAAGGCAAGAATAACAGACTTTCCTGTTTACTTGTTCCTGTTGTAAAGTGTTATACATAAAAAGTAACAAATAAAATATAAAATATTTTATCTTTTACCAACAATAGTGTATAGACATCCTGCATTTATATCAATGCTGCACCAATTATGCACAGACTGTTGTTGCATGCATATCATAGCTCAGAAAAGCAAATTTTCTACACTTACAACCAACTATTAAGTGGGAATAGGGTCTGGTATATCAGATCATTTTAGCATGTTTCAATCTGATGACACAAGTGTCACATTCTACACAACCAAGTGCAGCTAGCTCATATAACACTAGTGTGTATATATTCAAAGACATATCACTATAAGTTACCAGGTTATGTTTGTACACTGTTGTTGGTAAAAGATAAAACATTTTATGAATTATTTGTTACTTTTTATGACATTGAGCCCAGCTGGGCTGGTTGAGCATAAGGAACCGACTGATCTGGAGGCTGGGCATCAATGCATGTGTTCCCATAACACAGCGTCAGTACATTTCCCTCGACAGAGATATTGGACAAAATTCGTTTTCAAGAAGCAAACGGCTGACACCGGTCTGCATGTGACGGCAGAGGGAAAAAGGTTTTGCTGAATCATTGAGGTCTGTTGGAATCAGTTAGTTTGGAAAGGGAGTGCATCCCACAGAGTTCTGTGGCCCCCACCACGAGTACAATTTGAAGCACCATTGCCTCACTGTTCTCAAACTGGTAATCAGCTGCTCAGCAGGCCAGGTGCCAACAGGTGTGTTTTTGCTACTCGATGTGAGTGCATCTTCCCTATGGGCAGCCTTGGATTATATTACTCATAAATGTACCCCCAAAAAAACTAAAAAAGGAAGAGCCAGGCTGACATCGGTTTGCCTGTGAGGTAGAAGAAAAGAAGGAAGTACTAGGCAGATTACCGGAGGTGCTGGGACCGGATCAGGAGCAATGGACGAGTCCCTGCATAAAAGGCAGAAGCAAAAAGCCATTTTGATGTAGGTGAGGGTAAGACTACTGAAGGAGAGGAAGGAGGCACACATGGAGACCCAGGTGGAGGTAGGGATCTGAAGCAGAAATTATTCCATTACGAAACATTATGTATAAAGGAAATCAACAGAATCTGGCAAGTAATCTCACTAAATAATTACATAGAGGTGGGAAGAGTACCAAGGGGCTTACGTATCCTTATCACTCCTACCTACCAGAACCCGCACCCAAAGTTATTGGAGGAGTGGTCACCCCTGATGGCAGGGACTTGTAAAAATATGATTGACCTCCTTTCCAAATATGCAGATATTGAATTGAAACAAGTGGAGGAAGAGCTTAAGAAACCCAAGGAGGAATTGGACCATCATCCCTCGCAGGAGGAGATATTAAAGTTCATGAAAGACATGGATGGGAGATTTGCCAAGTATGAACCTGGCTTCAAAGCTAAGAAAAAGTGGAAATTCACTTGTGATAAAAACAATTATCTCTCAGGATGGATTATCACCTTTGGAAAGAAATATGATGCTGCAAGGAAAGCGTTCAGACCAACCACTGCCTTGAGATAACAGGGAGTGTGCACCTCAAAATCCAGTTTGGATGCTTTCTCAAATTTAGAGTAGCGACAAGTCACTCCCACATCAGGTGCCGCTCCTTTTATAATAACAATACAATCTCCAAATGTTGGGAGCCCCCATCCCTGCAGGGCGGCTTCAGAACGGGAATACTATCCTAGAGGAGTATAATCTTTTAGGACAAAACCAGGGGCCCCAGAGGAAATCACCAAAAGGAAAAGGAGGAGACAACAAAGCTGAAAGATCAGAAGAGATGGACAAGGAAAATAACAAGCCGCATGGGAAAGGCACATGGCACAGCAAGGGGAACAAGTAATGGGTGAGAAAAGTCTTACTGTAGTGAATCTATCTTCTCATGAACTAACCCAGAGTGAACGCTCCCTTTTAAAGTTTGGTTTGTCTTTTGGCCCCGTTGCCAAGCTTGACTATTTCCGTACCTGAATTGATTATTTATTAGGAAACTAAAATTGCTGAAAGTCTTTATGCAGCATAAAGAGAAACAAGGTACGAGAATGGCAATGGTTCCAGGTTATGCATCTGATCCCTTTTCTGATATCCTATCTATCGGAGATTTCGAAGGACTGGCCACCCTTGGGAAAGTCTGTTTTTCTTTCCTTTTCCAAGGACTAAAAGCATGACATCGGGTCTGATGAGTCTTTTCTTTATATTGTTTGTTTGTGTAAGGATTGTTTTTAAGGTCAATAGGACACAATCACTTTGTGTAAATCTGGCTTCAAGGAAGACCGTTCTGGTCTGATGAGTCTTTTCTTTATATTGTTTGTTTGTGTAAGGATTGTTTTTAAGGTCAATAGGACACAATCACTTTGTGTAAATCTGACTTCGAGGAAGACCGTTCTGGTCGAAACGCGTTAGCCATAATAAACTGGTAACTTGAAACCACCTCTGGAGTGTAGGTCTTACTGCCGTCTCATTGACTCTGAGACACAGGTGCTACGGTGATAGTTTACAGGGTCCTGTGCCCTGCAAGTCAGTACTGGATTCGTGAGGTGGATGTGGCAGGGTAAAGTACACAGGAAGAGTGAGATGTGGATATATGTGTGGCAGCATGTTCATGCTTACACGCTTTGGCTATAAAGATCTTTGTTCACAGGTGAGCAATGCTGTAGTGCTAATTACTCTGTGCTTTTTATCACAGTGGTCATGTGGCTCGGGTATCATACTACTGCACCCAGAATGCACCAAAAATGTATATGTAATATCCAAATTATGTCAAATATCCATCCTTCTTAATAGCGTTTTTTTATGAACACAGTCTCAAATATCACTTGAATAAAAAGGTGCACGTTGAAAATTTCAAAGTTACATTTGTTTTACCTAATTGCCAGCTTTGCTCATTTCATGCTGCCTTACTATAAATCCTTGCTTCCTTACAATACATAGTTCAGACAGAGTCGGAAGAAAGAGTGATCTCCTGCGGCCCGGGGTTCTTGAAGAGGCGTGGGTGGGATGACCTGCACATCTCTGTCTGCATCTGCTGGGGTCGCCGCAGCAGTCGTGGCACGCCTCCACTGTCTAAAAGAGGTACGTCTGGGCGGGGCCTAGGTTGGGCTGGTTGATGCTGGGAAGCGCGAGGGACGGCAGAAGAGCCTGCCCGCGCTCATACAGGGGGATGCGACCACACCTTCTGTGACGCTGGAGCCTGTGGGGAGGGACAGGAACATTCCTGGGCATCAGCGTGCGAACGAGGCTGAGGCCTTCAGGTGCACGCCCTGCGTTTCACAGACGGGGAGCCATTCTGGGCGGGAGAATGATGCATTAGCCACTGTGGATGATAGTGAGAAGGGGGGTGGAGGGTGCAGACTGGGGCGAGCCTGTTGCTGAGGATTTTGCACTGGTGCTATCAGGCGGCTAATCGGTTGGCAAGGAGGAGGGGAGAGGGGAGGATGTGCCCATTAACCTCTCATGTGGAGTTAGGAGGGTGCCTGCTCCATGGGGGGGCAGGAGGGTCTGCGGAAGGCTAGCTCACAGCAGAGGCCAGTGTAGGCCCCTGGTGACAGTGTGCCCGGCCCTTCACGAGCGTGGGTGCCAGGGGCCCGCGAACAGCATTTCCTGCACACATTGCCAAGGAGGACAGACATGTCAATGGATGAAAAGATATGCGATCAATCAACGCCGCATTATTCACGAGACAGAAATGAAGTGGCAGGCATTGTGCACAGCCAAGGAAGGAGGGGTTGGTGGTGTGCGGCGGGGCTGGGCTCCCAGCCCCCGGGAATGATGAAGAAGGAAGGCCAGGGTCAGGTCACAGGGCCCCAGGGCAAATGGGTCTGAGTGGAATAGGTGAGGCCCCTGTTGGGGGCAGGGATGGCCACGACGGCGCAGAGACCTGATGGCATTGGGGCCCCCTCAGGTTCAAACAGCCTGGGGGGGCAGAAGCCAGCGGTGGAGGCTGGCAGAGGCAAGGGTGGGCCAGCGGGGCACAAGATGGCCCCTAGATGCCAGGTGGAAGCAGCAGGGAGATCGTGGCAGCTTGACCTTCACAGATGGAGCGGGCATAGGTGGCGCTGGAGTATGACTTTATGCCTGTTATGAAAGGGAAAGGTCTGAAGATAGCAGTGAATGAGGTGCAGGGGGAGCCTGTTGAGGTTGAACACGAGGAGCAACTGGATTATGATGAGGAGAGTGATGATTTGGAAGAGGATGAGGTGCATGACAGTGTGAATTGGGGGAGGGCGAAGGCGGCAAAGGGAAGGTTTGGTGTATTGCAGGCACCATAGGCCGGCACCAGCTGGAGTAAGAAAGCGAGCCAAAAGACGGTTGATGCCGGAGTAAAGGACCTGGAGGTGCCCATGAATTTATCAGGTGAGGGTGCTTGGTGGGCAGCTTGGGATAATGGCCCCAAGGGGGGGTAGAAGAAAGCCTGCCTGTCGTGGGTGTTGGGGAGAGGTTCGTGAGGGACCCGGGAGTGCCTGCTAAAGCGGCAGTGGAAACTGCTGTGTGGCAAGCAATTGGCAGGCGCAGACATCCAGACAGATAAGACTGACGAATACGAAGGGAAGGATGACAAGGGTGAAGACAAACACCGTAAGAAATTACCATACATGGGGTTGACGATGGCAATGGGGGTGCACTTGTCCAAAAAAACTAAGTATAGGATCTGGAAACATGAGTATGTGGACGTATTCAAGCTTTTGCATAGGGAGATACAGGCCAAAGAGGGTTCTAAGTTAGAGGAGTGGGAATTGACGAGGTGACCACTGGTGCCAGTCAATATGGAGAATTGGACATAAGCGTTTATGATTTACGTAAGTATATATTGCGAGAAAGACCTGGATCATGCAAAAGCCTTGCTTAAGTATATGGACATCATTCGAAAAGCTCAGATGAATTTCAGTGGTTTTGCTTGGCTCAGTTACAACGAGGAGTTTAGGGCCATTATTAGTGTCAATACAAGAAGCCCTGGGGGAGGTTGATCAGGAGCTCTGGATGCAGTGGATGTCCTCCACTTAGTCGTCTGCATCCACAAACACGGCCGGTGGCTTGCCGGTCACCTACCAGCCTTTTCAGCCACGTCCCGCCCCTACTGGGGTGGGAAGGCAGAGCACTTACACAGGGACAGCAGGCCAGTCGCCCAAGCCCACAGGAGTTAGCACGGGGGCCTGTTGGAACTGCAAATGTAAGCACTAGTGCTCCAAGTGTGGCAGACACCACCCTCTCACGCAATGCTTTACATTGGCCATGCTATCAGAACAGTGGCGAGTTACTAAGGGACGGGGTAAACTGGGCCCACCAGTTAACATTGAGGCCATGGGTCCGGGGCTCCCGAGGTACCCCGACTGAGAGGCAGCACTGAGGATTCATTGGGGTTTTACGGAGGGTTTTCAGGTGGGTTACCAGGGCCCCAGAGAGCAGAGATTGGTGGAGAATTTGAGGTCAGCAAAGGAATTGCCGAGTGTTTTGGGAGCTAAGTTGCAGAAAGAGGTGGCCGAAGGCAGGATAGTGGGTCAATTTGAGCATTGGCCTGTTACAGACCTGAAGATATCGCCATTGGGGGTGGTGCCTAGGAAGGATCCAGGGGAGTGCAGGCTGAATCATCATTTTTCCTAACCGGAAGGGAGATCTGTGAATGACTTCATTGCCGAGGAGGATTCAGACTGTTGTATGCTTCTGTTGATGATGCTATCAGTTTGGTGCAGGTGTGTGTAAAGGGCGCAGAATTGGCAAAGTGTGACATAAAGTCAGCCTTTCACCTCCTCCCTATGCATCTCGCGGATTTTTTTACTGCTGGGGATGCAGTTCGAAGGGGCCATCTTTGTTGAAAAGGTCTTGCCCATGGGCTGAGCGATTTCATGTGCATTGTTTGAGTCATTCAGCTCCTTCCTGCAGTGGGCTTTTCCGTGCCGGAGTGGACATTGGGAGGTGTCTCACTACTTGGATGATTTTTTGTTCGTCTGGATAGCCCGGTCTGGCAAGAGGGCACTTAGTCAGTTTCAAGTTCTGGCACCGGATTTCGGAGTTCCCTTGGCACCGGAAAACAGCTGGGCCCAGCTGCAGTTTAACATTCCTAGTCATTGAGTTGGATTCGGTCACGTGGGTGGCCAGTTTACCTGACAGACGGTGGCGGTCATACAGGCTTTCCTGCTGCGTGTGATTGGGGAGAAGAAGATCAATCTGCGGACAGTGTAATGACTCCTGGGAGTTTCTGAACTTAGCTTGCTGGGTGGAGCGTGCTTGGAGGACTTTTTGCAGACGCCTCGGCATGGCCATGTTGGGTGTGGTGCTGCTGCAGCACAGAGTTAGGCTCTCGATGGGGGTCAGGGTGGACCTACGGGTGTTGCAGATGTTTCTGTCTGACTTTAACGGTGTGTTGCTGGATTTTGTGGATGGCAAGACGATTTGGCAGGTCCAACTTTTCTCAGACGCCGGCGGGGCTTCCTGGTTGGGCATCTTCTGGGATGAGAGGTGGTGCGCGGAACAGTGGCCCGGAAATTGGTTGAGGCAGGGCAGGAGTATTGCATTCTTGGAGTTTTTTCCACTGCTGGTAGCGCTAGATGTGTGGGGCTCAGAGTTCCGAAACAGGTCAGTAATGTTCCACGTGGACAATATGACAGTAGTGGACTTGGTTAATAGGCAGAAAGCAAGAGACCTGCGTGTGCTGCACTTATTGCAAAGTTTTATGTTGCAATGACTGCGTTTGAAAAGGCTGTTTCGCGCACAACATGTCCCAGGTGCAGGTAATGACATTGCAGATGCATTGTCTCATTCGCAGTGGCAGCGTTTCAGACGTCTAGCGCCGGGAGCTGATGCTTGCAAGATCATGGTGCCGGACGGCATCTGGGCCTCGGGGGAGTGAGACTAGTGGGACTGGTGAAAAAAATCTGTAGCTGACTCTACGAGGCACACTTACAGGTTGCCGTGGTCTGAATTCAGCGCATTTCTGGGATGGACCAATGAGACTTGGTGCATGTCATGACAAGACTGTGAACAGGGATTTATTTGTTTTGTTTTGGATTGGATTGACAGGGGGTTGTCCTAAACGACGATTAGGTGCAAATTGACAGGGATTTCTTTTCACAGCATGTTGTACATGGGTTTTGATCCTGCAAAGAGTGATTTGTTGAGCAGAATGTTGAAAGGTTGGGGGCGTGAGTGGGGTGAGGGGGGAGGCGCCTAGGGAGGCAATCACTTTTGACCTGTTGCAAGGCTTGTTGGCTGAGTTATCTTATTGTTGTTATGATGAGTATGAAGTTGTGGTGTTTCGTTTATTGATGATATGGATGCTCTTTGGGCCTTTTCAGGTTTCACAATTAGTTGGTGCACAAGGCAGGATGGGTAGAATGTATGAGGATGTGCGCCTGGATGGGACGAGTTTGGGTATTTGGCTAGGTCGTTCTAAGGCGGTAGGGCAAGTGGGTGTGGCTGGGTGAAAGCGGCTGTGTGGGGGCATGCCCGGTGGTGGAGTGGAGAGGTTTTTGTCATTGGACACAGAGGGCATCTAGTGAGATTTTTTGTCATGTTTCCCAGAAGCGAGTGACAGTGTTTCAGCTGCTGGTGGTGTTGCGAATGGCTTTGAGGCACTTCGGCAGGGACCCCTCTAGGTATGGGATGCATTTCTTTTGCATTGGCGCGGCGATGGCAGCAGCGCGTCTGGGATGGTCTTAGGACAAGATACAATGGATTGGGCAGTGGAGGTCTTGCTGCTGCGAGCTCTATGTGTGTAAATGAGTCAGGAGATGGATAGTAGGTAGGCACCAGGTTACAGGAGGGTTAGTTGTGGTTTTTTGGGCGAGTGACAGCGTTTCAGCTGCTGGCGGTGTTGCGGATGGCTTTCAGGCGCTTAGGCAGAGACCCCTCTAGGTGTGTGATGCATTTCTTTCGCATTGGCGTGGCGAAGGCGGCAGCGCGTCTGAGATGGTCTTAGGACAAGATAAGACGAATTGGGAGGTGGAGGTCTTGCTGCTGTGAGCGCTATGTGTGTAAATGAGTCATAGATGGATGGAAGGTAAGCACCAGGTTACAGGAGGGTTAGTTGTGTTTTTTTGGTTCAGTTGTATTAACATTTGCTTCTATCCTCGTAGGTTGCATTGGGGACCCTGGAGCCAAGACGGTTACCTGGATTGTTGGACACTCATCCATTGGCCATCCAAGTATGCAGACAGGCAGGTTTACGGGTGTAGCCTGGGCCACCATGAGGTGAATTAGTGGGGGAAGAGTGGGATGCGCTCAGGAGCGTTGTTGCCCTGGCTAACGAAAAAGGTGGCTCAAAGAGGCTGCATGGACATGTTGGTGATTCATCTGGGAGAAAATGACTTAATAAAGCAGTCTAGTGTGTCCCTGTTACATTTGATGCAACGTGATTTGGAAGCAATGAAGATCAATCTTGCAGGCGCATGTATTGTTTGGACCGAGTTTTTACCAAGGGGAATCTGGAGGAGGGCTTTGAAGCCAGCTACAGTTGAAAAATCGCAAAGGAAATTGACCTGCACAATGAGAGTTTTTTGTGTGAACGAAGGTATCAAGGTGATTGCGCATGTGGGTTTGCGGCTGGAAGAGCCATTCCTTTTTCGTGATGATGGGGTGCACCTTTTGCACATAGGTAATGCGTACTACATGATGGAAATGAGAGACTTCATTAGTAAGATGTGGAATGAGTCCATTTGGTGTCTACGGGATTGAGGACGAAAGGTGCACTGGATTTGGGCGGGGCAGGTAACAGCCCTATGGGGGTTCCCTGGTTGGCAGTACTGTGGAGGGGTGGGGAGTCTATAACGAGCATACTCACCCCCCCTGGGGAGGGGGATACAGGTGCATGATGGGGATGCAGGATGCAAGAGTGAGATGGCTGGAGATGCTGGAGGAGGTTGAAAGATTAGTGGGAAGCAAATGGAATAAGGGAGGAGGTCTCTGAGTGAATCGGGGAGAGTAACTGGAGTGTGGGTATGGATAATTAATGAAAGACATGACGTTTGGGAATGTTTATAAGTTTATCGATGTTTGGTTAAATATTGCTGTCAACCTTGTCCTAATAAAATGGTCTTTTACGAAAACATACAGCGTGGAGTGGTTATTGTGCAATAGAGTGTGCGTCTTGCTGCAGCGTGGATAGTTTGTCTGGATTTTAACGGTCTCCTCACTGGTATGCACACTGATACAGCCATGGTTTCAGCTAAGAGGATCTGTGATAGCTAATATGTATATACATCAAGGAGCAAGCCTTCTTAAATGTGGCTGAAACATATGTTGGCTTTGGAACAAGGATCAGGGACCTATCAAAAGATGGACATCTCACAATTGTTATTTAGGCATATAACTAAAATAATGGCTACTCCTAAATATAGCAACATGTGAATGGAGGCATGATTGATTTTATTATGTAGAATTTGTATTATTTATTTTTGGACAAGACGACTTTGAGAGATGAACAACTCAGTTTTTAAAGTTTAGGAAAAGGAGTTTCTTTAAAAAAAATACTTTCCTTGTGGGGAAAATAAAAATAACTGCTGATGCGTATCTTACATAATTTCCGCATAAATAATTTTTCAACACTTGAAATTGCTCCATGTGCCTATTTTGCGCATTTTAGTACTGCAGGACATCTACAAGTATCACATATTTTCTGAAAGACACACAGAATTCTTTTGTAGTGAAATACTGAAAAGTCGTAAATGTATGTAGGAGTAATTCTGCAGGAGAAGACTTCTATTTTTGCACATCTGGGTTTCTAGGACCAGATCTTCATCCACACCAGCATTGCAAGTGCCTAATTCTTCTAAACATACTTTCAGGGGTACATGGAAGGATTTTCTTTTGTATATATATATATATATGTATATATA
Organism: Lissotriton vulgaris; assembly: GCF_964263255.1. NCBI lineage: Eukaryota > Metazoa > Chordata > Amphibia > Caudata > Salamandridae > Lissotriton > Lissotriton vulgaris. The sequence continues at coordinate 1,067,358,503 of NC_141696.1, read as the reverse complement.
TATATATACAAAAGAAAATCCTGGTGGACCTTGTGTCCTGTATGCCGAGCTGGGAGAAGCAGGAAGGAGTGGTATATATATATATATGAATAGGAACACACACAAAATGTTCAAAGAATAGTCCTCCGTCCTTAATTTGTAGGGTGCTGTAAAGAGTCTCACTCTCTGACCCAGGAGTGTATGTGGCAATATTAAACAACAGCATTCCTTGATAGGGTCTGTCCCCTTCAGCTGAATGGGATGGGCCCTATCGGGGAACACTGTTATTTAAGGATTTTCTTTTGAAAATATCACCTCTACATTTATAAAATGTAGCTTTTTGCACTAAATTGCATAGTTGTATGTACGATTGCCTATATTCACATATAACATGCTATCTTTGAAAACAACTTATGCACAAGCTTTCCACTTGTGTAACATGTTCCCTATGTAACTTATTACCTTGCAATATTTCTGTATTTTATTTATATGCTATGGGAAAATGAACAAAGCATTTCCTACATACTTAAAAAAAATATTAGATTATGAAAACTATTATTTTAAGAATGACTTTAGATAAAAAATGTTAGCTTTATAAAAAGGCTGCTCGCGATGGTAATTATTAGATGACAGTCCAGATTTTCATGAATATAAGACTAATAAAATTTGAAATAGTGTCTGCCAAAGGACATTTTGAAGATTCATTTGAAATATTACCATAGTAAAAAGGTGGATAACGTACAAATGTGCAGACAATGACATAGGAAATAGACAATCATCATAAAATTAAAGGTGCTTAATACTGTCAGCTTACTAGCCAGCTTGGCTGCAATACTGTTTTCAGTGGAAATATGAGTTTCCACCTCAAATTTTATTACGCCTTGGCTTCAGCTTGCCGGCTCAGCCTTTCTTGGAGTTCGAACTCTCTCTGTGCCTTACAGTACTCCTACCTGGAGGGCCCACTCCTAACTTGTCTTCCAGCAAGCTCAGGCATTGTGGCAAGAGAGGCAATATCCTTGCCATTCGGCTCTGGTGCAGCCACTATTGGCGCCCCTTCCACAGGGACCATGGGAGCTTCAGGGCCTGGTTTTCCATGCCCCCTACCCCTCCCTTTCTTTGACGATCCCTGGGCCATTCTTCCAGGCTCTCTTGGCTCCCCTCTTGGGCAGCCATGGACCCAGTGGTCACTCAGACTTACCTAGGAGTGAGCTGAGCTCCACATCCTTTCAGGCAGTATGCTCCAAGTCATTCCCTAGCAAACAGTCCACAGGCATGGCTGGACTCAGAGCTACCTTAAAACCACCTGGGACCCCTTCCACTTGAAGTGACCCAGATCCACTGGGTAGTGGCTCTATCAGTTGCATGCTGCCACAACCTGGTAAAATGTATTGGGTATTGTTAGACTTGGCCCTTTTTACACGGTCATCCCTGAATTTTTTGCCTTCCTCCTGGTATTTTTTCTGACTGGGTGTTGGTGGTTTTAGTACTCTTGGCACTTTATCACCGCTGTTCAGTAAAGTACATGTGCTCTCTATGATAAACATGGTAAGTTGGCAAAAGGTGCACAAAATAGTGAGTACTAAGGTGCACTGCTGATGGTCTGCCGACTATGCTATGCTAGGTAGTGCTATGATGTTCATGTCTAATGCGTTCATGCTAAGTGTAATGTTGCAAGTAGTTACTGGTTGCATGTGCCAACGGGGAGTTCTGATGGTTATGACAGTGGCCAGTTTTCTCACTTGTTGGTACCCCACCTGCAAGGGTTCTATCAGACATCTTTAGAAACTGGCACCCTTCCCCTTACCACACTTCAGGCGATCGTGGTCTCATTGCTAAAGCCGGGCCGAGATAGTACAGACATGGCAAGATATAGGCCTCTTTCATTGTTAAATGTGAACTACAAGATATTGAGTAAATTGTTGGCTATTAGACTCTGTCAGCTCATACCACCACTGATACACATTGACCAATGCGGTTTTGTCCCAGGCAGAAGTACAGCCCTTAATATTAGGCGATTACATCAAATAACGACACACACACTACCAACAGCCGACGCAGTGGGATGCATTTTGCTGGATTTGCGCCAGGCCTTTGATTCCCTACATTGGAAGTATATGTTCCATGCCATTTCCAAAATTGACATACCGGAGGACTACATAAAGTGGGTGAGGTTATTATATTTAAACCCCGTGGCACGGGCCGCACAGGAAAACATATTTTACAGCAATATGGGGCTGCACATGGTACCAGACAGGGCTGCCCACTCTCACCCCTATGGTTCATTTTCACTTTAGAACCTCTCTTGCATAAACTATGCTCTGTAGCTGGATATGAGGGGATTGTACTGGGACCCAGCGCACATATTGTCTCTGCATATGCAGACAACTTAATATTGCATTTCAGGAGCCTAGATGAGGAATGTGAGCCCATACTTTCTACGTTTTTCTACTTTCCAGAAACTTTACGGCCCTCGATCAATGAGAATAAGTCCTATGTTTATTCCTTTACTGGCGTGACACGCACTGGGACACTAGGCTTTGGGAACTGGTCATTCCATATAGCAGCTATTACTTTCAAGTATCTAGGAATAAATATATATTGGGACGCAACGGAACTTCTAGATGGCAACTTACATTGCGCTATCACTACCCTCAGGTCCCAAATAATGTTCTGGACCTCCTTGCCTGTATCAGTGGCAGGCAAGGTGGCAATCACCAAAATGGTGATGCGACCTAGATTGCTGTACTATTTCAAATTTACCTATTATGGTTCCGTCACAGATAAATAAATTACTGTCCTCCCTACTGATTGAATTAATATGGGGCTGGGGTCGGAGACGTATACGTATTGCAAAACTACAATTAGATGCTAAACAGCTCGCATTGGGGGTCCTTGACCTGAAAGCTTACTGCTATGTGAGTCAGTTACAGTGGCTGGCGTATTGGTTGGCGGGCGGAACCTAAAGGAGATAAGCATGCCCCAATTAGCTTGGCAGAGAGGTGACATACATACACACCTGTTGCTCAATAGCAAAATTCCACCAACGGCACCCCATTTGCGGAGAATTGAATTGTTGTATCAGAGGATTGCTATGAGGTACACCAAAATAATGACACCAAATGCCTCCACTATCCCTCTTCTGGGGATCCCTACACAATTAGGAAGGGTTCCGAATAGAAGAATGTTGGCATGAGAGGATTCAGGAGTGCATACGGTGGGCGCATTCTTCAAGGATGGTACCCCCAATGCCTCACAATGTATTTGTTCAAGAGCACGGGGTGCCAAACACGCTGTTTCTTCTACACACCAGTATTTCTTGCTATACACGTACCACTTATGCCCCAGGGGGGATTTAAACGGCAACACATGCGCTACTTACTATGTAATAGGCATCATTTAACAAAATGGCTATTCAAAGGGATCCGCACAATAGCAGCGCTACCACCCCAACCACTTCATAACAAATGGGATATTGATGTGGGCTGAGCACTCAGTGACAAGGAATAGATCGCTATCCTAGAGTATCCTAGAAAGGTATCGAGGAACCCTAAATTTAAGTTTATACAACTCATGCTACTCCATAGGACCTACCTGACCCCGCGTAAACTGAATGTTATGTTACCAGACGCATTAGATGTGTGCCTGTGCTGTCAATCATCGGAAGCGGGTCTCCTACATATGGGGTGGAGCTGCCCGCAGTTGCAACACTACTGGGTAACAAATTGTGAGATACTAAAAGATATAGCTCCGGTGCTAAATAATGACCTTATGGAATACTGCTTGCTGGGGCTAGGTCCAAAAGGAAAGAAAGGCAGCCCAGTTACCAAATTCAATAACTGCCCGGCTGCCATCACTGCAACATTTTATAAATGTAAATGTAAATGTACAGGAATTTATATAGCGCAAATCACCAAGCGGTTTCTAACCTGGTATTCCCCTGTGAGATAGCCCCAGCAGGATATCCACAGGGTGAAAGCCAGGCATCCCGCCGCGAGGGGCCATTGTGGAGATTAAGCAAGCTATTGCCCAGAGTCGCAGAGTGTGAACCCGTGAATCGAGTAGGCACCGGAGCGAGAATTGTCGAGTCCATGGACATTATTAGGACTCAAGACCCCGCCAAGCCGGGAATTGAACCCTGGTCCCGGGCTGACCTCTGCTTCCAGGTCTGCCTCCTCTAACCAGTGAGCCACACTTCTCCACATAGAACAAAGACTAAGGAGTTAGGTCCTGGTGGGGTACGGGGTAGGCTGGACCCTATTAAACCGTAATTCACAAAACAGTGCCTACACTTAACATTCTTAATCAAAAATATTTATATGGATGGGACAAGCGCAGTGTTTGAGTTTGACCTGGTATTTTTATTTATACCTATTTACTTTATCAATTTTTTTATACCTTTTTCAAATTTTCACCAAAAAGGAAAATACATTCATAATATTTACATTGCAGTACATGACTATTTACAACCACATATTTACAAATTTCATACATTCCACAAACAAAACTTTTTACAAATACACATGAAAAATTTATAATTTCATTAAATCGAATCAATCACAATTTATTTATTTATTTATTTATGGTATTTGTAAAGCGCGGCACTCATCCCATGGGATATCACTGCGCTGTGAAACAAAGGAGACTGCTGAGAACTGTGCTGGGGAATTCGTTTTTGGGAAAGAGGTGGGTTTTTAATTTTTGGCGGAATTGAAGGTAGTTTGTAGTGTGTCTGAGGTCTACAGGTAACTCATTCCACCTTTTAGCAGACAAGTATGAGAAGGCGCGTCCGCCTGTTCTTGCCTTGTGAATGCGCTTGGATTTAGCCAGAGCTAAGTTATTGGTTCTTAGATTCCTGTTGGGGATATAGAATTCAATTTTCCCTTGGAGGATGGTAGGGCCCGTTTTGTAAAGGGCTCTGTGCGCGTGACAGAGTAGTTTGAAAGTGGCCCTCTGGCGCATCGGTAGCCAGTGAAGTTTTTTAAGGCATGCGGATGCTGAGTCTCGCTTGCCTTTGTTACAGACCAGTTTAGCCGCCTGGTTTTGTAGGACCTGTAGGCGGGAGAACAGTTGTTCGTTCATCCCTTCGAACAGGGTATTGCCGTAATCCAGGCGGCTGACTAGGAGGGCCTGGGTGATTGTACGTCGACAATCCAGAGGTATCCAAGAGAAGATTTTTGCCAGGAGTTTGAGTATTGCGAAGCCTTTGCCCCAGAGTAAGCGTATATGGTCCTTCATGGACAGGGCGTCGTCCATCATGATACCAAGATTTCTAGCGTACTGTTTCGGGATGGGGGCTGATCCCAGTGATGGTGGCCACCACGTGTCGTTCCATGTGAGTTTGGCTCCTCCGAACAGTAGTATCTCCGATTTGCCGGCATTTAGATTTAGGCAGTGGTTGCGCATCCATTCTGCCATTTCGGAGAGACAGCTGTGTAGTTTTTTCTTTGTTGTCTCCGACCCTTCATCCATTGTCACCATCAGCTGTGTGTCGTCGGCATAGGAACATATGCCGATGCCCCACTTTCTTCCAATGTCGGCCAGAGATGAGAAATAGACATTGAAGAGAGTGGGGCTAAGTGAGGCCCCTTGTGGGACCCCACAGCCGATGGGACAGGGTTTTGAGTAAAACTGGCCCATGTGCACTGCTTGGGTGCGATTGCTGAGGAATGATTTAATCCAGCTTAATGCTGTAGATTGCACTCCTTTACTCAGGAGGATGTTTAATAGGCAGTCGTGTGATACCGTGTCAAACGCCGCTGACAGGTCAATCAAAGGAAAAAGACAAAGTCAAAACAAAGGAGCAAAGGAGCAAAGGAGCAAAGCCGAAAGATGGAAATAACTTATAAATCAGCCTTGACTGATTAAAAAATTCTTAATGATATTGCTTGCTCCTTCTGGTGTGCCGACGCGTTTCTAGTCCAGGGAAACCAGTTCCCGGACTGTCATCAGGGCTTTGTCAGTTTTCTGTATAGAATGCAGAAAGACATTTAAGATGTATTACTAGATTGCTATCTACTCCTATATCATGTTTTGCACAATTCATTTTCTGGAGGAAGTACCTGTCTTTAGTTGGTCATTTCCCTTGTAAGTCAACAAAACGAAAAGAGGCTTCAAGTCAGCCTATTTTATTCAAGGAGAGACTGTTTCGAAAAACGGGGCGTTATCTCATTATCTGCAATGAGAAATAAGTTGTTTTTAGGGGTGGGATCACGTTTTATTGAGAAATTTAAAAGGGGGATACCCTGTTATGTTCATACCTTTTAAACAGAGCTCAAGGTGATGGACGTCGCCATCAGGCGGTGTTGTATTGTAATTTCACTCGAAGATTCTAACAAAAAGAGAGCGCGGGCGTATATTAAAGGTGCATGCTTCCAACCATGTTTGGCGGTACAAAAGGGGGTGGTGATGGACGGAGCATCTGAATCAATCAAACACTCACACCTAGTCAAAAGATCTGGGTTTAATCCATCACCGCTCTTTAGCCCACTCTGCCACCCCAGTTCAGACGTGGCTATATGCAAGTCAGTCTGACCCTGTGCCTCATGGGAACAGTCCAGCCCGAACTGCCAAGCCATGTCTTCCCTGGACCGGAAACAAGCTTCCGAGGACCGGTTTCTGGCATTCCAGCCGTCTTCAGCCCGGCTTGCTTGAATCCAGTGGCAAAGTGAGCAAGGGACTCACGTCTGAGCATACCGCAGAAGCTTGTTTCCGGTCCAGGGAAGACATGGCTTGGCAGTTCGGGCTGGACTGTTCCCATGAGGCACAGGGTCAGACTGATTTGCATATAGCCATGTCTGAACTGGGGTGGCAGAGTGGGCTAAAGAACGGTGATGGATTAAACCCAGATCTTTTGACTGGGTGTGAGTGTTTGATTGATTCAGATGCTCCGTCCATCACCAACCCCTTTTGTCCAAGCATGTCTGGGGCATTATCTTGTATCAATATACTGTCTATCATACCTTTACTTGTGCATGAAGTCGATATTCAAACTGCAGCATGCACATTTTCTTTTATTTCATTGCCGCGTGTGCCCAGTACAATCTGAAGCAGAATACACTTCTATAAGAATATCATACCACAAACACGATAATTGAAGCACGTTTAAAGTGTGTACCACGACATACCTGCTTGTATGCTGGCACCTCCCTCACCTTGAATCATTTATTACGTAATATGTAATGTTACACTATGACTGTAATGACTAATATCTTCTGAACTATGGTTTGATGCCTATCTTTAATAAAAATTTGTTTTAAAAAAATGACAGTGGCACGATTGGCCCTTTAGTGTATATACTCCCTGTAAAGTCATACTAAGTGCCAGGTGGCACATTGTATATATTTGATTATGTTCTAATGTGTTTTATGGATAACACAAAGGCTATATTTACATAACCTTGTGTGGAGTTTCTTTTGTGGTGTGCCTAGTGTGTCACTGCTGTGTGAGTGTGTTGCGCTAATGCTTTACACATTGCTTCTGGGATAAGCCTGACCGCAATGTCAAGCTACCTAGGGGGTGACCAGGGGTTATCTTCGGTATGCAACTCCCTTGCCCTGACTAGAGTGGTGGTTTCTGCCTGGCTTAGGTGCATGCCCTAGCCAACCAGAAATCCCATTTCTAAAAGGTATCATCCGGTTTTAGGACACCAGATGAGCCCTTACAGTAGTCATACTCCAAACCTGTGGCGCTCAGAGCCTTTACTCTCTGCTCATTAATGGTGACCCACTGCCTATTTTTATTTATTTATTTTGTTTTATTTTACAGGGTTTTATAAGCACGATCTCGACCCGAATCGGGTATCAGAGCGTTTTACATAGCACCAGTTGCATTACACAAGGACACATTCATTTTTGTTAGGCACGGGATATTAAGTGAAATGACCAGAATCACAGGATGTTCAGCATCATTGCCGAGACTCAAACCCAGTTCCCCAGATTCGAGGTTGACTGCACTATCCGTTAAGCCAACTCCACTCCCCAAATAAACTCGCCTATACTTGCAAGCATGCAAGGTATGTGGAATTTAGGCTTCCTCTCTCACCCAGGGACACAATTGAAACATCAAGTGCCCCCCATACTGACTGTGATCATCTCCTCCCCAAGCGCTACACTGGCCAAACCCTGGGACTGCCCACTACTGGAAGGCTATATCCTCTTAGGGCAATTGGCAACTCCCTTGGTGTACCCATACTTGTAGCACTCATTGCACTTAAAGAAACAAGCACCAATATTTTTATCTATGTTATGTTATGTTATGTTATTTACATTTTTAATGCGCACAGCTGCTCCAGCGAAGGAGCGTCCTGGCGCAGGGAAAGGTAGACTCAACATAACACAAAATCCAGCAACAAAAAAGCAGAACACTTAAAACAGGGACCATTTAAAACAAGAAGGTTTTCAGGGCCCTGCGAAAGGATATTAGATCATCCATAAGGCGGATTTCCAAGGGGAGCGCATTCCAGAGGGTAGCAGCTTTCACTCGGAAGGAGCGACCCCCCATCCGGCTAAGTCTAAAACGGGGAACAACCACCAAGGATTGTCCAAGGGATCGGAGTGAGCGGGTAGGAACGTAGGGAGAGAGCAGTTTGTTAAGTATCACAGGTGCCGACTCTCGAAGAATTTTAAAAACCAGGCAAAGAGCCTTGAATTGAATTCTCTTGTTTATCGGGAGCCAGTGCAGGGACCGCAGAGTATTAGAGGTGGGGCAGGTCCGGGGCAAACCGATCACCGCCCTAGCCGCAGCGTTCTGGACTCGCTGTAAACGAAGGATCTCAGCTTGGTTCGCTCCTAAAAGGAGTGAACTGGCGTAGTCCAGCCGAGAGATAATCATTGCTTGAATGACCAGCTGTCTAGTAGGAGCATCAAAAAATCTGAGCAGGGGTTTTAGCCCGCGTAATACTCCAAAACAGCAGGCCGCCACTCTCTTCGTGTGAGTCACAAAGCTTAACGTGTGGTCGAGCCATACTCCCAGATTCCTGAGTTCCAGGACGGGGGCCGGCGCTGATCCCATCTCGGGAGGCCACCATCCGTCCCCCCAGTGGTCCGCATCCCTTCCAACGATCATCACCTCCGTTTTTGTCGCGTTCAGCTGGAGACAGTTGTTATTCATCCAGCTGGCCACCTCTCTCAGTCCACTTCGGAACCTGAGGGCATCCTGCTTGGCATCCCCGCTGATCGTAACCGCCAACTGAGAGTCGTCGGCGTAGGAGACCATGGTTAGGCCCCATTGCCTGGCGACCTCAGCCAGCGGCTGCACGTACAGGTTAAAAAGCGTGGGACTCAGCGAGGAGCCCTGAGGGACCCCCAGGTCCAAAGGATGGTACTTGGACTGAAAAGGAGGGGTGGCAACGCAGAAGGAGCGATCACTAAGGAAGGAGCGGAACCACTGCAGAGCAGAGCCACAAATGCCAATGTCCTGCAGGCGGTGTAGAAGGATGCGATGGGAAACAGTGTCAAAGGCAGCGCTCAGGTCTAATAAAATAAGCGCTGCCGTTTGACCTGCATCGAGCACAGTCCGCAAATGCTCAACCATTGCCAGAAGGGCCGTCTCAGTGCTGTGGCCAGCACGAAACCCATTCTGCGTGGGATCCAGGACATTAACTTGGGTCATATGCTCCGTGAGGGCCAGATTTACATGGGCCTCCATGACCTTGGCCGGCCAAGGGAGCAAAGATATAGGGCGGTAGTTTTCTGGTCTCAGCGGATCCAGAGATGGTTTTTTTAGGATCGGGGAAACCACCGCTTGCTTCCACTTGGCAGGGACCAGGCCGGAAGTCAGGGAGAGGTTAATCAGAGAACACACTATAGTGCGTCCCTGAAAAGCAGCATCCCTGAAAAGGGCAGATCTTACCGGGTCTGCAGGCGAGCCAGACTTGACTCGCAGGGCCCACTTAGCAAACTCCTCATTAGAAAGAGTGGGAAGGGAGTGCAGCGATGGACAGCTACTGGAGCCGCTCCAGGGAATCACTGGTGGCAGTGTGCTCAGAAACGCCTGGTAGATTTTCTTAACTTTGTCCAGAAAGAAAGTGGCCAGGGCTTCGCAGTGAGAGATGGAACTGTCCAACTGCGGGGGAACTCTCTTTGCCATCAGGTCTTTTATAGTTTTAAAGATGGTTTTGGTGGGATTGAGGCTATTTCGGAATTCGGCTGCGTAGAACGCCGCCCGGGCCCTACATATAGCTCGATGGTAGAGCTTAACTGAGGCCAGGTAGATGGATTTCTTATCGGCATCATACGTCTTACGCCACGCTACAAATCTTTTTTCTAGTGGACTATTGAAACTGGTACCCTTTCACTTGTGAACTGTTTGGTGGGCCTTGAGAGAACTCTTTCTGGCTTTTATCTCTCCCTCCTTCTTCTGGTTGGAACATTGACCACCCTTTGGCAGTCTCCCCAGATACCTTTATGTGGAGCCTGGTGCTGATCCAGTGGTCAGCCTCGTGATCAAGCTCACTGGGGTCAGTGAGCTTGCTGTCCACAAGGTGCTGGTGCAGATCTGTAAACCTATGACTGAGCAAGTGCTCTCTAACAATCAGATTATATAGCAGTTAGTAATCCTTCTCATCATTGCCCTTCACCCAACCATCCAGTGCTTTGCAAAAATGGTCCACGCAATCCATCCAGGTCTGCATGGGCAGCTTTTGGTTGTCCCTAAACCCCTGCCTATACCTTTTCAGGGTCAGCTCATAGTTCCTAGTTAGGGCCCTCTTCGTGAGGGGATGCTCCATTCTGTCCTCTTTCTTTCCCTAGGGCTAACTTGACATCCCTCTCTTCATTGGGAATGTGTCTCCAAAGACTAGCTCAGGAACCCAGTTTATTTCTAAGGCAACCTCATAGGCCTCAAAACGGTTGTCTACATCATTCCTCACAACAAAGGTAGGCACCCGATCCTTTATGATGTGGACCATCTTTTGTCCACTAGACACTGAGGTAATGATGCCACCATTGCTGCTGGACTCTGAGGCTTTTCTAGCTTTGAGCTCCAGCTCCTTCAGGCATATCTCATGCTCCAGCAGCATTTTATTTTCTACCACAGCCCTCTTAGCCTCAGCCTTAGCCTTGCTCTCTTCCACTCCAGTTACATTATGCCAATTACAGATTCAGCTCCCTTTCTGCCTTGCTGTCCTCCCACTCCTCTTGGGACAGGCTTTTTGAAGACACATTAGTTTCTGCCCTCAAACTGGGCTCTCTCGCAGTGAGCAGCTTGTTTATCTCCTCTGGGAGCTCCTGCTCAGGGCCATCAGCCAGGTCATCCTCTAATCTTAAATAAAGTCCCTCCTCATGAGGATCCTCCTTGTTAAGATCCTCTTGCTCAGACTCTTCAGGTTTGGATTGCGTACTTGTGACCCCCTCATAGGCACTGAGAGCTATCTGAAGGTCGAGCTTTGTGGCCTTCTTTCCTGCACCCTGCCTCCTCTCTTTTAAGAGTTTCTGCAGCTCAGCCCTGCTAAGCCTATCCCGATTAAGCATCTCCAACTCTATGGTACAAGACAAAGAGAGAGCAAACTTACATTTAGAAAAAGAAAAAACAGCCAATCATAAAACTAGGGAGCACTTTTAAAAGCTCAAATACGTCTCACATCACTTATCTGGGATTTTAGTGTAACACCAAATCACTGTATGGCACTATGCAAACACAAGTCCTAACTCTCACTGCTGACCTGACCAAACACCAATGTAAGGAATTGGGTTGCTGATTGAGGGGTGAAACCCTACTCAGCAGCAACAACAATCTCTGTCAGAGTGGAGTGACAGTCAAACCCTAATTTAACCTGTGCTCAATCCTCTGGTAGCTTGGCACAGAAATGTCAGGCTTAACTTAGAGGCAATGTGTAAAGTATTTATGCAGAAATTCAAACAAAGTGAAATACAACACAAGAACAATCCCTCTTAATTTTTTATGAATAATTTGGGACCAAACGAACAAAAATCCATTCAGTAGAATGGGATATATGCAATTTTAAAGATTTACGTAAAAATAGCTGCAAAAATCACAAAGCACTGGTTATCTGGTTGACTCTGCCATGTTTAGGGGAGACAGCACATGCACTTTAGCACTGGTTGGCAGTGGTAAAGTGCAGAAAGCACTAAGGCAAAAAAATCAAAAGGTCTTCAAAAATACGAGGGAAGAAGCCAAAAGGTTTGGGTGTAGACCATCCTAACTAAGGCTGACTGGTCTAACTACATGATATTTGTTCAAAGCCCAGTGACAGATGAGGCTAAGGGAAAGCTTCTTGAGTTGGGTACGTCTGCTATATGATGTCCTCATTAGAAGGCTAAGAATGGTCCTGGCACTCTCAGCCACATAGTAAATTTGGGGAGGAACAAGACCGGGGTGCTGCCTTTCCCCACTATTTTTTACCTTGGTAAGGAGCCACTGACCTGTTTATTTTGTGAGAGAGCAGATAACTGGGGCATCCAGCTATTGCACACATCACAAATAAAATCTTGATATATATGGATGATGGCTTACTATAGCTGGTAGATCTATACACTGCTCATGATGGCCTGATGGAGTTCCTGTCAAGATATGGGGCCAGGTATTATACTGCTGACTAATTTGGGTACTTTCTGTCTGTTCCTAAGATGCGCCACACATGGAGAGCCCCCCAGTAAGCTTTGACACACGCTTAGTGTGGACACCAGACACTTTCAAATATCTTGGGGTATGGATTTATTGGTCAGACTAGCAACTAATTAAAGGTAACCTGGATAGAGTGTGAGCAACATCCGCTAATCCACTTGCTTCTGGAAGGAAATTTCGTTATCTCCAATGGGTAGGTTGGCAATCATGCGGATGCTGATCCTCCCAAGACTGCTTTAATATTTTGTAGCCCTACTGGTGGTCTTGCAGTGTTTCTTTTTCAAAAACCTGAATAGTGTTTTCTCTCTCTAATGTGATCAGTGGCATGGGAGGTTTGGGTATCCGGAGCCTAGAGACCTATTACCTGTCTGCTCAGTTGCTTTGGACAATAAAAAGGCTTAGGGATCCAGTGGGCTGAGACACATTGGAAGCTGGGAGCTCATTGAGTGGTACTTTTTTGATTGATTGGATGATGGGGGAGTGCTACATTAACAGGACCACTGCTATGCACACTCATGGTTGTTAGACACTGTTAGCAGTGGTAAACACAGGCCAATGGAAGAACTTCTCCCTATTCCCAGAACTTTGTGTTTGGGTTCAGCCTACATTTATTGCACAGTCAGGATGCGTAGACAGAAAGTTTTGGACTGTAGCTGGAATTTTTACAATGGGTGATATTCGGGCCGATTGTACATGGATGACTTTCACAAGTATTTTAGAAGAGATGGGTATGAGCACTGGGCAATTTCTGGCCCATGTGGTGGTAATAGAAGCCACAACACAAAGTACAGCGATTCTTCTCCATGATGTATTATCACCGTCCATTGATGCAGACACATCACAATCCAGGCTGGTCTGGGAGGCTTCAATGGGGAGTGTAATATCTGAAGACACGTGGAACAAGATATTGGAGTATGCATATACTGTTACCCCGAATACACAATTTAAATTGACGTAGCTCAACTACATCCACCAGGCATACCTCAAAGGATAAATCATATGTATTTGGAGGCCAGCAACTATTGTCCCAGGTGCATGCAGTCACCTGCACACTTTTACCACATGGTCCTAGAATGCTGTCAAATGTAGGCGTTTGGCAGGGGATGAGGGAGGTACTGGGGAGGTGACAACCGATGCAAAATTTTTAGGGTCAGTCCCACAGACCTAAGCCTCTATGACTAACTTGCGGATTCATGGAACTGTCATTTATGATTTCTAAAATAAATATAGTGACGTGCTGGAAGGCAAGTTTGGCCGCAGACTTGAACAAATGGCAACTGGATGTGGTCAGGGTTGTAGAGCAAAGGTGACCGCCCTTGAGGTTTCCATAAGCTTAATAAAAGGGTAATTTGATAGATGATGAGGGGACACTATTTTACTTGCACTAGAAGGCAAAACAAAGGAGCCACAACCAAAACGAGGTTAACCTGATTAGAAGGTTTCAGGCACGCTGTACTACTACCGAATGTGTTCTTGGACTTTCCACCACAGCTGGGCTATACTAAGCCTGATATTCTTCTGCTCTTATGACTCAAAGGGGCATATTCTCAAGCCCCCATCACCACCACAACGTCACTTTCAGTGACTTAGCCCTATTCACAAGGCCAAGGCAGCATTAAGCCACATTAAGTGGCTTAATGTGGCTTAACGCTGCCTTGTGAATAGGGCTCCCTTTCACGCTGTTTTTAGCGTGAAACGGGCGTGCAGTGGGTGTTGCGGTGGGCATTCTACCACAACACCCATTGAGTTTTACGCTACCTCCTATTCAAAAGGGCAGCGTAAATAGGATGTAGCGCCAAAGTTAATACCAGGAAAAAGCTGGTCTTAAGGTGGCGAAACGTGGAGAAATGCTTTATTTCTCCTCTTTTTTGCTTTTTCCATGTATGCTGCCTTGTCAAGGTTTGCTAGTATTCTTTGGTTGTGAGATATCCAGCTTACATGGCACTCTAACCTAATTATAAACTAGCGAATCGTGTCCCCAACTATAAACACAAACATTTAGAACCTTGATTGCATTATGGCAATGCTACTTTCCTGCCTTCCTTATCTATACTTTGCATATTAAATATTTTGTGATTTGTTTGTAACTTTCCTCGTGGTCATGATAAGTCAGTGATGGTGAACGTCATCTTAGTAGTTACCATATTGGTGCTAGGATCGCACATCTCTTTATTCTCTTTTGCAGTATGAACAGCTCAGTTACTGACTACAGACTTTATATATTGTGTGTAACAAGAGCACCCTCTGTTGTAAATTAATTTTTTGCAGGATTTCCTTGTTGCTTATTGAGTTGTGGCATTTACATTTATGATGACTATTTTACTGTATTCTATACCTGCGTATTTCAGGTGTTATTAAAAAGTTATTATTTTTATAGCAAAGAACATTTTATGTTTCTTGCAGCTAAGATAACCGTTTTATATTCTATCCAGTGTAAACATTCACACCAGTGTCTCTGAGCTAGACCATGATTGTTCAACCAAACAACTCAAGAGAGACTGGGAAGCTTGGAGGGCTGAATCTCTGTTGCAGATCCAGATTTACTTAAGGTTTGTGTTGCTGCTCGTGCAACACAAAGCAAAAGCACTTATTTTTTGGTGGAAAGCCAGACTTACTAAAAATAGAATGATCTAGTTTTGCCTCAAATCCTAAAACCAAAGAAAACAGTTGCAAGCATGGCGTCAAGAAGCAGACATCTTACAAGGCAGCTGGTGTCTGTACGTAGGAATTTGTGCCGGAGGCTCCCTAGAGCCCCCATTCTAAGGTAGGCAATGCAAAGTCTCCTTTGTGAAACAGACTGAGGGTCTATGTGGCCCAGAACCACCAGACTTGGCATGAGTGCTGACAATGATGTCAATGTCAGGTGACTCTTGCTAATTCTGGTGCTGCACTGGTTTCTGCCCTTCAGGCAACACAGTGCTGCCAATCTTAATGCAGGCTTGAGTGAAGGACAGTAGATCTGGGCCCTAGTGCCTTGAATATCCGGGAACACCTGCAATCTCACCGCTGGTATTGGTATGTTGTCCTTTGCCTTGGTGATCATCAGAGAAAAAGCTTGACAGGCTTGTTGAAGGAACAACAAAAAAATCTTATTCTTAGTGTATTAGGCCAACCTGCAGTAAGCAGCAGTGTCTGAATTTTCCATACTTTATTATATGCCACATAAAGGGGTTGCTGCATCACCCTATAAATCAAGAAGGAATCATAGCAAATTGGCACCCTCATAGTTATATTGTACTGCTTAGCAAACACTCATGCATAAATGAATTACCCAGTTGAAATTACAGAGCTAAACATACTTTAAAGTAAACTTTTCTTTCAGAAGTGTTCCTCCCAATTGTATGTGTTTTATCTGGAATTAGGAACATGTTAATTACCGATAAACACGTTTCATATAAAGAACGGCCACCTCCGCCCTCGTGCATTCTTTAGAAAAGTGCGAAGAAATCTGTATCTGTCTTCTCTTCACAGGTATGCTTTTGCTAACAGTTGTGTACCTCCATTAATTGCTGTCACATTAATCAGGCAATGAAATCTCTCTTCAGCATTATTTAAGCCTCTTATATTAAAAGCTACACAAGTCTGACTATTCATGCATGAGACAGCCTACTCCCTCACAAGCTCTTCCAAATCCCATAGGAACTATCCTCCCAGGCTGTTTCAAATTAAGTCATTAACATGTCACATATGGAAAGCAAAAATCTGTGAACTACACACAAATAAGATAAAACACAATTAAAATATATTTATAGCAGCTCCTGACAAAGCTTATAATGTAATGAGAGGCCACATACCTATCAAACCCATCTGTGCTTCCTACAGTGCATGCAATTTTCATCTTTCTCTGTAAACTGGATGCATGCCACCATTCTATTAATTACAATTAATAATGTTTTACAGCTTCGAAGAAGGCCAATTAGCCATCTAAAAAACACCCACAGTATCACAAACTTCTTGAACCCTACTTGCCTTCCATTTCCATAAGTGATCATAGATAACTAACTCACACAGTGGATGTGCTCCTAGTAGTTTACTTGTTATCAACCCTGTAGACTTTGGCTAATCTTGTTTTTTATTATATTCGGATGACTAGGTTTTGTTTTTACCCGCACTGTATAACCGTCAAAACCTAAACGTTGACCCTCATACTCACTATCACTTTGGTATAACTCCTGCTCTGGCGCCATCGCTGGAGTATGGTCATTCATTCACTTAATTCTTTTGGTGATGAGCATGTTCTGTGGAGTCTTCGGCTGTATTTATCACCTAGACCTGCCTTGCCAGAGCAATCATGACTACAAATCTCAGGGGGCCTTACTGGGATGCTGAGGTAGAGGCCATTTTGGATCTACCATTATTTAAGGAGACCACGCGCTGCTTCTTACACTCATCCTTTGCCTGCCATAGACAGCAGAGGCAGTATGGTAGTAACTCATCTCTTGCATGAGTTATGTAGCTGCCCTGTAAAGGGGCTGGATCTGGATGTTGTCTTATTTCCAAATGGTATTGGTGAATTAACGATTTGTGGTTCTCCAATCTGCCTGAGACACCTACCAAACAATCATCAATCAAAATTACTTTATTCGATTAATTCAAAATTAATCATGAAAGTACAAATATACATCACAGTTAAAAATATTAAAAAGAAGCAACTACCAGTAAGTCATTACCATCACATATAATGATATTACCTGATATTGTGTTTAGCAAACATTACTTTGAATGCATTGCTGTGTACAGTATAATTACCTTGAGTGTATTGAGGAGCTGAAAAGATGTACGCTAACCTGCACACTATAAGTGCACATCTTTGTACTTTATTGGGGGTAGTAGGTTTTGGGCTTTGCAAGAACATCTAGCGGTGCCTAAGAACATTTAGCAGGGCTTCTGATGTAATCATTAATACATTGAAAACATACAATGCTGCTTTTCTTGTGTCGCCAGAAAAAAAGGAGGTTCCAGATTAAAATTATGTAGATTGGAAAACCAAAACTATCAGATAAGGCCATTATACAAAATAGATAACAAAACAATTTTGTTTTTGTTTTTTATTGAAAACGTTTCCATTCATTCTCGCGCCGGGATGCCCCCGGGTAAGCTGAGCGCGCTATAAATTTCATATAATAATAATAATAAAAATTCCACAAGAGGAGAACACAGTAATACCAAAAACCACAGTTAATTTCAACAATAACATAGTAACATGATACCATATTTATCAATGCAGATAGCGACATTTAAAGGGAATGGTTCAAAGGGTAAACCCGTTCCCATTACCTCTTCATACAGCAACTAGACATAAAGAATTCCATAATTCAATAATGCCATATACGTCAATCACATCTCAGGCGGAAAGGAGAAACCCAGAGGGTAAAACTAAAGTGCAGATAGTGCTTCACATTATCAGCAAAATATAGATAATTCATACATATTCAATTAAAACAGCTTCTAAAGAAGAACTTGCCACAAGTCCCACTCATTCCCCATGTGCCAGCAGGCATTTCCCAGCCCATGGCTAGAAAGGGGCTCAGATCTGCTTTCCCCTTTTCCTAGCTTTACTAATATTTTGGATATCCAAATTATTTTCTAAGTTGTACATTGACAACAGTCGAGGTAACCATTAATTGAACATGGATGACGCCAAAGCTATGAAGACAAAAAACTGTCCTCACCTAGTGACCATGTCATTATATGTGCCCAGTAGTATTAGATGGGCGGGTCATAGTGATGTCCAGGGACGGTGCAGTATTCATGAACCTTGTTATGTCTTGTTTCAATAATTCCAATGCCCGGCAAGAGCTGAACATATGCACCAGGTCTGCCTCCTGGCTTTGACAATGGGAAAAACAAATAGCTGTATTACCTCCCCACTGTGCCATTTTTGCCAGTGTATAATATAGGTAAAAAAGTGTGTTAGAATGTGGCACCTGCAATCCTGCAGACAACAATAAAGTGCGACCTAACTCCAAAGATTCATGAAAACAACAATGTATAGTGTCTAGCTTCTTGTGCCATTTGCCAACGTGTATTTCCAAATCATCATGCATGCCAGAAATCCTGTATTCATTAATGTGGCTAATTGCACATCTGTGATCATCACCCACGACCTCCATCAAGGTCAGTTTGGGATATCCACTAGGTTTCCTTACCAATTTTTTTTAATTAAGTTGCAAATGTGAAGGTATTCAAAGAGTTCCCTCTTATCTAGCCCATTGTCCAGTTGTAATTCTTCAAATGATGCAATTGTATCTTGCATTTCTTGGTATCTTAAGCCCCCTGGCTTCCATCTGAAACAGCAAGAAGCCTAGAACAGGGAGGGAAGACATTGAGATCCCAATGTTGGGGTGTAGTAGAAGAATTTCCCTAATTCAATTATTTTACTCATTATTGTCCACATCTTAAAAGCTGGGCGGAGAGTCTTGAACTTAACTTTCTTGAAATAGCTTGGGTCAACCATCTTAGGCAAACACGTTTAGCTCTTCCCCTATAAGTTATTCATATATGGGAGGAATGCTCTCTCCAGCTCTACCGTTATCCTCATTCTCCTCAATGAGGGATTTCATATATTGTGGAGAGCAGCCCAGTGATAAAAATTTAAATTGGAAACGGCCTAGCCTCTTCTTTCTTTAGTTCACATCAGGAATTTGAGAGACCGTCTGTCTTTAGCGTACAACCAGATAAAGCTGCTAGCCATGTCTTCCATCATTTCAAACCATAGTTTTCAAATTCAAGTGGGATTGCCCTGAAGAGTTACAACACATTGGGTAAGAATAGCATTTTAATAACATTGCAGCATCTGATAATGAAGTACTGGAGCTCCATTATATTCAACTCCCAAGTAAACTGCTTCTCCCACAGTACAAACATCAGCGGTTTGTACGTGTTTATTGGCTGCCAGACAATTTCCCAAAGTCTGAGGTTTCTTTTCCTAGCTCCCGCATTGATGCTCCTGCGAAAGATTTCATGACTGTAATATCATTGGTATACACCAAGATCTTAGTGCTCTTGGCGTCAAAGCCCATAGGCTTGATTAAAGCATTGGTTTCCAGCCTCCTAATGAGAGGATCTATATAAAGGTCAAACAATACAGGGGAGCAGAAGTACCCCTGAATCATTCCTATTGTAATTCCGATAAGATAAGATTGCCCACCCCCATTGTTTGGAGCTTGGCAGTAGGATTTTGGTAGACAGGTTGAATCACCCTAAAGTCGCCCGCTCTATTTCATACCATTTCATTTACTGCCCAAAGATAATCCCTAGAAACCCTGTCAAACACTTTCTCAGTGTCTAACAGGGCCAGAGCTATAGGATCCTCTAAGATTGCTTCTGTATCAAAAAGCATTATATTGTGGCGGACATGATCCATAGTGCACCACCCCGGTATAAAGCTGTGTTGCAGAGGAAAAACCAGCTTAGCAATAACTTGGCATAGCCTTCTTGCTAAGGCTTTAGAATATAGCTTTGTGTCACTATTGATTAATGTGACAGGTCTGTATGGCCCAAGGTCTTTTGGGGCTCCCCTTTTTTGAGAAACTTCACTATGTTGGTCATAGCCGAACACTCCGGTATCTGTTGTCCTTTTTGTGCCATGAGGAATAACTTGATCAAATCAGCACATACAGCTGAGTAGAATGCTTTCTTAAATTCCAATGGGATTTTATCAACCCCAACAGACTTGCCTAAAGAGAGATCCATGAGAGCCGGATAAACTATGTCCTTACAGAGGAGCAGCTAAAAAATCTTGATCTTCACTGGAAATTTTATTTCCAGAAATTAGTTCAAGATATTTCTCAAAATCAATATCATCCTTTACCCCCTTGGCATGATACACTACTTTGTAGAAGTCTCAGAACACCTCACAAATTCTGGCGGGGTCAGTGAGGAAGTGGCCCCCTCTATCCATATTTTCAGTGATCTCCCCGTATGTTACTTTCTGCCTGGGATGCACTGCTAGCAAGTGACCCACCCGCTCACTATATTTATACCACTCATTTTTATGGAACAATCACTTTTCCAGTTTTATTTGAGATGCTGTTAATGGCTGATTTTGCTAGGGCAAAGTTTTGCTGGACCACTACTAGGTCGTCTCCTCCTGAGGCAGCAATTATAAGTTGAGCCTCAGCATCAGCTAGTTCCCCATACAGTCTTTTCAACACCTGAGTTTATGTATTCTGGCAATTCAGGCTAAAACTAGCCTGATGCCTGCCTTAAAGGCATCCCAAACTATCCCAGGGCGAGCGCCGCCGCTTTTACAATCTAAAAACTCAGGAATCCAGTTATTCATATGGGCAATATATTTCGCATCATGGAGTAAACCTCTTTCAAATGACCAGGCCAGCACTGATCCTACACCTCTAATATTCAGTATTTTAATGACCAAGGGATTATGGTCTTACATGACTCGTAGGTATTTCTCAATTAGTATCCTGTAGACCAAGTTGAGGGATACAAAAAAAAGTCCAAGGAGACATGTTTCCTGGGGGGAGGAGGAAGGGGGAGGGGTGAAAAAAACATGTATCTGGCTTCCTATGCCTTAGCTTTATGCCAGAAATCCACAAACCTGTGATTGCTCTTAGGATGTTGTAACGCCTGAAAAACTCTAGGCTTTTGGCCTGAATAGCAATTTTCCATCAACTCAAGTAGCCCACCGGACAAGTTGATGTTCAGATCCCTGCACATTAGCAGGGCCCATAAAGCCAATAAGTTATTAAAAAAATACTACGGGATCATCTGATTTTGATCCATAAACAGAACAAAGTGCAGTTGTACTCCCATTAAACTGACATTCAACAATCTCCCATCTCCAATACTTTCAGGTGAGCATCGTTTAAATCTGAAAATATTTCTGCGAACGAATATAGCTACACCTTGAGTACTTGTGCTCTGTGTCGTGCATTCTCCTAACATAAAGCCAAAAGATTCAAGCACTTTCTTTCCTAGATCCCTCTATGTGCATTTTTTGCATGCATAGGAAATCCGCTTGGAGAACCTTTAGGACTTCAGTGAATTTTTATCATTTTACATTATGATTCAGGCCACAAATGTTAATGGAGTCAATTTGTAACTTAGCTGCATATGCCATATAAGTATTCTACGTTATGTAGCTGCTTCTAGTGGAGAAGCGTGGCTCAATAGTTAGAGCGGCAGACCCTGATGCAGAGGTCTGGCCCGGTACCAGGGTTCAATTCCCGCCTCGGCGGCTCTTGGATTCAATCTCCCCGCACCTGATAATACTCGCTTTGGTGCCTAGTCTAATCATGGGTCCCACTCTGTGACTCCGGGCAATAGCTTGCTTAATCTCCACAATTGCCCCAGCAGCGCTTGGATTCCTGGCTTCACCTTGGGGGTGCCCAGGAGTGGACATCTCACAGGAAAGCCAGGAAGGGTTCCACAGTGGTATGAATACAGGTCTATGAGACCTCTGGGTAGAAGGCGCTATATAAATACAAACACATTTACATTCTACAAAATGGTTTTAACGTCTATCGAAACCTACCCTACCTGCAACCTATAAAAATACCAACTAGGATTGTTTAACTTTCCTTCCTTCCTTTCCTTCATCTTGAGTAGTGCACCTAATTACCTCAACACCCCCACAGTGCCCCCATCTAAAATATCGTCCCAGTCTGACTATACCTCTACTCCCACCCCTCTTTCTTCCATCCCTCGTCCCCACCCCTTCAACCTATATCATGAAGCAATCAGATCACTGCTAGCCTTAGTGATGGCTCCCATGCTTGATCCGATCCCCAGTTCCCCAACTCCAATACCAACCCTTTATAAACCTTGCAAAAATGTGAGACAGAAAAAAAGAGAATATTGTCCTGGCAGCCCTTGAGTGCTCTCCCCGGGCCTTTTCTGGGGTCTCTCCCCAGTTTAAACAAAAATGTTATAAGGTCGGGATCTAAGTTTGGAGTTTGACAGACCTTTTCATCGATAGTAGGTCTGGGAGATTCAGATCTCATGGTGTTTCGAGTATCTCTATCAAGTAGGTTCCTTAACCAACGTGTGACAAAGCGGGAAACATGCTCTTGTGGGAACCACTTTGAACTATTAGGGCGTGAGATATTTAGGGGAGAGAACATCTCCTCTCCGATAGGGTTGAGAATTGTATTTTTAGAAACTGACTCCGGGTCAGGTTGTGAATTAAAGTCAGGCTCAACCTCATCTAGGTCGAATACAAACTCGTCGTCTGGATCCCTGGAGACATCATCTTCAGAAGAAGAAAAGTCAGACTCAATATTATTGTTTTTGTTTGCACTACTGCGAAGTGTGCTGCAAGGGACACCATTCATATTTGTGCCTCCATGGGCACCGTTCAAAGAAGTGTCGCGAGGGACATCATGTTCAAGTGAGACGCAGTGGCCTCCCATCCAAAGTGAGGTGCTAGCAACTCCCGTTCCGTAAGAGGCGCTAGGGCCACCCGTAGCGTTTTCACAATGTTTTGTTTTTTTGATCCTCTTACCGTGGTTAGGGGGAGGATCATGGGAATCAAACGGTCTCTTTGAGGACATAACTTCTTTCAGGGTTACCATCATACAGGATTTAATCTCCTGTTGTAGGAATTTTTTAAGTAATTGGTTGACTGAGACAGGTGAACTTGCCGTAGCATCATCAGATTCCATGTCAGACATGGCGATTCTCAAATGCTGAGTAGAAGTCTTAAGAAGTATAAGAATAAATCTGATTAAAATTAATGTGAGGTAATGTTGTAGTCAATTAATATTAATATAATAAACTAAAATTATATACTTTTTTTTAAGGGATGGGCTAGAAAAGGGTAAGTAGTAAAGTGTACTCAAAATAAGGTTGGCAGATGGTAATAGTTAAACAAGCTAGTAATCTTTGTAAGACTTGTTGATAAATATGTGTCTCTCACTCCCTTTTTTTTTTTATTATTTATTTACAGGGATATTAGGGCTTAAAAGGGTAACCCGAAGAGATATTAAGGTTTAAAAAGGGCACACAAGAGATATTAGTCAGGCGAGAAGAGGAAGGATCTCCGGCTGCGGCTGAAGGCGATATAACTGTCAAGTTGACAAATCGCTCGAGCTCAGCCGCAGCGGGAGTTTAGAGAAAAGGCGCTTGGGGGACGAGGTACGCAACGTGGGTGTTGCTAAGGATTGTTCCTCAAAATAAATGCGTCCGTTCCTCCAGACTGCGGCGCGGTAGCGGGTATAAGAAGTGAACATGCTTGCCAGTTAAAATGCAGTGAAGAAACACTCGTCCCATCATTGAAGTGGGAAAAGGGTGTCAGTGAAAAGGGTGTCTGTGAAAAGGGTGTCCGTGAAGGGTTGAGGTACAAGTTGGACATTACATCATTAAGACGATATTTGGGGAGGGGTTCAAAGGAGACAAACATAAATTGGAAGTTGTTTGGGAGGGGTGGGAGGGGGGAAGCCAGCGCCACCACGAAAAGAGAGGGGAGACAGCAGAGCAGAGAGTAGCCAATGAAAATATATGTTTAAAGATAAGCAAGATAATATATATCAGCAATTTAAAAAAATTAATTTAGGCAAACTTATAAGCTTAAGGCCCATAAAAAAGGCAAATCATAGAGAAGTAATAGTAGTGACTTATCTGCTAGCGAGCCGCTTTTAAAAGAAGAGGTTGATTGTCTCCTGGATACCTCCTTTATCCTGTGTTATGTAGACTCTAGAGTTTTATCCTTTGTGATGTAGTGCGGCTGCTGTGAGTTGCTATTAAAGGATAATGCATAATGAATCCTCCGGTCTTCTAATGAAATCTATCTCTGTCCACTATATCTCAATTAGACCAAAAGAGAAGAAAACACATATAGCCCCACAATTTCATACATAGCAAGCAGTGTTGTGAAAACACCATCATCAGATATTACAAATCAGGACCCGCCTGAAAGTTCACACATATGTTCTTTGCCCTTAATCTCTGAGGTTTTGTTATTAAAAACAGTCCTAAAGCAGGGAGGATTTATGAAATATGCCTACTCCCCTATTGCCAGATACAGCGTAACACCTTGGCTGATAGAGGTTTTCCCCCCCGGTGCTGCACTTGCAGATTTACCATTGTTCATGAGCAGGGAAGGGGTTAGTGAGCAATCTCAACCTCCATCTCCTCTTGACAGTTACAAGGCAAACATCTGGTCTTATAAAAAAAGAGTGACCCTCAAAATGTTATTTGGCATCAGTCCAGGCTTTCTCAAAGACGACTTGCTGGAGCAAAAAGTTCCCAAAGTACACAATGATTGCCCTAGGCCTACTGACCCTCTCGACTTGTGAGGAGCTCAGCTTCTTTATCATTTTGGGAAATTCATGTGCTCTCTTGATTTCATGATTCCAGTTTCTGGACGTTACCTTAGGAAAAGTTCAGCTGAGCAGGTTTACAATGAAAATCCTAACATCATTGAATTTGACCCTTTCCTCTAGACTCCAGAAGTTGCAAGGTATTATCTCCGCTTGTTCTCAAAGTCCTTGATTTTTCATTGTATATCTAAGATTTGAGACCACTGAGTGTCTGATTGGTCCGTCAGCAGCCCCACATCAGTCTCTATTATTGCAGCACAGTTTTCTGCGAAAGTTATCCCCTCTCCAATCTCAACATAGGTTTTAGTCATTTTCCTTATTTCTCCCTGTAGATTCTTTGTAGCCAACCTTGCTGTGTGGCCATCAGAGTGAGTCTCCTCCTGATGCTGTTTAATTGAGCTATATGTTAACTTCAAGGATGGCTCCTCAGCCTTGTCCATAGTAACTAGAAGCTCTCCAAACCCTAGGGGAGCCTGGCGTTGGCCCTGTGGCTCCTTGAACACCTGCTGTGTTGCAGAGTAATCCAATTTTAGTGCAGAGGCTGACAGGTTCTTATTTACTTCCTTTGCTGACTTTTGAGTTTGGCTTTGGATTTTAGACTTTCTATGTTGCTGTGCTCACCTAATCATAGTTCCCCCCTTCGTTTCCACTACCACTCTGATCCTGTTTGGGATGGGGCAGACCAGAGGAGTGTGGTGCTTCCTGCAAATTCTCCACCATTTGGTCCTGGGTCGGCTATGCACTTTTGGTGGCATGTCTTTCCCTGGGGAGGCTTGCGCTGGAAGCCACCCAGATTTCAGCTGACTGTAGTGCAGAATGGGCTTGCCATATTTCAGCATTCTTGCGGCCTGCCAAACCACTTGAGCTACCATTGCCGTAATTGTGCTTGAACCTCATGCAAGCAGCATGTCTGTGTCCTCCCTTGTAACCATGATTCTAGACACCAGCCACAGCTCCTACATGTATGGCAGAGTTCCTCTGTGGTCTGCCTTACAACTCACACATGTTTGGAGCTGGAGAGACGAGGAGTCAAAAGTGGCCGCTTTCATAGGTGCCATCTTGCTTTTCCTAGGATAACAATACAATTAAAGAAATGTGACACTCATAACATTGTGGTTGATGCACAGGAAGGTCAAGGGGTGAGGAATGTAGCACTGTTTAGATTAATAAGTATTAACTTGTCAATTCTTCATGAAGCCTTTTCCGTCCCCCTTTCAGGATTCTGTACAATCGAATATGCATCTAATTGGTAAAGACAGTCTATTTATTTATTCTATTTTTGAGCATCATATTAAATAATATTGGACTTAGGGTTTTCAACATTCCTCTCTATGTCTCCTTACATACAGCATCCTCCCTAAAATGTTCCACTCTGTTTTATGCCATTCTGAACCTCTATGTTTATCACAAGACATTGATGTAATGTTGTGTGATCATGTGTAATAGGATTTTTGTGGTCCTTGGCTGACTCCTTAGAAACTTACGTAATCAGTTGGGAGATATTTGACTGTGTCTTAGTGTGGTCAATAAAGTTTATGACATGGTTTGTTCAGTTACTGGTTGCATGCTGAAGAATAAAGATGTGTTACAGAGCTCGGTATGAAGTGTGGTCATTTGCATGCTCCAGAACCGGGGAGGACACAACAACTGGCGACGAGTAGATGATATGTGCCTGAAGGAGCAAGACTGCTCTCCCTGAGAGTTTGCTGAGGTCCAGCAAACTGCTTGTGCATGCCACATTTGCCACAAGAAGCAATTTACAGTTGACATATCTAGAGTCAAAGCACCGCTCGAGCTTGTACAAGGCCCACAAAGAAGGTGAAGGCCCTACAGAGGAACACAATCAGAAAGCCCACCTACAAATGAGGCCTAAAGAGGAGACTATAAAGGAGCTATCTTCTGTACAAAGAAGAAACGATAAAGGAAGCAACACCCAGGTACAAAGAAGCATTAAATGCAGTGACAGCGACGTCTAAGAAATCCCAAAAAGCAGAGAAGACCTGGTGCAAAGAAACGCTATACGCAACAGCAACCAGGTATAATGCACAAAGTTGAAAGTGGTGAAGAACATGTGCAAGAGACAAAAATGTTACTCACCAACAAGAATAAAATGGTGCCGTACGACATCAGCCTGCTTTTTCTGACCCAGATGTAAGAACACAGCTGATCCTTACAGAAGGTGCAGGTCCAAGTGAGCAGCAACCATCACCTGGACAGCAAATACACTCAATGTCAGTAAGTCCCAACACAAATTATGATTCTTGCTGTGTTTTTGAAACCAACAACAACATTCAATACCACCAAAAACTGAATATTGGTGCCAGATGGACTGCATAGTTCGAAACGTCTTATGACTTCATAGATGCTCTAGAAGAAGTAGATGACAAAAAGATCATCAAATACTTAAAGAATCTTGCAGGTTATGGAGTGAAAGAAGTGACAAAGAAAGTATCACAAGATGATGAAGACTTGTACCGTCAAATCAAATAAATGTTGGAAGCCAAGTTCAATCCAGTGCCGCATGTCGGCTATGAAAGGTATATTTTCAACAGGGCAAGCCAGCAAGCTGATGAAATGATGGATGAGTTTGTCAAAAGACTTAATACCCTCAGCAAGCACTGAAAGTTAAGTAGATTAAATAACGAAGAAGCAATGAATCTCTGAGTCATTGATGGTTGCCTCTCTCCATTTCATTAAGTCAATAAATGCTGAGAGAGACTCTCAGTCTTGAAAAGGTACTCATGGCTGTGAGAGCAGAGTAACGTGCAGATCAACAGGCTAATGATATGGAAGCTCGAAGAGTGCACAATGTATCAGTCTTGATAATGAAAAGTAAGCAGAAACAGAAAGTGAAGGCCTATAAGACGATGTCTCTGATGTCTCTAAAGAAAAAGAAATTGCGTTTCCAATGTGGATTCTCATTTCTACATGAAGGTAAATGTCCTGCTAGTGGACAGATGTGCAAAGGCAATGGGAAAGAAAAACATTTCCTAACGGTCTGCAAGGCAAAAGAGAAAGTAAGTGTGACATGGCAAGAAGAGAAAATGGACACCAGAAAGTTCCAGAAGCGTTCTAGACACGTCAGCACGGCCAAACAGCAACATCAACTGAGGTAACTACAGACTAATCTAAGTCAATCATCATCAAATATTCATCTTCCAAAGGGTCTTTAACATTATCATAGAGCGACAGTGAAGAATATGGATGTGCGATGGAGATGTCGATCGCAGAACAATGTGCACATGTAGGATTGGCTGATTGCAAAGAACACAAGTCAAAGAGCGATCCCCATGTGAAGTTAACAAACTCATTTGGAAATTGGCCCATAATCACACTAAAGGTGAATGGCTGACCTACAACCTTTCATATAGACAGTGATGCATCGATCAATATCATTCTGGGAGAAAAATACAACAAACTGTCTCCGATGCCATGTCTAAGCCATCGAAAACAAAGATGTACACATGGGCGGCTTCTACACCATTGCAAAGTTAGGGGTTATTCGTAGCGACCCAGAGGCATAAGGAAACGACAGTACATGCACCAATTCATGTCCTCCAAGGTACTTTGTCAAGTGTATGGCTACTCAGTTTCAACACTGCTGTTGTCATGGGACTGATGTCCATTAACTAAAAGTCAATGCACATTCTGAAATAGTAAGTCAATTCCCATCTGTTAGACCTGTCAGCCCTTTGGGTGGTCCCTCCTATTTAATTATTTATTTTTGTCCCCTTTTTGCTCCTCAATCTCTTTGTTTTTATGTCTACTGGACTTTTCAGGTGTTGACCTAGGGGTTAGGTGCTCTTTGCCCTCATAGTCTTTTTCCTGAGGCCTAGGTGCCTTTCTGACTGAATTTACAAGACCCACAAAATGGTAGCTTACAACTGCCACAACTGTTACCTTAGAACCTGGTACCATTGGATAGTATGTGGAGGTCCAGAACTTTCTGGTCCACTCTGGACCCTATGGACCTTGGCCATAAGTATTGGAATGTGGGGCGGCCATTTTGTGTGAAGAGAGCAGAGGAAGGCGACACACAGGTCAAGAGTGAGCTGGAGTCCAGGCTGAGGAGTGAGGAGGTGGGCGCGCGGGAGAAGATCTGACAGCCTCCGGGGGCTGCTCTTCCTTCACTGTCTGACGCTCCCCCTCATCCTCAGATCTGTCCCAGCGGAGCTGACTCCTCACGCCTTACTTGAGGTACCGGTGAAGGGTGCCATTACCCCCCAGTAAGCGTCGCTGGACGAGACCAAAGGGGAACCCACAAGTAAGCAGGGCAGGGACTGTCCTATTACCGGGATTACAGCCTAGAAGACAGGAACTCCCGTGGAGTCAACCCCTTAGCTGGAAGTCTTCAGTGATAGAGCCGTGGGATTTTCCTCCGCATCGGAAAGACTTGTCCGGATTTACCTTCCCCACCCTCTTCCATTTAAGGGGCTAAAACCTTACCAAGGCCGGTCCGAGCACCCGGTGACGGCCGCTTCTCTGGGCCTGTGAGAAACGAGTCGGCAGGTCCGCAAGGGCTCTGGTGAGGTGGGGGCGCTGCGCTGAAAGGGTGTAGAAGGCATCGCCTCCTGATGAAAGCTGAAGGTAGGGGACGGGACCCGCGCAGGACTTAGTCCCCGGTGGAAGGACGTCTGCATGCTGAGTGGGAATCCTGCCATCAAAGGGTGACCCTGCATTGAAGTACAAGGCCCGGAAGGGGAAGACCGGAGTGAGGGAAGATGGGAAGGGAGGAGCCCAAACCTCCAATGGGCGTGGGGCGGAAGAGAAGTGCAAGCATTGAAGCGCCCCAGCCCCACCGAGCGGCCTGAACGAAGGATGCCGTTTAAGCGTAATTGGCCAGGATAATCCTCTACAATCCCCGGAGTGACGCCGTGAGCCTTAAGACTACTGGTAGCGAGGCCGGGGGGGAATCTGGTAAGAAGTAAGCAGGGAAGTAGGCTGGGAACTCTCCCTACACGTAACGCGGGCCAGGAATTGAGTATTGTGGGAACATCATAAACTGTGCTAATCAAGAAAAAGTAACTGTATGTAGCAGCGGTTTCAGGAGGGATGGATTAACATCTTTGAGTGCCTGCTGAATTCTGTCAAACCTCTCCCTTCGCTTATGGGGGAGTGAGAAAGAGGTGAAACTAAAAAGGAGCAACTACCATTAATGTGCTAGATTGTTATACACCTTTTATGACATTGAAGTCTGGCCTTGGAAGACTGTAAGCAGCTGAGAACTACTGACTATGATATTTTAGCATCAGATAATGACGACTTCCCCACTAACCTGAAGTCAAGGTTGGGTAAGCCAAGTGTGGAGAATCAGAGAAAGATAAGAATTGAAACTTAAGGTGTAAACTCTGAGACAAGAATCTGATAAGTAAAACAGTGCATTGTAATGTAAAATAATTGCGGGAAGTTTGAAATGCTAAGAGGTTGCTGAACTAAGTACTAGTGAATGAGTAAAACATAAGGGACAAAGCACAGTGGTGTTGCAGTGTACGAATAAGAAAAAGGTGGAAATGCTTAATGTATTAAACAGTTGAACTACTGAAGGAGGAAACATAACAAAAGATTTTTATAAAGCATCTCTATTTTTCTGAAACTGGTGTAGTGTTATTTTTGAGTGGATGGACGCTGAGATACTGCAGGGTGTGACACAAGCTTAACATTGATGCCTCTAGGTTAGACCTTCCTACTCTGTGTCAGGCTACCCTATGTGATCTGGTGACCCCAGGTCCAACACCATCATTCTTTCATGAAATATGGAAACACAAGACAATGAAGGTACAACTTCACAATAATGAGGATATTCATCCTGTTGCTCAGCAACACTGTTGGATTGCTTTTTGTTTACAGTAAGGCGTTGAGAAAATCCTAGAAACACTATTAAAGCACGACATCATCGAACTCTTTACTGATCCAACGCCATAGGTTTCACCCATAGTCGTAGTGCCAAAAAAGGACAGTGGAGGTGCAGTGCCCATTTGTTTTGATATGCGCAATGCCCACAAAGCAATCGAAAGAGAAAGACATCCAGGTTCACACATAGTGGACATGATTACACAGCTTAATGGAGCCTAAGATTTCTCCCATCCTTATTTGAACAAATGATACCATCAACTCGAACTTGAAGAGAACTGTAGGTATATTACTGCTTGTTCAACTCATGTTGGTTTGTTCAGATACAAAAGAGTCATCTTTGGTGTGTAGTTGGCTGCAGAAATCTTTCAGGATGTCATTCGCCGAATATTTCAACCTATCATACATACATTTATCTACAGTAATGATACATAATTGTTTTGGGCCACACGAAAGGAGCATGACAAAACTCTTACACAAGTATGTCATTTTTTCACTGATGTAGATCTCACTTTAAATGCAGAAAAGTTAAAGTTTCACAAAACCAAACTAAAATTCTTTTGCCATATTTTCTCTGAAGGGGGAATGACTCCTGACCCTAAAGAAAGTACAGGCATTGTCATCCCTTCGGCCCCCTCAAGATGTACCCATGCTGAGGTCCTCTTAGTCATAGCCAGCTATTGCTCTAGATATATTAGTAACCTTGCTACAGTGAGTGCCTAATTAAGAGATTTGACAACACAGAATATTACCTTCCATTGGTCCTCTGAATGTGATTGAAGTTTCAAATAAATCAAACACGAATTGGAAATGCGACTGAAATGGCTTATTTTCATACAAATAGCATACTGAGATCATAGCAGACGCAAGCCCAGTGGTGTTGGGTGTGATCGTTGCTCAACACAGTGGACATCCACATGCTCAGAGAGGCATTGTGGCCTATGCTAGCAGAAGTCTATCTCAGACTGAACGTGCCTATTCTCAGTCAGGAAAAGAGAGCCAGGCTGTAGTGTGGGCTTGTGAACATTTTCATGTGTTTCTGTACGGAAAGCATTTCACCCTTGTCACTGACCACCAGCCATTGCTCACCATTTTCATAAATCCTAAATCCAAGATGCCCCCTCACATTGACAGGTGAGGGTTGTGATTGCAAGAGTATGATTACACTATTGTGCATAAGCTGGGCAAGGATCAAAACCCTGTAGATTACTTCTCATGAGTGCCATTGCAGAATCACAGTGCAACATCTAAAGCAGCTGAAGAGTACATCAATTTTATAGTAAAGTCTAGCGCCACTGTAGCTCTATCCATTGAGCAGATCATTGCTGCTGCCAACACAGACAAAGACATACTCACACTCACGAATATCATTGCAACACAGTCATGGAGAAAACATACTCAAACTCTCCAAGATGAAGTTGAAAATCAAAAATTCTAAAATGTGCAGGAAGAACTTTCCATCACTCAAGTAGGTATTATACTAATAGGTTTACCAATTGTCATACATAAGAGCATGAAGCAACAAGTTATTGAACTAGCACACAAAGAACAATGTGGCATTGAAGCCACTAAGAGACCGAGTGTGGTTTCCTCACCTTGATGAACGAGCTGTGAAGGAACCGAAAGCATATCATCTGTGTAACTGCTTATCTCCCAAACATCCATTAAACATGTCTGACTTTCCTAAACAAGCATGAGGGAAAATTGCAGTTAATTCTTTGGACCCTTAAAGAATTTACATCAATTAATGGTAGTTATTGAGGAGTACTCAAGTTTTCTGTTAGTGGAAGATTATTCATCAACCACCCACGACAAAGTCATCGAGAGGTTGGATGATATGATTGCAGCGTGGGGTGTTTCCTCCATTCTTAAATCTGATAATAGTATACCCTTCAATAGAAGAGGGTTTAAGGAGTTTCTTATTCGCTTGAACGTCAGGCATCAGAAAAGCATGCCTCTCTGACTGCAGTTAAATGGTATTGTTCAAAGATTCATAAGCACCCTGAAGAAAGTGATTCAGCTCAATTTCTTCAGGGTTATTTCCAGCCCTTCATGCCTATCGGTCAACTCCCCTTTCTATATCAGGTGAAAGCATTGCCACCTTGCTGTTTGGGAGAGCCATTTGGACAAAGCTACCACACTGAACCACGAGTGGAGTAATAGACACTGATGAGATTCACGCCATGGACCTTTCTCACAAATGCAAGATGAAGTCCTATGAGAGGTGCTCAGGACACTGTTCTTGAAGGAGACCAGGTCCTAGTCACACACAAATGGAAAAGCAAGACCGATGCTCCATTTGATGCTGATCAATTGAGAGTAGTGACAAGTGAAAGGCATATGGTGACCGCTTAACGTGCCGGAAAGTCCATTACAAGAGACCTGCCACATTTCCGACATCTATCTCGATGCTCATTGGCTCCAGACATCACGAGTGAGATACGTCCACCTGAGTGCCCAAGTCAAGCATCTGAGTCTATATCTTTGATTACAGATGACAGTGCAACTCCTTCACCTCGTATGACTCAATCTGGAAGATTGGTGCAAACACCTCGATGACGCATTGAGAAACTCTAATGTATGTATGTTGTCTGTACATTTTACTTAGCAAAGAGGTAGATGTAGTGTCATGTGATCCGGTGTGATAGGACCATTGTGGTCCTGTGCAGACTTACAAACTTACAAAGTTACAATATTTTTGTATCACAATATTGTTTTCCTGATATATCTGTCTCCCTACATAAAAAACTCGATATTTCGTTCAAATACCCAAGTGGCATTATCATTAAATAGCAGACACTTAATTAGTGACAGTATTTAAGACTTGCCACGTTAAGGAGCACAGGATAACTCGTTGTGCACATTGCAGGCTAATGTGCCCTTGTTGCAGATAAGATTGAGATAATTACCATTTCTGTTTGAATACTATATCCTAAGTATGAGGATTACTGCTTTAGTTTTAATAAATGCCTTATGTATGATACAATTATAGAACAGAAATGATACACACTGCTGTGACTAAAGGTGGCACCAAAAAAACTTAATTGGTGCCATTAAACACATTTGTATGTGAACTTTGCGAAGCAAGTACATAGTACTTATAGTTAGACACAACTACATTAAATATCTACTAAACTAAGTATAATGTTATCCGATATTTGACTGACAGTAGTGAAATACTCGGAGTACTTTCATTTGAAAAGAGTGAACACTAGGAAATAACGGTTGGGATTAATGTAAAGATTCGAGTAAAGTGACTCTCCTGTGAGTTGGTTATTCCATGGTGCACGAAATTTTGTTTTTTGAGGAGTTGTGGGATAATGGTGTATGGATCTAATGACTGTCAAAGGCATGTTATGAGCTATATGGCAAAATGCCAGACCTGATAAGGCATTAGTAATATTAAGATATATGCTGACAGCTCTATTACTTGTATTATAGAAATTGTGAGCTTTTTGATACATAAGCTTTTCGTAGGCAGTAATATTTTCCATATGTTTTCTAGTTTTAAAATTACAGCTCATTATTGAATTGCTGGAGAATTAGTTAATTAATGCCCTGAGGAATAAACCGAGAGGTGACATAAAACAAAGTGGTTAGTCGGGTATAAATGCGTAGAATTTGATCCAGCAATAAGAGTGAGAATGATAAAAACGATTAAATTGAAATGTCTTTGACTTATTCCCATAAAATAAGTAAACAATGTCAGGAATTAATTAAGAAGGAGAAATAATAAAGTGTATTTGTTGAAGGTTTTCTTTGTGTATCTCTGACCAAAATAAGCTTGCTTGCTGCCTTTTTTCTCAATTCAAATTTTTCAATTTGAAGGCTAAATTGAGACATTTAGAAAGAAAGGAAAATAACATCGAGACCGAAAAGTGTGGACCGTAAGATTGATTTCCTTTTCAACAAAACTGTAGCGATGCATTCTAAGTCAATGAGAATCGTATTCTATCCTCCACTCTTCCTGATAGTTGGAACCCTGATAATTTGCGGCAAGTAATAAGGAAAGACCCCCACCTTACAGAATATTCAAAACCATAACCCCAGTGCTTCTAAACCTACTGAGAATATTGCAGTCTGAATCATATGTCTCATCTTTAAAGTAATAGCGGTCTACCTAGAAAATCAAAATCAAAACTTGCACATGTATTTGAAGTAACAGATCAGTGGAATGTAGGATCAGGGCTCTGAATAGAGAACAAAACCATGCAGTATGTAGAGAGGGAAGAAAGTATTGGAAAGGAACAAGAAAGCACTGTGTTGACAAACAGATTCTGTCCATTTAAGTTATGAATTAGCTGCCACCAAGAGAGGCTATACTATAGGTGCCCAAGAATACGTATGCACCAGTTGTCAGTAAAGCATGGCATTTAAATGATGTGCAAAAGTACATTTTTAAGTTGCTATAATATTTTGACATTACAAAACAGGATCAGTGACCAGTAAATGTGTTCTTGAATGCTACAAAGTCATTGCCAAAGCCAGTAAATGTGGCTCTTGTATAGTACATACACTTAGATGCACCAAACATATTGCGCACATTTACAAATAAGGCATGCACGCATACACAACGACAAACTCTCATAGAGGCTCTAATTTCACAACGTGTAGTATTCATACAGCTAACCATGCACGCAATCCACCAAATGTACAGGCATATATGCACACAGGCCAGCTGTAAATAATCATCTTTAACAGATGGCACAGGGTGACACGCTTCAGCAGAGTGCAGGTTGTTGTGGTGCAAGGTCATGTGCAGCAAGGCAGCCCTGGGTGATGTGACCATATAAGCATGTGTAGAGTGTGGCAGTGGAGCACCAGTAATACATTTAGCGTATTGTTGAGCGGTGTGCCCCATTGGATGGTGTGAGTGACATCACTCAAGGCAGAAATGAAAAATGTACTACAAGGGTGCCCTGGGCGGTTTGCATTACAGAAGCAGTGGGTTGGGTACCTTTTGCGAGTGCCGTTAGAAGCAGTGGCATAACGAACCTTGAGGGGCCCTCCTGCAAAGTACATGGAGGGGCACCCTACGCTCTGGACCCGTTTAGGCACTCTCATGCCAGGGTCCCACCACCTGTGCACAGTGTCCGAGGGGGGTCCCCTGAGCTCGGGGCCCCTCTAAACCATTGGGGCTGCAGGGGCCACTGTTACACTACTGGTTAGGAGAAGATTGGGTGATACATAGTTCAAGGACCCAGAGCCATGGGCATTTAAGTGTGATATGCAGCAAGGGCACATAGTGAGGTACATTGGGTGCACATTGTAATGTACAGTTGGGAAAAAGGGTCACAGTACGGTATGTGGACACCAGGTTGTCCCTTGCCAGGCATCAGCAGCTCACCCATTCTTATTTTTTCTTTGGATTGTATGACTTAGAGTAATGCAAATTTTAAATTAAGCACTACTCGTGGCAGCAGTACTAGAATGCAGAGAAAATATATTGGAATCAAATAATCTGCTCACGCTTGGCATTTCAAAAGATGCAAAAGTACATATAAGTATGTAGAATGACAGGACGTTGTTTACACAGGCACCCACATTTAGAGGTACACACAAGTACAGAGATACGTGTACACAAAACTCACCTACAGGCAAACATGCACGCCCACAAATCTGTAAGATAGCCCATGTCATGCATGGCACCTTCAGCTAGTCACGCTTTTTACACAGAACATTTTGCATCTGTGATTATTGACCCCAGAACTACCATAGTTAAAGAAAAAGCATAAATTGCAAACTGTAACTGCAA
Source organism: Lissotriton vulgaris (assembly GCF_964263255.1). Taxonomy (NCBI): domain Eukaryota; kingdom Metazoa; phylum Chordata; class Amphibia; order Caudata; family Salamandridae; genus Lissotriton; species Lissotriton vulgaris. The sequence goes on along the minus strand of NC_141696.1, from coordinate 1,067,322,056 downwards.
GGTTTTGTTAGCTAAAATCCAGGACAATTGTTTTTCTTGTCAGTATTTTTGGAAAAAAACATGTGCCTTATTTTGTCTTTTTATGTCTTTGGTTTACATTATAATGCAGACACAAGACATGGATGTGGCAAAGATGTATTAATTCTAGAGGACTGAATTTCTTATCACAGTACCCAAAAGAAAACATAACATGAACTGCAAAAAAGTCAAACTGTGTTCCTGAATTAAAACACTTGCATGACTTTCTCTCACTTTCAACCAATTACAAAACCAGTACCATCACAAAGCCCTTCGTGGTCCCCTATTCTGTTTCATGCTTAAAACAATTTCGAGATCTAAACCTTAACATTTACCCAAAGACCAAACATGAGATTTATGTTAAATAACTGGCCACCTTAACTTGGTAAGATTGCTCAGTGAGGTATCATACTGACTTGAAACATTTGCGTGGAACATGCAAAGTGATAAACACGAGGGGAGACCCAGTTATTTGTGACAGTGTGTGTCTTGCCTGTATCTGAGACAAGTGAGCTTAATGCACCCAGGTAAATTGGTGCTTGTGTCACAATTTTTATGACCTATTGGATGCCTTGGAACATTAATTCCTTAAAGCATCACACTGATCTATTTTAACCTAGCCCTAGATCCCAGAATAATACATTTGTTTCAAACGATTTAAAGGCTATTTTAACTCACTCAGCTCTGCCTTCACTCACTGCTACCAGTTAAAAAGCTCCACTTACAAATGTGTTGAGCCCACTCATACACGTTCAGTGTCTAGGTGAGGGTCAAATGATGAAGCATGCCACAGGTGGTACCTGTGGGTGAGGACCCTATAGTTTCATTTTTCACACCATTGCAGAGAAAGCTTACTGTCTGTGAAATTAAGGCGCTTGGGGGACGAGGTACGCAACATGGGTGTTGCTAAGGCTTGTTCCTCAAAAAAAATGCGTCCGTTCCTCCAGACTGCGGCGCGGTAGCGGGTATAAGAAGTGAACATGCTTGCCAGTTAAAATGCAGTGAAGAAACACTCGTCCCATCATTGAAGTGGGAAAAGGGTGTCAGTGAAAAGGGTGTCCGTGAAAAGGGTGTCCGTGAAGGGTTGAGGTTCAAGTTGGACATTACATCATTAAGACGATATTTGGGGAGGGGTTCAAAGGAGACAACCATAAATTGGAAGTTGTTTGGGAGGGGTGGGAGGGGGGGAAGCCAGCGCCACCACGAAAAGAGAGGGGAGACAGCAGAGCAGAGAGTAGCCAATGAAAATATATGTTTAAAGATAAGCAAGATAATATATATCAGCAATTTAAAAAAAATTAAATTAGGCAAACTTATAAGCTTAAGGCCCATAAAAAAGGCAAATCATAGAGAAGTAATAGTAGTGACTTATCTGCTAGCGAGCCGCTTTTAAAAGAGGTTGATTGTCTCCTGGATACCTCCTTTATCCTGTGTTATGTAGACTCTAGAGTTTTATCCTTTGTGATGTAGTGCGGCTGCTGTGAGTTGCTGTGAGTTGCTATTAAAGGATAATGCATAATGAATCCTCCGGTCTTCTAATGAAATCTATCTCTGTCCACTATATCTCAATTAGACCAAAAGAGAAGAAAACACATATAGCCCCACAATTTCATACATAGCAAGCAGTGTTGTGAAAACACCATCATCAGATATTACAAATCAGGACCCGTCTGAAAGTTCACACATATGTTCTTTGCCCTTAATCTCTGAGGTTTTGTTATTAAAAACAGTCCTAAAGCAGGGAGGATTTATGAAATATGCCTACTCCCCTATTGCCAGATACAGCGTAACACCTTGGCTGATAGAGGTTTTCCCCCCCGGTGCTGCACTTGCAGATTTACCATTGTTCATGAGCAGGGAAGGGGTTAGTGAGCAATCTCAACCTCCATCTCCTCTTGACAGTTACAAGGCAAACGTCTGGTCTTATAAAAAAAGAGTGACCCTCAAAATGTTATTTGGCATCAGTCCAGGCTTTCTCAAAGACGACTTGCTGGAGCAAAAAGTTCCCAAAGTATACAATGATTGCCCTAGGCCTACTGACCCTCTCGACCTGTGAGGAGCTCAGCTTCTTTATCATTTTGGGAAATTCATGTGCTCTCTTGATTTCATGATTCCAGTTTCTGGACGTTACCTTAGGAAAAGTTCAGCAGAGCAGGTTTACAATGAAAATCCTAACATAATTGAATTTGACCCTTTCCTCTAGACTCCAGAAGTTGCAAGGTATTATCTCCGCTTGTTCTCAAAGTCCTTGATTTTTCATTGTATATCTAAGATTTGAGACCTCTGAGTGTCTGATTGGTCCGTCAGCAGCCCCACATCAGTCTCTATTATTGCAGCACAGTTTTCTGCGAAAGTTATCCCCTCTCCAATCTCAACATAGGTTTTAGTCATTTTCCTTATTTCTCCCTGTAGATTCTTTGTAGCCAACCTTGCTGTGTGGCCATCAGAGTGAGTCTCCTCCTGATGCTGTTTAATTGAGCTATATGTTAACTTCAAGGATGGCTCCTCAGCCTTGTCCATAGTAACTAGAAGCTCTCCAAACCCTAGGGGAGCCTGGCGTTGGCCCTGTGGCTCCTTGAACACCTGCTGTGTTGCAGAGTAATCCAAGTTTAGTGCAGAGGCTGACAGGTTCTTATTTACTTCCTTTGCTGACTTTTGAGTTTGGCTTTGGATTTTAGACTTTCTATGTTGCTGTGCTCGCCTAATCATAGTTCCCCCCTTCGTTTCCACTACCACTCTGATCCTGTTTGGGATGGGGCAGACCAGAGAAGTGTGGTGCTTCCTGCAAATTCTCCACCATTTGGTCCTGGGTCGGCTATGCACTTTTGGTGGCATGTCTTTCCCTGGAGAGGCTTGCGCTGGAAGCCACCCAGATTTCAGCTGACTGTAGTGCAGAATGGGCTTGCCATATTTCAGCATTCTTGCGGCCTGCCAAACCACTTGAGCTACCATTGCCGTAATTGTGCTTGAACCTCATGCAAGCAGCATGTCTGTGTCCTCCCTTGTAACCATGATTCTAGACACCAGCCACAGCTCCTACATGTATGGCAGAGTTCCTCTGTGGTCTGCCTTACAACTCACACAGTCTGTTTGGAGCTGGAGAGACGAGGAGTCAAAAGTGGCCGCTTTCATAGGTGCCATCTTGCTTCTCCTAGGATAACAATACAATTCAAGAAATGTGACACTCATAACATTGTGGTTGATGCACAGGAAGGTCAAGGGGTGAGGAATGTAGCACTGTTTAGATTAATAAGTATTAACTTGTCAATTCTTCATGAAGCCTTTTCCGTCCCCCTTTCAGGATTCTTTACAATCGAATATGCATCTAATTGGTAAAGACAGTCTATTTATTTATTCTATTTTTGAGCATCATATTAAATAATATTGGACTTAGGGTTTTCAACATTCCTCTCTATGTCTCCTTACATACAGCATCCTCCCTAAAATGTTCCACTCTGTTTTATGCCATTCTGAACCTCTATGTTTATCACAAGACATTGATGTAATGTTGTGTGATCATGTGTAATAGGACCTTTGTGGTCCTTGGCTGACTCCTTAGAATCTTACGTAATCAGTTGGGAGATATTCGACTGTGTCTTAGTGTGGTCAATAAAGTTTATGACATGGTTTGTTCAGTTACTGGTTGCATGCTGAAGAATAAAGATGTGTTACAGAGCTCGGTATGAAGTGTGGTCATTTGCATGCTCCAGAACCGGGGAGGACACAACAACTGGCGACGAGTAGATGATATGTGCCTGAAGGAGCAAGACTGCTCTCCCTGAGAGTTTGCTGAGGTCCAGCAAACTTCTTGTGCATGCCACATTTGCCACAAGAAGCAATTTACAGTTGACATATCTAGAGTCAAAGCACCGCTCGAGCTTGTACAAGGCCCACAAAGAAGGTGAAGGCCCTACAGAGGAACACAATCAGAAAGCCCACCTACAAATGAAGCCTAAAGAAGAGACTATAAAGGAGCTATCATCTGTACAAAGAAGAAACGATAAAGGAAGCAACACCCAGGTACAAAGAAGCATTAAATGCAGTGACAGCGACGTCTAAGAAATCCCAAAAGGCAGAGAAGACCGGGTGCAAAGAAACGCTATACGCAACAGCAACCAGGTATAATGCACAAAGTTGAAAGTGGTGAAGAACATGTGCAAGAGACAAAAATGTTACTCACCAACAAGAATAAAATGGTGCCGTACGACATCAGCCTGCTTTTTCTGACCCAGATGTAAGAACACAGCTGATCCTTACAGAAGGTGCAGGTCCAAGTGAGCAGCAACCATCATCTGGACAGCAAATACACTCAATGTCAGTAAGTCCCAACACAAATTATGATTCTTGCTGTGTTTTTGAAACCAACAACAACATTCAATACCACCAAAAACTGAACATTGGTGCCAGATGGACTGCATAGTTCGAAACGTCTGATGACTTCATAGATGCTCTAGAAGAAGTAGATGACAAAAAGAATTCAAATACTTAAAGAATCTTGCAGGTTATGGAGTGAAAGAAGTGACAAAGAAAGTATCACAAGATGATGAAGACTTGTACCGTCAAATCAAATAAATGTTGGAAGCCAAGTTCAATCCAGTGCCGCATGTCGGCTATGAAAGGTATATTTTCAACAGGGCAAGCCAGCAAGCTGATGAAATGATGGATGAGTTTGTCAAAAGACTTAATACCCTCAGCAAGCACTGAAAGTTAAGTAGATTAAATAACGAAGAAGCAATGAATCTCTGAGTCATTGATGGTTGCCTCTCTCCATTTCATTAAGTCAATAAATGCTGAGAGAGACTCTCAGTCTTGAAAAGGTACTCATGGCTGTGAGAGCAGAGTAACGTGCAGATCAACAGGCTAATTATATGGAAGCTCGAAGAGTGCACAATGTATCAGTCTTGATAATGAAAAGTAAGCAGAAACAGAAAGTGAAGGCCTATAAGACGATGTCTCTGATGTCTCTAAAGAAAAAGAAATTGTGTTTCCAATGTGGATTCTCATTTCTACATAAAGGTAAATGTCCTGCTAGTGGACAGATGTGCAAAGGCAATGGGAAAGAAAAACATTTCCTAACGGTCTGCAAGGCAAAAGAGAAAGTAAGTGTGACATGGCAAGAAGAGAAAATGGACACCAGAAAGTTCCAGAAGCCTTCTAGACACGTCGGCACGGCCAAACAGCAACATCAACTGAGGTAACTACAGACTAATCTAAGTCAATCATCATCAAATATTCATCTTCCAAAGGGTCTTTAACATTATCATAGAGCGACAGTGAAGAATATGGATGTGCGATGGAGATGTCGATCGCAGAACAATGTGCACATGTAGGATTGGCTGATTGCAAAGAACACAAGTCAAAGAGCGATCCCCATGTGAAGTTAACAAACTCATTTGGAAATTGGCCCATAATCACACTAAAGGTGAATGGCTGACCTACAACCTTTCATATAGACAGTGATGCATCGATCAATATCATTCTGGGAGAAAAATACAACAAACTGTCTCCGATGCCATGTCTAAGCCATCGAAAACAAAGATGTACACATGGGCAGCTTCTACACCATTGCAAAGTTAGGGGTTATTCGTAGCGACCCAGAGGCATAAGGAAACGACAGTACATGCACCAATTCATGTCCTCCAAGGTACTTCGTCAAGTGTATGGCTACTCAGTTTCAACACTGCTGTTGTCATGGGACTGATGTCCATTAACTAAAAGTCAATGCACATTCTGAAATAGTAAGTCAATTCCCATCTGTTAGACCTGTCAGCCTTTGGGTGGTCCCTCCTATTTAATTATTTATTTTTGTCCCCTTTTTGCTCCTCAATCTCTTTGTTTTTATGTCTACTGGACTTTTCAGGTGTTGACCTAGGGGTTAGGTGCTCTTTGCCCTCATAGTCTTTTTCCTGAGGCCTAGGTGCCTTTCTGACAGAATTTACAAGACCCACAAAATGGTAGCTTACAACGGCCACAACTGTTACCTTAGAACCTGGTGCCATTGGATAGTTTGTGGAGGTCCAGAACTTTCTGGTCCACTCTGGACCCTCTGGACCTTGGCTATAAGTATTGGAATGTGGGGCGGCCATTTTGTGTGAAGAGAGCGGAGGAAGGCGACACACAGGTCAAGAGTGAGCTGGAGTCTAGGCTGAGGAGTGAGGAGGTGGGCGCGCGGGAGAAGATCTGACAGCCTCCGGGGGCTGCTCTTCCTTCACTGTCTGACGCTCCCCCTCATCCTCAGATCTGTCCCAGCGGAGCTGACTCCTCACGCCTTACTTGAGGTACCGGTGATGGGTGCCATTACCCCCCAGTAAGCGTCGCTGGACGAGACCAAAGGGGAACCCACAAGTAAGCAGGGCAGGGACTGTCCTATTACCGGGATTACAGCCTAGAAGACAGGAACTCCCGTGGAGTCAACCCCTTAGCTGGAAGTCTTCAGTGATAGAGCCGTGGGATTTCCCCCTCCGCGTCGGAAAGACTTGTCCGAATTTACCTTCCCCACCCTCTTCCATTTAAGGGGCTAAAACCTTACCAAGGCCGGTCCGAGCACCCGGTGACGGCCGCTTCTCTGGGCCTGTGAGAAACGAGTCGGCAGGTCCGCAAGGGCTCTGGTGAGGTGGGGGCGCTGCGCTGAAAGGGTGTAGAAGGCATCGCCTCCTGATGAAAGCCGAAGGTAGGGGACGGGACCCGCGCAGGACTTAGTCCCCGGCGGAAGGACGTCTGCATGCTGTGTGGGAATCCTGCCATCAAAGGGTGACCCGGCATTGAAGTACAAGGCCCGGAAGGGGAAGACCGGAGTGAGGGAAGATGGGAAGGGAGGAGCCCAAACCTCCAATGGGCGTGGGGCGGGAGAGAAGTGCAAGCATTGAAGCGCCCCAGCCCCACCGAGTCGGCCTGAACGAAGGAGGCCGTTTAAGCGTAATTGGCCAGGATAATCCACTACAATCCCCGGAGTGACGCCGTGAGCCTTAAGACTACTGGTAGCGTGGCCGGGGGGGAATCTGGTAAGAAGTAAGCAGGCAAGTAGGCTGGGAACTCTCCCTACACGTAACGCAGGCCAGGAATTGAGTATTGTGGGAACATCATAAACTGTGCTAATCAAGAAAAAGTAACTGTATGTAGCAGCGGTTTCAGGAGGGATGGATTAACATCTTTGAGTGCCTGCTGATTTCTGTCAAACCTCTCCCTTCGCTTATGGGGGAGTGAGAAAGAGGTGAAACTAAAAAGGAGCAACTACCATTAATGTGCTAGATTGTTATACACCTTTTATGACATTGAAGTCTGGCCTTGGAAGACTGTAAGCAGCTGAGAACTACTGACTATGATATTTTAGCATCAGATAATGACGACTTCCCCACTAACCTGAAGTCAAGGTTGGGTAAGCCAAGTGTGGAGAATCAGAGAAAGATAAGAATTGAAACTTAAGGTGTAAACTCTGAGACAAGAATCTGATAAGTAAAACAGTGCATTGTAATGTAAAATAATTGCGGGAAGTTTGAAATGCTAAGAGGTTGCTGAACTAAGTACTAGTGAATGAGTAAAACATAAGGGACAAAGCACAGTGGTGTTGCAGTGTACGAATAAGAAAAAGGTGGAAATGCTTAATGTATTAAACAGTTGAACTACTGAAGGAGGAAACATAACAAAAGATTTTTATAAAGCATCTCTATTTTTCTGAAACTGGTGTAGTGTTATTTTTGAGTGGATGGACGCTGAGATACTGCAGGGTGTGACGCAAGCTTAACATTGATGCCTCTAGGTTAGACCTTCCTACTCTGTGTCAGGCTACCCTATGTGATCTGGTGACCCCAGGTCCAACACCATCATTCTTTCATGAAATATGGAAACACAAGACAATGAAGGTACAACTTCACATTAATGAGGATATTCATCCTGTTGCTCAGCAACACTGTTGGATTGCTTTTTGTTTACAGTAAGGCGTTGAGAAAGTCCTAGAAACACTATTAAAGCACGACATCATCGAACTCTTTACTGATCCAACGCCATAGGTTTCACCCATAGTCGTAGTGCCAAAAAAGGACAGTGGAGGTGCAGTGCCCATTTGTTTTGATATGCGCTATGCCCACAAAGCAATCAAAAGAGAAAGACATCCAGGTTCACACATAGTGGACATGATTACACAGTTTAATGGAGCCTAAGATTTCTCCCATCCTTATTTGAACAAATGATACCATCAACTCGAACTTGAAGAGAACTGTAGGTATATTACTGCTTGTTCAACTCATGTTGGTTTGTTCAGATACAAAAGAGTCATCTTTGGTGTGTAGTTGGCTGCAGAAATCTTTCAGGATGTCATTCGCCGAATATTTCAACCTATCATACATACATTTATCTACAGTAATGATACATAATTGTTTTGGGCCACACGAAAGGAGCATGACAAAACTCTTACACAAGTATGTCATTTTTTCACTGATGTAGATCTCACTTTAAATGCAGAAAAGTTAAAGTTTCACAAAACCAAACTAAAATTCTTTTGCCATGTTTTCTCTGAAGGGGGAATGACTCCTGACCCTAAAGAAAGTACAGGCATTGTCATCCCTTCGGCCCCCTCAAGATGTACCCATGCTGAGGTCCTCTTAGTCATAGCCAGCTATTGCTCTAGATATATTAGTAACCTTGCTACAGTGAGTGCCTAATTAAGAGATTTGACAACACAGAATATTACATTCCATTGGTCCTCTGAATGTGATTGAAGTTTCAAATAAATCAAACACGAATTGGAAATGCGACTGAAATGGCTTATTTTCATACAAATAACATACTGAGATCATAGCAGACGCAAGCCCAGTGGTGTTGGGTGTGATCGTTGCTCAACACAGTGGACATCCACATGCTCAGAGAGGCATTGTGGCCTATGCTAGCAGAAGTCTATCTCAAACTGAACGTGCCTATTCTCAGCCAGGAAAAGAGAGCCAGGCTGTAGTGTTGGCTTGTGAACATTTTCATGTGTTTCTGTACGGAAAGCATTTCACCCTTGTCACTGACCACCAGCCATTGCTCACCATTTTCATAAATCCTAAAGCCAAGATGCCCCCTCACATTGACAGGTGCGGGTTGTGATTGCAAGAGTATGATTACACTATTGTGCATAAGCTGGGCAAGGATGAAAACCCTGTAGATTACTTCTCATGAGTGCCATTGCAGAATCACAGTGCAACATCTAAAGCAGCTGAAGAGTACATCAATTTTATAGTAAAGTCTAGCGCCACTGTAGCTCTATCCATTGAGCAGATCATTGCTGCTGCCAACACAGACAAAGACATACTCACACTCACGAATATCATTGCAACACAGTCATGGAGAAAACATACTCAAACTCTCCAAGATGAAGTTGAAAATCAAAAATTCTAAAATGTGCAGGAAGAACTTTCCATCACTCAAGTAGGTATTATACTAATAGGTTTACCAATTGTCATACATAAGAGCATGAGGCAAAAAGTTATTGAACTAGCACATAAAGAAGATTGTGGCATTGAAGCCACTAAGAGACCGAGTGTGGTTTCCTCACCTTGATGAACGAGCTGTGAAGGAACCGAAAGCATAACATCTGTGTAACTGCTTATCTCCCAAATATCCATTAAACATGTCTGACTTTCCTAAACATGTCTGAGGGAAAATTGCAATTAATTCTTTGGACCCTTAAAGAATTGACATCAATTAATGGTAGTTATTGAGGAGTACTCAAGTTTTCTGTTAGTGGAAGATTTTTCATCAACCACCCACGACAAAGTCATCGAGAGGTTGGATGATATGATTGCAGCGTGGGGTGTTTCCTCCATTCTTAAATCTGATAATAGTATACCCTTCAATAGAAGAGAGTTTAAGGACTTTCTTATTCGCTTGAACATCAGGCATCAGAAAAGCATGCCTCTCTGACTGCAGTTAAATGGTATTGTTCAAAGATTCATAAGCACCCTGAAGAAAGTGGTTCAGCTCACAGAGCTTAAAGTAATTGATTTCATACCAACCTTATTTCCAGCCCTTCATGCCTATCAGTCAACTCCCCTTTCTATATCAGGTGAAAGCACTGCCACCTTGCTGTTTGGGAGAGCCATTTGGACAAAGCTATCACACTGAACCACGAGTGGAGTAATAGACACTTGATGAGATTCACGCCATGGACCTTTCTCACAATTGCAAGATGAAGTCCTATGAGAGGTGCTCAGGACACTGTTCTCGAAGGAGACCAGGTCTTAGTCACACACAAATGGAAAAGCAAGACCGACGCTCCATTTGATGCTGATCCATTGAGAGTAGTGACAAGTGAAAGGCATATGGTGACCGCTTACCGTGCTGGAAAGTCCATTATAAGAGACCTGTCACATTTCCGACATCTGTCTCGATGTGCATTGGCTCCAGACATCACAAGTGAGATACGTCCACCTGAGTGCCCAAGTGAAGCATCTGAGTCTATATCTTTGATTACAGATGACAGTGCAACTCCTTCACCTCGTATGACTCGATCCGGAAGATTGGTGTGAACACCTCGATGACTCATTGAGGAACTCTAATGTATGTATGTTGTCTGTACCTTTTACTTAGCAAAGAGGGAGATGTAGTGTCATGTGATCAGGTGCGATAGGACCATTGTGGTCCAGTGCACACTTACAAAGTTACAATATGTTTGTATCACAATATTGTTTTCCTGATATATCTGTCTCCCTATATAAAAAAGTGTGATACAATTATAGAACAGAAATGATTCACACTGCAGTGACTAAAGGTGGCACCAAAAGAACTTCATTGGTGCCATTAAGCACATTTGTTTGTGAAATTTGCTAAGCAAGTAAATGGTACTTATAGCTAGACACAACTATATTAAATATCTACTAAACCAAGTATAATGTTATCCGATATTTGACTGACAGTAGTGAAATACTCAGAGTACTTTCATTTGAAAAGAGTGAACACTTTAGGAAATAACGGTTGGGATTAATGTAAAGATTCGAGTAAAGTGACTCTCCTGGGAGTTGGTTATTCCATGGTACACAAAATTGTGTTTTTGAGGAGTTGAGGGATATTGGTGTATGGATCTAATGACTGTCAAAGGCATGTTATGAGCTATATGGCAAAATGCCAGACCTGATAAGGCATTAGTAGTATTAAGATATATGCTGACAGCTCTATTACTTGTATTATAGAAATTGTGAGCTTTTTGATACATAAGCTTTTCGTAGGCAGTAATATTTTCCATATGTTTTCTAGTTTTAAAATTACAGCTCATTATTGAATTGCTGGAGAATTAGTTAATTAATGCCCTGAGGAATTAACCGAGATGTGACATAAAACAAAGTGGTTAGTCGGGTACAAATGCGTAGAATTTGATCCAGCAATTAGAGTGAGAATTATAAAAACTATTACATTGAAATGTTGTCTTTGACTTATTTCCATAAAATAAGTAAACAATGTCAGGAATTAATTAAGAAGGAGAAATAATAAAGTGTCTTTGTTGAAGGTTTTCTTTGTGTATATCTGACCAAAATAAGCTTGCTTGCTGCCTTTGTTCTCAATTCAAAATTTTAGGCTAAATTGAGACATTTCGAAAGAATGGAAAATAACATCGAGAGCGAAAAGTGTGGACCGTAACATTGATTTCCTTTTCAACAAAACTGTAGTGATGCATTCTAAGTCAATGAGAATCTTATTCTATCCTACACTCTTCCTGGTAATTGGAACCCTGATAATTAGCAGCAAGTAATAAGGAAAGACCCCCACCTTACAGAATATTCAAAACCATAACCCCAGGGCTTCTAAACCTACTGAGAATATTGCATTGTCTGAATCATATGTCTCATCTTTAAAGTAATAGCGGTCTACCTAGAAAATCAAAATCAAAACTTGCACATGTATTTGAAGTAACAGATCAGTGGAATGTAGGATCAGGGCCCTGAATAGGGAACAACACCATGCAGTGTGTAGAGAGGGAAGAAAGTATTAGGAAGGAATAAGAAAGTACTGTGTTGAGGAGCAGATTCTGTCCACCTAAGTTATGAATTAACTGGCACCAAAGAGAGGCTATTCTACAGCTGCCCTAGAATCCGTATGCACCAGCTGTCAGTAAAGCATGGCATTTAAATGATGTGCAAAAGTACATTTTTATGTTGCTATAACATTTGACATTACAAAACAGGATCAGTGACCAGTAAATGTGTTCTTGAATGCTACATAGTCATGTCCAAAGCCAGTAAATGTGGCTCTTGTATAGTACATACACTTAGAAGCACTAAATATATTGCGCACATTTACACATAAGGCATGCACGCATACACAACGACAAACTCTCATAGAGGCTCTAATTTCACAACGTGTAATATTTATACAGCTAACCGTGCACACAATCCAACAAATGTACAGGCATCAATGCACACAGGCCAGCTGTAAATAATCATCTTTAACAGATGGCACAGGGTGACACGCTTCAGCAGAGTGCAGGATGTTGTAGTGCAAGGTCATGTGCAGCAAGGCAGCCCTGGGTGATGTGACCATATAAGCATGTGTAGAGTGTGGCAGTGGAGCACCAGTAATACATTTAGCGTATTGTTGAGTGATGTGCCCCATTGGATGGTGTGAGTGACATCACTCAAGGCAGAAATGAAAAATGTACTACAAGGGTGCCCTGGGCGGTTTGCATTACAGAAGCAGTGGGTTGGGTACCTTTTGCGAGTGCCGTTAGAAGCAGTGGCATAACGAACCTTGAGGGGCCCTCCTGCAAAGTACATGGAGGGGCACCCTACGCTCTGGACCCGTTTAGGCGCTCTCATGCCAGGGTCCCACCACCTGTGCACAGTGTCCGAGGGGGGTCCCCTGAGCTCGGGGCCCCTCTAAACCATTGGGGCTGCAGGGGCCACTGTTACACCACTCTTTAGGAGAAGATTGGGTGATACATAGTTCAAGGACCCAGAGCCATGGGCATTTAAGTGTGATATGCAGCAAGGGCACATAGTGAGGTACATTGGGTGCACATTGTAATGTACAGTTGGGAAAAAAGGTCACAGTACAGTAGGTGGACACCAGGTTCTCCCTTGCCAGGCATCAGCAGCTCACCCATTCTTATTTTTTCTTTGGATTGTATGACTTAGAGTAATGCAAATTTTAAATTAAGCACTACTCGTGGCAGCAGTACTAGAATGCAGAGAAAATATATTGGAATCAAATAATCTGCTCACGCTTGGCATTTCAAAAGATGCAAAAGTACATCTAAGTATGTAGAATGACAGGACGTTGTTTACACAGGCACCCACATTTAGAGGTACACACAAGTACAGAGATACGTGTACACAAAACTCACCTACAGGCATACATGCACGCCCACAAGTCTGTAAGATAGCCCATGTCATGCATGGCACCTTCAGCTAGTCACGCTTTTTACACAGAACATTTTGCATCTGTGATTATTGACCCCAGAACTACCATAGTTAAAGAAAAAGCATAAATTGCAAACTGTAACTGCAAGGTTTTGTTAGCTAAAATCCAGGACAATTGTTTTTCTTGCCAGTATTTTTGGAAAAAAACATGTGCCTTATTTTGTCTTTTTATGTCTTTGGTTTACATTATAATGCAGACACAAGACATGGATGTGGCAAAGATGTATTAATTCTAGAGGACTGAATTTCTTATCACAGTACCCAAAAGAAAACATAACATGAACTGCAAAAAAGTCAAACTGTGTTCCTGAATTAAAACACTTGCATGACTTTCTCTCACTTTCAACCAATTACAAAACCAGTACCATCACAAAGCCCTTCGTGGTCCCCTATTCTGTTTCATGCTTAAAACAATTTCGAGATCTAAACCTTAACATTTACCCAAAGACCAAACATGAGATTTATGTTAAATAACTGGCCACCTTAACTTGGTAAGATTGCTCAGTGAGGTATCATACTGACTTGAAACATTTGCGTGGAACATGCAAAGTGATAAACACGAGGGGAGACCCAGTTATTTGTGACAGTGTCTGTCTTGCCTGTATCTGAGACAAGTGAGCTTAATGCACCCAGGTAAATTGGTGCTTGTGTCACCATTTTTATGACCTATTGGATGCCTTGGAACATTAATTCCTAAAAGCATCACACTAATCTATTTTAACCTAGATCTAGATCGCAGAAACATTTGTTTCAAATGATTTAAAGGCTATTTTAACTCACTCAGCCCTGCCTTCACTCACTGCTACAGTTAAAAAGCTCCACTTACACATGTGTTGAGCCCACCCATTCACGTTCAGTGTCTAGGTGAGGGTCAAATGATGAAGCAAACCACAGGTGGTACCTGTGGGTGAGGACCCTATAGTTTAATTTTTCACACCATCGCATAGAAAGCTTACTGTCTGTGAAATTGTGAAGCAAGCAGTGATCTACCTGTGTGCATGCCGCTCACTTGTCTCGGATACAGGCAAGAAAGACACTGTCACAAATAACTGGGTCTCCCCTCTCCTTGTGTTTATTGCATAGTAAACTAGGGAAGCCGAGGGTATCCCCCTACCATATATTTCTCACTCCTCTTCAGTGTATAGAGAACATTCATGCTCACTCTAGGGAGTGCAAACCACTCCTCCTCTCCCCTACTCTGTCAGCAGAGCAGCCCCGTCATGCCTGCAAAGCTGCTGCAACAAGGAAAAAAGTAAATTTATTATAACTTAGTTGTTATTATTTTATTTTAATTTTAGTTACACTGCTTAAAAGAAGTGGGGCAACTCTCCTGGGCATTAGCGGAGGAGCCACCACTGGCTGAAGGTCAGAGATTGAACTCTCCCCCTCTCCCAGAGCAACACAGATCACAATCAAGAGAGTGTTCTTGTGGATACAGGCTAGACCCCCACCCAACTTCAGAGCTCTGTCTAGCCTGATTATATTATGAGTGGGAGGAAGTAGGAGGTCTAAGATAGGTGTGTAGGCGGGCTTTAGCCAAGTTTCAGTGAGTATGATAAGTCATTGTGTTTGCTGAGGTCAAAGATGTCTAAGGGGTGTTTACTGGCTGAACTGCTGTTTAGTAGTACACATTTGAGACGTAGCGGATTAGGGGGGGCGAGAGATTAGTGAGCTATCGAGGGTCTGAAAATCAAAGACTTTATTAGACCATGATGAAATCTATTGTTGATCCTCTACACCTCCACATAAATGTTGGTTGAAGGGGAGAAGTTTTCACACACAAGTCCATTGCCAATTTAAGGACATAGGACCTAATCTATCTGTTTAATTTATCCCTACATGGGTTATGTTCAAAGTGTGTAAAGGTGAAATTAAAGCTATCTTCTAGCCCGCATACTCGATCATCAGCAATAGAGCAGGGCCTAAGATTTAAATCCCCTCCCCACCATATTACACAGTCATTTGTTACTTGCAATAGCAACAACTCTAAATTTCGGACAAGGGATCAATAATTTCCACATCACTTTTCATAAAGTTGTTTTGACAATGATGATTGTGAGACAGCCATGAAAACCCAGAGCAATAAGTTGATAAAAGGATAATACAACAATGGTTTTTAACACTTTACGCCTGAGAGTGGTACATATTACTTTCAGAAGCCCAACACTATAATCTCCTGCAGGTGTCAATCTTGCATGGGTAGAGATGGAAGTAAAACCATGCATATGGATTCAGTTATGGCCCAGGTTTCTTGCCGACAAATAAGTTGATATTTAGAGGTAATAAATACCCAATTGCTGTAAGGCAATATACTATTAATGCCTGCAACATTCCAAAAAGCGACATTCAGATCAGGAGGTACAGGACCATTATCCATTGCCGCCAACTTCCTAATGGTATGATTGATCATAAATATCCTGCCCATTCAGAGGCGGATCAAAAATAGGATGTACCAGAATCCACTGTTGATGTTTTCATTATAGAGGGGAAAAATCCTTCTTAGCAGGAATACTTACAGGCAGGGTGGGAAAGCCCCTTTTTAATCCCCCTTTACCTCTACCTGAGTGAACTAGCTGTGCTGCATAAAACTTTTATTACTTCTTAACAGTCAATCCACCTCTTCCAAGGGGGCAAGGTATTATAGGTATCAGGTGTATGGGCTGCAGAACTTGATCTTGGTCGATAAAAATAGCCCAATGGAACCTGATTGATGCCTTGAGTCGATCCATGATAGTTCCTATACTGATCTACAATAAAACCCACTAACTTTGAGTCGCAAAAAGTAATCACCACACAGTCACCAGTGTCAGCTTTAAGGGAATTGTCCAGCCAGCAAACCCTCTGTACACCTAATTAGCTATTTGACAGAACATGACAGTTGATGTGTTTCAAAGTTTCCTCAAACCAGTGAGGCACCTTATTTTTTAACTCATGTTCAGATTCCATAGAGGAGGATTCCTGGGGCGGGATATTTTTTAAAACAATATCATGTGGCGTGCATTGTGGATTGAGCTGCAGTGTCTGCAAATGATCATTTTCATTAATGTTGGACATACTAGGTTTAGGGTTGGTTGCACTTCAAGAAGTCCTAGGTGGGGAAATAGGTCTACCTCGGGGTGACACAAATGACTTGTTGTGCAAGGGGTTGCAAGAGAGGCAAATGGTTTGTCAACTTTAGGCTGAAGGCACACTGGTTGATTAATACTACCATCCACCACTGGCACACATGATGATGCATGGCCTAGGAATTAGTAGCCCCCTCTTGCTAATTCATCTTTTCTAGTAGTCTAGATGTAACTTGAGCTATATGCTATATCAGGGTATCACCAATACTTGTTAGCGCAATCACTAAGGGCAGGGTTTTAAGTGGGCTGGGTCTCATCTGTGCTGAGCCCCGGCATTTTTTTAAAGGGGGCATCGAAACGGGTCTCTATTGGGCTCTGTTTTGTTCCCTGGCACAGGTGTTTTTTTTTCTGGACTGCAGTGACAGCAGGCACATTCATGTGCACATGCTCACACTGCGCACTTTGCATTAATGGAGAAGTTACAACGTGACATCATGCCAGGTGAGCATTGTAGGGGAAGAAAAATCCTTTAAAGAGAATCAATTTCTCTCTGGGTTTCCCTTCTCTTTTTGATACGCAGGAGCAGCAACATCATCGAGGTGTAACCAGGGCTTAAAGTGGCAGCTTTTTCAATATTATATACAAGCCATAGTTGCTGCTTATTTATCTTATGGAACTAACAACCATTGACAAAGCAAATAGTCCTGACCTGTTGTAGGTCAGATGTGACTTGTATCATATATCTGGATGCAATGACAGAAACAGCCAAATGTGCTAAGCACAGATTTGTAGCTTATGTGTAGCTTATGTGTTTTTAGGCCATGCCCTTAATTACACTGGCCACGCCCATTTGAGAGACCCCCCCCAGTTTTTTTCATCCAACTTAAAGCCCTGACTAAGGGTGACAGTACTTTTTCAAGAGCGGCTTCCAAACCATGCACTTCCCCTCCACCGTTCAGTGAAATTGTGTTTAACACTTTCCCAGGTCCCTGCTACAGATGTCTTTTGCATCCAGCCATCTTCCCCATACTAAAGGAACGTGTGGCCTTAGTATTTTCTTTCCTTTCCCAATTAAAATGTGTACCACCCTACTTCGTGCTTTCTTTCTTTTACTTAAGGGGGAGGCTGTATCATCAGCCTGCAAGTTATTTCCAACACAAATTGCAAGGGAACATTCGGGGATCCCAGGCAATATTGTTATCTCAGAGTCATCCCCATGACCACACTTATTAGTAAAATGGCTAAAGCCTCCTGATACCCCTGGTCCCCAATGTGAGTTAGCCGCTGGCTCAATTTGCTTTGGCTCATTGGGTGAAAGTAAGGACAAAGATTCTTTTGTAGTGATGAGCCTTTCTTCAACTTGTACTATTTAAGAATTAATTGCAGTCATAGTTATCAGTTGACCCCTGCTTCTTATTGATGGTAGCAATTGCACTGACCTTTCTCTTACCCATAGCTTGTAACGTCCATTGAGCCCCTTCTGTCTGCGGTTTGCCTGGAAAACATGAGCCAAGGGAGGTGGCCCAGCCTCCTCTGGGCTCTGATGGGTGCAGATGGGCCCGCCCTTGGTCTGGGCTATGCCAGGGCACGGCCTGGAAACGTCTGCACATGTCCCACACTGCGGGAGTTCCTAGCCCGTGAAGAACTCCTCGCTGGCCTGAACTTGCGGGAAAGGCTGCTGGTCCTTGAAGTCCCCCGAAATACCAGCAAAAAGAAAAGGCAATTATGAGGCAAAAGGCAGGGGTATGCAAAGTGAGTTCATGCGCACCCTGCTCTGTGGGAGTGCCTAGCCCCTGAAGAACTCCTCACTGGGGGTCAAAGTTAGCCCCTGGACGCCTCCCAGTGGGTATGTGCGGTAAAAGCTCCTGATCCTTGGTGGGCATGGATAGCAGGCAAGAATGTCAGATGCATGTCTTTGAAACTCTGTGTCTCTAACCCCCAATCTGGCATGTATCCTGACCAGTTGTGAATATCTCTTCATCCTGCAAACTAGAGAGAGAGGCAGTTGCCTCACCTATTTGCCACTGCTGCTGTAATGGGCGTGTAGCCCCAAACTTTGGAGTGAAGCAGAGGGGAGGCTGGATGGGGCCTGTGTCCTCATCAGTTATTGACGAACCTGCAAGCAGACGTAGGACGCAACCCGAGTGACCGTTCCAAAAACGACTTGGTTACGCTGTACAATTGATTGCTACCCGAGATTCGGCCAACTGATGTGGCCCTATCAATCTACACTTAAGATTGCTTTTTAGTTGATACTGTGCTCCACATCTATTGCCATTCACTGCCATCCCAATACGGCTCTCTTCAGAAATTCCAGGGAGTTTTTTCAGCATTGAAATATTCTGTCCTGATGATGGTCTACATGACGACTGCCCTCTAGACCGAAACGTCGACACTTCCATCATCTCCGGAAACGTTGCATTGGCACAAACTCACGACCATTCGTTATTCATTAATTTTGGTTGTCTGTTATATCCACGAGGAGTTGATGTTTCTGGTTGTGAACTGTAGAGAAATTATTGCTTATCTCTGTTCATGACTATTGCTTGAATTCACTTTTTTGTATTTGTCTCCCCAACTTTATGTTCCTTTAGTAAATATAAATGTTCTGAATATATTTTCCTTATCTGTGTGTTCTCTTTTTACCTTCCACCGATTTATTTTGATTGTGTACTAAGACTGATACCCTGTGGATACACCTGAGTGTGTTACATATGTACAACTCACAACTTAGACTGACTATTTTCTTAAATAAGTGTGCAGGCTCTAAACTCTGCGAATTGTAGGCTGTTGCGAGGGGGCTGAGATAGATGTGCCTGCTGCCCCTTCTGACCCAGGGGCTAACCAGATTGTTGGAGCCCCTGCACACTAAGCGGCCAGAAATAGGCTGTGCATGCCCTGTTGGAAGGCCTCAGCTGATGGACTAACTGACAGTGTAGGCAACAGTACCTACGACCTGAGTAAGTGCATTACTCTCTGCCATCATCCTTCCAGGCAGAGGTGTGGATTGCTGCAGGACCCTGGAGGCTGAATCAGACCTGGACCCACGCGGCCCCCTTCTTCTGGCGGCTGCCGACTGGACCTCCCCCTGCTGTTCTGAAAGCTGTAGGACGGGAAGCTTGATCCAGCCTGTCCCCCACCATGCAGAGGAAGAGAAACACATTAATTGAATGCACCCTGGCTCCCTTGTGACATGAAGGGGTGAGTGTGGTGCTTGAGAGAGTCTTGAGGCCCTCCTACAATCCTTCTGCTGCAGTGGAGTGTGCTCTCTCTCTCTCTCACACAGCTTTGCCCACCTTGCAATGATCTAAAGGTCAGATCGGTCCTAGGCCATGTTGTGCAGGAGGCAAGGGGGGATTGCCTTGGGGCCTTATCTGATCTGTTGACTCTCCCTCCCTGCTTATTTTCTGGCTCTCGGGTGGCGTAATGACTGGCTAGCTATAAGTGAGCAGCCAGAGGCCCCCCAACAAGTCAGTCACAGCTCCAGGGTGTACCGCCCAACTCCCCCACACAGCGTCATACACCTGGCACCAGTCCGGGGGTGGGTGACTAGAAGGGGAGAACTGTCTGGCTGAGGCCTGAATAGGTCAACTGTCTAGGGTCTGTCTGTGAAGTACTGCAGCACGCATCTCCATTGTGTGTGACCTGTAAGTGCCTGTAAGCTTGGCTCTCACCACAATGCGTGACCCTGTATGAGACACCAGAACAGCGAGATTCTTTGTATTCACTTGGCTGGGCCCTGTTGGTGAGCAAACAGCTGAACTGACCTTAATTCTTTGTAAACGAGTACTGCAACTTACAAATCAAGGACCGAGGGATGGATCGAGCTCAGGTCATTCTGCATGAGCAGCAGGCAGCGACAGATGACTTGGGGGGATGCTCTAACCTCTGAGGGGGAGGCAGGATCTGATGGTACATATCTGTTTGTTGGACGAAGGGCACCTGCATGATGCTCCACTCTGGGGCTGTGATTAAGAGCACAGGGCCCTGTTTTGCAGGACAATCTATCCCGCTGTCCTGTTTTTTGGGGTGCTTCCCTCGTGCCTCCCCTCCCTTTCTCTATTTAACTGACTTCTTTGATCACTCCTCTCCTCTTGCTTTCTTCCTCCCATCTCCAGCACATGCCCGAGGGTTTGATAGCACCTAGACTGTACCTTGTGGTATCTGTAGGGTTGCGGAGTGAAAGGCAGCAGCCTGCTTTGGGAGAGATTAGAACTGGGTTCATCTTAAGGCCATCTGTCACACCCACTGCATCGGTTAACACATTGCAGATCCACTGGACTGACTATCCAACTGACTTACGCCTCAGAGGGGCAGGGACCGCTAGTTTTTGCCATGGTCTTCTATCCTGATTGGCCTGTGCAAAAGACACTAAAAGGCGACCTCAGGCCAACAGATGTCTACTGCAAAGCAGATAGTGATGGGTCGCTTGCATCCAACTTCTCCATCTACCCCAGTACGGCCTGTCCTGGAAATTGTGGAGCACGCAGGAGCATGCTTGGAGGTAGAGATACCGCAACCTGATGTGACACTTAATGCCAAGCTCGATAATGTCCTCCTAGCAGTGGAGAAATACGGTGTAATGTTGGAATGGACGCAGAACTCGCTCGAAAGGAAGATAGATAAAGTGACTTCAGACTTCAATTTACTGCATGCAGATCAGTGCATCTAGCTGACAAACTAAACAACAATGAACTCACAATTTCAGATGGGAGGTATGAACACCTTGGAGGCTTGAATGTAAGAAGCTGAGGGCTGATCCCGCCACAACAACATTCAGGCAGTGGGACTTCCAGAGGGCACGGAAGGCCGGGATGCCGTTGAGCGGTTGCACCATGTGCCGTCACTGAAACCGCAACTAGGGGCTAATGCCAGAACCTTTCTGTTTCACCTCCTCAATTACAGAGACCAGGACAGCATAGTGCGAGAAACAAACCAACTAAAAGAAATTAATGTGAACAGCACATCAGTCATGTTATTTCGGGATTACATGATGTCAGTGCAGAAGAACTAAAGCTCGTTCCTCACTGTCAAGTGTCGCCTCTGTGAGCTTAATATGTGATACTCCCTGCAGTTCACGGCATGCCCTTGCATAGTGGATAAGACAATATTCGATTCTTTGACTCCCCTGAGGATGCGTTGGACTGTATGGAGGGTATTGCACAGGCTTCAGGTAGCTTCTGAAATGATCCCCTTTGAGTAATGAATCTGGTGTTCATTCTACTACATTTGATAAGCTGAATTTTGTCATATTGAGATAATTTAAGTGAATTAATGTTTCACATGGGTGGCAACTATTAAGGACAATTTTAGTGATCCATTCTAAAGTTTTCAGTGCTATCTACTATTATAGCACTATCAGGAATAAATAAGCAAAATCCAATCAGCAGAACCGGAGGTATGCAATTAAAACTATTTCGGTAAAAATGGTACTAAAATGCATAAAGCGCCAACTGTGGTTATCTGGTTGTGTTGGACAGGGGCAAAGTCACACATTCAGGCTGATCGCAATGGAGTACTGACCTATTACAGGGACCAAGGTAGGCCAGCCGAAAAAAGTACCTTTAACCCAGGCAGTGTAGCGTTGTGAGGTCCCGCTTTGAGGATGCATCGCACAGTGGCAGGTCCAAGAACCCTCTGGGCTATGATGTGAGGTGCGGCAACACGCATGTTTTGCACAGCAGCAGTTCCAAGGCGATGCAGGCTGCGAGGAAAGGTTCTGCATCAAGGATGACCGGCGCAGCAGCAATTCTGATATGAAGCTGCGAGGCAATGTGTAGTACTGCATCAGTTCTGCTGAGTAGGCAGAGCGCCTTCAAGCCCACTTCCAAGGGTGCAGAGCTGGGTGGTGCCACTTGGGAGGCAGGACTCACAGCAGGCAGAGTCCATGTGCAGGGTTCAAGGTGGTTGGAGCCTTTTCAGTCCTTGAAGCCCTGTTCAGGAGGCCAGCCAACTAGCCCTTGGAGTCACTTTGGTGGTCCTAGGTTCAACTTGCAGGTCCAGTCCATCTCACTTAGGCAGCAGAGCAGCAGGGTAGCAAAGTAGCAGGGCAGCGGAGTAGCAGTCCTTCTTGCAACAGAGCAGCACAGCAGTCCTTCTTCTGAGTCTTCCACAGGTCTAGATGTGTACTAAAGAGTTGCCTCTGATGTTCCAATATTTATACTTTGTGTCAGCTTTGAAGGGGAGAGAAGATTCTGAAGTACCCCCCCTACAGAGGTGCCTACCTGCCTTGGCCCCAGTTTGTCGGATGGCACATAAGACTAGTGTCAAACCCTTTGTGAATGTGCTGAGGTAGAGTCTATGTGATGTTCAAATATGGTAGCTGACAGCTCCCCCCCAATATCAAGTCAGAGGTGGGCCATCCTACCAATATCTGTTCCTCCTTTGGCTCACTGTTTCACAGCAATACTTAAAGACCAACTGCCAGCTGCACCTAGTCATAAAACCCAGGATTCAGGCTGCAGGCACCAAATGGTTAGGAAAAGGACAATGCTAACTTTATAAAAAAAGACATTTTCAGAACTCTGACTTAAAATCCAACTTTACCAAAAAAGAGGGTTTTAAATTACAATTCTTTAAAGCCAAAAATCTCTGTCCCTGCCTGCTCCCAATTACAATTTCGATTTAGAAAAGGGGGTGGTGATGAACAGAGTGTCTGAGTTAAACAGACCACTCTTACCCAGTCCAAAGATCAGGGCTTGATCCATCACCGTTATTTATCTCACTGCCCCATCCCAGCTCAGAACCTGGCTATATGCAAATCAGTCTGTCCCTGGCCCAGTGCATCATGGGAACAGGGCAGACTAAACTACCAAGCCAATTCTTCACCAGAAAGGAGACAAGCTACCGGGGACCGGTTTCTGGCATTTCAGCCTTCTTCGGCCCGGCTTGCTTGAATCCTGATGGAGCAGTGAGAAAGGGACTCATGTCTGAGTATACCCTGCCACACCTATAGTGGCCAAAAACGATTTAGAAAAGGGGGTGGTGATGAACAGAGTGTCTGAGTTAAACAGACCACTCTTACCCAGTCCAAAGATCAGGGCTTGATCCATCACCGTTATTTATCTCACTGCCCCATCCCAGCTCAGAACCTGGCTATATGCAAATCAGTCTGTCCCTGGCCCAGTGCATCATGGGAACAGGGCAGACTAAACTACCAAGCCAATTCTTCACCAGAAAGGAGACAAGCTACCGGGGACCGGTTTCTGGCATTTCAGCCTTCTTCGGCCCGGCTTGCTTGAATCCTGATGGAGCAGTGAGAAAGGGACTCATGTCTGAGTATACCCTGCCACACCTATAGTGGCCAAAAACGATTTAGAAAAGGGGGTGGTGATGAACAGAGTGTCTGAATTGAGCAGACCACTCTTACCCAGTCCAAAGATCAGGGCTTGATCCATCACCGTTATTTATCTCACTGCCCCATCCCAGCTCAGAACCTGGCTATATGCAAATCAGTCTGTCCCTGGCCCAGTGCATCATGGCTTTCTGCTTAATACAGAGACTTTGCACCATCAGGATTCAAGCAAACCGGGCCGAAGACGGCTGTAATGCCAGAAACCGGTCCCCGGGAGCTTGTTTCCTTCCCAGTGTAAGAATTGGCTTTTGTAGTTTGGTTTGCCCTGTTCCCATCATGCACTGGGACAGGAACAGACTAATTTGCATACAGCCAGGTTCTGAAACTGGGATGGTGCAGTGAGCTAAAAAACGGTGTTGGATCTAGCCCTGATCTCTTGACTGGGTGAGAGCTTTCTGCTTAATTCAGAGACTCTGTCCCTCACCACCCCTTTTTGTAAATATCCCAATTACAATTTAGCACTAAATAAATGTTAGAAGTGAAAACAATATTATCCTATGGGAGAGAAAGGCCTCACAGTGGTGAAAAACACATTTATGATTTTTCACTTCCACGACATGTAAAACTCAAAAGTACATGCTGTACTATTTAAATAAACTACACCCGCCCCAGATTGCTGTTGAGGGCCTACCCTAGGGGTGACACATATGTATTAAAAAAGGAGGTTTAGACCTGCAATAGGTTTATTTCAGCAGGTCTAAATAGCAGTTTAAAACTGCCCACACAGGCTGCAATGGCAAACCTGAGGCATGTTTAAAGGACTTAAGTGGGTGCTACAATTATTGCTGCAGGCCCATAGTAGAATTTAATCTAGAGGCCCTGGGTACATGCAATACCACCCTGCTAGGGACTTATAAGTAAATTAAATGTATAATTTGGGCGTATGTCAATTTTAACATGTTTAAAGGAGAGAGCACATACACTTTAGCAATGGATAGCAGTGGTAAAGTATGCAGCGTCCTTAAAGACAACTAAAATTCGTTCAGAAAACAGGAGTGTGCTGGCAAAAAGTTCAGGGTGACTGTGCAGAGAGGGCCAAGTCAAACAAGTCCTAAGACCATCTTCTCCACAATGGTTGTCTATGAGGAATATGCCACCTATTAGACATAGGGTCAATGCCTAAAGAAAAGAGAGCTTGATTTTACAGACCAGACATGCTCTTGAGGTGGGTCTAAAATTCGCTTCTAGAATGGGCGAAATATCATTCTCAGGTGTACACCTATGCCATGGAATAGTTTTAAAGGAGACCACCATCTCGAATGCACGGAAAAAGTATAAAAATGAGACATACATGCCCTGTACATTTTGGCAATGAAGTACTGCCTTTTTCTTTTAATTTGGCAGTAGGGGAATGTGTTGTCTTTATTTCTGAGTCAGGCTCTGCCCCTGGAGACACCGGGTATGTGCAAAGCCTGCTGCTCGGGCAGGTTAGGGGACTGTGCAGTTTGTAAAAGTAATCGTCTATTGACATTGAGAAATTGTGCTAGGTTGGATTACATTAGGGCATGCTGTAGAGCAGTGATACTCAAAGTACGGCCCAGGGGACGCATGCGGCCCTTGTGAGCTTTACATGCAACCTCCTGGGCATCAGCAGCATTGGGCTGCCGTTTACTCGACTCAGCACTAACATGAAAACAAGAGAGGCGAACGCGCAGTGCTGCTCGTGCGAGGAATGGTGTTTACTCTGTGGGGCTAACGTGAGCACTCGCGCCCACCATCTGCCTTGCTTGTCCAGCATCTGTCTTCAATTACCGCCAGCCATGACAGCTGGTAATTGAAGACTTATGACCTTCTCAGGCTCGTGTCCGCACGGAAAATGCAGGAAGTAAAGAAAATGTACAGGCTATGGTCTATTGCGTGCAGGCTACTAGAAAGACGGCACCTCAAACACCAATTACCATGCAGATAGTAAAACAAACTACTCAAAAATCTAGCGCACTGAGGAATTTTTCCTGCACGATTCAGGATCCCCTTTAACAATACGGCTCGGAGCTCCGCCCCACTTCTGACGAAGTGGTGACGAGGCCGAGCCCTAAAAAAAGTTTAAAATACAGTACTTTTTTAAAGGTTAATTGCACTTAGGGAAAGGAAGTAAATAGGCCCTTTACTTTAGGAACACCTTAATTTGTAAGACAGCCACTAGATAAACATGCTTTGCTTGCCCTACACCCACTTTACACCCCCCGCTGGCATCAGTGTGGCCCTCGGTCACACCATAGACCAAATTTTGCGACCCCCGGGAAAATGTTTGTTAGTACCTTTGCTGTAGAGTCTCGTATTCGCCTACTTCACTGCATTGTTGCTTCAAGAGGCACAACTGCTGCATAAGTTACTAATAATGACGAGAAGGGGCGAGTGCAACTGTCCCTGTTCCCAGTGTGAGGTTTGTACATCACACACTGAGCAAAGTTGAGTGAGAGTCGGAGCTTGTGTTACACAACTGTGTGGCGCATCTTATTCCTCAAACGTGTGCCGTTAAATGTAAGTTTCCTGAAGGCTGCTGGCTGAATACTTTTTTTGAAAATAAATCCGAAACTCTTTAGTGTGGCTCTTAGCCTCTCGAACAATATACAGACCTTGCTTATCTTTGGCGACCTCAAATGAAAATTTATAGAATTACATCCACAAACTCGTTAGGACTTCCATAGATTCTAGTCAATTCTCCCACTAACAAGTAGGTTATCATTTTGTTCTGTGTAAATTGTGTCTAGGATTGGTCTTTTGTAAGTTTGGTTCTTTTTGCACAATGTGCCAAGGCTCTCCAAGTCAAGATGCAAAAGCTCTTGAAAAGACGCAGATGTGACAGTCGCCCAAATGACATCAGAGCCATACTTTGTTTACAAAACATAATCGCATAAGGACATAATCAATCAATGAAAACAATGCATTCAATATCACTCAATACGAGAGTCACCAGGGCCTTGCTCTTTAAAAGCACAAACCCTGTGTTACTTAACACCCATCATGCAATGATACACGCACCCTGTCTTCAGTGCAAACCTTCTTTGTAGAAAGCATCGACTTGTAGAAGAATGGTGCACTGTGGGTGCTCCCTGTGCAGAGTGTGGCTGGACTCGGTGGAATGTGAGCCTATCAATGATGTCTGCATTTGTTGTATGAGGGGCAGAACCCTAACATACCCCGGCATGAGTCATATCCAGGATTCTAGCCCTAGGCTGCAGCTGTCCATGTGCTTTTCATGGCTGCATCCATAATGTGACTAAGAGAGACTAGATTTGCTTCATGTTAAACCACGCCACTTTGTGTACGCCCTCACTGAGTAAATAACCACAGCAGACACAGGCAGTCACCCTCTTGGGATATCTCCGCACAGTGATGACATTGGTTGTCACGTCGATGGGAACCTTAATAACATGTTTTCAACTCAGAAGCTTTTCAAACAAATGTTATTTTTCTCTTAGAAGTCATAAACAAGAACGCCAATCCGCTTCCGGTGAAAATGGCTCGGGCATTGGTGTCAGAGTTTGTTTGCTGCAGGATGCCTTGGTTATTACAGGCCTTGACATTGATGGCAGAATATTTTGATTTAGATTCTAGATAATCTGCGATTCTGGCCATTGTCTATTTTAGATCAGGATCACTGTCTTACCATTTCTAAATTGTAAGTCCTTTTATCCTGACCGAACGGGGATCTAAGGTCGCTTCCATTAGCTTTAACAACACATGACAACAAAATGTAAATCATTTTTCCTCTTTCTGATGTACCCGTTGGTACAAAAAACATTTAAAGTCTGTATTAGAAACCTTGCATTGAGTAGTAGTAAGGTTTTTCTTGCTTATCTCGTAGGATATTTGCAGCAACTTGGTATTAAAACAGTCTCCTGAACACAAGGCAATGTTTATAGGCAATGTTTTGTAAATAGTTATTGATTCCTGCACTTAAGACTAGAATACATTTCCAGTGATTGCACGGCGTAAAGTGTCTATGGCAGCTACCCATATTGTGTTACTTTATGATAATGTGTCCTCTTCGTAAAAAATATCCGTCATTATGTGATGTGCATTGCCCTCAATCTGGAAATGCTGCTTCCAGAAACAGCATGAAACGGTCAAACTCCCCCCAAAAGAAAGGACATGTGCATGGGGCTTGAACTAATGTAACAAACCTGCATCTGAGAGTTCCGGATAAAAGCCCTTCTGAGCTAATAATAAAGAAAAAATAGCAGCCATCTCGCCCTGCCGTGATAACTGACAAAAACCAGGCCCGGGCAGCATTTTGTCATGGATCACTGAAGCAGTGCTTAATTTGAGCAGGTGCTTTTAAGTGCTCAGCACCAGCACTTCTTTCACAGGGCCGGGGGTACAATTTCTGACCCTGCAGGTGGTGGTCTCAATATGAATTGTTCAAATGCAAAATAAAAAGAATAACACACATTGCAGGGTGACTGGCTGGTAAATGTTCATAGACAGGCCAGCATACGGCTGTCCAGGCAGGCATGATTGTGTATCACCACGTTAGTGATGATGTCATTAAGCCGATCACAAATCCAAGAAGTTATCGACAAACTATGGATTGCACTCTATTCCCCTAGACTGCTGCACTGCCTGAGCCTAAGACTTTCCACTTGCTGAGTAGCCAGATTAGCATATCCTATGGCCCTGCATTGCTGTTATCCTCAACGTGCTCGATGGGGCTGTAGCCCAACACAACATTTGTGCGCCATGGCGTCACCTGTAGAATCTGTGCGCTGCACCCCAGCATGGTAATTGCTGAGCATGCGTGAGTCCAGCAGGCACCACAGCCATACTTACCGACATTAGCAGCATTATAGCTGGGGACTATGCTTTTGCTGTAGCAGGCAGGGTCACAGCAAGCTGAGCAGTGGATGCCGATGCCGTCGCCATCCCTGGACCTACTAAGTACAGGCAGCACTAGCAGTGACATCACCTGCTGTGCTCAAGCAGCGGTCTGTTCCATAATAAACCCAGTCATACTGCACTGATAAATATATGCAAAAAAGCATTTTCATTTGGTGTACATTTTGATTTTGCACTCGGTGTAGGTCAGAAAGTAAAACATGACATCTTCCACTTCTTTAGGAATGACAACAGTAAAATGCAGAGTTCAAAATAGCAGGGACATGTACAGGCTGACGACAGGGGTCACAGACAGCAGCAGTGTTATAGATGAGAGAGAGAGCAGGAGTAAAGAGGAGAAAGAAACAACAGGAAAGGAGAGTGGTAAGACGGAGCTAAGTAGAAGAAAAGGAAAGCTAATCGGATACAAAGAAAGCAGTCATGATGTGAAGAAGAGAGCATTAAGAAGAGAGAAGATAGAATGAAAGGATATAGAGGACAGGACAGAGGAAAAAAGCAGACAAATGACTAAACAAAGACACAGCTAATCACTACTAAAAGAATGATAGTAAAGATCCAAGATCAAGGGGAGAGAGAGCAGAGCATGGATAAAAGTGAAGAAGAAAAAGGGCAGAGCTAGAATGAATAGAGGGCAATTCAGAAATACAGGGAATAAGGTAACACACCAGGTGTGACAAAGATGATAGAAAACAATGAGAGAGTTTAGAGCAAAGACTTAGGGGACAGACAACAGATCAAGGTTAGAAGATAGAGACTGAGGCAGTGAGATTGTTGAAAGTGGGTCTCACTGGAGGAAGAAGTGAGCTGTGGCCTCCTTGGGAAAATTTTCAGCACCTGCACTTCTTTTTTGACAAATTAAGCACTGCACTGAAGCCTTCCTTTAATTGTGTGTCTTCCCTCTATATTGCACCCTTGTGTCACCATGACTCTCATCTGTGGTGGAGTTGGCTTGTTTGCTCAATCGCCGTCTCATACGTCCCCTGACCCCATGGAAAACTCAGCTAGGTCAGTGGCTCTTAACCTTCTGACTTCGTCCTACCTGGCCGCCAAGACCTGGAACTCCCTCCCGCCCGACCTGCGCCTAACCCAAGACCACCTCTCCTTCAGGAAGAAGCTGAAGACCTGGCTGTTCGAGCAGTAGCGGCACCCCCCCTCCCCAGCGCCTTGAGACCCTACGGGTATGTAGCGCGCTTTACAAGTGTCACTGATTGATTGATTGATTGACTTCTGTGAGCCCATTGAGCTGAAAGCTAGACACACTAGTCATTTCAACTATTTGAACCTCAACAATAATGCACACAAAATATACTTTTCTCTACACGTGCATGTTTAAATATGAGAGACTGCATACTAGCTAGAAGACCATGGGCCCTATTATGTAAAGGGTTCACTTTCCCTGTTTGCGCATGGCGCACCTTAAAACAGCTGAGCAAGGCGCAAACAGGGAAAGTGAGTCCTATCACATGGAATGCACTGCCCCAGGTAAGCTGGGAACTCGCGCTGCTCTGGGGGCAGCACATTCCTGTGAAAAACGAAGCGGCTACTTTGAAGCCTGTCTCTATTTTCACAATGCAGGCAGCAACCCTCCTGCACTTTTAAAGGGGATTAGAGATCCCCTTGAAGGCGGGTGGAGTCACTGTTTGCACCCACCTGCAATGGGATGTCTGAGGGATCCATGGGACCCCCTACAGAGGGCTGTCATTAACGGGGGTGCACTGACAGTGCGCCACCGTTTAGCTGGCAAACTGTCAGTGCGCCTCCTGAGAGCTTCTTTGCCTCTGTGCCCTTGTCTGTAATATGTCGCAGGAGCAGAGGCAAAGGAATTCCCTCATTTGCAAGGGGAACATCCTCATACAAAAGAAAATATGACCTGTGAAGATAGCGCTGGCGCTTTATGTGCACCAGCGCTATCGTTATTACAGAAGAGGCCACACAAGCTTCTGCGGCCCCTTCTATAATACTAAAGTGTCCCGGGGAACACAAAGCGCTCTGAAACGCCCATTACAACCTCTGGGCACTTATGCAATACAGACATAGTTGACCATTATACCAGATTACATGCTGCCTATTGGGAAGTTCAGCTGAAAAGTGCAGGCATCCATCTTTTCCGATACAAGAAATATAGATGTTTGGAGTATGTAAGTGCCTGACCATGTAAAGGAGTGGATGAGAGAACATGCAGCCTGAAAGGGCTTTTAGGACAATGTGTATGCATGCATTTGTCACTGAGCGGTTAGAACACTGGCATTCTAGGTGTGCAGAGGTGTATCACTTTGTAGAAAATCATTGCCAACTCATAAGGGTTTTTATCAAAAGCTGATTCCAAGTTCAGGTTGGAACATTTTTGGACGCGTACAGTAACTGTGCGCTTTTACACACGATTCGTCCCAAACTATTTGTCAACTTCAACCCAAAAACATTTTTTAAATGCTTATGATTTTTTAAAAACCTTTGATTTTATTAGTATATATATCAGGTATACTGGTGAGTCAATACAGTAAGTTTTAAGAATTATTGTTACTGGATGAAACTATTATCCTCGTAGGAGGATGCACCCTCATACCTGGAGCTCAAAAAGCTTATGATAATTGACAGGAAATAATGGTCAGAATTCATGCTCGTCCCAGAACCCCTCCGAATTGTGGTTACAGCCACCTAAATTGGGTTCGTAGACGGGCTCCACAGTCCACATGTTAAGAAACGCTGAGCTAGGCATGTCAATACAATGATGAGGTTACATGCTTGCTTTTAAAATCCATTCTGATACAATGCTGATGAAAGAATGACATGAGTTCTGTTATTAGTGGTTTAACTAAACATGAATTTGAAAGTGCGGGCATCTGGACACCAGCTGTCTCCTCACATATTATAGACCAATAGCAGAGCGTCTTGACTTGGGGATAAATATCTCGCCGTCTGATTCACTTTTTCAAATTCTGTTCTGTTGGTATCACTGAATGTCAGGCTGCACATTGTGTGGCGAAATGTAGGTTAAAATGCTTTGTTGTTTACAGAGATTAATACAGCCTATTCAAGTAATGAGCAGAACACCTGCAGTGTCGCACCTTCAATGACTCTTTGATATTGAAAATCACCCAGGAGTTTTGTGACCCTCTTGAGGAATGAGTTGAAAAGATGATAGTCGTTATATGGTCACAGAATAAGGAGGTAACTTATGGTCACACCTTACTTATCCTTCTCTCATAAACCCTAAATCGTTGGCCTCTCGCTCTTTCACAAGATAGAGATTGCGTTGTCTCTGTTATGTAGAATAAATGGGAAACCTATAGTGCCGAAATATTCTCCTTCTTATTTATGCCAGCACATCTTAAGCAATTTAACATAAGCGATTTATTTAAAAAACTGATGTAGCTCAAAATGTGGGGTAAAAGGTTAGTAGATTCTCAATTTCAATTTTCAAAAAACTTTATTTCGGTCAATATGACCTCAAAAGTACAGATACAATACACAAAAATACATACAAAATATACATCAAAGATCAAATACATAAAAAATTAGTAATAAAAACAGTTTATAAACACTGTTGGCGCACATGAAAAATAAAATAATTCCATGCTCAATTAAAACAATGCCTACAGTTCTTGTTTGTTCAAGAAGAAAGAACAAGGAGGAACAGAAATCAAAGAGGGTCGTTTATGGCAAGGAACAAGGATTACCTTCGGAAAGTGCATAATGCAAATACATAAATCAATACATTACTTAAGAAAGAACTTCTAAAAAGGATGACCATATATTGTTGTCATACTACAGATAATAGATCCTGGCACTAGGAACCCCCTATAATACAGGCTACATCTGCACCTAATTAATTTTTACAATAATTGTAGTAATAGACTGGTACATTACAGTTTCTCTATAACATGGTTAAGGGGCCAATAAACATGCTCGCTATGATTTGATTATGTAAATACCGAACCTTATTTTAAAACTGATGAGGAAAACCACAAATCGATATTTTTCCTGGTTATTTAATGATAAAATTGACACATGTAAACCAGTAAACACATCCTAGCTATACTTTAAGGGTGTTTTAAAAAACATCCTCCGTGTACACCACATGGAAAAAAGGAACCCTGCCACTGAGTAAACAATCGGGGTACTGCAGTCGTTTTTCAGAATCTTGAAAGTCTCAGAGCAATGTCTAGTACCATGGTTCCTACAAATCTGCACCAGGCATCGTTTTCTTGCCTTACAGTAGCCGGGGCAGCTGAAGAACACGTGGCGTACTGACTCTTCAGGACAATCACATGCCGGGCACCTTAAAACTTGCAGACCCCACCATTTATGTGTAAAGCAACGGAGAGGCAAACCCCCATGCCTGAATTGCAGGTAAAGCTTTCTCCCAACTGTCGGCTTAATATCATCTAAGACCGGCTCAAAGCTAAACCTATCTTTGATATCCAGAAAGGCTAATGTTACCTTGCCAACACGGGGGCAAGTATGGAGCTGCGCCATTTTATACTCTTCATAATGGGTCTTTAGGGAAATCCTGGAGAGTAAAGAGCAGGCAGACTCAGGATCAACCCAAAGTTCCCCCAAAACCATACTGACTAGCGTGTCCTTTATGTACACGAGCCACAGGAGTTTGGGAGCCCCCCTTAGGTTCATTACTTCTGTAATTTCCTTCCTGTATGGTAAAAGTTCTGGGGTGACCCACAGGCGCCGCCAGTACAATAAAGGTTCAGAATTGATTACATCTACAATTGCCATAAGGCCGTAATCTAGTCGGAGCGGGATTAATGGTGTGCTCTGTGGAAGCTTTAGCAACTGTCTCAGGAATTTGTTCTCTACCTGCGTTAAATTCTCGGGTCTTGTATGGCCCCAGAATCTGCGCCATATAACGCTCCACCTCTGGCTTGAGCCTCATATATTTCAATAGCTGGGCTGACTGGTTTCTAGCTAGACTTACAAAAGACCTTTATAATGCCACCCGATGATTGCGATAATTTTAATGACGATTGTTTGGTTTGTGCCCCCCAGTCCATGGTTTCTGTAATTGTAATGCAGAGGTAGTCAAAAGAAGAAACTCTTTCGAGGGCTTTACCATTTAATGAGGGGTGCGCTCTTGTGCTTTTAGGGCTATTGAACACCATAAATTTGGTTTTCTGTAGATTAATTTCTAATCCTCTTTTGTTACAGAATTCTTCAAATGTATTAAGTGCCCCCTGAATCCCCATCGGTGACTTTGATACTAATAAAGTGTCATCGGCAAACATCATTGCTGGGATTTTCCCAGAGGCTAGCTTAGGTGCATCGAGGTCTTTCTCGTCTAATAAATAAGCTATCAAGCCATTGATGTAAAGACTAAAAAGAGTGGGGGCAAGCACGCAACCCTGATGGACACCATGATTAATCGGGATGGGTGCTGTTAGCTTTCCATCCTTACCAAACCTGATTTGGGCATAGTTGTCCTCGTGTAGCCTCTTAATGAGATGGGTAAGATATATTGGGAGCCCCATCTCATGGAGGACTGTCCAAAGTTTTTCCCTAGGGACCAAATTGAAGGCTGACCTCAGATCTACGAATATTAAGTAGAGGCTGCCACCCTCTAGACACACGGTCTTCCAATGTAACAATTGGAGCCTGAGTATTTGGTCCAGTGGACAGTTTTTCCCGAAATCCTGCCTGAAGGGGGACTAATATCTCCTGTTCCTCCATCCAAGATTGTAACCTAAGCAGCAATACACGCGCACATTTTTTTGCGTGATGTCTATCAGGCTAATTGGCCTATAGTTAATTGGTAGGAGCGGTGCGCCTTTTAAAAATGGGGATTATTTCAGATCCAGCCCAGTTGGGGGGAATCTTCATGCCCTGGAGTTTGGCATTGAATAACACCCAGAGATATGGAGCCCTAACAGTTGGTTCACTGCGAAAAAGATCCCCAGGAGTTTTGTCTAGTCCAGGTCCTTTGCCAGGGGCAATTTTGGCTAAAGCTCCCTTAAATTCATTTAGACTTATACTTATGCTAGAGCTATTATCATAGGTTTCTTTGGTTTCCCTCAATGTGGGGGAATGGTCCATCCCCATGGGACATCCCTCAAGTATCTCATCAGTCAATGTTTCTTCCATGGAGTAGAGAGATTCAAAATGTTCCCGCCAAACATCTTCATCCAAATTTGGGTCTACCACAGATGTATCACCAGTGCTACCAGTATTGACAATTTTCCTGAAGGTGTTCATGTCCCTAGCCACAGGGAGCTTCTCAGAGCATCCCACTTCTCCATTTCAACCCTTTTTGACTTCAAAAATAGCCACTTTGTAAACCGTCCTGGCAGATTTAACTTGCAGGAGATCATTAGCTTTGATAGACAATACCAGCAATCTTTTAGCCTTTCGGCAATGATCGTTGTACCAAGGGTGGGACGGCGTCCTACTCGGTTGATTTTTTTTTTTTATAGGATAGAAGAAGCCCAATGTGGCTTCTCCTTGTCTAACCGTGGTTGTTGTGACAGAATCAAGATCTATATCTTCCCCTTTGAGGGTTGTTAAGTTGGATGCCGTCAGGAGTACCGGCAGGGCTTCATATAAGGTACTTAATTTTTCTTGCGATTGACTGAAATCAGTCCATCGCACTCTTCACCTTCAATTGGTAAGTGTCAATCTGGCATCAATGAGGTTGTCCGGGTTAAGGACACTACCAGGATTAAACTCCTTTAGTTCTAGTACTAGCACGTGATGGTCGCTATCTAGCCCTGGAACCACCCCAAAGTCAATTAATCTGTTCCAGGATTTGGAGTCGATTAAAATGTTATCCAACAGAGAACAATAAATATTTCTATGAAAAGTATACCAACTTGATGTTTCTGACAACGTCCTGCTATTGCAAGCTCTTAAGGAGTGATTTAAAACAAGGCAGTTCATCTGAATCACCAGAGTGGACCATTTTCTGACTGTGGACATCGAGTCTCCGGGAGTGCCCAAAACTATCCTCGTCGTATAGGTTATCCGGGGGCATTCCCTCTAGTGGCTCTAACTGACAATTGAAATCCCCTCCCAAGATCACCATGTGATTTTCGGCAATGGTACCTACAAATTATGTTAATTCTTCCAATGTAATGGACTCTTTTTCTAGGACCGTAGGTCTAGAATATACATTTAAAAGAACAACAAAAATCTTTAGGGGGAACTGGAGTATAACACATATTATGTCATTCCATCCTGTGTCAATCTGCTTGGCTGTGCATCCTAGATGGACTCCCACCCATGTAGTAAGGCCTCCTGATGGTCTCCCCTTGCCCCTAGATGTTGCAGGATACTAAAAGTGGCAAAACCCATCTTGGTGACTTCCTCTCTGGTCCATGTTTCCTGAAGCATGCAGATCCCGAATTCATTGATGAAGGATCCCCAGCTAGCGTCATCTAACTTGTTGTTCAGACCTGCAATGTTCCATGATAAAACCCTTGTTTTCGAGCCACTGGGGGGACTCAATTTATCAGGCGCTTGGGGGGTACTTGCCATACAGGCTCTATCTCTCCGCTTTTATCCTTGGGTTCCAGCCCCACGGGTAAACAGAGTTTAGGGTTGTCCCTTCAAACCAAGTCACCGTCATCATGAATACAACTAGGGGAGCCGCTCATGCTCCCACTAGTTGTCCCCTCCCCCGCAGGATACAAGGTCTTGTGAGGCTAGCCTGGATCAGTGTTTCTGTTAGGGGTGGACATATTTGTGCCTTGCTAATGGAGGAGATTTCCTTTAGTCAATCTACTCCATCCAAGCACCTGAATCTATTTGCAGTGGGAATGTATAAAATAGGTTGCTTTTGGCAATGCTGGTGAGACAACCCACGATCATTCGGGTCATTTCTCCAGTCCCGCTCTGAATGCCTAATACCATGGTAAGACCTATTTGGGGGTAAAAATATCCCATAGGGAGCCCTTGAATACCACACATTTTAATCCCATCTTCTCTAGCTAAAATATTTTGGGTCAGAAATGGGTTTCTAAGATTAATTATTATGCAATCTCCATGTATAGCCTTGAATCATTTGCCTATCCAACCTACCCTGCGTGTGGTAGGAATCTCGTCCACGTCCTCATAACAGAAATGTCTATGATTTACGAGCCAGTGGACAGATTTGTTCTTTAATTCTTGGTAGGATTCAGATTGGTCCCTTCTAAGTTCAGGGATACCTGCAAGAATAAAGGCATACGGAGTTGATGCGGTGTAGATTTATATCTGGAGGGGGTAACCAATGATTGGTTACTTCTGTGTTTATAGGGGCGCCCTCTGCCTCTCTGTTGTTAGATTGATGTAACCCTGTAGATTTATGCAAAGGGGGTGTGGAATTAACTTGGTTAGAGATAGCCGATGTTGGCCTTGCAAAGC
This sequence comes from Lissotriton vulgaris, assembly GCF_964263255.1. Lineage (NCBI taxonomy): Eukaryota > Metazoa > Chordata > Amphibia > Caudata > Salamandridae > Lissotriton > Lissotriton vulgaris. The sequence continues at coordinate 1,067,285,049 of NC_141696.1, read as the reverse complement.
CATCACTAACAGCCTCCGATAAGTGAGACTCCCCGTTCAATTTTAAAGCATAGTTTGTTCATTGGGTTTGGGGCAAGGGTTAACCAAAACATTACTTAAAGTAATCTATACACATCGCCCACATTCTAATCCTGCGATATCATGGGTACCCCCCATTGTACTTATCCAACCATTAAGAAGTACAGACAACCTGTCAACCTTCTCTTGCAGTAATCTAATTTCATACTTAACTATATCTCTCATTTGAATCTGCAAATCCACCACCAACTTTGTAACCCACATTGGCTGATCACTTATGGTTTCCCTGCTCTCCTCTGAGTTCCCCATCCCAGATTTCCTATTATCGGAAGTCACACCCTGGGGCTTTTTCGTTCTTGCAGATGCTTTCACCTTGGGTTTGGGTTTAGGTTTTCCGCACCGTTGATTTGAAGTAATAACCCTGGGCGGCTCGGGAATGGCTACTTCTATTGTTTGTAACTGGTCGCTAGAGGGATCAGTTGTGGAAATCCCTGAAATTTGTAATATACTCAGATCAGTCTGTGGAATTTCTAAGTTTGGGGTCAGGGACAGTCATCTGTCGGTCCGCTCTACTTCAGTTGCTACGGCTCCTAGAGCCTTTTCTAGCATCTTATCAATGGAGGTAGGTTTAATATTTGGTTTGGGCAAAACTGGGGCCTGTTTCTCCACACAAGCTCTTATCCCCATTGTAAAGCGTCATTAAAGTTAGACTATAACGTTTGTAATTAAGTTTGAGCTGTAGATGGGTGCACAGGTTCCCTCTTAAAAGCACAACTGCGATGCTCTATAAATGCACCTAAATGCACAAATACTTAATAAATAAGCCAGCGCTAGAGGGCACTGTCTAACATCAGCAGGGTAAGGAAAAAGATCTACACATACAATGTTCATCAATAATCTCAGTCCAAAGTCATTTGTGATACACACAGCATCAGCAGAATACCAAAATAAAAAAAAAGAACTGTTTAAAAAAAGGAGCAATCAGGAGGACACAACCACAGTACCTCAGATACATGTCCCCAGAATGAGGTGTTAGAGAGCAGGCTCAGCCCAGCCTCCTCTGGCCTCGGACAGGCTCACCCTTGGCCCGCGCTTCGCCCAGCGCGTACCTGCGCACGTTCCGCGGAGCAGAAGCCCTACTCTGCTTTTCTAGCGCCTCCTGGCTCTTGCTGGTGGCATGTGCCAGCGTCGCCACAAGGAGGATGCCAGGACCCGTAGTTCCTCTGCCCGCATTGGTGACTGGCGAGCAGGGGAAGCAGCAGGAAGGTAAGGGTTAACGTTGCGGTCTCCCAAGACCGTTCCGACTGGCAGAGAAGCGGCAACCTAGCGTTGACGGAGCCCGAGAAAGCAGCACCCCTACTCCGCTTTTCTAGCGCCTCCTAGAGCTTGCTGGTGGCATGGGTGAGCGTCGCCACAAGGAGGATGCCGGGACCCCTAGTCCCTCTGCCCACATTGGTGACTGGCGAGCAGGGGGAGCAGCAGGAAAGTAAGGGTTAACGTTGCTGTCTCTCAAGACTGTTCCGACCAGCAGAGAATCGGCAACCTGGCGTTGGCAGAGCCCAAGAAAGAAGCACCCCTACTCCGCTTTTCTAGCACCTCCTGACGCTTGCTGGTGGCGTAGGTGAGTGTCGCCACAAGGAGGATGCTGGGACACGTAGTCCCTCTTCCCACGTTGGTGACTGGCGAGCAGGGGGAGCAGCAGGAAGGTAAGTGTTAACGTTGCGGTCTCCCAAGACCGTTCCGACCAGCTGAGAAGCAGCAACCTGGAATTTTCGCTTTCCTGAAAATTTTGAGCTGTGCAATAAGCACATTGAGGTAAACGTCTCCACTCTGCTAATAGCTGTTAATTTTCAAGGAGAAAAGAGGTGAGAAAAACACTGGAAAGCTACTTCACCATTTTGGTTTTTTAAACAAAACTTGTAATTCTGGTCCATGTCCCCCTTTGCACAACATCTGCTGGCTCTGGCAGCAGGCATAGATATCTCACTGTTGTACCCTGCTCTACCGGGCCCCTCAGGCCTATCGAGGCTCAGCTCAGTGCGCAGGGGCAGGGCGCGCAGCATCAGCAGTGATGAGGTGGACACTGGTAGTCGTGTCGGAAGTGACGTGCCCGAGCGCCCGTCCTCCTTTTATTGGTCCCCGCTGGCCACGCCTGGCCAGCGGATGTATGTGTGCGTGAGGTGCGTAGGGCAACTAGACCGTTGCCAATGTTACATCCCTATCCAATTATATAAACTTTTGGAAACAAATGAAAACAGTACTATCCCAACAATAGTCTACATATTAATGCTCAAGTACTTGCGTGTCCCTTGATGACAACTTCAGGGCTTCAGCGAACAGGCATAGTCTTTCAACTTCTGACTCGGTGGAGGTTTGGGCTGCAGGTTGTATCTCCGGACATTGGCCCTGCCACCGCCGGTATCTGGGTGTGCGTTTCTGATAGGGGTCAATGGGGTTTGAGACCCCGACGCGGATTCCGATCCCTCCGCCTGGCTCTCTTGGGGTGTATGACCCTCTTCTCTGGGAGTTACTGGCAGAGGTGGCTCAGTGTTCATTTCCCCAGCCTCCACGCGTTGCCTGGACTCTGGTGGTAGGGCCTTGAACCACAAGGTATTCCGTGATATTTCCTCTTCCCCCTTTTGAGCAGTGACCATAGTGCCATTTGTAGACGTTACTGTCCAAGTGCCCGGCTCATATCGAGTTTGGAACTTTCCTCCCGGGCGTCTGTTCCGGACGATGACTCGGGTTCCCTGGCTCAGGTCTCTTGGAGCTGCTCTTCTGCATCGGCTGGCTCTCTGATTTCCTTGTCGTCTCCATTCCTGTGCCTCTTCCGCTTCCACTGGGGGCGGTGTCCAGCCCGGGGCAGTAGGGAGGAGGTCTCTCCATGGCCCTTGGAACATGAGGGTCCATGGGCTTCGTTGCGTGGTGCAGTGGGGGGTGCCCTGATAATCTCGTAAGAATTCATGCAGTCGTTGTTCAGGGTCGGCCTGTTCCACCAGTGCTATCCGGAATACTTTGTTTAGGGTCCGCATGAATCTCTCAATGTCCCCGTTTGCCTGGGGCCACTGAGGTGTGATGCGACGGTGGTGAATTCCCCTCGTCTTGAGGAAAGTGGCGAATTCGATCTCTTGGAAGGGTGGTCCGTTGTCACTCCGTATTTCCAAGGGATATCCGAACATGGAGAACATCTTTTCCAACGCTGGACCTACATGGGAGAATGCCGTGGAAGCCACCTTCTCTACTAGCGGATACTTGGAGTAGGAATTGATGGCCACTAATGTGTGTCCTTCCCCCGGGAAACTTCCAAAATCTAGGCTGATTTTGGTCCAGGGAGACGTACAAGCTTCTTCTGTGATCACCGGTGCGGGTCTCTCAGGGTCACTGGTCAACTGGCAGGCCATACAGTTCCTCACATATTCAACAGAGTGAATGCTGTAGCAAACATCTTGTGCACACAGGAGGAAATTAGTAAGAGGTGGAACGACCTGCGGGGGAGAGTGAATTCCTTGGCCTCTAAGTGTCACTTAGAGGCCAACAGGACTGGTGGTGGTTCTCCCAGGTCTCCCTTAAAACGTATTCCCTGGATGAGATGGTCTTGCAGATTCTATTCTACATCCCAAAGGCTTGACAGGAATCCCTGGTGGAGTGAAGATTGATGTTACAATTTTCAATGTGTCACTAAACCCAAATGACCTATTTGCTTTCAAGTTAGCTGTTGCTAATATGTTCTGGACAATTTATTTCACATGGAAACCTAAATATGTCAGTAACATCTTGTTTGTTTTTTTTATGTATTGAGTTGTATTTAAGGTAACATTTTTCAATAGCCATCACATTTCACATGTTGTTATGGTGATTATAAGTGGTTGTGCTCCAAATAGCTTATATGTATGCACATTTACACAAGGTATGTTCAAGTCCCAAGTGTTGTGAATGTTTCATTGAAATAACTACAACTACTAAGATGCCTTAAAATATTGGCGTCCCTTGTTGCTCCTTATCCCTTACTATCATATTTTCACATACGGTATAGGGTCCTTTATTGATCAATCTCTATTAAATGCTCTTTTTTGAAAATTGTTTGTTACATTTTTTATGTTATCCTTTTTTTGTTTTGGAATTAAATTGATGTCATTAGCTTCACAAATCAACATTTGTTGAGCTTTAAAATTTAAGGAGTGTAAAATTGCATGCTGAATCAAAGTGGCATATGTGAAAACTGAACTCTGCACTGTTCATATGATGCCTCATGCTAAACATCTTTGTGTAAATGTTTGTTATTTAGCCTGCTAGGCCCTGGAAATGGTAACGTTCACATTTTTCCTCTCTACTGTGTTGGGTTTAATGGTTAGTACATTTCAGGTGTGCTTACTAATTTATCTTATTTCAATTCAAGACATCTCCTTACCTGTCTATTTGGAACATAAACTGATTGAGTATTTAAGTAAATTTCCCCTGAAAGGTCTAATCATGATATTCAATTCATTTTCCCTTTTAGGTTGCTACATTATATTTGATTATACCTCATTAGATGTATAATCCACACTTTTACAAAATATTGTTTTGTCTAAATCATTATAGGTCCACCAGCCAGAGCACCTGTTCAAGCATCTGTTTCTCGTGATACTTCCACTCCAGCTCAAGATCAAGCCTCCATGGAGGATACCACTTCTGAAAGTCTGGATGAAGTGGAGTGGCCTAATCCATCTGGTCTGCCTCGGCAGACGGCTCAGGTGAGTCTCCCTTGGCACACACCTATACCTCTCACCCCAGTTGTTTCAACTTCTCAGCAGATACCTCCACATCCATCTTTGCCCCCAGTCCTGGATGGCAGTGAGACAACACCACCGTCACCTTCGGTACAGCCAGGGCCAAGTGGGAAGGGGCACACTTGCTCAAGGCCACAGGTAAGTGGGGGTAGGAGTCATGGAAGGGATCCTGTGTGCCTGCGTAGTGGGACCACTGGGGTCACTGTCTCCCAGGCTACCATTAACCAAGTTATGGGAGCCCTCTATCAGCACCAAGACATGATGGGTCAGGTACTTACGGAGCTCCAGGACATGAAGAAGTTGCAGAGGGAGCACAATGTTCAGATGGAGAATCTGAACTCCAATTTGGGCTTCCTGACTGGGGTGCTGCAGGACATAATCACCAATATATATATAGGGATGTTCCTGGACCATCTTCACCTTTCTGCGGCCCAACTACATCTCGGCCGACAACAGAAAAGGAGGCCCATTCACAAGAGGCAACACCTGCACCTACTTCAGACACTGCAACTGTGGATCCACCAGACAACTGCAGGAGCACACGTTCATCTAGACCACCAGGAGAGGATGGCCAGATCCCCACCACAAGCAAGAGATGCTGCATATAAGTTTATCCAGTGCATGACTACCATACACTCGATTTTCTGATCACATTTACCTTTCTGAGGCCAATTGTATTTTGGATATTGGACTGCAAACAATTTAGGCTCTACAATTGTGGGTTCATTCACCATCACTGACTTGTTCTTTGTTTTTTTGTTATTTTGGTTGACTTCCATTCTTACTTTATTTTCTTTCGTATAATAAAAACAAAAATTAAAACATACAGACTGGTGTTGTAGTTATTTTCTCTATTCATTCTATTGTTTTTCCTCCCACCATACATTTCAAAATGTAAATAAATAACCAAAGTATTGTTTATTCATAAGTTAATTGCAAGTTATGTTACTCACTCATTTCTATCATGAAAACAAAACACAAATACGAAAAACGAATCAACTAGTATTTCATTCAATTAATAACAGAGTGTTCTGTCTAATTTGTCTAATTTGTATTGAACATAACACTAAAACTCAGCGCCATTTTTACCTTTGCAGTTCCACACCTTGCCACCATGGAAGACGGGGATATAACATAACGATTCAGATTCAATAGGCAAAATATTAATGCATTATGTCATGAGCTGGAGCCAGATATTCTGCCTCACAGTAGGAATTGCACAATAATAACATAATTTCTGGCTGTATTCCATTTTGTGGCAACAAGATCAGTCCAATGCACTGTTGCAGTATCTGGAGGGATTTCACAACCACATTTCAGTGGTGTGCTACAAAAAGTTATTGCGACAATGATGACACACATCAGCATATTCATACACTAAACCCAAAATGTGCATTTGGATAGTGTGAAGGGGAATGACTGGGCTTTTGGTTGACTGCCACATGCTGTTAGAGCAAATCAGGCAGCACATATTGGCTTGGTTCCACAATTAAAAAGAAAACAAGTCTAATGCTATAAGAAAAAGTGTCTGTTCAATTACTGTGTAAGTTGTCTTAGTACAAGATATGTACATACAAAGTCTGTGTGTGTCTTCTAATGGAACAACTCATGGTCCCGCTGTATTTTGAAACAACAACGTTTAACTGCAAATATCACGACTGTGAAATGTCCAAATGAAGATGAAATGGTGAATATACCTAAAAAAGATTAAAACACAATGATAAGTAATGAAATACTATAAAATAGACACATTCGAAAGTCATCTTTTTGAGGACACATTCAACAAATGCCAGAGATAAACAATGAAACTTAACACACAAGTCAATGTATCCAAACTTTGATCAGCAAAGACTGGTGGCCTGGATTTCCCTGAACTTGCCCTTCATAAAAATGTCCAACACACACTTTAATACTCAGTACATCAATAGTTGGTTTTACAGTTATTGTGATAATATGTGAAGAGATACTTACACTCATGGGAAGATGTCAAAATGACATCCTGACGTAAATCAACAATTTCTTCCTCACCACTATAATATATCAATTGGCATTTCAGGATCCGCATCCGATGGCTCTTCATGGTCTCCATCTTCTGCGATGTAAGGGATGTTCCATCGCAGGGCTATGTTGAACAGCATACAGTAGGTCATGGTGATTTGGCACACCTTATTGGGTGAATAGAGGAGGGCTCCACAAGTCCAGACAGTAGAATCTGGCCTTTATGAGCCTGACAGCCCACTCCACTGGCCTCCTTGTTCTTCCAATGGCCTCATTGAAGCAAATATTCCCTAGTGTGGGTGGGTTCCTTAGTGGTGCCAACAGTGGAGAAGTGTGGCTCACTGGTTAGAGCAGGCAGACCCTGAAGCAGAGGTCAGACCCGGGACCAGGGTTCAATTCCCGACGCAGCAGGGTCTTGAGCTCAAATGTCCATGGACTCGATAATTCTCGCTTCGGTGCCTGACCTAATCATGGGTTCACACTCTGCAACTCTGGGCATTAAGCTTGCTTAATCTCCACAACGGCCCCCCTGCGGCGGGATGCCTGGCTTTCACCTTGGGGATGCCCTGTAGGGGCTATCTCACAGGGAAAAAACCAGGACGGGTTCCCAAGGCAAGCGCGGAGATACCCCTTCGGGGGTCGATTCTGGCACTATATAAGAATATAATAATAATAATAATAATAATAATAATAAAAATAACAGCGATGGTCGGTTAGAATAAGCTGGGTCTCCTAAATGGAAGAAAATGTGAACAAAGATATCTAACTCCATTTCAGATGATTCACCTTGAAATTACCCAACACAATGTTTTGTCAGATTGCAAGTACCCCAAAGCCAGGCCTTGTTCTGTAGCTCAAATGAATCATGGGTTGATTCAGGAAATGCACACAAACGCTGGTAATTCACAAATCAGCTAAGCAGACAACTTGCACATTGATTGAATGGAACTGCTTCTGATTTTGGTAGATTTGTTCCCTGGGGCACAGAAGCAATATGTGTGCCATCAATTGCTCCAACCAAATGTGTTAGGTGACCAAAATCATAGAATTCACACTTAACATTCACAAAATCTTCATGTTGTGGAAACTGGTTAAGTTGTTGATGTGTCTCGTCAATGGCAAAAGAACTTCCTGTAGGTTGCCATTGAAAGTAGGTTCTGACATTCCACCAGATACTGCCACAGTGTATTTAAATAATCCTGTGGCCACAAAATAAAGAACTGCCATGAGTCTGATAATTGGTGTAATGAAGTGGAATTTGAAGATCTGGCTCCAGCTGATGACATAAAATCAACATAGTTTGCCTATTCAATCTGAATTCTTTAATAATATCCCCTCCTTGGTGACAAGGTCTGGAAATGGGAGGTACACTTGATGCTCTCATCTCCTCACTCTCCCTAGAGTCAAATGTTTGAAGAATTGTGAACTATTTAAACATTGTCCACACAGTTTTTTTTTATGGCAAAAAAATGTAAAGGTGTGCCAAAAAGATATGTGGTTTCAAAAATTTTAAATATAACAATTATTTTTTGTCATTTCTACTTCACAAATGTCATTTTTTAGCTGTCAATATTTGAAATCTGAAAGAATGAGTGAAAAATACATTACTAATGTACTATTTACACATTAAAATATTTGTAAGATTTTTTCAAACAAAAGACCATCAACGGAGGTAAAAACAAAACTGAAAATATTGCATTAAAACACATTAACACACTACATTTAAATGTTTTTTTATTATAAATACATGAGTATCTTTCAAAGTTTGATTATACCAACAAATTGCCAACCATTTTGAGTGGTGGTGACACACTTAACAGTCACAAACACAATATATGAAATTATAAAAAAGGTGGTTGCCTGATCTTGCCATCAGGACATTTGTAATTAGATGTCCGCAGCAGAAGTCGACCTCGTAGCGGGTGTTCAACTCCATGACGAACACAGCCATAGACTAACGTGTGTGAAAGCAACGTACCAAGGCCAATGGCTGTGTCCGTCTCCACTGAAGACTGCATAAATTGCATAAATGTATGCGGCAGTTAAAAAATATAGCTCACTTGCCTCCTAACACTACAGCCTTCAATACCTCCTCCACTTTTGCTGCTATATGGGAACTCTGGGAGCAACAATGCCAGGCCGAGCAGGTGAGAGGGCCCCTGCCTTCATGCCAGAGGAGCTGGAGTTGCTGGCAAAGGAGGTCCTTTCCCTGTATGGCCAGCTCTATGGCTAACCACAGGAACAGGTACATGTTTGAAATGCATATGTGTATCTGTCTAACTGTTTTTTTCAAAAACATAGGCTAAACTGTCCCTTTGAATTTCTGAGTGAAGTGTAGAGACTGATGTTAAGTGTCATTAATTTTGGTTCATACATAGGACAATGATCTTTGGGATTTGTAAGCACTTCACAATGTTGAAAATAGCACCATTAATATGTGTAGCGTGTTCAAAGCCCTAGATTCTATTTGGTGTGCATGTTGATATATATATATATATATATATTCACAGAAAAAACCATAGGTTATAGACGATATATAGTTAGGAATTTGCATTTACAAAACCTTATTTTACTCACACAAAACCATTGAAATTCCATATATAGTTAGATGCGCTAACTATATATCGCGCACCCGCAATCCACTGCTGATGATGTCACATATTACATCATTCATGACATGGTTAGTGACATCACTGATGACATCACTGATGACATCTCAAATGACATCACTGATGACAACATCCAGTGACTGTATGTTTCTGTAAAGTTAAAATATGTCTTACATATTGAAGAATGAGTGGATGTATAAGTGTCTGGAAGAAGGATTTAGTAGGTGCATGACTGACTGTATGAGAGAATGATTAAATGTGTCTCACTGAGTGCATGGGTTAGTGACTAAAGTGTCTTAATTTGTGCATCATTATGTCTGTTGTTCTGTAAACTGCTGCATGTGTTGATCAGTAGCTATATGAGTAACTGTATGGGTTATTGATTGGTTGTCCAAGTATTTGTATGGGACACTGAGTGTGTGTGTATGGGTGGCTGGGAGGTGTGTGACTCTGTACCTAGATGTGTGAGTAGTTGATTCACTATATGTATGGGTTCAAAACTGCATGTGGAAACAGCTGTATGGGCGGTTGACTGTGCATGAGTGTATTGGTGAGTGAATGGATATCTCAGTGCTACATGTCAAAGTAAGTACATATGTAAAACACAGTACATGTGAGAGTTGACATATATAAATAACTGTGCATAAGAGCCAGTGAATGTGTGAGTGGCTGTATGGATCATTGTGAACATGTATCAGGGATTGTATAAGAGAGTAAATATGTGTTAGTATATGTTTGAATAAGTAAGGTGTGTATAACTGTATAGTTGAGAAAATGGAGGTGTGATTGATTTTTTGAATAACTGACTAGGTGTGTGAGTAACTCCATGGATGAGTGACAGTCTGTGACTGTCTGTTTACACTGATTGTATCTAAGGTTATATTAGAGTCTGAAGAGGTTCATGGTATTATCACATGAATGATATCATCAGTGATGTGATCAGTAATGTCAAATGAGATGTTATCAGTGATTTCATCAGTGATGTCATTTGAGATGTCATCAGTGATGTCATCAGTGATGTCACTAACCATGTCATGAATGATGTAATATGTGACATCATCAGCAGTGGATTGCGGGTGCGCGATATATAGTTAGCGCATCTAACTATATATGGAATTTCAATGGTTTTGTGTGAGTAAAATAAGGTTTTGTAAATGCAAATTCCTAACTATATATCGTCTATAACCTATGGTTTTTTCTGTGAATTTCAATGGTTTTTTAATAGCAAATATCAAAAGCTGTCAAATGTCAAGTATGTGATAGGTAAAAACTTTTTCGTGTTTATGCACGCTGATGTGCTTTGAACGCTGCCCCCCCCTCCCCTCTTTTCTCTTAGTAGTACTCTCTCTTTGCAGATAGTGAAGGGTAGTTAACGCAGGCCTTTACCCCCGTTGTAATCCGTCGTGCCTGCTTGTCTCTCCATTTGATTGATTGTTATCCAAGCATTTACTGTTTTACAATTGATTCTCTTTGGTTCATTCTCTATTTACAAACAAGCACAAAGTCGCAATACTCTGTTTAGTCTTTGCAGATAGTGAAAAATCGTGAAAAATCGTGTAAAAAAATAAAATTAATCGAGCAAAATCAGTAGGCCACTAATTGGATCTCTTTTTGACCTCGCTAAAATAGAAATATTAGGAACAACCCTTCATGAGAAATACGAAAATAGTGAGATGAACTGAGCTCCACACCATGAGGGCTGCAAGACAGCTCGGCTCCGTCACCCCCCCCGCCCAAAATAACGACAAACCCTATGCAAATATTAAAAATATATACAACACACCAGCAAAGAAACAGGGTAAAACATTTTATTAAATAACTATTTACATAACTATTTTATACTTTTTATTGCCCGATCCGGCTAGCTCAATCGATCGAGCATGAAACTCATGCACTCTGATAGCAAGCGTTGCTACTGATGCTATGCAGACCAAAACTGGTTTTCAGTTTGTACATTTTTCTAGATTTTTCCATCCAAGGTTGGTTGAGTTTGTAGAACGATGGCTTCAGATTTTCAACATACGGTGTGGTGGCGCGGACTGGGAGGGGGTGCTTCGCTCCTGCCCCCTCCCCAAGTAAGATTTTTATACGTGAAAGTACGTTAATGGTTTTGGTCCCTGAGTTGCTTCGATGTCACTGCCATTCTCAAATGGCATAAGTTCTGGATGTTGGGTGCCATAGTTCAGAGTTCTGAGCAGCGCTTGTAACACTGTCTGAAGCTTATTTCCACCTACTGCAGCTTCACTATTCTCAAAGTAAGTGAGGGTCGTTTGTGGACCTGACTGCATTTGAAAACAATGTGATTTGGTACCTCCCTAAACCGCTTGATGGAGGCCCCCGAGGGGCGGTGTGATGGCACGGACTCGGAGAAGACGCTTGGCTCCGACCCCCTCCCCAAGTCTTATAGCACCGGTTTAGCCTGAGATCGCCCCCGACATAGGCGGCCGGCTCCCGGGGTCCGGCGGAACTTTTTGCCTTTTGATGACTCTTCTATTCTGGACCTTGTCCCACAATCCGTTTGACCTGAAGACACGCTGTAGTGGGGCGCCCCTTTACCGTTTTAGTTGCCATTCCGCCCGCTTTTGCTACACTGTGCCTCTTCCGCCATTCAGCTGTTTACCGCCCGCTCTTGCGACTACAGCGTCTCGCTCACCATGTAGTTGAGTTGCTCCCGCTCTTGCGATGCAACGATAAGCGACTGCCACAGGACTCTCAAAATGGCGGCCGGCTCTTCAGATTTGGGCGTGGTCCACTAAAATGGCCCTGGGACACCTTGGAACTCGGAAGCTTCCCTGATAGGGCTTGGGTCCCATTCTCGAAAGCGTCCCCTCAGCCGTGAAGATTCTACAAAAGTCTTGGGGGCCCCCGACTCCCGTAGGCTTCTGGTGGGGAGCGGCTGCCATGTTTGCTCGTGGAATGGCCACGACGGACCTACGAGATGGTAGTGCTCTCATGCTGACGCCAGCTTTAGTCTGAAACATCCAGAAACACTGTAGACTACCAATTCGATCAGTTCCGGTAGCGCCCCAACATGACCCGGTAGAGAAGAACTTGCCCTCCCCTCTTTGACTGATGGTTCTTGTTGCCTGTCCCCTCTGTTGTCATTTAACAGAACTTTTTGGACTGCTGAAAGGGGTTGTGTTCCGAACGCTGATTGGTGGAGACATTTTGACCATATTCTTGACCTACGTTGTCGCGTAATGCGTTATATGACACACCGCGTTAGCGCACCCGGAAGTGATCCGGGGCGCGGCGTGCAGCGCGTAACGTAAGCATAACAGGTCATGTGACTTGTTATGACATATGCTGACGATACCCAGCTGCTCTTTCCCTTTGACCATCTAACTCCAGAGGTATTACATTCTTTCTCTGAGGGGATGAGAGCAGTTTCCCAATGGATGTCTTTGAACATGCTGCAGTGCAATGTTTCAAAGACAGAGGTTATGCTTTTCGGTGAGGCTAAAATCTGCTGGGCTCCTGACTGGTGGCCTTTAGATCTTGGCCCAGTCCCTGAGCCTAAGCAGATAGTTAAGAATCTAGGGGTCCGCCTGGAACAAGAACTCAGCCTGAAGCAGCATGTTACCAACCTTGTTGGGTCTTGTTTTCGGACCATAGGATTGCTGCGCAGAGTTTTTCCACTGCTTCCAGACACCATTAGAAAGACCCTGGTCCAGGCGCTGGTTATTAGTCGTCTCGACTATTGTAATGGCCTCCTGTTGTCAGCAAATGAGGAGGATCTGGACAGGTTACAGGTCGTGCAAAACACTGCAGCTAGGCTGGTAGTAAATGCCCCTCCCAGAACACCATCAAAACCACTTCTTGCCAGGCTTCATTGGCTTTCCATTCGCCAGAGAGTCATCTTTAAAATCTGTTGTACGGTGCACAAAGGACTTCATGGTTTGGGTCCCTCTTATCTGGCAGACAAGTTTGTGCCGTATGTCCCTTCCCGTGCTCTACGGTCCAGTGACCAACTGCTTCTCACGATTCCTAGGATCAAGCGGGCAAGGCAAGGGGGTAAGGCTCTGTCGGTAAGGGGACCGAAGATATGGAATGGCCTTCCTCTCCAGCTTAGGCAGTTTGAAAACCATCTGGCCTTTAGGAAAAAGCTGAAGACGTTCTTGTTCCAGGCCTTTACCGTATAGTTTAGAATTAGAGTGCAGTCATGTAATTCGATCTCCTGCAGATCTTGGCAGTCATATAGCGCGGAGATACTCCCTAGGGAGTCTATTCTAGCGCTTTATAAACACGCCAAATAAATAAATAAATAAATAAAACTTTTTATTGGTTCATTTTACTTTTGTTATTTTAATAATGAAAAGCTTGGTCATATGACCTAAAAAATACGCTTTTTATTGATTTCAAACTTTTTTTTTTAAACATATATGTTATAATATTCCAGGCTAATGTACTTTCCCGGAAAATTTACAACTGTCCTGCAAGTAAAATATATTGCTTTTTCGAGAAAAAGGGCGTTTCTTCGTTCCATGACGGAGCCGTTGAGTAAAAGAGACTCGGCCTGCTGTCTTAGTCGCCGATACGCCTGATTATCAGATTCTTATCGATCACTTTATGTTGCAGGAGTGGAAAACACAACTGCCCTTGACCATTTATCTTTACTGCGTTCCTACGTATTATACCTTTTATCCGTCATGTAATTGGACTGCTTTATTTCACTTGCCTTTTACTGATTCGAAAACAGTGACTAAAAGTAAAAACTTTACCAATGTAAATACTACTACCATGTTTTGTTTTAAAAACCTTTATTGTGAAAATGTCAGTATACAAATACGGGCCTATAACCACGTGGGCCGGCCACGGAGCAAACTGAAATCGTATATGATGAGGAGACATTTACATTATAGAGGAACGTAACGAGCGGGCCATTAGGTTGCAAGAACTAAGGTGTCTAACAGTTGCGGAATCGGTGGACGTACATTTTGTAATTAAATTACGACAGGGCCAGTTACAAAAAAAAATTCTAGATATACATTTGTGGGCAAGTACCATGGGTGACGTTAATTCGAACTTTCAATACTACAGTAATCAATAACACATCAGAACTTAATATCAATAGGGATGTCAAAATATTCAATCAATTCTCGTCCCCGCCCGCCATGAGCATTAAAACTGCATTCATATCTCGTGATATCAAGGTTGTTCAACCAGTACACAACAAGGAGTTACGAGTCCCATTTATACCGGCGCCATTTTGGGCGAGGCCGTGCAGGTCCAAGATATAGTCAAAATGTCTCCACCAACCATCGGCCAGACCAGAACCCATTTCGGCCCTTTATGCTACAAGATGGTGTCTTCCATTCAGAAAATATTGTTGGCAGCATTTTGAAAGGAAAGATAAACAGCCGTTCTCCTAGTGAGTCTCACATTGTTACATTTAGGAATAATGTTGAAGAGTAGTATGTGAAAAATCTGAAGCCATTTTTCTACAAACTCTCAATCAGCCTTGGATGGAAAAAAAATCCTGAAGAATGTACAAACTGAAAACCAATTTTTGTCTGTATAGCATCAACAGCAACGCTTGAGTCAGCTTTGTGTGAAGCCGCCATTTTGATTCAATCAATAACGTCCCCCTGCACACATTCAGGGACCTGGTCGTGTCTTCAGGTGAAACGGATTGTGGGACAAGAAGCAAAAAGGAAAAGGAAAAAAGTTCCGCCGGACCTCGGGAGCCGGCCGCCTATGTCATGTGCGATCTTTGGCCACACCAGGGCAATAGTGAAGCTGCAGCAGGTGCAAATAAGCTTCAGACAGTCTTACAAGCACTGCTCAGAACTCTCAACTATGGCACTCAACATCCAGGACTTGCCATTCGGATCTTGGCGCCTTGTGCTGGTTCCGACCTATTCACACATCGGTCCACTACTGACATCACCTCATAAGCCAACGGGGCACCCCACGCCGACTTTCGGCGCAGCATTGTAGGATGGCCACACCAGTGCGGCAACTTGCTGGACACCACCTCGGTGCCATCCGGATCTCGGCGCGATCGAGTCACTGTACCGCAAAAGTGACCGGAACTCAGCTGGACACGCCGTCTTTCGGCGCAGCATTGTAGGATGGCCACACCAGTGCGGCAATTTGCTGGACACCACCTCGGTGCCATCCGGATCTCTGCGCGTTCGAGTCACTGTACTGCAAGAGTGACCGCAACTCAGCTGGACACGCCGTCTTTCGGCGCAGCATTGTAGGATGGCCACACCAGTGCGGCAACTTGCTGGACACCACCTCGGTGCCATCCGGATCTCGGCGCTTTGTGCTGCCTTCGGCCTACTGTAGCCGCAAGTGCGGACGCAACTCAGTTGGACGGCGAGTGAAACGCTAAGGGGCACTCCACTGCAGCCGAGGAGCCTCCATCTTGGGGGAGACGCACAGCCCCCACTGACTGACGCAACCTCACAGGCCAATGGGGCGCCCCACGCCGACTTTCGGCGCAGCATTGTAGGATAGCCACACCAGAGCAGCAACTTGCTGGACACTAACTCGGTGCCATCCGGATCTCGGCGCGTTGTGCTGCCTTCGGCCTATTCGCACATCGGTCCGCTACTGACGCCGCCTCACGTGCCAACGGATTTTCTACGCTTTTTGTAGCCCTATGCCGCATAACAGGTCATGTGACTTGTTTATAAAACTTTTCATTGGTTCATTTTACTTTTGGTTTCCTAAAGATGGAAGGCTTGGTCATATGACCTAAAAATAACACTTTTCATTGGTTTAGAATTTTTTTTTTTCCCAAACGATGAAAGCCCCACCTTGTTTCTGGATGATTCAGACTGAAGCTGGCGTCAGCATGAGAGCACCACCATCTCGTGGCTCCGTCGTGGTCATTCCGCGAGCAATCATGGCAGCCGCTCCCCACCGGAAGCCTGCAGGAGTCGAGGGCCCCCAAGACTTTTGTAGAATCTTCACGGCTGAGGGGACGCTTTCGAGAATGGAGCCCAAGCCCTAGCAGGCAAGCGTCCGAGTTCCAAGGTGTCCCAGAGCCATTTTAGTGGACCAGGCCCAAAACCGAAGAGCCGTCCGCCATTTTAAGAGTCCTGTGGCAGCCGCCTATCGCTGCACTGCAAGAGTGGGTGGAAGTCAACAACATGGTGAGCGAGACGCTGTAGCCGCAAGAGCGGGCGCAACTCAGCTGGATGGCCGCCACCTGGGGAGGCCCGTTCACGCCGCCTCCCCCACGCCACCCCCGGGCCGCCCCACGCCAATTTTCGGAGCAGCATTGTAGGATACCAAAACCAGTGCGGCAGTTTACTGGACATCACCTGGGTGCCATCCACATCTCAGCGCGTTCTGCTGCCTTGGGACTATTCGCACAACAGACCGCTACTGACGAGGCATCCCCCCGCACCACCCGGGACGCCCCACGCTGTTTTTCTGAGCTGCATTGTAGGAAACCAAAAACCAGTGCGGCACCCAGGTGACATCACCTGGGTGCCGTCCAGATCTCAGCACGTTGTGCTGCCTTGGGACTATTCGCACAAAAGACAGCTTCTGACCATTGTTGTTTTTTTTTGTTAAAAAATGTTTAAATGTATTTACAGTTTTTGTTGCGTTCGTTATATTTAAAAGTTAATAAAGTTTTATAATCCTACTTTGTTGGAGTGCTATATATTTTAAAAAAATCAGGTGAATGGGACCTTGAATCGGGTTATTGTCATGTGTGGGCTTTGCAAGTGTACTGCTACAGGATCGAACATTTCAAACTCAAATGCACGTTCTTTTTCTTACCTTTCCGAAGCATGGAGCGCAATAGCAGGCAGAGAAAGGGTGATGCAAGTGTTGAACACTGCCTGGCCTGGCAAGTTGCTGGCATTGCCCCCCCCCCGCCCGCTCCTGAAAGAGGACACACACACACCGCCGCCCCGAGTACTTCACAGATCTTTAAAAGACCATGCGCTTGTTCATGAGGCTTAAATGGTTTATCACCCCTTCTAGAACCCCTGCATCGACCCTCTGACGTTTCCTGGAAGAATTACCATGTAACACAATACCAAGCCCTGTCACCTGAAACCCCCGAGGAATCGTGGGGCATATTATCAAGGGGGTTTATCTCCGCTTTTTTGGCTTTAAAAGCCAAGAAAGCGGAGATAAAATTATCTCCCTATTACCAAGCTGTCGCTAACACCAGTTAGTGACAGCTAAAAGGAGATAGCGACCATCTTGGGCCCCACTTTGCATGTCAGTGATATTTATCACTAATGACATGCAAAGTGGGCGTGCCAAGATGTTAGCGACTGGAAACAGTCCCTAACATCGCTATCTCCTATTACCAACTTTTGGATATATTCGCGCTAAGCGCGAATATCTCCAAAAGCTAACACCTGCCCTGAGCAGTTCTTAGCCATGTTATCCAATGGGAGGTGGATAACATGGCTAAGAGCATTTGCTCGATAATGCATGAATATCGCTGACTTTTCAGTGATATTCATGCATTGCGGCCGTTTTTTATCGCATTTGCGATAAACCTTGCTAATAGCAAGGTTTATCTGCGATAAAAATTGCCGATGTGCGGCGATAATTTTTGTCTCTAAACAAGTTAGAGACAAAAATTATCGCTAGTTGTTGGTAATATGCCCCCGGATTTTTGATTGCAGAAATCGGGAGGCGGGAGACTAGCACTGAAATCAGTAGTCTCCCGCCTGAATCGGGAGGGTTGGCATGTCTGGATTCTCTACAGCTGGGGCCATAAACTACATCCGCAGGGCTAGGTGATAGCCTGGGACCGGCCTGGCATCTAAAATGGCTGCCGTGCACGACAAAATTGTGGCATTGGAAAAAAGGCAAGATGGCGCAGACAATGTTTATCAATAAGGATTCATTTATAACAAAATATTTTATCGCACTGACAAATTGGCGGTCAACACTTCCTGATTTCCATCAAATCAAACGTTAACAGACGTCACGCAGCAAAAAAAAAAAAGCTCACGCACAGCCGCTGGAAGACATGTATCAACATATATGAGCCTCCTCAGCCACCCTCAGAAAACATAAGGGATCAGGATACGTCTCCCGCACCCCCTTATACCTAGTAATTTAATTAAAACAAAACACAAAATGGCGAATTCCCGTTTCGCTACCAGTTTGCGGCCCGGGAAGCGCTTCTACCATGAAAAATCAAATTTTTTTTCGCCACGGGACCCTTTAATAACCCCAACATCATTCCTAGGGGGTCAAGAGGGGAATACCTTGCCCCCTTTCATTAAATTCCCTCTTCGTTTTTCACCTCTTCTTCTCTCTCGATCCTACCGAGAGACAAGATGGCGCACGCACAGCCGCTGGAAGACATATATCAACATATATGAGCCTCCTCAGCCACCCTCAGAAAACATAAGGGATTAGGATACGTCTCCCGCACCCCCTTATACCTAGTAATTTAATTAAAACGAAGCACAAAATGGCGAATTCCCGTTTCGCTACCAGTTTGCGGCCCAGTTCGCGGCCCGGTAAGCGCTTCTACCGTGAAAAATATATATTTTTTTATTTTCCCCACGGGACCCTTTAATAACCCCAACAACATTCCTAGGGGGTCAAGAGGGGTATACCTTGCCCCCTTTCATTAAATTCCCCCTTCGTTTTTCACCTCTTCTTCTCTCTCGATCCTACCGAGAGATAAGATGGCGGCCGCCCCGGACTGTTTAGAATGTTGACAGACACCGGGGAGCCAATCAGCTTCGCATCGCAAAGTTCCGTTTCGCGAAAAGTAAGCGGACCGGAGCGCAGCCCGGAGCGCTGTTACAGATATATATCT
Source organism: Lissotriton vulgaris (assembly GCF_964263255.1). NCBI lineage: Eukaryota > Metazoa > Chordata > Amphibia > Caudata > Salamandridae > Lissotriton > Lissotriton vulgaris. The sequence goes on along the minus strand of NC_141696.1, from coordinate 1,067,265,892 downwards.
TGTTTTGAACGTTAATTTCTCAAAATGCACTGGAGCACATATATTGAGACCTAGCAAAGGCACATCGGGCTAACAGTCCCTACAATTTTGCCAAGTTTCGTGCAAATCCATTCAGCCGTTCGAGCTAAAAGTGAGGCCAAAGGCCCTATGGAAATTAACATGGGAAAAACGCGTTTTGGGACCCCCCTTTTTTCTCGGCCCCCCCTTGAGGAAACCCCCCCAAATTTTCAGGGGCTGCTCAGAAACAAAATGTGCCGATTCCGTCCACAAACGCCAAAGTTATTAGACATAGAATTTTCAAAAGTTCCATAGACAAATAATCCTAACTATATATACCTACTGGCGAACGCCAGTAGGTAATATATATATATATATATATATATATATATATATATATATATATATATATATATATATATATATATATATATATATATATATATATATATATACGTGTGTGTGTGATTTACATGTGAAAACTCACATCATGGAAATTAGAAAACACATTATATACTCTTTGCAACTGAACATAAATATGTATTCTGAACAAACCAAATGAAAATAATGTTAGCTATATGTATCGCCCGACAAATCACTCAGCCTAGATCAGGGCTTTTCAAACGATTGTTTGGGAGCTACCAGTAGATCCCAGATCCCTTCAAAGTAACACACAGTCTTGAGGTCTCTTATTAGATCTGTTTTTTATGTAAAAGTCTGGTCAGGTGTGATCATGATCATCAGGCTACTGATAGCAGGGTCTTACAATGAGCAGTGTTCAGTCAGACTCATGGGGCAGGCTGGTGCTGAGTTGCAGGGACAATTAATTGAAGCACTGAGGTATATCTGTCATAAACATATATTCTTGCCAGGTCAAAATTTGAGGTGTTGAGGGTCCAGAAGCAGCAACAAGGGGGTGTGTTGATATCAGAGTTACACATGTTACATGACTAATTGTTTGTTACAGCCAGTATTTTTCCCATCAACATTAAAAGTGGCCCATGTCCAATGCACAAGAAGAGTGTACATTTGGCACAATGTGTATGATGATGTGCTTTGTCTATTAATTTGATGAAAAGGATCCCACCTGATTACTGTTAACAACCAAAGAACTGTTCTGAACAGACACATGACTGCTTAAGCTTAACATATACATCAGGATATTTTAGGTCATGAGGGACAGTTGCACCAAACAGGCCATTAGTCTTTATTGTGTCAGGTGTGATGCTCCTTCACTATTGTGGATGATGTAATGGGAGCACTATTACATGTGAGATAGTATACTAGGTACTTATGACAGAGTGGATGACCCAAACGTCACATTGGTGCCGCTCGAGTTTGAATCTTTGTCTCTGGTGAAGCCAAGCTTGCTACTGGAGTAGCTGGGAGCCAACGCGCTATTTGGGGGCATTTTCCTGCTGAACCCGGCCGCAGTGGAGGTGAGAGGCGCGGCGAGCGGGACTGCGAGGACCAGCATTCCTCACAACACCGCCAGCTGGTTCCTCTTCCCGCCGCGCCGCGCCCCCTCCCAGTGCCACGCCCCCCTGCCTGGAAAGCTTATTACCTCTCGCGGCCCCCGCTTCGCGGGAGCTGCTCGAGTTTGAATCGTTGTCCCTGGTGAAGCCAAGCTCGCTACTGGAGTAGCTGGGAGCCAACGCGCTATTTGGGGGCATTTTCCTGCTGAACCCGGCCGCAGTGGAGGTGAGAGGCGCGGCGAGCGGGACTGCGAGGACCAGCATTCCTCACAACACCGCCAGCTGGTTCCTCTTCCTGCCGCGCCGCGCCCCCTCCCAGTGCCACTCCCCCCCTGCTATACTTAGGAGCACTTGGGTACGCGCATCGCGGGACGCGCGCGGGGCGATCCCCGGGGCGAAGACCGGGCAAAGAGCGGGCCGTTTTAGGCCGTTAAAGGCCGTCAGAGACCGGACCGGGCCACCCCTCTGACGTTCCCTGCCCCTCAGCCCCTCTCCACTTACTCCATAATGGCGACTAGAACTTCACGGAGTAAGTCTGCCCAACAAGGTTTAAGTACTCTGGAAAAATTCTTCCCAAAGGCGAGTATTCAAGCTAGCAAATGTCAATCAGTCACAGAAACGCACCTCGAGATGGGTCCCGAAAGCGTGTTTCTGGATCATGGGGATACTTTTTCAACAGATGTTAGCACACCCATTCCATTGGACGCCACCCATATGTCACTAATGGACAGTATTGATCAGACCATTGAGTCGGTCCTTCAGCAGTTAAGAACCCCTTTAACGCAGAGGGATAGGAACTCCTCCCGGCCATCTGGGATCTCTGACCACTCTGCCATTCCGGATAATATGGGAACAGACTCGCAGGAAGCGGGACAGGCTGCCCTGCTCACAGAGCCTGCAGGCAGCGGAGTGGAACAACCTCCAAAAAGGAAAAGGTCCAGGAAACCAAAGAAGGCAAAAAGGGCCAAAGTTGATATAATTGAGCCAAACCAGGATGACAGTACAGACATTTCGGCCTCCCCTGAGCTCATTCTATCAGGGTCTAGGTCGGATCACATGGGCTCTCCAGCTCCTGCGGCCCTACCATTGCACTCGGGCCCATTTATCTTTGGCGGGGCAACTTCTAATAGCACTGATACAATAATCAATTCACTCACAGCCATCATTAAGAATTTGTTAATCCCCATCTCAGCTAAATTAGACGCCATAGAGAGTAGACTCAAGGCTGTGGAAAACAGTCACATAAGGAAAAGCCCTGGGTCAGCTACAAATGCTCCTGTAGCTCCCCGGGATCCATCTCCGAATAGACCGTTGACTTCTGCACCGTCCCAGGTCTCTAATACGGTACTGCTGAGCACAAATGGTGCGTCTGCTCCCCAGGAGCACCCTTTGCCACCTTCAGCGTCTAGGCCCCCTGTCCCGGCCCCTAGGAGATCTAAGCCACTTCCTGCACCACAACCAGGGGGAGTAGTGAACTCTACCAATGGCCCCACTGGTGGTATCACTCCCCCCCTTGATAGGCGCAGGGTGGTCAATCTGCCCCCAGAAGCAGTCCCATACACGGCAATCATGGTGGGAGTACCTGAGTTAACTGGTGATACAAGGGAGCCTCAAGACTCTTTACGCAATAAGGTTATAAGCTGGCTTAGTATTAATAGGCCGCTGCCCCCAAACCTGAAAGGCGAGGTTTTGATGGTTAGGAGGATCCCATGGATTGGCCTTACTCCAAAGAATAGGGCAGGGGATTGTATCATTGTAAGTTTCAAAAGCCCACACGTCGCCAACTACATCTGCAATTGGCTCGTAAGGCCTGACAAGTCCAACATTGAATTAGTACCCCTTTCACACTTCTACCCAAATGTTAGCAACACGGAGGTAGGGAGGGAGAAGGGGTGGACCAGAGTAGGCTTTGCTGTAGATGGCTCACGTTATAGACCAAGGCATTACTTACCACCTGCCCAGGCCAATTTTATACATCATAATAGATTTTCCTGTTTAGATCAGGTCGACTGACCACAAACCGGGGAGACTTCTCTTAGCCTTGGGAAGATGGTGGATGAGGTGCAAAGTCGGGTGGGATTGAGTACAGCCCCTGTAACTGAACACGGTCCGCAGGATACCGCTAAAGATCGAACGGTTATCACGGATGATAGTCTGGGTCAACAGGGGCCTCCACCTAACACCGGGTCTGACCATATCTTGCAACCTGGGGTGGCGGAGTTGGTTGGGCCATCCGCCATCGCGGTTTGCAACACTGCTTCGTCAGACACTTACCCATCCATAGTCATTGCGCAACCTCCTACTGGAGGTCAAGGTACCCTACCACCAGATCCGGGGTTGAGAATTCTCTCCTGGAATGTGGCAGGAATTGCAAATAAGGAAGGCTCACCGGAGTGGGATCACCTAGTAGGTAGCAGTGACATCCTCCTTTTTCAGGAAACATGGGCGAGGGACACCCAAACTAGGAGAGGGTTTGAAATATTTGAAATCCCTGCCAAATGGAGTGGGAGGGGGAGGCCGTCATGTGGCTTAGCAATCTGGATTGCGAGTCACACTGGGTGCCAGGCGGAACAGGTGCATACGTTCTCGCAGGACATTCAGTGTGTTCGGCTCACTTGGCCTGGCAAACCACCGTGGGCTATTGTTAATGTCTACTCGCGACCAGTTGCCGCGCCAAATGAATCACCGACCCTAAACGATCTGTCCTCCTTCTTGGGTCAACTTCCGGGAGACTTCAAGGTGGTGCTGGGAGGAGACTTCAATTGCCACTTTGAACCCCTGGAAGGCCTACTGGAGGGTGCCCTTACGGCCGAGGATGACTACTGGGGGGTCCCACCCTCGTCTTCCCCTCACCCCAAAGCCTGGTCCCCCCTAGAAATACAACTCATGTCCCTTACCCTGAACTACGCACTGAGGGCTTGTAATGGTCGTACCCCTTCCGATACCCCCTCAGTGTGTACTTTCAACAGTCGAGGCTAGATTATATCATGTTAGATATTACACTCTGGCCAAAAGTCCTCGACTTTAGGGTAATAAATAGGTCAGACAGTGACCACAATGCCCTTTGTTTAAACATCCAGTGGCCTCTGCCTCCAGCGGGCACATTCGTAGAAAGTGGAGGTGAAGACACGGGGGAATTGCTCCTTACAACAAACAGGCGCCGGGTTAAGTGGGGAAAGCTTGTGAGTTCAGAAGAGGCCATCAACAAGCTATATGAGTTGGCACTCCCTAGGTTCATGGAGGTGGACGTACTTCTAAATGAACCAAGAACCCTAGAATATAATGAGAAACTGGGTAACATACATCAGGATCTAGTGAGGGATTTGGCTGAGGTATTTCACCCGGTGGTGCCAATCCGAAAGAAAAAGACCCATGTTCCCACCTGGTATACCTCCTCTTGTAGGGCAGCAAAATCTGAGCTCATTGCTGCAATAAAAGAGGGGTCAAATAAGGCCAAGGTACGTGACCTTAGGAAGCATTACAAATCAGTGATGGCGATTGCTAGGACCGAGTGGGACTGGAACCATTGGCAGGACCTTCATGATGCCCTAAAAGTCAGGGACTCCCGGAAATTCTGGGCCCTTGTAAACAATGGGATAGGGGAACTCAAAAAAGCAATTGAACCCAACATTGCCCCCGTGGTTTGGGAGGCCCACTTTGGGGTACTTTACCAAGACACTAACTCCTGCCCTGATACAGCCCTGCTAGCGCCCTTAGGCTCCCATGACTCTGTCATGGAACTATCCCTGGGGGAAGTGGAGGCGGCCCTGGAGCATTTATCGTTGGGGAAGGCGCCAGGTCTGGATAGGTTACCCGGGGATCTTTTCAGGCATCACCCGGACATCTGGGGTCCATACCTTCTCATCCTTTTCAATGCCATTCTAGGAGGTATGGCAATCCCCGGGTCCTGGCTGGGGGCAGAGATCGTTCCGATCCACAAGAAGGGATCCACTCTGCTCCCCGCCAATTACAGGCCTATTAGCCTAATAGATGTACCCCAAAAGCTCTTTGCGCGCCTTATCCTTAACCATCTCCTGGACTGGGTGGAGGACAATGACATCATGAGCCCCCTCCAGGCTGGCTTCAGAAAGAACACGTCGACCATGGACCAGATCTTCCGCCTCCTTCTCCTATATTGGAAGACGGTAACGTTAGAGGGAGGAAGACTGTACATGGTCTTCGTGGATCTGAGGTCAGCCTTTGACCTAGTCCCTAGAGGGAAACTATGGGAGGTTTTGCAAAAGCTAGGAGTACCCCCCCCACCTCCTTACCATTATCATCAGGTTGCATGAGAACAACTATGCACAAGTGAGGTGTGGGAGGGATGGTAAGCTCTCGGGCAAATTCCCGGTCCGTCGAGGAGTCAGACAGGGCTGTGTCCTGGCGCCGACCCTGTTCTGTCTTTTCATTAACAGCGTCATTCAACATCTTGACACTGTTAAGGACAATGATGCCCCGCTTCTGGCAGGCAGGAGGGTCCCGGCAATAATGTTTGCTGACGATACCCTCCTGCTTTCCAAATCCCTCATGGGGATTCAGAGGATTGTGAATGGTTTTGGCCTTTTCTGTCGCCAACATGGGCTGGAGGTGAACACGGAAAAAACTAAGTTCATGATCTTCAACCCCCCTACCAAAACTAGACCCAATCCTAAACTGGGGGAAGTTAGTCTTGAGAGGGTCTCGACCTTTATATATTTGGGGGTAACACTCCAAGAAAACTTATCATGGGACTGCCAGATAGCGAGATCCAGGCTGAAACTATCCCAGCTATCGGGCGCACTCCTGAAGGTGGCTAATAAGTCCACCTTCAAGCCTGTAAGGCCGGCCCTGGAAACATACAGGTCTCAAGCGAAGGCAGCAGCCATGTATGGTAGTGAGTTGTGGGGACACAAAGCAGGGAAGGTTCTGGCAGGTGTGGAAAATAGTTTTCTGAGACGCTTACTTGCTCTCCCGCAAGGTACGCCACTCCTCCCCTTAAGACTAGACTTGGGCCTTCCCTCTATTGCTGAAGATCTCCTGTCGAAACCCGTGAAGTTTTGGCATCGGATATGGACCACCGAGGAACTGTATCATTATAGACAGGACCTTATTCATGTAATGAGGCTGAATGCTAACAGCAAAATTCCCTGGCTGGCTTTTATCAAGACGGAACTGTTTAGCTTGAACTTGCCAGACTTATGGGATGATCCAGCTCAGGGCTGCCAAAGGATTACGCGTAAAACTCTTGCCCAGCAGTATAAAAACAAAAACCTCGCCGACATGGATAACGCTCGTAATAGTGGCACCTTGACGGGACGTTTTATGGAATCCAAAAATTCTTATGTTTTTGAACCGTTTATGGATTTTATTTTTCCTCTCTTGGCGAGGAAATTGTTCCTGCAATGGAGGTTTGGTACACTCCCCACCAAAGTATTCACCTACAAATAATCCATAGGGGGTGACAAACTTTGCCCATGCTGTAAAGCACAGGATGAAGATGACCTACACATAATGTTTGTTTGCCACGCTTACCAGAGTCCCAGGAAGCGCTGGATAGCACCGTTGTGTCGGAACCTGGGCTTCAGGAAGTACTTACAGGCCTACAGGGTCATGAAAACTAACACTCTGGGCCATATTGTCTTTGCTGTTTCAAAATTTTTAATGGCAGCATGGATAATAAGGAAGAAAATGTCCCCCTGAACTGGTACTACCTTGTATTCCCTACCCCATGCGGGTCCAGTAGAATTTTTTATATGTAAATACTGTGTTTTAAATATATGTATTGTATTTTATTGCATCTTTTATGGCCTATGTGGCCGAAATAAAGAATTTTTGGAATTGGAATTGGTAAGTTAGGATTCTACACAAACAAGAGTGAGCAGGTGATCCAAAATGAAGAGTAACATCAGAATTAATGGCTACATTTTGGAATTAAAACATATCCAAATTGTGTTAAGCATCAGAAATACACTTTCATACATGTTAAAAGTGACAGATGTGCATAATGTCTTACTCCTTCACAAATGTGGGTGTAAGCCAGTCTGTTTTCAGACAAATAATTGTGAGAGGCATTGAAGCTTTATTTAAACACATACAGCAAAGTGTACACATTGGTGACAGAGTAACACATACCCAAAACCATTTCCTAATGCCCTTTGTCATGTCCAAATAATAAATCAATGAAGGGGAAACATGGGAGACGTAAAGGGATTTTGGAAGATGGAATGTTCCATCACATATATGTAAGAGTATCCCATCAGGAAAACTCAAAATCAGGCCCAAGTCATTACACATTAGGCTAACGTTTAAATGCATCAAGGTGTAACATGTTGCATATTGTGATTTGGATTTCAATCTTATTAGTACTCCTATATATATATATTGAATGTAATACTTACTGTGGTGTTCTTCAAATTTGTGAATATAGTGAAAGCATATTTAGTGAAGCAATTTCACAATGATACAACAAACTTCAAATTAATAGAAATATTTAGCAATCAAATGTGAAAATGGTTTTGCTCTGTACTGAAGTGCATTATAAATGTTTCAAGGGTTAAGTATTTTACTTATGCTGTAAAATTAATTTGTAAATCCACTCAAAAATGTGTTTCCTACTGTCTTCAACAGAATAGGTATCTACATAATATGTAATATTTGCTAAGCTATTTCAGTACAGACTGTATTTATATTTTTTTACATTTGACATATACTTTAGTAACTTGAAGTAAGTGTTACCATTCAAAAATGTCCAAAGAAAGGTAAACTGCTTTCAATGTATGCTAATAGTGATACAACATTGCAGTATTTGTTGACACATATTTATTCACATTTTAATTGAGAATAATACGTATGCAGATTTTAGGGCCTTGTGAACACACTGTACGAAAGTATTTATGGTTGATATCCTTTTGGGCGACATCAGTTCACTATTCCAAATAACAACGGCGAACCATACATGGGGTGAAACAGTTCCTGTAGAGACATAATAATGGACAAGAGACAAGATCATACATGCTATAGGACCTATCATGGGGAATGACATAACTTTGGAGAAGTGTGGCTCACTGGTTAGAGCAGGCAGACCCGAAGCAGAGATCAGACCCGGGACCAGGGTTCAATTCCCGACGCGGCAGGGTCTTGAGCTCAAATGTCCACGGACTCGATAATTCTCGCTTCGGTGCCTGACCTAATCATGGGTTCACACTCTGCAACTCTGGGCATTAAGCTTGCTTAATCTCCACAACGGCCCTCCTGCGGTGGGATGCCTGGCTTTCACCCTTGGGATGCCCTGTAGGGGCTATCTCACAGGGAAAAGCCAGGACGGGTTCCCAAGGCAAGCGCTGAGAAACCTCCCCAGGTGATCGAGTGCTATATAAGAACATACAAAAAAAAAAAACTGTGACCAAATGCTTTTTTAAAATGTTGCCTATATGCATGAGCCTATGCTTTGTAGAACCAATGTTTGAGAACCTTGAAGCAGTTGAAATCTGAAAACTTGGAAATTGTTATGCAATCAAAGTTCTTGATCAGTTCTGCTTCTACAGATTCAATAAAAACTAGTGCATATGTCATTTCATCATCCTCTGGAGAAGGAGAAGTTGCGAACGTAGGCAGGGAAGCAGCTGGCAACAGTACTTTGGTGGTGGACACCACCGACAGTGAGGGGCCCAGTGGCACGGAGCGTGAGGGAGCGCAATGGAGGCACACAGCTCTCCTGAATCCTGTTCATGGGCCTCCTCCAGTGAGCACTCCCTAGTGGTGTTGGACACGGCAGGAAGTCTACCAACTGCAACTTTGTCTGCCACACAGAGTATCATCTCTATCCTCCCTTTTGCTTCCCCCAGTTAGACAAACCCTCACCCCTAAAAGGGCTAGCATCTCCTTCGCTCCAGGCACCTTACCCCCAGCCCCATCTCCTCGGCTGCACTGAGTGAGGAGGCTAATGTTGTCCTCCAGAACATCTCTGTAGGCTGGACTGCGCTACTGAATGCGATCCAGGGGCTTGCCTGCCAATTGCAACAAATTATAGCATACCTGGAAGGCATTCACAGTGCTATGTCTAGCCTACAGAGGTCTTTTTAGGTCTAGTCCCCTCATTGACCACAGCTTGACAGCCAACCTAACCTTGTACCCCACCTCCCCCCTTCCCCATCCAAATGAATTATTCCCAGACCTATCTTAAAAGCACACTCACACCTTTGCATGCACCCACTTAAACAGACACAAGGAGCACACCCATTCAGAAACTCAACCACCACCACACCTACATGCACCACCACCAGCAGAAACATAGAGGCTGCATCCATCACTACACACACATGCACACATGCACCACACCCAACACCAGCACACCCAGTCCTGCACACACCACCACTCCCACATGTACCACCCCACAGACACCACACCCACCACCACACCCATATGAATGTACCCCACCCCAGCACACCCACAGTCACCACACCCACCACCACAACAACAGACACCACACCCACCAACCCACCCAGATGCACCACCACCAACGCACCCACAGACACCACACCCACCACTACACCCACATACACCATGCACTACAACCATACCCAGCACCCCCACAGCACACACATCCACACACCTTAGAATACACACTGAAAAAACTAAAACGGCCACAATCGAGGAAACAACAGACACCTAGTAAGCAAGACACACCCAAACGTGCATGACATACACTATACCCACAGGCACCTGTACCCTCAACAGACACATCAACCACTGCCACTACCTCTACCTCCCAAGCCCAACTCCCTGCCAAACAGCCTACCCACTTTCCCCATGAGAGTTTATTGTTTGCCCTTTCCTTAACCCATTCCACACCCAAACCAACCTCATCCATATCCTAACTCACAAATCCCAATAGAGAAACCACCCCTACTGAAACAAAAAGTACCCCTCCGAAACGCTAAGCCCTCCTTCCCAAACCCATACCCTCTCCCATACCAAAAAATGCACCTCCCAAGCCCATGTAAGATTTTTGATGTGCCTGCTCTCTCCAGTAGATGCTGCTTCCTGAGGAGGTTCCCCTTGGCAGTGATTTAGGAGGTAAGCTTTGTGCCACTGCACGACAGTGTACAACACATTTTATATGAATTATGGACGGGCAGTTTGCCATTTTTGAAAGAGTTCCCAAATTTGCTAGAAACATCTATTTTTTGATTTCACTAAATTAGTCCTGGCATTTTGTTTCCTTTGCAATAGTTTCATTCCTATCTATGTTTCTTACTAAAATATGAAGTACTTATTTTTATTCACCATGATGACAGGTTATACAACACATTTTTGTAATGTCTACTTTGTTAAGTGCATACACAGGATAAAATTATGTGTGATCATTTCAATTTCGGTGGAAGCATTCATCATAGTAATGGCCACTTGCACTTACTAATTGATGGTAAAAAATGTTTGGAAATTTGTAACTACAGGCCAGTTTGTTTCGCCTTGGTTACTGATCAGTATGCGCACATATGCATTGCACCTTATACAACATTGTGACTATTGAAATTTAAAACAGTATAGGACTTGCAGTAGAGAAGGGGAAATGTTACATGGATGCATATGTTGAATACTTCAAATGTAGGCCTGACGTTGATTTGACATATAATTAATAAGGTCTAGAGCCATTTGTACACCATGTTAGAATGCACTTATTTGAATGATGTATGTTGCGTATGTTTTTAATGTGACAATTTACAAAATGTATGTAAACCCACCTGTATGGTGACTTTTTGATTTTTTATTTGATATCCTATTTTTGGCAAATGACCATTCTTTTGGAAGGCAGATTGCACCAAATGAATCCATACAATCTGTTAATATAGTTGTGTTTCTTTAATTTTCTTGAACATCAAGATTACAGACGTATGCATTGCACACTGGTGTGCTATTGCTTGTAAGAGAGATTTATAAATGCAAGAGTCCTGGTCAAACGTTACTAGACAGGTCAATAGGTAACAGGTAAAAGTGGAGCTTAGCGTCATTTGTGTCAACAATGGTGTTGGTTTTGTTTGTCATCAAGCAGTAGCAGCAGGACTTGGAAGATCAGATCCATGACCTAACAGGAAGTGTGAAAGTGGGAAAAGGTGAGTTTCTCCCATATATGCCTTCCATACTGCCAACTCAGGTGTGGAGGTTTTACCTCCACCATCACGCTATCGGGAAGGCACATCGTGAATGGGTCGGCTGGGAAATTGGGGATCCTTCCACTCTGACAGCCTCTTTTGCCTATCCTGCAATCAACAGATTTCCTGGCAGTAACAGCAGAATGGCGGGACCACAGAGGTCTTTCATCTAAAGACTCCCTAACATCTAAATAGGGCGGGCAGATCGCCAAGCCAGGGGGTGGGAAGATTGCCAAAAAAGCAATGGCGGGACTCGATCTGCCAAGATCTAAATTGGTCCCTATGTTGTAGTGTGTACTCTGTACAATATCAGTGTTCTGGTCAGCTAGATTTTGACCACCCTTTGTTGCAGTGGAAGGAATTTCCTCAGCATCAAAAACTGGACATTATTGTTTGAGAAGACAGCCATAATCTGATATTTGAAGATCAGGCTAGCCCTAAATTCGACATCAAGGTCATTTGCTTTCTATTGGGGTGCACGTGCATTTTCTAGCTCCTGTGGAAAGAAAGATGCCAGGGTGTATTCTATGTTGCTTAGGGACAACTAAATGTCTATCTTTAATCCACCCACCGAGGCACAGGAAGCTGTCTCTCATTCATTAAAAGTCAGGTCTTAATAATGTATGAAGTAGTGCACCCTTAAGTAGAATGTACTATGGGAGGAAAGGCCTTGCACACTTCGTTTTGTACCACTTTTGGTTGTAGCTTGAGGATATTATGCCTTTCTCTAGTGAGAGGGTGGTGTAGATTACATCAGACATGCCCTATGAGCTCAGTATAAAGCGGAAAAAGATTAATAGAATACCTTCTGTAAAATATACCATGTTACAAAACAGGTGCACACGCAAATGATTGTCAAACTAATGTCCTGTGCACATCACCTAAGATGAGATCAGTTTTAGAGATACCTTTTCAGCCTTCCCCAGAAATGCAATATTCTCACATTCAAGCGAAAAGATGTTGAAAAGGTTGATTAGCAGTTTTCATGTTTTTGATAACGTCCCAAGCCTAGGTGCTGTACAGAAATTATGGTAATATCACAGAGAGAACAAAACTGATACTGGTATAGTAATGGATGTTTTTTATTTGAAGCAATCCAAAATATTTGGAAGACCATGTGGGGAAAAAGAAAACAGCATGCAATGTAAATGCGTTTTTGATGGTGGATTGCTTAGATTTGTTTAACCGCTTAACCGCGGCGGCGGTTCAGCACAGTGGGCGGGGCCGCGTTGGCCAATGGACGTGCGCAGCACTACGAAGGTAGTGCGCACGACGGCCGTTGGCCGAAGACAGCAGCGAAGGGGTTAAGCTAAGACTTTAGACAGCCAGCTTAGATAATACCCTGCACACAATATCATGGGGCATATTACCAAGCAATAGCGATAATTATCGCTATTGCTTGGTTAGCGGGAAAAATTTACCGCTGAGCTGCGGCGATTTTTACCGCAAATAAACCTTGGTATTACGAATGTTTATCGCAAATGCGATAAAAATCGCCGCAATAAATGAATATCGCTGAAAAGTCAGCGATATTCATGCATTTCCGAGCTAATGCTCTTAGCCATGTTATCCACCTCCCATTGGATAACATGGCTAAGAACTGCTCAGGGCAGGTGTTAGCTTTTGGAGATAGCGATGTTAGCGACTGTTTTCAGTCGCTAACATCTTGGCACGCCCACTTTGCATGTCATTAGTGATAAATATCACTGACATGCAAAGTGGGGCCCAAGATGGTCGCTTTCTCCTACTAGCTGTCGCTAACTGGTGTTAGCGACAGCTAGGTAATAGGGAGATAATTTTATCTCCGCTTTCAAAGCCAAAAAAGCGGAGATAAACCCCCTTGATAATATGCCCCATAGTTCCCATCAGTTGACATAACAAAATGCTGTTGATATAAGAAACGTTTGGCAGTTTTCCACATTCTCTGTTGCATCACTTGCAGCAAGTGCCCCAGTACTATTTCCACACCAATCGCAGTGAATACGCTGCTCCAATTAACAGTGGTATTTTGGAAATATCTACTGCTTGCCCAAGGCTACCATATAGTGGACAGTCTGCACCACCCCATTGGACGCTAGTTTGGTCTCAGATACAAAAATACAGAAGGTTACTATTTTATATTTGTTTTTGAAACATGGGTACATAATTTGACCCAAATGTGGGTTGAGCTATACCTTCACAGAACGCAGCCATTTTAGAGAAATTTGCAATCTGTATCACATAAAGTATTTTGTGGGAATCCATACTTTATTCTGGTCAACAAAAACTTTTTGGAGAGTCCACACCTAATACTTTGAATGATGACACACACCGCTAAGAGATGTGTCATGTATAATATTGAGTGTAACACTGATTAACCTACAACTTTGGTAGCGATTCAGTGTAAGGATAATGTGCCAGAAGTTCTCTCCTTTATCCACCTTTTAGGCCAAATGCCTGAAGGGTGCTTTGCCGTTCCACATGATCCAACAGATTCTGGTGATCTTTGAAAAGGATATCATTCTTTTCCCCCATGATTCACTACTGTACACTATTGACCCATGTTTGTTATGAGAAGGATCCTGAAACACTCCTTTCTCCCTCACCAGTTCAGATGCTGTGATGTACATGCATACACGCTTAGAGGAAGCTATTGTTCCTGGTGGAAGTTGGTGTGAGCCTCCAAGGAATGTCATTCCTTTCCCTGTGAATCTAGCCCTGTACCATAAAATGTACAGGCATGCGGCTGGCAAGATCTTGGTGAGCTCGCATCTGCCCTTTACAATCAAGGGATGCTAGAGTGGGCCTCTGTTCCATGGAGAAAGTTGAGGACCACTGCCCTAGGAAAAGGAGGCCCATTCACAAGAGGCAACACCTGCACCTACTTCAGACACTGCAACTGTGGATCCACCAGACAACTGCAGGAGCACACGTTCATCTAGACCACTAGGAGAGGATGGCAAGTTCCCCACCACAAGCAAGAGATGCTGCATATAAGTTTATCCAGTGCATGACTACCATACACTCGATTTTCTGATCACATTTACCTTTCTGAGGCCAATTGTATTTTGGACATTGGACTGCAAACAATTTAGGCTCTACAATTATGGGTTCATTCACCATCACTGACTTGTTCTTTCTTTGTTTGTTATTTTGGTTGACTTCCATTCTTACTTTATTTTCTTTCGTATAATAAAAACAAAAATTAAAACATACAGACTGGTGTTGTAGTTATTTTCTCTATTCATTCTATTGTTTTTCCTCCCAGCATACATTTCAAAATGTAAATAAATAACCAAAGTATTGTTTATTCATAAGTTAATTGCAAGTTATGTTACTCACTCATTTCTATCATGAAAACAAAACACAAATATGAAAAACTAATCAACTAGTATTTCATTCAATTAATAACAGAGTGTTCTGTCTAATTTGTCTAATTTGTATTGAACATAACACTAAAACTCAGCGCCATTTTTACCTTTGCAGTTCCACACTTTGCCACCATGGAAGACAGGGATATAACATAACGATTCAGATTCAATAGGCAAAATATTAATGCATTATGTCATAAGCTGGAACCAGATATTCTGCCTCACAGTAGGAATTGCACAATAATAACATAATTTCTGGCTGTATTCCATTTTGTGGCAACAAGATCAGTCCAATGCACTGTTGCAGTATCTGGAGGGATTTCACAACCACATTTCAGTGGTGTGCTACAAAAAGTTATTACGACAATGATGACACACATCAGCATATTCATACACGAAACCCATAATGTGCATTTGGATAGTGTGAAGGGGAATGCCTGGGCTTTTGGTTGACTGTCACATGCTGTTAGAGCAAATCAGGCAGCACATATTGGCTTGGTTCCACCAATCAAAAGAAAACAAGTCTAATGCTATAATAAAAAGTGTCTGTTCAGTTACTGTGTAAGTTGTCTTAGTACAAGATATGTACATACAAAGTCTGTGTGTGTCTTCTAATGGAACAACTCATGGTCCCGCTGTATTTTGAAACAACAACGTTTAACTGCAAATATCACGACTGTGAAATGTCCAAATGAAGTTGAAATGGTGAAGATACCTAAAAAAGATTAAAACACAACGATAAGTAATGAAGTACTACAAAATAGACAAATTCGAAAGTCATCTTTTTGAGGACACATTCAACAAATGCCAGAGATAAACAATGAAACTTAACACACAAGTCAATGTATCCAAACTTTGATCAGCAAAGACTGGTGGCCTGGATTTCCCTGAACTTGCCCTTCATAAAAATGTCCAACACACACTTTAATACTCATTACATCAATAGTTGGTTTTACAGTTATTGTGATAATATGTGAAGAGATACTTACACTCATGGGAAGATGTCAAAATGACATCCTGACGTAAGTCAACAATTTCTTCCTCACCACTATAATATATCAATTGGCATTTCAGGATCCGCATCCGATGGCTCTTTATGGTCTCCATCTTCTGCGATGTAAGGGATGTTCCATCGCAGAGCTATGTTGAACAGCATACAGTAGGTCATGGTGATTTGGCACACCTTATTGGGTGAATAGAGGAGGGCTCCACAAGTCCAGACAGTAAAATCTGGCCTTTAGGAGCCTGACAGCCCACTCCACTGGCCTCCTTGTTCTTCCAATGGCCTCATTGAAGCAAATATTCCCTAGTGTGGGTGGGTTCCTTAGCGGTGCCAACAGCAATGGTCGGTTAGAATAAGCTGGATCTCCTAAATGGAAGAAAATGTGAACCAAGATATCTAACTCCATTTCAGATGATTCACCTTGAAATTACCCAAAACAATGTTTTGTCAGATTGCAAGTACCCCAAAGCCAGGCCTTGTTCTGTAGCTCAAATGAATCATGGGTTGATTCAGGAAATGCACACAAACGCTGGTAATTCACAAATCAGCTAAGCAGACAACTTGCACATTGTTTGAATGGAACTGCTTCTGATTTTGGTAGATTTGTTCCCTGGGGCACAGAAGCAATATGTGTGCCATCAATTGCTCCAACCAAATGTGTTAGGTGACCAAAATCATAGAATTCACACTTAACATTCACAAAATCTTCAAGTTATTGTTATTGTTATTGTTAATTTAGTTTTATAACGCGCCCAATCACCTACAGGTCTCTAAGCGCATTGGAAATAGATGTTGTGACAATAACTTGGCTTCACTCCTCCGAGAAACACAACTGCAGGACTACATTGCGGTCAGGGCTCTTCTGAACAGCAGTGTTTTCAGAGATTTCCTGAACCGTAGGATATTCACCTCCCTGCGTAGCCCCTCAGGCAGCTTATTCCATAATTGAGGGGCCAAAACAGAGAAGGCTCTCCCTCCCTTGGTCACTAATTTGTAGCGGGGGCAAACCAGTAGCTGAGAGAGCGTATGATCTGAGTGTTCTCTTCGGGCTGTATACTTCCAGACGGGCTTTGATGTATGCCGGCGCATGGCCATAAATCGCCGTATGCGCTATACAAAGGCTCTTAAACTCCACCCTCTCTTTAACAGGGAGCCAATGAAGATTTTGGAGTAGAGGGGAGACCTTTGTTCGTCTGGGTACTCCGAAGATCAATCGTGCGGCGTCATTCATTACGACCTGAAGTCTGTTTGTCAATATTTTTGGGAGGCCAAGATACAGGGCATTCCCATAGTCTATCCGTGAAATGACAGTTGCTGCTACAATTGAGCGCATCATAGAATGAGAGAGGAGGGGGGCTAACTTTCTCAGTTGTCTGATAATGTTCGTGCAGGTTCCAACAACGGTGGAAATTTGACTGCACATTGACAGATCACAATCTAGTTTAATCCCCAAACTCTTTACGTTGGCACTAGGTTTTGGGGCTGGTCCAAGCTCTGCAGGCCAATACAGATCGCTCCACGGTGAGGTGGTAGATGGAATTACCAGTACCTCGGTCTTATCCGGGTTGATCTTTAGTAGGTTTTCCGTCATCCATCCCACGGTAAACCTCAAGATGTTTTGAGCTTGGGTTTGTGCTGTCCCTGTATTATCAATGCTCAGCACAAGCTAAGTGTCGTTAGCATAGTTGAAGACTCTACAGCCCATCTCAGCCAAGGACGCAATCAGGGGCTGCAGATAGAGGTTGAACAGAAGTGGGGACAGTGCGGAACCCTTCGGTACCCCGCACTCTAAGAGCCCCACCTCCGATATCGACTCCCCCAATTGTATCCTCTGTGTCCTTCCCAAAAGGAAAGATTGCAACCACTTAAAGGCCAAGCCTTTGATCCCAAAGGCCTCCAGTCTTCCCAGGAGCAGGTCATGGCTGACGGTATCGAACGCCGCTGACAGGTCTAATAAAATCAGGGCGCTCAGTTTTTTGCTGTCAGCCATGCCTCTCAGTTCGTCTAGCACCGAGAGCATCACTAACTCGGTGCTATGGTGTGCTCGAAACCCCGCCTGTCGCTCATGCAGTAAGCTATGGGATTCGAGGTACAGGGACAGGGACTTCAGCACATGTTGCTCTAATACCTTTGCAAGGAAGGGCAACTGGGAGATCGGCCTGTAGTTCTTCAGGACAGCCGGGTCTGCGCCTGATTTCTTCAGAAGGGGTCTAACACGCGCCTCCTTAAGATCACTTGGTAGGTGTCCTGTTTCTAGGGATCTATTAAGGAGAGAAATAATCTGAGCTTCCAATAGTGGCCGTGCTACATGGAAGACACTTGGGGGACATGGATCCGCTGGGGAGCCAGATTTGGTTTTACCCATTAGCTGCTCTAGGCTCAGCTCATCCATCTCAGGGAACTGTACCAAAGAACAGTGAGCAGGATTATGAACCTCAGAGTGTATGGTATCACTATTCACCATACTATTCTTAATTTCCAGGATAATGGTCTTGACTTTATCTAGGAAATACCCCTGGAAGGTGTCACAGTTTATGGGAGACTCAGAATTCTCCTGTTTTTTGCTCAACTCCGATAGGATTTGAAAAGTCTCCCTCTGGGTGTTCCTAGCCTTCTGTAGGCAGGACTCATAATACTCCGCCTTAGCTTGAGAAATGAGTTTTTTATACAGGTGGAGTGAGTCTTTGTATTGGCTCTTTGCTGTATCCTGCTTAGTTTTCCTCCAAATTCTCTCCCGGGCTCGGAGTTTCCTTTTTTGTTCCCTTAACAACGGAGTAAACCATGGATTCTCTTTACCAGGTCCCTTGGTTAGCTGAGTTTTTTCCGGCGCTATCTGGTCGATGGCTTTATTCAAGTTCTGGATTAGGTCTGCGTATTCAACGTCCAGACTTCTGTCTGTGTTCGTCAGACAGGCCAATTCCGGGAGCACCGAGGTCAAGGTTTTTAAATCAACCTCGATCCATTTGCGGGTCTTTCTGGTACCTCGGGGTAGCTGCTTTAAATAGTCTTTGATGTTTACCTCACAGGTCACCAGGTAATGGTCAGTCCAAACACAGGGAATCACATCCCTGAGAATAACATTTGGATCATTGGTCCACACTAGATCAAGCGTATGACCCTTGATGTGTGTGGGTGCTTCCACGAGTTGACTAAAACTCAAGGTGGACATGGTAGTGTCCAGTTGGCGTGTTGGCAGATCCCTTTGGAGTCTATCCCAGTGCATATTGAAGTCTCCCAATATCACGATTTTCTTATATCTTGTACATAGGTCTGATATAATGGGAGCAAATAAATCGTTAAAAAGTGGGGATGAGTTGGGTGGACGGTAAACCGACAAAATCACCCAGCAGGAGTTATTCAAGGAAATCTTTACTCCAACTAAGGAGTTGTTGTGGAAACTGGTTAAGTTGTTGATGTGTCTCGTCAATGACAAAAGAACTTCCTGTACCACGCCATTGAAAGTAGGTTCTGACATTCCACCAGATACTGCCACAGTGTATTTAAATAATTCTGTGGCCACAAAATAAAGAACTGCCATGAGTCTGATAATTGGTGTAATAAAGTGGAATTTAAAGATTTGGCTCCAGCTGATGACATAAAATCAACATAGTTTGCCTATTCAATCTGAATTCTTTGATAATATCCCCTCCTTGGTGACAAGGTCTGGAAATGGGAGGTACACTTGATGCTCTCATCTCCTCACTCTCCCTAGAGTCAAATGTTTGAAGAATTGTGAACTATTTAAACATTGTCCACACAGTTTTTTTTTATGGCGACAAATGTAAAGGTGTGCCAAAAAGATATGTGGTTTCAAAAATTTTAAATATAACATTTATTTTTTGTCATTTCTACTTCACAAATGTCATTTTTTAGCTGTCAATATTTGAAATATGAAAGAATGAGTGAAAAGTACATTACTAATGTACTATTTACACATTAAAATATTTGTAAGATTTTTTCAGACAAAAGACCATCAACGGTGGTAAAAACAACACTGAAAATATTGCATTAAACCACATTAACACACTACATATAAATGTTTTTTATTATAAATACATGAGTATCTTTCAAAGTTTGATTATACAAACAAATTGCCAACCATTTTGAGTGGTGGTGACACACTTAACAGTCACAAACACAATATATGAAATTATAAAAAAAGGTGGTTGCCTGATCTTGCCATCAGGACATTTGTAATTAGATGTCCGCAGCAGAAGTCGACCACGTAGCGGGTGTTCAACTCCATGACAAACACAGCCATAGACTAACGTGTGTGAAAGCAACGTACCAAGGCCAATGGCTGTGTCCGTCTCCACTGAAGACTGCATAAATTGCATAAATGTATGCGGCAGTTAAAAAATATAGCTCACTTGCCTCCTAACACTACAGCCTTCAATACCTCCTCCACTTTTGCTGCTATATGGGAACTCTGGGAGCAACAATGCCAGGCCGAGCAGGTGAGAGGGCCCCTGCCTTCATGCCAGAGGAGCTGGAGTTGCTGGCAAAGGAGGTCATTTCCCTGTATGGCCAGCTCTATGGCTAACCAGAGGAACAGGTACATGTTTGAAATGCATGTGTGTATCTGTCTAACTGTTTTTTCATAAACATAGGCTAAACTGTCCCTTTGAATTTCAGAGTGAAGTGTAGTGACTGATGTTAAGTGTCATTAATTTTGGTTCATACATAGGACAATGATCTTTGGGATTTGTAAGCACTTCACAATGTTGAAAATAGCACCATTAATATGTGTAGCATGTTTAAAGCCCTAGATTCTATTTGGTGTGCATGTTGATATATATATATATATATATATATATATATATATATATATATATATATATATATATATATATATATATATATATATATATATATATATAGATATGTATATGTGTGTGTGTGTGTGATTTATATGTGAAAACTCACATCATGGAAATTAGAAAACACATTATATACTCTTTGCAACTGAACATAAATATGTATTCTGAACAAACCAAATGAAAATAATGTTAGCTACATGTATCGCCCGACAAATCACTCAGCCTAGATCAGAGCTTTTCAAACGATTGTTTGGGAGCTACCAGTAGATCCCAGATCCCTTCATAGTAACACACAGTCTTGAGGTCTCTTATTAGATCTGTTTTTTATGTAAAAGTCTGGTCAGGTGTGATCATGATCATCAGGCTACTGATAGCAGGGTCTTACAATGAGCAGTGTTCAGTCAGACTCATTGGGCAGGCTGGTGCTGAGTTACAGGGACAAGCAATTGAAGCACTGAGGTATATCTGTCATAAACATATATTCTTGCCAGGTCAAAATTTGAGGTGTTGAGGGTCCAGAAGCAGCAACAAGGGGGTGTGTTGATATCAGAGTTACACATGTTACACGACTAATTGTTTGTTACAGCCAGTATTTTTCCAATCAACATTAAAAGTGGCCCATGTCCAATGCACAAGAAGAGTGTACATTTGGCACAATGTGTATGATGATGTGCTTTGTCTATTAATTTGATGAAAAGGATCCCACCTGATTCCTGTTAACAACCAAAGAACTGTTCTGAACAGACAAGTGACTGCTTAAGCTTAACATATACATCAGGATATTTTAGGTCATGAGGGACAGTTGCACCAAACAGGCCATTAGTCTTTATTGTGTCAGGTGTGATGCTCCTTCACTATTGTGAATGATGTAATGGGAGCACTATTACATGTGAGATAGTATACTAGGTACTTATGACAGAGTGGATGACCCAAACGTCTCATTGGTAAGTTAGGATTCTACACAAACAAGAGTGAGCAGGTGATCCAAAATGAATAGTAACATCAGAATTAATGGCTACATTTTGGAATTAAAACATATCCAAATTGTGTTAAGCATCAGAAATACACTTTCATACATGTTAAAAGTGACAGATGTGCATAATGTCTTACTCCTTCACAAATGTGGGTGTAAGCCAGTCTGTTTTCGGACAAATAATTGTGAGAGGCATTGAAGCTTTATTTAAACACATACAGCAAAGTGTACACATTGGTGACAGAGTAACACATACCCAAAACCATTTCCTAATGCCCTTTGTCATGTCCAAATAATAAACCAATGAAGGGGAAACATGGGAAACATAAAGGGGTTTTGGAAGATGGAATGTTCCATCACATATATGTAAGAGTATTCCATCAGGAAAACTCAAAATCAGGCCCAAGTCATTACACATTAGGCTAACGTTTAAATGCATCAAGGTGTAACATGTTGCATATTGTGATTTGGATTTCAATCTTATCAGTACTCCTATATATATATATATTGAATGTAATACTTACTGTGGTGTTCTTCAAATTTGTGAATATAGTGAAAGCATATTTAGTGAAGAAATTTCACAATGATACAACAAACTTAAAATTAATAGAAATATTTAGCAATCAAATGTGAACATGTTTTATGGCTGAGATACCCGCCACCCCCTCTCAACACAATCCCCAAAAGGAGGGAAACCGGAAACAGTTCTTGAAGTTTTTTGGAAGAGGGAGGGAGTGACCCTCCCCGGCCGTATTTATTAAAACAAAATTAAACGTTAAACAGTTCATATTAATGTACAATTTCATAACCACATTGCGATGTTTGGCTAACCTTAACAGATTCTCTAATACAGAGGTTCTCCTAGCCGAACTACCAACCTGCAAAACATTTTCTTGAAATAATGAAATTGTACATCCTAACGTTTAAGGGCCAACGGCAAGGTCGTAACCGGTGTCAAGATCCCTAACCAGAAATACCCCCCCCCACTTGGGAGGGGCGACAGCACTGAGGCGTACCCCACGTGCAACTACCAATTTCCCTTGACTTGGCGGGGGCCCCAATAAACTCGACGCCACTTAAAGGTCGTTCGAGGACTCGTGTGAGTATCTAGAAGGTAGCGTAGACCTCCCCCCAAACCCCACACAACTTACCACATCTGCCGTCGCAGACGTCACTGGCCCCGGGAAATTCCCCAGGAGGGGGCTGTAACCCCTCCTACACAGGAAGGGGCCTTGACCGCCTTTCCTTTCCTTCCGGCGGCCTCTCCTTAGACAGGACCGCCTCCCCGTTGAGGGGCCAATGGCCACCTCTCCCGAGCGCTCCCATCCGTGTTGGGTGACGCCCACTCATAGGGATCTTCCAATTACTGCTCACCGATCATGACCTTACCGCCTACCAAATAAATACGACAATGCTACCTAAACCAACAATCCATTGGCCACTATGACCCGAATAAGCATGCTTATAACGGACACAAAAAACAGAATATCTTTAATCACAGAACATACATAAAATCGGCCAACTTTATTACACACTCAATATCAACATGATAATACCAACGGACCAAAAAAAACAGAAAATCTTTAATCACAGAACATACATAAAATCGGCCAACTTTATTACACACTCAATATCAACATGATAATACCACAACCTGTAAACGAAAAATTAGAATTATCGAACCAAAAACAACTAGCTGTCCTCAGGGGCTGGTGGGTGGGTCAAAATTGGCTCTTCGTTCCGTCTCGAGCTCACGTGCAGCGAGGAGGTGCAGCTTCAGAGCACAGGAACAAGAGGATGTCTTCCGGTCTTGCGTCCCTTTTTATCCGTCTTCAGGGCGGGCGTAAACCCGCCCCTGCCTGCCCCGAGGGCGTGGCCAGCTGCGTCAGTGTCTAGGCCAGCCCACTCCAGGGCGGGAAAGCGCGCGCCCCGGCTACGCCGCTTCGGGCATACCAGCCGAGACGCGCCTCCCGCCCAAAAAATGGCTTCCCGGGGGGATCGAGGTACTCTGCCATACGTTCGGGGGGACCGAGTGGTCGCCCCTTTCCATATGGCTGAGATACCCGCCACCCCCTCTCAACACAATCCCCAAAAGGAGGGAAACCGGAAACAGTTCTTGAAGTTTTTTGGAAGAGGGAGGGAGTGACCCTCCCCGGCCGTATTTATTGAAACAAAATTAAACGTTAAACAGTTCATATTAATGTACAATTTCATAACCACATTGCGATGTTTGGCTAACCTTAACAGATTCTCTAATACAGAGGTTCTCCTAGCCGAACTACCAACCTGCAAAACATTTTCTTGAAATAATGAAATTGTACATCCTAACGTTTAAGGGCCAACGGCAAGGTCGTAACCGGTGTCAAGATCCCTAACCAGAAATACCCCCCCCCCACTTGGGAGGGGCGACAGCACTGAGGCGTACCCCACGTGCAACTACCAATTTCCCTTGACTTGGCGGGGGCCCCAATAAACTCGACGCCACTTAAAGGTCGTTCGAGGACTCGTGTGAGTATCTAGAAGGTAGCGTAGACCTCCCCCCAAACCCCACACAACTTACCACATCTGCCGTCGCAGACGTCACTGGCCCCGGGAAATTCCCCAGGAGGGGGCTGTAACCCCTCCTACACAGGAAGGGGCCTTGACCGCCTTTCCTTTCCTTCCGGCGGCCTCTCCTTAGACAGGACCGCCTCCCCGTTGAGGGGCCAATGGCCACCTCTCCCGAGCGCTCCCATCCGTGTTGGGTGACGCCCACTCATAGGGATCTTCCAATTACTGCTCACCGATCATGACCTTACCGCCACAGGTCCGGATAGTTGACCGGCTATCCGGACCCCCCACAAAGCTCCTACCTAAAGGTCATGCTTCAACGTTTTTAACCACGCTAAGAAGTCTCCTATGAGTAACTCATTCCCCACCCGAGACAAATGCACACCATCCCCCGAATACACACTGTCATCATTAATACAGCCATGCGAAATAGAATGCAATGTCCCGGAACGGAACAACCTACTCACTTTGTTATTAAGCTTTCTAACAGAGTGATTCAAAGCAGGAATAGAAATAGCCCCCCGCCACACCTTTCGTGGTATCATATGAGACCACGCAATTGTGCACCCCGGAACTCTCCTCGCCAAACAATTTACAGTGGAAAGCATTGCCTCCAGGAGAAGTCGTCTACCGGTGGTGACCAAATCATTGCCCCCTAAATGCACTATGACTATAGACGGCGGTGACCTCATCCGCCCTAACAAATCCTCAAAAAATGCTTGAAACTGGTCAATACAGAGACCGCCTCTTCCGTAGAAGGACACCCTGTACCCGTATTCCCCAGCTACGTGAATCATGTCACCTGCTTTGAATACGTCCGCGGCACGCCTCAGTTATGAGTGGCCCACGACCCACACCTCCTTTTTCACAGCCGGTGATGTCTGACCGCTGGCCCGGTGTTGGGTCGACTGCAAAGTCCGCCCCGCCTCGTAGGCTTGCGCAACTGAAAACCAAACAAAAACAAGAGGCGTGAGTACATCATTACAGCTTTACAACATGTGTAACCGCACATACCTCTTATAACAATTGGAGGACCAACGCCCCACTCGTTTCACTTGTTCAACATTAAGACCCCTGGCTGTAGCTTCTGTAGCAGCCCCTATCCGAAAGGAATGGGTCCCAAACTCGCCCGGGTTCAAGCCCGCAGCGGCAATTGACATCGCAAGCACCCGCTGAAACTGAAACCTCGTCAGTGGGGTGGCGTCCGCGTGTCTCAACAAGGTCCCCCCCCATACTGCCACCCTTCGTGCTAGGTAATCTTCTAAACACTTTACCGGGCATATGGAGGACCCGGGAATCCTGCGTATGATTATGCAGTCACCCATCCCATCTTGATCGGTCTTGGACCTGACAAAGGAGACCGTCATTGCCTCGCCTCTGATCTGAACGTGTTCTTGGCACAAACCCCCCGCCACATCCTGTTTGTTCCTTGCCACCAGTTCGCTTACTCGCATCGCCCCGTGAAATGCTAGCGTAAAAGCGGCTCGGAACAACACCGCCTCAAACGGAGATGAACATGTGGCAGGGAGTGTAGCCAACAACTGGGCCAACCTATCCAAACCTATCGGGCGCCTCTCATCTACTCTGCGACCCTCCAGGCGTTGCCACCCACGCATCGCTTTCTGTACAACGAAAGACGCTGTCAGGTCTTGGATACTATGAGCCCTGGCAACAAAGGAAATAGCAGCACGATGCCTCTGAGCCGTAGCCACAGATTTCCCAGCCCTACGTAAGGACATCAGGAAATTCACTACCCATTCCTCGTGGCCCCAAAGCTTCTCCCTATCAGTCCCCAAAAAGGCTAAATAGGACCTAAACGCCCCTTCATATGCCTTTCTCGTCCGTGGTGCTAGACTCTCTCCCACGAGGTGACGAAGTTCAGGGCACCGAGAGACCAGAGAGCTTCGGGGAAGGGTGCCGGCTCTGGGTCCGCTGAAGGAAGGAAGCCCAAGAAAGCCTGCATATGAAAACGAGACAGTGCATCAGCCGCCTGGTTCAGTACCCCTGGGACATGTCGTGCTCTGAACAGCACATTCAGTTGCATACACAGTAAAACAATCTCCTTGAGCAGTCTTAAAATCAGTTTACATCGTGCTGCCTGACTATTGATGCACTCGACCACAGTCATATTGTCAGACCAAAATATCACAGAGTGATCCTTGAACCCTTCTGGCCAGGTTCTGAGGGCCACCAAAATGGGAAAAAGTTCGAGGAAAGCAATATTACTCGTCAGACCATTGTCATGCCACCATGTCGGCCACCTTTGCGCCGACCATTTTGTGCCGAAGATGGCACCAAAACCTATGCTACCTGCAAAATCTGTCCATAGCCCCAGCTCTTCAGAGGATACGACTGGTTTGTTCCAAATGACTCGACCATTAAAGTCCGCCAGAAATGCTAACCAAATACGCACGTCCTGGCGGACCTCAGCCGATAGTCTCGTGCGATGATGGCCCTCCTTCAGGCCGACCATAGCTTGGGCAATTGAACGAGAAAAGGGGCGGGCCATCGGTATAACTCTAAGGGCAAAATTCAACTGTCCCACCAACTGCTGTAACTGATGCAGCGTAACTTTAGATGCATTTAGACACTCTTGCAGGGTTGCCCTGAACTTCAACACTTTATCAGCTGGCAAACGAAAACAACCTTCTCTGGAGTCTAACTCGATCCCCAGAAACTCGAGGCAAGTCGTAGGACCCACCGTCTTACCCGGTGCCAATGGCACACCAAACTGTTTCATTAATACACAAAATTCGGCCAAGGCCCGGCCACATTCGAGATCCCCGGCTGCCCCAAGGAACAGAAAATCATCAAGATAATGCATTACATGTTGGAAACCCGTCTTCTTTGTGAAGACCCATTGTAGAAAACTACTGAATTTCTCGAAATAGGCACAAGATATAGAGCACCCCATCGGCATACACTTATCCATGTAATAATAACCCTGAAAGAAAAAACCTAGGAGACGCTGATCGTCCGGGTGTACCGGGAGCAACCGGAACGCTGACTCGATATCCGACTTCGCCATCAGCGCCCCGGGCCCCAGGCGATTCAAAATGGCCACGGCCTCATCGAAAGATGCGTACCGCACCGAACACACTTCTGGGTCTATTGCATCGTTTACAGAAAGACCACGTGGAGCTGACAAATTATGAATCAATCGAAACTCACCCGGGTCCTTCTTGGGGACCACCCCTAAAGGGGAACAAACAAAATCCTGTACCGGGGGTACACTAAACGGGCCGGCGACACGACCTCGGATAACCTCCTTCCGGATCTTGTCCTGCACTACAGTCGTATGCTGCAAGACGGAAAGTTGATTTTTGCACGTCCCGACACCCTGAAAGTCCCCTACCGGAATGCGGAAACCATATGAAAAACCGTTTCGCAGCAATCCAGCAGAAGTACGATCTGGGTATTCACTGAGCCAGGGAATCATTGCCAAGGTATCAACCGGGGTAGGTAAAGGCGCCCCTCGGACTATATTAGACCTGTTTGGCGCCTCCTCTACCCCCATTCTCACCCGTTCTGGCTCTGCACGAGGACTCAGGATGGGACGACCCGCAACCACTACATTCGTGCTTGAACTTACACGATCCCTGGGGCCTAGTACATTTACCTTTGTTGAAATTGAAACAGAAACCCCTTTTCCCTGTATTACTGGCAGGTTTCGAGTAATCGTCGGTACTCGTACCTGACCGAAAGGGCGTCCCCGCATATTGGCGGGAGGACTCGCCAACATTGCTCCCCACCAACGGCATTTTCAACATTCCTGACTCTTTCATTTTATCCCATGTCAAAGAATCATAACAGTCCCAGGTCAAACTTTTGTTATGCTCCTTCGCTTTCCTGAAGAGATTATCATAACAGAACCAATGGTTACCCTGGTGAGACGTCGAGTACCCCATGATTCGTGACTGATAGATCGGTAACTCAGCAAGCAATTCAGGCCTACGTTCCCCTAGGATCGACGTAAAAATTCCCCATGCATTGCCCCAATTACCAATATTCTCATTCACTTTAAAGGCGGCCATTTTTGCGCGCCAAACACTCGGGTGCATCAGATCCTTCTGACCTTTAACATGCTCCACCTCATAATGATCGACAAGCAAGGAGAAAATGTTCACATACTCCCCTGCCCAAATCTTTTCCTTTACTGCCAAAGGAACATGTTGCCCCAACTTTTCTCTACGAGAGGGTGCTGACTCGTCCCTCGCGATCGGCAATGGCCGCTTACCTGCACCGGACGTTGCTTCTGTAGTCGCAACCGGGGCCTGCGGCTTGTCTATCACTGCAGCCGGCGCGGGCACCTTGGCTGCATCTCGCTTCTCACGCAACTGCTTCATCAGTACTTGTGCCTCGACAGCCGTGGCGCCCTCGCTACTGTCGCCCAACCACGCTGCTAGCTGTGCCGCCAACTCGGGAGGCATATCCTCCGTGGATGTCGGGGTGACCACGACGGGAATCGGATTCCCTTCCACCGGTACCGGGGTTGGCGCCTCGAGCGGGGTACAGGGAACCGGGACGTCTCCCCCGGCTGGTCCCCTTCTAGGCCTCTTGGCTTTTCCTCCAGGAGCTGCTCCAGCCGATGGACGCCCCGATCCCCCCTCCACATCTCGCTCCGCCACCCGTTTCTTCAGCTCGGACATATCCTTCATGAGGATCCGAACCATCTGTTCCGTCGTCATTCTCTTCGCGCCTTTTCTGGGCATCTTTCCGACCAAGTATCTAGAAGACAAAAAGCAAGATCAAAACGCTCAAAATTGGCTCTTCGTTCCGTCTCGAGCTCACGTGCA
This sequence comes from Lissotriton vulgaris, assembly GCF_964263255.1. Taxonomy (NCBI): domain Eukaryota; kingdom Metazoa; phylum Chordata; class Amphibia; order Caudata; family Salamandridae; genus Lissotriton; species Lissotriton vulgaris. The sequence goes on along the minus strand of NC_141696.1, from coordinate 1,067,236,798 downwards.
GCGAGGAGGTGCAGCTTCAGAGCACAGGAACAAGAGGATGTCTTCCGGTCTTGCGTCCCTTTTTATCCGTCTTCAGGGCGGGCGTAAACCCGCCCCTGCCTGCCCCGAGGGCGTGGCCAGCTGCGTCAGTGTCTAGGCCAGCCCACTCCAGGGCGGGAAAGCGCGCGCCCCGGCTACGCCGCTTCGGGCATACCAGCCGAGACGCGCCTCCCGCCCAAAAAATGGCTTCCCGGGGGGATCGAGGTACTCTGCCATACGTTCGGGGGGACCGAGTGGTCGCCCCTTTCCATTTGCTCTGTACTGAAGTGCATTATAAATGTTTCAAGGGCTATGTATTTTACTTATGCTGTAAAATTCATTTGTAAATCCACTCAAAAATGTGTTTCCTACTGTCTTCAACAGAATAGGTATCTACATAACATGTAATATTTGCTAAGCTATTTCAGTACAGACTGTATTTATATTTTTTTACATTTGACATATACTTTAGTAACTTGAAGTAAGTGTTACCATTCAAAAATGTCCAAAGAAAGGTAAACTGCCTTCAATGTATGCTAATAGTGATACAACTTTGCAGTATTTGTTGACACATATTTATTCACATTTTAATTGAGAATAATACGTATTCAGATTTTAGGGCCTTGTGAACACACTGTACGAAAGTATTTATGGTTGATATCCTTTTGGGCGACATCAGTTCACTATTCCAAATAACAAAGGCGAACCATACATGGGGTGAAACAGTTCCTGTAGAGACATAATAATGGACAAGAGTCAAGATCATACATGCTATAGGAGCTATCATGGGGAATGACATAACTGTGGAGAAGTGTGGCTCACTGGTTAGAGCAGGCAGACCCGAAGCAGAGGTCAGACCCGAGACCAGGGTTCAATTCCTGACGTGGCAGGGTCTTGAGCTCAAATGTCCACGGACTCAATAATTCTCGCTTCGGTGCCTTACCTAATCATGGGTTCACACTCTGCAACTCTGGGCATTAAGCTTGCTTAATCTCCACAACGGTCCCCCCCGTGGTGGGATGCCTGGCTTTCACTTTTGGGATGCCCTGTAGGGGCTATCTCACAGGGAAAAGCCAGGCTGGGTTCCCAAGGCAAGCGCCGAGAAACCTCCCCAGGTGATCGAGCGCTATATAAGAACATACAAAAAAAAAATGTGACCAAATGCTTTTTTTAAATGTTGCATATATGCATGAGCCTATGCTTTGTAGAACCAATGTTTGAGAACCTTGAAGCAGTTGAAATCTGAAAACTTGGAAACTGTTATGCAATCAAAGTTCTTGATCAGTTCTGCTTCTACAGATTCAATAAAAACTAGTGCATATGTCATTTCATCATCCTCTGGAAAAGGAGAAGTTGCGAACGTAGGCAGGGAAGCAGCTGGCAACTGTTTTTTGGTGGTGGACACCACCGACAGTGAGGGGCCCAGTGGCACGGAGAGTGAGGGAGCGCAATGGAGGCACACAGCTCTTCTGAATCCTGTTCATGGGCCTCCTCCAGTGAGCACTCCCTAGTGGTGTTGGACACGGCAGGAAGTCTACCAACTGCAACTTTGTCTGCCACACAGAGTATCATCTCTATCCTCCCTTTTGCTTCCCCCAGTTAGACAAACCCTCACCCCTAAAAGGGCTAGCATCTCCTTCGCTCCAGGCACCTTACCCCCAGCCCCATCTCCTCGGCTGCACTGAGTGAGGAGGCTAATGTTGTCCTCCGGAACATCTCTGTAGGCTGGACTGCGCTACTGAATGCGATCCAGGGGCTTGCCTGCCAATTGCAACAAATTATAGCATACCTGGAAGGCATTCACAGTGCTATGTCTAGCCTACAGAGGTCTTTTTAGGTCTAGTCCCCTCATTGACCACAGCTTGACAGCCAACCTAACCTTGTACCCCACCTCCCCCCTTCCCCATCCAAACGAATTATTCCCAGACCTATCTTAAAAGCACACTCACACCTTTGCATGCACCCACTTAAACAGACACAAGGAGCACACCCATTCAGAAACTCAACCACCACCACACCTACATGCACCACCACCAGCAGAAACATAGAGGCTGCATCCATCACTACACACACATGCACACATGCACCATACCCAACACCAGCACACCCAGTCCTGCACACACCACCACACCCACATGTACCACCACACAGACACCACACCCACCACCACACCCATATGAATGTACCCCACCCCAGCACACCCACAGTCACCACACCAACCACCACAACAACAGACACCACACCCACCAACCCACCCAGATGCACCACCACCAGCGCACCCACAGACACCACACCCACCACTACACCCACTTACACCATGCACTACAACCATACCCAGCACCTCCACAGCACACACATCCACACACCTTAGAATACACACTGAAAAAACTAAAACGGCCACAATCGAGGATACAACAGACACCTAGTAAGCAAGACACACCCAAACGTGCATGACATACACTATACCCACAGGCACCTGTACCCTCAACAGACACATCAACCACTGCCACTACCTCTACCTCCCAAGCCCAACTCCCTGACAAACAGCCTACCCACTTTCCCCATGAGAGTTTATTGTTTGCCCTTTCCTTAACCCATTCCACGCCCCAACCAACCTCATCCACATCCTAACTCACAAATCCCAATAGAGAAACCAACCCTACTGAAACAAAAAGTACCCCTCCGAAACGCTAAGCCCTCCTTCCCAAACCCACACCCCCTCCCATACCAAAAAATGCACCTCCCAAGCCCATGTAAGATTTTTGATGTGCCTGCTCTCTCCAGTAGATGCTGCTTCCTGAGGAGGTTCCCCTTGGCAGTGATTTAGGAGGTAAGCTTTGTGCCACTGCACGACAGTGCACAACACATTTTATATGAATTATGGACTGGCAGTTTGCCATTTTTGAGAGAGTTCCCAAATTTGCTAGAAACATCTATTTTTTGATTTCACTAAATTAGTCCTGGCATTTTGTTTCCTTTGCAATAGTTTTATTCCTATCTATGTTTCTTACTAAAATATGAAGTACTTATTTTTATTTACCATGATGACAGGTTATACAACACATTTTTGTAATGTCTACTTTGTTAAGTGCATACACAGGATAAAATTATGTGTGATCATTTCAATTTCGGTGGAGGCATTCATCATAGTAATGGCCACTTCCACCTACTAATTGACGGTAAAAATGTTTGGGAATTTGTAACTACAGGCCAGTTTGTTTCGCCTTGGTTACTGATCAGTATGCGCACATATGCATTGCACCTTATACAACATTGTGACTATTGAAATTTAAAACAGTATAGGACTTGCAGTAGAGAAGGGGAAATGTTACATGGATGCATATGTTGAATACTTCAAATGTGGGCCTGACGTTGATTTGACAGATAATTAATAAGGTCTAGAGCCATTTGTACACCATGTTAGAATGCACTTATTCGAATGATGTATGTTGCGTATGTTTTTAATGTAACAATTTACAAAATGTATGTAAACCCACCTGTATGGTGACTTTTTGATTTTTGATTTGATATCCTTTTTTTGGCAAATGACCATTCTTTTGGAAGGCAGATTGCACCAAATGAATCCATACAATCTGTTAATATAGTTGTGTTTCTTTAATTTTCTTGAACATCAAGATTACAGACGTATGCATTGCACACTGGTGTGCTATTGCTTGTAAGAGAGATTTATAAATGCAAGAGTCCTGGTCAAACGTTACTAGACAGGTCAATAGGAAACAGGTAAAAGTGGAGCTTACCGTCATTTGTGTCCACAATGGTGCTGGTTTTGTTTGTCATCAAGCAGAAGCAGCAGGACTTGGAAGATCAGATCCATGGCCTAACAGGAAGTGTGAAAGTGGGAAAAGGTGAGTTTCTCCCATATATGCCTTCCATACTGCCAACTCAGGTGTGGAGGTTTCACGCTATCCGGAAGGCACATCGTGAATGGGTCGGCTGGGAAATTGGGGATCCGTCCACTCTGACAGCCTCTTTTTCCTATCCTGCAATCAACAGATTTCCTGGCAGTAACAGCAGAATGGCGGGCCCACAGAGGTCTTTCATCTAAAGACTCCCTAACATCTACATAGGGCGGGCAGACCGCCAAGCCAGGGGGTGGGAAGATTGCCAAAAAGCAATGGCGGGACTCGATCCGCCAAGATCTAAATTGGTCCCTATGTTGTAGTGTGTACTCTGTACAATATCAGTGTTCTGGTCAGCTAGATTTTGACCACCCTTTGTTGCAGTGGAAGGAATTTCCTCAGCATCAAAAACTGGACATTATTGTTTGAGCAGACAGCCATAATCTGATATTTGAAGATCAGGCTAGCCCTAAATTAGACATCAAGGTCATTTGCTTTCTATTGGGGTGCACGTGCATTTTCTAGCTCCTGTGGAAAGAAAGATGCCAGGGTGTATTCTATGTTGCTTAGGGACAACAAAATGTCTATCTTTAATCCACCCACCGAGGCACAGGAAGCTGTCTCTCATTCATTAAAAGTCAGGTCTTAATAATGTATGAAGTAGTGCACCCTTAAGTAGAATGTACTATGGGAGGAAAGGCCTTGCACACTTCGTTTTGCACCACTTTTGGTTGTAGCTTGAGGATATTATGCCTTTCTCTAGTGAGAGGGTGGTGTAGATTACATCAGACATGCCCTATGAGCTCAGTATAAAGCGGAAAAAGATTAATAGAATACCTTCTGTAAAATATACCATGTTACAAAACAGGTGCACACGCAAATGATTGTCAAACTAATGTCCTGTGCACATCACCTAAGATGAGATCAGTTTTAGAGATACCTTTTCAGCCTTCCCCAGAAATGCAATATTCTCACATTCAAGCGAAAAGATGTTGAAAAGGTTGATTAGCAGTTTTCATGTTTTTGATAACGTCCCAAGCCTAGGTGCTGTACAGAAATTATGGTAATATCACAGAGAGAACAAAACTGATACTGGTATAGTAATGGATGTTTTTTATTTGAAGCAATCCAAAATATTTGGAAGACCATGTGGGGAAAAAGAAAACAGCATGCAATGTAAATGCGTTTTTGATGGTGGATTGCTTAGATTTGTTTAACCGCTTAACCGCGGCGGCGGTTCAGCGCAGTGGGCGGGGCAGCGTTGGCCAATGGACGTGCGCAGCACTACGAAGGTAGTGCGCACGACGGCCGTTGGCCGAAGACAGCAGCGAAGGGGTTAAGCTAAGACTTTAGACAGCCAGCTTAGATAATACCCTGCACACAATATCATGGGGCATATTACCAAGCAATAGCGATAATTATCGCTATTGCTTGGTTAGCGGGAAAAATTTACCGCTGAGCTGCGGCGATTTGTACCGCAAATAAACCTTGGTATTATCAAGGTTTATCGCAAATGCGATAAAAATCGCCGCAATGCATGAATATCGCTGAAAAGTCAGCGATATTCATGCATTTCCGAGCTAATGCTCTTAGCCATGTTATCCACCTCCCATTGGATAACATGGCTAAGAACTGCTCAGGGCAGGTGTTAGCTTTTGGAGATATTCGCGCTTAGCGCGAATATCTCCAAAAGTTGGTAATAGGAGATAGCGATGTTAGCGACTGTTTTCAGTCGCAAACATCTTGGCACGCCCACTTTGCATGTCATTAGTGATAAATATCACTGACATGCAAAGTGGGGCCCAAGATTGTCGCTATCTCCTACTAGCTGTCGCTAACTGATGTTAGCGACAGCTAGGTAATAGGGAGATAATTTTATCTCCGCTTTCTTAGCTTTTAAAGCCAAAAAAGCGGAGATAAACCCCCTTGATAATATGCCCCATAGTTCCCATCAGTTGACATAACAAAATGTTGTTGATATAAGAAACGTTTGGCAGTTTTCCACATTCTCTGTTGCATCACTTGCAGCAAGTGCCCCAGTACTATTTCCACACCAATCGCAGTGAATACGCTGCTCCAATTAACAGTGGTATTTTGGAAATATCTAGTCCTTGCCCAAGGCTACCATATAGTGGACAGTCTGCACCACCCCATTGGACGCTAGTTTGGTCTCAGATACAAAAATACAGAAGGTTACTATTTTATATTTGTTTTTGAAACATGGGTACATAATTTGACCCAAATGTGGGTTGAGCTATACCTTCACAAAACGCAGCCATTTTAGAGAAATTTGTAATCTGTATCACATAAAGTATTTTGTGGGAATCCATACTTCATTCTGGTCAACAAAAACTTTCTGGAGAGTCCACACCCAATACTTTGAATGATGACACACACCGCTAAGAGATGTGTCATGTATAATATTGAGTGTAACACTGATTAACCTACAACTTTGGTAGCGATTCAGTGAAAGGATAATGTGCCAGACGTTCTCTCCTTTATCCACCTTTTAGGCCAAATGCCTGAAGAGTGCTTTGCCGTTCTACATGATCCAACAGATTCTGGTGATCTTTGAAAAAGATATCATTCTTTTCCCCCATGATTCACTACTGTACACTATTGACCCATGTTTGTTATGGGAAGGATCCTGAAATACTCCTTTCTCCCTCACCAGTTCAGATGCTGTGATGTACATGCATACACGCTTAGAGGAAGCTATTGGTCCTGGTGGAAGTTGGTGTGAGCCTCCAAGGAATGTCATTCCTTTCCCCGTGAATCTAGCCCTGTACGATAGAATGTCCAGGCATGCGGCTGGCAAGATCTTGGTGAGCTCACATCTGCCCTTTACAATCAAGGGATGCTGGAGTGGGCCTCTGTTCCATGGAGAAAGGGAAACATCCTTTACAACAAAACTTTTTCCATGCAGTACCTTTACAACGCAGGATTTACAATGCAAGTCGTTACAACGACTTGCGCTGGAGCTCGCTGTAGGATAGGGAATAGATTAATTTACTATCTAAAACCTTCCCTACTATCCACGGGGACTGGAGTTGGAATAGTAAATTAAACTATTCACTATCCAGCGCCCCCAACGCAAGTCGTTGTAACGACTTGCGTTGTAAAACCTGCGTTGTAAAGTCATGCGTGGAAAAAGCATGCGTTGTAACGACATACATCTATGGAGAAAGTGGTGGACCACTGACCTAGGAAGTAAGAAAGCCCATAGTTTTTAATTGCCGATATCCTTTCATTTACGAGGCCACTTCTGTCTGTCCAGATGTGAAAAAAAACAGATTAAAAGCCCCATCAAAATCCACATTCAATTCAAACCCTATGTACAGTTCGGGACTTTCTGAAGCCAGTTATGAAAAAAACGTATCCACAAGTATGAAGTAGGACTTTTCAACCCAGATATGGGAAACCATATCCACAAGAATTGACAAACAATGTGTTTTCATTTGTCAGTTATGACCTATTCTGTAGCCATGATTAGCATGACTTATAGGTTCTGTTTACGCAGAGGTGCAAAGTTCAGGTTAAGCAAATATGATTTCCAATGCTCAGCTATGCAGATATAGCTAAGTGAAAACATGTCTTCCATCAAGCAGCGGTGTGATAAGTCTAAAGCAGCTGTGCAAATATATTTAATGCAAAGCAAGCACTTTTGAAAAGACCTCAATACTTTAAGTAGTTTAATATCCAAGGATAAACACAATTTCAACTTTTCTACCCAATATCTGATGTTAATAGAGGTTGTGAACTTAAACAAATATTTTATTAATGCAGAAAAAACAAGGACTAAGGTCATGGATTTGAAAATCAATCCTCTACAGGATGCATATTCCACGGTGACAGTCATTCTTACCAGCACCTGCTTCTGTATAACAATTTAAACAAAAAATCTCTGTATTGGTTGCCTCATTAATTATGACAGCAGGACCGCGCACACATGTTTAGACACAGCAAAACAAATACTGTGAGTTCAAATAGAGTTATTCTCATTAAGGGGCAACATTTGAGGCTCATAAATGGATGCATAATTGAAAGGGCATTTGCTCAAAAAGCAATTTATGTGTGTCCTTGGATCAGAAAGGGAATCACTGTTCCAAGTTTTATATTGTCCAGATGCTCGTGATGAGTAGCATTTCCTTCCACAAAAAGGGTGCTCAGTTCATTAATAGCCTCCTAGAATAATTCTCCTCCATAGGCTGCTTTCTTTTTCCATTGAGAACATTTCTTGTTCTCATCTAGGGACACATTCTTATTTAACTTTTTAATTAATTTAGATCCTGCCATTACCGTTGTCTCACTGTTACCTTTTTTCATCTATTTTTAGAGAGTTTCATGGTAGATAGATTATTTGATAATACGAGTAACAATCACGTGGTTTACTCATCAAGATTTGGTCTCAAAATTTATTTCTTCTAAACTCAGATATTCTAATAAGAAGCATTTTTCCAATATATATAGAGTCCTCTTTTCTTTTCTGACTACAAGACATTCAGCCTGGTGTTTTAATTCGAAACTTGAAGCAATTTCCTAGTCAAAAGGTGTACATTATTTTTCTCATCTTGTGTATCCTTCACTTCAACAATATTAGTCTTTCATTCAAATAGAACATTATAAGGAAGTGTCAAGCAGTTTTGGCCCGGATTGAATGTGCGGCCTGCTTAGAACAACCCTACAAAAGATCAGCTATATCAGTACGTCAATGTCAGTAGGAGCAGGGACTGTTTCACGACATTTTGATATCTTCTAGAGTTTCTCTGTTACCATAGCATTCCATAGGAGGTGATGATGTGATGCACCGTTCACAAGGTAGAGACCCTTCCACACGCTCATAAGATGGAGGCTCTCTCAAACTGTGCAAATCTCATACGATCCACCATGACTGTGTCAAAATACCAATATCTAACAAATGCATGCCTTCATGACGTTCAAGGAAATAACAAACTGTCCTGAGGAGTCTACATGTGTCATATGTGACTCACAGATGACATCCTGTCTGGGTGCTTTTTTGCCAAGTGTCCGTGGAATTGTGGTGTAACTAACAGCATTGTTTTGGTATAATGTGTTTTGACTTCACAGTGTGTATGTGTGTGTGTCCGCAATAACATGTGCATGTGTGCCTCTGTATTATGCTTTGTCCTTTGTCCTTTGGCATGCTCGGTTTTATGCATCAATATCCTTGCATAGTGATGTGCGTCAATGTCCTTGCATAGTGATGTGCATCAATGTCCTTGCATAGTGAGGTGCATCAATGTCCTTGCAACGTGATGTGCATCAATGTCCTTGCATTGTGATGTGCATCAATGTCCTTGCATAGTGATGTGCATCAATGTTCTTGCATTGTGATGTGCATCAATGTCCTTGCATAGTGATGTGCATCAATGTCCTTGCATAGTGATGTGCATCAATGTCCTTGCATAGTGATGTGCATCAATGTCCTTGCATAGTGATGTGCATCAATGTCCTTGCAACGTAATGTGCATCAATGTCCTTGCATTGTGATATGCATCAATGTCCTTGCATAGTGATGTGCATCAATGTCCTTGCATATTGATGTGCATCAATGTCCTTGCATAGTGATGTGTGGATGGGTTTTCTGCTCGGTGGCAGATTGTCAAGAGTGTTATTCTCGATTTGTCATTGTTCAGCAACCACCTGAACTGCATTCCGTTTCTGTGATCTTCACATGCAATTCACAAGTAATAGGTCAGATTGGTTTTTGTATGTCATCTTTAAGACTTTTGTTTCTATTGTAAATGTAAATGTAAATGTAAATTTGATACTTGTATAGCGCACTACTCACCCGCAAGGGTCTCAAGGCGCTTGTACGAATACCGCTGTGGAACCCATCCTGGCTTTCCCTGTGAGGCGTCCACTCCTGGGAACGCCCAAGGTGGAGGCCAGGCATCCTTAGCGTTGTGGGGGCCGTTGTGGAGATTAAGCAAGCTATTGCCCAGAGTTGCAGAGTGGGACTCCATGATTGGAATAGGCACCGAGGCGAGAATTATCAGGTCCGTGGAATTTTGAGGCCAAGATCCGCCGAGGAGGGGAATTGAACCCTGGTCCCGTGCTAGACCTCTGCATCAGGGTCTGCCGCTCTAACCATTGAGCCACACTAAGAAATTATTTTTCCTAATAATATTACCTCACAGTCTTTATATTTTGCTATACATTGTTCATGCATTCTGGAGACCAGTTTACATTGCGGTACTCCTGCTCAAGAAATGTGTCACTTCAGATTTGTACTGGTGTATTCAATAAATGCGTACACCATACAGTATGCTCAGAATTGTCAACCATTATATTAAATTTGACGCATTGAGGGAACCTAGGTCTTGGTATCCAAAGCCTTTTTTGCAGTCGCAAAGCCTATGATTAACAAAATCACATACTTTACAGCATCAAAAGGGCAAATTGCAACGCACAAAGGTCACTTTGCACTCAACTTTCTGACGTTCAGAATGGCTTTTGGTAGTGACTGAAATTTCTTTAGAGTAGGAGTAATGAAGGGGGAACATTGGCTCTCTCTCCTCCAAGCAACTTGCAATGGAATTATTCATTGGTTTCGTCTGACATCAAATTCCTAAGGGGAACAATATGCTATTCATAAAGTGGGAGCCGACCCTGTGCGCCAACTTACAGCCTTGTGAATTTGTGCATTTTGCTTCAATGGGAGCAGACAGTAGTCCAGGGGACCAACGCATGCTCCATAGTAAATGCTTTCAGTGAATGGCACCTTTGTTTTAAAGCAGCCATTGTCCCTTTAAGGTCTGGGGCTCTTTAACGGACAGGAACTGCTGTAGAAAAATATCAGCATTCATGGAATGTGAATATGAGGAAGGGTATGCTGTTCCCCGCAGGCTTCCATCCCCACATCTTCAGTCATCCACAAAGGAGCCACAGGGTTTTTGCATTCCTACAAATTAGTATTTTAAGTAGTACATCAGTAACAGTACACAAACTGGTAGTGATGCTGGAATGATTTTCAGAGTGATGGTGCTGGCCATTGGTACCACTTCTCTAAAGTGATGGCAATTTTGTAAAATTAAATGTTAGTGAGTAAGTAAGTGCTGAAAGTGCCAAACCCTACCTGGATGAGCGGGAAAAACCCCTTTGTAATCACCCCATTGGTATTTCTTTTTAAAATAGGGCACACATAGGTCTTTAAAAGAACAATTTCCCCCAAAACATGAGGTCGACATGATTAAATTTCATCTTAGTAGAAAACATTGGGTCTGGCTGAAAGGCTCTCATGATTATAAATCAGCAAGAACATCTAGGGGAAATCCAGCCAAGTCTTCCCGAGCCGGAAATCATATATTTTCTACTTTTTTGCACTTTACAATTCCTTTTTTAAGGAAAAAAATGAAGGTGCCTCATCAAATATTTTCTGGTGCAACTGAAACTTTGGATGTACAAAACAGATACAATAGATTAATTCATCGGCGTGGTTACCCCTACTACTGTCAGTTGCAGATCCACAATGTACTGTGGGTCATCCACATTTGGACCGTAAAAGCTACCGCAGACAAACTCTGTACCAAAGCATTTAGAGTTGCTAAGACCCATCTTCCTGAACCATCAGTTTTTGAGGAAATCAGCTCAACCCCTGACCCCCTCTTGACAATATTAATAATAATAATAGATGAGTTTCTAAAGTATTGCAACACCCTTGCAGTATTCTGATTGATCGGATGCTGTACATCTTTCAACCCATCTTTGTTTTACATATAAACCCCTACTTTCAATAGCCGTTAGGAGGGTCTCTTGTAAAATAATGACCTGGTCTTTGGATTCATCTAAGTGTTTCATTACCAGTCTCTGTCTATTTTCAGATCTAAGGCCATTTACATTCCAGGTTCAGACTATCAGCTTATTATCACCCCCACCCATTTATCTTAGAAGGAACACATTTTATTGGGCCTGGCGAACTCTGATCATCTTTTATAAAAGTGGACCAAGACAGTATGAATATTGAAGACTTATATATTTTTTTCATTTTTTCCCACTGCTCCCCACCCAGTGCCCTGCCCTCCTCCCGTTTACCCCCTCTCCCTCTCCCTCCCATGGGAACCATCCCTTGACTGTCAGGCATTGTGCGTGTTGGACCACCGAAGAGAGGGAGCTGCCTCACTAACCCAAAAATGTAGACTGTGCACCCCACCTTACTGCCCTTATCCCCCATTCAACCAATCATTGATACCTTATTTTCAACTCCCAATTGAGACTTTTGCTCAGGGTAGTCCACCCTTTCTTATACTATCTATTCGACTGTCAGCTTCTCTGCTGTCCGTAAATTGCCCATTTAATTGTTCCACATGACACAGAGCATTGTCTCCCTTTCAACTGAGCTTTGGCTCCAAGTTTGTTTAACTCCTCCATTCTTTTACCCAGCTCCCACTGCTTCTGATAAGTTGCACGGCATACATCCGACCTGATAGTGAATGTGACATCTTGGACAGTATAAGGACCATTTATCAATGCTGCCATCAGAATGGTTTCTTTGACTGTGTATGAAAGATAATTTACCAGTATTTTCCTCAGATTCTGCCGCTGTAAATTCTGCTTAAAGGGATCCTGATATATCCGTTGTATTTCATGGTCCAAGCTTATGTCAGGCCTATCTTTCAGGACAGTCTCTTTTAATAGTCTAACTACATTACTTGATATTTGACCCCTCCTCCACTTCTGGGATGCTTGGTTTCCAATTCTTTCCAACATATTCTCTGAGTCCTGAGTTTTCTTTGGCCAATGCTTCTAGGCCTTCAGTATTTTTAGTAATGTGCTTTCTCATCAAGCCCACTTCTTCCTCTAACATTCCTGTTCGTGCCACAACGTCGTCTAGTTGTTGTGCAAGTGCCGTGCAGGAAGCTTGTAAGTCAGCTTGGTTGGCTTCTGATGTTTTAAACCTACTTCTCAATTCCTCCTTAAGATCTAGAAGAAAGGAAGGCAGCAGGACTTTTAGTTGGGCCAGTGGGGCCAAGGGAACTTCTAATTGGGCCGGCTGGGCCGTCGGGACTTTTCACTGTATATTCAGGCCACCTGCAATGCTGCTGGCATCATGTTGCTGTCCCTCCTCGCCCACCTCTTTATCCCTAGCTGCCAGAGCGCTGAAGTGGTTCTGCATTGGTATCTGAAAGGGTATCTTGTCTGCTCCATATCTCTTTTCAATTTCTACACCTCTTTTAGCCTCATTGCCTACATTAGTTTCAGTTGACATAAGATTAGCCCCCACCGTCTCGGGTTCCTTCTGGAACTTCGGGGACTAAGCTGCTATTTTGCCACCCTCCTCCCAGATGCCAATACGTGGGTCAAAACTTTGTAGTATGATTTGAGGGATGGGGTGACCTTTGCTTGTAGGGGTGAGATTGTTTTCCCCCTTCCACGTGGGCTCTTCCCCCGCTACCTCACTGGTTTCCCTGCCCTCACTACCTTAGTGGAAACCAGCCCCCCAACTTTACTAGAGCTTATGCCACAAGGGACCACCGTGACTGAGGGTAAATTAAAGTCTAAAGTAATCCCAGCCAATTTGAGAGTTCTAGGGTGCAGAGTGTACCTTGATATTTTTTCAGGGATTGCACCAGCTTTCTCCAGGGGCGGTAGACTCTCTTTCTCCATATGGGGATAATGTAGCAATTGCAGACCTCCAATCCTGCCCTTCCAGCCTTCCTTGTCATGTTGGAGGTGCGAGACCCTGCAGGCTTTGGCAGAAACCCCTCTCCTGCTGCTTGTTTCCTCGATGACCTCCTCCAAGGAGTTTGTGCTGACTCTGCCCCTCAAGACTCATTACTTTCGTAATCGACGCAGCACAATGCAGCCCTCTCCCATACCAGTATTTACAACAAGGGGTGGTGAGGGACAGAGTCTCTGAATTAAGCAGAAAACTCTCACCCAGTCAAGAGATCAGGGCTAGATCCAACACCGTTTTTTAGCTCACTGCACCATCCCAGTTTCAGAACCTGGCTGTATGCAAATTAGTCTGTTCCTGTCCCAGTGCATGATGGGAACAGGGCAAACCAAACTACAAAAGCCAATTCTTACACTGGGAAGGAAACAAGCTCCCGGGGACCGGTTTCTGGCATTACAGCCGTCTTCGGCCCGGTTTGCTTGAATCCTGATGGTGCAATGAGCAAGGGACTCACATCTGAGTATACCCTTCCACGCCTAGGGTGGACAAAAATATTTACAACAAGGGGTGGTGAGGGACAGAGTCTCTGAATTAAGCAGAAAACTCTCACCCAGTCAAGAGATCAGGGCTAGATCCAACACCGTTTTTTAGCTCACTGCACCATCCCAGTTTCAGAACCTGGCTGTATGCAAATTAGTCTGTTCCTGTCAGACGGCTGAAATGCCAGAAACCGGTCCCCAGTAGCTTGTTTCCTTTCTGGTGAAGAATTGGCTTGGTAGTTTAGTCTGCCCTGTTCCCATGATGCACTGGGCCAGGGACAGACTGATTTGCATATAGCCAGGTTCTGAGCTGGGATGGGGCAGTGAGATAAATAACGGTGATGGATCAAGCCCTGATCTTTGGACTGGGTAAGAGTGGTCTGCTCAATTCAGACACTCTGTTCATCACCACCCCCTTTTCTGAATCGATTTTGGCCACTATAGGTGTGGCAAGGTATACTCAGACATGAGTCCCTTTCTCACTGCTCCATATGGATTCAAGCAAGCCGGGCCGAAGACGGCTGAAATGCCAGAAACCGGTCCCCGGTAGCTTGTTTCCTTTCTGGTGAAGAATTGGCTTGGTAGTTTAGTCTGCCCTGTTCCCATGATGCACTGGGCCAGGGACAGACTGATTTGCATATAGCCAGGTTCTGAGCTGGGATGGGGCAGTGAGATAAATAACGGTGATGGATCAAGCCCTGATCTTTGGACTGGGTAAGAGTGGTCTGCTCAATTCAGACACTCTGTTCATCACCACCCCCTTTTCTGAATCTCTCCCATACCAGAGCCTCACTTACTTCCCCTGAGCTACTTTCCCGTGCAGCGTGGCTCCGCTGCATCCGTGACACCGCAGGTAACGACTTAATCACTTTTAGAATCAGTCCATCATTCTAGACATGGAGGAGGGAGGTAGGTTGGTGCGCCCACCCTCAGCAGCACCACTCCCTTCTTCTGGCAATCCGCAACCATTTACCTCACAGCCGCCATGTTCCCCATGCCGATAATAATAGGGGGCAACTTCAATACCCTTTTAAACCCTACATTGGACAGGTCCACTAGCAGGAGGGGAACCCTAGTCCAAGCACCAAAGACTAGACAGGCCCTTAAACATATGATACATGAAATGGGTTTGGTTGACTCTTGGAGATATTTAATGAAGGATAAGCGGGGTTACTCTTTCCATAGCAAAAAGTACAACCATTTCTCAAGATTGGCCTATTTACTAGTCGACAGAGTGTGCCTGGGAAATTAAAAGAGGTCCATATATCACAAGGACATATTTCCGACCACTCTGTGGTCAGTGTCACACTAACGGGAAGCAGAGCAAGGCATAATGCGAGATGGACACTGAAAAGATCTATTTAATAGACCCAGACGTCACTATCCTTATGAAAAAAACAGCTACAGAGTTCTTCCAGGATAATGCCCATTCGACCTCTATTAGAGTCATTTGGGACACCTTTATGGGCGTACGCAAGAGGTGTCTTACAAATTCAGGTTGCGTGTAAGATCAGAGTATAAAGGGCCGAGCTGAAAGAATTAGAAGGAAAAATCGATACGCTTGAAGCCCAGGCGCAGCAAGGGACAGGGATTATTCAGAACATAGATGAGGCCTTAAAACAGTGGGAGGAAGCTAGAGTAAATTAGAGATAAAATGCAGAGAGAGGTAGGCTACAGGGCGTATGCAGCATTTTGAATATGGTGAAAAAGCAGGAGCACTGTTAGCGTGAAAGTTGAGGGCTGAGAGGGCACAAACTTACATCGGGGAGTTGGTTGTCAACACCCAAGGCAACACTATGAGCAAGGATGAGGAAATACAGGATGAGAAAATACAGGTCAGGCCAGCTTGGTTTCACTCTTTTCTGAATTATATACCGAAGAAGTGCACCCTGATGAGGAGAGCCTAATGCATTGGCTAGACAAGGTCAATCTTTCTGCTCTAACAACAGAGGGTAGGAGGAGTATGGATGCCCAAATTACAGAGGGGGAAATAAAAGAGCAGCTCTCACATGTGAGGAATGGTAAGGTGGCAGGCCCATATTCATTACCGGTTGAGGTATATAGGCTAATAGCCAAAGAAATAGTCCCGGAAATGATGTTACTCTTCAATTGAGCCTAAAAGGGGGAAGAACTGATCCCGAATTCTTGGAGAGAGGCCACAATTACTTTGATTTTAAGACCCGCAAAGGACCTGAAGAAGGCTGATTCATATCGGCCAATCTCCTTGTTGAATGTAGATCATAAAATTTACACTGGTATTTTAGCAGGCAGACTGGCAAATGTGGTCCTCCAGCTGATACATATCGACCAGAAAGGCTTTGTTCCGAAAAGACAAATTCAAGAACTCACATTGTCCGTAATCGGGACTATTGACCTAGCAGTCGCATGCTCAATCCCCTTCGCGGTGATCACTATAGGCGCTGCCAAGGCTTTCGACTGAATCAGTTGGGCATTTATTTGGGTACTTCCAGGGACAATGGGCTTCAGCACTGATTTTGGTATGGTACTTCGAAGTCTACATGAGTGCCCCATGGCTAAAATCCTCCTGAATGGTTCTCTGACGTAGAGTTTTAACATCTACAGAGGTACGAGGCAGGGTTGTCCCCTGTCGCCTCTCCTCTTTGACATATATATTAAACCCCTGGTGCACATCTTGAGGAATAACTATCAGATCACCCCATCCATTTACTTCCTTCATGCAGTAAAATTGCTTTGTATGCCGATGATCTGATAATTTACACCTCTGACCCCGCTCGTACACTATCTAGGGTAGAACAACTGACAAGAAAATATGGGACACTTTCAGAATACGTAGTGAATTTATTGAAGACGGAGGTAATGTGTTGAAACTTGGAGGATTGGGGAGGCAGAGTATGCACAGAGCTAAAATATTTAGGGATAGTCATAGTCAAAAAAACGTACGTGATCCCGCTGCGTAACTTGAAGTGGGTGGCTAAGAAGGTCGATGGGTTATTATCAAGGTGGAGGAACTTACCTTTGACTATCTATGGGAGGGTCAACTTAGTAAAAATGTCTATCCTTCTGAAGCCAACATATCTATCTATATCCACTCAAATTCCCCAAGGAAGAAATTTATAAAATAGAGGGGAAAATAACTAGTTTTCTTTGGGCATCTGGTGGGGTAAGGCTCTCCTGAAAAAGTTGAGGCGAGGTCTCAAGAAAGGCGGGTTAGCTTGACCGGATCCTAGGCTCTATTTGGCATTTCAAGTTAAAACCTTCCATATGCTTATGAGGGAGCCCGACCTGCGGTTCATTATTGGGGGAATATGATCAAAGAGTAAGGCTAAAGGTGTTAAAATCCTCATTGAGTCTTAGGAATGGAATAAGGAAGTCACTAAACATTGGCTATTTTTCAGGATTTGCTCCGATCTGGGCGTCCCCAGAGATGCCGGAATGCTTCAAAGATACTCTGAGTCTTCCCTTAAAGCAATTTACAAAAGGGGGTGGTGATGAACAGAGTGTCTGAATTGAGCAGACCACTCTTACCCAGTCCAAAGATCAGGGCTTGATCCATCACCGTTATTTATCTCACTGCCCCATCCCAGCTCAGAACCTGGCTATATGCAAATCAGTCTGTCCCTGGCCCAGTGCATCATGGGAACAGGGCAGACTAAACTACCAAGCCAATTCTTTACCAGAAAGGAGACAAGCTACCGGGGACCGGTTTCTGGCATTTCAGCCTCTTCGGCCCGGCTTGCTTGAATGCAAGCACAGATATCTAATGAGGAGGCTTGATATCAGCAGTCGGCGTGTTACGCTGGGAGGTACTGAGTGCAAAGACGACAAAAGACTGTCTAGGTTTAGGTACATACAGCTGACTTCATGATTTTCAACTACCTCATGGGAAGTAGGGGGACTACGGGACTTTGAGGCCACACTCCAGGAAGTCAGCCCAAAAAGAAAAGAAGTAGCATAGTGGTACGGACATTTCTGGAGACAGAGGAAGAGAAATTGAAGCTCCCATTGAGATTTGGATAGATATACTTCAGGAAGGAAACATGCAATCTCTCTGGACAGACTCATTTAAATTATTATACGATATAGTAATGCCTGCAAACTTTAAATGCCATCATTTTATTGTTATTAACAGGCTGTATTGGACCCCTCAAAGAATGGCCAAGTTTGTGTCACAGCTAGTCCCCAGATATAAGGGATGTAATCTTTTAAGAGCTAACTATGTTAATGTTTTCTTCACATGCCCAGTGATAAAAATAATTTTGGAAGATCGTGGAAGCCACCATCAGGGATATTTTAGGAGAAGACGTAGACTTGACGGAGGGCCTGGTACTTTGAGAGTAGACAAAGTCACGCAAAACTCCTTGGACAATAAGCAAAGGGGTTTAGTATTTTATTTGTTGCTTTTGGCCAGGTGGGCGATTAGTAAATGTTGGCTTGATCCCGCTCCTCCTCACCCTATGGGGTGGTTGAGTGTAGTAAAGTGGACAAGCAACATGGACATTAAAAGCAGCTCTCTACAGCCGAGAGAAATATGGGAGGATTTTGTTAAGTGGTCTGGTTAGCATTTATGATAAATGCAGGGCAGTCGGAAATATCCATACATCGTCCCATGATTACACCAGATCATGGACCTGGGGGTGGGTTATTGCCCTCCACTCCCATAATATGACCAGAGCTGGGGTGGCTCAGCGCAAGTAATTGCAATGGACCATAAGACTGACCGAGGGTGCTTAAAAAAAAGGTCCAAGAGTTGCAGTCGCCATGGTGATATGAGGACACAAATAAAAACACACAAAAAAACAATACATTAATACAGAAATCTCCCATTCATACCAAGATTCTGTATTCCAAGAACCACTGTGCTTCTGAAGGTGCTCAGCTTAGCTGACCGTCTGCTCCTGATCATTTCCTACCCCCTTCAATTTCATGATCTTGTTACTTGAAAAGCTCACTGTGAAGTCTCTCCTGATAATAGCCAAAACCTCAGAGAGGAACCTGTTATTGATAACACTTCCATTTACTCATCCATGCTTCGGCTCTTGATTTTACATAGACTCCTTTTCATCTTTTTATTCTGGATAATACCCAAACCATGTCCTCATGACAATAGTTCTAATAATCCCCTCTGATCTACAGTGCTGCAGATGCAGTTCCAAAAACTGTAAGTGTTTGAGTAACAGTAGGAAAGTTATAAAATTAAACATTTTTTGTTTTATTTAGCCGAAAAAATATAGATAAATTCATTACATCACCATCAATAAACAATATATCATAAAATTGCCTAATACCAAAATCATAAGTGCCATAATAAAAATGTAAAATATGGGAAGCAATAATGAGTATTGATTATTTCATAGGATAGAGTAATCTTCAATTATCCTAACAGAGGGAATAAAGTGCTATCTGGTGGCAGTACATTTCGACCATCTGGTTCATTATATCACAATAAATAAGCATCCAGTCATAATATTGTTCTGAGCAAAGCTGATGTTTATGGTAAGATGATCACAAGAGTAAGCAACTAGGATCAATTCTAACTTATAATTGAATAATCTCTAGTCTTCCTTAAAAATTAAACAGATAATATGCAGTGCAACAACAATCCAACTTTAACCATCAACAATTTTTTCTAACAATCGAAGAAAAATTACTATTATAGAAGCTCTAGATAGCACTTTTCTCGTCAAGTGGTTGCAAATATTTTCAGTGCCTCGTAAACCTTTTAATTGTACCAACCCTTTATGCATAGGCGTCGTAAAATGTACTTGTGTGAATCATTTTTTAAGACATTCTAAATATTATGGAGCCCGACTTGTCCTCCAATTCTGCAGAATCAATAATCGTGCCACTAAAGAAGAAATTGAAATAAATGCTTCCCAGGCTTAATATTTGGAGAAATTAGCTTTTGTTTTGAGAAGCCAAAAAGTGCTACTGCAGGCTCTGGGTCGAATTAGTTCTGTAAGACTTTACTAAGAGCACAAAATATTTGTATGTGAATGTATGAAGCCAATCTCCACCACCTAGTTTCTGGCATTGAAAGCAACTATCTTCCAATTCTGGGTACATTCTATGGAGGACTTCCATCATGACATAAAAGACATACGCTTGAAATTTGCTCCCCTTAAGGCTTTACTCCCAAGTTGCGAGATCATCTGCCACTCAACCTCGGAAAAAGAGCGTTGTGTTGTCCCCGCAATTTTAGCAAAAAAATAATTCTTTAAGAGATGGTTTTCCGCTTGGCTCTGCAGAAGTCAATACCTATTACCAACCTCACACAGCCTTGCTTTGAAAAGAGCAGCAGGTACTGATTATGAACCAGGATGGCCGACAACAGTATTTTTTCACTAGGTGGATAATTTGTAAACAACCCAAAAACATGGCTTACTACGACCCCCCACATCTAGCTAGAATTTCCTGTCAAGTGAGGCACCTCCCTGACAGCTAAAAATTGCCCAGCTCTCTGAAACCATTTACGTTCCAAAACCTTAAATGACTGTACTGAATATGTAGACCTAAAACTTTACATTCCTTTAAATGGATATATACATAACCAGCCTCCAAAGCATTTATGATATAAAGAGACTGGCGTCTAGTGCACAGGTCTTGCATCATCTTGTACCTAGTTGTTTTGAGGAGTTTAGCAGTTTTTTTGAAGACCGGAAGCAGTAAACCCACTTCCTTTACCATTCTATCAATAAATAAGTCATCTAAAAATGCCCTGGGATCAGATACACAAACCAAGAAGTCAAGGAGAGAGGCTTTATAATATATATGTATCTTGGGCAATGCTAACAAACCCTTGTTTATTTCCAATTATAAGACTGGATATTTAAATCTGGATGACTTTCGATTCCAGACAAACACGTCGAAAGAGAACATCCAGCTTTCTAAAAAAGGCCACCTTGATTTCTAATTGAATATCCATTAATAAAAAAAAAATTATAATAGAGTTCAGTATAGGAGTTAGTTACATAAATTTCTAGATAGCGAATTGAGTTGGTCGAGGCCACCGACCTTTGAAGGCTAGCAGAGAGATTATCAGCCTAGGTGTTGAACATCAGGGTATTATTATGATTAATTTTGTAGCCTCCAATGGATTGAAACTGCTGGATCTCTCTCAGAATTGTACTTAAACTTTGTTCATCCGGTCTTAAATACAAAATTATATCGACCGCAAATAATTTGAGCTTGGACATACCTTCCATTAGAGTTTTGATTCCATGATTCACCCTAATCCTAACTGCCAATAGTTTGATAAAAAAAGTTAAAAGTACGGGCGATAAGGGACAACCCTGATGAGTTCCCAAACTTTTATCTATGGTCCCTGCTATATTGGAGTTATACAAAATCAAAGGTTGTGTGTAATTGTATATATTTTATATAGCATACTGATTATAGTGGGAAATCCCACCCTCTTAAGAGCAAAAAAAGGGTATCCAGTTAACAAGGCCGGATGCTTTTTCAGCATTGAGCATCATTATAAATGCAGGTATCTGATTGGTATTATAAAAAAACAATAGCATGGATTAAAAAGTAGTATTGGAAGACATTTGTAATCCTAGAAAGAAGCCAGTCTGGTGTTGTGGTATAATCTTCGGGGCAAGAAGTGTAATTCTATTAGCCTAGACTTTCATTAAGATTTTATATCAGAATTTAAAAGACTAATTGGTCTATTAGAATTAACGTCACAGAGATTCCTCCCTTTTTTAATGTAACTAACAATAATTGACTCTTTAAATAGTTGGGGGACATTTCACCATTTTTACTGAGAGTCAAGACACTTAAGAGAGCACGAAAAAAGGAAATAATCAATACACGAGGGGGACAGGAATTGCTGGGAATAGTAGGTATACAGTAACATCTCTGAATGGGCTCTACGCCAAGGATCAATCACTTGAGAATCTTGAATCATGACATCTGATAACTTTTTAGTAATTTATTTACATTTTTTTTGTTTTATTGAAAGTATCTCTGGCTAAATCCTGAATATAATTATAATCCTCCCTAACATTATTGGACCGTACGCTCCTCTCATCAAATCAGTGAATTTAATAATACATTTTGAGTCCTCAACCTCTGGGGAATAATAATTGATCAGATTTTAAACCTGACCATTTACCCCAACTGTGATCCAGACCCACCTGCCAAAAGGGTCTCTGTGGACCTGAATAAGGTCCCAGTCTAGCCCTTGCCAAAATAAATTGCAACACCCCTCATGGCCAACCCCGCAGAAGCAAAGTATGCCTTTATATAGTTATTGGGAATATACAATTTTGGAAAATTGGCCTTTAAGTGAGTTTCCTGAAAAAAAAACAATATTTGAGTTGCGAAAGAAGTAAGCCATCTAAGAAAAGCCCCATACTTTTTCCTATTATATATCCCATTTACATTGACTGAAATTATATGTAATTCAACCCATATCCTTTTTGATACAAAGCAACCAAATAAAATAAAGAAAACGTTTTTCTGAACACAATTTTCCCATCAACGATTCTGCTCCTTTCTAATACCTGTGCCCCCACCACCAACACCTCAATGAAAATAGAATAGCCCACAGTACTTCCCTCAATCCCCCACCAAAGCACCTGGATAAACACACCTGCTGGGTGCCATGTTCATAGGGGAGAGGATGTTCATAGGGGAGAGGATGTGGTCTGACGGCTAGACTGCTGACTTTGTAGCTGGGAAACCAAAGTTCTAGCCTCTGGGTCAACTTCACATCCTGTGATTCCGGGCAAATCACGTAATCTCCCCAATCCTACCAAAAGCAAAAAAATTAATGTGTCCTTGTGTAACGTAACCAGTGCTCATGTAAAGTGCTCCAATATCTTTGGGTCGAGTTTGCGCTATATAGATCTGCCCAAAAAAATAAAAAAATGTTGGAGCACTCTGATTGAGGAACTCATCTCCACCTCCCACCCTGAAACATAAACCATAATAATAAATCTTGACGGCTTTTCCTTTTATCCCCTTTTTTCTTCTCCACCTTCTTTTACCTTCCTTTCTCTTTTTCCTTCCTTCCTTCCTTCTTCCCTTCCTCCTTCCTTCTCTTTCTCTCCTTTTCCTTCCCCTTCTTTACCTCTTTTTAAACTCTCTGGGTAGAGATAGAGTGTAACATATCTTGAGCTTCTTCCAAATTAGAAAACATATGGAATTTGCCTTTTACTAAGACCCGAGATTTTTGACTGCTGTGCTATTGCAGCCTGCGCACCCTGAGCCTTAAATAAATAAAGAAACAACAGGTTACTTTATTGGTGGAAAATAGTTTTTTTGGATGGCTCTAGAAAGTATCCGTTCCTTTATACGATAAGCAGCAAAATTGATCAAAAATTTGCTGCTGCAATAAAGCCATTCGATCCTCTAGCTGCAATACCCAAGACTCAGCCTACTGGATCCTAGCCAGAAAAATTGCAACTGCTTCCCCATTTTTTGTCAGACGTAGATGCTGAGATGCATTCTCTATTGCTAGTGATGTTTTTCGATCACGTATTTCGTCTAAGATGCTGTTTAGCATATTTTTTAAATCCCATTTCTGGATCTTCTGATCATAAGGCACTACATTGGACAACTGGGTCTTGAAATTGAGCTCTATTATAGCCTGCAATTCAACCCTGCTTGGATCTATTAGCGAAGGCAGGGGTGACAGTTGCAAATCCAGGGTAATCTGATTGAAAAGATGGATCTTGAAGTTACTTTCTGTAGAGGCCAGTGATTGAGCTTGGAGGTTCTGGCCTTCCTTGGATCTGTAGCCAAAGGCTGAGACGACAGCTAGAGACCCATCATTATATTCTGTTGAGAATCGGTTGGATAGGTACCGGATGCATCTGAAAAAGCATCAATGTCTGGGGAGGGAGTAATAGACCTGAACTTGGAAGATTGGCTATTTTACTCACTAGTGAACGGCTTCGGAAGTATGGCAATACTTTCAGCTTCCCTTGTGTTAAATTCATATAGGGATCAGATCGTATCTCGTGAGAAATATCTTTGTATTCTTGCACCCTTGTGGATGCTGGATTTAATGGTGGCTCCTTATCCTCCCCTTTCACCCTGCCACCATTAGATGGCATAGATAATTAATTTTGAGTAGAATCTGCACGATGTGCAGCAAGGCGGATTAAGTACTCCCAACCGTCAGTGGCTGATCGACCAAATCTTCCTGCGAACTTAGAGGGCTAGTTACAACTGCTGACCCATGGCATGATTTCTGGCTCCATTTAGCCCTTGCTGCAGCTTAGGCTGACTTCAATTGAGCAGTATGTGCTTTAGTTTTGAAACCAACAGCAACGGTGTCCGAATTCATCATTAAATTGGAGAACTCAAAATGTTTCCCCATAGTAGATGGAGTGTTCTTTAATCCGATGGGCAAATTTAAATGAGTTCTAAGGAAGAGGGGACATGTTGCGACCCATTATCAGGTCACCCATCAAGTTATAGCACCCTCACCCTTGGTGTGAAACCTGGTTCACCCTCAGTATGCCCTCGTAAATTCTTACATTTCTCAAAAAAATAGAGAAAAAAAAACAAACAAGGCACTTACCAGTCCTTTTGCAGTTTATATTTTCTCAATCAATCAGTCTCTCATCTGTTGAGATGAAATCCAAGGGACCTACCCAACCAGCCTGCCAGCCAGCCGCTGCCACAAACATGTAGGAATAGCAGGCACCCTCGTATGTGGGAAGGCAGAAACCATGACTCAGAAATACTGAAAAATCTGAAACCAAGACTCAGAAATACTGAAAAATATCCAAGGGGCTTCAGGGGGCCGGTATTAAAGAGCAAAAAATAAAGAGCCAAGAGGTAACTGGCAGGTACCCACCAAATAAGCCCACTTTTCTCATCATTTGCAGTTACTTTCATAACGTCAATCGGTAAAGGCCTCACGGAGCGTGGCGTCTCGTCCTGCCTTCCTGGGTGCTGTGACGACGTGTCTAGCCCTGAAGAATTTGCCAAAAGAAAGCAGGCAATGAAACATGTTGGCATGTGAATATTGTTATGCATGAATAGCAACCATTACACATTTTTAATTTGACAGTTCACTCCTAGTAAATAATAAAGTAATTGTGAGAAAGGCGTGCCTGTCAATTTTAACTACACTCCGTCACTATTATTGAGTGAACTTCCTTGTCACTCTATCACTTTCACTTACATTGTTTGGACACTATTTCTTTCTTTCTCACCACAAAGTAACTGCCAATGATGAGAAAAGTGGGCTTATCTGGTGAGTACCTGCCAGTTACCCCTTGGGTTGTTCGCCCATGAGGAGTTACTTTGTCTTCCCACACTTTTTTCACTAATAGGTGGTGCTTTTGCTTACTAAGAAGCTTTTTTGATGCACTGGATAAATTGTAAATCCAGGCATTGCCGTTCCCTTTGGTGGACTGTCAGTGGACGAAGGGTAATTGTTTTAAGTAATAGGCAAGAGAGTGTTGCCAATAAACCACGAAAATAGAAGATAGGTATTTGCCACTTGATAGTAACGTGATATGTACGTTTCGCAGAGAATAGAACCAAAGCGACTATCTGACTCCATTTGAAAAAATTGTTGCCTAAGAGAACGGGTTCTTTTGTGTTGTTGCAATATGAGACAAACCATCCCTTTTTCTTTTTAGAGTGGACAGTCATATTGCTTTTTTTGAACTCTCTATTACTGCTAGGTATATCCGAGCAGTGAGGGCCAGAAAAAAATGACCCTCACAACATGGGAGATAGCTCTCATGGTTTAGGGGTCATTATATCTTTATTTGAATGCTACCTCAAGTGATTGCCAGGGGTTAGACAATTTGCAAGTGTTCATCCCATCACCTTTTGGGTGTTGATTGGCAGTAGTTTGACTGGAAACCTGACACTGGCAGTTTTCCAAGCCTACTAGAGGCAATGTTTGCAAATTCCAAATAGTTACTAAATCTGCACCCATTCAAGGTATACTTATATGCAGATTTATTATTTTGGTGAAACCGCCACTGCATATATTTATGTTTCTGATCTAAACAATGAACAGGTTAAAACTTTTGTGAAATCAGACCAATGATAAAAACTAAAACAGACATTGCAGATCCCAACCAGGGCCACACACTCACCAGCAAAGTCAAAAATGCTTATATTTGGGGGGTGTCACAATCCCAACACCCTCCTCAAGATGCTAGGCCCCTTGTACAAGAGTCTCAGTATGAATATTGGAAATGTGAACCAATGTATGAAGTTGAGTTTTATTCTCACTAAGAATACCTTTTTGTGTACTTCCTTGATAAACAAGGATAGATTAAAAATGTTGTTTTTTTAAGCAATATCTATTTCTATTGCAGTATCAAACAAATTGATTATGGTCATTAATCCTTTAATTTGTACTGCCACATAACCCAAGAGCAGAGGTCGGGAAAGGCGAGCCATCCCTAACACTTAGAAATGTTCAGAATTTCCACAGAAGGCCAAAATAAAGCCAAAAAATGTTATCGGTTTGGAGAAAAATCTATTTGTTTAATAACATGGGAATGTCAGAATGAAAAGAAGAATAGAGGTTAGAAACAACATTTTAATGCGAGAAAGTGTCCAATTATGGACAATGCAAAGTTTCGAGAATAATCTTCTAGTCTTAGCTAAGAATGGGGCATACTAATTATAGTAAAGACTTTTTATCTTAGGGGGGAGAATTTCCTTTGAATTATTCAATAATAACACTCAGGTTTTAATCTTGGCAATGCAGTAGCTATCCCACTTGAGACCTCATTACGATGTTGGGCGGAAACTTTCTGCCTGACACTGTCTCGGATTCAGGAACCAACCAACTCGTGCTCGGCGGTTCCGTCCACCTGAGTACGATAAGACCGAACACGGGCTCTTGTTCTGCCCGACAACACAGGCTCCTATTGGGAAATGAGGTGTGTGTGTAATACCCTGCACATTGTCGTGGGCACCCCATTGTGCCTACCACACAGTGCTGGGTTATATAGGGGGAACCTTTGGTACCCCTTGGTCCCCAACTGGAGGCTGCAGGATGAAGGAGGCCCTTCTAGGGTCCCCCAAAGTCACGTTCAGACAACCTTTTCGTGTCGGACAGGCCGCCTTGGAAAGGCTGTTGGAAATCGACATTGTAATCAGTCAGTCGTAAACTCTGTTCATAGAAGCGCAGTTTACTTTCCGACCGCGAACATGGTAATAGGTAGGGCGGATTGTAAACTGACCGAGTCGGTCAGAAGGGTTCTGACGCGGTCAAGGAAACTCTGCCTGTCGTGGGGATCTTTCCGCCTGACACGGTATTGAGGCCCCTAGTGTATTTCCTGATGTCTCACAATGCAGATCAAATATTATCAGCTCTTGTTCCTAAATACTAAGCAATATAATTACATAAATGTTATAATGGGAAGTGAGTCACAGGGGGTGAATTGAAGGAAGCACTCATTCCCATTGCTAAAGGTTCAATAAACAATGCAAAGAGTACTAGTATAGTAGGGTAGCCCTCACGCTTGCCTCTTTGGGGTGTTACAGTGCGATTTATTAGTAATATTAATTTCTGCTACAGTCATATTATAAAGAGAGGCTCTCACCCTGCTGAGCTGGGCTGGAAACTTAAATGCAGAAAGAATTAGACTTGAAAAGTACTAGTCACCAGGCCCAAGCCTTCTCAGCATCTAGAAAGCATCTGCAGCAGGAAATTTGAAATAATATGTTGATTCAGCAGAAAATGTGTGTTTGCCGTGAAATTGCGCCCTGGTAAAACGCCACTTAGATCACTGTGGATTGACATAGGGGCAGCTTGTAAATAACTGATTAGTAATAATTTTGACCAGAATTTTATGACCAGAACTAAGTGATGTAATTGGACAATATGACGAGAGCGCTAGGGAGCTATTGCTGGGTTTTAGAAAGTGAACAGAGAATATATGGTTCATGAGCTGTATGAGGGGAAGGATTTGTTCTGATGCCAGCATCTTATAAAACTCGATGCTGAAGCCTTCTTCCCCAGGCATTTCGCCACCAGCCTATTGCAATACAGCAATTTTAGCCTCATCTGCCATTATAGAGTAAGAGAGGTGATCGCAATTGGTGGAAGGAAGGATGTGATGGCAATGGCAGATGGGATTTTAAAAAAGTATTTCGCTCCTCTTATAGCTTAGGATAGTTTTTTTTGTAAATTGACTGCTAATGATGTAGAAATGTAAGAAAACTTGCCTATTGGTTATGGGTCGTGATTTTAGTATCTGGATGGTTTATTGCTGCTATTAGATAATTACTCACTTTTTCTCTGGTTGACCAAACCAGAAATGTGTACTTTATTTCACTTTCCTAATAGGCTAGCACCTTGTTGCTCACAGTCTGTTCATTCATATGGTGTTTTTTTTCATCAATGTTTTCACGAAATCTAATTCAGTTATGGTGACCGAAGAGGGGCCTTCAGTAAAAAGTTTCCTGCCAAAATTAATTGTTGTTAGTGGAAATAAAGAATGCCAGCAGTGTTGCTTTAAATGCTTCCGTA